>NW_023503501.1:7332503-8712959 GCF_014529535.1 Bradysia coprophila | reverse complement strand
ATATTTATACAATTAGCTCCACAAATCCCGTCAGCCAAAGAGAGGGGTGCAGGGAGTTTCTCAGATTTGTTTAACGAGGGAAGAAAATAGAAAATTCCAGTAAAGGCGAAGTGTTGCGGCTACCAATCACTCGAGTTGGAATTTCCTTTTTTTCTTCCAACATATGCGAGATGTGATAAACCGTTTTTCTCCACGAAAGTTTTTTACTACGCCACTACAACTTGCTACGCCATTAATCAAAACAAAAACAAATGTGACAGTTCTTGTTCTGGAAAAAATTTCTATTTTCTCCCCTGTCAAGAAGGGAGAAAATAGACATTTTCTCATCCGAACTGCCATCAGAAAATTTTCCGTTTGTAAGTAGACTAGTGTTTTGAAAGCGAAGTTAAATGAATAATAGTAAAAGTCCTTCTCACCTTTGTATGTACGCTAATTTTTGGTCAAATATTATCCGGGAGCCTGGAACCGGGCTTCCGCACTTTTTCATCACGGTGCGGCGGAAAAACAATAGCAATTGTACAAAAATTAGGTCCCATGAGTACAAGAGAAACCGGTAGAAACACGTTTTAAAAAACTGATTTTAAGAAGGTCATAGAGATGTGGATACTTGAGGGATGAAACTAATAAATAGTAGTATTTAGCGGTAGAGTGGTATACGGTTGAAAATCAAAAAAATTTGTAGAAAAGTTCAGAAATCCGAGGTGGCTAATAATATCCAAAAATATCAAAAGTGCATCCAAATGCTCAATTAAAATTCATTCAACCTCACGGTGCCATCGGAAGTTAATCTAAAAGAGGCGAAAAATGACAGGGAAAAGTGGGATGCTTGTCTTAAAATTTCGTCTCTAGCGAATTTTGAGGAAACTTACAGCCGTACAATAGTGGTGGAAATAGTGATCATACCTTCCGGGGAATCCTAACTGATGTGATGAGTCAGACTCAGAAACTGATTTTTTTATAAACAAAACGAGAAGCTTTATTACCTTCCACAAAGAAAACGAAGAAAACCATGAGCGTCCACCTAAACCGTAGTTCGACAAATTGCCTAAAGGATCGTCAAAAACTGGCGACGGGATCTATGGATGTCCTCTAGTCAGAGAATAATCGAAAATTTGCATTACCAAATTTAATTTCCGACCAACCGCGTCCAGTAATTGGTAAGAGTAGAACTTTTCCTGAAACCTGATATGGTCCAGATATGGTTGACAATTTCAAATGTCCGCCTATTTGAAATTATTGTCATTAATAAATTCCCAAAAAATTTTATTTTTTTTTCTTACGCATGCGGAATTTTGACGTTTTGGGGTCTTTTTCGAATCCACTAAAAGAAACAATCGATCGCAATCATTATTCTATCGTCATAAGCTAATATGGTTAACGCGAAATTAACGGCCGTTTTTTTACCATTTGATTTACATAAAGAAACTTACGTGACTTTATCGACGTGAATGCTATCGATTCCGGTTATATTACATTTTTCGTAGTGAATTTTAATATTTATCGGACTCTCTTCTCCTTTTTCCACAATCACATCAGCTATTTCGTATGGATCGGTTGGGACGACACCAAGCTCACGTATGCCACTTGCTTCGAATGAATTATTTTTTTTAGAGAACAACATTCTCATTCTAAGAATAAAATTTCTTATTTCCGGTGAATGCATACCTGACACTTTAATCAGTTCATTCATAGTATTGGCAATGCATGTATGATCTCCGTTCTTGCAGCGCTTTATGTGTGAAGCTATAGACACATTGGGAAAGTATTTTATGAAAAGTTTTTTTTTCTCATGTGCACGTTGTGTTTTGCCTTATTTTCTCCCCTCAATAGGCCGTGAGAAAATTGTGTTTCTTGACGACTGGTTGAATGACAGAATCTAGTGAGAAAAGTGTACCAATTTCTCTCCCGTGATGAGAAAATAGAACTTTTCTCATTCGAACTGTCACTTTGACAGTTTTGAAAGTAGCATGACAAATCCGATGTTTTCGTTTCGTGAAGAAAAACGGCAAAACACAACATGCGCGGATGAAAATCGTTGTGTTCACCTCTGGGAGAAAATATGAAATTCCAATAAGAGCGATGTTTGCAGCCGAAGCGAAGCGGAGGGCCTCAATTTCGCTCGAGTTGGAATTTCAATTTTCTCCAGAAGTAAACCAATAAATATTTTTTCAAGTTAAAGACTGTTGAATTATCATACGAAAATCGTCACTGCGGCAGCCTATAATGAGAGCAATAATTGCCACAAATATTATTGAAATGTTCATTATTTTTGTTCAGGCAAGTGCTCAGCTTCGGTCCAATTCGATGTACTGATGAAATAATTCCATCGATTCACTTAGTTCAAATAGTTCGCCGAATGCAATATCGATCTGTTTTATAGATTCGAATTGAATTCGAATGGTAATCAAATATTCAAATCTTCTTAATTGTTCTGGTATTGATGGTCTTGTTAAATTGAATGACTCTTGGTTTATCAGTGAAATTACCTTTGACTTACTGGAAATTTTAGATGTCTCAGATCAGTATAAATTAGCGTGAGGGACTTCGAATACATTATTTACTATGCAGGCCCGAAGTATTTTTAAACAATGAAATTTGGATTACGACGACTGGGACAAGCGTATCTACTTTCTTATTCAGTCAGTTTGTACTCACAACTTGCACTTCGAATGGTCTATTGATAATCCTTGGCTGCCTCGTTTCTCGATTCGTTTAAAACCACATAGTCGGCTGGAGACAGCCACAACATGAACTATGGACAGACCACCAGAAATATGAGCTGGGCATCGAAGCATATGGAGTGTTCTATTTCGGAAATAGTTCACTTTTATGCTGCGGGGACACAATAGAAATAATTAGTTTCATGTTTACTTTTTTGTGGGATGCTGCAGGGACAAAGTTGTTCGAAATTCGAACTGGAACCCTCTATACATCTCATATGAAAATTGAAAACGAAATTTTTATTGCAGTTTGCCTCTGGATAGAGTGGACGTGCGTGTTGAAAATTGAATTTCTTCCGTTATGTAAATTTATCTGTTAATTTATTCATTTCAGAACTTCCTTGGATTGAGGTAGTCTTTTTGCTATGCTAACCGCATACGCTCTATATTATATAGTCATCTTGTTTGATAGACATATATGTCGGTCGAGTAATTTGTAAAACGTAATTTTTTGCCACGAAGCAACTGCTATCGTTTGTGAAAAAGTTACGCTTTTTTAAGATAAATACAGTGAATGCAAACTACAAAGAAAAGTGCTTAGACTGCCCAGACTTGTCTATATACTGGTAGCACTCAATAGCGCAGTGTGTAAGTCGAAAAATTAAAAATTAAAATGTTTTACTCACTCAACTTATCGCCATCCCCGAAGGTACCCATTACCCGCAACGGCAATGCCCCTTTGAATAAGTAAATTTAGTCCTTTGCGTGAGGAACGTCCTGGACGTCGTTTGTTTTCGTAATTATCTTGCTCAATTCTTGGCACCATGCACTCGTTGCACCCATTGTTGACATTGAATTATTGGCCAGTTGTGGGTTCGAAACTCAACCGCAACAAATATAATTCCAAGTTACAGGTTTCTATTTGACTAGTGAGAACACCGTAATCTTTACTGCTCTCGGGCACTGAGTTTGCTTTTCAAATAAAAATGTTTTAGGCGACAAGGTACACGTACAGGTAAGGTGAACCAAATTTATGTAAAAGTTGACTTCAGCTGTTCCACTTATACAAACACAAAGCTTTACATACTTACACGCGTTTCATAGTAAGGTGGTAAGCAGTAAGCAGCTGAAGCAAACAGATACACAAATTCGATTGACATTAAGTGTATGAAAAGAGAAATGATTTTATTTCAATTTTTATTGTCAGAAATTTATCAGTCACATGGTGAATGAACTGAGCAGCGAAATAGAGAGACGCATCACCTAAAATTTTTCTGTAAAATACGATATTTGTCAACGGGACAAATGATGAATATATGGATTCTTGCGTTTTTACCGACTTCACCTTCGCTCCGCATTTGTAAGCTTCACGCAAGAACTACAATTTCCAACATATCTCCCATTGATAGATAACGCACTGTTATAATGTGTCCGTCTCGTTTCGATGCTCAACTGTCCATGTTTAATAGTGAAAGGAATGTACGACCACAGCACTGCTCCTAGCATAAAAAGTGAATAGACAATGGTCAAAATTTGAGGTTTAAGTGATAAAAGCTACAGCTGAGGATTGTTTGTATTGATTGTTTGACTTATAGATCCGTTCAAAGAGCAGGTGCAAAGTGCATCTTACTGTCAAACGTCATCCACAGAGCCATAACCTCAACGCTTTTCCATACATTTTGTCAAAACATTTTGTTTGGTTATGTTGTCTGTGGATTACGTTTGGCATTTCGATGTTGCACTTGGAACAGAGGTATACAACGAAACAAGTCAGTTATATTTACAAAAGGCACGCAGTGCCTACTGTGATCTCATCAGCCTCAAATATTTCTATGTTTATGCTAGAAGCAGTGCTGTGGCATGACTCGTTTCAATATTTAACTGTTGATTTTCGTTTTATAAAAGACGACTTTGCCATCGTCATCAACGTATTTGCAAAATTTGGTTGATCGCCATAGAGCTGAAATAAAATTAGAAGAAATTTGTAACATCAACTCTGACCGCTTTGGATAACCGCGTTCGGTCTACCTAGTAAGATCGGTGTTTCGTCCCTTAAATAATAGTCTCCCATATTGTTTAATTGCTTCAAACGCTTCGGCTGCATGATAATGCGGTATTTTCGGGAACAGATGATGCAAGACATGGGTATCGGTAACACGATGTAGAACACCATCCAACCATTTACCAAAGGAACGATCAACCGTGCATAAATTTCCATGGAGCCAGTTCTATAAAGAAGGGCATATAAGTGGTGCGTATAATACATACTATGAATTTCCAACCCAGCCGTCTTCCCGAAGATGTGGAACGAATGTGTCGGTGTGGTTAAGATACGTTATAATAACTAGATAGGCATTGGTCACCAACAACGGCGCCAAATATAAATTGAAAACCAGCCAAAATCCGTAATTATGAATGAAATATCCCGTAACAGCCAGAACTGCTAGACACTCGATATTGCTCAGGACCACAACCGACCGTTCTTTCGGTAAGTAGAAAGCCGAATCTGGATTGAAATGATTCGCCGTTGTGGTCCGGTATTTTGCTGGTCCCCATGAATTTACGATCAAATACCCTGGCATCCATCCCAGCAACAACATTTTAACAATTCTGTACAGATTATACGTTGGACTGTCTTCGACCAAGTCACTCCACGTTGGAGCCAGATCGGAGCGTGTGAATGGTGCGTAGACTTCATCATTTTCACAGCTGCCAGTATTTGCCGTGATGAATTTTGTGCGTGATTTGCCAGCTATGATATGGAGTCATCAATATCGAATGACAAAATGCGCCGACAATGTCGTTGATGATGTTCGAATTCGAAAAACCGTAGTGACCACATTCGTGTGCAATGACCCACAATCCCATGCCGTAGCTGCCTTGCACATACCAATAAACCATATAACCCAATATTTTAACGGGAAGCGGCAATTGCATCAGTTCCAAAACAACGTACGCACCGTAGAATAAAACGGCGCACGCAAACAAATTCCAAAACAAAACATTGAACCCGCGTAACGTATCCTTTTCAAAGCAATGCGGTGGTATTGCCGCCTTTAGATCGGCTACGGTGAAGTTCGGATTGGCCATTGGCGGAGGTTTCGGTGCGCCATCAACGTGTGCATATCCTGCTTTGGATAGCTCCGGAAGGTCTTCCATTTTAGTTGCTGTTTTTTTGTCGTGGGCTCATTTTGTTTCACTGAACCTTCACACTTTGATGATAAAGTGACTGGAATTGGCTGGAAAAAAACGCTTTATATAGGCGCTGTTCACCTGGTATGATTGTGATTAGATTAAAATGTTGAACAAACGTTTAAAAGTGGCTAGATTAGCATCATTGCATGCTCTCATGTTTCCGATTGTTAAACTTTACATTCCCTAGATGCAATGAACTCTTATCACTTAGAAAATGCAGAAAACTGCCTTCACACACTGTAACAACGTTGTTTGTCTGTCGCTAATAGAAAAATTTTAAGAGGAAATTATAAGTGATCTGTAAGCACTATATTCGAAGAAGATTTTAATTCGGTCGTGCACGGCAGTCATATCAATTTTATCTGATACTTAAAAGGAAACTAGAACACTTCTCAGACAATTGAACCAATTAAACACCGATATGAAAAGCTTTCGTTCTAAATTCCAAACGAAAGAGTCACTTAAGTCACCAGTATTCATCACCCGTATTGGTTAAAGAAACGTCAATATAGCGATAAATCAACCACTTTGAGTGCAGATGTTATGGGACACCACAATCTAATCAAAGAGACAGTTACTGTACATAAATATGATCGTGTCAAGAGAACTCGAGCCATTTCGTTATTAAATTCACAAGCGTCAGTAACTCAGCTGTTACTCAAGCGTGTTCAGATTAGTCCATAAATCAAAAATGGAGGAAATTTCCGATTTATCGAAAGTGCGATTCACTCTCGTCGACGGTGCACCGAAACCGCCGCCTCTATCGAAACCAACGTTTACTTTGGCCGAGTTAAAGGCGGCAATACCGCCTCACTGTTTCGAACGAAGTATGGTTAAATCGATGGCACACATGCTGTGGAATGTTTCTATTTGCTGTGGATTATTTTACGGAGCCTACGTCGTTTTGGAACGAACCGAGTTGCCGTTTGTCGTAAGGGCATTTGGATATTTGGCGTATTGGTTTTTGCAGGGCAGCTTCATGACTGGTCTGTGGACAATAGGCCATGAGTGTGGACACTATGGATTCTCAAACAATGAGACGGTTGACGACACTGTCGGAATCATTTTGCATTCATTCGTTTTGACGCCGTATCACAGCTGGAAATTTGCACACCGTCGGCATCATTTGAATACAAACAGTTGTGAAAATGACGAATTTTTCGTTCCGATCACGGAAAGCGAGGCGAAAACGGCATGGCGAGATACATTGGAAGACAGTCCCATGAGCATTTTTTACAGGATTATTCAAATGTTGCTGGTGGGATGGATGCCGGGTTATCTATTCCTAAATAAAATGGGACCGAAAAAGTATCGTGACGGTCCGAACAGTCACTTCAATCCTTATTCGCTTCTGTACACACCGAACGAACGATTCAGTATATTGATGAGCGACATTGAACTATTGCCTCCACTTGCAACCATTGGCTACTTCATTTACCACTACGGTTTCTCTTTGGTTTTCAAATTATATTTAGCACCGTACCTGGTAGTCAATGCGTATATTGTCATGATAACTTACTTACATCACACAGATACATTTGTGCCGCACATGAGGGAGGGAAAATGGAATTGGATTCAAGGTGCTGCGGGCACGGTTGATCGTTCCTTTGGCAAATTTATTGACAATGCGGTAAATCATCTTTCTGATACGCATGTCCTGCATCACTTTTTCCCGCGAATTCCGTACTACAATTCGATCGAGGCAACGGAAGCAATCAAACCAATTATGGGCGAATATTATTTAAAGGATACAACACCGTATTTAAGTGGTAAGTTTGCCGAATCGTTGGCATGGCAGGTGATTCGAATATTAATTACATTTTGTTTAGCTCTATGGCGATCCGTGAAATACTGTCAATACATTGCAGACGATGGGAAAATTGTGTTCTACCAAAAATATTTGTAATTAATTTTTAGCAAATGTATTAGGGGTAAACCATTATTGTTCATAATGATGATGGTTGACCCCTATTGATTAAAATAGATCTTATAAATGTAAATGTGGAATCCATCAGAATTAATTCTTCGACATTTCTGGCTCGAAAAGGCCGTCGGTGGCTAAATTTGTAAAGAGCATTAAAAAAATTTATACAAAAATCCAAAAGGCCCTCCGGGAATCGTCCGTATTCACAGTATGGCCTGGTGTCTGGTATGAATTTATTTCTTATATGTGCAACGAATACATTGGTCAACAGGTATGATATTTTTTTTGTTCATTTGTCAGTGGTCGTCACAGGGCGGCATGTGACTTACTTTTCTCACTAATTCCGACTGTTTTTAAAAGAAGCGATAGTGACCTACTTTTTCCTGATTTTTTTACTTTTATCACTATTTCCAACTATTTTGAAAGAAATATTGAAAAATCGGAACAATTTCTTATTTCATTTTAATATTTATTACATTTTTAAGACGTACACGAAACCACAGTAGTCCACTTATCCCATGTGAATCTAAAATTCGCAGAGAATCTTTTTTAGTTGAACAGAAAGTAGCCGCAGGTAGCTGTATTCTGGGACCAGTATCCTACAGATGCTTCTGCAAAGGTTTCATTCTGCACGCAATCTAGAGGTCCATATACGACATTCAATCAATAAAAGAATTGACGAACAAAAATGTTAAGATGTAGTTTCGCCTATGAAAATATCGTATCTATAGACGAAAACAGCTCAAAAGTTTGCCTGTAAAAGTTCATTTGAAATGTATTTCAGTTCCCTATGCAGTAATAGAACCAGGGGCGGATCCATCTATGTGCGGTCGAGGCGGTCGCCGGGGGTCAGAAATTGATTTTTGCAAAGAAAAAATTTTTTACACGAAAACCGTCCGCATCAGAAATTTGTTTGTCTTCTATCCGCCTGGGTCAGAGCAAAACCTGGATCCGCCCCTGAATAGAACGCACTGGAATTAAAAATTCAAATTAGTTTAAGTTTTTGTATTGGCAAGGTCCAAAAATAGGGTGAATGTGCTGGAATGGAGAAAGTCATCTCCTGGAAAACCCTCAGCTGATGCGATTTTTCGAAATAAATTCAATTGTTAGTATTTAAGGAAAAAGACATTTAAAGTTAACTTTATTTCACTGTGGCGAAACTTAACCTCAAGTTTTTGAGTAAAATATCTTACTTGGTAATGGAACAAATGATGGAAATGGCAATTCTTGTGTGTTTACCAACCTGGACTACAAGTCGATCGCCAAAATTAGCATTATCCAGCATTAAGTAATGTACTACTTGAATCAAGCAAAGGTAAACAATGTTAGCAATCGCTCAGCCAGTTTCCTTCATCGATGAGGTAAACGGGAAATAACTCCGGTATTTTATTTTTCCTAAAAGTATAAACAATTCTAAATTTTTAATCACCTTCCTTTATGGTACATTCAGATACAGGGCTTACTTTAGAGAATTTTCATTCTGAAAATTCTGAAAATGTTCCGAAAAAGTTCTGAAAAATCCCGAAAAATTATTTCAGATTTTTTCTGAACTTTTTCGGAATTTTTTCAGAATTTTCAGAATTAAAATTCTCTAAAGTAAGCCCTGCAGATATCCACGATTTAATAACAGAGTCTGTTTAAACATGTGCCGTTATTTCTTAAATATATCAGATGGAGTTCTTTTGCTCTAAAAAACGTTTGTAAAAATAATATTTCATTTTGAGTCCTTTCAGTTTATAAGGGACAAAAACAAGTAATCAGATAACAATAAGTTCTTAGGGCCTTCCAACCGCCAAAACTACGGTTCTTATTATTTTCAGATGTCCCAATCACTTTGTCATACAGTAAAAGTTTTTGTCCAAAGCACCTAGCTGGGTAATAGAGGATTTTACACGTCAAGTAGAGTAGTGTTTCGATACCAATAATACCACTAGCAGCCTTAATGGTAATTTTGCAATGACATTATGAAAAAAAAATCGAATTTCGTGCTCCTTTTCCAAGATTTTTAAACCTTCCGCACGTTGCCAACAAGCGCTAAGGTTGTTACTTTACTTTTTCTTAGTATAAAATGGCAATTTAGAGTTGGTTTTTCTCACTATTTGGTCACTTTTAGTAAATCAATTCATAGTGAGAAAACCAACTATTTTCGGTAAATTTGATCACTTTTTTACTATTTTCTGAAGAAAAATCACATGCCGCCCTGTCGTCAGGTGAACGCACATTTATTAGGGAATATATTTTGAAAAAAATTGTTCGTACATTTTTGAGTGTGGTGGGGAGAGGGAGGACTGAAAATCGTCATTTTTCGCGTGCACACTTTGTTAATATCCCCTGACTTGTGACGTGCAAACTCGAAAGTTTATAGAAGAGATGATTTCTAAATGCTAGAGGGTCATATCGCTCTCTGCTTGACAGTGCTATGATGAAGTCCGAAGGCCCTATTTTAGGTCCATGAGTAAAATTGAGACTCCATTTACATCTATAAAGATTTTCTTTGAATTCCTCTTCCAATCTTCATTTGTTCTAATGAATGTTGACTCGGTTGTTGAGGCAAGATTTGAGGGTGTTGTATGTTTTAACTCATGCAAGGAAAGCAAATTTTGACAGTGATTTCATCAGCATCTGCAAGTTTTCTATATTGATGCTGGGAGCAGTGCTATGCTTGAATACTTAAAACCTCCTGTTCCTGTTAGTCTTCTTTTTATTAGACGAATTCGTTCCGTTCGTGCCGATGATGATAAACTGACAGGATTTAGTGTAACTTTTCATTATAAGACGTGTTTTGGATCTACCCCTATTGTTTTGACGTACGTCACGTGGAAATGATTTTCTTTGATATGGATCAGTCATATTAATTTGACCAAACTGTTTCGTCTAAAAATGACTCATTTAAATTTGGGTGCCAATCATCACATTTTATTAATATTTCGGGAAAAAAATACTTCGGTTTGAAGAGTACATAAAAAAGTTCCTTTAACCAATCAGGCATGTGTGCATTATGAATACGAAAAAATCCTAATCGCTTGACTTGATTGAACAAATCAGCTGTTCACAAACGGCCGTCTTCCATTTCAGTTTTCTCTTCTTTTTTTTAACAGACTCTTGAACATCGATCAGTAAAATCACATTCTTTCATTGAAAGGTTCATTAACTTACATCATAAAATGTCATTGTAAAAAAAAATTGTTCACATAACTTAAAAAGCACTCAAGAGATAATGGAGCATTTGAAGTGGTATACATGTAATTCAAACAGTTCTAATATAATTCAAAAACAGTTCAAGTGGCACTCACAGTTCAAGTTACATTTAACGACAAATTAAATATTATGCACTTGAGGTACTATACTTTCAAATGCTGGCACTGCATCGAACGCAAAAAACGATACATAACATTCGATTCTCAGGCGCAGACGAAGTAGAGGACCCTTTTCTGCCGGTAAGCTACGTAGATCGATAAAGTAAAGAGTCTATATATTGGTACACGAGATACAGTTAACCCCAAACAAATTTGTGTCGCATTTGCTTCAGCTGTCTTTCAGTTGGTCCACTCACACAATTTCACTGACTTATACATGTGTGTACAGTTTTAACACTACCGCGCGCATGTATGTTTATCAAACTCGTAGAAATCCAATGGAAAATTTTGTCCCACCGTTCGACCATTCGCCTATTTTTTTCTCGCCCTCGCTCGTGTTGCTTTCCCCTCGTATAAAACAATGAGGCTGTATGAGCAGAACAGCTGAAAAACGGCTGAAGCAAGAAGAAATGACATTGCATTTAAACGGGACCTATTTTTAGGAAATCGTTAGACAGTGAAATTTTAGCATAACTTTGCTTCAGCTGTTTTTCATCTGATCCACACAAGCAATCAAAAGTGTTTATATATGTTCTTATACAGTTTTACCACTACCACGCACGTGCATGTAGCAGCTTCAACTGTATAAACAGTATCATCTACTGCAAGTTGAAAATAGTCATAATTTTCAGCAACAATCCAGTCAGCAAACGTAGTTGATTTGCACACGGCAATTGTCGACAGAATCCAACTACGATCATGTTGTGTAGAAGGATTCTGTGTTAGTAACGGTTCTTGTGGTTTTGCCGTGTAACGTTATCATTGCGGATTGTTGATCCCTTTGACAAACTGTGACATTACAAAGTGATGCTCCCTATAACAAACGGTAACATTACAGATTCGCTCTCTTTTACAAACTGTAACATAGAGTGTTGACCCCTTTTCGCAAGCTGTGACATTACAAATTGTCGCTTTCTATAACAAACGGTAACATTACATAGTGTATATCCCTTTTACATACTGTAAAATTACAGAGTGTTGATCCCTTTTACAAACTTTGATATTATAGACTGTTACTACCTTTTACAAACTGTGACATTACAAAGTCATACTCCCTTTTATAAACTGTAACATTATAGTATGTCGCTCCCTTTTACAAACTGTAACATTACAGACTGCATATACCTTTTACAAACTTTGACAGAACAGAGTGTTGCTTCTATTTACAAACTGTAACATTGCAGACTGTTGATTCCCTTTACAAACTGTGACAGTACAGACTGTCACTACCTTTTACGAACTGTATTATTACAGAGTGTTGATCCCTTTTAAAAACTGTGACATTGCAGACTATTTCTCCTTTTTACAAACTGTGACATTATTAAGAAATTGGGTTCATTAATGCGAAAAGCTTCTGGCGTGCTCCATGGATTACTATACGTATTACAAAAGGTTTCTATTGTAATTTGGGACGTAATAGAGTTTGATTTTTATTTATTGTAAATATTTGTTTTTGAAGAGATCGTTTTTTAATATTTGCGCTTTGCAGCCTTTTTTTTCGCTTTTAAATAAACAAAATTTTTCAAATTCAAAAAAAAAAGTGACATTACAGATTTTTGCTGCTTATTAAAAAACGGCGATTGTACAGACTCTTGCGCCCTTTACAAAACTTCAATCACAAATTCTAAAACCAGTCAATATCAATGCTATTCGCAGACTAATTGTGCCTTCACATTGATGAGAAATGATTTTGCGCTGCGCAATGTCAAAGTTTGTAAAGGGGATCAACACTCTGTAATTTTACAGTGGACTGCGAATAGTATCAATATTGACTATTGGCAGTCAACTGTGAATGACTGCGAACAGCATGTGTTGTAGGAAAATGTTGGAAATTTCAAGAAAATATTGGAGAAGTGTTGTGTTAAAAACGGTATTAAATTTAATAGAAATAGTTTTGGTGAAGATTGGTGAAGGTGATACAACAATAAATATTTCAAGTGAAAGTAAATTCTTGATCAAAAACCTAAAACTCTTAACGATTCAACGTGTTCTGTAAGACAGCAAACAAACTGTACGATCGGTTAATCACCTAAAAGAAATTTAAAATAATTAATTTTTCATGTTCCATCCAAACCTCCTTTTACTGTTAAGAAGCTGCTCAGGGTCAATGTAAAAATCTTTCCAGTTTTCATGACCACATCAATGTTCAGCATTTCCATGAACAAAACGACGAACTTTCTGTATCTTGCCGGTGCTTTTATCCAATCCGATGAATAAATGGCCAGCGATAGGCTTTGATGTTTCAAAATAATTTCGTTGCCAAAGTAACACGGCAAAAATATTTCAGTGAGAAAAACCGTGAAAAAGCTGACGATAAATACGAACGTCGGAATTTCCTCTGAAATATTCATCTGGAAATAAATTGGGAGAATAAAATGTCTGGCGACTCTATCACCATCGATATGTTACTATTGCAATTTTGAATGCGGTGAAACAAAACATTATGCTGCTGGAAATGGACTGAACAAAAAATGGTACCGTGAATAAATTCTCAACCGTTTTCACCATCCTAGAAAGCAATATTATCGCATATCGTTCGGTGTCTAGTTCGTAAAATTAAAATCACCTAACAACTTCCTGGTGCAGTTTAATGCACTCAATAAATTTAGATTCTGTATCCTCACTATGTTTCCCATTGACCGTCTTACATTGGCCCAAATTCGCCAATCGATACTTTAAGACATCATACCGCGCTCCAATATTGGCCATCAGGTAGATCGAAAATAATTGCAACAGAACAATTGCATGCGCTTGGTAAGCCGTACCAATAACCTGATACCAATAAGCGAGCCAATAGCTTTGATTGTTCGTTTTCCAATCAACCGGATACCAGCCCGGGTACGGTAGCATCGGTTCGCTGGAGAATAAAGGTGCTCCCCACGAAAATATACAAGCGGTTGTGCTCGAGCCCATGTAAAAGTACATAACTTTCGAATAGAATGCCAAATTCTTTTCGACGATTTGAACCTCATTTTTGTCGAATAGAGAAATTTCTTTAGCCACGTCCAAGCACTTTGAAATATTGCCAAAATTAACCAATAAATTCACACTTCGAGCTACTAGCGATATTTCAGCCAGGAATATGAAAAATCCCACAGTCAACAATCTCAAATCGGTTTCCAGGAACAGGTTGATGTGTTTGCAGAAATCGAAAGCCACCGTAAAAAATAGATGAAACATTAACGTGTAGATGCGATACAACCACTGGTATTTGGATTGTCGTGGCCATAATCCACAAATCCGAAAGAACTTCAACATTAAACTGATTGGTTTTAGGACGTCCACTTGTTGTTCCATAGTTGAATTTTTGTATGGACAAGTTTGAATGTTAAAACTGTCTGTGACGGGATTGTTGCTCACTGTGACTTTTATATAAATTCGGAATGAAGCAGAGTCAGCTGAGGGTTGCATTACAATAGGTTAACTAAGGGTTAATAATAACTTTAATTTCTTACAAAATATAGTACGGTGCAACACGTGCAACCATTAAATCCAGTACTTTAATTAATTTTTTTTACATACCTTTTGAGTTGACTAAAGTAATTTACATGTAAGCTAATAACAGACAATCGTATGCAGTTGTAGAATTACAATACCATTTAACCACATTTGATAGGTAATTTACTCATCAAAAGGTAGTCAAAATTTTTAATTTTAACGACCTATGGTTAGTACTGGTAAAATGCCGTAAAATGTAGGGTCAAAAACGCTCGAACAATTTTGCTACACTACGCTACACTTTTGCTGACTGTGAATTTACTTTACATTTCTCAACTTTAGGTTGAAAACACACGAACAATTTTGCATTGATGAGATCGACAATTGCGCTGCATTTTCGAATATAATCCAATATGGACAACAGGTTAAACAATGGAAAACGCTGCATAATTGTAGATCCCATCAATGCGAAATTGCTGGTGTGGTTTCGGCCTAAAGTTGACAAATATTTTTACAGAACAGTTACAAAATCTTTAACTTCATAAGTTTCAGCATTCATTGTTACTAAATGAACCACATAGTCTGCAGGATCTGTAGGCCTTTACGGTCGAATTTTCCGTTGTTCAACAAGTTTGTGAAAAGTTAAAATTTTTGGACTTGAAGGTGATAAGTTTTGACTTATGTTATAGTGTGGTCTGTGGTCGTACCAGAGCTCATCACCAGTTTTCGTCGTCGAAGAACGGTGAAAAATAGTTCAGATGAACGTCAGAGAAGAAAAGTACCACCAAAAGTTACGAGAGTCGATCTACATTTCTTAATACGTGTCTGTCATAAAAAGTTTAACATTTATTTTAGAGGTGAGCGTGTTACACGAGCTTGGTAAAATAAAATCCCGACCCGTTTCACTTTTATCGGGTTTTAATTCAGGTAGGGTTTTCAATGAATTTTTGGTAATTTATCTTCAAAATAAGCAAAAATCTGCCTCGTATCACTCATTTACCTCAACTTTATCATCATCATTGATTATAGAAAACCTCGACTCCAAAAAAATTTTCAGTACTTCATTCGTTGTAAAATATCTTCACTTTGGTTATTATTCTCATGAAAGGGCAGCGCTGTGAAGTTGGTTCACAAAAATAGAGTGCTGACCGCGCTGAAATTTGTCATTTTCTGATAAATGTACTAGAAATTCCACAAAAATCTATTACATTTCGTCTTTAGTTACAGCAGTTCTCCACGGCTGCAAGGAATTTCGCGCCGCGTCGTTCACAATAATTGATAAAATGACACATTTTGTATAACGAAAATGTCACTTTGTGGGTTATTGTGAATGACACGGCGCGAAATTCCTCAACACCGTTCTCGATTAAACATAAATCTCACACATTTTTATCGAATCCGAATCAATTTTTTCGGGTTCCGGTTTCTCGGGCCGCTCATCTCTACATTTACTGAAAAACTTTGTAAACTTTGTTTAAGTGGTCAAAGCTTACTCGATAATTATTCGAATTATATAATTGAAAGCTTATTAGGCTAACTGTTTATATGTAATAATTACAATAAACTGTGGGTCATGGCTTGCGTCTATAATTAAATTGGAACTGAACAATTTCAGAAAGAGTTCTTTTTTGGGCTCGCTGGATACGCAGTAATCGTAAAAGTCTACTAGGTATACCCACCATCACTCGGCCATATAGAGTGACAGGTGGTGTTTTTAATGGCGCTCGAAGATTCAACGTTTTTCGTCACGGCAACTTACGGAGCCTACACATAGCGATGTATACGAAACTATTCAGCGGTACAAGGCAGAAAGATACATTTTTCTGTTATATCAACCCTTAATTTCATACATAAAATCAACACTTGGCTGTCAATTTCACATCCGTATCAATTCGCCACAAATATATTTAATGCAAACAGAATCGACGAACTGTAAACTTTGTGTTGTAGCACAAGTTCTCTATGGCGGTAACAGCTTTATAAGTGAAAATTTTTAAAATATCAGAAATGAGACATCGGCTTACGTCAAAGTATACTGAATTTTATGACGTGACGTATATTTTAAAAACCAGAACATATCAGGGGCAACATCATTTAACGGCATATATACGATATCTCAGAAAATCCTCAACCGATTTTGATATACGTTTTTTGCCTGAATTTTGAGTCCGACAAAAAATTTCAGTGAAATTAGCATTTTTCGTCGTATTCTCTAGAGGCTTTCCAGTTTTTCGACAATATCTTCCAAACAAGGCTCAAAATACAAGAAACTTTAAAAAAAAATGAAAATCGGGCCAGTAGTTTCTAAGATATGGGAGTTCTAAGCTGGCTAAAGAAGGCTCGGTGACTCGGGCAAACGGGCCAGAACCGTACCTTCCGATTCCCCAGTCGGGGGATCCCTAAGCCTAACAAAAATGGGCCAAAAATTTGCTCAAAATGGACCGAACTCGCATTAGAAGAGTAGTAGGAGCGATTACGGGACATTGCGGGCTGAATCGGCACATGAATAAGTTGAGGCTTTCGGACACTCTGAGATATTCCTGCGATCTAGAAGAAGAAACGAGTGCACACTTGATATGTGATTGCCCCAAATTTCTTCAACTAAGACGCAGGATGCTCGGAGACTACGAGGTGGTTCCTTTGGAAATTGCTGCAATAGGACCTGACATCTTAGACAGGTTCCTATCGGAAACAGGAAGACTTCCATGATTTACATGATGACCGGGAATGGAAACAAAGGATCAACAGATCTGTGTTTCGAGATCTTAAATGATCGTCCCAAACTGATAAATCTATGATATGGGAGATATGATATGATTTGGTGATGTTGCCCTTGGTATGTACCATCTAAATTACTGAATTTTTATTGTTGTTGATTTCAACGAACGGTTGCCTATCACGTTATAGAACAATAAAGAAATGTTCATGTAAACGGCTACAACAGAAGTGCGATTAGGGCACCTCGCCTTCGGCTCGGATACCTTTGATTCATCGCAACCGATACGTTGAGTTTACATCGCGTTGCATTGCCACTTAGATTAAGATTCATTTACGTCACAATTGCCTTCGGCTCACACTGCAACATTCACAAACTACCAAAGAAACATCTCTCTTGTGACATATAGTTGTTGTTTCCAAGTCAATTTTATGTGTTCACCTCTCTGAAACTTTAAAGATTCATATCCCCGCCTGAATGACCAAACACATTTCACTCCGTCGTAAAAGAGTTCGACTTACGTTGAAATAATGAATGCAATACGAACCAGTTTTATGAAAGAGAACTTCATTCCATACGAAATGAGAATGAGAATAAATTTGTAATCAATTTTTATTGCCATTTCTGTGGAATAGTTGTGTGTCGTACTCTTATTTAAATTGTTGCAATTAATACATGCTATAACAAGAATGCTGACAGATTATTCAGCGAATAATTCATTGTATGGAAATCTATCAAAGACTGGTTGAATTATGTCGCGTAAAATCCGCTCAAATGACTCTTCCACTGGTTGTTGCACTTCCTTGAATATTAATTCATAGTTTTCGTTGAAAATGGCATTCATATTGTCGCTGAGAACTTTATTGTTGAACAAGTTGTCCATGTTCATGCGAAGCCTGAAACAATATATCGTTCGCTGTTAGTTGGTTGACTGTGAAAACTGTATTTTCATTAAACGTACCCTTTGATTGTCGAATTATAGTCGACGCTATTTATTTTCAAATGGTCTGCACCGTTTCGTGTTTGAACCTCCGTCTGCCATTTCATCGTAAAGGACACTTTATCTGATAAAGAACAATTTTAATGCAATTTACTGGAAAGGAAATGAAAATTGTGCTAAATCGTACTGAATGTTATGTTCGACATTCCTTGTCCTGAAACTGGAAGTAGTAGAAATCTACCGGACATTTTGTATGGTCCAGTGATCGTTATTGTATCGCATCGTCCAGATAACTCGAAAACGGAGTCTCTTGGATTTCGATCGAAACCGCTGAAGAAAAGAACAAATTTTAACAATTTTTAATTTTTAATCGTTCACTTGATCTGGGTTCGGCGAGAACAGGTTATGACACCTCTGAGTTGATCACGAAAAATTTTGTAACTGCTTTACCCACGTAAGAAATCAAATCTTAGTAAGTACGCTGGTACTGTTGCTCCTCTCCGTTTCTCCGGTTTCCCTCATTTCGTATGTTATTTCAAATGACAAATGAGAGAAATCCGAGAAACCAGCTTACATATGAAAATTGGATTTTGTACGTGTGCAAAGCAGTATGGAAAAACAACTGAACTCTTCACATTTTGCTATTAGCTGCCTTCGTGAGGGTCTTACTCTGATCTTGTAGAACCTTATATCGATATAGAACTGGTCTCATAACTATTAATTCCACAAATTAAAAAGGATAGTTTTTACCAAAGTTCATAAACCAGTGGCCCCGCCAAAACACAATCAGTCCAAGTTTCAGGTGATTTCGAGTGAAGCGCAAGGTCACTTAATTAAAGCTCTTACGAGTTTAATGGAATTTTTATAGTGTTAAAGATTTCTTCAATATGAAAATCGTCCTCGAAATCGTCAGCGCCAAAGGAACGCTGCACTCAAATTCCTCCGAAACTTGGGTTTCGTATTTTTTTGTGATCCGCTGAGGACTTGAATGACCTTTAGTGTTCATTTACTTTGGTTATTACAAGCTCATTAAATATACAAAGTCAGTGTCAACATTCACGAAAATTGTTAATTAAACCGGAGCACTCTAGTGCGCCAAACACAGCACTGAAATGCTATGACTCAATTTAGCTAACAAGTAATGTCAACTGAACGAAAATGAAGCAAAAACAAAAAAATCGTTTACTCACTTAACGTTGTCGATTTCATAGCATCCGATGCCGATGAGCGACGTATCTTTTAATAAGATTTTGAGCACCACAGCTCCCTGTCCACGTTCAATATTTACCTTTGGAAGAGGATACGGATTTAAAGGTTTAATTCCAAATTCCGGTACTCCTATGTTTAATTGAAGCAATTTGTTTAACACTTTCGTTTAATGAACTCTTAGATTGTTAAGAAGTGAAAAAATGTTCAATGCACTTTTAAGGCACCGCAAGGTTTTCTTTCTAATGTCAATTTCATGGAAAAACGGTCATTTGTCTTCAGGTCTAAAAATATAATAATCTTTTTTCATGTCTGTAGTAGTTTCCTCGCTAAAGATTTCTTTTTCAAATTATTTGTTTCTTCTCTAATTATAAGTCTTCAACAGCAATGTATATAATTATTTCAACCTC
This sequence comes from Bradysia coprophila, assembly GCF_014529535.1. NCBI lineage: Eukaryota > Metazoa > Arthropoda > Insecta > Diptera > Sciaridae > Bradysia > Bradysia coprophila. The sequence continues at coordinate 8,693,114 of NW_023503501.1, read as the reverse complement.
CAGCGAGACGAGACTTTTAACATTTTTCTAAAGTCTATTTTCTCTTATGAGGTAGTCTATGTTTGTCGATCAAATGATATTTTATTAGTCAATGAATAACAACTTCCATCAATATTTCTACTTCCTTGTAGTAAAAACCGGTGCAAGCACATGATATCGTGGCTAAATGTTGATAGCACGGTGCAATTTCGAAAGCACAGAGTGCAATTGAATCTTTCATATGCGTATTGTATATAGCGAGATAATAGGGAACGTTAGCTTTTTCGACGCTAATGAACCGTCAATTCTAATTTCCACCGCTAACGCTAAAATCAACGATAATTCTACGCTAAAAAATTATTTATTTTATTATTATTGCTTCAAAAATGCGGTTGGACCAATATTTTGTGATTGAAATTCGTAAATCTGAATTGTGAGTATCAAAGACATCGAACTGAACAAAATGTATTCACTTTACACAGCTATATTCAAAGACAACCATCAATCGCTTCACAGAAAACACATGTTAAACCTGCCATTGGAACAGGTCAAATTCATTTAGTGATTATTTCTCTAAAAGCTCGTCCGGACTATTGTTTCATCAATGCAAGAGTGCGTACAATACTTCTATACTTCTACTTCATTCACTGACGTGATCGTGAAGATTTAACTCGTCAGTGAACTTGACATGTTCCAGTTTTGGGACCGCATTTCGTCGTACAAATTTCCTGTCTATATACTATAATTACTCTTAGGGTTAAACACGTGTTTTCTGTGAAGCGACTGATATTTGTCGTTGAATATCGCTGTGTGAAGTGAATAGATTTTGTCCACTTCAATGTCTATGACTACTCACAAATCAGATCTATGAATTTCAATAACAAAATATTGGCCCATTCTTCTATCACTGATAGTTACAAAATAAATAGAAATTTCATTGTTCCATTCATATGTACTCACAATTGTTGTCATTTTCTGCCAGATCATTATCGTTGGTTTTGGCGTTAGCGGTGGAAATGTGGTTGACGGTACATTTCCGTTGAAAAAGCTAACGTTCCCTAATAGGGAGCAAACATGACGTCAAATTCTAGTGGGTGCATGTTCCTGTCCAAGTTTATAGGTTCTGACAAATTATTGGGAATTTATTCTATCAAAAACTTCGTGAATTTATCAAAATTTACCGAAAATATTTTTCGATACATTTCGGTAATTTTTAGTAATTTCAGGGAATAAAATTCCCAATAATATGACCCGCGATAAGGTAACAAGAATTAGCATCGATGCAACGAAATAATCGGATCGACACAGAATAAATTCTGACGGGGAGCGAGCTATACTAATTACGTACCAAGGTTGAAATGATGTCAGTTTTTGTTACAGAAAAATTTGTCGTAATTAACAAAAAAAAAGTTATATTTTTAAATTAAATTACCTGTACTGGCAGCTCGTTTAATGATCTCATTCATAACTGTAGCCAGACATTTCTTATCCTCATTTTTGCACTTTTGAATTGTTGTGGCTGCAATGAAATTAGGTTTACATAATGAGTCGGTTTGCAATTCATTGCGTTCAATCGAGAAAGAACTTGTAAATGTACACACTATACTAGAGCAATCACCGTAAATGTAAACATAGTTCGAATAGTTTGTTTTTACTCAACACACACGACACACACAATATACCATAAGGTAAGCGAGGTAGTAGCTGACCGGCTAAGCAATTTTTCAACTTTAGTCATCAGTATCTCAAGATGATTTGGATGAAGCTAAGTTTTTCCTTCGTCAGAATTTAATTTGATCTGTTCCCATTCCGTGGAATATCAGAAATATTGACAATTAATTAATTTTTATTGTAAAAAACTGATTTTACTGAAGCACTGTTTTTGATGCAGTAGCTGACCACTAAAAAACGGATGTTTTTATACCTGACCAGTCTTGTTGCAGTAGTTGACCGCTACAAAATTAAGACATTTTTCACATTTTTCGCAATAATTTCGCATTATTCGACACATTTTCACTCTTAATTCACTGATATTAACCAATTTCAATGATAAAAACGCATAAAAACACAAAATATCAACGAATTTTAATCACATCATTTTGTACACAACAATGCACATGGAAGGTGAATTTGTCACATGAAGAAAAATGTACGGAATTTGGTGCGGTCAACTACACAAACATGGCATATTTTTGATGCAATGTTTTGACCACCATGTAATTAATCAAATATTAACTTTTAGACGCTATTTATGTTAATAATATTAATTGTCGAACTATTTACTACCTAAAAACACCAAAACTTTGTCCATTAATAATTCTTTTGTCAATAAAAACCTTAAATTAGGCCACACCGATCTTACGATTTTCTTAAGAAATGTGCAACTTTGTACTGAGCTGGTGCACTGGTTTCATTTTATGGTTTTATCAAATAAGTAAACATAATAATCGCATTATTTTCATGAAAAAATTAATCTTTAGGCTCTAAAGATTAATTATAACGTTAATTTGCGTATTTTCATTCGTAATTATTTTCCAAAACTGATAAATAATGTAGCTGGTCAGGTACACCTGCACGGTCAGCTATACCCTCACTTACCTTACTTATCCACCAATATTTTAAGGTTTACTTACGAAAATTGTCACAACTGCAACTGCAGACAATGCTCAGCAGAAAAATACCTTTTAACAAATGGTAACTGATCATTTCTCAAATATTATGGCACTGTTCACAAATCACAAATAATCAACTGAATCGATAGTCGATTAGAGATCTTGTTTTTATATTACCAACTCTACGGCTATATCTTGCGCGCACAATTTACGACACATGCTAATTACACAGACAAGTTTTTGTTTTGTCGTATTAGCTGTTACATACATCAGATGTTTTGGTACAAAAAAAAAACTTCAAACTGAAAACAGTCTTCGAGACATTAGGAGGTCATCTGGATTAATTTTGTCGAATGTAATTTTAGGCCCCGCGAATATGCTTCTCCAGAACCACAACGTCGTTGAGTTTTTTTTTACAAATTTGTCGAAAATATGAAGTTCAATTATATTTTCAAAGAAATGAAAACTTCAGTTCTTAAAGTTCTTCAGTTCTTATGCTTAGTTTCCTCTTACGAAAAAAGTACTCCGTGTGAGAGACAAAATGTTTTTTTTTTTCAATTTTTTCTTTGTTTATTTGACAGCTTGCTCTTTCACGGAGTACTTTTTGTTGAGTGGAGTGGACACTTTAGTCGGCTTCCCACTCAAAAAGATCTCTCCGTTTTCTTGACAGATGCATTTACACAATATATAGCGCACATGTTAGCCCATGACTTTTATAGCATGTGCTCCATAGAGTGTTCCATTTCGGAGATGGTTCAAGTTTGTCCCACGGCATCTTCATATAAAAAATGCCAAAAGTGAACACGTAACTCATTTTTTGTATGATGTCCCACGGGTCCCACGGCATAAAAGTGAACTATATCCGAAATGGAACGCCCTATTGTTTCAATACATGTGAACTGTGTGGTTTAAACGCACCTGTCACAAAAGCGGAAGGAAAATGACAAAAAAAACTTTCCGTTTAATTGCCAAAAATTTGCGTTTAGTTTTCAAAAAAAGTGTTTAACAACAGAACACAGACACTGAGCCACAAATATTTCTTTTAACCAGAGAAATGATAACAGATGGCGCTGCGCCGGCACAACTACATTGTTTAAACAGTTTAAACAAGTTTTTGACAAGTAAACGTAGAGGTTTTTTTGACTGTTCCAATTAGGGTTTTACTGCTACAGCGGTTACAGATAAGTAAACTATACTATACAGTGAGCCGTGTTACAAAACTTTGACAGAATAAATGGATTTTCTGTCACTTCCTTCTCAATAATGACAGACAGTCCATGCATATTCTGTCAAAATTTCATGACACGACATACTTAAAGCTGCAATCGCAGTTCACCGTTTCGGGTCTCCGTTTAGACAATTGCGCAGAGAGAAAATTCTCTCTGTGATCATGCCCAATATCTAAACGGAGTCCCAAAACAATGAAGTGCGCTGGCACCTTCATGCTTAGTTTCCTCTTACCAAAAAAGTGCTCCGTGTGAGAGACAAAATTGCATTTTTTCAATTTTTTTTCTTTGTTTATTTGACAGTTTACTTTCTAACGGCTCACTCACTCAGTGCTTTTTGTTGAGTGAAATGGATACTTAAAGTATAGTTTCCACTTAAAAAGAGCACTCCGTTTAGCCTCCGTTTACATGACAGTTGTAAAATAGAACAAAGGAACTGTCACGTAAACGGAGTAAAAAATTGAAATAAATTCAATTTCCACTCCGTTTGCGTGACAGTTCTTTTGATCTATTTTACAACTGTCATGTAAACGGAGGCTAAACGGAGTGCTCTTTTTAAGTGGAAACTATACTTAAGTGTCCACTCGACTCAACAAAAAGTACTACATGAGAGAGCCGAGAGAGAGCAAGCTGTCAAATAGACAAAGAAAAAATTGGAAAATTCAATTTTGTCTCTCACACGGAGCACTTTTTTGGTAAGAGCAAACTAAACATTAGCTTACGTTTGCAACCACAGCAGAGTAAAGTTAACCAGGCAGTAGCAGAGGACGCAAATAAATTTAAAGGAGTGACCTAAATCCCGTTACAATCGTTTACGTATTCGTTTCATGCATTTGTATTAGTAAAAATTTTGCACCAAAATCAAAAGCCTGTTCTCATTAAACCGAAGGCTTGTGCAGAATCAGCAACAACTGACCAGTGATGAATGTAGGTCAATAAATAACTTAAATAAAATGGTTTTTGAAATTGATCGAGAAAATGAATTAGTTCAATCCGTTGATATAGAACATTATAAAATTAGCGTGAAAATTGGCTTACCGACTAGTTAAACCGGTTCGAAAAAAACCCAGACTTTTTCTTGACGTGCACACTTTTTCTTAAAAAACAAAAGTCTCGAGATAGATGATCATACTAATAGATGTAATACAACGTTTTGTTGAAACCGTGTTCATTAATTTATTACAAGAGTGTCCCTTAGGAATGTTAACTAGAGACTATCAGTTCTAGAGATCTGACAGTTACGTTTCATTCATTATTGCAATTATGAATGCTTCATTTAATCAGCAAACTGCTTATTGATATGGAATTTGTGTTAATTTCTTTTTTTAATTAATTTTCAAAACAAAGAGAAATCTCTGATTATGTTTTTTCAATTAATTACAATTCATTATTGTGAAGGTTGAGGAAATGCTCATAGTACAACTGAAGATCACACGTCTGCTCTAATTGTGGTATTCGAGAAATATATCAAAAATTTTTACGTTAGTTTTTTAAATTAAAATACGCGTAAGGATTTCCGCTTCGTTTGAATGGGGGATTGAAGTACTTATAAGTTATTTTTAATCGAATTAAAACATTATTCTAAACAAAAAATTGTTCAACGGTATGTCTGTAAAATGCACTGATCTTTTTATAAGTTCGTCTAAACGTCGAAATGTACAGCCGCCCATCAGAAAATTACAAAATGGCTGGTCTATATTTTTGATTTTACACTGTTTTTAGAAATTCTTTTGATCAGAATTGTCGATACTCATGTAGTTCTTGCTGCAGAACACCTTACACATACTTATTTTCATCGAAACTGGAAACGGCCTCCGGCACATTATACGCGGCTGACAACATTGGGACAATTTAGGGTCGTCTTTTTTAAACAAAATTAATTTTATAAAAATCTGTGTATTTTAGAGCAGGGCCTAAAGTAACATATAAGCTCGTGGGAAAAATCCCAAACATTGTATAATACTGAGATGACACCAAGGCTTTAAACGTGTAAGTGAAAACGGCAGTTCATGGGGCACCTACCTGGAGTATCATGTACGAACTAACAAACCTCGTTGTCTCGAAAGAAGAAAGATGAGCCAACTACATGAATTATAAACCGTAAGCCAACATCATACACATCCACCCATATAGGATTGCAAAATGAATTCTCAAAAATTATAGTAAGATTTTGGTATTAGCGTGAATATAGTCGTGAGAATATTTATATTCATCCTACCATGTCAACAACATCAAAGTGAATTGAAATCGACTACGATGCTAACAACATTAAAGTGAAATGAAATTGAAAACGCCTTAAGTTTGACTTCTCATAAATTGAATTTATAGCAATTAGTGAAGAAAGAGTATTCAGATAAACAATAATTCATATGCGTGCAATGCATGCAGATACGGGAATTTATATCAATTCTGCTAATGACACTGAAAAGTGTTTTGCTGTGTAGAAATTTAGCTTAAAAAGTTTTATAGTAGGCAACATCTATCTCCCTTGTTTTTTGCACGTTCTCTTTTTCGATGACTGAGTCGATTGATCTTTCCTCGCATGGCGTGCAAGAGGTTTCGCCGAAGTGAGTCGAATTACGAAGCCATATATGGCATCCTCTTCAGCGAGTAAAGGTGGTTCTTCGGTTAACGGTGAATCTTTCGTCAAAAACACCTCAGTTAAATGGCTAATGGGACTGTCTGCACGAGGACCGACAATGCGATTACCAGAATTGTCGATTTAATAATTTTCACGCTTTATCTCGATCGTACATGCCTCCATTAATTGTACGAACATTTGCGCTTGTGCTTGTGGTTCTTGAGAACTTAATCATCGAAAAAGTCTTTGAGTGGATGATGTAATGCTTGTAGAAGTTGGAATGGCGTTAGTTGTGTCACTCGTAAACCATTCGCTACATTCATCATATTTTGTTTTTCCGTTGACGTTTCCTCCTCGTGGTGGACCGCGTTGACCGGTAACGACAGCAAAAAAGCAGCAAATCCTTTTCGATCCATTTTAAATTTGGCGATTTTAAATTATCGTTGATTTCTCGCTGTGACATCATAAATAGTAAGCTTAGACATTAAAAAGAAAATTCAAAGAAAAACGTATTCAAGACTAAAAACTTGCATGAAAATATTCAAATGTAACAATGGAATGAAACTTTCGTTTCAGTTACTAAAAAATGATAAAGCACGTTTTTTCTTGACAACAAATCTAACCTAAAAAAGAAAACTGAGGTAAAATCATTTTCCATTTAAACCCAAAACGCTGCTATTATCTACTTCGTACTAAATGTTCGATGCGACGCGTTTGAATAGGAATGTAATACTCTAGACAGAGTCAAATTTATAGACTTCTATCTATGGATCTATGGCAATGTTTCACGCCATCAGTACGTTCGGTTCATCACTGTATGATGGAAACTTAGGCGCTATTTAAATCTGGTTTTGTGTGACAATACGAAAGTTTTCCGTGCTGGATAAAAAAACTTAATGAGACTAGAGTGCAGCAACTAGTAAACAATTTTATATGATTTCCATATTCACATAATGAACCACAAAACAATGAGAGATCCGTAAAAACGATAATTGTTTGTTTAATAGTTTATCGAAATAAATCTTACCACATTTGCCTGCAGCCATAATGCTTGACTAATTGTTAAATGTAGTTAATTTGAACTAGGAACTTAAAACAAAGGTGATCATAGTCGACAGCTGCCAAATAGTGTTTTATGGTATGAAATGGTCGTATACAATTGTGTTACACACCGTCAACTTTTAGTACCCTATTTAAAGTACCACTCATGCTGCGTTGTTTTGAGAGATACAATGTCAATAAAATTTGTGTCTTAACCAAGGTAAATATATGGGCGGAAGTAATGCCATATATAACCGAATCAGATGTGCAGTGGCACGAAAGTTCGCTAAAAACGCCATCTCTCTCTTTCTTTAAAATCACAAAATTGCTTAGAAACCTGGGCCATTTATTTTGTGATAGGAGCAATATTTTGTGAAACACAAGTACTATGTGATGCAAATATGGTCACGATCGTAGTTAATTTATTTAACACAGATACCAAATGTCATGTGGAATGCGTGGAACGCGAGTGCTTGGAGAAACAGCGACTGCTACGCAATTGACATCTGATTGTTTTTTTGTTGATTTGTTGGTTTTGTCGAGTGCTTTTCAATTTTAACATTTTCTTTCGCTTTGGTGTAACAAGGACTAAAACAGCTTCTAGTTTTGTGTTAAAATTGTTTCAAAGTCTTCTAAATTTTATAGGTTTCAGATGTGTTCGTATATAATAAGCCCTAATTAGGCCGTTAAATCGTGAATTTTGCTTTGTGTTTGAGTGATTTGTTTCCGTACAGAACTCATTCTGTTCTTTTCTTTAAAAAAAAAAAAAAATAATTAATTTGATAATACAGTAGGCAAAGTATCTAAATTAATAATTTTCCATTAATTCGTCACAACTTTTAATTCATAATTCAATCCTGAAAATTCGTCAATCTAAAAATACACTGCTCGTTCGCATTCACATCCGCAATCAACAAACGTCAAACGGTTTTCATTGTCTCATTAGATTTTTTTGTGAAAATGTTTTTTGCCTACCTATTAAACCAGAGCTCTCAATATTTCCGAAATTGTTTCATTTCGAATAAGGAAAGTGCTCTTAAAATCAACAAATCGAAAACAGAAAACAATGTTTTTTATTCTTGGAGTTATTTTCAGAAAAGTTATGCTCCGCAAGTGTCGGATATCGATTTTTTTTTAAATAAAACTTAGATTTATTGATCAAAAACAGTTAAAGAACTTATATAACGATGGAAAAATGGAAATAAGACGTAAATGGTTTTCTGCGAACAGGCCGTATCTCAAATTAGCAACTGCGTTATCATAATTTAAAATTTTGCCACCTTCTTTACCTTTCAATGCAAATGTCATTATTGTCATATTTTCAAAACATAACCACAGTTGATTTCGTCAATTCATCTCAGTAATTTTGAGGTTCAAGATTCCTCCATGGAATTCTTCAATAAGCAGAAATGCGTAAGTTTAATATTGTTTTATTCAAGTGAATTTCATTGACAATGTGTCGAAGTTAGAATTATTTAATTTTTTGTATTTTTTCGTACAACTTTTCTCTTTGCATTTTCTCGAACTACTTTCGGCTTCACATTTTTATTAGTTGATGTGGCTTCGACGAGATTAATGTTCGCCATTACTTTTTTCAGTTTGTCGTTCTCTGATGTAATTTTTTCTTCGCCAACGCGGTGGGGAATGTTATCATAAAAAGAATGGCTTTTCGCGTCAATAACAGATTTAAGCTCCTGCAGGTGCTTCCACTTGGTCGCACTTATTGCCAGTCGGTCTTTGTGCAAATTGGTCGGCACCGAAATGTTTTGCTTGTTGAAGGCTTGTGGTAGCACTTTAAACTCGTCATCAAAATGAAGTTTATAGAAAATCTTTCCATCTGGATCGTATCGAAGGGCCCGGATATCAGTGACCTTAGGGTCGCCCGCTTTTTTACCTGAATTAATGGGAAATGTACAAATGAATGAAAATTGTCAATAAATTACTGAAGGAAAATATTACCTGGACGAATCGATTTCAATGTCAAGTAGTTTGGGTCATCGTAATTCCGGAAGAATTTATGTGTCAAATGCTCAACAATGAATGGTGATGGTTTGTCACGCGCCGTTGAAATGGCTGTTTCAAAGTCAGATGGTAAGTTGAACGTCATTCCTTTTGATCTTCGTTCAATACACGCATGCGTAGAATCACACTCCATGTGAGTGTGACCAACTTCCAAAAACTTCTGAGTAATCGATCGGGAATATTTTATCGCCAACAATCGAAGCGCATTCGCCATTACAACATTGCGATTCTGATAACCGCATCCATCAGAATAAACTGTTATCGGAAGAGGTCCAGACTGAAGACGTTTCTCCAAATGATGAATGATTATGCTAACAAATGTAGATGATTGCAGGTCGCTCTCGGTTTCATCCCAGACATAATTTGTTGAGTCGTGAGTCAATATATCGTAGATAGTAAAATTGTGCAGTTGAAGCTTCGATTTGAAATACAGGGCACTCGCCAATAATTTCGGACACAACACAACGCCCTCAGCATCCATACATAAAAGAGTGAACAGTTTCATAGCTGCGGCATTCAAGTCATTTTTTTTCCTGACTAGCTCGGTCAACGTTTCTTCGATGTTCAGCAAATTCATTAGCATTCAATGTTCCCACCTTAAACCCAATACATGTGTCACACTGGTCCTTGCGCGGTTTGAACAGAGAATAATTCAAATTTTTCATAGTTCCGCTAAAGACAGGGAATGATAATGAAATCGAATTCTCGTGATTGCAGATGTCAACATAGTCTTTGTACAGGTCAATTAGTGTTTTATGCGACGTCTGTAGATATTCTTTTCCGGTGTCTTTTCGGCAATAGTGCGAGTCTACCTTAGGATAGTCCATCAAAAAAGTCAGAAGCCCGATTTTTCTGTTGAGTAGAGCTTGATTGCTGTCAGATTGTTGCCGTTTTGTGTTTATGCGCTTTTGAACTGTTAGCGGATTTTCACGGAGACCATAAGTGCCCTTATGCTTCAACCATTCTCTCACCATCTTTTCCTTCAAGCCGAATGTGTTCAAAAACATTTTAATGCACACTTGAACATGCCGTTCATCCGCTGTTATCAAGAAATATTGCTTAGAACGTTTTCTTCGTGATGATTCCTCATCGACCTTACGTTCTTTTATGGAAACGTCCTTGACCAGTTGACAAATGTACATTTGTTTTTGGTCCCAATTCATTCGCCAAAAATTATCGAACAGTTCTTTTCTGTCCTTTTCGTCAAAAAGATTACATTGACGAAGAGAGCTTCGTACACAAAATTTAGAAGTACATCGAGGTCCTTGTCGCCGAGCTTACCGATAAGAATTGTGTAAAACTTTGGAACCCATCCGAGAGTATCCCAAATACGCTTCACCTTTCTCGCGTTGAACACGAGCACTGTCCCTTTTGCTTAACTCTTTTACTTTCACAGCGCGCACTATGTCATTTGGACCGAAAGTGTCGTTGTCGTCTATATCAATAATCTCTAATGTCGAATGATCCAAAGCATTGATACCTAGAATGTAAATGATTCATAGATCTGCATCTGCAGTCAACATGTTTATGGAAATCTAACATTTGGGCGCACCGATTTCCTCAATTATTGCAGCTTCGGCGTCAGAGATCGCATCATTTTGGGTTTCGAAAATTGGGGACGCGTTATCAAATGAAAAAAATTTGTCCAAATCAATTATCTCTTCGAACTCTTCGTCAACTGAAAATGAAAAATCTGATTCGCAAAAGTCGATTCTATTTACTTATTTATATGAAATTTTACATTGACTTAATTCTTGCTTCTCATTGATAACTTGATTTGTACACAAAATAGAATTTAAATTATCAATTTCGAATTCCATCAACACTTCAAATTCTGAGTTTTCAAATTTCATTTCCATTTTTTATTACAATTAAATGATTGAATCACATATCAAGATATTCTGTTTAACAGTTGGCTGTCGGCCGAATATCACAGGCTACTAAGATTTTTAAAATAATCGAGGAAGACTGTAAATCGATAAATGATAAAGAAGGTGCAGTTTCCCGGACTTACGTCTTATTGAGTAAATTGGACGGATCCGACATAGGGCCTATTAGCATTTTTTCATCGATAAATTGTTCTTCGCTTGTTCGATACTGTTTTTAATTCACTCTTATTTAAAATGTGTTTTGACTACTTATCTACTCGAAAATAAAGAAATATCAGGAATTCCTAATAAGTTGCAGATGTTTTCGATTCAAAAATTTTTTTCCTCTATTTCAATGGATCTTCATTTTAATATTGAATAATAGAAGGGTTCTGTTAGCCGGGCTCACTGAATATCTTTGAATTTTGACCTAATCTCTTTTTAAGTATCTACAGAAATTCTTATCAAGTCACTTTGGAGGAATTATTTCAGCAACCCCTTCTTAATAAGATTTAAACAATCCATTAGTCGAAAAGATAAATCTGATAAATTTATTGCACTCTTAGCGCTGGTTTTTGTATTGAACTTCTTGAAATAAGTACGTTACTTCAGTTAATTCATTCTTTATTTGGTTTTTCGTTGCTTTTTTTAGGAAAATACCTTGCAGTTCTGCTTGATAATTTATTAATCCAGTGGGGAATAATTACATATTATGTAATAAATCTCATATTTCTATCTCCGAAATGCTGCGTAAATGTCGAACATTAACAAATTTGAACAATTGAAAAATATCAGAAAATGTGAGTGTAGAAAATGGCTTGACTACTACACCTCGTAGGCTTATCTCAAATCTTAATAAAATTCTAAGCTCTAACCGTAGCTCAACTTTTTTTTCGTTAAATGTATTCTTTGGTTTTTCTGTCAGAAAGATGTGCTATGTGACAATAAACTAAAGTTGGTTGATTTCTTGGACTATAGCGGTGGTTTGTAAATAAAAGACGTTAGTTTACGCAATATTTCGAGCTTCGGCTTTGCTCTTCATCAGGCTCTTTTGACTACTAATTACATTACTGAAAATCAACAAAAATATGAAGCTAAGACTACTAACTCCTCTCCACATGCATATTACAAATGTTTTGTAGCTTTGACTTTAATTTAGCCAACGGCGAAGAAACAAAATCCAACATGTGTCAATAAACGTCAGGCGCATCTTCATTGTATTTTCGTTAGTAATTTGAAGGACACCACGAGTGTAATCGAAAATCATTGAAATAGGAATAGCCTGAAACCTGATATGATCTGGATCAGATCTGATAGATTTTGACTTGACCTGATTTGAGTTGAACATGAAAATACAGACACTGACCTGAAGTGAATTCTATCAGACCTATTTCACAAATTATTTTAACAATATCTTGAGAAATTTGTTACTTCTATTATGCAAATATCCTCCGTGAAACTACGAAACGAAAATTACGATTTTAGAACTCAGCGGCAAAGGAAACTAACAAGAAATATGCAAATGAATCAGGTCAATCCTGGTTATTTCAGGTTAAATTTAAAACATGTCAGGTCAGATCAGGTGTTTGATTTTCATGTCAAAAACCTACCTATTCCGAGGCATAAGTGGTTTGTAGTGTGGCCAAGCTAATTCACTGACCGAAAACGGCATGGTTGCCTCACCTTTTTAAGTACAATCTTCAAAACAAACTTCAAAAGAAATCTTTTCCTATTTGATTTTCCACATAAACTACAGTGAACGACATCTCAAATGTCTCACTGTCAAATTTTTCTGAGAATTTTATTGTGTCATTGCAAATTCACAATGACATTCTCTGAAAAAAATGACAGTGAGACATTTGAGATGTCGTTCACTGTACATAGTTTTCTGAAACTTTGCCTAAATCTTTTACCGATCCCAAAATGCATTCCAATTTGCTGCAAAGATCTTTGCATCATCGATTAAATACAACAGTCGATTGAATTGACGATTCAAAGGCTTGCGTAGCATAAATTTCCTGAAAATAACTCCAAGAATAAAAACATTGTTTTTTGTTTTCGATTTGTTGATTTTAAGAGCACTTTCCTTATTCGAAATTTATAAAAATTATCAATTGAAGCATCTTGTAAACAATTTATTGAATCGAATAAATGAAACAATTTCGGAAATATTGAGAGCTCTGGTTTAATAGGTAGGCAAAAAACATTTTCACAAAAAAATCTAATGAGACAATGAAAACCGTTTGACGTTTGTTGATTGCGGATATGAATGCGAACGAGCAGTGTATTTTTAGATTGACGAATTTTCAGGATTGAATTATGAATTAAAAGTTGTGACGAATTAATGGAAAATTATTAATTTAGATACTTTGCCTACTGTATTATCAAATTAATTAAATTTTTCTTTAAAAAAAGAAAAGAACAGAATGAGTTCTGTACGGAAACAAATCACTCAAACACAAAGCAAAATTCACGATTTAACGGCTAAATTAGGGCTTATTATATACGAACACATCTGAAACCTATAAAATTTAGAATACTTTGAAACAATTTTAACACAAAAGTAGAAGCTGTTTTAGTCCTTGTTACACCAAACCGAAAGAAAATGTTAAAATTGAAAAGCACTCGACAAAACCAACAAATCAACAAAAAATCAATCAGATGTCAATTGCGTAGCAGTCGCTGTTTCTCCAAGCACTCGCGTTCCACGCATTCCACATGACATTTGGTATCTGTGTTAAATAAATTAACTACTATACGATCGTGACCATATTTGCATGTTACACATAGTAAATCATAGTCAACCATTTTTTAAAAAAAGTGTCACTTGCATCGAAGTATTGTGCTAGGCCGCGCGTATGTATGGCATTACCTCCGCCCATATATGTACCTTGGTCTTATATTTGCTTCAGCTGTTTAAAACACGCATAAGCAGTCTGATTGTATGAGTGAACCAGTTGGTAAAACAGTCACAACAAGGTGATAGAATTTGTTCTTATAATGCTTGCATGACAAGACAAGTGCATATCAACCATTAAAAAGCGGGTTGGATATTTGTTTAGTACACACGTTGTGACATGACATTATAAATCGGTTCCAAGGCCATACGAATTGTCAAATTTCATCCATAGAGACATAACCTCATCAACATCTACATGAAAACCGATCTCTGTGGATGAAATCGTGTTCGTTCGGCTAGTGAAATTTCGTGTTAACAGTTACTTGGAACAAACTTATTGCATTGACCATTGAAATTGTGCCGAATACCAAGGTAGTAGGTTTTCGAAAAAGAAACGACATGTCCAAAGCACCTAGCAGGGTAATAGAAAAAAATAAAGTAGTACTTTAATCGAAGTATGCGAATATTTCCCTACCTTTTTTTCATAATGTCATTGCAAAATTACCAGTAACGCTGCTAATGGTATTATTGGTATCAAAAAACTACTGTATTTGACGTGTAAAAATCTCTATTACCCTGCTAGGTGCTTTGACATGTCGGTGCTTCTACCCAAAGTATATATACACTGAAGGTAATGCATACCCTCGGCGGATCACAAAAAATACGGAATCCAAGTTTCGGGTGAATATAAGTTTTGTTATGTTGCATCTGTGACGTTTGGCGCAATCATGTTGTTGGAATTGCTTGTTTCCTATTTAGACTTGCCATGTGTTGCAACTTAACAAAGCGAATTTGACTTGTGTCCAACAATTGAAAAAATAACCTGAAAATAAGGCTCCGTGTGATACTTTGCAGTTACGCACGGACTCCTACTTTTAGGTGCACAATTGAATTCGAGTTGCAGCTAGTGATGAGGTGAATTCAATTCCATACAAATTTAGCAGGTGCAGCAACATTAGTCACAAGAAAATACAGTTACGGCAACGTTAAAAAAGCCAGATCTCTGATCCGTTGAGGTTTTCCATTAAATACAATGTACTTTGCTTCCCACTTACCTATTAGCACACTTCTTTCACATTAGCGTAAAAATTATCAAATTATTATCAAATCGAATTCCTCGACGAAATTTCAATTTTTGTATATTTTTGGGTGTATCTGTACAGGTTTATAGGTCAAATTGATCGCTACCTAAGCACGTAAGCAGTGTAAATAAGATATATCTGCTGATGTAGTCAACTAATTTCTGAGATGCCAACAAATTAATTAATGAATCAATTAATTAGCTAATTGATAGTGTTAAGTCGTTACGGAGTCAATATTTACATTTTATTATGGAAATTACTGTGTGAAGAGTGATTGGTTTATGCCTCTTTTTTTGCACGGAATAAGCAATTTGATACAAAGAGGAAATTGCATTCAATTGTAATTGATTCGTCAATGATGAAAAATGAATTGTGATACTAAGGTCTGCAATCAAAAATTCTTATCGACATATATATACAAGCGTTCGCAATTCCATTCATTCCATTTCGATAGTGTCCGTTTACCGAATCGGAGATGACTTCCAAGCAATTTAACTTTAAATTTGTTGCAGCATTGTTTGCATATTGTGCATTGGTGCATTGTGATAGTAGCTTTCGTAAGTGTTAAAGTAGCAATGTGAATGGTATAATGAATCAAAGCCATGGCCATTGGAATTGGTGCCAAACTAGTTGTTAATCTAAAGGCTTATAAAATGACTGTGTGATCGATTAAAAGTTCAAGTTGAACGATAGTGTTGGATTGTTCTGTTTTAAAGACGTTTTGTAATTTGTGGTGATGCTGTTTACTCTGGTGTCTTGTATTTCCTTTCTTACAAATCAAAGAAAATTTTGATAGCTTAGAAAGTTGTGAAATTATCAAAATGGATTCAAATCCACTTCATTCCATTTACTCCGTATGCGATACAGACATTACAAGTGTACGCACTTTAACCTTGATATTGGAATTCAATTGAATTTGCATTTCATGGAAGCTATAACTTTACGACAATGTGTTAATAACCTTGTCAATAGTCAACTGTACGTTTGTTATTGGTCTGGGTCTCCATTCTTATATACGTTTGTAACTTTAAGAATTCGAAACTTGACAGTTCTTATGGGATTTGATACATGCATCTGTCATGTTACAAATATTTGAAGTTAGGAAAGCATAAAAATCGAGACTCTGGAGAGGGATTACGGCATCAGGTTTCTTTCCTCTATTCTATGACAACTCAACCGATAGGTGTTCCATTCACTATTCACTGAAAGACGTCGCTGCAACAAAGTCAATGTATAGTGAATCGTACTCTATCGGTAGAGGAAAGAGAGTCGATGCCGTTATCCCGTTGATAACTTGATGGGTTGAAAGTTCAATCAAAATTTTATTATCAAATTAATTTCTTCCTTTGTCGCTCTTGATTCTACATCCTTCTGTTAGTCTTAATCTTGTCCCAAATCTGAACTGAAGAAATGCATGTTTCAGTGCCAATATACTAAGCCAGGTTCAGGTCAAAAGCAGGCTCGTACCTGAACTAAAAACTGATCCAATCTAACTTGTTCCGAAAATGTTGAAAGTGCAAAGCGATTAAATCGTTATAGACCTGTGCCCTGCGATATTCTTAATGGAAATTTTGGAAAATTTAAATTCCTTAAAATAAGCACTGGTACCATTTTTGCAACAAAAGCTCGTCAACAATTAAAACTTTTTTTTTTATAAACTTTCAGCAAACACAATTCCTCGATGCAAATACGCTGACGTGAAATGCCTTCAAAGTATTATGAACAAAGTGATTCGTACATCACCAGAAGGTCAGAAATAAAAAATTACAAAAGTTAGTCCAAAATTTGTTTAAAAAAATATTAATCGCAGGCGTACCGGAAATCGGTTTGGGTTCAATCGATCCTCTTTACATTGGTAAAACCGTCATGGAACAAGGGGCCCCAACCAGTCCGGTAAATGTCAGAATTAGAATGAAAAATGCAACAATGAGTGGAATAAGAAATTTTGATGTCAACAAAGTTATGTAAGTTAATTTATAGTAGGTTGCGTAATCGCCCTCCTAAGCAAAAACATCGTAGGTCAAAATATTTTTTTTTACATTTATGAACAAAGCACGACAGTCCAAGAACAGTTTCGAAGCCGCTACAAGATATGTTAGGATCTTCCTCATAAAATGTTTATTAATAAAAAAGATTGATGATAATGTCGTACCCAACAACCAGTTCTATCCTCCTTTTTAATTCTTCTAAATAAATCAATTTATCTGGCAGAGGCTTTGAAAGAAATCCAAATACTTCACGGTTTGAAATTCATGGTTTCGTCAACAAAGTCACCGTACTGGGAAATTATCAAATGTCTGGAAAAGCTCTCGTTGTACCAGTTAACGGACATGGAGCAGCAAATATAACATTCAGTAGGTTACAAATATGGAGACATTTGATTAATGATTCAGCATTCAATTTAACTTCTAGTCGACACTGCTGTTAAGATGAAATTTCTAACACATACGGAGAGGCGAAAGGATGAGGACTACGTAGTGTTGGACCAAGTGGTCTACAATAGCATATCTAAACGGTACGATGGTGAAGTGTGCATTGTGTGTGGAATGGTAATGATATCTTGTTTACAGAATGTCGATGAATTTTGAGAATTTATTCAACGACCGACTGATTAGTGAGAATATGAACAATTTCTTTAACGAGAACCAAGACATTCTGTATAAGGAACTGGGACCGGCTCTGGATAAAGTATTTGGAAATATTATCAAGAAGAAGATGGAACCAATATTCCAGAAATTCGCTTACCGTGAATTTTTCTCAGACTAAAATGTTACTTGTGTGGTAAAATGAGCTGCTGAAATAAATAGAATTGTGATTTTAGTCTGATAACAACCGTAGATGTGATATCATGAATAGACTTGTCCACCACTGAGTTCCAGCCGCCGCGCCAGTGGACTCTAGCAATAACTCCAGTTGCGCATAGCAAAAAAAAAAATTGAATTGAACCAACGCACTTCAAGCAAAAGTGGTACTCTAGGGTACTGAAACTTGACAATGCTCCATACAAAATTTTACACTGTAAAAAGAGTGGGGTTAAAATTTCATACAAAAAGTACTCTATTTGGCAGCTGTCATTAATAGCACTTTTGCTTGAAGTGCGTTGATTGAACTAAAACAGCAGTCACAGTTCACTGTTATAAGTCTCCGTTTGCGTTTCGATGACAGTCCATTCAATACAAAAATAAAGAAATATTGGGTTGGCTACAATATATTATATAAGATAATCAGTCAAAAACACTCAAAGAGTAAAAGTGACGCAAGTCCCTGTGCATACTTCCAAAAACAACTGATATCGCTGTAGGTGACGCATTTGGCGCTTGTACGCAAAAATTGTCGAAGCAAAAATTAGGCCGAAAAAATTGTATAAGAAAAATTTTACCTAAAAAAATTTGCGTCACAAAGTGGCAGATGATTCGGCTGTTTTTCATTTGTACATTCTTTCAGAACGTATTTTTGATATTTTAACAATTTTCTTAAGATGGCATACTACTTATTGAGAGCCATCTGTTGAAAAGCTTCACGTAAACGGCGTTCTTTGTATAAAATAAACCTCAATTTGTATAAGAATTATTGAATGGAGTTCACGTTGATACATGTATTGGACTGCAAAATATTAAAGTTTGGACCTTTCATCACCAAATTGCAGAAAAAAATGTTTACAAAAATTTATGAAACGAATGATAACGTTTTAAAACAGCTCTACACTGAGCACAAAAGATGTAGAATTTCACATTATTTACACATATAGATGCTTTGGGACCATTATTTTATTATTGAAATCGATATTCCAAATATTCCCAAGTGGAATTTGATTCAAAACACTTCTAATTAATTAAAAATAGTAAAGAAAATCCGAAATGATTGAAGAACCGCCATTTTTTTCATTTCTGGAGCTTTCATTTTGAATTGTATAAAACGTTGTCGCGCTTTTTTTTACACAATTCATAATGAAAGCTGCAGAAATGAAAAAAATGGCGGTTCTTCAATCATTTTGGGTTTTCTTTACTATTTTTAATTACAATCGCTAAACCGAACTGGTGTGCATACGTTATTTTGCACCAGCTGGTCCCATTTGGAATTGTATGTGACCAGCTGGTGCAAAATAACGTATACACACCAGTTCGGTTTAGCGATTGTAATTAATTAAATTTTTTAGGTAAAATTTTTCTTCTACAATTTTTTCGGTCTAATTTTTGCTTTGACAAGGTTTGCGTACAAGCCCAGAATGCGTCACCTATCAGTTGTTTTGGAAGTATGCACTTGCGTCATTTTTACTCTTTGAGTGTTTTTGACTGATATCAGTTGTTTTGGAAGTTTGGTTTGATTTTCTGTTATGTTATTTGGTTGCAATTTATATCCTCTTCCTCTATATCTTCCATCCGAAAACGCGAAATCTCGCGAACATGCTTTTTCCAAAAAAGTGTTTTCTCGACGTTTCAGAAGATCTATCCGAATCTGTAATTAAAAATTTAGGAACTAATCTGGGAACACCTCACTTATATCGAAAATAACCGAAATCCATCGAAAAATCTGATTAAAGTTAGGAAGTGCCAGAGAAATCATCTGTCATCCCAAAATTTACGAACCAGCCTTGGAACACCTCACCTATATCGGAAATAACCCAAATCCATCGAAAAATCCGGTGGAAGTTAAGAAGTGCCAGAGGAATCATCTGTCATCCCAAAATTTAGGAACCAACCTTGGAACACCTCGCTTATATCGAAAATAACTCAAATCCATCGAAAAATCCGATTAAAGTTAGGAAGTGCCAGAGAAATCATCTGTCATCCCAAAATTTAAGAACCAGCCTTGGAACACATCACTCATGTCGAAAATAACCCAAATCCATCGAAAAATCCAATGAAAGTTAGGAAGTGCCAGAGGAATCGTCTGTCATCCCAAAATTTAGGAACCAACCTTGGAACACCTCGCTTATATCGAAAATAACCCAAATCCATCGAAAAATCCGATGGAAGTTAGGAAGTGCCACAGTAACTATAAGTGAAACTGTTGGCTCCGTGTGGGATTTTGACAAATGTTGTTTGGTTAACTCAATCCTCGTTATGCCCATCTTTGCCGAACAATATGTGTTATTAGTGCTTTGAGCAATTTTTTTTTCTCTTTAAAATTCAGAAAAATATTGTACATGCAACTGGACTAACCCTATCTTATCCGAAAGAAGAATTAGCTGAATTAATAAAAAGACACTTGCTGAAATGGTTGTCACGCCTAATGCAATTGTAGTATTCACGAATTTATCGAAGCTGAAAGTCGCATAATAAAATGGTAGGTCGGTTTGGTTAATTTCCATATTCACATTATTTTGTTAAATTTGTTAATCATTATAAGGCATCTGGAGTAGCAGTGAGTGATGATTGCATTAGAGCCTTTGAAAATATCAAAAATAGTAAAGTTCATCGGTTTGCAATTTTCATGATAGTCGGAAATAAAATTGACGTTGAACAAGTTGGTAAATCATTTTGATTTAATTAGCCATCATACAGAGTGCGGTTTCAAACCAATTTTAATTAAAGGCAGCCGTGATGCCAGCTACGATGAATTCTTAAGCCAACTGAAAGCTGGAGAAGGAAAACAGTGTCGATACGGCGTATACGATTATGAATACACATATCAGCACCAGGGAACTGCTAGCGTAAGCTGATGGAATATCAAAGCGTCGAACTGATAGTATCTAAAATGTACAATCATTTAGGTGGCCATAAAACAGAAACTCTTTTTAATGCTCTGGTGTCCCGACACAGCATCCGTTTCGAATAAGATGATATACGCATCCAGTTATGAGTCGTTGAAACACGCTTTAGTCGGTATACAAAAGTATATTCAGGTGAGGGACTTTTTGCATTTACCATTTATGAAATGAAAATAATTTACATGGTCGCTGGACTTAGGCCAATGACGACGATGAAGCGTCACAAGAGACGGTTGAAGAGATTCTACGATCGACGGATCGTAAATAGAATTGGTTGCAATTCTTACAAAACATTAACATTGCGAAGACAACAATGTTGAAAATGAGATTGATTTCATTGTACGTATTGCATGTGGCTAACCAGCATGAATATATTGACTAATCATGAGGAAAGAATGTAACGCTTTTGTAAAAAATAATCTAATCAAAATGATACGAACGTAATCCAACGCAGCTGATAAAACAGTTTTCTTCGTACTCCCGGTCAATATTTTGATAAACTACAAGATATGCCGTAGTCTGTTCCATGTTTCCGACTAATGGCAATTCCTTATTAAGTTTTGGCAGCTGTTTTATGTAAACGGAGAACGAGGGCTACGATTCCTTCAAACCGAAAACGCGAATTCCAGATAACTTATTTCTGATCTGTTCAGCTCAATTTACTCATACAATCTGTACGTCAACCAGGGCCGGACTGGCCACTCAATAGTACTTTGGGCACTGAGTGACAACATTTGGTAACAGTGCCTTCATTCGTACAAAAAATCAAAGACTCTTTTGGACTCCAGTTCGGGCCAGTTTGGAACATCTAAATTACCAATCCTATTGTCCAATCCATTCCAAGCCAATCAATCATTGTCTCTGTTTTTACGTACTCGGAAGACAATCTTTAAATCAACGAGTTGCATCTATTGACCGACATTCAAGGCTTCAGAAATTTGAACAAGCCAAACATTTCCATAGAAATTTTGTTGGATAAATTTCGATAGTTCCCCTCCTCGAGCAGTGAATTTTGAATAGTGTTGTTGTGAACTAGCTCACCTTGATTCATGGCATTTTATATCTATGTAATCGATGGTAATAACTTGCATCGCATGAAGTCACTTATCATATTTAGTTTTCTTCACATTTTGTTTGCATAGGCTTGTCTCACAATAGTATTTTTCGTTACGAGAGATGAAAAGTTGAATTTGTCAGGACTAGTCGTAACGAGGCGAAGCCGATTGTATGTATTAATTTACGATAGATGGCTCGTATTAAACATTAGTTCGTACTGAATATGAATCACGATTCAAATAACCCCGGCAATATTATACAACAAGCTTACGACGTGTCCTGAAAAATTCTGCCTTCATCACGAACTAGGTTTTTTGTGCCCTAAGAATCATAATGAGACGGAACACACAAACAATAACAAGGAAATCACTTTACAATAATTTTCGCAATTCCGGTCCATAATCATCACCTTTCCATGCATCCATTTAATGTCGTTTTGAAGGTATTTATTTCACAGTGCGTTTTTGATTATTTTTTCGTACTTGGGCTTTTTCACATTTTTTTCGCACGCTACATAGCTCAGTACCTTTAAGAAAGACTAATAAATAAAAACTTTGCACAGACCAGGATTTGAACATCCAACACCAAAATTCTTCCAAACACCAAGCAACGACCATAGCCATTCGGCTACAGAGTCACACAATTATACAGAACGTATTGTTGAAGCGTACATACTAAGCATTGACTACTTGATTTTATTTAGCGCGTCTCTATACATCACATTGCAATGTGTATATAAAACAAGTTGCTTGATCGTTCAAATGAATTCATGTTTGCATGTGAATGTTTGGTAGAAATTTTGGTAATATTTTGCATTGGAAAGGTGATTATGGCCCGAAATTGCGAAAAACGTTGTATCTACCACGGTAGGTATGCCGGTATTTTTTCGCACAAGACGTCTTGTCGACCTCGGCTTCGCCTCGGATCGACAATCGACATCTAGTGCGAAAAAATACCTTCATACCTACCTTGGTAGATAAATAACTATTAACTTTTACTTGGCACACTCGATGGCATCCGAAAAAATATATGAAATTCCATTGTTGGCTTTGTTTACCGGTCGACAAAGTTACTTTTTCGGACCCACATATGTTGCTGTATACGCAGTATTTTGATCGAACTTTTCGATCGTAGATGCCGTGCAGAAAACGTCGAATTATAGGTTTCTTCCAAGGTCGTTCAAAATGTCAATCGTCATCCACAGAGAAGCTAACACAACCTCACTTTGAAGTTTTAACGAACAAATTTGTTTAAGTTGCGGTTATGTTTGCTTCTGTGGATGACGGTCGGTTGTTTTCGGCCTGTCAAAATTCGTTTTTACCGTACGATGGAAGAAACCTATGATTCTAAGGCACAAAAAAACGTATCACTCTGTTCGGGCTACAACTCGCAAAGTTGTTAACAACTTTTCATGCCGAGGGAGAAAAGTTCTGTAATTTTGTCCTGTCGCATGAAATGGTTTTTTGTTTACCAAGGCGAGAAAATATAAAATTCCAACAGAAGTGAAAGTTGGAATTTCCTAATTCTCCCCGAGGAATTTTTCATTCGAGCGTGGCATGAATAACTGTTTTTATCCACGAAACAAACACATCAAATCGTTTCACCATTTTTACAACGAAAACAAAGCGACAGTTGCAAAGAGAAAAAAAATGAACTGTCATCAGACAGAACGTGAAAAAACGGCCGTCTTCTAGTAAAACTGATCATAGTCAACAGCTGCCAAATAGAGTACTATTTTGTATGAAATGATTTGTTTACAGTGTTTTACTGTTGTGTGTCACACTGTCTAGTTTCAATACGCTATTTAGAAAGTCACTCATACTTGAAGTGGGTTGGTATAAGCCATCACCAGACAACGATTTTCGAATATACTATACATTCTAATTAAGTAATTTTAAGCGGGGAAACAGAGCACGTACACTATAGTGATAGATTTTGCACCTCTGTCTACAAAAGCTTATTATGACGATTTGGAAGTTATCTACCGAGCCGATGTATGCGCTATTTTATCTTCCGAGAACCGACATATCGAGATAATCAAATTTGCCCTGGAGTGATAACATCGAGATTATCGTTCTAGGTAGATAATAGTATGTTACGTCACAGTTTGTAAATATTTGCTTAGGCAAGTGTGAGGTTTGCAGAACGACCTGAACGAGGCGAAGGCGAGTGGAGTAATCACACGTCCCTAAACAAGCATTTACAAGCCGTGCCGTAACACATTTTACATGTTTGTGGACGGTAAGTGTATTTTCCCTGTCATAAGCATGTAGAGACTATTTCAGCCCTAGGGTTGTAAAGTATTTCTTATTTTCCACCTCGTTTGTAAAGCTGTGAATGAACTCTCCTTTTCGTTTCTATACCTTTTTCTATACGTTATAACTCGCATGTCCCACTTTCCTCGAACACCATTCCACCTTCAAATAGGACGAATGGATGATCCTCAATTACTACGATGAGTGAACCTATTACATTTCTCTGTACTTCGTACCGGACTAAAAACTCCTTGCATCTACAACAACAGTACTTATAGAGTTCATGTAACTGATCTTGCAATGTCAAAGTTATAATCAGAGGCATAAGTAATAGATACTTATTATGAATATGTTATGTAGGTTACCGCTCACTACATAAATGCACTTAGATCAAACATTACTGATCTAGAACACAATCTACTGCTGGTATTTAAACAACGATTTGTTATTCTCTGTTTTTTTTTACAATTTTAAAATCAATTTACGGTATAAATTAGTCGTCAAGAAGTGAAGAAAATGTTACGCATTCGGACAATCAGTGTTTCTATCATCATTGTTGCATTTACCTCAATCTTTGTTATCTGCGATAAATTACGTATGTTTCTCAACCAGTTGGTGCTTATCACGTTATGATTAAAATGTTTATTTTGACTCACTTATAATCAGCTGATTCAATAAAGAAATGCCATCCGGGCGATACTGAATGCATCGCAATTGCTTGTAATCACATTCTACATAATGTGACCAATGGTAAGAATGAAATGAAAGATTTAATGGTGTCTTAATCTGTTACGCATTGTGACCTTGCAGATTTTGAAATAATTTCAATCGATCCATTTCACATACCAATTTTAAGACTGGCACCTGATCTCACTCGACCGGTTAACATCGACTTTAATATCACTAACATTGAAATGTACGGTCTGCACAAGTTCAATATTTACAAAATTAGGTAAAATCCAATTAAGGAATGAATGGAATTGCTTGTGTTGATATAGTTCTCTACATTTTCGTCTGAACATTCTAATTCACAGTGGATTTACACAAAATATTAATGGCGCTAATGAAATTCACCTGAAAGGGAATCGATTGAATTTGATTGGAAAGTACATTTTGCATGGTCAAGTATTGATACTACCGGTGGTAGGTAACGGAGATGCAAACGTTACCATAAGTATGAATTGAAATGAATTAATTGAATAAGTTATATAGCAACAATAAGTGTATCTAATTTCAGTCAATCCAGACATTCAACTCAAATTTACTGGAAAACCGAGTGTAGTTGATGGCAAAACTTATATGCAAACTGAGGATATGAAAGTTTCATTTAATGTTAAAAAGTTAGTGACATTTTGGTAACTCTTTGCTAGACTGTAAACTTTGGGGAGGTCACGCAGTACAGATACGCGGGTGACACACCATAGTTTAACAGCCTTGGTCATCATAAAGTGTTGTTTTAAAAGATAATGTCAAAAAGAGTCTTCACCCATCGAGTTCAGTTAAATTCATTGGTTTGTTCCTAGTTAACTGGACTTTTTCAGACAAATTTTGACGTATTTTGACATCGAGACCTGTTACGCAACTGGCCATTTTCCTCTCTTCTATGCTCTTTTAACACTGTATAGCGTGTTCCAGTTCGAATTTCGAACAGCTTTCAAAAATGAATGCAGCAGGTACGCAGCTGTCAAAAACAAAAACGGAAAGCTATTCGAAATTTGAGCTGGAACACTCTTCACTGAATTTGGTTGACACAAAATATTTTCGAAATTGCTTTCAGATTGGTCTTCCAATTCGACAATCTGTACAACGGTGATAAGATTCTCGGCGCAACCACCCTACGCTTCGTCAATGAATACTGGCGAGATATTTATCTGGATATAAAGCCAGCATTGGTTCGAACGTTTGAAGAGGAGATTCAGAAAATAGCCAATGATGCGATGGCAAAATTACCGTTTGACGAGTATTTTTTGAAATAAATTGGCTTTGTGATAAACGTAACTTTCTGTTTATGTCTTAAAAACGATAAACTTGTCTAAAATCGATAATATCGTTGCAAAAACGACACAAACATTTTAGCAGCTGTTACCTTGGCTGTTACTCTTATCTCTTCTGCTATAGAGTGTTGCAGTTCGAATTTCGAAAACATTTCGAACAATTTTGTTCCCGCAGCATAAAAAAATTGCAAAAGTGAACACAAACAATTTTTTTTATTGTGTCTCCGCGGCATAAAAGTGAACAACTTCCGAAATGGAACTATATTCACACTTTTATTGAAAAGCCAACGGTGTCAAGTTGATGTTATTTGTAAAGAAAAGTCGTTTTCTCCAGAACTCACCTCGAATCACAGTGATTAGGAGAAATGTTGTAGGTTGTAGTGGCCTACTGGCCTACACAAACTTTCCGTGAATTTTGTAAAGACAAAAAAGTCAGTTTTTCGTAACTCAGAGTTTTTTCGTCGCCCCTAGCCACAGCTCTGCTACTAGCATGATGACTGAATAGACAAGTGTCAAATTTGGAGGCTTTAGTGATACCAGCTACCGCTTAGGATTGTTTCTATTGTATAGGTTTCTTACATCGTACGGTAAACCGACCGTCATCCACAGAAGCAAACCTAACCGCAACTTAAACAAAATTGATCGTTAAAACTTCAAAGTGAGGTTGTGTTTTCTTCTCTGTGGATGACGATTGCCATTTTGAACGGCCTTGGAAGAAACCTATGTTTTAACTCATACAACGAAAACAAGTCATCTATCTGTATAACAGGAACGCAATAACTACTGTGATTTCATCAGCCTTCGAATATTTTCTGTGTTCGTGCTAGTAGCTGTGCTGTGCCCAAGCTTAATTACTTTCTTAGTTTTTGAAACATATTACTTCCCTAAAGAAATATAATTTCTTTATGATTTAGCAGCACAATACCAAATTAACGAATGGCTGGGCATCACCACCTCATAGAAATATATTGCATGGCATCGCCACATTTACGAAACTTATAATCATAAATTACGCAGCTTTAGGGACTCCATCTTTTGAGGAAAATTAACTTAATGATGGTGTATGTCTCGGAATAGATAGATTGGTGGAAGAGCAGAACATACACTGTATGCATTTGAAAAGGTATCGGAATTCGTAAAATGTGTTGTTTGTTTTGGAGTAGGTAAATGAGATGGATTCAATACGGTTTACGATACATCACAGATACATTTAAATTTGACGGTCTGAAAAATTTCGATGAAGCAATGGGAAGCCGATATATAAAACGAATTACTATTGCACGCGGAGTCCTGATTTTATTCGACTTTAACTCCACGAAATGTCACAGCATTGAAGTTGGTTCTCAAATAAATAGAGCGCTGGCATCGCCAGTTTTATGATTAAATGTAATAGAATTACATTTTCATACACTTACTGCGAAAAGTTGTCATTCAAATAAGATTTGCTTATCTAGACAATTAAGTTGGATTTACAGTCATCCGTTTGGTCTCCGTTTTGCCTACGTGTACGTGACAGTAGAAATTTCAAACAATTTAGCACCATTAGTTTAAAAGCTTTTGTTAACGAATCCTCGACTCCTTAGTCGTAGTAGCAGTAGTATAACAATTGTAGTAGATGTAGATACTAGAAATGATACTAGATTTGTGTAATTTTACCAAAAATTGCCTTGTGACCCAGGGCCTATTTTACGGAAACATGTTTCTCAAGTTTTTGAAAGTTTCCAAAATGTTTCTTAAGGAAACTTTTCTAGAAACTTTAAGAAACTTTGAGAAACTTTAAGAAACTTTTCGGAAACATTTTGGAAACTTTCAAAAACTTGAGAAACATGTTTCCGTAAAATAGGCCCTGTTGTGACCATTGAACAACTATGAGTAATTTAACAAATATTTCACTAAAATTCAAAATTTGGTATGTGGCAACTCTATCTGTTATCCGGTTTTGCTGTAACTTGAAGGTCGTTAAAAAAAATTGAAACCACTTATAACTGTAACTTGCTTAAAGGAGACCCCCAGTAGATTGTGGATTGATGAGTTGTGAGTTGCTGCATCAGCATAATGTGGATGGTGTTTCTTCGAAAAGAGTGTTGGTAAAAAAGGATCTTGTAGTGATTATGGACGATTAATGATATTTTTCATGTGTCGGGGCCGAAAATGAGGGAGTTTCGATATTTTTCTCAGGTTTTCGACCCCTTACATGAAAATTTTTTTGAGTATCTGTTTTACACAAATAACTATTAATGAACACTTGGCTTTAGATGTTTGCGGTTACTGAACATGTCTCTCGTTAGAAGCCGACTGGGATATTAATGCCAGGCGATCAGGTTCGAAAATGTTTTATTACAAATTCATGATTTCAAAAAGAAAACGTCCAGCATATCATGCTAGACTGAACAAACTCAATCGGCTTTATCTTTGAAAACCATACAGCTGAATTTTTTTATAAAAATAATTTTGACAGACAGGCTTGTATGGAAATCCAACATAACAACGACAAAAAATTTGAATTTTCATACAAAATTCAAATTTTTAACGGTCAAAAATTATTTTTATAAAAAAATTCAGCTGTACATGTCGAAAATGATGAATTCATGCAGTAAAAACGGATTCATAGCCACGTTGATTCGTCATTGAGTCAGGAATCCGTCCAACCAGAAATACGAGGCAGGT
Organism: Bradysia coprophila; assembly: GCF_014529535.1. NCBI lineage: Eukaryota > Metazoa > Arthropoda > Insecta > Diptera > Sciaridae > Bradysia > Bradysia coprophila. The sequence goes on along the minus strand of NW_023503501.1, from coordinate 8,664,122 downwards.
TCTGGATTTCAAGCAGCCAATTTGTGGACCTATTTACTACCCACTGGGTTATTGATTATACGTCGTAGAAGGGCGAGGACCCACCATATAAAAGACAAATTTATGAAAACACGAGAAACTGCCAAGGAAATAACGAATTGGTTATACACTATTTAGGCCAGAGAGTACCCCTCGATGAAAGTGACAACAGTCATCCAAACAAAGCGTGTTGTAGTCTACAAACTATCCAACAATCAATATGCTGTGAAGTCATCCAATTTTTTAAATAATTATAAAGATGGAACTGCGTCAATTTGACTTTGAATGGCTCAGTACTTTATTGACATTTATCGATTCTTTAAAAAAAAAACAATCAAAAGCTCTGCCCATTCTAACGAAGTCCTCTCCACGCACTTAAGTCTATGCCCCGTTGACATGCGACCATCGGATTCCTGCTAGTTGGAAATTCGAAAGCACTGGCTGGTATTTGATCGAGACCGGTAACAGTGCATATAAAGTTAGCAAACGAAAATTTATAAATCGTACCAAGTTGGTCTGTAAAGGTGAAAGGGAAGGCACATCAATAAAAGGTGGGAAATATTTTGAAAAAACTTTTGTGTCCAAACACTCACTTCTTGTGAAGGGATAGGCTCCGCCGGATAGTGAATAAAAGAATCTATCGCCTGAAACATAAATTTAAACCGTTCGTAATTCTGCTAGATAAGAGACATAGAGACAACGACCGCATATTACCTGATATTGTTCGTTGATATTGTGATACCACCAGACATTTACCAACTGTTCCCAAATACGAATCACATTTTTCCTCTAACGCCACACCTGCAAAAGCGTCTACATCGTACACACTCTTATAGACGCTCCTCAAATCGGCAATAGCTTCTGCTGGCATTGTGACCTTGAAGTCGTCCCATGACCGTACCTTCTTTCCTGTACATTGTTCAAAGTAAACGTGAAACGGCTGCAGGCCCAGGTCACGTCCAACGAAAAGATCAGTTGAAATTAGATCGAGCCCAAGGTGGAATTTGTTGTCGTTGTTAAACATTTTGTTGCGAACCTGAAGCGGGAAAGTATTTTCATCCATTGACTGCAACAACAAGATGACTGGAAACATTTTCAAATTTCCATTATACTAACTGTAGGCGTGAAAGACGCATGGCCAGAAGGTGTGCTAAGCATGCCCCGAGTTAGGCTATCGTAATCGGTCTCCAAAGTCTTCAAGCCAACATCGTTATCATCTAGGTTGATGGTTCTGACGATTGTGTTATTACCATCGATGAAATGAACTTTATCGGCAAGATTTGAATGATACACTCTGAACACACAATGGCTAAACTCTGCAGTTGAGCTGGCATCAACCTTGTCATTGTATCTTCCCAGATAATTATTCCCTACTGGGCGAAAACGCCTGGTCTCTGCGTCACCTTCAAATTGACCGAAAATCAATTAATTAATCAATTAAAAGCGGGGAGTACAAATTACATACCGGAAAAAACGCGTAGCCAATCAATAACGTGATTTTGATAGCAAGCAATTACAATCCGTCTCGTTTCCTGGTAGAGTCTTTCATCATCCCATTTAGGATTTAAAACCTTTAATTGCGGTGCAACTACATTATGGAAGCGATGGTACATGGATTGTAAAAGGCCAAGGAAGAATATGGCAGTTGCTCTGAAGTCACCTACGGTATAACGAATCATTTTGATGTTTTCATCGTCCCGATGAACTAATAACTAACCGGTTAGGTAGCAGTCTTGATTAGGATCGTCGCAAGTTTCCGGTAACACTTTGTTTTTGTTATTTTTCAGTAGGCCGTCCTGGAACGTTCTTAGTTCACGGGCAATCTCCTCAGTATTTCCGTAAACTGGAATTGGGATGATTTGGGAAAGAAAAACAAAGAAAATTTGTCGATAAATCAAAATGTAAAATAAATTTTGGTTCTGTGACCTAAACAAAACTCAAATAAAGTTTTTGCCTGGTCAATGTTCCACAGTTATATTCAATCCACATCGTTCGACAATGTTGTTAACAACAGAAACGCAAAGTCAGTTGTCTCACTCACATGTACACGTGGGATGGAAGCAATGTAGAGAGTGACCACTAGTCTTGTGTCATGAACAGCATTATGGAACGAACAAAGTCCACAAAAAATAAAAACTGATCTTATGTTTAGTTTAGGCTTCTGGTCATAGAATGTTGTGATGAGAGAGAAGGACATATAATTTGGACCAGTTATTTTAACTTGCCTTGAGAAATACGTCAAAAATTTATATGTAAATGAGTAATGACAAGCACCCCAAGGCAAGTTAAAATAAACTGGTCTTCGAAACTCTCGCTCTGATCATAACAGACTATTAGACGAAATCAACAAAATGTAACGATTTTATTTCGGTAAGTAAGTTTATACGAATTTATATTTTAATTTACTGCATTTCTGCTATAATATGTTTTATAATTGTCAAGTAATTCGTTCTGCTCACCTGGGGACAAATCCAAGTAGTGCGAAACAAGATTTACCTGTATGAATAAACAAAGAATTAGAATGTAATGTAAAAACGCTGTTGGTAGAAGCTACGTCAAAAAGGACATTTATTGGAAGCCTAAGTAAAAGGTGCACGTGAAGCAAAAATGTACTGCTGATTTGATAGTTGGTGTTGATCAAAGTATATAAACACTGAAGGTAATGCAGACCCTCAGCGGATCAGAGAAATTACGGATCCAAACTTTCAGGTGAATTCATTTTCGTATGTTGTCCAACTTAGACTTGTGCAACATGAAGGCCCTAAATCCTTCCAATTCATAACTAAATACAACTTGACGCAAACGAATTTTATATGTGTGCAACATAACGCCGCGAAATCGTTCCAAATTCACCACTAGATGCAACTTGACGCAAACGAATTCAATACGTGTGCAACATGGCGGAGCTAAAATTCACATGAAAGTTTGGATCCGTGTGTAACCAAAGTATATAAACACTGAAGGTAACGCAAATCCGCAAGAACACACGGACCCTACTTTCGGGTGAATATAGTTTTTATAATGTTGGACACAAGTCAAATTTACTTTGTTAGGTTGCAACACATGCCAAAACTCAACACTTCCAACAACATTATCGCAACAAACGTCACGGATGCAACATAACAAATCTTATATTCTCCAGGAACTTGGGGTCCGCATTTCTTGCTATTACCTGAGGATTTGCGTTACCTTCAGTATGTACATTTACCTTGTGTGTAACTGTAAATTTGCATTACCTTCAGTGTTTATATACTTTGGATGTTGATAACAGTAGAGGATCCTATTTTTGAACGTTCTTCCAGCTACGGTAAAGAGTTCGATAGACGATAGTGGGATAAGTAGGAACTTGGAAATTGTGGATTGTGGGCTATAAAAAAAAGATTTGTTGGATAGAGCGAGCGAAGTCGAAAAGTCAACTATACATCCGAAATGGTTTCTACACACTGCTCCAAATGAAAATTTCTCTGTGAATCAGTATTAGTAGAAAGTCTCTAGTTCTCTGACCACAGCTATGAGAACGAGATGGTATATACATCTAAAAAGTTAATGTTAATTCTGTTTTACGAATCGAGATTTTCAAATTCACATTGGTCCACATTGAAAGATAACAGAAAAGTCCTAAGTCACTGCATCCTGGATAACAGCATTTGCTCCACTCGGGCTTTCTATAATTTTTCACCCGTCAAACTTCTCCCACTTAGGCCCCTGTTCCCACCCTGACAGGATAAAGTGACGTGTTGAGCGTTAATATCGCACTATGGCAAACGATGCCTGCTTAGAGGTGTGCACCGCCGATTTTACGCCGGCGCGCCGCCGATTTTTTGCTAAATTTTCGGCGCGCCGCCGCCGAAAAATAATAGCTCACGCCGCCGCCGCCGCCGATTGTATTTTCGTCGCGCCGAAATTTTGTACGTGTACTGCTTTCAACCATTTTAATGGGCGGTAATATAAAGTTAAATTGAAATATCTATACAAAAGTGTGTGCTTGAGTACAAGGTTTGAGCAAATGTTTATCTCTCTTAATTTATAAGTCAGGTTTCTTTATGCTGCTCAGCTAATACACTTATTACTCATAAATTTAGGTTTATCTAAATCTCTTATTTGCGAAAACCTTCTACTACGAACTCACTCCTACATAGAAGATGGACTAAAGACAACGGGAACGGTTATTGCATAAATCGAAAGATAATAGTAGTGAGTTTGCGTAAATGACATATAAATTATAAGTTGGAAATAACAAACCTGCAGAACATCTAGTATGCGATGATGTGACTTAAAATTTCCAACTTGTAAGTTGACTTATAGCTTATAGGTTATGAAGGATGGCTTACACGGTTTATCTTGCAAAAAAGCGGACGATGGATTCCAGGACATGATGAAGTTAATAAAATCTTTTCTCATGCTCAATCTGTTACAACCTCCGGGCATTTCTAGAGATGACGGTAAAAGACCGGACGTTGGGATTTTGTGCGATGTAACCATTAGATAAATTATATAAATCAATCATCCAAAAAATCTGGATCAATTGCAGATAATGCTGAAAGATTCAAGCATAATCATTACATACGTTTAAAAGAAAAAAAATTATTTACACCTATTGCTTTTGAATCACTAGGTTGCATGGGTCCCGAAACAAGTACATTAATTAAGAAATTTTGTTCATTAATGAGAAAAGCTTCTGGCGAACAACGCTCCATGGATTACCAAATACAAAAGATTTCTATTGCAATTCAACGGAGAAACGCTAGTTGCATTTTGTGGACTTTGGGGCGTAACAGAGTTGATGATTTTTATTTATTGTAAATACTTGTTTTTGAAAAGATCGTTTTTTACTGGTTGCGCTTTGCAGCCTTCTCGCTTATATGTCATTTACGCAAACTCACTAATCATTCGTGGATTCATTAAGTCATATGTTTTTAAAATAAAAGGTCAGTGATTGTACATTCAAAATATAAAAGGTGAGATATGTCTCGGTTGATTCCCCTTGTATAAGTTATTGATACTTTCAGATCGCAAGATAGTAAGAATTCAGTGTTCGTAAAAAGGATTGCGCACGCTTTTTCAAATGTTTTTGCATTATTTTCGAAAATTTAGATTTTTTGTAAATTTATCGGCGCGCCGATCGGCGCACCGCCGCCGACTATAAATTTCTCTCGGCGCGCCACCGCCGATCCCTTACCAGTCGGCGCACCGCCGCCGATTATTTTAAGATCGGCGCACACCTCTATGCCTGCTTAATGCTGGTCCGACATATTAAATCGTTTCTTATGTCGAAAAAAAGCGTTCTGCTCGATTCAAAACTTTTTTGATTGTTGACGATTGGATATGATTGGAGGGCAAGATTTTCCTAACTATTTTTTTTTTGTGTTTTGAACCGGTAAATACCGGTTTTAGTGTAAAACTTAAAAGTGAAATATCTCGGTCAAAAATTGAATATTTTTTTATGGTTGGACCAGAATCTGAAATTTTAGCTCAATACTTAAAATCGCTAGAACAATTTTTTTTTGGAGAATTTAAAGTTCAATGAGTTATCCTGGATTTCCTGAAGAGTGTACCGGAAAAACCTTTAACTTTGAACTCAATTTCCCTGGCCAGTACTAGATAAAATTTGACGTTAGGGGGCGCGTTGGAACTGGTGACTTTCAGATCTAGTTGGCCGAGCTTGTACGTATCAGAAGAACATGAGATATACCGTTATGAAGCACACCCTTTCCACAGACGTTTTTCTCTAAATAAAATGAGAAATTACCTGAACTTTTCGAATGTTTTTTGCACTCTCAGTGTCAATCTTGCTCCCAACGCTAGAACTCAAGGATAAAGTGAGCTTCAATCAGTTTTTTTTCGACCGCATTTTGCTTTTAAGGATGGTTGAAGCTCTCCAGAGGTCAGTTCCTAAAATCTCATCACTCCTCAGTGTCCATCTTGCTTCCAACGCAACTCAAGGATAAAGTGAGCTTCAATAAGATTTAACGTAAACATAAAATTTCACCAATTTTCCAACGCGGCCTAACGTCAAATTTTATTTAAAACTGGCCAGGGAAACTGAGTTCAAAGTTAGCGGTTTTTCCGGTACACTTTTCAGGGAACCCAAAATAACTCACTGAACTTTAAATTTTCAAAAAAAAAAAATGTTCTAGCGATTTTAGGTATTGAGCCAACCTTTTAGATTAAACATAAACATAGACATAGACATAAACAAATATTCAGTTTTGACCGAGATATTTCACGTTTAAGTTTTACACTAAAACCAGTTCTACCGGTTCAAAGCACCAAAAAAAAAAAAATAGTCAGGAAAGGCTGGCCTTCCAATCATATCCAATCGTCAAAAATCAAAAAAGTTCTGAATCGAGCAGGATGGCATAAGAACCCGGACTATAATCAATTTTGTCGTTCATTGAAAGGGTATTTGCTGACGCGACTTGATTTAAATTAACTGTGTTTCGTTCACGATCGAATAAAAGAGCTAGTCCTAACTTCTGTCTGTTTATTAAATTTAATGTGTGGATTTAAGCTTGCTATCATTACCTTACTAACTGTCTATGTTATCTAGTTCCCTTGTACCAACACTCTATCTAGCAAACAAACTACTTTTATTAAGGTGTATTCTTTTTGAATAAAATGTAGAATAGTGTTTGTAGAATATAAAGGAATTTGACACAGAGAGCTAATAGTTTTTTTGCTAAAGAGAGTATTGCTTGTACAAATTTTACCAATTTAACTGTTTATGTTTAACTGTTGTAGCTCCTTAGAACTGTAATGCATACTGGCGCATTTATTTTAACAAATTATTTGAAAATAAACAAAATTGAAATTATTTCCAAAATAACAATGAATTTTCATTGTTATGGCGTATACGGGCGTAGCGCTTTTCGGGCTGTACCGACAACCAAACCGTTAAGATTTGTCACGCGCGAACAGGCAGCAGCTAAAATACACTCAATAAATATAAGGATGCTAGCATTATCTTCATACTTGTCATGTGCATGTTGAGCGAATCATGAGAAAAATGTAACAGACCTTCTCATAGAAAATACAGTCACATTTTTCACATGATTCGCTTAACATGTGCATAGATAAAAGTCATTTTATTCGTTCCACAAAGATGGATTCATTCTCATTTATACTCGTGCACACATTTGAACTCGTTGCATGACAATTATTTATTGTTCGTCATTTTCAATGTTCGATTTGATCGTACAATGAAAATTAGAACAAAATGTGAAACACGAGTTTTCTAACTCACGACCCTCTATCTAAAAACGAATCGACATTCCATTTTTGCTTTGCAAATGCCAACGCACTTCAAGCATGAGTGGACAGTACTTTGCCACTTTGAAAAATCTGAAAAAAAAACTTTAATACATAAAAGTACTCTATTTGACAGCTGTCAATCGAAGCTCTTTTGTTTGAAGTGCGTTCCAGCCACATTCACGTTATTTTTTGACAAAAGATGACTCACTAATACGCCATAACTATGATAATCAAATGATCGTCAGTTCTATTCTGTGTTAACTTACTGCTTGAAATGAACCGACTCTGCAATCATTTGAGAATGTCGCTTGCGAACGAATGTAATTCATGCATCTAATATTGCAGTTCGGTGAAGCATCACTCAAAAACGGATCGTTTTCTGGATATTCTATTGCGTGACATCCAAATGGTTGTGGCGATAATGCCGCAGAGTAATCTTCATTACAGCAAGTTCTCGTTGGACCTCCTTCTTCTGTAAATTCAATAAAAGAGTTCGTTTAATGTTAGCCCTCCTAGTGCATCGTCGTCATTCGCACTTGACTGGTACATTTGTCTCATTCCATGATCGTGCGCCATTAATTGGCCAAACATAACGGACAACAGATTGGCCGGAAAATCGGGAGTACATTTGAACGGATCTTTATTGATTGCATTTGTTGCCACTCTTGCTCCAGGTAAGTCTGCCTGTCCTACGACGGACTTTCTTATTTCCGAAATACCATCGGCGAAATTGGCGGTTAGCAAATGACCGTATGGAGTGTACGATTTTCCCCACTTTGGATTTTTTAAGTTGTTCCAAGCTCCAGTGATGGTACGAAATCTGTTTTAAAGTTGAATATCGTACATTTCATCTCGTCAAATTAAAATGATTTACCGAGGATCTGTCGGAGGTTTTTCCATTGGCATTGTGCTACAACGTTTGTCAAGCGGTATGCAGGATGCGAGTCGATTCAGAGTGTTTCGTCCACCAATTGAAGAAAGGAGCTGCCCGGCCATTAAAAGCGTTGTAGTTCGATTAAAGTCGACGTCTGCATCTGGAGGTGTGGGTTGTTGTGCAAAGTAATTATTTCCGATCTAAAAATTAGATTTTCTTTGAAATGTTCTTCTAAAATGTAATTTAACGACAAACATCATCACTGCGCACGCGCTTTAGGTCACTATCATTTGCTCCTAGAAATTCCGAGTTTTGAACGGCTTTGTCGTAGGCGTGTTGAATAAATCGGCAATGGCTTAATTGAAAAACATTTTAAAATAATTAGATTTTTCCACAGTACTTACTTCGGCTGCTCTTCAGATTTTACTTGTTTGTACTGGTAGTAAAATCCTATAAGGACGTACGAGCAGTTCTGTTCTAGCTAAGCTAGCTAGACTAGCTAAAAAATCACTGACGTTCCCTGTATGCCATTAATAAAAATATCAAGTTTCATTTTTCTAAGACTTGAAACCGGCTGATTTTGACCTAAACTGAACCTGAAACAGTCAACCCAAAAAAGATTCTAATCGTGTTTGGGTCTCACATTAAAATTACTTTAGATTGATCTGATTTCCGTTGACCTAACGTGACCTGATCTAACCTCACTTGAGGTAAATATTAGTTAGAAATTTAAGACGAATCAATGTAACGCTAAATTGTAGAATAAATTGGTGCGAAATATAATGTACTTTCTGGAAAAAGTAGGACCATCGTTTTGGCTTTGTTCACGAAAATTGGCACAAAATTTTAACACCAAACTTTTTCCAAAAAGAATGCGAGTCCAAAATTATCATCAAAATAATAATAATATTCCCCCAAATGTAGGCAACAATTTAACCACGTCTAGATTCCTCTTAAATGGAAAATTTTACATAAAAATCAAGTATAACCTGAAAACCTGCCATTATTACTTAGATCGAAGCAGATTTCAGGTCAGGTTAAAAATAAACCCTTATCAAATAGTCTGGCTTCAGGTTGAAAACAACCTAACACGATTCCGAGCAACGCACTTCAAGCATGAGCACGAACACTCATTTTTCCAACGTCAAAAAGCCTCCAAATTTTCAAGGCCTATTTTGATTTCATAAGCCTCCGAATATTTCTTATTTTAATGCTAGAAGCAGAGCTGTGGTGGTACTCTAAATAGGGTACTGAAACTTGACAGTATGTCACACATTGTAAAACACTTGGCAGCTGTCGACCATGATCGCGTTAAGTGCGTTGTTATAAATAAATGTTATAAGTTAATGAAATCTATAAGTGATCGAGTGTGAACGATTTTTAAAGTAAAGACATTTATTTCACTACACCATCACTTTATTTACCAAGCTATGCATTCATTCGTTCTCTCTAGCAACCAAACTTCGTTTTAATGCAGTCAAAATACCACCTTACTTTGACAAATTTGACACTGACTTTTTTTTTGTAATGCCGCGCTTTTTCTAAGCAAAATCGGCATCACAGGAAAAACATAAATTTTAAATTTTATTTCGTTTTTGCACACCAAAATGACGGGAGCAACACCCAAAAAAGGACATCACGATCACAAATTATTCACTTTCGAACACCGAAATGGTGACAGGTGACGTAATATTTTCAACACAAAAAATAACATCGCTGTCGCTGCTCTTATTTCATTTAATTAATTTTTAAAAGTGTAAAATTTTCTATGACAGCTACACTGCACAGTTTTACCACCCTAATTTTCCTGGTTTGTTTGCTAGAGAGGGTATAGATGTTAGAGGTCTAACATCTAACGTTCACTAATTTTAAGTTTTCACATTTTATTTAAAATTTAAAATTTAAATTAAACTCATCACTTTCGCTTAGCCTTTAACTTTTTAAAATCATCATCATAGAAAAACAGGTAAAAACTTACAAAGACTGACCAATCGTTGCCCGAAATAAAATTGATAAAAATATGAATCGAATCATCGCAGCACTCTTTGAAAAGACCTCACCACTCGAATGGTTCAACGATGAATGATCGGGACACAGACTTTTTTCGCCACATTTCTCAATAATATTTTTTGCCTTTATCAAAGCTGTTAACGGTAGAGCCATTCTCATATCCGAAAGATTTTGTTATTTAGAATGATTTGTAGGTCAGTTAAATGTAGTTTTGAGACTGATAGTTAATAAATAATGGATCTAAGATCTTACTGACTGTGTCCAGTTTGTATTCGACATTCTAGTGGAGTCTATAGAAATAAGGTATTTTTTACCAGTAGAAGATGTTGCCAGCTTAAATCAACCTTCTAGTTGTTTCTGACGATTTATAGACTCAACCATTCGGTAGCACTCAATTCTAGCACAGACTTTGATGATAGTTAGATTTTTCTTTCAATGAATTTGACATTTTGAGTCGATTTTCTTCAACTTGACTCCAAAACACGTTTCGCAAAAATACTACCTTCTTCATACACTCGTTTTTATACATTTGGTTTCTTTTACGACGTAGTAAGCAATTAATATTTTCGTGAATTTTGAATGTTATGAGAGTCAGCGCACTATCAGCATGACTGATCGTAGTGACAGCTGTCAAACAAAGTACTATTTTTTATGGATTTTTTTACAGTGATCTGTTTGAACGAACAATGAACACATTACGCTGCCGTAGTGCCATTATCCTTTTTTTGTCCACGTTGTTCCACACATTTATATCTTATGACTCATAGTCTCATACACATATGTGAATGTGTGGAACCAAGTGAACTTATAAGAATAAGAGATTGATAATACGGCGGAATATTTGAGTGTTCATGATTGGATTAATTTTTGATAAATTCCAGTAAATTTCACCTAGAAAAAGTAACTCTTTCCCCAGTGAGGAAAACACTGCGCTTTTCAGATGTAACTTTTTGCGAAAATTCGGGTTTGTCCACAAAAAACCAAGAAAAACAAATGTTACAGTGTGACTTCTTTCTTTTAACCTCTACCACATGTGTGTAACAATTCCACCTTTATATGAATTTTGGTTTTATATAATGGACCAGCTGAAATGCAGTTTAAACGAAATAAGGCACTTGTTTCAAAGTTGCCGACTGTAACAAATAATCATAAAATAAATAAAAATTTTCGCTTCTGAATTCACCATTCGCAGAATGAGAGGAAATATGCCATTTTCTTAACGCATTTGAGAGGCCAATAATAGAATCTTCGCAGCGCACATACCTGAAAAATGATTTTACCTACAATCTATTAAATAAAATTGATTTGGTTCTGTTAGAAAACATATGTGTATTAAATTGAAATGGTTGTCATAATCAAAAACGTGTAACACAACACATTGAAATATTTGCTCATGATGTACGTAGATAACAAGCTTAAATGGAGGGAAATATTTGAAAAATCAACAAAGACCGTTTATAATCGAGTGGTTAAGAAAGCTGAATAAATAAAATAATAATCCGCCGGCGCTATTTGAAATACGCACAGGCAACACCTGTTTATAACTTGAAAAACATTAGTAGATCTGGATTTGCGAACGTCAATGTTCCGTAACTATTTGCGTCAAAAGCAAAATCTAAAAAATTTTCCTACATGATGTAGTCATCTGTAGAATGTAGCATGAATTACATTAAAATAGCAATTCAAAATTCCTCCAGCCATACAAGTCAGGTAAGCCCGAGGGTAAGCCAAGCATGTCTTAAAGCAATCCTGAAACTATGCAATTGACTTTCTAACGCAGCGTCATTTTAATTTTGGATTCATTTTTTCATCGAATCGTTTACTTGCAATTCAAATTTTAAGCACACTGACGGCGTGAATTAAACTCCTTAAACTCACGACAGAGTAAAGTTAACCAGGCAGGAGCGCTGATTTGACAAGGGACCTGAATAATCTAGCAGCCCAATATTTTTTGCGAACAAAATTTTTCAATTTATGTCAGTGTTCATTTCAGTTCATTTTCATACAGTGTATTAGGTCCCTTATTTGACGTTTCGAAAATGAACCGCTCCTGCCTGGTTTATTTTACTCTGCCGTGCTTTAACTCCATTAAAAATATTTGACAGATGTCTAAGCGCAATATTACTCATGGACTGGACATGCAGTCACTGGCATAATCTAGTTCAAAGTGTTTATATACATTCAAGGTGATGCAAACCCTCATCGGATCAGAGAAATTACGGATCCCCAGGTGAATTCATTTTTGTAATGTTGCAATCGTCATACGAAGGGTATGGAATCGAATTCACCTCACCACTATCTGAAACTTGACGCAAACGATCTCAACGACAAGATGAACGGCATTGCGGCTAATTGAATTTGTCAGTGAACGGCATTTTTATGTGGTAATTGGCTACATCAAATCGAGAACTTATACAATGACCTTAGGTGTTCCAGCTGGTAGTATCCTCGGACGTTGTTATTAATTGGTGTCAATCACATAACTGAGTGTGTGGCGCTTGCACTTCCAATTTTGTTCGCGGATGGTGTAAAATTACTGATGCAAGTTGGTTGATAAAATGTGAAGTCATCGAACGTAAACAGGAGGTTCGAGATATTGGTATTCCAGTGGATCCTTAATTCAATCTCATAGCGCATATGATACGGATAGTGAACGAATTATGATGTTGAAGCGGAATAGGTTTAAAGTAGAAATGAAAAAGAAACCTAATGACGTATGTCAACTGTTGAATGACGAAACTTATTATTTGTCCCACTGTTCGACCACTCGCCCATTATTAACTTATTATTTCCCCATTATTTACTTGCATTTCCCTTTATTCGCCCGAACGCTGTCCCATTATTCGCTAGTATTGTTTCCGCCTCGGTTTTTAATTGTTTAAACAGTTGAAGAAGCTAGACGCCCACGCGATGTAGTTGTAATGACCGTATAAAGTCGTCGGAGTAGTTTTCTTTGTATGTGTGGAATAGCTGAAAAACGCGAAGCAAATTCATGCTGAAATATAACTGCCTCTTACTGTAGCCTCTATGAGTAAAGCTACATCATTAATTTTGACTTAAACAGTTTAAACTTATCTTATTTTGACAGATGATTAATCCAACCAACGCACTTCAAGCATGAGTGGTACACCAAATAAAGTACTGAAACGGGCCAGTGTATCATAAAACACAAAACACTGTAAACATATTTTCATGTAAAATAGAGAATTTTTTGCAGCTGACTATGATCACTCATGCTTGAAGTGCATTGGTGCAACGTATAATTAAATTTATATGGCGAGTTTCATCACATGTCCGAAATCTATAATACTTTTCTAATAGAGTAACGTCCATGGAACTTTATCTGATCTACTATCTGGACCGAACTCAGAAGAATCCGAGTGTACTAAGCTTAGAGCTGTTTCGGTTGACGAAGTTTTGTTAGTCACTGGACAAAATTTAGTTTCTTTTATCAAGAAAAGAGAGTTATACAAAATAGGCTGCTGCTATTTGGACGCGCGTCCGAATAGTGAATTCCATTAGCATTGACTATTTGGACGCCGCGTCCGAATAGTGAATTCCATTAGCATTTACTATTTGGACGCCGCGTCCGAATAGTGAATTCCATTAGCATTGACTATTTGGACGCCGCGTCCGAATAGTGAATTCCATTAGCATTTACTATTTGGACGCCGCGTCCGAATAGTGAATTCCATTAGCATTGACTATTTGGACGCCGCGTCCGAATAGTGAATTCCATTAGTATTTACTATTTGGACGTGCGCCCGATTAGCCAGCCCTACTAGTACTGACTATTCGGACGGTCACAAAATGATGGAATAAAATTTCGCGCGCGCGAAAATTTTATTCCATCATTTTGTGACCGTCCGAATAGTCAGTACTAGTAGGGCTGGCTAATCTCTTCCATCATTTTGTGACCGTCCGAGGTGGCTAATCTCGTGCCTATTTAATTATTTAATTTGAATAATAAGAAAAGTGAACGTGACACATATACAGATATTCATACTTTTTATTGTAAACTCTGCATTGTTAGATTCTTTAGAAATCTATTTTGTGCGGTTTGTGCATGTCATTCACAATTTATGTAGCCATATTGGAAACAGTTACATTTCTACAATAATGGCATTTGTTGTTAATCAAGAATTTAACAGTTTCGGAGAACTATTGCAAGTGAAAGAAGCGTATGAATGTGCTAATAATGTTGTTTTAGTCCGTCGCGATACACATTTGTTAAAAGGTGAAGGCGAAATAGTGAGGAAACTCATTTACAGTCGACTATCTTTGCAATGTAAAGCTGGAAGAGAACGTCCTTCTGAGAGCAAGGGGGTGCGAAAGTCATCAACATTTAAGAAAAACTGTCCTATGAGGGTGAGTTTCATGAACTTATATTCAATTTACGAACAAAAACCCGCCCAACAAATAGATTACATGATTGTATCGACAAAATTTTCATTCATTCGCACAGATCAATATCGTTTTCAAAGGAGATAAACTGAAAGTGACAAGTATGAATGAAGTCCACGAAAACCACCAATTAAATCAGCAAACATTCCTACACTATCCCGAGAACGTCCGCTTGTCCAAAGAAGAAATAAATTTAGCTTCAACGTCACTTGAGGCTAATGGCAAGAAATTCAAAATTAAGAATCAACTGATGGAAGAGAGAAAAAAACATGGCAATCAAGCACCGATTTTATTAAAATCAATACATAACTTGCAGACCGCAAAACGCATCGATAAGGAAAAGGTTATTCCTGGAGAAAGTGAGCTTGAAAAGTTGTTGTGTAGCATGCTGAAAGTTCCCGGTGCAAATGTTCGTGTGCTTAGAGACGAAAACGATGAACTCGTGTGCATATTTTTTCAAGACACAAGAATGGCATCGATATTTGATAAATATCCAGAGTTAGTGCTGTATGATGCAACATACAAAATGAACGAGCGTGAAATGCCTTTATTTGTTCAATCCGTTGTTGATGCTAATGGAACAACTGAAATCGTAGCGCTTGCCATCTGCAAAAGCGAATCACGAGTCGTAATAGAATTCGTATTAGATAGTTTCAAAGAGATAAATCCGAACTGGACAAAAATTAAGTGCGTCATCGGAGACAAGGATTTCGCCGATCGAATTGTTTACAAAGAAAAGTTCATTGGTGTTGCGTTGCAAATTTGCTTGTTCCACGTTCTGAGGACATTCAATCGTGAAATAAGTGCAAAGAGAGGCATAACGAAAGATGAAAGGCAGAAAGCGTTGGAAATTTTACAACGGTTATGTTATGCGAGTTCTTACGACTATTACGACGAACAATATGAGAAACTGTGTCAACTTAACATCGAAAGTGTTACGGAATCCTACAACACGAATTGGCATAGTATAAAGGACGAGTGGACATTGTGTGGTCTGAACCAGTATGCAAACTTCTTAAACAATACGAATAACAGAAGTGAGAGCATGAACCATAAAATCAAAACCGTTGGAACTCGTAATTCAAATCTGTTGACATTTTTTGAAAATGTTTCAACTTCAGTGTCAGTGTTAGCGTGAGAAAAGGACATTAAAGTATTGCGACAAGACATGCGTGTTGAACGAATCAGGTTCCAGGATGCGAATCTATTGAATTATCACCAATTCTTAACACCATTCGTATTTTCAAAAATACAATTGGAGTTCGGCCAGATGGAAATTGTGAATTTTACCTCTTGTGACACCGACTCTGGAATAACCATCTCAGGACGTACAGTAACAAGCTCAAAATGTTCCTGTAAATTTCATTTGAGCATGGTTTTGCCATGTCGCCATATATTGCGTTTTCGCAAAGAAATTGGAATGGAATTGTTTGCTCCCGAATTATGTGCGCCAAGGTGGACTGCTCAGTATTACAATGCATCTCATCCAGCGCTACAAATGAACATACACATTCCCGTAACAGTTCCCATTTACGTCCAAAAAGTTCGTATACCTGAAGAGAAAGATAGATACAGGGCCGCTGCGTCCATCACAAAGGAAATTAACACTTTGGTTTCGACAATGGCAACCGGCCAATATACTTTTTTTCTGGAAAAGTTGAAAAACTTTAAAAATCAAATTCACACTCCTATCACCGATCATTTCATTGGTATTGATGAAGAAAATGGTGCTTCACCATCATTTCAGGGTAAGTTCATACAGATCAACAAAAGATGTGTACATTATGATTAAATTACAAAATACTATCAATTTAGGTGTCGTAAATTCCGCCAGCAATGGTCAAATCGATCAGTCGAATGTAGCGCTTGATGCGTTGGATTTATCTGTTCCAAGGAATTGTAACACCGGTGAAATGATTTTGCCCATTCTCGAATCGAATAGAGTTGCCACAACACGGTCAGCTGATGGTTCGGCTACCATACCAGCAAATGGACCGTCTCATATGGAAATCGATTGCCCTTCTCAAGTAGCAGTAAATGCGATATCGGATTCACGATTTGACGCAAATGAGTCTCGATTGGTTATTGTCGGTCCAACATCAAAAGACATACAGAAGATAAAATTACCACACAAGAATGCTTCAATTGGACGACCGAAGGGATCATCGACAACAAGCGTCATTGGCACGAAACGAAAGAAGCTTAAGGTAAATTTTAAGTAAAAATATTTGAAATCCACTTAATAAATTGAAAAAATATGAAAATGTAGACGAACCCCGGTGACTCATCCCCGAATGGACCTACAAACCTACCCAAAAGATCCGATCGAATAAGAAATTCAAGAGAAAAAATGTCTGAAATGCGTAGAGGAGAAACAAAGAATAAGACGAGCAAGAAGCAATAAGTTTATTTTTTGCATTGTGATAAGATGTAGACATTATACCTAAATAAGATTTTGATTTTCTTTTAATTAAGTTTGAAGTTTGAAGTTTATATATATTTGCAGCGTCCAAATAGTCAATACTTGTGAAATTGACTATTCGGGCGCGCGTCCAAATAGTCAATACTAGTGAAATACACTATTCGGACGCGCGCCCGAATAGTCAATTCTAGTGAAATTGACTATTCGGACGCGCGTCCGAATAGTCAATCTTAATGACATTCACTATTCGGCCGCGCGTCCGAATAGTCACACCGTACAAAATACAGAGCTAACTTCCAGGTAAAATAAAGTTTTGTACCACCGGTCGATTACAAAGGAGTAGCTTAATTGAAATTTATTGAATTAACTCTTTATTACATTTAAATCAAATTAAAAAAAAACACGAAAATAATTCAATATTTTTCTAATATTCTAACTAAGTCCTCTCCACGCACTTAAGTCTATGCCCCGTTGACATGCGACCATCGGATTTTTGATAGTTGGAAATTCGAAAGCACTGGCTGGTACTTTCTCGAGTTCAGTAACAGTACATATAAGGTTTGCAAACGAAAATTTATAAATCGTATCAAGTTGGTCTGTAAATGAGAAGGCACATCAATAAAAGACAGGAAATATTTTGAATTAAAATAGAAAAAAAAAATTTTTGTCCAAACACTCACTTCTTGTAAAGGGATAGGCTCCGCCAGATAGTGAATAAAAGAATCTATCGCCTGAAACATAGATTAAAACCGTTTGTAATTCTGCTGGATAAGAGACAACCACCGCATTACCTGATATTGTTCGTTCATATTGTTTTACCACCAGACATTTACCAACAGTTCCCAAATACGAACCACATTTTTCCTCCAACGCTAGACCTGCAAAAGCGTCTACATCAAACACACTTTTGTATACGTTCTTCAAATCTGCAAGAGCTTTTGCGGGTAATGTATTTAAGTCGTCCCACGACGTAACCTTCTTTCCTGTACATTGTTCAAAGTAAACGTAGAACGGTTGCAAGCCGAGGTCGCGTCCAATCAAAAGATCAGTCGAAATTAGATCGAGCCCAAGATGACATTCGTTGTCGTTGTTAAACATTTTGTTGCGAACCTAAAGTGGAAGAATAGTCTCATCCGTTGACTGCAATAACAAGATGACTGAAACTTTTCCAAGTTTCCACTATACTAACTGTAGGCGTAAAAGATGCATGGCCAGCACCAGTACCAAACATTCCCTGAGCGATGACATTGTAGTGAGTCTCCAAAGGTTTCAAGCCGACATCGTTATCTTCAAGGTTGATGGTTTTGATGATTGTGTTATTAGCATCCATAAAATGAACTTTATCGGCAAGATTTGAATGATACACTCTGAACACACAATGGCTAAACTCTACCGTTGAGCTGGCATCAACCTTCTCATTGTATCTTCCCACATAATTATTTCCGACTGGACGAAACTTCATGGTCTCGTTCTTACCTTCAATTTAAATATAAGTCAGTTAATGATGACGGAACGGTTCGAGAGATCATTAAACATACCGGCAAAAACGCGTAGCCAATCAATAGCGTGATTTTGATAACAAGCAATTACAATCCGTCTCGTTTCCTGGTAGAGTCGTTCATCATCCCATTTAGGATATAGAGTATTTAATTGCGGTGCAACTACATTATGGAAGCGATGGTACATTGATTGTAAAATGCCAAGAAAATACATAGCAGTTCCTCTGAAGTCACCTAACACCGAATCATTCATTGTCATGTTGTCATAACATCGATATAATAAAACGAAGGTTCTGAAAGACCAAGTTAAGCACTAACGAAGGCGGTGAGATGCAAATTTTGACAAATAGACAAATTTCGACGAAATTATTTCGTTAAACACACTCATTGCAGATTATTGAAGAAAACTTAAAAAAATAGGTTTCTTCCATCGTACGGTAAAAACGATTTTTGACAGGCCGTAAACAACCGAGCGTCATCCACAGAAGCAATCATAACCGCAACTTAAACAAATTTGTTTGTTAAAACTTCAAAGTGAGGTTGTGTTGGCTTCTCTGTGGATGACGATTGATATTTTGAACGGCCTTGGAAGAAACCTATATATTTTTATCAAATTGACATTTTACATAATCTGTAATGAGTGTGTTTAACGAAATTTGCCTATTTGTCAAAATTAGCGTCTTACCGCCTTCGTAAGTGTCTCAACCTGGTCTTCAAGAACCTTGGATAAAACTAATGACTAACCGGTAAGGTAGCAATCTATGGTAGGATCGTCGCAAGTTTCCGGCAACACTTTGTTTTTATTGTTTTTCAGTAGGCCATATTTAAAGGTTCTTAACTCACTGGCAATCTCCTCAGTATTTCCATAAACTTGAAAACGGAAAAAGTTTTGTTTAGAAAATTAATTCGAAAAATTAGTGGATCCAGGCTCCGAAGTCTTTCTTCCTTCTTGTTAAATTTCGGATAATTTTAAATTTTGTTGTCATTTTCTACTCACCTGGAGACAAATCCAAGTAATGAGAAACCTGATTTACCTGTATGAATAAAGAAAGAGATAAAATCAGTATGACGGCAGGTTAGGAGCAGTTCATGTTTCAGAAGTTAAATTAGGGTACAAGCAGTTTGTTAACGTTATGTTGCCCTCGATATGTGGGTAAGTACAACAGAATGCTTAAGTGCAGAGTTTCATTCCACATCCACTTTTTAATTAGATTAAGTGCTTATTGCTACGGAAGTGAACGGGCTCCAGTCGTGACGCAACGAGTGGTACTCTAAATAGAGTTCTGAAACTGGACATTGTAGCAACCAAAGTTTGGCACTGTTAAGAGTTTGTACACATTTTTTATATAAAATAGTCCTCTATTTGGCAGCAGCTACCACTCGAAGCATTTTTGCTTGACGGTGTAAAGATGAACCACTCTACCATCCATACCTGATTTTTTTTAGGTGTGCGATAGAGAAAACTAAACACCATAACTAAATAACGATCAATCATCATTTCACTTACTGCTTGTAATGAATCAAGATTGCAATCATTTGAGAATGTCGCTTGCGAACGAATGTAATTCATGCATCCAATGTTGTTGCAGTTTTCCGAAGCCACCTTCAAAAACGGATCGTTTTCTGGATAATCTATTGCGTGACATGCAAATGGTTGTGGCGATAATGCCGCAGAGTAATCTTCATTACAGCAAGTTCTGGTTGGACCTCCGTCTACTGTAAATTCAATAAAAGAGTTCGTTAAATGTTAGCCCACCTGGTGTATCGTCGTCATTCGCACTTGACTGGTACATTTGTCTCATTCCATGATCGTGTGCCATTAATTGGCCAAACATAACTGAACCAAAATTGGCCGGGAATTCGGGAGTACATGTGAATGGATCATTATCGATTGCATTTGTTGCCACTCTTGCCCCAGGTAAATCTTCCCCTGTGACGGACTTTCTCATTTCCCAAATACCGTCGGCGAAATTGGTGGGTCGTAAATGGCCATATGGAGTGAACGATTTTCCCCACTTTGGATTTTTTAAGTTGTTCCAAGCTCCAGTGATGGTACGAAATCTGTTTCAATGTCATGAGGTTAGCCATAACCTCTGTTATAAATTTTCAAAATGGTTTACCGTTTATCTTTTGGGAGTTTTTCAATTGGTATTGTGCTGCACCGTTTCTCATTAGGTATGCAAGATGATAGTCGCTTGAGAGTATCGCGTCTGCATTTTCCTTCTTCACTATTTGCACAGTATATCTGCTCAGCCATTAAAAGTGTTGTAGTACGATTAAAGTCGATGGCTGCAGCTGCAGGAGTAGGGTTTTGTATGAAGAAATTATTTCCGATCTAAAATTCGGATCTTCTTTTAAAAGTTCTTTGAAAATTTAATTTATTGACAGACATCATGACGTTGAACCAGCTTTACAGTACTTTCGGTTTCTGCCAGAAATTGAGACTTTTGAGCGGCCTGGTTGTAATTACGTTGCATAAGTCGGCATTGGCTTTGTTGAAATAAATTTTAATTTTTACGTGCGTCTGAATATTACAACTGTTTAACAATGTAACTAATATGCTAATTACAATATTGAAGACAAAGAGTTCGAATGTTAGGTTTGGCCAATACTCTCTCTAGCAAACAAACTCTCACTTCTCTCTGTTAAATTCACACATTATTTTTTTGTATTCTATAAACGCTATTCTACATTTTGACTGACTACGTTGTAATTGACATGCAAATTTCACCACCTTAATAAAAGTACTTTGTTTGCTAGAGATGGTATTGGTTTGGCTTAATATCTTATCATTACAATGCTCGGTTCAATTAAGGGGAAGAGTTGGCATGGTAAGTAGTTCTAGCTTCCAAACAGAAACCCCGACCTCAATCCCCCTGAGATGTATAGGATTTTTATCTTATCACTCATTTGCGTAGCAGTTTATGTGAAAGAGAAAGGTCGATATTATCGACTCGATAAATACAACCACATGATCAACTGATATCGTCACTCATCCGTAGATGGCGCTCATCCCGCAAAATTGCATATTCTATTGTTCACTTGCTCTACCGTATTTAGATTAAAACTAAAATAATTCTATTTCATTCACTGACTTTAACTTTTGGGGGTTGGTTAATCCGGTCAAAACTGTGAAGTTTTATTCCTAACGACAGATTTTGATCGAGAAGAATTAGCTTGTCAGTGATAGTTGTCATTAGGGATGACAATTAGTTTGGGATTTAACATTTACAGTCGGTTCATTCTAAAATAAACGCATTTAACAGATTTTTAAAAGCTTCAAAAGTCATTGATGTTTCCAGTCAATTCACGTCGTAAGTGCGGTCGAAATTCAAAATCTTTCTCACGCAAGTCTTTCTAACGCAGCGTCATTTTCATACAAGGAACCGTTGAAATGTATTTTTGGTTCAATTTTTCATCGAATCGTTCACTTAAAATTCAAATTTTAGGCACACTTACGGCGTGAATTAAGTGTTTCCAGTCTATGATATGTTGGCACAAAATTTAAACATGTCTCAACGAACTCTCAAAACTCCTTAAATTTTGGACTTTGTTGGACCATATCACTTTTGTTTATATTAACAAGTTATTGTATACTTATTTTCTATACCGACGCGGCGCTGCAAGTGTGAATGAAGTATCGTTTTATCACTCAAATTTCACTTTTATCACTCTTTTTGAACCTTTAAACTAAAAGTAAAATAAACGTAAAACCAACCACACTTCTAACCATTCGGCTATTTATATTACTTTGATTCGCAGTGAGCAGGTTACCTGATCATCTTCAAGTAAGTTTGCTTAATTTATTTTTGGGTATTGCTTTAATAGTTCACTTTTCGCAGCTGGTTGCATAAAACGTTATATGCGACACATTGTGAAATTCGTTTCTTTTTGGCACACGACGACGTGATATTTTAGTTGCAAAATCAATCCGATTTCGCCACTTGTTGCATAAATGCTACTACTTCGATAAACATTGTGCGCGTGTACAAGAAAAACCCCTTAATGCAAAACTGCCCTTTTTATGAGTTCAATAAAAGTTGGAAAATTTAAAAAACAAATTGAATCGAAATCGAGTGTCCTTCCTGATGTCTCAATAGGAACGGAACGGAACCTTTATATTAGCATATCCTCTGCAAATAGAACACTTTAAATGATAGAGTTCGAAAAATATCAGTTACAATACATTAGAAACAATAAAAAGAGAAAGCAGCCGGACAGTTCGATTCGAATTTGGGATCACTTTATTAACTTTAAATCACCTTTCACTCATATTCATTTTTGAAGCTGAGCAGGGTGGCAATCTTTATCGAAGAGAAGCAAATTTTCAACACCAATATCGATTAAATATAAAATAAAAATAGAAACTTACTTAGCCATGTGATTCGGCTTGTCACCGTGGCTGTGAGCGCGGCTGTTAGAGTGGCTAGAGCTGCTGTGAGAGTGGATGTGAGAGTGGATGTGAGAGCTGCTGCGAGAGCTGCTGTGAGAGCTGCTGTGAGAGCTGCTGCGAGACTCGCTGTGGATGCGAACGTTTCTGTGAGCGTGGTTTTGAGCAGTCGTTGCCCGAAGAAAGAGTGACAAAAAAATGAGCCAGATCATCGCAACACTCCTTGAAAGATCTCACGCTTCGTACTATTCAACTGTAAATGATATAGACACAGACATTCTTTGCAACTTTTATATCAAAATATTTGTTTTTCCATACCAAAATTTTCATAACAGTAGAGTAATTCTCATATCCATATGAATTAGCTTTGTATGACTTAACGGTATCACATTGAAACGAAAATTCAAAATGATTTTGAGAACGTAATTCTGGAATGTTTATGTCATTTTCTAATGAACGTTCTTACAGTGAAACCAAACCTAAGCGGCGGTGATTTGGTGAAAAGCATACATTTAGGCGGTTTTTAAATCCTGGATTTTAGTTTACTTTTGATGATATCTTTCCATCAGAATCCTTTTTGAAAAATCCTCTGAAAAACGTGAACAGTTAATGAAATTTTCGTTAAACTGATGAAATGATGGAAAGATATTATCATCAAAAATGAATTATGAGGCACACAAATGTAGGCTACAATTTTAGTGAAGTACCGGTGCCTCTTAACGTAGGCCTGTTTTTACCCGACATTCTTGCGTTGTTTATTGAACTGCCTTCTTACCAGGAACAAGGATATAATATCTCTTCCAAGTAACCTGTAATTGATAAATCGTAGGCTAATCGTAGACTTGCACTTAATTTTAACTGCCTATGTCTTTGATCATAATAAAGTGTTTTGTGAGGGTAAATCAGGGTAAATCAGTCGTAGCTGTCAAAAGCTTGTGAAGGAGAGCGACAATTAAAGAAAGAATTTTTGTTAACCTGCGCTGCTTTTCGTAACATTTCTCGTTCCCTCATGCAAATTACGGCAGTGTGAAACATTCAATGTTCATAGAGAGCGAAAACCAGTTAAATTTAACTGATCTGTGGGTCAGTTGTTGAAAATGCTTGAATTAATAAAACACATTTAGAGTAAGCCCAGTTTAAATTTCTTTGAATTCCCCTCATTTTGATGTATGACTCACAGATTAGTTAAAATTAACTGGTCAGAAATCGCTCTTCGTGAACACTCCAATAGGTCTGTTCCATAGGTAATTTAAGCTGTCAAAGAGTCATCCATAGAGCCATATCCAAAAAATTATTGTAGATAAATTGTTCGCAAAAGCGTTGAGGTTATGGCTCTATGGATGCTTTCGTTCGTTTTCAGCTTGTTAAAAACCGTTAAAAAAAATAAGTTTGACATTTTGGGCGGTTTTTCTTCAGAGCTCCAAAACACACTTAGCAAATATTAGCTTCTTCATACGAACGTTTTAATTACATTTGGTTTGTTTTACGCCGCTTCAACAGTTAATATTTTCTTGAAATTTGAATACGTAGATGTGGTATGAAAGCCTTTCAAAAGGTTTTTTTTTGTCACCGGTAATTTATATTTGTTTGTTTTGTATATATTGATAAAATACAGACAAAGCGTTGATATTGAAAAATGCAAATATATGACAGTACTCCTAGTTCCCAAGCATGTGCTATTTTAAACTTTGGGGTGGCTGCGCATAGTACTAGAGCCTCTTATTACCAAGGTAATAATATATTATAATATAAGTACAATGCTTTACGTGATTAGGCAATGTAAATGAAAATGAAACATGCCGTAACACGTAAATATATATACTTTGCTTATTACGGCCCGCAATGGTATTCTCCAAACATAAAAAACTAAAGTTGTAAGACAAATTCTACTACTTCAATATATATTGATATATATTAAGGTTAGCTCGCTTAGTTTGTGTTTAATACGTATGTAAAGGCACAGATTTTCAGGGGGTTAATGCAAAGTATATAAACACTGAAGGTAATGCTGACCCTCAGCGGATCAGAGAAATTACGGTTCCAAACTTTCAGGTGAATTCATTTTCGTATGTTGTCTAACTTAGACTTGTGCAACATGACGGCCCTAAATACTTCCAATTCACCACTAAATACAACTTGACGCAAACAAATTTTATATATGTGTGAAACATAACGTCGCCAAATCGTTCGAAATTCACCACTAGATGCAACTTGACGCAAACGAATTCAATAGTGTGCAACATGAAGGAGCTAAAATTCACCTGAAAGTTTGGATCCGTGTGTAGCTGTGGATTTGCATTACCTTCAGTGTTTATATACTTTGCTGCATATAATGTTTTGTGTTGAGTATAAGGATGCAACGAGGGGTAACCGACTCGGGTAATTGACTACACACCCTCAAAGGAATTGCCGGAGTATCCGGTAAATAATTGGAATTGACCGGAATTGACTGGAATTGATTGGAAATGGCAGTAATTGATCGGAATTGACTGTAAATATGTGGAATTGTAAGGAATTGAAAGTAAATAAGAGTAAATGCTGATAAGTGTGATAATCGGAAAGAAGGACCAGCGAATGCAAAACCACATTATTTCCTTTTTGTTTTAATTTTAAAAGCTCCCGCACAATAAATAACAGTGTACAGTGTTGATCAGTTCCATTTTAGAACTGGTCCAACGTCCTTTTATGTTCAAAATATGCACACTGAAGGATTCTTCTTCGGACGATTCTTGTGAATCAGATACGGAAGAGTTTGAGCCGCAACAAACAAGTGAATATTCATCGGGGGAATGTTAGGCTGGGGCATTGCCGATGCGAAATGCTCTAGTTTCAAACCAAATTTACAAAAAAAGGCATCACCGACATCAACTTTTCAAAAGCCTAAAATCTTACGATGTCGATCACTTGAACGAAACAAAAAATTGAGTGCTTTGGCTTTTGCTGACGTGTGCTGAACAAATCCATTTCCTGTCGAGGTACGAACAACGTTTTGTGCATCGGACAACTGAAATAGACAAAACACAGAAATTTACTTGAAAACAGACACACTTCACATTCACCATATTAATCAATCGTATAGTCATGGAAAAATTCATGTAATTTCTTTCCCGCACCATAAATCGTCAAGAAATGAAGTTTTTTTCATGCCTTGGGCATAAATTACGGAATGTTTCTCGTAACTTAGACCCTCAGCATGAAAAGTTGTATACGCATCTGTTGTGGACGGTTTATTTTAGGCACTTTCGCGTGTCGCCCTCACTTCGTTCGCGCTACAATCCGCGAAATTGCCTAAAATATACCGTCCACAACATATACGTAAATTCTGCACGATATATAGTTCGGGAAAAACTGACATTTCCTAATGAAAAATCATGGCAAAATATGTCATATTTCAGTTGTCGGCACAAAAGTTTTTCGCCATTTCCTGGCTTTGTACGAAAAGTACTATTTATCTAAAATAAACAATGATGTGCGATGTGAAATCATTTTAAACAAAACTGCAGTCAATTGGACGGTATAATGTAAATTGAAATTGAAAAATCTCTTCTAAAAGTATGAGTAAAAATTAAAGATTCTAACAAAATGAGTCACAAATGTAGGACAACATAGTTGTTCCAAATTTTATCTTGATATAGTCTGACGATTCTTTTTCCAAAATGCTCAAGGGTTTAACTTTGACTTTAAATTTATATCTACAGCCTGAGACAGTCAAAAAAGTGCATTTTTATTCTATACGTGTTTCATCGATTTCAGCTGTTTTGCCATTGTAATTTGTATTGTTAAAACAGCTAAAATCGATAAAAACGAAAATCATAAAAATGCACTTTTTTGACTGTCCTTGGCTGTATTTGGAAATATCGAGCAATTATTTCGAAAATTCAAATTCGTGGAATTGAAGGAATTGATTGGAATTATAGGAATTGAAGGGCGAATCCGGCAAGTAGTGGTGTTAATCCGTTAATTAAAGAAATAAAAGGAATTAAGAGCAATAGACCGTGTGCGATTTTGAGAAAAAAGTTTCATATTTCAATAAAAAGAAGTTTTACCATGAAAACCATTGAAACAAATATTTAAATTTTTTTATAGAAATTATTGAAAAATATTGTTGCCATCCCGATGCCATCCCACTTATTAGAATCTTAGTAAAAATCCAATTAGAATGAATTAGAATGGTTCGCATATCCTTTTAGTCTCTTTCAAATTACAGCTTTTAAAGTGAGATATAAAATGAAGCAGACATTTTTCAGATATTCTGTTTACACTTTTGTTCTACAGAATAATAATCTACATCAATTAAAAATAAATTATTTATACTGCACACGGTCTATTAAAAGGAATTGACAGGAAGTACCTTTAGAAATTGAAAGGGTATTGAAAGGAAATTGAAAGGAATTGAACGGAATTGAACAGAATTGAAAGGAATTGAAAGGAATTGAAAGGAAATAGAGCGAATCCGGCAATTAGACGAGTTGGTCCGGTAATTGAGGTAATTAAACGGAATTGAAAGGAATTAGAAATTGATTTGCCACCATTTTGGCCAGTCGGTTACCCCTCGGGATGCAACCTAACAATGTGAATTTAACTAGTGGCCAGCATGGTAAAAATTATATTCACCCGAAAGTAGGGTTCCGTGAGTTTTTGTGGATTTGCATTACCTTCAGTATGTTTATATACTTTGCTCTCAAGCACCGAAGCTAAACGGCGCTTGACAGTGCTATTGTACAGCGAATATAAAATATTTGCAAATAAATAAACAAACTTTTAAATGCATGGAAATTTATGAAATATCAACACAAGATAGTTTAGAATCGAGTTCTGAAGCAAGCTGAATAAATAAAATTAAAATTCGTTTCAAATCTACCCATACAAAACGACATCTGCTTGTTGTTTGAAAAACATTTGTTAAGCTAAAATTTCTATTGATTTACCAGTCGACGTCAACGTGTCGCATTAATTTGCATCAAACGCCGAAAATGTTTCCTACCAGATATTCCGTTGGAGGAAATATATACTAAACCAACATAAATGCAGTGGAACGGGTTGGCTCAGTGGTAGCGTTTCTTCAATGTATATTTGGTGCCCTCAACAGAAAAATAACGTCCATGACGCATCTTATTCACTATGAATTCTGCGTCTAGATTTAGGCGGAAATATTACTAGCACCAGAAGAAATCCTATAAAAATGCTTGCTAAAACCAAGGTTGAATATGAGGAGGTTACGTCGATTACTGGGGCATTATACAACCTTGACTGAAACCTACAGGCATGGTTAGGAAATCACATAAAGCGTGTGGTCGAACAAACGGGTTATGGTTACTAGCTAGCTGTGACATACCTCATACATGGGGTTGTTCAAAACGTGCATGGTTGTATTGGTAGCTAATAGAAGACGTGTATTATACGTTCATATCAAGTGAATGGAAAGCATTACATCGGACAAGAGCGCTCACCCCTTGGTAAATTTCTTGTCTACATTTGTGCACAAAAATATTCGTTTTTTGGTGATTTCTCCAAACCAATTTTGTTTTAAGTAAATACATTAAAGCATGCAAAAATGTGTTACTTTTAAAGGAAAAATTGGGTTTGTGAGTCAAAACTTGACCTACTGGGAGAAAACATTGCAAAATGCGTAATTAACACATTTTGCAAATGTTTCTCCAAGTGGGTTAAGTTATCGACCACAAACCAATTTTTCCCTTAAAAGTAACACATTTTTGCATGCTTTAATGGTTTTACTTTTCAGAAAAAGATGTTGGTTCAGAGAAATCATCAAAAAACGAATATTTTTGCGTACAAATGTAGGCTAGAAAATTGCCAAGGGGTAAGCGCTCTTAAGTCATTTCGGAAATCGGAAATATTAAAAAAATCCTTCAGGAAACAGAAAATTGAGAGATTGACAGTTTGTTATTAGTAAGTTGGGAGACTGTCATGCAGTTAACAGTAATCGCTTGTGCGAAACCGTAAATAATTGAAATGTTGGCTCAATATGTATTCGCTTAGACGGTTGGCTTGTAGAGGCAGGCGCCACATTTTTTTATAGTACTTCAATCTCACTGGACTATTTTTTTATGTAACAACTTCACATTGATTCATTCCCATATAATGTCACAGCAGTGAAGTTTGTTCATGAAAAAATAATTCAGTGACAGCAGTTTTTTTTATAAAGAAAAGTACTAAATTTTGTTAGATTTTACCCTTTAGTTTCTAAACTCCATTCTCCTATAGTAAGGATATTAAAAAAAAGAAAAACTAAATAAATAAACAAATTTTTAATTGCATGGAAATTTATGTAATATCAACACAAGATAGTTTAGAATCGAGTTCTAAAGCAAGCTGAATAAATAAAATTAGAATTCGTTTTCAATCTATCCATACAAAAAATACAGCTGCTTGTAGTGTGAAAAACATTTGTTAAGCTGAATATCTATTGATTTACCAGCGAACGTCAATGTGTTTCGCATTAATTTGCATTGAAAGTCAAATTTTTCCGACGACAGATGTAGTTTTCCATTGGTGTAAACCTTTAATAGAGTGTATTAGTAATAGAAATATTTTGACAAGACCCCAAGGCAAGTTATAATTCGTCTCACTCCGAACTCTAGGTAATTGATACATTGACACAATGTATTGCTTCAAAAGAATCGGTTAAATAGGGCCGAAAAATCACGATCAAGTTTGCATTTTGCATAATAATTATCGATCACGTCAATGCAAAACTACTGCTGATTTACATAGCGACATAAAATCGACAGACATCTCTTTTGTTTTCAACTCTTGTCCCATTGTTATGAAAACATGCATTTTCTACCAATTTTCGTTATGATTGAAATGAATCAATCCATGAAATTTGGTAGCAAATGGATATTTGACATTTCATAATAATGAAAACAAAAGAAATGTCTGCCAAATTTATGTCGATGTATAAATTATTGTGTGTAGGGTCAGTAAAAATTTGATTAAAACACAGTCGAAAAAACCTTACTCTGTCGTGATGTAGTGCAAATTTGTTGTGTGGTATGAGTTCAGTGTGGCGGAAACTATGCCTTCAACTAACGACGTATGCCAGGTTTCCAGTGCTGACTTGACACTTGAGATTTAAAAAATTTTCATTAATAAATCTAACTGCCCCTGCACACAACGATATGCGAAAATATTTGCCACAATAGGTGCCAAATTTGGCAACCCTTAACTTTATTTATAAAATCCAGGGAAATGATAAGTTGGTAGTTGGTACGCCTGCGGCGAAATTGAAGGAACATGTGTATCACATTCTGCCTTTTCCATTGTTTAGCCTGTGGTGAATATTCACGCCGTAAGTGTGCCTAAAATTTGAATTTCAAGTGAACGAGTCTATGAAAAAGTGAACCGAAAAATACATTTCACGCATTTACGGCGTGAATTGAATTACAATGGAAGACGCAGCATAATTGTCGATCCCAATGCAAAATTTCTCATACTTTTTCCGCCTAAATGCAATCCGGCAAACCAATTGTCATCGATAATGATTTGTTTTCGCCCTTTCGTAATTGGTATTTTACGAATAATTTTACTTGGCAATGTACATTATGACCGGGGGGAAGTTTCCTTAACCAATTCTGGTCAAAGTTCAAAGTATTAAAAGTTTAGTTAAAACTTTTCTCTCGTTTTCGATGGAACAAATCAACAATGCTTCACTCTGCTTTGCATTTTTCCCACCTATTCTTCCCTGTGATTTATGGTAATTCTGCTAAAGTAATTTTTGCCAAAAACTTTTCAATATTTTTGTAGGGTAAACATTTTCGAAAATTAATGACAATGGACTCGCTTGTGTTGAATTGAATTGTTTTGTGAAAAATTGTAATAAATCACAACGTTAATGGGCCACCTACGGTGAAAAAAGCTCAAGAATAAAGTAAAATTTTAATGCAACAACATCGAATGCATTGTCTCCACTTTTTTGCGAAAACATTACGTTTAAAGCTCAGCCATTATTTAATGGAATACGATAGTATAACGGAAACAAACACAGCCAACACAGTCAGGGTTACGAATCATAACCCTATGTTAGGGAAGGGCAGTGACGCAAGTTCTAACCCACTAAAAATGTGGAAAAAATCCGTTGGACTGATGAACTTTTTGACTTTTTACACGAAATTTTTGACTTTTCCCGCTTTGCTACTACTACCCTTAAAGTAAAATAGTAAAATGTTGAAGAAACAATGAAACAATAACTCATTTTTATCAACCAACTTTTTGGATCAGTTGTTTACACTATATCCTCATCACCTGCCATTTGTGCAGTATTTGTTTGGGCGTGTCGAAGCTGTAAGCGTCACCCCACCGATATAAGTTCTTTTTTAAGTGGATACTTGCGTCACATTTCCACTGTGAGTGGTTTTTGTGCGATCCATAATTACGATAGGTGCACAGAAAAGGTCATTTCGCTGTTATTATAACGCTATGATTACTGGAAAATGTTATATCTCTTTCGGAATAATTGATCATAAAGCTTTATTAAGCCATTACTCGAAATATTGTTCGATACATACGTTGTACTCGTATGGATATGGATACCATTCTCAGACAAATGTGTCGCATATTTTTGGTATAATAAATGGACGTATTCACAACGGAATGTGCATCTCCTAACACATTCTTATTTGCAGTATGACGGTGTCGCTTGTATGAATACAACTGCGATAAAAAAGAAAACTAAATAATTATTTTCATTCCATTCTTTTTCAAACTGAAATGTAAAAAAGACGAAAATAAGTTGCAACGGACTTATCAAGGTTTAATAGGTTTAATATACAACCTTGGGAATTATCACCGAGATATTGGCTATAATATCAGCTGAATCAGGTAAATGATGTGTGAAAATTGGTTTTTTAGGCACACAATGGTTACTCATACACACAGTTAGAAAACAAAAGTTTATTTGCCTAGGGTAACAATCGATGTTCGATTCTAAAATTCTGTTAAAAAAAATTGTAAGAATTTTACGGAATTGAATTCCAAAAATGGGCTATGCTACTTTCATCCCTCTGAGGTGAAATATTATTCTTTTCAATTTATGTTCTTGATACATGTCCTAGAATGTTTAGGAATTTGAAGAAGTAAAATTCTTGAAAACTATAAAAATTGTTCAAAATTTCTAAACCTAATGCTTAGTTTCATCTTACGAAAAAAGTACTCCGTGAATTTTTTCAATTTTTTCTTTGTTGTTTTGACAGCTCGCTCTCTAACTGCTCTCTCACGGAGTACTTTTTGTTGAGTGGGGTGGACACTTAATAATCGTCGTTTTGGCATGATGCAAAAATACTAGATTACATTGTATGCGGCGTAAGTAATTCATTACATGATATGTGATAAAAGCGAACTCACTTCGGGAACTGTCTTTTCAGCAAGTGTAGAGTTTGTATATTCTAGCCGGAGGTGAGGTATACAAAATTTAATAGGAATGTGACCTACATCTGACGAATGGTGTTACCGTAAAGATCCTCAAAAGTGGTTGCTTTCAGACGACATTTTCTTATTACTGGACCGCGTGTGGAAATTCACGCTATCCACGGTATCCTGGACACCGGGAAGTTTTCAGAAAAATTCTTTAGATACCGGGAAATCGAAAAAATCGGGAAAAATATGTGGCGAAAAATCAAATTTATGATTTTAGATACCGGGAAATTTGACACGGATACCGGGAAGAAAACAAAATTTCCACATGCGTACTGGACACCTCCTTTGGAACTCACATCACACCAAACGACAATATTGTTACTTGTTTACATGATTGGTCATAACACATTTTTCATCATTTTGGTGACTAACCAATATTTTAATCTGAATTAAATCACCGAAATTATTACATTTTATGCCACTCATCATTATAATATGCAAAATTTACTAACTTTAGATGCCTCCGTGGCATAAAACGTTGTATGCAACTCGATGCAAAGTACTTAATTAGGCTCACGATGTGTATTACTCGTGTCATAATTACACATCTAGAGCCTAAAAAAGTACTTTTCACTTCGGTTGCATAAATAACTATTTCACAACCAACGTACTAATTTGACGATTTGACGTTGGAAAAACAATAGGTTTGTTCCGATTAACTGTAAACCCGAACTTTGACAACACGAACAACAACGATTTCATCCAATTTTCCAGATTGATGCTAATTACTGGTTCAAAGTTATCGATCAATTTATCGATCCGAATGCGACTAAAAAGCGATTATGTCTTCTGTCGAACGTTTCGTAATTTCTCATTTCCACGATCAAGAAACATACCAATTCGTTTGGTTCAAACGTTGATGCTAATATGACGACTGGGTCGTTTCAACGGATAGAGGGAATATGTCGAATGACAGTTGAGTTTTTGATAGAGAATTCAATACATTTTTTTTGATACCAACATTGAAAAATGATACTTTCGCCCCGCATATGAGGGGCGAAAGTAAAAAAATGCATCCCACGGGGAGAAAGTACTTAACGAAGAGCGAAAGCAACTGAACGAACAGCGAAAGTGACTGACGTCACAGAAAATGAGAGAAATGAGTCGAGTTGTCAACAAAATCCGCTCATATTATGCAGAATACTTTGATCAAAATTGTAAAACACTGTGCGCCAGTGTTCTTATTGAAATTAGCATACAAAGTTGATACTTTTTGTTACTGAATGATTTGTTAGTTATATCTTAATTTTTGTGTGTGTTATTGTTGTGATGGCTAAATTATTAAATTTTTCATATACCAGGAGGCTGCCGCCCCCTGGACCCCCGCATTTTCTGGCTAAATGCCTTTTTATTTCAACATTTTGTTGCGATGTTTGCGATACGTATCAATTTTCAATGTTGGTATCAAAAAAAATAGTATGAACGACTCGGGGCAAAAGTAAAAAAATTCAACCTGTGCGATTAGAGCCCTTGCCTTCGGCGCGGGCTCCAACTCTCGCACACGGTTGAATTTTTTTACTTTCGCCCCTTGTCATTCAATGTACTATTCTCTCAACCAATTTCAAAATCATTCAACATATTCCCTCTATCCGTCTTAACGACCCAGTCGTCATATTAGCATCTATCTGTAAATTTAACTTTTCAATGTTTTTAAGGTTTTATATGTTCAAAGCGTCACAATTCAGCACTGGAAATCTCGCATATGTCATTGTGCAAAGCCACAGTTTCCAAAATTCTGAATTTGCCCTGAAACACAAAGTTTACACTACGACGACAGTGTTTAAATCAAATTCTTGATGCACTGAATTGCTGCATTGGAAAGTCGACGACAAAATTCAATTTTCCCGAAAGGGACAACTTAACTGATGGTTAACTCTAAATTCACGCCATAAGTGCGCTTCAGAATTTGAATTTTCGATGAGTCGATGGATGAACCAATGATTTGAAAAAACAATTCAAAGCATTTTTATTTGAAAATAAAGCGAGATGACCGAAAACAACGCTGTTTTTGATTTGGTTGTTGTGCGTTTCGTTTTGAATTTGCAGCGGACTTATGGTTGCGAATTTTGAGTTACCATCACAGTAAAATGTAGCTTTTGGTGTTGTTATGGCGAATATTTTCTCGTACGTCGTTGTGTATAGTTATGGCAATCATAGCAAATACGTCTAAAATCCATTTCGTACCACATTCATCTCTTTGTGTAAACTATGAATCGATCTGGAGTGAACCGCATTCAAACAAAAAATAGCTCGCATTTTCAAAACCAATTTTGCATTCACTGTTATTAGACTATTGCTGAATAGTGTTTCGTTATTACTAATGAGCAAAAATATATAATGGGCAAATTACATTCAGTAATAGTGGGATGTCTATTCAACTGAATTTTATGCAAATTTCATCGGTTTTATCGAAAAAACTGAATGTTCCACTTGAAAAAACCAACTCGAAATTCATTTTCAATTTGTTCGATTCAAAATTCTACGTTTGCAAAATAAAATTCAAGTGTATCGGATAAATAAATAACGATGAATTATTGAACAAACCAACAAGTCAGGCTAGGCCAAACATATCTTTTGCAATTTTTCAATTTAATTGAAACAGTTGCTATACCACTTGCATATTCGCATACAAAAAATCCATTTTCATGTTAATAACACACAAAAAAAAAGAAATTCACTTCAAATTAGTAGCATCCAATTTTACTCGTTCGTATGGAAAATATTTAACAAATGAAAATGAACTCGCACATCAAGTGTTCGCATTCAAATATTGCTAATAATTGAATTACTCTGTGGTATAACAAATTTGAAATGTACACATTCATGAAAAATTCAAAACTGAAATAATTATTACGCAAAATGTTGCAGCGAAAAATCAAACAAAAAAGAACTGACTAATTAACAGCGAATATTGTACAAAAAAATCCAAATAACTTCACTAATTAATCAGTTGCAAAAAAATGCCATTCAGATGCATCGTAATCATCAATTGTGTAGTTTGCAAAGGATTAGACAATAGCAGAAAATCTGTCCCACCAATCCCAATTCAACTAATTCCAAAAAGTCGACTAAATTCCAAATGGAAATTCGTTTAAGAGGCATCGATTGTTTGACCAGCTGTGAGAACAATGAGCAGTTTGTGAAAATTTCGTTTTTCGCTTTTCTCAGAGCTGGTACAACCGAAACTAATTTTTATTTAAACCTAACACATTCGTGGTCGTTATTGCGGTGGTACCCTTTTCGAAAAGGGTTCTAATGAAAATAAATCATCAAAAATGAGATACTAGACACAGACGTAGGCTACAATTTTAGCTAAGTACCTCTTAAGACGAATCGACACAACGCTAAATTGTAGCCTAAATTTGTGCGAAAAAATAATATATTTTTGATGATAACTTCGTATCCGCGTCCTTTTTCGAAAAGATGGGACCATCGTTTTGTGTCAAGAAGGCTTGAGTAACAACGATAAACGTTTGCGGTGGTGTAACCTACTGTGAGAGAACTCGGAATTTGTGCCAATTTTACAAGTGAACTTTTGCGGTTTCTCGTAGTAGGTTACACCACCACAAACATTTTTTAACATATTTTAACACAAAACGATTCCAGAAAGGGCGCTGATACGAAGTTATCATCAAAAATATATTATTTTTTTCACATAAATCTAGGCTACAATCTAGCGTTTTGTCGATTCGCCTTAAGAGCAATAGAACTTTTGAAATCTTTTTTTGAAAAAGTAAAACAATTATAGCCTAAAAACCAACTTTTTCTTTAAAAGCAACACATTTTTGCGTGTTTTACTTTTTCAAAAAAAGACTTTGATTCAGATAAATCATCAAAAAAACGCCTAAATGTATGCTACAAATTTGCAAAGGGTCTATTACACTTAAATTGCTAATAAACACTTAATGCAGTGCCGCAATAACCATACTGGGAGGTCGAACGTTTCCTGAAGACTTAGGATTTTTTATATGACCAAATTGATTTAATTGACCTTTTTCAAATTGAATTCAAGCGATGAAAATTGGAATTCTGGAGAATTATTGTGTAGTGCTTGAACCACAATTATGGACTCCTGGAGAGGTGAGGTTTATGGTGTCACTAATAGTACCTGTCCAACGACATCAACATGTGGTTTTTTGTAAATACTTCGAGATTTTACGCAAAGGTTTTCGAAATGTTTAAGAGGTAAACATGTGTGCCTCTAATATGCCTACCAAAAGCTTTTAAAAATCACCGATGGCTTATTTTTACTTTGCATTTCACTCAGCGATGCAAAAGTGACACATGCGAAATGTCCTAATGTCAAAGAACAAAAGAAAAATTTCGCATCTGTCACTTTCGTGTCGTTGTGTGTTGGCACAGTTAGGTTTCATCATAGTACCTAGAGGAATTGTGATCCGAAATTCATTGAAAAATTATATCGCACACACCCCAAACTGACAAGCTGACACAAACACATTTAAATATATGATTTTTCATTTTAATTTTTCAGTTTGTTCTATTGGTTTCAATACACTTCAATTCACTTTCGGGTGAATATAATTTTTATAATGTTGGACACAAGTCAAATTTACTTTGTTAGGTTGCCAAAACTCAATACTAAACAACGCAGTTCCAACAACATTATTATGTTAAACGTCACGGTTGCAACATAACCAATCTTATATTCACCCGAAACTTGGGGTCCGTATTTCTTGCTATTCCCTGAGGGTTTGCGTTAACTTCAGTATATTTATATACCTTGCACGTACCAGACCAGCAATACAACAATTAGAAATTAAAAGTTTTTTTTAAAATATGTTTTCACCATGCCACTTGAGCGGGGAGCCATTTATGATTTTCGGGATAGACCTTTCGAGAAAATTGATCACTCAAGTATTTTTAAACAGATTTCAAAATGCCTACCTATCCTAGATTCTTTATGAGCTATTCTTCCATAAAAGATTCACTGGGACATCGTAAATTCCCAGTTTAAGACTACACGTGACATTAGTATCCTAAATCAGTCTAGATTTTGTACACAAAATCTTATTCTAAAAGCGCAAAATTATGTGAGATAGCCGCCAATATAGTTTTGTCCGATTTCACCTTATTGCCAGTGCCGCCCTGGTATTAAATGATCCTTATGTAACGAGTTTCTTATTTTACTTATCTTATTTTAATACATGAGAGTGCATTGGTGAGCTATGATATGAATCGGTCGGTCGGGAAAGTAAACGGTCGAGAAGGAAAGTAACGGTTGGGAAGGAATTTACCAACACACTCTCACTATTACAGAAATAGTATATTTCAACATACCCCAATACACACAAGATGTGTGTGCACGCGCGGGCGAAGCCCAAGCGAAAACACACATCGAGTGTGTATTGGGGTATTTTGAAAGATATTTTTCTGTAATAGTGA
Organism: Bradysia coprophila; assembly: GCF_014529535.1. Taxonomy (NCBI): domain Eukaryota; kingdom Metazoa; phylum Arthropoda; class Insecta; order Diptera; family Sciaridae; genus Bradysia; species Bradysia coprophila. The sequence continues at coordinate 8,626,416 of NW_023503501.1, read as the reverse complement.
GAGTGTGTTGGTGCTTTCCTTCCCAACCGTTACTTTCCTTCTCGACCGTTTACTTTCCCTACCGACCGATTCATATCATAGCTCACCAATACACTCTCACGTATACAGAAAAATATCTTTCAAAATACCCCAATACACACTCGATGTGAGTTTTCGCTTGGGATTCGCCCGCGCGTGCACACACATCTTGTGTGAATTGCGGTATGTATCGGGGAGTGTGTGTGTACGTTCTATTGAGGCTATTTAATTCCAGCTTACAAATCTCCCCATTTCCATCGAAACTCTTGGTCCATCAATGTAATCTCGTTCAGCTTGTCTCCACCGAATTTTTTATTTGTTTATTTTAATTATTCAATGGTTGGTTGAACTTACGTATCCCAATCCCAATTATAAATTAAAATAAATATTTCAACTTGTTGTTAGTGTTGTTATCGACGGCAGAGCAAAGTTCCTGTCCATTTTCGTACCATTTCAACAGCAGCACTGTAATGCACTCTTTTGTTAGACATGGTCAGTCTAAATTTTCAATTTGAAAATGTTTTACGAATAATAATAGGTAGAGCAGGTTATACTATACAGTCCGGAAAAATTGTAAATGAAATTTTTGCGTACAAACAGTCCGTCCACTACTATGCTTTATTAAATGCAAATTAAATGAAATTGTTTTAGTTGGTTTTACATTTTAATTATGTGTGCAAAAAATATTCGCATAAAGTTTATTTAATGGCAAAAATTCCACAATTAAATTTTGAATGTTTAACATTAACAGAATAAATCCATTTAAATATTAGATGCATGGAACACAACTCGCCAACGTACCTGCTATTTTAAATTTTTATTCAAAATTGCGGCTAATTAAAAAACAACCACTGTCCCCAATGCTGCTAAAGTTATTTGAAAATGATAAATTCCGATGTATACATTCGGCTATTAGGTACCATAGATACCAGGCCCTGTAAAAAAACCATTTACGTTATATATACCTGCAACAAGCTCCACTCCAACTTGTATTAACGTGTTGATAGGATAGATAAGATCGTAATAAGACTTTGGTTATTTTCACCCAACTTGAGAGGAAATTGTGGAAGCCATCAACGAGGGAAAACGGTAGACAATATTCAAGAAGTAATTCAGGTATTTCCGGCATTGGTGTTGGTTGTATGTGGTCTAGGCTGTAAAAAGTTACAGCATCGTAACAGTAGATAAAAGTAGAATGGCCGAATGTAGTAGCGGTACCGATAAGGACTACGATTACTTTCTGAAAATGAAATAAATGACCGCCAGCAAAGTTCTCGTTTTTGTGTGGAATTTTCAATAGACCATTGCTAATCGCCTGCGCGTGGGAATAGCATCTTATAGGCTAAAGCTCCCGATTGTACAAGGAACGTTACCATTCGTGTAAGGAATATCAAATTCCGTCACATGCTAAGTGGGTCGAAAACCGTACTATCAACGCACTGCTCCTAGCATGAACATAAGAAATATTTGGAGGCTGATGAAGTCACAGTAGGCACTGCGTTTCTTTCGTGAAGATAGGTGACTTGTTTTAGTTGTGTGAGTTCAAACACACAATACCATCAATCTTAAGCGGTAGCTCTCATCACAAAAGCCTCCAAATTCGACGTTTGTCAAAGTAGTGTTCATGTTAGGAGCAGTGCGTTGGTACTATTCATGTTTCAAGCACTACTTTACGCACTCTGCATCATAAATCCATTACAACTCGGGATAAAAGTGAAGAGTCTCGGCTACGCCTCGAATCCACAAAATTCACACGAAAAGTCTACTTTTCATCTTTTTATCCCTAGTCATGTAAATTACTCTTCTTTAACTATAATCCTATAACTCCCATTTGTACAAGCAATACCAGATTCCTGTGAGCAGCTACAATTCTTGCGCTCCTGTTTGTACAAAGCATATCAAAGCGAATAAGTTGTCTCGTTACCATTCGTGCAAGGAACATCGAATTCTTTTCTGCAGCTAAGTTCATAGTGTACCTCGTAAAAGAGTCATATAATGCCGGTTCAAAGCTAAATTCTTACGTTCCTATTCGTCCAATTTTATCGTATCTATAGATAAGATGTTGTACATACACGGGGGCGAATACAATGAATGTGTTGACGTTCATTGGGTGAATAGAATATAAGATGCTGGCGAATAAATTTGTTTTTAATACGGAAAATCTAAATGTCAAATGACTTGTAAACCCTATGGTCTACAGAAGTATAGATGGATCATGCGCATGTTCACAGATTGTTAAGCAAATCTTCACTCTTGTTGTCGAAACGATTTTGAATAGCAACGGTTCTTGTTACCCTTCGAAACAGTAAAACATTTTCGCACTTCGACAAAGCAGCCCTAGCAACTAATAGCTGGGTAAATAAAACGAATTTTGTTTATAACAGACAAGTCTTAATCATCCTCAAAGAGAAATTGGAAATTATTTTTTGAACAAACAGTCTGAAGAGATCGGCATACAAAATGCCGAAAACATCCAAGACCGGCGTTGCGAAAACAACATCCATAGAATCAATGTCAACGAAATCATCAAAAGATTCGCAACGATCCACATCCAAGGACAACAGAATCGGTTATCGATGGTTTTGCAAGACCATTTCGAATTTGCTCGGAATTTTCGATACGAAATATGCTGAAGATTTAATCGACGAACATTCGGAACAAATTAAAGGATTTTTCGATGATGAGTTCACACAGAATGCCGACATTGATAAACAGATACTGTTTCTCTGGCGGACGTACTACGACAAAATGGTTGAGGAAACAATTACCGTACTGGAGGAAGGTGAAAATTGGTTTAATGTTATGCAGGTCACTCATGTATTGAATTGTTTGTATAATTTTAATTAGTCGAACCACCCGCACCTGTCGAAACACCATCTGTGAAAAAGGGTAAAGGCAAAGGAAAAGGTAAACAACCTGCCGATAAAACTTTGTCCCGTTACTAACGAAGTAAATTTCAAGGAAAAAAGTCCAAAGAAGCTGGATCAGAAGCGGGTTCAAAGCCACCAACTCCAAGTAAGTACAGATATGAGTAGACGCAAGGGGCTATTCACAAAATACGCGTGAGAAAGAATTTCAGATATTCCTTTGCATCGGTACGCGTGCATTTTCCTCTCCCTTCTTAGTAATTTGTGAATGGCCCGGGCCCCTAATGTAATTTAGAGAAATATATTATTGGAATAGTACTTCATCTATGCGTTGATGGGATCAATAATAATGCAGGATTTTCTATTGCTTGCCCTGTGATGAATTTCGGACTACACAGGGGCTTAAATTGAGAATTATTTCACTAACTTTTACCAAATGTCCCTAAAAATTCACTAAAATTGGTAAATCTTTTGGTTAAATTTAGTGAAACGCTTGTGGAAGATTAAAGTGCCCATTCCACTTAAAAAAAGTACGCCGTGAGAGAGCCGTTAGAGCGCCGTGAGAGAGCAAACTGTCAAATAAACAAAGAAAAATTGAAAAAATTCAATTTTGTCTCTCACACGGAGTACTTTTTTTGGTAAGAGGAAACTAAGCATAAGTGCCCATTCCACTCAAAAAAAGTACTCCGTGAGAGAGCCGTTAGAGCGCCGTGAGAGAGCAAGCTGTCAAATAAACAAAGAAAAATTGAAAAAATTCAATTTTGTCTCTCACACGGAATACTTTTTTTGGTAAGAGGAAACTAAGCATTGCAATAAAAAACAAGCATAATTCTACCGTACAACCATAAAATCCTTAAAGAGGCGAATTTGTGAGAGAAAATATATGAAATTCTCTCACAAATTCGCCTCTCTAAGGTTTTTATTGGGTTTGTGTGTTTTCGACCTAATGCCGTAATTGTTGAAAACATCTATAAGAAGGATTGAAAGAGAAGTCAGAGTCTCTCTGTTAGAGCATATGTCTGCTGTGCTACTCAACAAATATGCTGCCAAAAATACCAATTTGCATATTAAAAATTCACCAATCACATTTTGGTGAATTTCTTTTCCATGAAACAGCGTATCTAACAAAATAGCCTATGTGGCCTACCCAACATTTACAGTCTTAATTTTGATGCGAGGTGATTGTAACAAATTTCTAAATATTTTTGATATTATTAAGGTCTATCCGATGACGAGGCTGATGGTAAAGTGCTTGCATTCACAGTATTTTTCAGAAAATATTTTTAAAAAAATAATTTTTTGTAGGAGCTAAGGACGAAAAGAGTGGTAAAGGTGGTAAGGGTGGCAAGAAAGGAAGAGGAAAACCACCAGCCAAACCACCATCACCTGTATATGTTGAAGTGAAAGTAAGATTTTTGTTGCATCTGTAGTCGTTTCAATCCTTACACCACAAACTTTCCTAGAAAATTATTCAAACGTACGTCAAAACTCCAATCATTCATTGCCACTTTGGACCGATGGCGCAAGAAGCAATGAATCCGAACATAAACTACCTGTACATCATTAGGAAATCCCATTCTTCCATAGGTTCTCTCTTTACGATAATGAAAATCGATTTCACTCTTACGCTAGATCATATTCTCTTTAGAATCATTCAATTCGTATGAAGAAAGTGCGGCTGTTATGCCACAAAGATTGATATTCGGTACAATCAAGGGAAACTTAATTCACACGCTGAAAACGATTGTGCAAGACGTAAATAAGTAATGAAGAACATCTGACGAGACTCTGTTCACGAATAATTTGTTGCAGATTTTCCCCATCGTAATCGATTCTCAATTTCGTGAAGCGGAGACCGCACAGAACAAAACTCTGCTCGATCGAGATGAAAACGTTGAAATGGACGAGACTGCCATCAAGTCTATCGACACATCTAGGCCATCAGATTTCCGTTTCAAGGCGGTGACATCAGAGAGGGCCTATCAAGAAATGATTACTGAAAAGGTTGTCGAACCTGTACCGGTTAGAGAAGAATCGAAAGTACCCGAAGACATGGACTCCGATGAAAGCAGGCCGATGTCAGAAGAGCCAAAGGAATTTTACGACATCGAAGACGATTTGAGTGATGATGTGGCTCAACAGGAAGGTATAACTTTTCGAGCCAATTTCGAGCTTTCAACATCAGAAAACTAACATTTGAACGCATTTTAAGAGCCTGAAGAAGCAGGAGTTTCTCCGCGATGGTCATGCCTTTTATCGGAAAAGGAAATTAATGCTGAGAAGGGCAAACGAAGGACTCGTTACACAGACGTCAAGAAGGCACCGATACGAGAAACCCTGGACATTCATTTAGAGAAATTTTCCCGTTCTGTCGAAGGGTATTATTGTTCGGTACTTTGTTGACGAGATATACATTCACTCAGCCCGTTCCACAGAACCATGGATAAATCTGAGAAGACTTTCAATTTACCAACGGGCTATAACTTGCCCGGACAAGAGTACATATCCAACGAAGAGGACAAAGACAAAGTACAAATCGATTGCACAACAGCTAATCCAGATGACTATACGCTGGATGAAATGGAAGATGTGGTCAAGGGTTGGATTCGACACATTAGTAAAGTGCTGAAGACTGACAAGACCACAGTAAGTTGTGAACCGGGTTTCTGTTAAACAATTTCCGGTAAAAGATTTCGTTTTGTGCAGGAGTTATGCGACGAAAGTCCGATGACAGAGTATGACAAGTGGATGAGACAGGAAAGAGAGTACAAAAACATTTTGGATCAATTAAAAATTTCATTTGTGCAAGCCGCTCTGAATCGACTCGAAAGCGCCAATTCAACTCTCGTTCCCGAATGGAAACAGTGCATTACGTCACTGGCAGCAGAGTATGAAATTTCGAAGGAAAACTCTCAGCATTTATCCTTGATTATCGAGTATTTGAGGGTAAATTCGCATTCTAGACAAAAAAATAAATCGTCAGAAGATTACATTGAACGGGTTATAAGGTCCATGTAGAGCTAAACTCATTTTTAAATGTGTGTTGTGGATTATGATGGCGAGTCTCATAGTGGTTGAAAAGGATCTTCGTATAAGTTTGAGGTAGAGAGGTCAAAAGGTCACTAGATGTCAAAATTTCAAAATAATTATTTTTGTCACTTTATTGCCAGACCATGTTGTAACATTGGAAGTCACACTTGGGTTCGTTGGAAAGGGGAAAGTGAAGACGAAAGAAAGAGGCCTGATATCAACCGCCCAAACTTTCCAATAAATTCAAAATTTGCAAAGAAATTTTTATCATTATTTAAAGTCTATCAGGAGTCCAAGGACCAGCAGCAACCAATGTTTTTTTTAAGTGAAATATTGTTCGCTTGAAATTTTTATTTTATTTTTAAGATTTTGGAGGTTGGGGATGTGGGCATATCAGGTCTTATATCAGGTATATCAGATACTCGCTCACTTCAACAAACCCAAGAGTGGCTTCACTCGCACTCTCCAACAAACCGAAGGGTGACTTCCAATCTTTGCGTACGCGCAAAAGTCCATGTTCAAATGTTACAATTTTGCATTCTACGCGCAAAAGTGCATCTGAAATGTAACAATTTTCGTAGTACGCGCAAAAGTCCATGTTCAAATGTTAGAATTTTATCCTATGCGAGACTTTTTGACAAAAAAGTTTGAAAAGTTTGACATTACGGTGACTTTTCGACCTCTACATCTCTTTTGACCAGTTGATCTTTGATGCCGTGTCGTGACACAGGTTTTTTTTTTTTATCACAAAATAAATTTGATTTGGCTCTGCGTGAACCTTTAACAACCCTCTGACTCTGGGACATGCCCTAAAATATTTTTTTTTTAAATTACATTTGGAATTGTATGTGACCAGCTGGTGCAAAATAACGTATGCACACCAGTTCGGTTTAGCGATTGCAACTTCCACTAACCACAAGAATTTTTCCTATCCGAAGAAAATACGTTACCAAGATGATTTCGCTTACATTCAATTACTCCTGCCCAAATTGCTGGTTCGTCTGCGCTATATATGGACCATGTCCAATTATTATTGCTACGACGAGCGAATGGAAAGTCTGCTGTACAAAATATCCTTCCTATTCACCGACAAAGTGAAAGAGATAATAAAATTGAATAAGATTTTCGGTTACAATGCCGCCGACGCGTACAATTTGTCAAGCGGTTGCAATAAATTGTTGTTGACTTGGAAATTATCCTATATGCATACGAGAGCGTTCATTGAAAATACAAAAGTTGGTTCCCGATGGGAATTCGATCAGAAAGTTCTGTTCTCCGGTGTGGTTCAGTGTGCCCGTATCAGCGAGGATATTGCCAACATTTCGAAGGTTTGTATTTCAACAGTTTCCCATCCGACTAAATTTGCATAAACGAATAATGGTTTTGCATAAAATTTCCATAAATTTTAATCATTCGCCTGCCACAGTGTGTCTCTTGTTCGGGAATATTTCAACCAGACGTTTTGTGCATCCTTATAGATTTTCGTTGAGTTTGAGAACATCTTCGGTCCGTACCTCAAATCCCTTGTATCCGATCCGGACGAAATTGATCAAATGCTGAAAAAAATTTACAAATTGGTTGATTACATTGTGAAAATTGATTATGACATTTTCAATCCGGGCAATTTGGAAAATTGGGAAAATACGCTGGAATTATTCTACGAAAAATTGACAAAAATTGAAAAGGAATCAATGGCATTGTTGGATGAATGCATCAACAATTTACGGTACAATTTGAATGAATTTATATTAAAAGTGATGGACATTGTAAAAGTGTTGATTATTGCCAATTATCCGCTTTTGAAAGCCATAATCATAATTTTTTAATGATTCAATTGGAAAAAATAGTCGTCAACAGCATAATTGACGCTAATTGTGTTATTGTATTGTCCATCAAATTGAACCAATCGACCCGTTTTTTCCACTTTTTTAAATTTTTTTTTTTTTTTCAATGTAACGATAATAGCAAAGCTGAACAGGGAATGTCTCTCATAAAAGACATGGCTAGAATGAACACCAGACCATCGTTGGTACATTTTATGTCACTTAAGACGGACGAAGTTTTACGGAAATTTGTAACCGAAATCGGAACCATCGAAAATACATTTCTGGTAACTTTAACGGCGATCTTAAACGAATTTAAACAAATATTTTCGTGCACATCGGGTTTCCCTTTTGATTACGATTAGAGAACGTCAGATTGTTCCAACAGAAACGGAAACACAAACAATTTTTTTTTGAGACAATGTAGCTTTGCCAAAGAAAACTCGTTTGTGTCGGAAATTCCATTCTGTTCGAACAATCTAACGTTCCCTTATAGGGATTAGAATACAATATCAGCAATCACAATGTAAAACCAGTGAGGTGCGGGAAAACAAGGAAATTAGGAAAATATGCAGTTTTGCTTGCTTCCTCGGAAATAACTACTGCATTGGGTTTCCATTGTGACTATGATTAGGGATCATGTCAGACAACAATTTTAAACAATCACAACATACCGGGAGATGCGGGAAAGCAGGAAAAGTAGGAAAATGTGCAGCTTTGCTTGCTTTCTCGCAAAAGCCTACTGTTGTACAAACTCGATTTTCCTAAAAACCAAATAGATGGTTTTGGTCTCGTCAATTCGTTTGACATATCGCACACCATTTTTGAGCTGAATCACTCAGAGATATGCTTGAAAAAACTAGTGAAAACAGGCAAAACAAGCAGAGCACGCTGTTTTGCTCGTTTTCTTATCTTTAACTACTGATCGACCAACTCGATTTTCGTAAAATTTTCGTATTCCCCTCGGTAATACCTTTCATTTGATGTAACGTACACCATGTTTGAGCGAAAATATCCTGATAAATGCTTGAAAAAACTAATGAAAAACAGGCAAATCAAAATAAATCAAAAACACTGTTCCGGGAACTTGACTCCAAACTTCCGTCGCCGTTTTGGATCACTTCCCGTTGGGCCGCGACAACGTTTATATACTAGAACGTTTGGTGGGCACACAAAACAGAGGTAAACAACGTAAAACTAATAATTTTTTTAAGTTTGAGTCTCAAAACAATCCACGTTCTCACTGTTCTTCATCTGAATGTTTTCGCTTAAAAATAAAAATTGTGTTCGATATGTCAAATATGACGATAAGAAACAAATTATTTAGTTTTTAGGAAAATCGGGTTTGTACGATAGTAACTATAGTCGAGAAAGCAAGCAAAACTGCATATTTATCTAGTTTTCCTGTTTTCCCGCACCTCCCAAATTTAAAGAATTTAGTTTCTTGAAAATTCTAAATTAAAGAATTTTCATGAAATTCGAGATTTTTAATCTGTCACATACGGCTATTCATCTGTTATCGATAACGACGACAAAAATAATAACAAGCTCTGGGTAAAATGGTCGTTTATATAATACATGTTTAAAAAAATGAAGTACAAGATTTGAAATCAACAGATTAAAAATGCTGATCGAGACTTGATAATAATACTGGTCATATGCTTGCCGTCTGAAACAGGTTAAGAATTTACAGACTTTTCAAAAGTCAAGAAAACATGTCCAACACTCTGTTGATGTCGATAGATGGTCCTTAAACATAAGCTATAGAGAATAGAGAAATTCCATCTGCACGACACCTTTATTTAAATTCGTTCAAGCTCGCCGTGTTTATATTCCGCACTCAATTTTATTCATCTTCATGGGTTCTGAACGTGTCAAATCACAGCAATTTTGTAAGAGTCCACCAACACCGAGAAATCGTCCGCCGTACATCGGTTCCATTGAATTCACTCGCAACTTGTTCGATGAATTGGAGAATTCGGTCATTTCGTTTAAAAAATTCGATGATGATCCGGCCATGCAATGCAGTTTGGTGAGACGGTCCGCCTTCAAGGAATGCTATGATTTGCAGAATGTAATGCTGGACTTTGAACGGAGTTCGTACCAGAACTTTTTGGACAATGCTACGAAAGCAGTTGAGAGGATATTGCAGCAAAATATTTTGATCGTGAAGATTCATGGAACGAAGCTGAAGGGTATGGCGCTAGATGTGGAATTTTTTTCAATTCTAAGCTAAAGAGTCTCTGTGTTACAGTCAAATCAAAGAAGATTGTGAGATTGCCATCCATTGGGGAAGCGGAAACGGAGACGGAAGCGGTATAGTTTCATCGATCCTTTTCAAACCTAAAAGTTTAGCTGCAGAGCGAACTATTCAATTATAGGCTAACGGCAAAAAGGTCACGGCAAAGGACAATGAAAAGGATCACCGAAAGACCAACATTGCGAAAACAAAACAGAACAGTGACGAACTAGTTTCCGCCAGGACGGAATTGGAACATCAGGACTTGGCCGATGCCAGATTGTTTCTGGCAACCAACGATAAAACGAACGTCACGAAATACAAGCAAGCTAAGTGTAAGGACCTAGGCTTGATTTCCACTTTAATATTTTTGCCGTAAGAGAGCTTCGTGAAGGATTTTTATTGGGTAAAAAACAAGAGAGACCAATAGCAATCCTTCACGGAGCTCACTTACGGCCAAAATTTTTAAGTGGAAACCAGACTTTAGGGATAGCACTTGGGGAGAGCCCACCAAATTCCATAATTCTTGTCTTTGTAGTGTTGGTAGAGTGTCACGATCAACAAAATTTACCTACGTGGGAGGAGCTGATTGGTGACTCTATTCTAATGGATTTGAATTTAGATTTCGCCGTTAACTATTCGTCTGGTAAGTGCTGATTGTCACAAAGTTCTGTTCACACCTTCTCCGTATCATTATGTCCAAATGCTTCCCTCACACACTTCATCCGCCTATCTTGTTAAGGGAATTTCGATTTTATTTCGTTAGAATTCCATGATCTTATCATCGAGGCACAAGAGTTTCGAAACTTTGGCTTCAGTCTGAACCGTACTCTACGAATGGCAATCATGCGTAAACGCGCATTGTTTGACGATGTCGAACAGTTAACTTTGATGATCAAAGCGTACAGGAGTGTTGTTAAGATGCTTTTACCAGCAGAGGTAGATTCGATTAAATTCAATTACTCGGTTCCCTTATCCACTCTATTTTGCTCCATCAGATCCAAATACTCAAAGAGCACCTTTTCAAAACGGAATCGAAAATACAGGCTGGCCTGGGACGTTACACTTGGCAGTCCATGAACATCAGGCAATTTTGTGAGAAATGCCAACTGGTAAGTGGGATTCTTTACAATAACGTTACGTAGACTCATCTCATCCATTTCGCCGTCACGAAGCATATCAAATCAGTGAATGCGATGGTTTACCAGATACGAAATTTTGCGGTAGAAATTCGTCGAAGTCTGATGGAAGTCGAAAAATTCTCCCTGTTTTCGCTGAACAATTTCAACGAGACAGCAACGGAACCAAACGAATTGACCGTTCTTCCGTGCAAAGAGTTCTATCGCGAGTTAGATTCCGTGCGTACCGTTAAAGTGGCCCGGATGAAAAAGATTTTCGATTCGATCGGACCGACTCTGATCAAATTGGAGAGCATCATACTGAACACGTACACGGGCGAATCGAACAAAATGAAACAGTCGTACGTGTTCTGGGAACGAGAAATGTACAATTCGCTAATCAAGTAATGGACTCGTTGTTTTGTCGCCATTTTGTTTTCTCACTTCTGCCAGGGTAGCACTAAGTTAAATAAATGTTCCGTGTGTAGGTTCACAACGTGCAATCTGGAAAATTTTAAGGCAGCGTTGCAGAGCGAAAGGGCGATGTTTCAGGTGGATGCTGTTTTAACAGCGCCTGATATTCAGTTGAAACCGACAGCATCGGAATGCCATAACATAATCATCTATTCGGTTAAGGATTTCTTGGAAAGGTCCGTAATGATCCTACAGCTTCGCAATCTTCGCTCCTCCTTCCTCTACTTCAACAATCGCAAACTCATTTCCTGTCCACTTCTTTAGATTAAAACATTTCTCTCGTTGGATGAATGGTACTTGCAAGCCAGTCTCTTCCGTGAAGGACGCAATTGAATTTTCTTTCTTCGAAGACGTCATTCAGGTTTGATTCTCTCCTGTAGCTTTACCTCGTTACTCTTGCTAAGCGAATACGTTTGCAGATTTCCCAGATCAGTGACATCGTATCCCATTTACATAAGTTGTCCAGAGGCCTCGTCACCGATGCACATAACTACTTAACGTCGTGAGTATCCATTCAAAAATAAGATTAAGAAACTCCTTCCAATGGGTCTTCCTGCCCAGATGGTACCGCTACAAATACCTATGGACACTGGACAAGAACACAACATGCGAAAAATTTGTTGCCCGAGATCTACCACTGTCCAGATTGAACGACAATTTCATTTTTTACGAACAAATTGTGAGCGATCTGCGACATTCTAGCCAGTATCATGACCTGTGTTGCATCCGAATTAATTTGAAGCCACTCTATGATAGCATCTGCAGTCATGCGTTTGAATGGCGTGATACATTGGGACGAATACTCACTGATCGCAACAATCTAAATTTGTACAACCTGAAGGAACACATTAAGGTAATCCCAACAGTTGTGTCTGTACAAACCAAATGGAGAACCAATTCTGATCGTAACTTCCACAGGCGTTAAGACGAGATCTCGATCTCAACATACAAGGTCTTGTCGACTTCAAAATCGTCATGTCAACCATAGCTCTGATCCAAGCCACTCGGCTGACGGTGGAATTGCAAATTCGTGAAATGCAAGAAACGTACGCAATGCTCGACGAACATAAAATAAAGTTCGACTACACGCATACGATCACAGCGTACGATTTGGAGAAGCGTTGGAAGGAATTGTACCATTTATCGTTGAAGCGGAACGTAGCGTTACAGCCAACGAAGCAGGAATTCGCAGACATGACTTGCGTGGAAATTTCAACATTTGCTAATGATGTACTTAAGCCTATCGCTTCTCGTATATCGTGTCTAATTGACTTCTCCATTTAGCTGGCGAATTTCTTGGATAAATTCAAAAACGAAGGTCCCGGATCTGTCGGAGACGACTTGGAAAAGGGAAGCAAACTCATGGAAGGATATGGACGTGATATTGATTTCTTCGAAGAACAAAGAGTCTCGTTAGGTATGCATTGTATTGGGTTGATCCTCGTTCGGAATGACGTCAATCGAATTATTTACAGCCAAAGCGGAAAAATTGTTCGACATGCCAATGTCGGAATATGCGGAATTCGCTCAGTGTAAACAGGATTACGAGGGAATGAAACACGTGTACGCCCTGTACAAACAGCAGAAAATTGCCGTCAACAATTGGGGGAAGATACTGTGGTCATTCCTAAACCCGAACCAACTTATCGAAGGCATTGAGGTGTACATGAAAGACTTCAATAAGCTTGAGAAAGCGGTCAGTGCCTTCCGAGTTCTCTTAATCATCCTGTTGAAGGACTTTTTCGACTCGTAGGTTCGTCAATTGCCGGTCGGTATAACCTTACGGAGGAAAATGAAACAGTTCAAAGACTCTGTGCCCTTAATGGTGAGCTTAAAGCACGAGGCTATGCGGGAGAAGCACTGGGAAAAGCTTATGGAGAAAACCGGAAAATTCTTCAATATGCAAGCGGACACGTTCACCCTAGACAACATGTTTTCGATGGAACTGCACAAGTACCAGTCGATTGCTGAAGAAATCGTTAATTATGCGGTGAAGGAATTTGCCATCGAACGTGATTTGCAGGAAATCACCAAAGTTTGTGAAAGTTTCCGCTTTACCGTTACCAAACACTTTAGAGGCTCTGACCAGCGGGGGTACATACTGGTCTTCATAGTAACGTAAAATTGCGGACAATAACAAAGTTTATTTGAAAACAGATTCATATTGGGAGCAGTTGATGAAGTGACTGCAGCCATAGAGGATAACATCATGACCTTACAGTCAATGGTGGCCTCTCAATTTATTGGACCTTTTCTTCAAGCTGTTCAGAAATTAGAGCGAGCGTTGTCGTTGGGTATAGAGATAATTGACGAATGGTTGGCCACACAACGCAAATGGTGCTATCTGGAAGGGATTTTCGTTGGTGGTGATATTCGGGCACAATTACCGGACGAGGCACGGAAATTTGACGACATAGACAAATCATTTCAACGAGTAAGATTTTGATGAAATTCCATCCGTAATCGATTCTCACAACTAACCGTTTTACGAAACAGATCATGAACGCGTGTGAAGCGAACACGATGGTTCTGTCGATGTGCGTCCCGGAGAGATTAACCGAATTTCAAATGCTGAGCGCCGGATTAGAAAATTGTCAAAAATCGTTGAATGACTATCTGGATTCGAAGCGGCGCATATTCTCTAGGTAATGTTGAAACGGTGTTGGGTTGCGTTTGGTCTTACATGTTCATTCCCATCAACTCCCCATTAGATTCTATTTCATTTCCACCGACGAACTGTTATCGATATTGGGCAGCAGCAGTGCGGATTGTGTTCAAGAGCATATGATCAAAGTATGTTCCAGCATTCCAATTTTTATCTGCCCCATTACTCTCACTCCCCGCTTCCAGATGTTCGACAACATAAAAAGTCTGAAATTCGTCGAAAGAAACGACGGTGATGTTCTGGCCACAGCGATGGTGGATAGTGTCGGAGAATTTATGGACTTCCGTGAGCCTGTGATCGCTGTCGGTCGGGTCGAAAATTGGATGAATTCGATATTAGCCGAAATGCGAAAAACCAATCGTTACGTGACGAAAAAGGCGATCTTTGAGTTTGGGAAGATACGCGAACGTTCCCGAGTCGATTGGATTTTCGCCTACCAGGGCATGGTTTGTCTGGCCGCTAATGCTGTATGGTGGACGGCTGAAGTGGAAGAGGTCTTCGCTAAAGTGGCAAATGGCCAGAGAAGTGCAATGAAAGACTTTTTGAATCAACAGAATAAGCAAATCGATGATTTGGTCATTACCGGTAATGGGAATGTGCTTCCGATGGAATCAATCTGTTACTAACTTAAATATTTCAAAGTACGAGCCGATCTAAGCAGAAACGATCGGCTGAAATTCAAAACCGTCATTACGATCGACGTGCATGCTCGTGATATAATCGAACAATTTGTGCGGGACAACGTACTGGATTCGGAAGAATTTGCTTGGGAGAGTCAGATTCGATTTTACTGGATGAACAAAATTGATAATCTGATCGTTACTCAGTGCACCGGTAAGTTGCTTTAAAATCGGATCTGCTAGTAGAGCCAACACGGTAATTGTAAAACAGGAAGTTTCGATTATGGCTACGAATACATGGGTCTAAATGGACGACTCGTGATAACACCATTAACTGACAGAATCTACCTAACTATCACACAAGCTTTGACAATGAAATTGGGTGCTGCACCTTCGGGTCCAGCAGGTTAGTATGAATAATACTCTTCATTTGCAAGGACTTCGGAGTAGTTGTTTCGATGAGTGAGCCCTTATAGTACAGACACATCGAATGTTCATTACTTTTACATGCTACATGCGTCGAAAACCGTACTTTTCATGTTTCAAGCAATGCTGTCGACGCCCTCAGCATGTAAAATCCATTACATAACTCGAGATAAAAGTAAAAAATCTCGTTTTAGTGTGTTTATTGACCTCGGCTTCGCCTCGGATCAACAAAATTCACACGAAAACTTTACTGTTTAGCTTTTTGTCCCTAGTCATGTGATTGGCAAGCTAATTTAAGTGCACGACCAATTCATTCAGGTACTGGCAAAACGGAAACCACCAAAGATTTGGCCAAAGCTTTAGCACTGTTGTGCATCGTCACGAATTGTGGCGAAGGCATGGATTACCGTGCAGTCGGAACAATATTTTCCGGATTGGCTCAGTGCGGTGCGTGGGGTTGTTTTGACGAATTCAATCGCATTGACATTTCGGTGCTGAGTGTGATATCGACTCAGTTACAAAATATTCGAACCGCTTTGCTAATGAAAGTCGACAAATTCTTTGTAAGTTGAGTGTGTAAATTGATGGAAAATTGCAGCAACAAAAATCCAATTTTCAGTTTGAAGGCTCGGAAATTTCAATAGACTCAAAGGTTGGCATTTTTATAACAATGAATCCGGGATACGCTGGCAGAACGGAACTGCCTGAATCGGTGAAGGCGCTATTTCGGCCGGTAACTTGTATAGTGCCGGACAAAGAGTTGATTTGCTTGATATCATTGTTTTCGGATGGATTTTTAACGGCAAAGGTTGGTATGTGACAGTTGAGAACTAAAGTTTTTTCCATCTGTCATAGTGACGTTTCAAACTTCAAACGAAAGAAAATATTCTTAGTAGCCAGAAAATCGTTTATTTCTCCTCAATTTAATTAGAGAAACTGATTTGAGGAAAGATAAACCATTTTTTGGCTACTTAGAATATTTTTTCGTTTGACGTTTTAAACGTCACTTTGACAGATCGAAAAAAACGACTTTTGATCTCATCTGCCACATATGCATGCATCAGATGTTCAATTTTAATTGCCTTGTATTTTCCTTAGATCCTGGCTAGAAAGATGACAATTTTGTACAAATTAGCTCAAGATCAGTTGTCGAAGGTATATTTTCGCAGATTTTGTCAATTTATTTCCAGAAAGAATTTCAATTAGCAACCATTGATGAAGCACGTCCTTGATTCTCTTCAAACTTGCTACCCCTCATTTTCCCCTCTATCCGCACATTTCTAATAAATGAAGTTGCGCACCTGAACACCCTTTTACAGATAGCCCCTTATCGAAATATTTGCTTGTAGCAAAACCACTATGACTGGGGTCTACGCTCTCTAAATGCTGTGCTAAGAATGGCCGGATTGATGCAAAGAAAGAATAAAGATTTCACCGAATCCGTTGTGCTAATGAAAGTATTGCGTGACATGAACTATCCGAAATTCATTTTCGAGGACGTTCCACTCTTCATTGGATTGTTGAAGGTAGTTTTTGCCATCAAACTCATCACTAACGCATCGAGAAAAATCTAAATTTTTCATTCAAGGATCTCTTTCCGGACATCGATTGTCCTACGGTAGGAAATCCAGAATTTACTGCTGCTGTTAAAGTTGTGTTAGAACGAGACGGATATGTTGGAATGAGCGATCAGGTAGAGTATCTGTCTGAGTTTTTAAGTGAAAATTTATATTTCGCAGGAGTGGAGTTACCTGGCTTTTCGTGGCATTGCTATAATGATAACTTTTTCTTAAATGGGACAGGTGGTATCAAAAGTTCCATCTGTCGAAGTGACGTTTTAAACGTCAAACCAAAATTTTTATGCTAAAGAATCATTTAATTTTTTTAAACTCAATTCTACTGGTTTAATTAAGAATTTCGTGATTATTCGGCATAAAATTTTGGTTTGACGTTTAAAACGTCACTTTGTCATATGGAATAGACAAAAATATTCTGAAGCGTTGAAAATCGTCACGCGTTACAAAAATATTTCCCATTTTAAAGACAGCATCCACGACGTGAACAAGCAAAAAAAAAATATTCACGCGTCATGTGGTGCTTCTTACTAACTTTTTCTCCTCCTCAAGGAGTATTCCAAATTTCGAGTCTCGAAGACTTTCGTATGGGCTCTTATAACTTGACATACAAACAATATACTTTATGCGAAAACACACGAACCATTTTTCGTTGCTTAGATCGACCACTATGCTCCTTTATACATAGCTAAATGTTTACATTGCGATGTCAGGCGCCTTAACGGCTTAACATGGCCTTAAGGCTAAATGTTTACGTAGGCTGCAAATCGATCTACGATAAAAAGAACCCAGCGTTCTCAGCAACGCAAAATTGCTGGTGTGTTTTCGGCTTTATATTATAAAAGATAATACGACCCTTCGGTACCACCTTAGTCATTGTGGACAATGATTTCCGTTTTTTTTTTTCAAATTAAATTTTTTCTCATATTCAATCACATAGGAAGATAAAGTCCTTCAACTGTATGAAACAATGATGACTCGACATTGTACCATGCTGGTCGGACCAACAGGTGGTGGAAAATCGGTTGTACTTACAGCACTTATAAACGCGCAGTGTCATCTGGGACTACCAACAAAATGTATTTATCTCAACCCGAAGGTAAAACTACACTGGCAGTTTTCACGATGCTTTTTGCTCGATTGAATGATTTTTGTAATTTTGCGATGGTGTTTTTGTACATATACGGGCTTCCTCTTCATCATTTTTTTTTTGTAAATGTTAGGCATGTTCGGTGATTGAATTATATGGTTATTTGGACATGGCCACAAGAGACTGGGTTGACGGATTATTTTCCAACATATTTCGTGAGATGAATCGACCAATTGAACAAGATGTATGTATGAAAACTCACAAAACCTTTCCTCCCCGTTTACTATAGTATCTGCTTCATGAACAGAAGTTCATCAGATTTAATCTGTTCATGTCCTTTTTATTTAACAAAAAAAAAATGTCTTCGTATACCATGTATACCATACGTGCAATCTCCATAATTTATCTTTTATTCGAAAAAAAAAAAAAAAAGGAACGTCGCTATGTGTGTTTCGATGGAGACGTTGATGCCTTATGGATCGAAAATATGAATTCTGTTATGGACGATAACAAGCTGCTAACCCTTGCAAACGGTGAACGAATAAGACTTGAAAATTATTGCGCACTGCTGTTTGAGGTTTGTTAAACTCTCGTGATTGTCGTCTGGCAATCAAATCATTGTTTTAATTTATGATACCAAAGGTTGGCAATCTCGTGTATGCGTCACCAGCAACGGTGTCGCGTGCTGGCATGGTTTATGTGGATCCCAAAAATTTGGGATACGAACCGTATTGGAAACGATGGATTCGTACGCGCAAAACTGATGAGGGGCAGACGTTGAATGTGAGTTCTTCCATTTTTTTTTTATTTTTATCATTTTTCTAATTTGATTCAAATGATTTGAATCGAATGGAGGGGGAGATAAGAGAAATGTATATCATTAAAAGTGGAATGACTGACACACCTTCCGAAAATTCCTTAATAGAATTTCATTTTTAAATCGGCCAATCCATATCCCATCATTTGTTCACAGTTGCTGTACGAAAAGTATGTACCAGCCTGTATGGATTTTGTTCTTGAAGGTGTTGACGGTAACCTCCAGGGAAATCCTCTGAAATCCGTTATTTATCAGACAAACTTGAATATGCTGAGCCAGTTGTGTCACATTTTTGATGCTTCGCTACCAGTGCAAAATGACGATGAGCCATACGAAAACGATTTCCTGGAATGCTGTTTCATCGAGGTAGACAAATCATAAATGAATTGTATTTGCACCGCTAACGATTTTGTAATAATTTGCCATCGCAGGCAATTTATTTGTCATTGGGAGCGACATTAATTCGACGAGATCTGCTTGTTTTCGATGAATTCATTAAAAGGTAACGACTGATTTGATATGATTACAATTTGCTTTGTGTCTAGTTTGTGCTGTACACCTTTTGTAACGAATAATAATGGGAATGAAACGATTTGTATCGAAATAACTGTGTCGAATTGAACTGTTTGATGTGAGGGAAATGCTTCGGTTTAATTTCGAATGAAATAACATTGTGACGATTTGAAATGAAACAATCTATTTGCCACTTATGTCACAATGCTGGCGCGTTTAAGCAATAAAAGGGAGATATTCTATGCATTTATGTCATAAGTCTTATGGTAATCTGCCTTAGTCTTTGTACTATTTTGAGTGTAAATAGATGGAGTTGATTTATACGGTACGTTATGTGAAATACTCCGTCACTACTTCTTCTACAAGCCGAAATTTTAGTCATATGCTCTTTACTTCTGACTTGTTGCTACCTAAGACTGTTCCGAATCCGCACGTTCATTCATTAAGAATGAATTTGCCAAGGTATCGAACAACTAAGATTCAAGCAACACCCAATCGGAATGATTGATGGCTCTATAGAATCGTTAGTCTCCCCTGACAATTTTGTGGAACAACTTTTTCTGATTGTCTCTTTATTTTTGGCACTAGAGTTGTAAAAGTGAGCTGTGTCGCATGTTGAAAAATATTTATTTGTGAACTCAAAGTGGAATTATTTCGCCAACAAACAGACGATTTATTTGGAAGTGTGCAGGTTTGTAGGGCTTAGAAAGACGCTGTGACACATACCCAAAAAAGGTCGAAAGTGGTCGTGTGTGGAAGTGCTACACATCGAAATTCAGTATATGGTTTTCGGCTTCGGAATCTCTTGGACAGCAGCGACCAAAAAAGTTTGACAATTGCTAGTCGATAGTAGTCCATTTGGAGTCCAACAAAACTACGGAAGCCGTTGGTCGTCGCTGTCCAAGGTTGTGACAAGAAATTGAGAAAAAAAAGTCGATTCAATGATTCTGAGGTCAGATCAGGAAGAATAACGAAAATATTTTAGTTCTCTACCGTTCCTCAAGAACTTAAGATTTTTCATGCTTCTGCGGATAAAGTAAATTTTTCATCAAAAACACGTGACTACAGTATTTTATGGATTTTTGATATTCTTGAATCGATTTGTTCCTAAAAATTTGTTACTTTACATGGTCCAACAGCTCACCATCTCTAGAATCGACTTATAAACTTTTGACCTGTAAACTTATGAACTTATAACCGTTACTTTATAAGTAGTCGACCTATAACTTAGGACTTATAACCACGTGACTTATAACTTATAAGTGACTGACGTTTAACTTATTAGAAATCGTAAACTGTATTGGAATGAAATTAAATTTGAAAAGAAAAATTTGGTTCAATGGTAGGGACTGAACCCACAATCTTCAACTTGCCGGGCTAATGCTGTAACCATTCAGCTCCAGTTGAGCACGATATGAGCTGTGACGTAGTGTTTTAAAGAACGGTTCAAAATTAGGTTCGAAAAGAAGATGTCCACGGTAGCTTAGAGCATCAGCCCGGCAAGTTGAAGATTGTGGGTACGGTCCCCACGCGTGAACCAATTTTTTCTTTTCAAATTGAATTTCATTCCAATACGGTTTACGATTTCTGATAATTATTGTACCAGTTCTAGTTACTTTAACTAACCGTTAGTCAAAAATGTAACTTATAAATTCGGATTTATAAGTTGACTTATATTCTATATGTCATTCGCGCAAACTCTCTATTGATGATGAGATGATGAGATGATGATGATTTTAAAGTCTTATTGTTCGGCATATTAGTCCGATTCGAAAACCAGTTTTCCGGAGTCCTGAGATCACGCGCTACAAACTGACATTTTGTTTGATCAGAATCCATCTAGTCAAAATTTAATTATTTTGCATTTGCCTTTATCGTTTGACATTTGCCTTTACTGTTAGAGTTTAGTGTTCTTGTTATTGTTCGGCATTTATGGACGAAAAATCTCACGTTACCTATTGTGAACAAATCTGACTGATAGAATCATTATGTTGCAGTTGAAATTCGAGCCTACGAGCGGGCAACTCAATAGTGGTAAACCATTGTGGTTTGTAAAGTTCGTTAGTAAGCCAATCTCGTAAACGTTTGACATTTAATGTATGGGAAAAATCTCAAAAGCTTACGAAATTGACCTACTTACGAGCATAACGAACCATAGTCGTTTACCCCTAATAATTCAACACAACCTGCGCTATTGAGTCTTTACGTGTATTATAGACTATTTGCACCCTGGTGAAACTAGTGCATTTAAGACTATTTGCACCTGGAAGTAAATAGTGCATATTAGACTGATTGTTCCCCCGTGTAGTTACTTAAATAGTTACTTAATTTTCTTATGCTTTCGAAACAATATTTTTCTGTGTAAATCATGACGTCGACGTCATCATTCTCATCGCTTGTTTCTTTTAAACATTTAAGACAAAGAGGTATCATGACCGTTGAAGACACCGCTGATAAGCCAGCAAATTCATTTCAAACTCCAACTGCTAAGGAATCTCTGGCTGACTATTTTTTCGACAAAGAGAAAAAGTGTTGGATTGCATGGGATTGGATAGTTCCGCAATACATTCACGATAGATCATGCAAATTTAGCGAAATTCTCGTTCCAACGGCGGACACATTGAGGAATCAAAATATACTGAATATGATGAACAGAGTAATCCAATGCATGGAGAATGGATTCGTTGAGACTTACTATCAATTTGTTGTAGATTCATCGACCAGTGCTTTTGATCGGCGAAATAGGAACCGCTAAAACTGCTATTATGACGAGTTATTTAAAGCAATTGGATGCGAACGTTTATGTATGATTGTATTCGCCCGTACGACAATCCTACATTTTTAGAAGCTGTCGTACGAGTGCCATTATATCCCTCAAATGATGAATTTACGTTTTTCTGCTTAACAGACGGTCTTAAATCTAAATTTTTCATCTCGTACATCCTCGATGGACGTTCAACGAACCATCGAAACTTCAGTGAAGAAGAGATCGAAAAATATATTCGGTCCGCCGATTGGCAAGAAACTGGCAGTGTTCATAGACGATATGAATATGCCGATTGTCGATACGTATGTTTCGGTTACACTCAGTCCGAACCGATCTGAATTTTTTTCCGATTTTTTAGTTATGGAACGCAACAACCGATTGCTCTTTTAAAACTGCTTTTCGAACGTGGCGGAATGTTTGGCCGAGATAAAAGTCTTAAGTGGATGGTATTCGCAGATTTGGAATACTTTGCAGCAATGGGTGTGGCTGGTGGTGGGCGTAACGAAGTTGACACGCGATTTATTTCGCAATTTGCTGTCTTCGATGTGCATTTTCCGCACGATAGTACCGTTCAGCATATCTACAGTTCCATTCTTCGTGGTCATGTGAATGACTATGAGCCAGAAATTAGAGACGTTGCTGACACGCTGATTCAAATGACATTGAAATTGTTTAAGGTATGGTCAGTGACCATTGGTCAACTATGGTGAAAATTGTTTTTAGTGGAATTATGCCTCGATTTCCCATGTAGATTGTGATCGCAGAACTGCCACCGACACCATCCAAATTTCATTACATTTTCAATTTGAAAGATTTATCGAGAATTTGTGCGGGAATGTTGTTGATCGATTCGAAAATGTTCAAATTACCCAGGCAGTTTGTTCGCGTGTGGCGCAATGAATTTACCAGAGTCATTTGTGATCGTCTGGTTGACGATAAGGTAAATTGGGATGCAAGAACTCTCAGATTCTAATTTTGGTATCACGTTTTAGGACCTACATCTCGTTCGAAATCACATCGAAGGCGAAGTGAGAAGAGTATTTCCTGCGCCAGATAAAGTCGAGGTTATTCAATTATTGGATGATGATGAAAATGATGGTAACTTGAGGTCACATATTGAATTGGTCTTACGAACCTCACGGTTTTCAATTTTCCATAGAAATCACTCCCGAAGAACCGATCTACGACTATGCATTACGCGATCCGCTACTCTTCGGCGATTACCGAAATGCTGTAAACGAGTCTGAACCCAGATTCTACGAGGATTTGTTGGACTATGAGGCGATTCTGTTCCTGTTCCAAGAGGTCGGAAGCAAACGATTTTTTTGTTTAATCCAAAACGTCTATCACGACTCGTCCACAGATCCTGGACGAATACAACGAACGACATTCGAATAAATTGAGTCTGGTTCTGTTTGAAGACTGCTTGGAGCATCTGACTCGCGTGCATCGAACATTGCGAATGCATCGCGGGCATGTGCTTCTTGTGGGCGTAGGTGGATCGGGAAAGAAATCAATTACACGACTTGCTGCATTCGCAGCACAATGCGAAGTGTTCGAAATTTCTCTGACTCGCGGTTACAATTTGACGAATTTCCGGGAAGATTTGAAAATTCTGTTCAATAAAACCGGGGTCGATGATAAGAAAACCGCGTTCGTTTTGTCTGCGGCTCAGGTATCATAATTGATGATGTACGAAGAATTATCCGATTGCATCAATCCTGAATTTTAGATTGCCGACGAAGGTTTCCTGGAATTGATAAACAAAATTTTGAGCAGTGGGGTCATTTCGGCACTGTTTGCGGATGACGAAAAGGAAGCCATAATCGGTTCTTGTCGCAGTAAAGCAGCGGCAGCCGGATATAATCCTGCAAGGTATAAAATGTTCTTCTTGGTATGATTCATGGTTCACCACGTGTCCCTAATGTGACTCCATGGCTAGCAATGAAGTGGAATGAAAATTTACTTTCATTGCGCTTATGATTCACTAGACTTGTACACGCAACAAGCCACTTATGGTTAGTTTTTTCTTTGCCACTGTCGCCATGGCCTGATGAGATTTTGACAAAAATAATTCTTTACAACGTTTGAGGAGTCTCTCAGATCGAAACAGTGGCAGAACCATGTCCCATATATGAAATGAGATTCTGGAAAGTCCGGTGGTCTAGTTTCATCTCCAATTCATCTATCCCCCCACAGGGACAGCGTTTGGTCATACTTCCTAAACAAATGCTCGGAAAATTTACACATCGTACTGTCCATGTCCCCGTCCGGCGAATCGTTACGCAATCGTTGTCGAAACTTTCCCGGACTCGTCGGGAACACGTCAATCGATTGGATATTCCCGTGGCCCGAACAGGCTCTATTTTCAGTGGCTACCAAATATTTGGGCGAACATCCCAGCATTTCGGAATTGTACAAACAGGATATTGTCGAGCATGTGGTCCACGTGCACAACAGTGTGCTCTATTATACGCAGGAGTATTTGCAGAGCGTTCGACGCAAAAATTTCGTAACTCCGAAGCACTATTTGGATTTCATTGGCACGTACTTGCGGTTAATAGGTTTCGTATCATGGCGTTGCGTCTTGGCGTTGAAAAAATTGTTTTATTTTGGAATAAATTGCAGCGGAAAAGAATCTGTTCATCACATCACAATGCAATCGTCTTGCCGAGGGAATTGGTAAGATTGAAGAAGCCGCTGAACAGATCGAACAGTTAAGCACTCTGGTGGAAGAGCAGCAAAGAGATGTGATAACAGCAGCCGAAAGTTGCGAGAAAATGCTTGAAGGAATTCAGAAATGTAGGTTGTTGTCTAGTCAGAACTTGCTTCTCATTGTTTTCACCGCATTCCACAGCCACTGACAGGGCAACACGTAAAACCGAAGAGGCATCCAAGAAACAAATCGAAGTGGAACAATCGAAAAAGATCATCACCATTGAAAAGGTGGAGGCCGAAGAAGTATTAAAGGAAGCGCTACCAGCTCTGGAGGCTGCCAGAACTGCACTAAATAGGTTAGACAAAGGGGACATAACTGAAATTCGAAGTTTTGCAACGCCACCTGCAGCCGTTCAAACAATATGTGAATGCATTGTAATCATTAAGGGCTTGAAGGAGGTGTCATGGGCATCAGCCAAATCTATGATGTCAGAAGGTGGTTTTTTGAAGGGATTAACCGAAATGAATTGCGATGCGATCACACCAAAACAAGTGACGAAATGCCGAAATCATATGAAGGTAAGTCACGAAATGGGAGGTGCGGGAAATTGGCGTTGTACATACAACAGTAGCAATTCGCTAAAAAGCAAGCCAAACTGCTTATTTTCCTACTTTTACTGTTTTCTCGCACCTCTCATCATTCTGACTGAGTTACTCACCGCATAACTGCGATCCTCTCATTTCAGACTAACAGTAAATTGGATGAAATGAAAAGCATTTCGAAAGCTGGTTACGGCCTATACCAATTTGTGCTAGCAGTGCTTGGATATTGCGATGTATACAAAGAGGTAAAGCCGAAGAAGGAACGTGTCGAGGCTCTTGAATCCGAACTGGCCACCCAGATGGAAATGCTGCAGAGATTCCAAACGGAATTGGATCAATTAGCGAAAACGTTAAATGATCTGAACGAACGATACGCAACGGCGATGAAAGAAAAACAGGAATTGCAAGATCAACTGGATGAGGCACAACGGCGATTGGTAAGGTGTCATTATAATGTCCACGGAATCATATGGAACGATTGTTGCTCTTTCAGCAAGCGGCTGACGCTTTGATAAACGGTCTTAGCTCGGAGAAAGTCCGCTGGTCAGAAGATCTGATTCGTTTGCATGACGGTAAAAATAAGATAATTGGAACGTGCCTGGTGGCGGCCTCTTTCTTGGCCTATACGTCTGCATTTTCGTGGGAATTCCGTACGAAAATGGTATTTGACGATTGGCTTTCGAGTGTCGTCGAGAGAAAAATTCCGATTGCTCTACCGTTCCGAATCGAAGAGACTCTGAGCAGCGAGGTGGAAACGAGCACGTGAGTTTCTTGGTGTAATTTGTTATCGAACTTCTCACTCAACTGGAAGTACATTCGATTCAAACAGTTGGAATTCGGAAGGGCTACCGTTCGATGAAGTCTCAATACAAAATGGAATTTTGACCATGCGATCGTCGCGCTATCCATTGTGTATTGATCCACAACAACAGGCGCTGATGTGGATTAAGAAGCGTGAGGGGTCCAACTTAAAAGTCTTGTCCTTCTACGACAAAGACTATTTGAAACAATTGGAGATGGCAATCATTTATGGCTTCCCCGTTCTGTTCCAAGATGTCGACGACTACATTGATCCATCGATCGACAATGTGTTGGAGAAAAATATCCAAAGTGAGTTTCTCGATATAGACCGACCGACCATGTTCTTACGTTTGCTCCTTATTCATCAGCTAAATCCGGTCGATCATTCTTCATAATTGGCGACAAAGAGGTTGACCTCAACGAAAACTTCCGCATGTATTTGACCACAAAGCTTTCAAATCCGAATTTCGATCCGGCTGCCTATGCAAAGGCTACCGTAATCAACTATTCGGTCACACTGTCCGGCTTAGAAGATCAACTTTTAAGCTTTGTCGTCAAATACGAAAGACCGGACTTGGAAGAGCAACGAGAAAATTTGATAGTCGAGACCAGTTCGAACAAACAACTACTTCAGAAACTCGAAGACTCGTTGCTGCTGAAGCTCACTACAACAACCGGTAATATGCTCGACAATACGGAACTGGTTGCAACGCTTTATAATACCAAAGAGAAAGCTGCCGAGGTGACTGAACGCATTAACTTGGCCGAAGAAACAGCCAAAGAGATCAAGGAACTTAGAGAGGGATACCGTCCAACCGCCAGTTGTGGAGGAAATCTATTTTTTGTTATATCGGACATGGCAGCTGTAGACTCCATGTATCAATCGTCGTTGAACTCATATCTGACCGTTTTTACGTCATCACTGAGGAAAGCTGTTCCGAATGTGATACTACAGCGACGATTGACGAACATCATAAATACCCTGACCGCCAATGTGTACGAATACGGATGCACTGGAATATTCGAGAGACACAAGGTGCTGTTCTCTCTCCACATGACCACAAAATTGGAGTTAAGTGCAAAACGATTAACGCAAAAGGAATTGGAATTCTTCCTAAAAGGTTCAGTGTCATTGGAAGCCGCTGATGAAGAATGTCCAGTCGGTTGGATGTCCGAGAAGGGATGGAAAGATTTCCTGAAATTAAGTGCTGATTTTCCGGATGTCTTTGGAATGGTTTTGCAGCACTTCAGAGAACATTTAGATGAGTGGAAGGGCTGGCAAGATCTTGAGCAACCAGAAGAAAGTCCAATGCCTGGTGGATTTTCGGAGAAGTTGAACAACTTTCAGCAACTCATGTTTTTCCGATGCTTCCGCGTCGATCGAGTCTACAGCGTTACAAACAAGTACATCGCATCGACAATGGGCGAGGAATTCATTACGCCACCGGTGATAAGCTTCGATGCCATTTTTCAGCAGTCCGCAACCATGATGCCAATTGTGTTTATTCTATCACCGGGTTCAGACCCAACCGCTGAACTTATGAAACTGGCTGAACGCTGTCGAATGGCTGATGGCAAGTTCAAACACATTTCGCTTGGTCAAGGACAGGAGAAGCAGGCTTTCGAAATGCTGGAATCGGCTGTGAATCGAGGTGAGTGATTTTCGTCGGCCAGGCTGGTTAATACCTCAAAGACTTGTATGACATTGAATTACCCAGGCGAATGGTTGATGTTACAAAACGGTCACTTGTTGGTGAAATTTATGAAAGATCTGGAAATCTGGTTGGAGAAGACTGAGAAAGCCCATCCAGACTTTCGGCTGTGGATCACCACCGATCCCACTCCGACATTCCCGATCGGAATTTTGCAGCGATCGTTAAAGAGTAAGTTCATCTCGTAACAGTTCGGTCGTGTTGATGGGTTGACAAATTGTTTGCAGTCGTGTTGGAGCCACCGAACGGACTTAAATTGAATCTACGATCGACATTTTTCAAATTGAGAGACCAGTCTTTGGATGATTGTGAACATCCAAACTATAGGCCGCTGGTGTACGCTTTGGCTTTCTTCCATGCGGTGGTACAGGTATGATAAGTTGCTTCTGGAGGTTGCATCCTAACGTTATGTGAAAATGATATTAAATCAACTGTTCTGGAACTGTTCACTAATGACGTCACACCGTAATGGGGGACGTCCGAGAAAACGTGACGGGATTTGGGATAATTGTGACAATTTTCTCGTGTCTAAAAATCCGTTAAAAATAGTGCGACGTCATTTGTGAACGGCCTCTCTTTCATATCTTACTAGGAACGACGGAAGTACGATAAACAGGGCTGGAACATTTTGTATGACTTCAACGAATCCGACTTCAATGTTTGCCTAGAGATTCTGCAAGTCTATTTGAACAAATCATTTAAATTGGGCACAGCAAACATTCAATGGAACAGTCTCAAGTACTTAATTGGAGAGGTGAGTGTACGACGATGGTAAAACTTTGATTGGAAACGCTCTCCACCCTTAGTTATCCATTCACACGATATGACCTATGTCTATGTTGTTCTCATTTTCTGGGTAAAACGAAATCTAATAATGCAACGGCAAATAGTGTTTTGTCATTAAGCAATAACACGCTATGTTGTGGAACATGTAAGCCAAACGAATAGTTTAAAATTGAAATGAAGGCATTCTCGTTCTATTCAATAGAAACACAAGAAGCGTCATAAAGTCCTAAATGTCATTTGCGTTTCATCTTTAATTAAAACCGGTTGAGCGAATAAAATTTTAATTAAATTTAATTCGTCTGTGCCCGTTGCGTTGAAGGTATATCTTCATACAATAGAAAATACAGACATTCACACTCACTGAATCCAGAGGGATTTTGAAAGACAGCCGACCGAAATCGGACGCATTTTTCAGTGGAATTTTTTTGTGCTTTAAAAACTTAAAAAAAAATTCTTCGAAGCTTGTGTGGCTGGTGGGATCAAAAAACGAAAACATGTACTTTTCTTACAGAAATTTCTCGAGGTACACGAACCGTACAAAGTTGTGTGGGGTGTCACAAGAAAGGTATTTGCATGTACTTTCGGGGCAAATATAGTCTTACTGGGTTTAAAATTCATCCACACTGAGATATGTGCAGTTGAAGTTTTCAAACGAAAGAGACTGAAAACTTACAGTTTTCTTACAGAATTTTACAAGGTACACGAAACGTACATGGTCGTGTGGGTGTCATTAGGAAGGTAATTGCGTATACTTTCGAGGCAAATAAGGTCTTATGGGGATTTGGAAGCATCTACGATGAAATATGATCACTTAAACATTTCAACTTCTCATATTTCATCGTAGATACTCCCAAACCCCCATAAGACCTTATTTGTCACGAAAGTACATGCAATTACCTGTCCAATGACACGCCGCACGACCATATACGTTTCGTGTGCCTCGAGAAATTTCTGTAAGAAAAATGTAAGTTTTCAGTCTCTTTCGATTGAAAACTTCAACTGTACATATCTCAGTGTGGATGAATTTTATACCCAATAAGACCCGATTCGTCCCGGAAGTACATGCAATTACCTCTCTAATGACACGCCACACGACCCTGTACGACTCGTGTAACTGGAAAAATGTCTGTAAGAAAAGTGCAAGTTTTCGGTTCTTGATCACCTCCCACTAGCCACAAAAGCTTCGAAGATTTTTTTTTTCTTAAGTGGTTTTGGCTTCTAGGGTCTGGGGCCCAGACTCTGGGAATACACAAAAAATTCCACCGGAAAATGCGTCCGTTTTCGGTCGGCTGTTTTTCAAAAGAATCCCTCCCATCTGACCGTAAACGTTGACGTGACTAGAGCAGTGCATATTAACATTAAAACACCGTCGGTGTGTGTTACTACGTAGGTGATGTACGGCGGTCGAGTTATTGATGGATATGATCGTCGCATCGTCAATACGTACATGGATGAATACATGGGCGATTTTATATTCGATTCGTTTCAACCATTCCACTTCTACAGAAACGATACCGTCGACTATGCGATACCGTATGAAGCGGCGACCAAAAAGGATTTCATTGGTTAGTGCGGAATTTCTGCTTTCATTTGATATGTCGGACACTTACGGGACCACACACAATTTTTTTTTTTAATTAAAATTTTAGCGGCAATAGACGAACTACCGCTAGCAAATTCACCGGAAGTTTTTGGATTACATCCAAATGCAGAGATTGGTTACTATACATTAGCCGTGCGGGATATGTGGTCTCATTTGATTCAGTTGCAACCGCAAACAGGTATGGAATTATCCTTATGCCCATAATTTTCTTTCGTACACTTTGTATACGTAACGTTTCATTGACTCGTATTTTTCTACTTGAATTTTCTTGCTTCTTATTAAAAGTTGAGTTGTGGAATAGGTCAAGTGGTATGTCCGGCGAAATCGACAGTTTTTCTGTTGTTGTTCCCAATCCATTATTAACTCTAACATATTTCCATCCAATTTAATCGAATAGGAGCGGTGGAAGGTGGCATAAGTCATGACGAATTTATCGATAATGTTGCATCGGATATTCTAAATAAAGTTCCGAAATTGTTCGAAGTGTGGCGCATAAAGAAAGCTCTTCAAATGAATTTGACACCGACGGGAGTGGTGCTGCTGCAGGAATTAGATCGTTTCAATTTGTTGCTGGAACGATTGGAGAAAACGCTCGTGCTGTTGAGAAAGGTGAGGTGGGAAATGGTAGAGTGGTAGAAAATTCGGGTTGATCTGAAGAAGAGGAAATTTCCGGTCAGAAAATTTTAGATCTAAAAATCTGGCTGGATAGGTCTGAAGAAAGTCAGGCTCAGGTTTTAGAACAAATTTCCAAGTGCCTGAAATAGGCTGTTCACTGAGACAGGGTTTGTTCAGGTCGAAAAAGGTCCAGGTATTTTTAAGGTCATGTTCAGGTAAACGGCAGCTTCAACGAACTTTAGTTTTGAATCGGTTATGTTATCATTTAGAGTCACTGCCTGCCTACGTTTAAGAATTTTTTTTTTCGAGAAAAATTTCACAATTTCGGAGAAACTTCAAGA
Organism: Bradysia coprophila; assembly: GCF_014529535.1. Lineage (NCBI taxonomy): Eukaryota > Metazoa > Arthropoda > Insecta > Diptera > Sciaridae > Bradysia > Bradysia coprophila. The sequence goes on along the minus strand of NW_023503501.1, from coordinate 8,595,256 downwards.
AAATTCAGGAAAATCTGAAAATTTTCACAATTTTCTCGAACCTAATCAGTTCAGGTACCCTTTGATCTGAAATTGATTTTCAAGTCGACATGAAAATATCTGAGTCTGAAGTTCAGACTCTGAACTCAATTGACCCGAATTTACCTGAAAATTAAAAAAATTCAGATAAATCAGGTCAGATTTCAGGTATATATGTGATTGTGGGTATACCTGAAATCTGGCCTGATTTACCTGAACTTTCTTGAAGTCTCGATTTTTTCGAAATCATTTTCTCAAAGCAAGGCAGGTACATCGGGTCAGTTTTCAGGTAAAAAATGTAAAAAAATTGAAGAAATTTCTATGAAAATCAAAAAACCTTTTCTCAAAAAGACGCAGTGTTTAGAATAACAGCATCCGGGGAGATGTCAATTACATTGGAAAATTCATACTAAAAATATCCAAATTTCTAGGCCATATCCGGCGAAATTGGTATGGATCAGACATTGGACAACATCTCAAATTCACTGTACTATGGTCAACTTCCGAACGACTGGCGAAAACTGGCACCAGCCACATGTATGCAACTAGGTGCTTGGATGAATCATTTGCTGGTAAGTAATGTTTACCAAATCACGTATGTATATGATGTTAAACGAACACTTCATCATTATCACCACCAATGCCGTGTTATGCCAAAGCACCGTATCACATTGCGTTTGGAGAGCTTTTGAAAGCTTTGAGCTTTTTTTGGATTTTATTAGAAGGGTGGAATGCGAAGGAAGCTTAAAGCTCTCGAAAGCAGCAGACACAAATGCTATAGTTTGTTTGAGCTTAACACGGCAGACCTTCTCTCCTGCCCTTTTTGATCATTTCGTATTTTATCCTCGAATCTGTCTATTATGAAAATTAAAACCATCAGCGCCGTAACAAGCAATACAAATTTTGGTCAGCTTCAGAGGAGCCCGTTGTCATGTGGTTGTCGGGCTTACACGTTCCAGAAAGCTACATTACAGCTCTCGTACAGGTATAAATCAATTGAGTTGTATCGCCGATTCGTACTTAAACCGTAGAATGCATTTAGACTGCCTGTCGCAAAAATCTGTGGCCTCTCGATCGGTCTACGTTGTACACTTCAGTGACAGCTTTCGAAAATGAAAACGATGTTCTCGAGCGACAAGAGACTGTAAGTTCGAAAAAGTTTTTCTTATCATCTTTGGCATGTTGACCTCTAAATTATGTGAATCAGGGATGCTACGTGTGTGGACTTTATCTGGAGGGAGCCAGATGGTCGATAGCCGACAACTGTCTCGCTCGTTCACATCCCAAACGTTTGGTCGAGCCGTTGCCAATTATGTCAATCATTCCAATCGAAGCTCATCGATTGCTGTTGCAGGTTAGTCTGTTGTTATTAAAAGAACGGGAAGCCGAAGACAATATTTTCACTTTCTTAGAATACTTTCTGTGCTCCCGTGTACACAACGTCTCAGCGTCGGAATGCAATGGGTGTGGGATTGGTGTTTGAGGCGGATTTAAGAACCGAGAGTGATATCAGTCATTGGGTGTTGCAAGGTGTCTGCGTGACACTGAATGCTGATTAATGGTTCGTTTTCTCGCGAATGTCGTTGGATGTGATAAAAGGAATTATTAAAAATTGAGCCAATAAAAAATTCTTGGAACGGAGGTAATTTCAGTATTTTTTACAAAAGTAGAAGTGGGTAACAAAGCTGTTCATAAAAACGTTTGCGTTGCACTTTTTGTTTTTAATTAAATGTTCAACAGAAAAACGTTAACAGATTTGAACAAAGGACAAAGGAAAAAGTGATTGCAACTATAGGCAAAAAAGGCTGCAGTCAAGTGCCTTGCTTTTCAACACTTTAAATTGTCGTTTAATTCCTTCTCGCCTTTGTGAATAAATTCCAATTGATTATATATAAGCAGTTAAAGATTCCTACGAGAGTTTACGGTAGCACCCCCCATTATAATGCTTTACCATCGATTTGAAGTTGTATTGAGCTTACAATAACGAACTAGCTCCAATGAAACCAATAACTGTCGTAATGTACACTGTACACAGCACATTTATCTATAAATGAAGATAACGACTTCTTTCACATGGTTTGCTTAATTGTAATTGGACTGCCGAATGCAAATGGAATTTTCCACCGGGAAATCGGAGTTGCTTTTGATGTTTGTGGTGTTTGGCTGTAGGTAATTTGATTCGATGACGGTGTGTGTGCTCATTTGTTAGCTATATGTAGATTACAAACGTATTGTGTTTCGAATTCGAAGCAAATCTATTTTCCGATCGGTGAGAGGCATATTATTGAGATTGACACAACAAGATGTCAATGATAAGAGGCTGTGAGATAGGAGTAGGTCATTATGTTTATTGTAACAGTGTGTAATCATTTGTACGATAGAATTATGGTACACCGCATTGAAGTAAATATAGTCACGGTCAATACATTAACGGATTAAGAAACTGTGTGTCGTGTGTGTTTTTAGTCGGAGAACATTCGAAGTAAAGACTAAAGGCTTTCCTTTAGTAGATGTCCATTTATTGACTGTAAATGGACGGTGCATCTCTGCTTCACAATAAACCTATATTCGTAGCAAACAGTTCAGTTTCTGTTCATTTGGTGAAGTCAAATAAATGAGGCATTCCACCTACTGCCAAGTTGGAGGAAAGCAACATTTTCAAGGCTTATGATCGCTCAGTTCAGGACAATTTCGAGTTGAACATGTAATTTTGATTTAGTTTATTTCGTTCCCATCGCTCCAGCCTGTTTGAAGAACAAAAACAAATTGAAAACACTGAAAAATATTGGGTCTACTGGAGCGACATTTTACCTCGACTATTTTTATGCAACACAATTTATCTGTGGTGTTTTATACGTGGAATGAAAGATGGTAAGTCCAGCTACAACACCCTATAGTCAGTTCCGCGGATAAACACTGTTGCAAGCCAGCAGGGCTGTCCAAAAATTCACCATATTTTTAGTCATAAGTCCAGAATGGATATCGGCCCATGCCGATGATTACGAGTTTTATCTTTATGAAGGTCTGCCACAGGTTAATATTCCTACAACATTTCAACTTTTATAAACGAGTCTATCTCGAGCTATCATCAAAAAACTGTGTTCACCACCCCTTGACATGCTACAACTTTTCATGCGTGAACTTCGAAAATAGGAAACCAACCGAAAAACTAAAAGATCCCTATTTCTTAGAATGGGACATTGAACTTTTGACATTTTTTGTATTTTGATTAAGAATGTTATTGTAAACAAAAAATTGTTCTACACTATTACAGAATTTTCAAGTTTTGTACTTTTAATTCATATTTGAATTACGGCTACGACCCAAATTCAACCTAAAAGCAAACCTTTTTCGTGAGAGAATTAACAAAAAATGACATGAGAAGAAAAGAGAGGCATATAGAGACGTATAGTCTTTTTTATGTTTGACTGATCCTTGAAAATCAGAAAATAATTAATTAAAAATATAAATGTTTATAATTTTGCGATAGTTTAGAATAATTTGTTGCTTAGAATAATGTTGTCTATCGAAATTATTGAAACTTCAGTCCCCCATTGAAAGACGATTCAAACGAGCTATAGCTTGCCTGGATCGCCGAACCATTGTATTTATTTTCACCAAAATTGGTTCGAGTTTTGGCGATATCACTCTTAACTGAAAAACTCGAAAGAGACAGAGAGGGATTCTTTTGAAAATGTCCTGCCGAAACCACACGCATTTTACAGCGGACTTTTTTTATAAGTGTCCAGATAGGTATTGGTCCCAAGAAGCTAAAAATATTTTTTTTTTGAAAATTCGTCGATGCTTATGCGCTTAGTGAGAGGTGATCGAAAGTCAAAAACATAACTTTTCTTATGGACATTTCTCCTACTACACGACACGTACATGGTCGTGTGAGGTGTCATTGGAAAAGTAATTTCCTTTGATCACTCTCGCTAGGCTACGCGTAGATGAATTTCAAAAAAAAGAAAAGAAAATTGGCTTCTAGTGACCAATCTACACATACAAAAAAAATCTGCTGGAAAATGTGTCCGTGGCAGGTCATTTTTCAAAAGAATCCCTGAGGGATTGACACAAGGGACCCAACTATTATGCTTTATTCGTGCGAGTTAAAATCACAACACTTACAAGGGTAACATGTTACGAAATTTGGAGGAGCTTTGACGTCTTAAAGTGTGGTTAATGCTATTAGCAGTGGTATGCTACGTAAAATGAATAGATAAAAACGAAAATTCAAAACAGATAAAGCTATAAAAACGACTGACGCCTTAAGTGCAATAAAAATTCTAAATGAAAATTGTCACGAAACTAAGCAATTCCAGTTGTGACTCAGCCCAGCCCCAGTTCACGATACTCCCTTATTAGAGTGCGGTGAAATTTATTTGTATTTTATATGACTCTGTGTCGTAAAACGTACATTATGCATAATAGGGCGTATCGAATTTTTAGAATTTTAAGGGCCGCGATAGCCTGTGTGCGGAAAACGTAGATCATTGAAAACTAATTCCAGGCATATGGTTGATGGATCCGAAGGTGCCCGGGAAGAAGTCCCCCCGGACGACTTTAACTTTCAAATGGTCATAACTCGGAAAGTTGAGAGTATTTCTGAAAACAATGTTCTAGCAGGATGTAGAGCGTTAAAAACTCTACAAAACTGCCAAAGAAACCGATGGTCCAAAAGGTGTGTCTGTCGAGGTTTTCTAACATCGAAAGTTCGACATTTTCGTTTTTGACTTTTATTTCCTGAGAGACAAATTATTAAGTTTAGCTTTTGGCATGAGGTTGTAGAGGAGGTCGAGTACTACCAGTACACTAGGCATTGTCTCGGTCGGCGATCCATCCGAAACCACTTTTTCAACATTTTTGAATGGACTTTTTAAGTGTACCCAAGAATTTATATTTTGAGTGAATCAGCACCTCTATCCAAATGTTATTTTGACGAGTTGGAGATTGCGATCCTTAGCCGAAGGTGCGGATCTCGATCCCACTTGTCGAAATGAACATTTGGGCAGAGGTGCATATTATAGTTTATGTGTCTATGCAAAGATAAACCCGAATTCCTCTCCGAGTTTATGCTTGGATACAGAGATTGCGAAAAAAATGAGAAATTTATGAAACTAAAGGAGTAAATTGTCAGTCTTGACAACATGTAATTTGTTGATATTTGTTGATCAAAAACGTGTCATTTACATCGATTTACATGCTACGTAGTCGAAAACCGTACTTTCTATGTTAATGTTTCAAGCACTTCTTCTGATGCCGCGGCGTGCCGTCAGCGTATAAAATCTATTATGCAAAATTTGCAAACTTGTATGCAACTCGATGAAAAGTGCTTTATTAGGCTCACGATGTGTATTATAATTACACATCTAGAAAGGACTTCAGCACCTCGAATGCATAAATAACTATAACATAACTCGGGATAAAAAGATGAATAGTCTCGCTTTCGTGCTTTTATTGATCAACAAATTCACACGAAATCTTTTCATCTTTTTATTCCTAGTCGCGTAATAGTTATTTATGTAACAAGTTGCGAAATCAAAGGGGATTTATTTTCAGCATTTGAACAAAAATTACAACGAACATTCATAATAGTTGCGAAATGAGGTTGTTTTCCTTACTAGATGTGAAGTATTAAATCGTGGGATACTATTACAGTTGTTGAACTTTATTGCGTAACTAAAATTCTTTTCTTCGAAATCACCACACAGGAAAAATACGTTTTGCAAAGTCATTTCGTTTGAACATAGTTTGTTTGACAAAATTCAAAAGTGAAAGAATTTTAGAAGTTATATGTCCATGTGGCGCGTAAAGAAAGTAATCAAGTGCACCAGCTGGTGGACAGTCAGCTGTTGGGCTGTTGCTGTTGTTAATTTCTGCATATAAATCACATTTACTGAGTGTCAGTAAAGTTTCGCAAAAATCGATTAAGAAAACCAATAGTCGAATAGATGATTGTTTGAGTGAAAGCCCACCTTACTGTAGAATACAATGACGAAACTCTCGATACTGCTCTACCTTACGAGTTCCCAAATACCCGAGTTTGGCTATCATCTGTTATCGATGATGACTTCAGGAATAAACGAAAAGCTGTGATTAATTCGTCCTTATATAAGAAAACGTATGCTTAAAAGATGAAGTAAAAGATTTCAATCATAATATGGGCAGGATTTTTAGCATTTTTTCTTCAATTACGAGTTGTTACTTCCCAAAAACTGCTACCAATCAGCAACGTTCAATAGATTCACGAGTTTTTGCAATATAAGTGTTAGCACACGTACGCTTAATATGGTGACTATTCGTTTGTTTTGTTTGGTGAAGTCCTGATTGAGAACACCCCGACTGCAACTTATCTCAACATATTTCGTATGAAATGTACACTGCACCCATACACGTGACTTGCACATTATATATGTTCGTGTGGCGACTTTAAGTTGCGAATATATTTCCAACTGAATGTCGAAACTTATAAATGACTTGACAAACATTTCGTGTGTCTCCATACGTATCTCTTCTCACTTTGTAGAAAAATGGATTTAAAAAAAAATTGCCGTTAAAAAGACGTATACTCAACACATACGCCACTGATTGCATCTAGAAGTTTTGTGAGTTGATTCAATTATTTTTCAATTGCAACTCATTCACATTCAACAAGTTGGAAATTTTCTGGGTTAAAGTAACTGATACATGAGTCAGAGGCTCTATCAAGAGGAAATTTCTCAAATTTAATTTAATAGAATTCAATAAGCAGAATGACAAACTAAACCCCATTTCCGAGTCAGTTTTGTGTCTGAAGTGATTTTCAATGCTTTTACGTTGCCATGTAAATATATACGTAGCAAATCGAGAGCAAATATAAATTCATTGATTTCATTATAATATACGGAAGATACTCCACCAAACTTGTACCATACAACGATGTCATCGGTAAAGAGGCTTTTATGTCAAAGCATATTGAGTGGCTTCATAAAACAGAAAATGTGGTTCGGTGGTTACACACCACCGTTCACAATTCAATTAAATCAAGATGTTTGATGAAAAATTTCAAGTAATTACAAGTGAGGACTTGAATGGAAAACTCGAACATGTTTCAAAAAGTTCTTCAACGACAAGTTCTTCACATTTAAATTGAATATTATATGTGGTGGTACTATGACACCTTGCTCACATACCACTTTCAATTACATTTCGTTCAGTTTGGCACGATGTGATGTAAAGACATATTTCGAGGGATTCTTTTGAAAAACAGGCTACCGAAATGGGACAAATTTCCCGGAGGAAAAATTTTTTTGTCGCTAGAAAGCAGAGACTACTTTTTGGGAAAACATTTTTCCAAATGTTCTCAAGTCTTCACACATTTTCACTAATTTTCCCCAAAATAGTCGGAGAATATTCCTTGCTAGAAAGGTATCGAATGCTAGAATCGAAAACCACATCAATAGCTATTTTCATAACTAGGTGGTAATGGGGTAGTTTTGCGCTTTTAAATATCAACACGCCATGACACAATCTTGTAAATCGATATCAATTTTGGTGTTTCACATGCGTATCTCTGTGTACGTCACCTCCCCAAAGTTTACACCATTGGAATAGGGCAAGACTGGTGAGTTTATTTACCATTTTCTCTTGTGGCGGCATTTTCATAGCTGAATTTTCGATTCAACATAGAACTAGCACCTTTCTCTAGTGGCGCCACCCATGCTTTCATAGCTGAATACGGATCAACATAAACTAATGACATGCTCCACGATGTACTCCAAATACTAAAAGTACCTGCAAACACGGTCTAATTTGAGGACAGAGAACTCATCTACTCTGAGATAGTTTTAAAAAAATTCAAAATTTGGACTATGTCGAAGAATTTCTAAGAGTTCTCCTACCTCGAAACTAAAACAATTCAAAACCCTCGTTCCTACTAGCCTCAACTTTTCAATGATACCAACAAGCATGGGTGCTAATACGATGAGTACACGATTGATATGCAAATATGACATTCAGTCACTTTAAAATCTGTTTCCCAGCGATAAGCATGCCAAGACCGATCTTAAATTGTTAATCTCTCGTCAAATTTAACTCTCATACGTTTTACCATACACAAGTGAAGACAAGTCTAGACAGAGATTATCGCCTATGGAGTATTTTTGACTGACAGATAATTGGGTATTTAATAGTATGTTGTGTTACACGTATTGTAATGTTGATTTTTTCAGCTCGCTCCGCTCGTAAGGAAAACTTGGGTCGTGTGCTGAAAAAATCTCATTACAATACGTGTAACACATCATGCTTTGTGCCAAGCGAGAATTGAAATAGACAAATGCACAAAAATTCAGAATTTTCATTGTAAACAATCACTCTTCGAATTTGATCGATCACGTTGCTTTGCATTTTTTTAAAACGAATGCTGTAATAACTCATACGAATTTCATTTCAACACTGCTTTGAGTGTTGTAATATCACATCAAACGGGTGCTGAAATAAGTCACTTTACAATACTGAAATGAGTGCTGAAAAGAGTCGTATTTCAATTCTCGATCAAATTCGAAGAGTGATTGTTTACAATGAAAGTAAAGTGCAGTACCTTCTCTCCCGTGAGGCGAAAATAGAACTTTTCTCATTCGAACTGTCAGTTTTTTTCTTCTTTCGAAGCAGGTATTGCGAATCGATATTTTAGTTTCGTGAAGAAAAATGTCAAAACACAACATGCATGCACGAAAAACGTTGTGTTCACCGTTGGAAGAATAGGAAATTCCAACTTGAGCGATTTTTGCGGCCAGAGCGAAGCGAGAGCCACAATTTTGCTCTTGTTGGAATTTTCTATTTTCTCCCCTCGGTAAACAATAGTATTTTGTATGCTTGCTAAGAGGACTGAAAGTAAAGCTGTCAATTTGCGGGGCGAAAGCTTTCATGGACATTTCTTCCGACTCAATCGATCCGTAAATAACTATTACCTAGTCATTATAAAAAGATGAAAAGTAGACTTTTGTGTGAATTTTGTTGATACGAGGCGAAGCCGAGTTCAATAAACACACGAAAACGAGACTTTTCACTTTTATCCGAGTTATGTAATGGATTTTACATGCTGAGGGCGTCGAAAGAAGTGCTTGAAACATGAAAAGTACGGTTCGGTTTCGCCTCGGATCAACAAAATTCACACGAAAACTCTACTTTTCATCTTTTTATACCTACAATTGCTAATAGTTTCCTATGTGCAGAATAAGCACTAGCTGAAGAAAACACTGTGTATTGTAAACGTATGAATTAAGTAAACACATTGTAAATAATGTGTTTTGATTGTTTATCATACAATAAGTGTGTGTTAGTAGATCCAGCTGGTGCTCATTCTGCACATAGGAAACATTTAACAATTGTAGTCATGTAAAATACTATTAACTTTGCTTCTACATAGCCTCAGTCTCTAGCAGTTCTAGTCTAATCTAAAATAAATCCATGTCAACGTCAACACTACACCAGTCGCATACGGTCGCATATTAACTTATTCTTTAAATAATACATACGATATCCTTCTGTGAATATTCTCACATTACTCGTCCATTATTATACCAACGTGATAAGACCTACATTTACGAAAGTCAAGCATATTTGCCAAATTTTTTTTATTATATCCATATGATGAATGACGATACCATTTCCAACGATGATGGTAAGGTTGCGATGTTCTTGTGCATATATAATAATACACAGTCTAGTCACTTAGTCCATTAAAAAATAGTAAAACATATGTGATGATCGGTGCGGGTAACATCATCCAGCAATAATAACATATAATATGCTTGGCATGAATCCACTAATCGTTATAAGCTAACCAGACATTCGTTTTATGCTGAAATATTTTGCATTTTACGATATTATGCGATGAATAATTTTGATATTTACATGGAAAATAGTACACTGACGAACTGAAACCATTCCAGTTTAGGCTCTGACTGGCAATGGCAGAACTATTGGCACTGTAATGGCGAGGATAGTGGTGTGAAATGAAAAATGATTTTCATAAAAGCTCGTGATAAATTGGATTCACGATTAGAAATTGAAAGATGAAATCCTTTTCGGTGAGCTGATAACAATATTCAATTGACTGTTGACCTCTATTGTATAAAGTTCAAGCGATTTTTCGACTTTGAGAATACATTTTTTGTGTGCGAGTGTATGTGGATGCCAATTTCTCCGATCCGATTCAAAAAGATTTATTTCAGTCTATATCTATTTGCATCTCTTGTAAGACGCTTAAAGTAATAGCACTGGTAGATTGAGAGCCTATGTACTTTGTGTTACATTGGTATCTAATTCGTAAGTAGGTGAACTTGGTATCTTCAGGTCCTCTCATTTAGCGTTGTCAAAAACACTCACCACAGCCGTCTTATATCATAGAAATCCAAAATAAAACCCTGCCTCATGGAGAGTAAAAATAAAATTTTTATCGAAAAATCATTAGTGCGAAGTTGAACTTGTCATGCAATGCAGGACATTCCGACAAAGATTTATTTTTTGAAATTCATCCATAGTGTTCAAAACCTTAGAAGCCCTTCTCTGAATTGCAAAAACCGTGGAAAAAATGTTTCTCATTTTGAGAAATATGATTAACCTCGTTCTGTGGACGGTTGAGGGATGAAAATGCACGTGGGCTCACGGTCTGTAAACTTCTACATTCCATTCGTAATACATTTTCCCCATGATGGCATCATTCGTCACAAGCTCTAGAGACTATCTTTAATCTGGATTTTCAAATCTAAAGATATTTAACTTTCTTCTGTCAACAGAAAGCAGTGCCGTAGCTACAACTTTTTTTTTAATGGAGTAAGTTATAATAATCGAAAATTAAAATTAAAAATAAGGCGAAAAAAAGAGATGAATTATCAGGACAGGCATATGCCATTTTGGGAGTTCAATGAAATTTGAATAGAATTTTGAGAATTTATTCAAAGAAACCGCAAGGTCAGGGACATACTTTAAGCTAATTATCATCCTCCAATGTACTTAAGACTAAAATTCCTTTAAAAAATTGGGTGGAAAGATGTTTTGTTTCTGGATAACGATCACGTCTTCGCCATGATCTGACTGACTTCATACACTCAAAAAAATTAAAGAATTATTACATTTTCGATTTCAACAGATTCTATATAATTTATAGCAATGAAAGTCTAGAACAGGTATGGTCGATCGGCGAATTCGTCTTAAACACACTCACATTTTATGTCAAAATAATATAAAAATGAGTGCGTTTAAGTACGAAAATCAATTTTTTATGTCCTCCGGGCGGACAATAGACCATACCTGTTTTACACTTTCATTGATTTCTATAACCACAAATTTAACAGTCTTGTTATGGAATAGGTTTGTTCTAAGTAACTTTAAACACGAACTTTGACAACACGTACGACAAGGGTTCATCCACAGCAACATAACCTACGTAATTTTTCTTACAAATTCGATGAGGATGTTTGACAATTCATACGACCTTCTTTGAACAAACCTATGTTTTTTTTTTGTTTTTGTCCCAGTAAACCGATCGTTATACGTGTGCAACAAAACAAAATTTCGCCTGGGAAAAGATTCAAAAATTTTATACAATCAGAACCGGTGGGTCTAGAAATACCAGATGATTCCCCATAAAACAAAAATGTGATAATTCCTAATTTTTTGTAACTGTAGGTCCTACATTGTAGGACTTGTTTTTTTCGTAGCCTATTTCTTTTCACATGTTACATACAGCAAGCATCTTACCAGTATTATTATCGGGTCTATTACTTCCATCGATCTAAGTATTTTTATTCGGTTGATTTAAAATCTTGTACTTCAATTTTTTTAACATGCATTTTACTATATAAAGGACCACATTGTCCAGATTTGGCATTATTTTTGTCGCCGTTATCGATAACAGATGAATAACCGTATGTGACAGGTTAATTACATTTTTGTACCGTTTGAAGACATTGAAACATATTTGTTTGTATGAGTGTATCAGCTGAAACGAAATACGCCACTTATTTCAAAGTCAAGCAAAAACAAGCGAATTAATTAGCGGGAAACCTGGAGAAGTAGAAAAATATGTAGTTTAACTTGCTTTCTCTCCAATAGCTACTGTTGTACAGATCGGGTTTTCTAAAAAAATGAATATTTTGTTTCGTGCTCAAAAATCGTGTGCAATATGTCAAATGAAAGGTTTGGACGAGACGAATCAGAATATTTTTCTTTTAGGGATATCTGGTTGGTCGATCAGTGGCTATTAAGCGTATTTTCCCCATTTTCCTTGTTTTTTACTATAGTTTTTCGAGCATATCTCTGGATGTTTTCGCTCAAAAATGGTGTACGATATGTCAAATGAAAGGTATTAAGAAGACGAAACAAAATAATTAATTTTTAAGAAAATCGGCTAGGGTTTGTAGAACAGTAGCTTATGGTGAGGAAGCAAGCAAAACTGCATATTTTCCTATTTTTCAATCTTCTGTACTCTTCTCTCGTATGCTGAGCTCGCAACAAACACCTGACCCGTAAATATTGTGTGTTTGCCCAATAATATGTTTGCATCGTGCAAAAACAGCTCTAGGCGCGGTGGTTTCATTTGATTATTAAACGTTTATTGCAATTAATTTTTAATTAAAAAAAAACATACAATAAATGCACTACAAGCGCAATAACAGTCCGGGAAGAAACTCTGCAACGACGACGACCCGCCTCTGTACAGATATAATGATAATCTTCTTCCCATTTTGAAAGGCTTATTTTTTCAAATAATTCACTTTTTCTAATTAAATTTTAAAAGAAACTTTAAATTGTCAAACAACTATAACAAGCATTGCAAAAGAGAGAACAAATTACGTTCACATTTATATAATCTTAGAAACATTACACAACCGTATCTAGATCGACGCCTGATTTCAAATAAAATAAAAGTTTTCTGCTATACACACTGTGTAGTGTATAATGTAGTATCCTACACAGTCCTTCGTTAAATGCAAATTTTTTTGCCTTTTTTTTGTCGTCCCCAGATTTTTTTTTGTTGTTGTCTTGTGCTGCGTTTATTCAAAATACAAACCGATGTTTTATTTATAAGGAAAATGGGTTGTTCGTCTTATTTTTAATATATTTTGTGTGTACGCTGCAAGGCTAATTCACTTTGTACATTATTCGGATATTTCGTTTTTCTTTCTTCGTATTTCTGTTTTCTTTAAATAAGATAACGCAATCGGGCCATAATGCCATGAAAAGTGTATTGATTTCGGATACATTTTCCTTGCATCCCACTGGAAAATATAAATATATTATTATGTACCGATAACATACATTGTACTAAACAGCATGACTGTTTGTCTTTTAGGTCAATGGAAAATTTGCCAGCTACACAATTTTCATAATATCATACTCTGTTTTATATGCAATATGTAAACCTCAGTGTATGTTATGTATACGTAGCAATGTATTGTATACATATTCCAAATTTAAATCATTTATTCAGTCACTGTATATGCATGGCATAGTAAATATCCGTGTAGTTTGAATTTTTTTTTTTTTGTAAATTTTCAAAAGGAAGCTTTTTTGTTTTCATTGTTTTGTAAATTCGTCGATTTTATTCCGCCAGAGCACAACGGACTTGTCGTATTGTCCTCATGTATTTGTCCAATTGGAAAGTAATATTTCATCTCAATGCATTTTAATAGAAAGCTCCGACTAATATCATATCTACGCAATAGATACGGTAATTTACAAGAGGCAGGAAATTACCGAAAAGGAAAACAAATTTCATGTAATTGAATAGGAGAATGGTTTTTTTCATCAAACCCCTTGGCAGTTCGTAGCTTATATGCTTGAAAATAAGCGAACAAAATATTCGTCATTTGAAAACGAACATAAACGGAAATAGTATAATGCAACGACGACCGTGTTTACATAGAAGGAGTGTATTAATTGTGGTCTGAGACACTCGTGTCTCGTCAAATGCTGATATGAAAAAGTATCGGTGTTTTTTTTTGCTTTTCAGAATAGCACTTTTCATGCTTGCGATGCGAAAATCCTTTTTTGTACATAATAAAGCGTTGTGAAAATGGCGTTTTGTTGTCATTCCGAGAGTCATGATTATTTTCTCCCCTAAAATGTCGGATTATCCATATTGGGTGAGATCATTTTCTCACCTAAAATGGTTGAATAACAAAAAAACGTTTTTTATTGCATTAGAGTGATGTTGTGACAGCAAATTACTTCCCTAGAGTTCTAAATGAGAAATTACTCGTTAGCTGTCATTCACGCTACACGTTGTTGTTGTCTTGTTTTCTCTCATGCAATAAAGCATTGTATTTCATATGGAGTGGGATTCTCGCTGTCGCTCGAGGATCCCACTCCATATGAAATAAAGTACTATTATTTCATTTTCTTCAAAGTGAACAAAAATGCCGATTTTCGCAAAACGCTACCATGAAAAACATGTGTTTACCAAAGGGAGAAAATAGGAAATTCAACCTTGAGCAAATTGCATCTCTTGGTGGAATTTCCTGATTTATCCAATTGGTAAACAAATAACGGTTTCATACGCGCATTGTTTTGTCATATTTTCTCCACTCAATGAGAAAATTGCGTTTTTTTGACGACTGGTCGAATGAGATTTCTAGTGAGAAAAATGGAGCACTTTCTCTCCCGTGTGTAGAAAATAAAACTTTTCTTGTTCGATCCGTCACTTTGTTTATGTTTTCGAAAATGGTATGGCGAATCGATGTGTGCACCTCTGGGAGAAATGGGAAATTCTAACTCGAGCGAAATTGTTCGCTCGCCCGCAAACATCTCCCTTGTTAGAATTTACTATTTTCTCCCCTCGGTAAACAAATCACTTTTTTTAATAGATGTGTCGACATCTACTGCATGTAGTGAGGCACTTCATTTATTTATATGAATATACCACACCAGCCAAGATTCTTCGTTGTTACAGAGAAAAAAAATCTAAATCCCGGTGGGATTGTAATACGTTCTTTCCTTACAGCCCCTAACATATCGAAAGTAATCCCACGTTGACCTACAATTTCAATCCAAAATTTCTATCTCTTTATACCGACTCTTCTTTTACTCTGTCGTCGTGGTGCACTTGTACTTATTAAAGAACTATAGTGACAGTTGTCAGTTGTGAAGACTTTGGATGAACATTCAAGAATTTTCAAAATATGCGACGAAATGGAGCATCCCCTACAAAACGACATGCTATGAATATATAGAAATGTTTTATGTTATGGCTGATGGACGTCAGCACGAACCTAGCAGTTAACATTTTGGCATCACTTTAAATAGAACGAAATGGTAGTGTTGGGGACTAATGGCGCACTCCTTTTTATTCACTTTGTTTTCTCATTCATATATGCATATATGTTAGGTGCTCTCTTCTGGGATTAAAATGGAAAATATAGTATTGTCATGCCCAACTACACTCAATTAAATGTGAGTATTACTAAAAAGGACACTCTACGGAGCTTTGCTAACATCCTTACGCTTCAACATTTCATTATGTTTTTAAATTGACGAGTTTTGCACAGCACTAAATCTATTATTAGTCTTACTTCGCTGTATATAGATAGCTGTGGTGTTTATATACACAACATACATGGGATGTGTTACATATATTAACATTAACTTTAAAATACTACATAACCCGAACACACAACTCCCTATTCATGTTTGTAATAATGATTTCTGTATAGGAACTATAGGAATGATTCTGGTTTTGTATTGTAAAGCGCTCTTCAACGTACGGTGTTTACTATACTGTTGTAAGTGAATTACCACATGGCTTTTCAAGTTGCCATTCTAAATTCGAATGATTTTTATTCAAATAAATTTCCTCCTTTCCTTACCGTATGTTTGCTCAAGCTACAGCTTCGGTTAATTTAATGGAATGAAACTACATTTTGAGCACTTTTTAAGCGTGAATTTGTTAAAAGTATTAGCAAAAACTTTACCAAATCAACTGTTGAAAGAATGGGAGTAAGTATGTAAATGAAGGAAAATTTTTGTTCTTTTAATCTTTAATTTAAACTTGGCGTCGAACAATTAGCAAAATGAAATATAGACAAAAGCAGTGGTACGGGAAACACTAGCATTGAAAGTTTTTAATTACGTGAATGGTGTTTTTTAATGCGTCAAGTTCGAATATCGAATATCGAATAATGCGTCGCAAAGTGGCAAATGTTGAGGAACAGACCAGCAAGAAAATTTATCTGCCACATGCGACGCAGATTTTTTTGGTAAAATTTTGGTCAAACTACGAAAAATTCCACACTATATTCAATGGTATAGAACGTAAGTGCTATGGCTCACACGATAGTTCGCGTGATACGAGTGCACCACTACAAAAATTTACCTCTTCTGTGTATGTGTTGTGTGTGTGTGTGTCATTGTTTGGAACTTTTTATTTTGTGAAGATCGAGCCGAAGGCGATGGAAGCAACCACACAAGGCAAACTACAAAGTTCCGAACAATTACGTACGTTATTTTTCTCACAAAGCACGTGCAGGAACACGACAGAGTAAAGTTAACCAGGCAGGAGCGCTGGTTTGACTAGTGACCTGAATAATCTAGTAGCCCTTTCTTATCAGTGTTCATTTGAGTTCATTTTCGTACAGTGTATTAGGTCCCTAATTTGACGTTTCGAAAATGAACCGCTTCTGCCTGGTTTATTTTACTCTGCCGTGGCTGGAAGCAAGCCACACTGAGTTGGCAAAATGTATTCACTTTACAAATCGATATTCGATAGATCAGTACACCACAAGCAGGTGTAACCTCTAATGGTAAAGTGTCATTTTTGTATCATTCAATATCGCTTAATCAGATTTACGAATTTCCATAACAAAATGCTGGTTCAAACTCATTCTTTATTATCGTTGGTGTGAGCTACATCGGTGAAAATTCCGGTTGACTGTAAATTAGCGTCGAAAAAGCTGACGTTCCCTAATGACTCATTTCCCGGAAGGGCAGTAATTGTTATTTGTTCATCGAGGGAAGAAAAGTTGGAAATTGCATTTTCATGGTGTTCTAGAGCGTAGCGACAAGGGCCACAATTCACCCGAGAAAATGCAATTTCCAACTTTTTTCCTGTGTTAAACAAAACGTTTTTCACAACAAAGGCGGAAGTGAGAAAAAACTATTTTCATAATAAGGTAGTAAATGGGATTGTTTTGCGCACCAGACGTGAGATTGACGAAACGAGCGAAGCGATTTTATCTCGCGTAATGTCGTAATCACCAAAAAAAAACAAATTTAAAAAAAAATAAAAAAATTTGTTAATTTTCAGTGAATAAATGTGAAATTATCGAAGTTAGCCGTGCGCAAATTATCCAAATTTTCAGCCGGGAGGGCCCATTTTAAGTGACAGATTCGGCTACCATTTGCTGCTATTGCTAGTGAAGGTACTTTTACATGATATTGTAATGACCTAACACTAGGCACCACATGCTTAACGAGAATTCCGAACCACGGCATCTAAGTATTTTACACTTTAAAGGTCTTTTGAATATTGCGCCTTAGTACCTATAGCAGTACCCACTAAATCGCAGTAGGAGTAGAATACCGGCAGCTCCCAACAATGTCTTGTCCGGTAAGCCATGTGACAGCTCTACACACGCAACCGATTTTTTTCTCTGGCCTGGTTGAGGCTTGAACCACTGACACTGACAACTCAATCGAATATTGGAAAGCGAACGTGCTAACCATTACGCCATTGAGTCGGTTAATAACCGCACGTCATCTGAGAATGACGTGTTTGAATCTAACCCACTTTAATTCTAAAAATGACACTCAAATTGTGAATATTATGACATTAATGACATTTCGGGTAGAGAACCTTCGGACACGTGTAGAAATCACTTTCCCAGAACATTATTGTTCCCAAAATATGAGGGAGAAAAAGGTTGAATGCTGAATTTGAAAACCTCATGCAATCAGGCATTTCCCCATGTTTTCCTTACTTTTTCCACATTTTTACGAATTTTTCAACAATTTTCTGAATTTTCTCAAAAACATTTTTTCGGGAAAATTAGGAAAAACATGGAAAAATCTAGGATCTAGGAAATCTAGAAAAGTCGAAAAAATATGGAGAAAAAAAATCTTTTCCTATAAGTAGTCCCTGCTTGAAACTCCGTGCTTCCAACGTAATAAATACATCCATCACGCGCCAATCTTAATTTATTTATTGTCGAACCTTCTGTAAGTCGATTGAACCAATTTTGCGAGATGGAATGTATAATATGCATGTAAGAAATTTCGCTCATGCTAAGGATAAAAAGGTTTCAATATACCTGTCATCGATTGCGGGAATCCACAACTATGTAGTACCGTCTGTTTTTGAAGACAATTTTTTTCCAAAAAAAATCGACTGTTTTCCGGTGAATCATATTCAGATGTTAAAACAAAACTACTCTCAACGTCAGCAGAGCATGGTGACATTATGAATATTAAACATGGTTCACTGAAAGTCAAATAGCAACGATAACTATAGCAAAAAGGGTACACAAAGTCATAACCTGGAATCATAAGACCGTATAGATGAAACACACACATTATTTATATAATACCGCAACTTAGACATGAAAGTATGTAGTACTACGATGAGCGAGGCTTGTTGTATGGTTCCATGAATATATATTTATCCAGGTCTACATCACAATAGCAGCGATAAAATTTATGAGATATTGTAAAGGATGAAACATATTTTGGAGACGAATACGGATGGATGAAAAATATGAGCATGAGAGCGAGCACATTTCGTGCATAAATGTATAAACATTTTATTGTAAATTATAATCGCTTTATTTCAAAATGGAAACCATATTGAACCAGATCATTTTGTGTGCCGAGAAGGATTGGGGATTTAGATGGCTGAAATAATGCTATTGACTATGAAATATTGTGTGACAGAAGTGACTTCCTTCCCAATGCTTATCAACGTTGATTTACATAAATCAAATTATTTTCCACAAAATCTCATTTTTTACGATGTTTTTTTTTGTGTGTGTGTGTTCGGAATGGCATTATGCATTTTAGAGATAACAATGGAAAATAACAAATTTTTGTTAAACGTTATGTATCGACATATTTTTGGTTCGTCGTTGCTGGGAATTTTAATGATAAATTTAATCAACCGATCATGATGTAGCTTTGTTGATTCATTTGGAAACTCTTTATAGAGAGCGGTGTGTTACGACGGAAGTTAAATTGATTTTTTAAATGAAAATTGTAATCACTTTTGGTATTTTACTGATTGTTAATCATTACAGTGAACGACATCTCAAATGTCTCACTGTCAAATTTTTCTGAGAATTTTATTGTGTCATTGCAAATTCACAATGACATTCTCTGAAAAAAATGACAGTGAGACATTTGAGATGTCGTTCACTGTATTGGACATTACAAATTGTATCGTCTGAATCCATAAACAGCAATGATTTATGGCAAATTATGTTACTTATTGCTTTTTGTTTTCGCGGGTTGATAACAAGAACCAGGTTTATTGCATTTGCAATCTACGAGTATACACACGCACGATGCGATACTGTTTAATTTAGTCAGAGGGATCATTTGAAAACAGGGCCTAGTTTGAGAGAATTGAATTCTAAAAAATTATTACATTTTAAAAGATTTTTGCTGTATTTACTCCTTCGATCGCTTATCAAAATTCCTATGTTTGTTTTATGACTTTCTCAGTTGTTTCTGATGCACTCGAGCCAACCAACCAACAATCATATTTTTTTCATTTTAGGAAGAAGTAAGATCACTAACGTGGCACTCCCGTTTCTCATTTTTTAAATTTAAAGATATATTGTGGAGAAACGGGAAATTTTTGGGTAATTTGATATTTCGAGGGATTTGTCAAGTTCTGGGTATCCTTCCGGACTTTTGGGATTATTGGCTCTCAAAATTCTTCCTTACCATCTTTACAGTTCTAGACATTGAGGTTTCTTAGATTCTATCAATTATCTTCTGGACTTACTGGATGACCATCTTAGGTACCCCAATAATCCTGAAAGTCCAGAATACAACTCAAAAAGACCTAAAGATCCTTTAAAATTCTGCAGTACCTCAATATTTCAATCAATCCTGAAGGGAATCGACTAAAACTCAGAGATCCTTCAAAATCCTTAAATTTTAGAAGTGGGAGCATGTTTCAATGTAAATGAAATTTACAGAAAATACAACTTTCAGTCGATAGTCATGATTATTTATCAAATTATTAATTCAAATCGAATATCAATTTCGATGTATTTTTACATGAAAAACATTGGAGGAGCATGTGGTAACTCCACTGTTACTAACTATCTTTGGAACGAGCTCACCGATTTAAATAAACAAAAATAAACGAAAATGTAGTGCCTTGAATTCTATATAAACATTCCGAAGAAAGTTTTTGTGAATTTGCAGTCTTTTCTATCGTTTTCAGCGATTGAGAAAAAATATTTTTCGACTTTGACCAATATTTCCACCATTTTTAATTATATCCTAAATATCCTAAAATAACTTGCACGAAAAAAAATGGACTTTTTTCTAACCTCTTCTCGTTTACGAATGAAAAACCATAGAAAGAAGTGACATAACGGCCGCTCACGGGTGAACGATTGAGATGCCGACATTGACCCACATCAATTTTGAATCAGGAATCGATACGGAACAACATCAAATCATTGTTTCGTAAGATGCACGATTTTTTTGCCTAAGCAGGTCCAATACAGTACCACTACTGTGTTTCCACCCGATATTACAGTATGTAGTGAGTAACAGTTATTTGCATGCTATATGGGTCGAAACCCGTACTTTTCATAGATCATGCACTTTCGACGCCTTCAGCAAGTAATAGCATATTATGTCACTAGAACCAAAAAGATGTGTTTTTGGCCCAGGCGGTTGAAAATATATGTTTTTGGTCAAAGGATGCAAAAGTTGACACAACTGTAACGAAAAATGTTGGAAGAAAGAGTGGGAAAAATTGATTTTGTTTTGGCACTCTATTTGGTGAGAAAATGTAACGTTTTTCGTCCGCCTGAATATAAAATCCGTTACATATCTCGGGGTAAAAATGAAAAAGTTTGATGGTTGCAGCTCGATATATTTGGGCACTTAAATTTCACCCATAACAAGACCTTGTTTTTTCAACAAAGCCATACGAAAAACACAGCTGTGACAGTCATTTTAAATTACCTGATGAGAAATTTACTCGGAACAGGTGAGATTTTGAAGACTTTTTGTCAGTTCAGCTGTTTAACTTTAGGGGCAGTAAAAGAAGTTCGAAAAAAATCGTAATTTCGTTCTTTGAAGACATGCCACAGCCTGCCGAAGGCGGATAAAAAAATATCTGAAGTCAGTTTTGACAGTTTTTGGGACAGGTTTTCAAATTGGGGAATTTTGGAAATTTTAGGTTTTCTGTGGTGAACTTTGTTGAATTTAGTATTTCACACTTAATCCATAAGAAATTTTCTTAGAACAACATTCATGACACTTTAATGTGAGTGGGTGGGAGAGAGACCTTGCGCCTAAGTCATCAGTGGGTATGTTGTGCTTATCTCATCTATGCAATGATATCTCACTGCTTGGTAATATATTTATCCGACATGACTTTGTACACAAATTCGGTAGAAAACATTTCATTTCTCGTCAATTTACAAATATTTCAATTCCTTTGAAACGTCGTGCAGATTTTGAAACACTTTCCGCAACGCTCCTGCATATGAGTGAACGATATACGGAATGTTGTGCTTTTCAGCCAAAGCCCTAACTCGATCTTTGATCAACGGATGTCGAAATTGTGGCATTGTTGGAAACAAATGGTGCTCGATTTGATAATTCAGATATCCCATCCAATAGTCACACCACGTAGTCTGCTCTACATCGGCTGTGTGAAGGAGAGCAAATTCAACCCAATGTAATGGTTCGCTTGTTGTCGGCAAGAAAGTGTGATTCAACGTAAAGTTCACCAGCAAATAAGTGTCCTTGATATACGAAACGATAATTGCAGGCCAGAAACCGATGTGGTAGAGCAGTAGCCAGTGAAAAATCATTGCGCCTATTTGCAGGTAGTATTTGCGTTGGTAGACGAATTTCGGATGAAGATACAGCTTCCACAGCCATCCTATGAGTAGTGTGTCAATCACCATGAACATGTAAGCCTTTGGTAATCAATAGGTTAGTCTTACGTATGACGAATTCAATGCAGACGCGCTTTCCTAACCTGATTTTGAATCATAAATCCCTTGCCATCTTTGGAATTTTTCACAACATTAGCACTGTAAGCTATAACTGGCATAGTATTCAAGTCGACGTCATAGTTTAACCGTTGAGGCATTGCATGATGCCGATTATGTTGTCGTGCCCACCACGTAGAAGATAGTCCCATTCCTATACCTGTTGCGAATTGTAATGAGAGTTCGATGCAATTGACGACGTGTTGTTTCAGTAGTTTGCTTACCCATGAAAATCACATGCATAAGTCGATCGATTTTCGGATTTCCACTCATAGAATTGTGGCCACACTCATGCTGGATCCATCCACATCGGCCGAGTGACAAACCAAATATGAGCATGCCAATGATTTTAATAGAATGAATTGACGACCAAAGCAATGAATATCCAACCAGTGCCATAACAAGCACATCCACGATTCGTAGAAAAATGTGCGTATAAGACGGTTCGAATAGCCCTTCGCTTTTCAATTCCAGATACAGCTTTGTGAAATCTTCCGTGAGAACGCGACCTTTTTCTATCTGTTCTGCATTCAATCCAACTGGAAACAGAGACATTACTGAATGTAAACATGTTTTTACAGTCGAGGAAATTTAGATTTCGGGTTTTTCAAAGGTATTAATCTTATTTAACCCACACTTTATCCCACAACAATGGAATCCACAAATTTAAATTTAGTTAACTCAGCGGTCGCAATGACGGCGCTGCAGTCACGATTTCAAAATGTGATATAGGGTGGATAAACTAAATTTTGGTTTTGGTTACATTTTCTCTTGGTTTTTAATTATTACATCAGGCTTCTAAATTAAGAGTACCTTTATGCAATATAAACCGTTTGAGTTTGAAAAAAGATGTTTTGTATCAGTGAACGATATAGGAAAGCGTTCAGTACGTCTCAACATACAAAAGAACGTAAAATATAATTGTACATTTAGCCACCCTACGTCCGTCATCGCTTCTATTGTCTTCAAAAACATATTGTGTGCTTGTCATGATATGTATCAGACGTTTGTTTATTTGTATGCTTGCTAAGAGGACCGAAAGTAAAGCTGTCAATTCGCGGGGCGAAAGCTTTCGCTTTCGCCCCTTGAATTGACATTTCTTTACTTTCGGTCCTCGTAGCAAGCATACAAAACTTAATACGTAACTCTTTCGGCCTGCTCAATCGATACGTAAATAACTATTATCTGTCTAGAACGATAATCTCGAGCTTATCCCTCTAGGGAGTTTTTGTTTATCTCGATATATCTGTTCTCGACAGATAAAATATGATATGCACCTATTGCCAGACTGTTATTTTGACGTATAGGCATTATGGCCCACGCCTTCGGCTATGGCAATAATGTCCTACGCGTCAAAATACCAATCGTGGCAACAGGTGCATAATATATATTATGTGTCTCATCTAAAATGCTGGCCAGCAAAATTCTGATCATTCAATTCAACGGCCAAATTGATCTAAATGTTAAAATAATTGTGAATAATAGTGAAGCTAATGTGGTTTTGTTTTCTCTTCATAAAGGAATTTGCATCAGTTCGATGTAAAGTGCGGAGCACCATTAGAAAAAAAAACTTGTCGCTGAAGAATGATCAAAAAGTTGCTGGACGCAGTAGCTACAATTAATGCTTTGCAGGATATAGAATAAAAATTAGAGAAACACCAAGAGCCGTCCATTTGAAATCTTCACAATCATCATTTCAACTAAAGGTTTTTTTTAACGAAACGGAAGTTCGCTCGCAGATTCGGATCGGAACATCTCATTCGTTTTCGCTAACGCTCGTAGCCGTCATTAATCATGATTCCCATGAAGAATCGCCAAAAATAAAAAATTGGCAAGGGATGAAGAAACGCCGGCAAAAACAAAGAATGATAAATTTGTCTTTGTTGCGTTTCTTCACACTTTGGCGATTCTTCGTGGTGATTAAACAAATCCTTTGAAATGTATCCTTTTACGAAATTTATCTAAAAGGCGTTATTTGTTCGAAGCTAGTGAATCTATCCTTTTATAAAAGTTACGAAATGCTGCCTGGTTCGATCCTAAGGAAACTCTTATTTTACGTCAGGTAACGGCATCTTGTTCGATCCTAGGGAATTCATACTTTAACGAAAGATCCCGAGGACACTATCATTTTACGAAAGATAATGTAGAGACATTTCAAAAACGTATTTTTACACTTTGGCGTTTCCTCACACTCTGGCGTTTTTCTCTTCTTCTCTTCACACTCTATCGATTTTTCTTGGCAATTCATCATTATGGTTGATTTGTTAAATCAACAAGAAAAATCGCCATAATGTGAAGAAAAACCAAGAAATATCGCCAAAGAGTAAAGAAACTCCAAGGATCATAGAGAATTGAAAATTTGTCTTTATGGCGTTTCTTCACACTTCTGAGACTTTTCTTGATGATTTAACAAATCAACTAAATATGATGAATTGTCAAGAAAAATCGCCAAAGTGTGAAGAAACTCCAAAATATGACAAATCGCCAAATAATACAATATTGTCGATTTGACTATAACTTTTATTTAGAAAAAGATTGTACGGGACAGTATGTACTGCATATCATATAATTCCTCTCTCTTGTGTTTATCTGTGTTCTACGAAGCCAAAATATAATTTCGGACTACAATTAAACCGTCTCGACTGCCCAGTAGCTATTTTCCTAAGTTCATAATGAGTGCAAAAAGGCTATTTCAACATTAGTTAGGAAAGCATAATTTTTATGTGAATGTTTCTGAGGTTTTCCATCTTAATATTTTCATGAAGTTACAAATAATCCACAGAAAATTTTATTACCCTAGAACGAGGTCGGAAATACATCAAATAAATCAAATAGAAAACAGACTTGGAAATTGTTATTTTGTCTAAAAGTTGATATTAAAATTCTTTGGAAATCGTAAATCGCATAATTGCATGAGCAGGCATCTCAGGATTATAAATCAGGAACTTTGAAGTTCGTCATATATTCATATTCTTATCTTATTCCTGACCAGATTCTGTTTTCATGATTGAGCTCAATCATGAGCTTCACTTATACAAAGAGTTGAATTTATTTCCTATGCCGAATTGTAATTTGGCGAAAAAGAATGTTCCGAATCTGCGTTTCGTTTAAAAAAAAGCCTTTAGTTGAAATGATGATTGTGAAGATTTCAAATGGACGGCTCTTGGTGTTTCTCTAATTTTTATTCTATATCCTGCAAAGCATTAATTGTAGCTACTGCGTCCAGCAACTTTTTGATCATTCTTCAGCGACAAGTTTTTTTTTTTCTAATGGTGCTCCGCACTTTACATCGAACTGATGCAAATTCCTTTATGAAGAGAAAACAAAACCACATTAGCTTCACTATTATTCACAATTATTTTAACATTTAGATCAATTTTGCCGTTGAATTTAATGATCAAAATTTTGCTGGCCAGCATTTTAGATGAGACACATAAATAAACAAACGTCTGATACATTTCATGACAAGCACACAATATGTTTTTGAAGACAATAGAAGCGATGACGGACGTAGGGTGGCTAAATGTACAATTATATTTTACGTTCTTTTGTATGTTGAGACGTACTGAACGCTTTCCTATATCGTTCACTGATACAAAACATATTTTTTCAAACTCAAACGGTTTATATTGCATAAAGGTACTCTTAATTTAGAAGCCTGATGTAATAATTAAAAACCAAGAGAAAATGTAACCAAAACCAAAATTTAGTTTATCCACCCTATATCACATTTTGAAATCGTGACTGCAGCGCCGTCATTGCGACCGCTGAGTTAACTAAATTTAAATTTGTGGATTCCATTGTTGTGGGATAAAGTGTGGGTTAAATAAGATTAATACCTTTGGAAAACCCGAAAACTAAATTTCTTCGACTGTAACAACTCTAGCTGCATGTTGTGTACTTTCACTACTTGATGCTGGTCGTTTCTTTAAAGTGTTCATCATTATGTTGACTCGTTTCATGGATCTGCTGTGAAATTGCTGTACTGCAACTGTACTGTCTTCACCTGTTTGAGTATAATACGTAATGATTCTTCCTCCGGGATGTTTTTTAATGAATTCAGTGACATCGTAGAAGTATCCGCTGTACAAAATTTCCTTTCGTTCCACCTTTGTGTGGGTGGTTCCACTTATATCCTTCACTTCAAGCGATTCCATTTGTGTGTCAGCTATAACGATGGTTGGTTTACGACTAATAAAATTAATTTGAAAAAATATTGAAATTATTGTGGTGTCACAGCAATGGTTTAATAAAATTTATTTTACGTAGAAATTAAATAAAATGCTTGGGTACCGTTCCATAAGCACGTTTGTCCTCGAGTGGCGAACGAAAATGTAATGTAACATATTTGGCTGTCTTTCGAGATAAGGGCTAATATGGTTTTCTTTAGCAGTAAATTTAGCGGAAGCTCTTAGTAATTTTAGAAAATCTAGAATACCGCAAATGATCCCAAAAGTAAGTTCGTTCTCTAATAACCATTAAACGTTCAAAGAACAAGGACATGTACATTCAATTATTTCATTTTTTAATCTGCATCATTGGGTAACGCTGAAGTTTTTCATGGTATTGATAGAAATCCCATCCTTGCTAAAAATTCAGGATTGGATGGTAGAGTATTGTTGTTAAATGGTAAAATGTTTGGACTATGTAGAAACATTGAAAGGCAAAGTTAACTTATTTTTTAGAGAAGGGGAGGAAATACTTGATTCGACCAAATAGTCCTCCCACTCCATCCAATAAACAATGACAATTTGAAAGGCACAATTTTTTAAATTTCATATAGCTTATCAGGGATTGCAGGACATTTTTCCGAAATTCGAATTTTTTTAAACTCATGTGACTAGCGTCAAAAGGACTTGTGACTCTCAATGTTTGGTTAAGTTGTTTTTCGTTTGACCCAAGGATACAGTCCTATGAAGTGACTTTTTCGAAAAAAGAACATTGAACGCAATCAAATATTTTTGCTTCTCTACTTGGACTTGACAAAACTCTAAATAAACGAAAAATCTTAAAGCGCTGAAAAGCTTAAAGTTTCCATTCCACTCAACAAAAAGTACTCGGTGATCATGTGCAATATCTAAACGGAGACCCAAAACAATGAAGTGCGCTGGCACCTTAAAGCTTGATTCGCATTTCACTGAGTTTATACACAATGAAAAATGCTTTCCTTCCCACTCTCTCTCTTTCCATTGTTTTAAAAATGGTTTCCACTCAACAAAAAGAACTTCCTCTTGCGAGCCGTGAGGCAGCATGACAGCGACCTGTTAAGTAAACAAAGCAAAAATTGAAAAAATATATTCTGTCTCTCACTCAGACTACTTTTTTGGTAAGTTGAAATCAGGCCTTAGCGTAAACGATATGGACCGATTCGCAGTCACTCCGTTTTGGTAGCCGTTTTCAAAATAACAAGGAAAACTGTTCTCTCTCTCTCTTCATTGTCGTAGTGTAAACTGTGAGTAAACGGAGTGCAGTGCGTTTCGTGCTTATAGCTTCGTTTACGTAAAAATTCTCCGTTTTCATTCCGTTTTGTCTCCATTTATGATGAAAAATTGAACACGATTCAATTTTGTCACCGTTTAGTACACAGTTTTCTCTCAAAAATTCATTTTGATGTGCTGTGATGAAATTTCTCTCATTTTGACATTGCCCTCCAACTCGAGCAAAATAAATAACTTCTCAACGTCCCTCACTTAATCATTATACGCCACTAATTCTCTTTAAAAAACAACGTTGCACCAACCATTTTTTTGTTTTGTGTCATCCTCTATTCCATCACAATTATTTGTTAATATTAATTGTGATTGTATTTCATTTTAATTTAATATTCAATTCACTTAGCATTATTTAACAATAATAAGTTTATTAACATACAACCCGAGCTTCTTCGTCTATTATAAATTATTAAAAAAAAATATTATCGCGCGCATACGTATGCGTCGTGTACGTGTTCGCAAATTCAATTAAGGTAAGAGAGCTGAGGTAAAATGGCTAAGTCATATGCACCAAATTGTCAACATGTTTGCTTACGCTCGTAGAAACGTGAAATTAGCTGTTTTAACAACGATAAAAAGGCAAGGTGTCCATTTCTTTGTGCTTTCTGTTCGGACATTTTTATTTCATTCAGTACAGTCTTCTTTTTGGTGCCAAGGGTGAAGTGGTGAACGGAGATGTTGGATGCCAAATAAATTCTCTACGTGACTCTAACACTTTTTTTGACTCTTTTTTCAGCGCCAAGGGCCATCGCCTTAATTGCTCATACGTAAAAGTCTGCTTTACCAGTAAAATCATCTTTACCAGTTAAGTATGGTTTCCACCCAACAAAAAGTACTCAGTGAGAGAGCAAGCTGTCAAGTAAACAAAGTAAAAATTGAAAAAATTCAATTTTAGCAAAAACTTTGTATTGCTTTGACCAAAATTGTTGCAAAAATTTCTTTTATTCAATTTTGTCTCTCACACGTAGTACTATTTTCGTAAGTGCAAATCAAACCTTAAAATGGCAAATTTGCGGAAGCAGATTCTCTGAATTGCCATCATTTAATATTCGATACACAAGTAAGTGACAAAAGGCATTCGAAGGGGTTAATACATCCCCCTTTGCATTATTTATTGAAAGATGTTGTAGCATCAATATTTGCATAATAATCATTGCACTTCGTAAGTTCTTATTTTTATAAATAAATTTTTCATCAAGTCTTTGTGCAATGTCTTCCTTTGAGTAAAAGCTTTTCAATACATCTTTTGAAAATGAATTTTCTTCGTAACTCTCTTTGCTACTTAACTTTTAGTTCCTTCCTATTGTATAGTTTGCGATAAAAGTTGGGAAAATTTCATAAAATCATATTGGATGAATTCTTTGATTCTTTGTTTACAAATAAAGTGCATTGAGTAAATTTAGCTAAATTTATTATTCAAATGCAAA
Source organism: Bradysia coprophila (assembly GCF_014529535.1). Taxonomy (NCBI): domain Eukaryota; kingdom Metazoa; phylum Arthropoda; class Insecta; order Diptera; family Sciaridae; genus Bradysia; species Bradysia coprophila. The sequence continues at coordinate 8,566,099 of NW_023503501.1, read as the reverse complement.
TAACTGAGGGAAATTATTACACTCGCTGAGAAGAGGAATGTGACACATTTTCTGAGTTAGCAATTGTTGCGGGTTGGAATTGTTTCCACAGAAATTTCGTCTGGAAAATGAAGATCTAGATTCTACACTCTAGTATCTCATTCCTGCATGCGCTTCACAAGACAGAAAATGTTAATCAGGACTATCAGTTGTTAAACGAAAATTTTGTTGAAACAATTTAAATCCATAAAAATCTTTCCAATCTTTCTCTCTCTCAGACTCTGAGAGTCTCTCTCTCTCTTTCTCTCTCGATAATTTGTTTCGTTTAGATTATGTTGATGACATTCAAAAACATCTGTTCGTGTAAAAAACGATTTTGTCATTAACAAAACCAGTACCGCAACTTGTCTTTTTGCTAATAGAACATCTCCGAATCAGATGCCACTGAAACCTGCGTATATAAATGTACATGAAGAAAGAAAAAAGTTTAAATTGAAAGCCGTCTTAGCATCTTAGTATTGAACTTAAGTTTCGTTGAATTGCTTTTATTCACATCATTTATACCGAACTGAAAGTCAACTTTTATTTCGTGACGACTTTAAATATTCTTAAAAAGTTCGAAATTTCTTTCACAAAGGTCTGCTACAGCCACAAGACGAAGCAGAAAAAAAAAATTGCGATAACTTGGAAACGTTTTTCCTTGCTTTTCTCTTTTATTTGCCTAATGTGCATGAAAAAGCTGTCTTCGTATTATACACAACGAGAAAGTTTTGTCTTCTTATATCAGTTTACATTGCGAGTCAAATTATATGAATCACGGTTTTGCAAACACTTCCCTTTAGACGCAAATTGATGTGACTATGTGACTCCGAAAGGAGGATGAATATGTGATGCAAATGTTTGTTGCTTTTAAAAATGTTCAAATTACATTAATTTTGTTGCTGTTCCCTGGAGCATTAAACACAATTTGGACGGGGAAAATGCATTTTGGCATAGACGTGTGAAACGGCAATTTAAAATTTGAATATTGAAATACATTTCCGTAACTTTTTAGGAACACATCACGTCCATATACACTTGCGCATTGATTGCCACACTTTATAATTAACAAAATTGTGGAACCATAGATTCTTACAGTTCGTGGACTATTTATGTTGTTCGAGTTTTCCAGCCTTGATTCTGAAACTCGTATCGCATTTTAAGAACGAACGTGGTTTCTTCATTAGGGACCACTCTACCTCTCATAAGGTATGTTACGCTAAACCTGAAACAAAAGGAGATTTTATCGTATGTAATTTCGATGCTTTGTCTCATCTTTTGTTATCGGATAATCTGGCACACTACACGGTGCCAAAAGAACGAACTTTTAAACTACGTAAAAGGTGAACTCGCACACGCAAGTTTATTGCTGCAAATGCTTTTTAGCCATGTCATCGACAAAATTTTGGTATCGAAAAATCGTGTGCGAGTTCACCTTTTAGAACTCGTTCAGGAACTAAAAATTCGTTACCCAAAGTGAAGATTTTGACATATTTTATATGAAAGAAGTGTCAAAATCCTCACCAGTAAAACTTAACGAAGAGTTTCTGAACGAGCTCACGTAGTTGAAAAATGCGTTCTTTTAGTACCGTGTGCCAAAATTCCCCAAGCCCATCTTTTAGCGTGAGAATCAATGAAAGATCCCTTATACTTGTTCGTTCATTAACACTAGTGAATTTTGACAGTTTCGTTCAAAATTGACAGTGTTTCGTTTACATAGTTTGAGCCCATACAGCAATTATTCGTCGACATTCACTAGCGAATTTCTGACAGTTTTAACAAAGCTACCCATATTGCAGACATGGGTTGGAGGAGAGAGATGGATAGTGAACTTTGACAGTTGTCACTTGACGGAAAACAATTAATTCACGCCGTAAGTGTGCCTAAAACTTGAATTTTAAGTGAACGATTAGGTGAAAAAGTGAACCAAAAAATATATTTCCACGCTTCCCTGTATGAAAATGACGCTACGTTAAAAAGACCTCCGCACTTTCTATTTTGAATTTCGACCGCACTTACGGCGTGAATGTACGTGCCATTTAGCGGATACCACACAGTATAGTGCGAGAGGCAAACACTTAGATAAAACCCTTTGTCGGCTATTCATCTGTTATCGATAACGACGACAAAAATAATGACAAGCTCTGGGTGTTATGGTGAGTTGTATGGTAAAATGCATGTTAAAACAATTGAAGTAGAAGATTTGAAATCAACAGATTAAAAATAACTTGTTCGATGGAAGTAATAGAGCTGATATTAATACTATATAATACTATATGGGTCGTATTTTACTTTTGTTTTTATTTTAAAAAGCCTGACCCCAGTTTGTACTTAAAATTGAACAAGAAACCTAAAACAGCAAAAGAAATTCTAAAAAATTGGTTTGGCCCATGCCTCCAGGCGGACCTCTATTTTCGTAGCGTGAGCTTGCACAAATTGCTGACTGATATATCTGGCATTTGGGAACAGAAGACATTACTGATAACTGTAGTTTATAGCTGAGGAATCCAGCTACAAAATAGCATAATGATCTACGTCTTCAGTCGGGCAGAGTGGCTACGTCAGTGTTCCCATCTATGAGTTTTCAACCAAAAATTGCAACTTTATTTGCAGATAAAATCGACAAATCATGGCGTAAAATCCAACGCAGAAACGTTTTTTGATAACGAAATTCTATCATCTGCCAAAAATGTATGGGTGAAAAGCCTCTAACCCCATCAGTTCAAGTAATCTAGTCAGAAATCGCTCCCTTTTAAGACTTTCATTGGATCCTGATAATTATGTAATTCATTCATTCGGGATCAATTGGGAACCTACGTTTAAACAAAGTGTAGTCATGAGTAAATAAACACTTGTGAGTTCACTAGTATCACAAAATTGATCCCGACTCAATGAATTACATGCCCCACAAGTTGTCACAACCCACAACATCCAATATAGTTTTTTTTTTTTTGCTGTCACAACCGTAAATTTCAACTACATATTACATGACTGGGGGTAAAAAGATGAAAAGTAGAATTTTTGTGTGAATTTTGTTGATCGGAGGCATAGCTGATACTTTTCATTTTTATCCGAGTTAAGCAATAAATTTTACATGTTGAGTGCGTCGAAATCAGTGCTTGAAATATGTAAATAAACTAGAACAACTCTTCACATGTAAAGTAAAAAAGTTGTAAATGAAACTTTGACAGAAAATGTTTGGGCCATCTGTTTGGGCCCCCTTGCAAAATATCCGAAATTTTTAACATTTCCGAAAACACAGCGATGCTATTAAAATTAAGCTCAAAACATACGAGGCAACGAAAACGTTTGTCGATCAAAATTCGCTTTGTCATAGTTTCGTTAAGCATCAGAGAATAAAGAAAATTTTGGTCGAAACACGTTTCGCTGCCTCGTGTGCTTTGAGCTTTAATGCTACAATAAGAATAATTACGTTTTAAGTATTCGAAAAATGTTGTTACGTTAGAAGCTTAAATGTATTACGTCCAACAAACCCAATTTTTAGCTTTGCGGAGATTTGCGGAACCAGCACTCAACTTAATTTATATGTACGCTTCATGCTTCACGTCACTAATCCGTACACGAAAGGTAGTTTACATTCTTTAATACATAATTCAAGTTAAGTGAAACAACATTTCTGTCGATTGATGTACAATCCATCGTCTTCTCGTTTCGTTAAATTATGCTTTTCGTACATTCAAATTTCATACGACGGACGGTGCTTACTGTCTAATACTCTAGTGGTTTTTCCTGTGCTTCAGAGGATAATAGAAAAGCGATTATGCTCTTTCGCTGGTACGGAACTATTTTCGTTATACGAAATGTTGGTTCGGGCAAATGGTCTCATTACTGATTACTGATTAAATGGAGCTTGCAGTTTTTGTTAACGCACACACCAGATGATACCGAACCTATATATGCCACTAATTAGCATAATCAATCGACGTCCCATCCATCTAAAATTGCTAAACCAGCATAATCAATTATCCATTAATATGGGAAATGTACAACAATGTGATAATCCCATTTGTGGCAGGGCATGCATTTTGTTAGTTTATTTTCGAAATACATTCCTCAATGTCGAAACGCTAGAATTCATCCGTTCTAGGCAGATAGATCCATGTGTGTACGTACATAATATAATACAAAAATGTTTGGTTTCAAGTTGTTTTATTCCAGTCCTGAATATACGCATTTTATCCATTGTAACACAATCTGGTGTCCGAATTAAATTGCCGTTTTATCCAGCACACAAAATGTATGCAGGAGGCACAACATACGTCCAACCATCGAACTGATAAAGCACTACTTTCACCAGTTTCGTTTCATTCAATTGTTGTCAAAGCTTTCGTACACGCGGTGATTGTGTGTGGCGCATGTCTTCCTTATGGAAAAGAAGGAGAAAATGTTCATTTCAGCGACTTCTTCATTTTTCGTTCATTTCCAATACCGCATCACAGTGGGTGGAGAAATTAAATACGACGGGGAATGGAGGTCAAAGAAAAACGTTTTCTTTCCGTTTTACTTATCAGAATATGATAGATAAAATATCCGGTCGTTGCTGACCGCCTGGGTTGGTGTCTTTAGTCGACAATTATGCTGGGTATAACTGCGATGTCCACCCAATTTATTCATTTCATTTAGGACAACAATTTCTTCAGTCAGATTTGGTGCCATATAGTTTAGGTCGAAGAGTACGCCTAATTGTAAATTATATTCTGCTTGTAAATATGCTGCAAGCATATTTGGAGTGTTTGAAGCTAAAGTGTTAGTTTGTCTTTGTTTGCTTTGTGGAGTGTCGGTTCCGGTTTAAAGTGATTCGACAAAACGAGATATTGAGGATATTATTGATATTTGCTGCAAGGCATCTACCAACGAATATATCGGCTCCACTAGCGATATTCGAGAAATAAAATATTTTTTTTGCGCTTCAAAACTTTGTCAATTTATTTTATGTATTTTTTTCTCGGCTGAAGATATTTTCTTTTATTGCTTTTCAATAATTCGTTCATTCCAATATGTTTCCTTATTTTTCAAAAGTTTTACTTATAAGACGACGGCATTACTTATGAGATATCAATAAAAAAAAATTTGTTTAATGTTCTTTGATTAATATTTATGAAAAACTTTCGAGAGAAAAAATATGCAAGAAAAATATTCAATTTATGTAATGGCACGACATCCCATCACCTATCTCTTTTAGAGGGCATGACCTTTTTTTTAAATACTTGGTCAGGAAACAGTTGTGTGAAAATTATGTACTAATGTCCCTTTAAAACATAATTTCATCACACCAAGGAAAGATGATAGAAAATGACCAAGGAAAGCAATCGTAGTCTTTTCACGTTTTTGAATAGGAAGTTTTTTTTTTGCTATTTCAATGTAGATGTCACGACGGCAGGACCTTTTTTGCACGACTTTGTTAGTGTTACTAGAGCTACAGTGGACGTAATCGAAATTAAGGCTCAAGGTTCCTATCAGAAAGAATATGTTAAGACACGTCTGAGTTGATCACGAAGGTGGTGAAACACAAATTTTGACAATTTAGACATGTTTTGTTAAACACACTCTTTATTACAGATTGTATGAAATGTCAACTTGATAAAATCAATTTTTTTTCTTCGAGTTCTCTTTCCGTACAATCTTTAATGATTGAATTTAACAAAACATGCCTAAATTGTCAAGATCTGTGTTTCACCCGACTTCGTACAGGGGCGGATTACACTATGGGAAATTCGGTACCGTGCCCATGGCGCTGGAAAAATTTGGCGCTGAGCTCAGTCACTGAATGGACAATTACTGTCTGAAGAGAAATTGTTTATTAGTTTCAAACTGAAATTTAAAAAATTTTTGCCTCTGGCGCTCGTAATCTGTCACAAACCTACAGAGAGTTTGCGAATGAACTATACACAATAATCTCGTAAAGCACAGTACGCAAGTAGTTCCCAATTTTTATTTTGACAAGCGCATGGGTCCATGAATGGTCATTCCATTTCATTTAATTCAGTTTTAAAGGTAAAATTACAAAAACCAAACTCTGGTGTGACGAAATCAATTGAAAAGATCTACGAAAAGTCTAAAATGAAATATTTAAAACTATAGTTCTTCCTTACATTATATAAAGTGGCAAAAAAGGAGGACCTCGTGAACTAGTTCAGAATGGAGTGTTGATCTGATCTTCATTTCGAGGGCAACATCACTAAAGGCATATCTCCGATATCTCAGAGATCTTTAAGGCAGCTTTTACATAGTGAAAAAGCTAAATTCTATGTTCTGGCATATTTATTCTTCAGGTCAATTTCATGTTTTTCCAAAATTAGGTTTTCAGGTCAATCAAGTCAGGTCAAAATTGAATAAAACAGGTTTCAGGTCAACTCAGGTTCAGGTAGCCTGCTTCAGGTTTCAGGTTGACCTGACCTGCTTCCGAGCCTTACCGCCATATCGTTCCGAAGATATTGTCGAAAAACTGAAATACCTCAGGAGAATACGCCGATTAATGCTAATTTCCCTAAAATTTATGTCGGATTCGAGATTCATAATTTTTCACTACCTTTCGGGGATATGCCCTTCTTTATAAATATTGCCCTCGATTTGTTTGAGGAAAGCTGACTTCTCGAAAATAATACCAGAGCGCATTAAGAAGTGAAAAAATGAAAAAGAAAAAGCTCGAACTAAAATTTTTAACTTTTCACTCATACCAGTGCTATACCACAATAATCAAGACAGCATTTTCTTTTCAGATGTATCAGAATTTTTGTAGTGATATAGTATTTTTGAAAATTATCTTGCTCGCTGAGCTCGCAATTACATTTATTCCACTTCTATCTTAACACTATCATCCATTTCAATACTCTCCGTAACGTAACGTTCGTCTTGAACAAGCAGTAATGATGTTCGTTTATTTATATACGAATTTCGTATAGAAAAATTGGCGCTTAGATTCCGTTTGCCAGTGGCGCTGGAAACCTTAATCCGCCCCTGACTTCGTAAGTGTCCTAACCTGTTCTTTCAGAACCTTACTTTTGTCTAACTCATTATAGATTGAGTGAAATGTCATCTTGATGAAAACAATTTTTTTTACTGTCAATACTAGTATTGAGTGTGTTTAACAAAACATGTCTAAATTGTCAAAATTTGTGTTCGACCAGCCTTCGCAAGTGTCTTAACCTGTTATTTTAGAACCTTGGACCCATTTACACAAACAAAAACGCTTATACTTGTTTATACGGTGTGATGGTGGCAAACCGTATAAATACGTTTGTTTTTGTTTATATGACTGGACCAGCTTAAACACTCTGGCAGCAAATTTATGCCTAGATTTCACTAACATCCACTGTAACTAATGTTGCTAATAGCATAGACAAATCACCAATGATTGAGAAAGACCATATGAGCTAGATGGTTTACTTTTCTCTGTCATGCTCGAGAACAGATCAATCAGATGTAAGTTTGATATGAAAGCACGTATCTGATCTCATTCTCATCTGCAGCGCCTGTAAAATTGAATAAAGCTCAGAACATGTCATTATCTGAGCAGAAAGTAAGAGAACATTTTTTCATGTAACCCCTAAACATGGACTGGATGCTGATATGTTAAACATTGAAGTCTGACGTCAATCTACAAATTCGCAGAATTGAACTTATTTTTTTTTAGAAAATAAGCCGATTTACTAGCGTAGATCACGTACGGGGGCCTCCGTTTGGGTCCATTGTTCTGGTTTTGGGTAGGGTTAGACTTAACTTGATTGAACTTACAGTAAAATATTTTCTAAATGCATCACCAGCAACAACTGGTATTGCATTGTTAGCACGACATGCATTTATCATCTGTGTACACCCAAAACGCACAAAAGAAGCTTAAGTGCTTAATAAATACACAAAGCTTAATGAAGCACAAAGGTTTACAATGTTGGTTGACCAGTTGAAGCAATGCAAAGCCAGCTGAAAAATTAATGAAACTTGTTGTCCGTTCCCACATACGAAAAAAAGGCATGTTTGTCGAAATATCATAAGAACATCAGAAAAGAGTAAACGTAAAGAACAAATTTGACACATCGATGTGTCACAATTTGTATATAGCTTTTTGAAATGTCAACGAGAATTTTCGTTTCCACTTTGGCGAGTTATTCGTCATATGAATAAAATATTGGGACTGTATTCGCGATTTGCAAGTATTACGATATAGGTGACACTACTTTCTATGTTAGAAAATTTGAATATCGGACATAAGTCTAATAAAAACTAACAAAAGAGAAAACGAGTAGATCGTACTCAGAATACATTTAGTTTTTGGTCTTGCCTTGTCCAAAGAACTAAAATAATCAAGGAATTATTACAGACAAAGTACCTCATTTTTATAGTGATTATCCCTGGATACCGAAACGAACGAACAACAAACAACATTGTGCCGAAGAAATATAATATCGAAGGGCAAATAAGTCATCGAAAAAAAATAAATAAATTGAGAAACGCTAAATCGTGATTCTTTAATTTATCATCTCCTGCTACCTTCAGATATCACATATTCATACTGTTAACCTAACCGTTAACCTTGTGTACCCCATGTACCCAATCATTAATCTTGCTTCGTGAGCGAAAGTGTGTGCAAAGAGATACGAAAATACTAATGAGACGTTGAACATAATTTGATTTACATCGCAGAAAAGCTTCAAAAAATCGCGAATTTCTCATTATATGCTTGTCACATTTTTCGTCCAAGATTAAAAAGCCGACTAAATGTACTGTGTCGACATAACGTTCTATATGCGAACATCAGGCAAGTATAGCGATTCCCAAGTGGTCAAAATCGATAGAGATGACTTTGAGTTGACATTTTATTTCATTCCGTTAAAAAACAATTGATCGAATTCAAATGATGTGATAAACTTATTGAGTTTACTCGAGGAACATATTTTTGTTTTTCCGTTTTTTTATGTTCGCTGACCTTTTCCTGGCTATAAAATCCATCCAAAGTATCACTTTGTATGTTCGTTTCTTCGTCAGTTGTAGTTGTACATACAAACATGTTTACGTATCATGGCACCACGTTAGTAAGGCGCAGTGACGCAAGTCCACACTACAAAATTTTTTTGATTTTTTTTAGAACGTTTTGGCTTTTCCCCTTGCTTCCAATGACTCCAAAAGTATGTTAGTTGTAATCTAGGTACGAGTACGAGTTCAACGATCTATAGCACATTTGTATGGAAATGGTCAGATTTGACTCATTTTGAAATGATGAATTTTACCAACCTTTGCTTGTTTGCCTGTGAAAAATTTCTATCTCGAGATTGGCTCAAGCGATGTTGATGAAATTTTGGGAGTAGTGGGAGTAGTTCGGAGGCATAATTCTAAGACATTTGGCGAAAGAAAATTTGGTCTAAATGATCTAGTTTGGGAGCTACAGCTCTCGAAAGTTTGTATGGACGCCCCATATATTTACATAATATAAAATGAGTTTTTTTATGTGTGAGTAAGTGTATCTTGATGTGTTGTGAAGTTAGAGTTTCGGTTTGACATGTTAGATGGCTCAAAAAACTGGAATGGTGCGCCATTTGCAAAAAATGTCGGCCGGTTGGAAAAGATTTTCAATTTTATGGTTTTAGTTTTTTTTTGGAACCATGACAGATAGAGTATTGATTTCTTCGACAAAGTCTCAGTGGTTTGAGGGTAGAAGGGTGCGGCATTGGGAACAAATGTCGGGCAGTTGGAAAAATGTTTAATTTTTATGGTTTTAGGTTATTGTTGGAAATGTGACAGTTATGCTATTGGTTTCTACGAAGGACTTGCGTCACCTTTCCTCTTCTAAAAGGTTTTTTTCTGGTATATATATACAATGTAGCACAGACATGACAATCGATTTATAACAGCACAAGTCTCAATTACTTCCGATTGAAATAGAAAAAACCGTCAGCATTTCAATCTTAAAATTGAACTGAACATTTCATATTATTGAATGGAATTCGTATACGAGATACATAATACCACTTAAGCACAGCATACGTATAATTCATCAATATCCGGAGATGGTAACATCAGATGTAACACTAACACTAAATTAATTAGATTGACAACATAAGTCCCTGTCTACAAACATTCTATCCAATATATGATTGTTTGGAGCTAAAATAGCAAATGGGGATATAGCATGCAATCATTATATGACATAAAAGTATAATAAATCTTATTCGTCGTTAAATTGAACAAAATGAGAATGTCACAGACGCATTTCGATAAATGATGGTAACGAAATCATTTATTATTTCGGCATGATTTCGTCGACGAGTTTTATGCGTAATGACTGGCTGCAGGCATTTTCGGTGTCTGTTTCTTCAGTTTGTTTTTGTTTACAAGGAAACAAAAAAAAGCATCGAAATAATGGGAAACATGCTAAATACTCTTCGGAACATCCTTCTCTATTACTAATTCGAAGGTAATGAGCATTGACACCCTCACAATTTAGCCCTAATCGTATATTCGGTTCAGTGAAATTTATGTGGCTTCGAACAAAGGTGGAATAACATGGAGGGATTCTTTTGAAAAACAGCCTACCGAAATCGGGCGTGTTTTCTAGTGGAACTTTTTATAGGTACCTAGAAAGGACTTCGACCCTAGAAGCCAAAACCACTCTTTATTTATATTAATAATTAGTAAAATATTTTCAGAATTATGAGTTCCTATGAACTCTGGTGTGAAACCAACAAATTTTTAATTTTAATTTTTATTAAAAATTTGTTGGTTTCACACCAGAGTTCATAGGAACTCATAATTCTGTATTTGTTCAGTTGAGTTAGTCTCATTTCTCCAAACAATGGCCTTAGTTGGCCATTGTCGTAAAATCCACACTATACGATGACATCGAACTGATGCCGACTATAATCGTGTAAATACGAATGGAGAACGAAGTGTATTGGATAGATCAGCGTAGTTACTGATGTGTGGCAAACAATATTCATGCGAGCCTGTGAGCTAGTAATGACATGAATATTGTTGGCATTAGTGGTTAACGTTAAATGTGGCACATAAACATCTGAAATGACTTCATTTTTTGCTCGTCTCGTTGGTCGAGTTGGATAGGCGCTGGATTTATAAACCAGAGGTTGCTAGTTCAAGCCCAGCTGTAGACAACATGAGCAAAAATGCTTTCACTTCAGATTTTGATGTCTAGTATGTTTCACTTAATGTAAATTAAAATATTTTGTTGGGGTGATAATAAAATTTAATTAACTTTTAAAGCACATAAATTTACCTTTCACCAGTCACAAAAGCTTCGAAGAATTTTTTTGAAAGTGGTTTTGGGTTCTAGGGTTGAAGTCCTTTCTAGGCACATAGAAAAAAGTCAACTGGAAAATGCGTCCGATTTCGGTGCGCTGTTTTTCAAAAGAATCCCTCATGACATGAAAGTCACCTTTTAAAAACGGGTGTTTTCGAAAGCAACGATAATAAATGCTCTAGTTAATGTTTTCTTATGAAGGATAATGATCGCTTCAAAGTTTGAAGTAAAAGATTTCAAAAATTAACATGAGATTTATTGATTGTAGTCCAAGTCGTTTTTAAAGACATTAAAGTACTGATGATTGGAGAGCATAAGACTCAGGAATATTAGCACAAGATTCCGTGATAGCTCTACCCTCAAAGGACCACACGGAAATAGTCATAGAACAAAATGCTTGCAGTAAAAGTTAAGTGGCCACTCCACTCAACAAAAAGTACTCCGTGAGAGAGCCGTAAGAGAGCGAACAAAGCAAAAATTGAAAAAAAAAATCAATTTTGTCTCTCACACGGAGTACTTTTTTGGTAAGTGGAAATCAAATATTATCTTAATGCTTAGTTTCTTCTACCAAAAAAGTACTCCGTGTGAGAGACAAAATTGAATTTTTTCAATATTTCCTTTGTTTATTTGACAGCTCGCTCTCTCACGGAGTACTTTTTGTTGAGTGGAATGGACACTTAACAATAAAGTACTCCGTGTGAGAGACAAAATTGATTTTTTTTCAATTTTTGCTTTGTTTATTTGAGAGTTCACTCTCTCTCCATATCTCTCTGCTATCTAACGAAGTACTTTTTGTTGAGTGGAATGGAATGGGTTGTGATGAAAGTTCATGATTTGACCGTCGAAACTGATCGCCAGCGCCACTGTCAACATTTTCTTTTTGATTTTTCACTTCAATGATCTATTGAAATTGAGATATAGACTCAATAAACCAATTTGTTCAACGTATACTACATGCCTGAAACATAAATAGTTTCACAAATTGTGTATTTACTGAGCGTCATAGACCTGAAACGTAATTTTTCTTCTTCTTAAAATGGCGAAAATCACAGCCCATTCTGGAATGTACTGACGCACTAACGAGAACACTCTAATGAACAATAGTTATTTATGCAACAAGTTGCGAAATGGGGTTGTCTTTGTCACTAAATAATTTGTAGTTGTCAAACAAGTGTGGCGAGTTTGATAAAAACCCAATTTCGAGAATTCGGGTGTTTATGTCACACAATTTTCTGTATCGTAAAATTCCTAACTTTTCTATTCAAAGATAGATTAATGTGTAGTAGAACGCGAGTGAAGCGAGCGGTTTTTTTCGCACTAAAGAATTTCTTGTATTACACTGAGGAAGAAGAGTTGAAAATCTCACCTGTAGCTGGTAATTTTGGCTCCAGGTAATCTGTAATAGCTCGGTGGAATAATAGTTACTTCTGCAACTGCGCTGCGAAAACTGAACTTTATCATGCGTGTTTTGGGTGGCGACCGAAAGGTCTTCGTTTTATCACTAGTGGTAAAATGGATTTTCATCGGATGTGATCTAAATTAGACATTTTCTGTGAAACTTCTTCAATATTAAGGGAATAAGAGGCGATGATACTTAAATTGTTTTACTAGATTCTGTAGAGCATTAGTAGTTCTGTTAATATTTGAAGAAAAAAAAATAAATAATTTTTATAGAAAATCACACCAAAATTGTTGTGCTGCTACCGTTACAAAATTGAAACTTTCATGTGCGAGGTTGACGCAAAACGACAACTCATGACTAACACAAAAACTTTTTAGAAGTACTTTATGGGCTCACAAGTAGAAAACATCACAGGAACACGTTTCTGGAATTATTTTATTCAAATAAACAATTTTTATTTAATTAATTTCACATTTCGTTTTGCTGTTGCGTGACAATATAAAAATCCTTTCTGATTTGATGTATGCGAAATACAGTTCACTTTATGACATTTGCGTGTAGAGACACTCGCTCATAAGAGAAACTAAAAATTGAACGCGCTCAAATAAACACATTGTTCACAACGAGCTGTACATTTTCCCATGTACTTTTCGGCACTAGTGATGAAATGGTTAAAAGTTAATTTTTCGCAGCTGATTGCAGAAAACGTTGTATGCAACACGCTGCGAAAAGTGGTAGTTTTTGTCACTAGTTGTGATGTTATTAAATGAGCGAAGCGACTACTTTTCGCAACTAGTTGCATAAGAGCAACGCACTTCAAGACAGTACTATAAATAGGGTACTGAAACTTGACAGTGCTCCAAACATAATTTTACACTGTAAAAATAGTGGGGATAAAATTTCATACAAAATAGTACTTTATTTGGCAGCTGTCATTAATAGCACTTTTGCTTGAAGTGCGTTGATAAAAGTTAACTTTGGTGATGTTTCTGAAATTCGGTTTTTCGTTATAATACAAAATTAAACAATTTTATGCTGTAACTAGCAATGTAATAATCCAAATTTAAATTGCATTTGATTAACAATTGTCAACATGTGCTTTAGAAATATCCGTAGCATATAACAAAAATGTCAAAAATTAAATGGATATTGTGCTATTGCATTCAACCACACGAATAACCTAAACCGAACACTTTTTTTGGCTGTGTGTTTATTTTGTTGAATATTTAATTGCAAATCGCCGCAATGTGGTACACATTTTAATCCACCGACTTCTCGGAATAAGTTTCGAGTTTCCAGGGATACTTTGAAAGGAAATCGTAGTTCGTATATAGAATAAACTTTTAAGGTTTCAGATACAATTTTGTGAAGTTTAGTGGCAAGTAGGTTACTTATATTCACCTCTTTACTTTATGTTAAATATACATTTGACGAAATTATCATGAAAATCTGTCACGAACATAAAGTATTTGCATTGGTTGTGTACGGAACTGTTATAAGCTTTAGAAAACGTTTTAGAGTATCACGTACATGTACACTAAGACCATTTTTAAATACGTGATCAACAGTTCATGAAACATTTAATTTGTTGAATTCAATATTTATGAGACTCGTTCAGACTGGGTCTTTAGATGTTTATTGTTTACACTCAGGCAACTCTTCGTTTAATGCGATGTATTCCAAAATTTTCATGGTGAGCTTCTCGTGCACGAGAAATGTCTCCAATCGTTGTTGATTAAGACAGCACCACAAGAATCACATTATACGAAAATATTTCGATTGAAATCTTTTGAAAAAGGTCAGGTTTTTGTGACCGGCATGAAGTGAGAGACCCTATGAAAATGTGTACATGTTGGGAGCAATTCACTTCAGAAACTTAAGAAAGATTCACTGAAGTAGAAAGCTCTTACAATCTCTGTCTCAAATGTCTCAAATACGGTCGAAAGACAGAAATAATTGTAATTGTACATATGTAAATGTAATTGGAAACTACTGTCCCGAAAAAGTTAGCAAAATAGTGACGAAGCGAAAAAGTTCAAGTGTTCTTTCTGTTGTTTGCATGTTTATTCTTGTTATAATGTCTATTGTCGGCGTGTCTATTGTTTGTATGTTTATTGTTTGCATGTCTATTATTGGCATGTCTATTGTTTGCACGTCATGTCTATTGTTGAAATGTCTATTGTTGAAATGTCTATTGTTATAAACTTTGTATGTCTAATGTTCTACTGTTGGTATATCCTATGTTCTATTGTTTGCATGTCTATTGTTTTACTATTTGCATGTCTATTGTTTTACTATTTGCATGTCTATTGTTCTATTGTCTGCAAACACTGTAGATTGAACAATCCACGCCATTAGTCGTATAAATTTATAGGTCAGAGAGAGCTTTTTTCTCCTTTGTTACGATCTGTCAGTTTTTCTATTTTGCGATTTAGTATGGAAATTAAAACTAAAATTGAGATATCTTTGCTGTTTTAAGTGGTTTTTCATATTTTTTTGGACCAAAATGTTTTAAAATGTGTTTGGAATCGATTGGCATTAACAGATTGTGTGACATTTTTTTTCTATTTTATTTAATATTTTGTTTAAAGCCTATAAAGTGGACCTTCTAGAGTTATGACGAGCTACATAATCTTACCGTGTCGGTGTCACATGGTAGTATGGTGTTGATAATTTTACATTCAAAAGTATTTTCCTTATTGTTCAACAAAACAAAAAGTGAGCTGACATCATTCGACTTTAGAAATTTACCATATACTATATACTCAACACCCATACAAGTCGATGTATTTCTGTGGAAAAAAGTTTACAAAAATTTTTCGCTGACTTGATGTGAGACAAATGAAATTTCGTTATTTACCAGGGAGCATAATCTCTTTTATTGAAAGTGGAACCCTTTTTGCCCTTTTCTATTTAAATGTAAAAAAAAGAAAATCTTTTGAAATTAGTACGGAAGCGGAAATGTCACATTGAGTTGGCACTAAATTCTTGGAATATGAAAATGTTATATATCATTGCTGTGTTATGCGGCAAAATATACAAATCTGGATGGTTTATAACTTTTATTAACTTTGTTTTCGGTTTGGAAAATGAAGAGTGACAACGAAAACGAGCATTTCTTTTCTTCGTTTTTAAATCTTTCTAATGAGGGATCTTATACGGATACAAATTTATGCGAGCGTGATTGTATGTACACCAGTGGAAATGACTTGTGAATAATAAAGTGAAGGGAAAGAAAACGGCTTGCCTATAAATGTGTATAAATCATATGGCGGTAACGCGAAGGGTGTTTTTAATTTTCGCTTTTTATTTTTATTCTTTTTTATTATTTTTTTTTCTGACGTTGTTGAATCATAAGACGTTTTTGATCTGGGAGATTGTGTAAATGATATAAAAGTATTTACGAAAAGAACCAATTTTCAAAAATGAATAGAAAGTAGCAATATATAAGCCAATAATGATGGAAATGAAGAAAAATAAACAAAAACATAGCTAACACCGACCCGTACGAAACACCTATTCGTATCAAAAGCCTGCAATGTGAAACTCTTCATTTCTCTTACTTCATTTTCTTCTCCAATGAAAAGCTATTCGCACTCCACCGTACTATGACTTTTGCTTTTGTTTTGAAAAATTGTGTGAATAACAAAATATTGTTCTTGTTTCGCTGAGAGAGACGGTATATCACTCCCTGCACCTTGCTCTGGAGAGGGATTCCGGCATCAGTTCTCTTTTATCTATTTTATGTCAACTCTACCGATAAAATACGATTCACTTTTTTGTTGGCAGATGTCTCAGCAACAAAGTCAATGTGAACAGCAAAATTATAAATGTTTTACTCGACGGATATTAGTCAAATAAAATGTCATCGTAAAGCATACCACCTCAGGACTCTGGAACAGTAATTAAATTAGTTTTTAAAGTTTCAACTCGCTTCGCTTTGGCCACAAAACTTCCCACTTGTTGGAATCTCAGATTTTCTTCCATCGGTAAACAAATAACTATATTTCTCAAAGGATACATGGTTCAACCCTATCAGGATACTCATTTCTATTTGAAAAAAATTTGACGGTCCGACGTGCTACTGATTGTCTGTATTGGTGGATTTGGACGTATAATTTCGACCTATGCTGGACGCGAGGGGCAAATATTTTTAAATTTCGTTGATAAAAGATTTTCGAGGATTTTTAAAGATTGTCCTATCGATCTACAAGGATAGATTAGGAATTTGTCCTTTGACAAGTGGATCGCCACCGGTTTCTGGTGGGTTTTGATTTTTATTTTTTTGGACACATTATTGACAATTTCAAGATTTTTCAATTTCAATTATGAGGTTACACTGATCGCTTGGTGAAAAAGTACTTCAAACAGCACAAATTTAAGACCTTGGTCATATGCAAGGCTATAAACTTTGGGGAGGTCGGTAAAGGGTCACGCAGAAACACCACACTTGATAATAACATGGAGGATTTCATACAAAAATTTACCTACTCTGATGATTGTCATCGCCATGGTGATGTGGTGAGTTTTCTTTGTATGTAAAATCATCAGAAGTGGTGTGTTCCCGCGTATCTTATAAAATGTCGGTATGCGTGACCTCACCAAAGTTTACAGTCTTGGGTCATATGTTTGACATTGTAATGTGGGCAATATAGAGTAACTTAATTTCAAAACCCACCGAAACCCCGTGCTATATCTACATTAAAAACACATACCAAGTGAGCCAATCTTAATCTATTTTCAGAGGATTTTTTACTGATTTTGGATGGATTTTCAAAGGATTTTTTTCTTCGATTTTCAGGGATTTTCTTCTTTTTATTTGATTTTATTGAGTCTTTTAAAGGATTTTCTGTGATTTTGTGGATTTTCCTAAAGATTGTCTATGTATTTTCTACGAATTTGAGGATGGCCGTTCCACGGTAGTTGGCAGAGTTTCTAATCGTGAAAACGTTTTTTTATTTTTATTTTAAGCGGAGCAATTTTGCATTGATGGGATCGACAATTATATTGCGTTTTCCATTGTGTATGTGTGAATATCCGATTACAATGGAAAACGCAGCATAATTGTCGATCTCATCAACGCAAAATTGCTCGTGTGTCTTCAGCCATATCAATTTTTGAAATCTACGAAAATCGGTAAAATTCACAGAAATTCATAAAGAATATTAGCGAAAACGTTTTCACGTACAGTCTCTTGATAAAGTTGATACAGAAAATAGAATTGCTGACTTAATACTGTTCCTGTAACACTACAAACTATAGTTACAGTAATTCCGAGAACGCCATTGCTGTTTTTCCATCAACAAGTAACTTTCTGTAAGTTACATATTCAACGAACAATAGCCTTTGAAATATGAATGGCCCATTAACATAAAAAAAATCTTTTGACGAGAAAAACAACCGATAAAAAACTTCATCGTCGAAATAATAATGTTTTTCATTCATTTCGATTTGCCGTACTAGACTAGTACTACTAGTATAGAGCAATGAATACAATATACATCATTTTTCGTTTCTATGCTGTGTTTTATTATGCTACAAGAACGAACGACGAACGAACAGTCTCTCATGAATGAGTTTATCTAGAATAAAGGAAAACGACGACGACGGAATGTTTTTTTCCATTCACCAACTTTTGTTTGATTTAGTAACTTTTACGTTGATTGTTTTCTTTTCATTAATCGTTTTATGACATTATTATCATTTCGCCGCTATCATCACTGTATACGTATAGCATTTCGGTATTTTTGCTTTTAAGATGGAAAACTTAATTATTTCTACCACCACTCGTCGGCTGAGCTGTAAGACTAATTTCATTTCGGAAAGTTGTAATTAATGTAACGTATAACATTAATTCGGTAGACAGACTTTTGATTAAATCAAGAGAAAACCACTTCGTGAATCTTCGATTAGTTACCACTATTTGGCTGTGAAGGCTATATCTAAGACTAAAATAGGTATAGATAGATACGTAGAAGCAAAACTGAAGCTAAATTAAACCGATATTACGTATAACAACATACACAAAATACACCAACACATTGATACGTCGATCGAACGTCAAGGAAAATTTGAAAAATAATCCATACGAATCAACGTTGGCGCCGATTTGCTGGTACCATAAATTCATGGTATACACACTAACACCAATGAACATTTCGTATTTACTTTTGCTTCAACGCTCGAACAAAATTTTTGTATGAAGGGCCAGTCTATAAACTATTTAGTCTAAGGGCTACATGTGACTCAATTCAGTTGGTTTTCGTTCAAGAGCCAACAGGCAGCACCTAAGAATGAAACATCCGCATAGAATCACTAAGAATAAGACATAGCTCAGCAACATTCACACAGAAGTACGAGACACGACAACCAGGTGATAACGTTATAATTGTAATTCGAGGCAAGTGTAGAGATGACAGGAGAACTAGAATATACAGGTCATGCGAACAGTGCTGTCTTACGTGAGAGCTTGAATCAATAAGATGAGAATAGTTGTCTTAGAAGCAGAGCCTAATATTTGGGAATTAATTCCCGAAATTTCCCTAAAATTTCCTAATTTTGTTTTGCTTGCTTTTTTACAATTAAATGCTTGTAAAACATCCGGAAAAGTTCAAAAACGTTTAATAACTATGACAAGCAATGAAAAAATATTTGAGAATTTTCTGGGAATTTTAGGAAATTAAATTCATAAATTAGGCTCGTTCAGAAACTCTTCGTTAAGTTTCACTGGTGAGGATTTTGACACTTCTTTCATATAAAATATGTCAAAATCTTCACTTTGGGTAACGAATTTTTAGTTCCTGAACGAGTTCTTGTAGGCGAGAAATGAAGTTCTTACACACGATCCGATATTTAGTGGAAAAATATAGTCACTAAGAAGTAAAAATTGCACATAGAACGCAACCGCACATGTTGATAGTTGTAATGGCTGAGATATTTATGTTAAAGGGCAATAACCCTATCTAGCAGACAAATGTTACGAAGGTTGAAAGGCAACGTTGCATTTTTTCCACCTTATTGAATGTAGTAAGGTTGCTAGAGAGAGTGTTGAAAAGGGTGATCTGTGGTAAATGACTTATCACAAACGAGATTTTTTGATTTTTTTACAAACTACACACTCTTCAAAACAACGATTTTGCGCACAAGTATGTAATCTACTATTACATGCTACATGCGTCGAAAACCATCTATTATTTTCATTTAACACAATCTTTGCAGTAAATCGTTTCTAGACATAAACATCACAAAGGAATAAAATTTACAATTTCGTTTCGCAGACGCTTCCATTTCCATCAAACCTTATTGAGCTCAAGTGACAAAGTATTTCAGAATATCAAGTCAAACTGACTGGAATAATTACAATTGCTCCGGTAAAAAGTGTAACTCTCGCAAATTGAATAAAATCAATAGCTCCATCGTTGTGGTAAATATGGCATAATGGAGTGTATATGTAGGTATGAATCTTTGCGTAAAACGAACAACTTGCAAAATTTATACTTCCTTTTTCGCACAAAAAACGAAAATATTCTGCGAATTTCAATTAAATTTCGTGCATCTCTTAAATCATATTTCAGCCATTTATACTAACCGAACATTTTCGGGAATGGCAGGTGAAGTATATTTCTTATATTCCGTTAGAATGTAACCATTTTCCCCCGGAATAATATGATGTTCCAAAACAGCAAACCATATAACCGAATGTAATATACATTTTAACATGTTGAAACAAAAAATAAAGCCGACAGCAGGAGTTTGAGTATAGAAAAATGATTTTTCCCAGAATATAAATTTCTGTTCTTTCTCGTGTCTAAACGAGGGCAGGTACAATTTCGTTTTCCCTTTTTTTTTTTGATAGGGTTTTCAACGGTAACAGCGGTTTAATCAGATTATTACTTCAAAATGGGTATTATGTTCAGCAATTTGTTTTATCAAAGATCAAATTGATTTTCTCTTGCTGAAAGTTTTGAGCTTTTTTTTGGCTGGAACACTCATGAAGTTGAATCAACACTGTCAATTGTTTAAACTTGTTCAGAGTCTACATAGGTGGCCTTAAAGAAGTGGGAAACATGTGAATGTTAGTTTACCGTTTGCCTGTTTAGAGTCCTTACTAACAGTCTTTTCTAGCTAAAAGCAATTTTAATATTTTAGTTAGACCACCAGCTTAAGAGGCATCGCTGCTTTAAAGTATACATTTGGGCGTTTTTTTTAAATACTAAATTTTAGTTTACTTTTGATTATATCTTTCCACCAGAATCCTTTTTCAAAAATATAGAACCACAATAACGATCACGAATGTGTTAGATTTCAACAGAAAATAGATATGGTTGTAGCAGTTTAACGAGTTTGACCAGCTCTGCAAAAACTGAACAGTTTATGAAAATTTTAACCAAAACTAATTTTTATTTAAAGGCAATGGACACTTTTCAAATTTGTAGTCTACATTTAGGCGAAATAATATTCGTTCTTTAATGATTTCTCTGAATCATTTTTTTTAAGTAAAGCACGCAAAAAAAATTTTTTAAAGAAAAAATTTGTTTGTGAGTCATAACTTACCACACTTGGACAAACTATTGCAGATTACATAAATTTACACAATCTGCAAAGGTTTCTCCAAGTGTGATAAGTTATTACCCATCAACCAGTTTTTCCTTTAACAGCTTTACTTAAAAAAAAAAAAGTTTTTGGTTTAGAGAAATCATCTAAAAACGAATATTTTTCCGCCCAAATGTAGGCTACGAATTCGCAAAGAATTCATTGCCCCTAAAGCTAACACATTCGTGGTCGTAATTGCGATCGAGCATTTTTCAAAAAGGATTCTGATGAAAGATATTATCAAAAATGAAATATGAGACACGCAAATGTAGGCTACAATTTTAGCTAGGCATCGATGTTGCCTCTGAAAGTGACTTCTGAACCACGCCTCGAAGTATGACACTACTATCTGAGAGCCAGGCTATTAACTGATTTGTTGCCTTAATATAGGCTAGATATATACAAATTGAACGTGTTTGGGCTAAGATAGAATCGAAGAGGAAAGCAAATTTTCCTTGGTATTTAAGTTGCCAATTGGCCTGTTCTGTATTCCCAAAATTTTGAGAGTAAGTTTTCTTTTATTTTTATCTGGAGTAGGAACTAATTTTGGCTCTCCGAATGTAGATGTCGCTCTTGTAAGTGAAATATGGTGGTGAATGATAGTTTTACTTTACGAGACTTTTTTCGAACCGTTATGTTAGAGTAGAGCTAATTAAATGTTACTAATAGGAGAAGCTAATCTTCCATGATTAGAAAACATCATATGAGTTTGATCACCCCGGGACCCACAGAACTCAATTAATTGAATTTTCTTTGGAGAAGTATATTTGTTACTTCATACGAGTCATTCAGTGTGTATACGTCGTTTCAACCACCAAACACACTGCAACTATCCAAATTATATAAATCTTGAGTGAACTTTAGGACGTTATAATCGCTTGAAAAATGCTATGTAGAGTCGTCCCACACGGAAATCGAACCCGGATCATTGTGGTGAAAGTCCAGTACCACTGGGCCATCCTGTCCGATACTAGAGGATTGTGTCCCAATATGGTTGACACGTTTTAATAATTTCTTCCTGCCATGCGATATTCTACTGGCAATTTAAGCTGAATTCATTTTGTAATAAGTTTGAGTAAGATGATTCACAAAAGTCTTACAGCAAAATGGGGAAACTATTTAATTGGTTTATCGGTAAATCTGTTTGAAAAGTTTTTTTTTTACACACCAACAAGACTTCTCCACTTTTCGGAATGTGCGAGACTAAACAATCTCTTGCGTGGGCTTACATCAGCATATGTGAAAAGAACGTGCACACATCTATGTAAATTTCCGACAACTTTAAACAAATTATAAAATCCTTTTGAACTGTTGTTCTCAACTCTTTGTTCTGACGCCCAACCCACATATGCGAGCTTATCTAATTTAATTTATTTTTTATTTTTTTCTTGTTTTCATTCGTCGAAAGTTTGGTTTTTTCGTACTTCTCCATAAAACATTTTTGCGAAAATCTGCGTACCAGGTGACCGAATTTAGTTATTAAACCGGAAACGGTATATCGTAATGGTCGATTTCAGTGTATCAGATTGCTGAAGCATACGAACTATAAAAGGGAAAACATATTTTCTGGATTACATGTGGCCACGGTGTCATATTGGCGTAAGATATTTTCAGAACGTTAAGTCAGCATAACTCTTCTTTTATATGGAACCATTTTCTGATGTAGTAACGTGTTTTTTACTCTCTCATTTCTGTCCCATCTCATGTAAACGGCAAGGTAATGGCTTCTGGGGATACACTTATATGGTCGAAATATAGGTATATAGAAAGTCTATCTAAAGGTATGACAGGCTGTAATAAACATACAAAGGTATGTAGCATTTCTTATGTGGTATTTCAAGGTGTATAACGAAAGGGAGTTTTTTCCTGGAAAATGGAAAATATTTAAAAGGAAAGGTTTATAGCCTGACTAGATTCTTTAAATTACTGCCTTACTTGTTCGATTACTGCTGACATGGTAAAGTAGATAAATACATTATAGTGAACATGTTGGTATGGGGTCAATGATTAAATTACTTGTTATGAAGCACAACAGGCCCATCTGAGGCTTAGGTGTAGGTTATATTAGGTTATATTCCACCCACTTCTTCCATCTACTTGACTAGAATCATTCATAAAATAATAATCTCGACTCCTCGAACTGATGATTGTTCATCAATGACATATAACACTCACAGCGTTACTCACACTCTCTTTTTCGTATCTAGCAGAAGTATTTCATGTCACGTGAAAAGTTTTGGACATAACTATTTTTAGTATCCTACAACGACATTACTCGACCTCGTCGACCCTTTTTTTATACTTCAGTCATTTTTTTTACACCGTTTTTTGATAATGTAGTGGAATTTTGCAGTAATAAAATGTTGAAAAATATTTTTTTTCTTACTTTTCACTGTCACATCTGTGAGACTTGAAGGATGAATAACTCTTCCGTCTGGCATGGGTCAGCGAAATTAAATGGTATCACTAAAATCAGCATGAAATTCCCAATCTGGTGATACTCTGCTCATGTGTTACAGAGGTCGGTAACAGTTCCATTTTGCAGAAACAAAATGTTGAATTTTTTTTCCCCTGCCATATCTGTGAGACTTGAACGGTTAATAATTCTTCCGTTTGGCATGGGTCGGCGAAATTGAATGGTATCACGAGACCCGGGAACTCGGGACAAACTATAGGTCAAGCTATAGGTATGCACTTCAATATGTGTAGAATATAATGTCCTGAGCCAAATGTCGAAAATGACATATGTCATGCATTCAAATACATTTTTCTCTGGTCCCTGAACAGAACCAAACTCGAGTGAGGGTTTATTCGACAGCACTAAACGATAGGCCTAATCCTAAAACAGCACTAAATGGTGAGGGTGCCAACGACTTGTACCTATTTGAACCGGAACGAAATCAATTAAATTTCATATTTCCTCTAATTCGCTAATGTGACATCTCCCGTTACTGCATCAACAATTTAATAATTGTACAAAGTCTCAAATCGACTGTACATTCACATTTTCACCTTAACGGAATTTACTCGATTTTCCATTGTTGAAATCTAAAAATAAACGAAATCAAACGCTCGAAAGCATAATGCTATTTTCAACGTATCAAGTTCGTTTAAGTGCCAATCATAATACCGAAAACATTATCAATACGTCTTGACATCAGATACGTTTGCTTCGTCCTTTTCTTTCATGCTGGAATCAATATTACACCCAAAAAGGAAAGAATTTCAGTAACATTCTATTGTGTTACCAGTAATTAAATTTTTATACGAAACATTTGTTGGTATTCCCATTGTTATGCGAACGAGAGAAAAAAAAACGAAAGAAAAATAATAAACTCACAACGAATCAATTTAGTTCTTTTCCATTTTATCAATTCTTGACGATAAAATAAATAAAAAAATTTCAGCCCAGTGACTATGTGGGTACTTGAATGGACATAAAATGTGATTAGCAAAAATTGACTGTGAATCGGATGGATATTGACGAGGGTATAGGTAGGTAAGCTTTGAGTAAAAAAAATGAAATTCAATAAGAAAAATCGAATTTCGTGGGATAAGACGATCATTATTTAGTGTAATTTGATTATAGCACCTTCAGACTTTTAGACGTTTGCTTTATCAATTAATCTTTTTCCATTCAATTGCGATAGGCAATTTGCTGACCTCAATGGTGGTTTTGTAAGTCAGCTTTATTTAAAAATACTAAGCCCAGTTACATCAGTCAAAAATACAGACATAGCTTCGAGGTCAATTTAGTAAATTATGCAAAAAAGGTGAAAGTTCCATTTTTACAAGCTTCTCCTTTCACATTTCAGTTTTTTTCGTAGTTTTCGTATTACAGCAGGTGTTCGTAATTGATGTCTTTACCCTATGTCCTAAAATTTTTGATGAAATGCTTTTTGTAAAATTTTCTTCTTGGTAAATTTTTTTCATATGTTCATGGAAATCATAAATCGGCGTCCAGAATACAAAATAAATATGCAAAAGTGGGATTCTCAAAATTCTTAATTCGAGAATTTTCAAAAATCAATTTGTCGACAATAGGCCCTGATAGCACTTAGGACATCGAAAAACTTATATAGTCACTACGAATGTGAAAACCCGTTTGGTCTCCATGACACTACATAAGCAAATTCAAGGACGAAACATCTAGAATAAATCAGAATGTGAAAAGAAAAATTTGGTACAGGCGGGGAATCGAACCAACGCACAATTTGAAGTTTCCAGCTTCACACGGACTTAAAAGATCGAACTAAAATCGTTCCAAAGTCAACTGCACAAGCATTTCGAATTTCCCCTTAGTTCAATATCAAAGAGGTGTTTGTTTATAAGCCACAGTGGTCTGTGACAACTTCAACTACTCTCTTAATGTTTGGGCTATTTCGGCTAAAAGCTGCCGACTAAGGTTAGTGGACGGGGCATTACAATAGTTGTTTGTGTACTTGAATTAGACGATGTATTTGAGCTATTTTCGCGAGTGAGGAAAATTGAAGATTTAATCACAAATTCATTAAGGAATTAGCATTGCTCAAATCTTGAAGTGTTTTCCAGTTTCGTGTTAGTTTAACCTACACACATTATGTAGTAACTACTGCGTTAGTTAAAAAAAAACTGTAATTTTAACCTACAAGTGAAAAAAATAAAGAAGAGACGTAATTTGTTGACCACTGAACGGTGTTGAGGAATTTCGCGCCACGTCATTCACAATAACCCACAAAGTGGCATTTTCCTTATACAAAATGTGTCATATTGTCAATTATTGTGAATTACGCGGCGCGAAATTCCTAGCAGCCCACTGAACGGCATAGTGAACGGACGTGTTTATACGTCGCTCTCTGAAAGTGTTTCTTTTGTGCTTCTTTGTGTAAATCAGGCGTCCCACTAAATTTTGCCTTGTCCGAAATTCGGACATTTCGGACAATTCATAAAAATTTCGGACATTTTCTGCAAAAATTTCAGACATTTTTTTTCTAATTTTCACTAAAGTTACGCATTAGAAAAAGTCTGCAAGTCATTTAAGTCCATTCCACCAACAAATTCTAAGGCTTTATATGAGATGAGAGAGATGAGATTTTTTTTTAAAGTATACTTTGACATGATCTGTAGCTGTACAGATCATAAACCTGAATAGAGGGCTTGAAACCTTCACGAAAAGATAGTGTTAAAGATGTAGGTTAACTAATGCATGTCGCGGAAGAATAATATCTGACATGTTTCTGAGGTAAGGGTTTGTAATAGATCCCATATAAATTTCGTCAAACAAACGAAAATCTAGATTTGGTATTTTAGTATAAAAATTCAGAAAACAGAAATCCAGATCTTCATTTGTCAAACGAAATTCTTGTGAATTCAATTACAAACCACAACTCCCGAATCAGAAACATGTCGTATTTCAACCTTGCGAGACTGTATGTTTAAATAAAACCAGGTTGAATACGGGTCAGGCTTCTTTCCGTTCCTCAAATTTTGGACAAATGCTGAGAAATACATTTTCCTCGCATAGAATAATTTCCTCAAATATGTGGTTTTTAGTCAATACACTTCCTTCGTCGACCTACATCATTTGCATGTATTTCATCGAAGGATGGAAGAAATAATGATCACAAGCAAGGTTAAAATTTCGATGCGCCACAGGCGAATCTTGTAATTAGTTTCCATTAAATCTGTTGGAATTTTTGTCTACTTTTCCTACTATTACTTCAAAAATTCGATCATATTCTCCCTTCTATTCAAAATTTTTTAATGTCGACTATACTGAAAAAATGCTTAAAAAAGATATTGGAGTCAGCCAAGATGTGACGCAGGAAACTCTTAACGTGGCTGTCTTTTAGAGCTACAGCTATTTTCTAACATTTAACGTTTCATATTTAACGTCATATTTCCACATAATTTTCAATTATAGTGATCGCGGTACCTATACACATTTTCCGGTATTTTCTGCCATAAAGACCCATATGACTTACAGTCAAGTGAATAAAAATTTAGGGACAAAGTATTGATAGACTGAAAGTTCAATTAAAAATTCTGTGAAGCGCACCGCAGGCAATTTTTTTGAAAATGAGACTTTTATAAGTTTATATATTTAATTCTGGTCAGGTCTTGAAGAATATTTCGGACATTTCGGACAATTTCGGACAAATGTGTAAAATTTCGGACATTTCGGACAAGTGGGACGCCTGGTGTAAATAGATTTGTGATTTTGTCTAATTTTGTGCTGCTTTTTGATGATTTCGATGTTTTTTGGCGAATTATGTGTGGTCAAATAGTGAAATAATTTAAAATTTATTGACAAAATCGAAATCGTTTGCTCGTGAACCACTTTTTCTTTGATCAATATGTACGGTTTGTACAATTCTATTGTTCTCTTTTGTTAACGGACATGTGCTTATGAACAGCGATGATTTTGTTTGGATTTACAATGAAATTTCTGGTACAATTGTTGTACAATCGTTCGAAAGAACTCTTCGCCGTATGGCTCTATGTCGGGACTCTTAATGAACCTGATTCTAATGATCCACGGATCTCTTGCCTGATGGCTCATGATATTATTGAATGTGTAAACTATCTAATTGTTATTTACAGCTGTAGCGGTACTTGGACTTCTTTTGAGCGAAACTAAGTTAAAATTCATATTGAACAGTGAATTTGTTTTGTAAGGAAAATTTCCATTGGAAATGCAGAATGATATTTTTATCGGTACAAACGGTTCAGGCTTCTGTATACGCTTTGTACAAGACTTTTTGTTCTTTTTCATATTCAGACATGTGCTTGCTACACCGTTAGTTTGGAATAGTCCCATATAACAGCGAATGTCTAACCCAACCCCAAAGCCAGTACAAACGGAGGCCCCAAACGGAGGCCCCAAACGGAGGCCTCCGTGCGTGCTCTACGCTAGTAGAGCGGCTTACTTTAATTAAAAAAAAATTGTTGACTGTAATTATACCCGAATTCAATTACTACTTGAAACATGCAGCACATTTATCTCCTTTTATCATCTATTTCTCCGACACTCTTTCTAGCAAACAAACTTCGTTTTGACGCTGTCAAATTCCTTTGTTTGCATAATCAGGCAAAATGCTTTCGGAACCTTTCCTGAATTTTTCGGAATTGTCAGAATTGAAGTTGCCACAACTAAGTCCTGCTTCTATGGCCCATTTAGCAACAACCACTTAGCCGTAACTTATAGCGGACGTGCAAGTACGAGCTACACAGTAATATTCTTCACCTAATTTTATGGGATCAAGCTGGACTATTTTGGGTAAAACATTTTCCATATTTTCTTTTGTTTTCTCAAATTTTTCTTAATGTTCCCCAAAAAGTTTTTTGGGAAAATTTGGAAAAGTGTGGATAAATTAAAGAGAATATGGGAAAATGTTTTTACAAAAAACAGTCACTGGATCAAGCTTTTGTCGTTTTGAGCAATAGTTATTCGTCTTCGTTGCAAAGGTTTTTGCGTTTGGGCGCAGAATACGTCCCCAAAAACTACAAGGACTTGCGTCACATTTCCATTTTTAACGATTTTTCGTCTGATTATAAAATAAAGCTGAGATAACCGTAAAACTTTATAATTACTTTTAAGAAATTCAAACCATTCGTTGAAAATTATGTCGCTAGAAAATTGCATTTTTAAATTACTAAAGTTTTAGTGAAACAAATAATGAAACTATACCCACACCATACTCCAGGTCTTTGGTATTTATACCAGCTTACACTCTTTCTTTTTCGTAAAGGAAAAACCACACCGTACGATAATATATGCGCTCGTGTGTTTATCGTATTCTACCAAGAAACCCAACAGCTTCGAAACTTAAAGAAAACACCAGAATCTCTTGTTGCATAGGCATGAACTTGATACTTTCATAAACCCATAACAAAACTCGAGGCAGAACTTTGTAAATTATTTATACGTTATCCGTAAACTATCGCTCAAACACCAATATAGACCAAATTATCCTAATATCCCATTAACAAGAATGCCGTTCAATTGATTTAGCTTCGAAGATAATAATCTTCGCTTCGCTGTACAGGAACGAACACTAAATAATTGGTGGAAGTTTGCGGCTTCTCTATATAAATTTCATCACCTAACTTTCTCAGAATTTATGCCGATAAGTACGGCAAGACATTGTTACGTCCTAACAATAAAAATTTGAGAGAATAGTTTCAGTTTTTGTTTGGATTGAACACACAATGTACCTCATCATCATGTGCAGGATTGATAGCACCTTTCAAACCGTCAATGATACCCGAGCCAAAAAAAAAACACTTACTGGTCTGTCTAATCGTAAAGTTGGCGTCATAGGCGCACTTTTTTTTAACTTGTTGAAATTAGAAAACTTGATACAAAATGTGAACTAACCCTATTAACCCTGCATCTCCCCTCAAGATTAGTTTGTTATAATTCGACAAGCTAATGCTAACAAACTGCGATGAATTGAAAATTGTAAATAGCATATAAGAGTGCCAAAAATAAACATTAAACCTTGAACTACTTGTAAGCTCTCCCATTAGATCATCCGACTTCGAACAACTCGAATTCTTTCTATACACTGAAAACTTTTTTCGTACCACGTGCCAATTTTACCATTGATTTGGAATGAACATTCCAAAATGGTACAATGTACCAATTTATTTGGTAAGTCGCACCAATCGTTTGATTCCAAATCAACAGTAAAATTGGTAGATTTTATTTTCAGTGCAGACTGCAAACATCCTCCTAATTTTCCTAATTTTTCACAAAATTTCTTACATTTTTCCAAATTTCCGAAAAATATTTTTTTGGAAAATTAAGGAAAATGTGGAAAAACTCAAGAAAATGTAGATAAGCTTGAAGTTTGAAAAAGCTTGTAGGAACGTCTGGAACGTTGATCAGGAGCTATTGGCGAGAAAGCAAGCAGAACAGCGTATTTTTCTTGTTTTGCCGGTTTTTCACTAGTTTAGTCAAGTATGGATGTTTTCGCTCAAAAATCATGTTCGATATGTCAAATGACGAGACGAAACAAAATATTTGATTTTTAAGACAATCGGTACAAAAGCAGCTATTCGCAAGCATATTTTCCTGTTCATATTTTCCTGTTTTCCCGCACCAAACACCTTTTGACCTAACTTAAGGTCTCTTACCGGATTGCAAGAAACATCAAGTTAGATTCTAGGATTCAACGATTCGTCCACAAACACCAATCGTCCTGATTTGCGATGGGTACACCGACCAATTTCCTCACAAATCCTTCTCAATTTTCATCCTCTTCATTATATTCTTAACCGCTCTGCGATCTTAGGTGAACTAATAACAAAAGTAGAATAAAAATATGAGGCCAGACCCGAACAACTTCCCCGCAGCCCATATTATTCATCCTACTACCTCAATCCACTTGCTGTAGTAACCGACAGTCATCAGAAAAACGTTACCCTTACACTCAAAAATGTCACAACCGACTTCTGCAAACGGAAGATCGCTAGAGGCGTCAACTGCTCGTATCTAGGTCCCAAATTTGACTTTCGAAAAAAGAACCACTTCTACCTGTGTGTGTATTTACTATGTTGTGCTGCTCTTTGTCTTTTACCTATTCGTGCCGCTATATAAATCGTGAAATATTACACAAACCAAAATATGTTTTTTTTTATCAATTAGCTCATCTCACCTGTAGTGCACTATACATGTAAACCGAATTATGCCGTTAAGTAAATTCTTTTTGAAAAGTTTCAATCTGTTCTCTATTCGAAAGCTAATGGGTTTTTTGTTGTGTGGATACCACCATCAAAGGTATAATACACATTTTTAATGGTTTCATTTTCACCAGAAAAAAAACTTTTTTTTAGTTACATTCAATTAGGAAAAGAATTCACCACCGTGCCACATGATAATGGTATGATTTTGAATAAATAATATGTGAATGTTGCAGAAGGGCAAATTGCTTTTTACCCATACACTTTACCCATAACCCATACCCAATTTCAAGGTTCGTTTCTGTTTTTAATTTTTGTTTCTTTCTTCTTCTTTTTAGGTCTTTTTTCTTTTAGTCTGTCTGTCCAGATGTCTGTGTCACAAATCATAGATTATATTATTCTAAATCGAAAATTGGGTAGCCGGTAGTTTTGGTAGTTGGTAGTTGCACGGCTGGATTGACATTTAAAATTGCACAGCCACTATGAGCAAAATCAACACCAGGCAAATAATAATTATTTGTAATCTGATAACCGGCTCAGAGTTGCCACTGCAAATCGAAAATTTTGGTAGTTGGTAGCTAACTACCAAACGCAATTTTCGGCAGAGATGTTTACTATTGGAGAACTACCCACCGACTGACGAAATTATTCTGTCTGCTTGCCAACTTAAAGCTTGAATTTTTGGTAGTTGACTACCAAATTGGTAGTTGACTGCCATGCTGATAGGGAGGTGGTAGAGATGTTTACAGTTTGATAGGTGCACACCGACTGCGATGAAATTTATAATTTGATAATTTGGTAGCTGAATACGAAATTTGTAGTTGACTACCAACTCATAGAACTCACGGATTTGGTAGTTGGCAGCTACAGAAACAAATTGAGAAAAAGAAAAAAGACCTCACCAGCCATTCTATTCTTGTTTGGTTTGCGGTTTGAGTTTTATTTTGTGTACACTCAATGATGTAATTCAATTCAATGGAAAACAAATAATTTTTGTTGGTAATTTTTTTGTTGGCCTCACATATTTGAATGTACTCGTGGAACATCCGAACGAACAGAGTTGCTTATCAACAGAGATAATTTGAATTTGGGACGAAATAAAATTGATTTGTGAGAGATATTATATTGGACCATAGTTTTATATAGATTGTTACAAAGATAAATATGGTTTCGACCGGGTGCTTGGCATCACATTGCTGGGGATTTAGATCAATCAAAACTTTTCCATTGAAGCGAAACTTTTTATCTTTGCCTTTGAATTCGAACAAAAATTAACAACTTCGACGCAGAGGAATTCGTTGTGGTCTACTTTTCAATGTACGAACCCATAGATAGGAATACAAGTTCTACGAAACAAAACCAGAAAAATGCTTCACTTTCATGTGGTTCATCGTAGTGGTTTTGTTTTAATCTCGTTCGTTCGTCTGTGAAAAATAAAAATCGCCGTAAAATTGAAAATATAATTACAGCTCTCCGTTCTTTCGGCCGACCGCCTCATTATCTAGGATCTGTAAAATTTTCGCAACAAAACTTTTTTTTGGGGGAAAATTTACTTTGTTTTTAAGCCATCAAGTTAATCAATCATCACGAAATGTTTTCAATTATTTGCCGACGCATTAGATAAGGGGGGAGTGTAATTAAGGCGATTATCGAACTGATATTTCGTTTAATATCTTTTTGAGTATTCTTTCACTTGAATAATATAACGGAATGCTGAGGAAATTTTCGCTCAGATTTAATACAACTAAAGTCCCATATTCCCGGATGTGGTGGACCATCATTTTTAGTTTTACTCGTATTATATTCAAGGACTGGGTAAGCGAATAAATACCATTGACATTTACTGACTCTAATTGGTCCCGTTGAAGTTCTACAGAAGATGCTGTTTCAATAGTATTAACCATTGAAAATGTCGATCAATTGAGTGTCTTTGTGTAAAACATAGAAGGAAAAGTAGAGGAGTAGAGAACCTGTCCCGTAATACCGCCTCTGGAGAGTTAGTGTAAAGTGCAATCGAATATACTTTGAAAACATTAATGAACGCACGGCAGAGTAAAATATACCAGGCTGGGGCGGTTCGTTTTTGAAACGTCAAATAAGGGACCTAATACACTGTATGAAAAAGAACTCAAATGAACACTGACATAAATTGGAAAGTTTTATTTGCAAAAAATATGGGTCCTATTATAGGGCTACTACATAATTCACCAGTCAAATCAAGCCCTCCTGCCTGGGTCACTTTACTCTGCCGTGATGAACGGAAACAAAATCTCTCAACGTTCTTCAAATTTTTCAAAATAACGTAAAATTGGAAATGAGTTGAATATTTAAAGGGTTCTGACGATATGGTGATAGTAGTGGAAGAGAACTCTACTTAATTGGTCAACATATAGTAAATATTGATTTCGTTCGCATGTTTTTATCGTTTTATTGTACAATGTAAAATGAAGAAACCATAGTTCTTAACGTAACGATTGAGTAGGCCGAAAGAGTTACGTATTACGACGAAAGCTGAAAAGTGTACGCCCAAGGGCCTAAAGTGACAGAAAAATATAAGCTTTCGTCCCGTCAGCTTACATATCTGTCACTTTCGGCCAGTGGGTTTACATTTTTCTTCCAAATATTTACCGATTTTGACGTGTGATAGCTTGTTGGTCTCGTACGGATGCCTAGATTCCAAATATCGAAATTTGTGGAGAGGTCAAAAAGTTGCTGTTTCGTATTCCAAACAAAGAACTTTTTTGTAGTAGTAGACTTGCGTCACTCTTGCTTACTAACGTGCGGCGGGACACGATTTCACATCCAGTAGAAAAACCTAATTTTGGTGTCGAAGTGATGGTGTACTAGGCAAATGATGAGTCCAGATTTAAAATAAAAGTTTTCTTGGAAGGCTCTTCATTCGAGCCTCAAATGAAGGACTCTGGGTCTATAAACATTTAATGATCTAGATATTAAATTTCAACCGGAAATTCAACCCTTCCATTGTAGTATTTACACAATTACTGATCTGTATCACGATTTTCATCCGCTGCAACAGATCCGATAAACATTTACGTTATAAATTGCAAAAATTGAGAATGAAAACAATATAAATTTGTAAATATGCAGCGAGACCAATTCTATTTTATAAAATACATCAATCATCCGATGTGTTACAACGATTAAATCTGGAAATTAATTTCGGTTATCTCGTAACCATTGTAAATAGCACTCACATTACATACGATGTATGCAAATTTCAGAGGGCATTGTTCAGGAATTAAGTGTTTTGTTTGATATTCTCCATTTATTTAATATATTCATTATTCCGGAGATGTGAACTACATACAAATGGTAGATATTGCAGACAATCTTTTACGCAAATACAATCGACTGTGGTATATACCATCTGTCCGCAACGACATTATCTTAATGTTACACCAACCTGGAAAAGAATGTGAAACTGAAATAAAATTTATTCTGGATGTGCACTACAGAGTATACTGAAACTTTTTACTATATTCTCATTATCAGTCTACGTTACTGATGCCGAATATAAATGAAATAAACGCTAAATTCAATTGCATTTGTTACATAACTATTCCACGATCATGACTTCAATAATTGATTGCGATAAGTATGTGTATGTCTTTTGCAAAATTGATTCTAGCAATGTTTGATAAAAACAGCATCAGGGACCCGTACGAATAGTGCCAGACTGGCTAACTGGCTGACGACGTTCACTTTTAATTGTCATATAATTGCTGAGATTATAGCCGTAGAAATTTTGAAGTGAAATGACAATACTTTTGCGATCTTTTGCGAACGATGACAACAAAAAAATGAAAATGGTCAGGGTTTTCTCGAGTTTTCGTAACTTTAAGGGCGCGTACAAGAATTGTATTTCATTCACTGACAACTTTTGTCGCTCAGTTAATACTGTCAAAGTTAAGTGTCAAAGTGAGGTTAGATTGTCCACGGCCGATTTTGTCCGTAAAGATTTAACTTGTCAGTGAAACTTGACATTTTTGATGTTAAAAGGTGATGACATTGTGTTCAGATAGTGAAAATCAATTAATTAAATTTTGTTTTTATTGCAACACCAGTTGTCAAAATTTACTTTCATTAACTCAGCGTGTTCACTGAGCGACGAAAAAATAGAATTTCTGGACGGGCTCGAAGAATTCTTTTGAAATGCATAACGGCGTCCAATACTCTTTCTAGCAACCAAACTCTCAGCTATCTTTGTGAAATTCACACCTTATTTCTTTGCATTCTACAAACCCTATTCTACATTTTGACTGAATACACTGTAATGTATAAGTAAATTCCTGATTCTTTCACCACCTTAATAAAAGTAGTTTGTTTGCTAGAGAGGGTATTACGGCGTCCCATTTTGTTACAAGCGATTTTCTGGAATATTTTATTTTCTTCTAATAAAATCTTCGTAAGGGTAGATTCTGCCAATAACGGTCTGTTGCGTTACAATTTGTAAGACTAAAAACTCTAGTTTCAAGAAAAAATCGTAGTTTCAGGCATTAGACTGATCCTTCCTCTATTGCCTGAAAGTGTTAAAAATTTGATATGAGGTAACTGGTCATACAAAACTATTGCAATTGGTGGAGGTCTGCATTTTAAAACCCATATTCTACGGCGATCTCCGCTATCAACATCTTTTCTCCGCCAATAACGGATTTGTTCCACAGTTTTTCACGCTCTATCGTATCCAGCAAGTTTTATTCGCTCACCATAGAAACTCAGGCGTCCGCTGATAGACGATTTTACATATTTTGACAATTTACCATCAGCAAACCGCTGAGTTATGTAAGAGGACAACCAAAACTTTCGGTGATGAAAAGAGCCGGAAAAACTGTGGAACAAATCTGTTATTGGCGTAGAAAAAATTTTGATAGCGGAGACAGGCCGAGGCTCTAAAGTACCAATTCAAAAAATATACCCGTAAGTCGAGTTAGGAAAGCTAAAAACTATTCTTAGTTTAACGCCCGTCATAGGGATATGACAGGACAATTTCCCGAAAATGTATGGAAACTTTTATCACGAAAATTCACCGAAAAAATTAAAAGAAACTCACCTCTGATGTTTTCCATTGTATTCGCGACAAAAACACAGAAAATATTTCGACACAACTGTGACACTCCGCTATTATAAGTACTAGAATCAATGTTTGCTGTTCACTATTATTGTTTGTTTATTTTCAGCGGTAAAATATTTTCAGTCAAAAAAGTGTCGAATATTTTATAAAAATCATCAAACAGTCGACAAAGGGTTAATGCTCACCGATCATTTTTTAGAGCTTTACGAGAGCTCAGCAGATATTCTTTCAAAGAAATTTATTAAAATTGTAATCTCTCGTAAGACCTGAGCATAAATAAATGTTCGTTCAGATTTCATACTTCTTTAAAGGTAACAAGACTTTGCTGAATAAAAATATCGGCTAAGTTCTAATAATTCTCCGCTGAGTTTTACTAAATCTTCGCTGAGCTCTAATAACTCTCCTATCATATCACTATGACGGACTTTAAGGTCAAAATTTTGATCGCAAAGTTACAAAAAAAATGCGCTGACATTTTTTATGACGAAATGTTAAAGCTGAAAACAAACGAGGCATTCAAAGCATGTTTTGGTCCTTGTCGTAACTGAAAAATAAAGTTAGAAATTTATCTATCGAAAATTACGATTGCTGCATTTGCATGAAAACTAGGACAAAAACACGTTTTCAATAGAGAACGTTAGCTAAACGGCCGCTAACACTAATTTCCAACGCTAAATCCCCCGCTGACGCTAAAATGAACGGTAATGCCCTGTCAATAAATGGCACTATTGTGAATGCATACACATGGACGACGCAATTTTTGATTTGTTTTTCGTTTATTATTTCAAAATGTCATCCGGATCAATATTTTATTACTGCAATCCGTAGATCTAATTTGCAGGAAGATAGCAACACTGTGCTGGAAAAAATCTATAAACTTTACAATGTGCTGTTCGACGACAAACATCCTTAACTACACAACAAACTCGTGGTTAACCTGCAATTGAAACACATGGAGTTAATTTTGTAATTATTACTCCCACAATGTGATCGGATTAATATTTTATCAATGGAATTAGTAGGTCTGACTTGTAAGAAGCCAGCGGATTTAAGCTGGAAACGTACGGTATGAAAGTATCCAAATCAATTACGAAGCCATCCAAAGGTGAATGGATTTCGATGTGCCAGCAAAATGGAATCGTCCATGTCATTTTCAAGGTTGTGGTTATCATCAACCGGTGTGGGATAGTTTTCGTCAAGCGATTCGGCATGGTTGTTGTCGAGCGGTTCAGGATGGTTGTTGTCGTCAAGCGATTCGGTGTGGTTGTCGTCAAGCGATTCGGTGTGGTTGTCGTCAAGCGGTTCGGGGTAGTTGCCGTTAAGTGGTGCGGTGTCATTAGTGACAAATGTTTCATGTACATTTGGAGCACCACCATCAGATTCAAGGCTGTCAAAATGGTAAAGTATTGTAATGTTCGCTTTCCTTCCAGCCACTTTTTCATTTCCACAAATTTCGTCCGAAAGTAATGCATTTTTGCCTTCAGCTGTTTCCATGATACATCTTTCAACTCGAGGCTTTGAATCATTTTGTCGTAAAACATTTCGACCGTTGGTTTCTGCAAACGAAGTGACTATTGGCAGGCGCCTGCCAATAGTGAAAATATTATTAAAATGACTATTGGCAGGCGCCTGCCAATAGCCAAAATATTATTAAAATGACTATTGGCAGGCGCCTGCCAATAGCCAAAATATTATTAAAATGACTATTGGCAGGCGCCTGCCAATAGTGAAAATTTTATTAAAATGACTATTGGCAGGCGCCTATCAATAGTTTTTCTTATAGAATTTTGACTATTGGCACAGACGATAATTTAAAAAGGAAAATGCTATTCGCATTACGTATTCTAGAGCTTTCGAAACCAAATATTATTAACGACTTTATAACAGAATATTAATTAGATCAAATAGTCAGTTATATTAACCTTTTATGAATCATATGGTTCAGGCATGTGTTTTGTTCCTACTTAATCCTTCTACAGATTGTGTGAGGGAGAAATTTAGTCTGATACAACTAAATTCATTTCTACAATTTGTAGGAGTAAAGATTTTGGTTTGTTCCTACAGAATTCATTTCTCTACATACTGAGTAAAGGTGTTGTTCGGTTTGTTCCAACTTCCAACTGAATTCATCCTTCTACAATTTGTGTGAGGAAGGAGTTTGCTTTGTTCCTACTAAATTCGTCCCTCTACAATTTGTGTGAGGAAGGAGTTCGGTTTGTTCCTACTGAATTCATCCTTCTACAAACAGTGTAAATAAAGAGTTTGTTTTTTTTTCATTCTCCTACAAACTGTGTAAGGAACGAGTTTGCTTTGTTCCTACTGAATTCATCCTTCTACAATTTGTGTGAGGAAGGAGTTTGGCTTGTTTCTACTGAATCCATCCTTCTACACACAGTGTCAATAAAGAGTTTGGTTTTTAATTCTCCTACAAACTGTGTAAGGAAAGAGTTTGATTTGTTTCAACTGAATTCATCCTTCTACTAACTGTAAAAGGTAAGAGTTTGGTTTGTTCCAAATTTACTCATCCGTTTACAAACTGTGTACAGAATGAGTTTGGTACTGAATTCAAACTTTTTCAACTTGAATAAGGAAGGTTTCTGTATTCTGATTGATCAACTGAATTCATCCTTCTACAAATTGAATGATGAAGGTGTTCGTTTTTTTTACTGAATTTATCCTTTGACGAAATACGCCTCATTTCGTCATTTTGTTGGACCTTGACCAAAGGTCACTTCCTCAGAATGTGCAAATAGCGAAGAAGAGGCTATTCGTATGTACAATACATACATTGTGCGAATAGTCACTTCATAATATGATGAGATGACGAATAACGCGAAAGCGATACATAGACAAAAAGTACTAGCAGAAAAATTCTAGGTTCCAATGGGTCATCTCTAAACTGATCACAGCATATGCTGTGTCGTCTTCATTAATCTAGTACAAATAGTATATTATATTGGGTGCTGCGAAAGTCATACACTGCATGAAGTACCAATTTTGTGTTACGAGACGAACTCACAAGTGTGTATTTAAGCAACAAGGTTAGCTGATTGTCATTATCTGTTTGCTACCTTTTTGTAATGTCCACATCATTTCATAGAATAGGCGATTACATCTGGAGAAAATTTATTTAATAAACTTTCCTATGCAATTCTCAAAAGCTAATTAACATATAGATTGCTGAGAAATATTAGAAATTATTGAGCTGTAAATTGAGCGCGGCGCCAACTAATCTAATATTCTCGACATGCTACACCTCTCCGCCTGCGAATAGTGTATTTTAATATTCTGGACTATTCGCAGGCGCCTGCCAATAGTCATTATAATAATATCTCGCTATTGGCAGGCGCCTGCCAATAGTCACTTTAATAATACTTTCACTATTGGCAGGCGCCTGCCAATAGTCATTTTAATAATATTTTGACTATTGGCAGGCGCCTGCCAATAGTCATTATAATAATATCTGGCTATTGGCAGGCGCCTGCCAATAGGACCTACCTTCTGCAAATATTTACCAAATCCAAAATTGGTTGAGAAACGACGAAAAGTTTTATTGTCTTACCTCAAAAGGTTTACTGACGTTCATCTTGTCCAAGATATAGTTGAACATCATTGACGATTCTT
Source organism: Bradysia coprophila (assembly GCF_014529535.1). Classification (NCBI taxonomy): domain Eukaryota; kingdom Metazoa; phylum Arthropoda; class Insecta; order Diptera; family Sciaridae; genus Bradysia; species Bradysia coprophila. Next base: position 8,526,436 of record NW_023503501.1, on the reverse strand, counting down.
CGCTTGTTAACTTTCGTACAGGCTTTGTACGTACTCGTGTACGTTTTCCATTTGTATTTTTCGGCATTTTATTTACCCAGAATAACAATTTTTAGTCTTTTCGATACACACGTGATTGAACAGTTTACTTCAAGTCTTCAAGACAAGTAGAGAAATATCGGTATGGCCTACATTGACTGAATTGCATGCTCGTTGATTCTTATTCAAATAATGTCAAAATTTTACAGTGAACGACATCTCAAATGTCTCACTGTCAAATTTTTCTGAGAATTTTATTGTGTCATTGCAAATTCACAATGACATTCTCTGAAAAAAATGACAGTGAGACATTTGAGATGTCGTTCACTGTATACTTTAAACTTTATACTCGAGTGAATTGCCCTAATATTAGTAGATTATTGACATATGAGAGGAATGTCTAATTGAATCCTGTGTACGCAACACTCTCTCCATATCAACTAAAATCACTTGCACGAGAGTACAAATAGTAGGGATGTTTGCGATGTGGGGATGTTTGCGATGTTATTATGACAAATTAACATTCAGCAATGTTTCCATCTATGGGTCACTACAGTATCTCCGAGCCACCGGCAAAAATATTTCATCTTACTCAAGAAACCGAATTCGACATATACATGGATAGGAAACCTATAAAACTCTTGTACTTCGTACGGATCTAACAAAAAACGTCTCGCTTTTCTCCTCTGTACAAACATTATTCTAAAGTGAATGCACATTTATTCCTTAAATGTAAAAAAAAAATAATTCCATCGTCAGATAATAATGCCATTCAGTTCAACTTTCAATAATAAATTAAGTTAGTATCGATTCAGAAATTCAGTTTGCATTTTGAGACGTTTGCATTCATTTCATCATTTTCCATTTTAGATATAACATTTTAATATTGTGCCCATAGAAAATGTTCAATGGAAAAGTTGGAGGAAAATCAATTTTTGAATAAAATATGCTGGGTAATTTGCATGCAAGCAAGTATATATAAGATATTTCGTTCTGTATTTCTGTTCCTGTTCATCTAAAATTAATAACTACAAATGCATTGTATACGTACTAGGTCCCACCTTTTGGGCGGGTCAGGTCCCTTGACTGACATTTTTCTAAATGTATTTTTGACGTATTCATAAAAAGTTGTCACATTTAATACTTAATATATTTACTATATTAATGACTCCACGCAAATGACAGTAAAATTGGTCGCTTCGCTCTGGCCGTAAACTTCCCACTCGTATGAGCTGTCTATTATTCTGTTTGATTGCCTTTTTGTTACATCAGAGTAGATAAAAAAGTGCGATGGATGTTATTCTCTTACACTTTTGCGTAAAAAAAGGAGGTCCCCCGATACTAAACCCGATACTTCACATGGTGACACGGTAATAAATGAACTTAATTTGTTTTTGGTTCATCGTTAAAAATAACTCAGTTTACCTATATTTTCAGTAAATTGGTACCACTCTATAATGGTAAAGGGATTAAAAATATTTGTAAAAGGAAAAATTTATTGGTAGACCGAGAAAAAATAATCCCTCGATTTCCCATTCACAAAACCTTCAATCGTGAATAAAATGTCACGACTCGTGTGAATTACGGCCCTCGCTTCGCTCTGGCCGCAAACTACACACTCGTAAAATTTTTACAATATCCTCTTTGATTCATTTAATTCCATGAGTTTAAAAAAATCTTCAGAAATTAGTTGAGATAATTCATCTTATATTGCCTGCAAAAAATTAACGTTTTTATTAAAATTTCTTGTGTTTAAAGTGTGCTAATTTGATAACAAGCATTTTGCTGGCGTAAGATGTGGTTGGAAAGGGAGTAAAAAACTACCTGCTTGATAAATGTCAAACAACTTGATAGTCAACTATCAAGTTGTTAGTCAACTATCAAATTTGTTAGTCAACTATCAAGATGTTAGTAGTACACTAGCAAGAGATGTTTAGTTTACACGTTAGAAGATGGGCATCGAATGATGAAATTATTCTTCCTGCTAGTTTCATGCACGTCGAAAACAAACTTATATGATTTACCCACACTACCAAACAAAATCAAATTTCATCAAAGTAATCTTTTTTAATTGAGGCTATGATCAACAGTATAAAATCCCGTTTTTCTCGGATAGCTTACAGATCCTTAGTCCTACATAGCCCATCTTCGAACTTAGCCTCGGGATTTTAATTCCACGTATTCAAAAAAAAAAGAATCATCCAAATTGGTTAAAAATTACTCAAGTTATCGTGCCCTCAACGATTTTTTGTTACCCACATTTATCGTTTTTCATAGCATTTCATACATTTTCAATCACAGTGCACCTTTTTGTTACCCACATTTTTCGGTATTTTCTGGTGTAAGACCCTGACTTTCAGTCAAGGGAATAACATGTCCATTATGAGTACAGCTATGACAGAGCTACGTAGGTAATGTGTCGACAATACGTTTATAGATTATTCAGCTCACTTAACTCAATAAGGAAAGCTTTTTGTTGTTAAAGACATTATAAATACAAACATGTAAAGTAATGACACAAAATGCATTTCGAGGGGGAAACCACTGGCCAAAAGAGTGGCAAATTAATTTCTTATTCCCTTCAATTCCGTTTAATTACCTCAATTACCGGAGCAACTCGTCTAATTGCCGGATTCGCTCTATTTTCTTTCAATTCCGTTCAATTTCTTTCTATTTCTATAGGTTCTTCCAGTCAATTCCGTTTAACTACCGGATTATCCGGCAATTCCGCGCAGGGTGTTTAATTTATTACCCGAGTGGTTTCCCCCTCGTTGCATTTGAAGTAGCATGTTACGACAAAAATAATGTGTTATCAACAAGTCAACATAGTTACATACTCCCTTCGTATAGCTAACACTGTTCATATCCGCTATAATGAATATGGATGTTTTAATAGTGTCATTTCAGACAGAGGAGAGGAATGTCTGCATCAGTTCTCTTCTCTCAATTCTACCTGATAGAGTACGGTTAACCATTTTTCGAAAGATGTCGCTGCAATATACCCGGTGTCAAAAGAAAAACCATTAACTTTTTACTCGTCGGATTTTAGTCAAATAAAATGCCATCGTTTAGCACATAACCTCAGGACTCCGGAACAATCAATTTTTCAATCGGCCCTATATTTTCTTGGAGGTAAGGATTTAAAAAGCGTTTCCTATCGTTTCGTCATATCCTTTTTTAAGACTCTTATCGAGAAACCGTTTTAAAAACTAATTACTGTTCCAGAGTCCTGAGGTCATATGCAATACGATGACATATTATTTTACTAAAATCCGATGATTTTACGCAGTCCATATATCAGACGGCAATTGCCTCTCCCGTACTGTCACGCATCACATTTTCTGAAAAAATATTAGCAAAGGAAGGTGATTCTACTCTGTCGTGAAGGCGACTAATATTATTTCAAGTTTGCATACCACTAATGCCTTAACAGATCCGCATACCACACAGTTTAACATTTCTCAAATATTAGGTGAATCTCCCCGGAGATCGGATGAGGAATTTTAAATCAATAGTGGTGAAGCTCCCATACGGAGATATTTTGAATATATAAAACACTCTTCGTAGTTAGTCGGACTGTACGACAATTGAGGGTCAAGCTCCTTGTGTGATTGTCCTTTGCCGCTAACCTGGTTGGCCTAGCGTAAGCTACAGTGTAGAGTATAGTGAAGTCGGCGTCAGTAGAGTTGACATAGAATTGAGACAAGAGAACTCGTTCCGTAATCCCTCTTCTGGCACAAGAAATAGGTAAATTTGAATTTTTGGTTAAAATAAACAAAAAGTTAGGTGAAAGTAGAATTGAAGATTATGCGAGCTTAAAGCCGCTTTTCCAATTAAAAGCTTCAAATTGCTCGCATTGCTCGCATAGTATGTTATTGGGCGAATAAAACACAATTGTTAGAAGGAATAAGTTGAGCCATAAATTAGTTTTATGATAAACTTCTATAACCTCTCTGCTTCAGCAACCAAAATACTTGAAATACTTAATGTGTTCGTATACATTTAATGCACACAGTAATCTTACACCCACTTTGCTATAAAGAGTGGCTTGCAATTGGAGGCATTGCTGTCAGCCAAACATGATTCAATGCTCTCTCTCTCTCGCCCCCACTCTCCAGTCTAGGAATATAAATACCAGAGTGCTTGTTAGGTTGCGTAAAGAATAGCAATGCAGATGTTCTGGTTGAATGTTTTCAATTTTCTGTTGGAAAATTTTTCTGCTTTTTTTTAAAAAAGGACCAACATAACCAACTCAGGACACAAATGCGTATCATACGTATACGAAATTGTTGATCGTCAAACTCAAACCGTATAGATTGGGCAATAAAAAGAGTCTGAAAGCCTAATAAACGACTTTTATTTGAACCGATTGACATTTCTGGAAAATTACGTATTATGAAAGCGTTGTTTATTCAGAATTAATAGAACGATTGATAGTCATGTGGTACGAGTTAGACAACGGTAATCAAATTTTACGATCTTTTCTATTCGATGTATACCAACAACAACATTGCACAATACATTGTGCGGCGGGGGTATCGAATCATGATAAAAACTCCATCTTATATGTCGAAGAAAATGTTTTCGAGATAAAAATGGAAGAAATCCATTGTCCTTTATGATTTATAGGTTTTTTTGTGCAGGGACACATTGTTGGTTAGAAAAAAATGTTTTGGGCTCTTTTGTAAATAATACATTTTCATAGAAAAACTCCGTTTTTTGTTGTTGCTGTACACCATTTCTTCTGTTGTGGCGTAGTCTCGATTTAAAATCAGTTGATGGTATACAACGGAAGCAGTGCTCCGAGTTAAAAAGGTACGATATTGGCTGAGATAAAATTTTATGGGTTAAGTTGACAAGGGTTTATCAGGTTCAAATGAAGTATTTGCGGGATATATTGCGTTGTTCTTGACCCGTTCGTTGGCCGAATAACATTTTCTAATTATTTCAAATGTTTAGTTAATGTTTCGATTGGACAGTGTTTGTTTAAGAGGAAAGGCGAACGCAAACAGAAAGGAAAGTCGGAAATTTGAGATAATAAGGGAATCGGGCGATTCGCCACTAGAAACTTTTTAGTTGAAAAGTTTTCCTTTTTTACTTCTCTTTTTTGGGTTATTGATTGACAATTTATTGTTTCGAACCTTGACATTTTCAGCTTCAGTAGAATGTTACAAAATATTACATGTATTTGTTAGCTAAGCAACGCTAAGATCATTACATACAGTCGTTGGTTTTATGCTAATGACAAGATTTGTGATGTCGACTCTCGGTTTTCCTTTGAATCTATAATACCAGCTTACCAGTACTCGAGTACACTTGTAATAAAATGATTCTGCTTCTAGTATGCGTTGTGTTCGACACATTGAAGTAAATAAATAAACTGAAGCGTGTAACAAGATCTGGGGTCCAGACTCTACTGGGCTTTCGAGCACATCATTGGGCATACTACTGGTATTTTTGAAAAACATTCCGCAATTCAATGATTAAAGCAGGATTTCGGGCGACCGTCGATAATTTGATATATCTATCAAATAGTATGTCACGCGTGACGACTGTTTGCATCTCTTTCAATCGCATTATCAACCACGTCTTGCATCTCTTTCTCATCCCTTACTGGTCACAGTGTTTCAAAAATCTGAAAAAACGGCATGAGTGAAATCTCAGGTATGGGAGGGATGGGAGTATAATATATAGTACAAGGAACTCCGATACCCCTCACGTCGCGTTGCCAACACTGGTCAGAAGATAAAAAAAATCTAAAATATATGAAAACCATCCCGATTTGTTAGGCCGTTCATGAATTTTATCATGTCTAGTATCCATCAAAAGGTATTCAGTGGCTTTCAAACGAGTCCCATCTGGATGTGCGTTGACTTCCCTGTGGACGTTTACTGCTGCTCAATGTCGGTGGTATAACATCCGAAAATTATGCTTTCAGCTGCAGTGACAAGTATCGTCAAATTTGATGTCATTCGAAAGCTACTAAATATACCTTTCAAACAAGCCTAATATTTCAGTCAATTTTGTGGAAAATTGATTTTTACGTAGGCGGTTTGTAACAAATACAAGAGACGGTAAGACAGAATCTAAACCCGAACAAGACCTGAATCTGAAGTGGTCCGACCCAAATTTGACCTGAACCTGAACGTGATTTTTTTTTGCAGCGGAAAGAAAACTTTTAACCAAAGATTTCGTGTTTCGAATCACACCTGATCAGACTTAAAAAATTTCAGGCTCAGGTCAGATTTGGGTCAAATCCGAAAGTGAAAATTCAAGCTCAGGCAAAATTCGGATCACACCATTATAGGTTCAGGTCAGGTTCTGGTTGGGTGTTGAGGAATTTCGCGCCGTGTCATTCACAATAACCCACAAAGTGACATTTTCCTTATACAAAATATGCCATTTTGTCAATTATTGTGAAAGACGCGGCGCGAAATTCCTAGCAGCCGAAAAATTAACGTTCAACGTCCGCCCTAACACTAGAAAGAACACAAAATTTGCATATTTGTCTTGAATTTCGAAGAGAATATCAACTTAACTCTAAATTCAAACGATGAGCCCCTTCAGACATAAATTCAACGTAAAATTATTTTCCCGTAGTTCTTTGTAGGATGACTATGTCGGATCGATACCAACGATATTCACTCCGAATTTTTCGATGTGAACATTTCAGATCGTTCTCTTATCATCGCCATTGATGGCATTACTTTTTCAACAAAAGATTTCGCTTCAGAGAAATCATCAAAAAACGAATGTTTGGAAAGGGTCCCTTGCTCTTAAGTAGATTGCATACGAATCCATACCTAGAGTCGTATACACCATCCTCGATTTTCCATAGTTGGGAATGGTTGTACAGTTAGAGGCAGTGAAATTTCGGCGTGAATTCGCTTCAGCTGTTTTTTAGCTGATTCACACAAACAACCAAAACGTTTATACATCTTTATACGGTTTTACCAGTAATACACGCGTGCGTGTAGCATCTTCAACCGTATAAACAGTTTTGATTGTTGTGTGTGGATCAACTGAAAAACATATTAAGGAAATACATGTCGAATACTGCCTCTGATTGTAGCCTCTAAGTAGAAAATACATATTGAGTTTGAGTGAGTATCGTCTGCAGAATAAGATAATATAAGATGGGCAGGAAAACTGATGCTTTCCATGCATTTAAGCACTCAGTTCATAAATTGACGCTCTGAGTATGATATGTTTAAATCTAGTTCATTTTGATTGTGAATGTGTCACCAAAAGTGTGAATATTATGGCATTACAATAGATGAATTCGTATTTATTTATGGCATTTCATTGTGCGTCATTACTAAGTCATAGCTTCAACACGGGGAGTATCATTATTTGTATAAAATTATTAATATTTGATACGCATAACACACCGACCCCGTCCATTTATTCAATTTTAAATAAATGAAACAAAATATCCAACTGATGGTTTCGTATTATATTTAAAATAAAATAAATGATACGTTCATAATCGTCCGGAATAGGTTTAATTGTGTGTGTATAATATTAAATTATTCATTAATTATTTAACATCTGAATTTGATATTTGGCGGTCGACTTACTGACACATGTTTTCAGTGCCATATCTAGAGGATATTGTGTTGCAGTGATGCGGCAAAATACCGTATAGCATTTGTGCCTAAAGAGCTTTCGTGAGCTTTGACCTTCTTTTGTATTCCACTGAAATATTCCACTTTTTCAATGAAAATAACAAGAAATTCGAAGACTCGCACATAAGAGCCCAGCTATATTGTGCTAAAAAAATAATTTACGTAGTACGAAATACGTAATGCGTAGTACGAAATACGTAATATGTAGTACGAAATACGTAATGTGTAGTACGAAATACGTAATGTGTAGTACGAAATACGTAATGCGTAGTACGAAATACGTAATGTGTAGTACGAAATACGTAATGCGTAGTACGAAATGCGTAGTACGAAATGCCTAATACGTAGTAATATCGTAGTACGAAATATTGTCCTGAGAATTCGACGACTGAGTATAAACGACTTTCTGACAATACAACGAATTGTTAACGAAAAGACGAGTAGTCAACGCTTATTGAGAAACTCACATCTACTTCAGGAATACATCGTTTTTCCTTGCCGTTTCTTCATTTCTTGTAAAGGGAGTATTCCCTTTAAAAAATGGTTAGAAACGATAACTTCCTGAAAAAGCTTCGTTCGACTCCTCGTCTTTTCGTCAGGTACTCACCGTTTCTTCAGAAAGAACTGTAAAATATTGAGGGTCTGGAAGTTCATTTACTTTCTGCGATATCAATAAAAATTTAAATTTTCTCTTATCGAAAACCATTGATTTGGTTGAATGGAAGTTTGGACCTCTGCTATCAAAAACACCATGAACCGTGCAGAGTATCACAGAAAACGGTAGTTTCAGTTTTAGTTTTCCAACAAAAAAAGTCGCATTTTGCATCCTTGTATACGTATACGCCACGCGAACACTTTGTTTACAATAGCTGATAAACTCCTTCTTATTCGCTGCACGTTTATGAGTCTATTGTTCCATTGATTCATTTTCGTATCATACAAGTCATATGAGCACAAACATTAATATTTTTGTTTGTTCCTACCAGAAACATGGAAGCTGCAAACGCTAGAAAAAAAAATCTGCTTAGGTACAGGGCATTGCCGCGTCTCTTAACAATGTTGTTAAATTTTGATTTAATTCGTTATCAATTTTTGAATTTTCATTTCGTGTAACATTCTGAGAGCTTCGGTTTAGTTTAATTTTGTACATTAATTTGTCAGAAGGGAACGTGGCGGCTTTTAATCTTCCCTCAAAGAAGCTTTAAATAATTTAATATGCAACCGCATATTACCTTGCTGGATCGAATCGACTCCGTCGTTTATTAGTGACCCCGAAAACATTATTAATTGAATGAAAAACGATAAATAATAAAATTAAGTTTGAAGACTTTGCGTTTAAAAAGTAAAGCAAGAAAAATAAAATTTTGTTTATGAAACTGCTTCTTCACAGCAAAGGCATGCCATGAAGTGGTACACTCTTAAACCTACAATTACTCGGAAAGAAATTTAATTAAACATTATCAACATCTGGTTCCACTTTTAGAGTATGAATGGAGCTTTACATTTGCTTGTATATAAAGCAATATTATCCGTTAAAACATTGAAGGTAAAGAATTTTCGTTTTTTGAAAAGTCTCCGTTACATCCATGCCGTGCACACCACCGTACATATACCTATATTGAAAATGTAGTTTGCTTGGGAGCGTATAAGTTAATTTGCTTATTTAAGTGAATTTATGTTTATGATTTAATTTATTATATGGCACTTGGTTGAGATATGTTGAAACGGTTATAATTAATTGCTCGTAATTTTGTTATTTATTTTAATTATTTAAATTTTATTTGCCAAAATCCGTCATATTTACACTTTGGAAAATTTTGTGGAAATTATTTTTAATCTTTGCATTTTCGCAAAATTTGCAGTTATGAGCAAACATTTAATAAATATAATTGGGAAAGGAAAATTTTGCCAATCAAAATATGAAACGGGCGAGAACATTTTCGACACTTGAGACCGAACCATTTTGTATAATAAAGGTAAAGTAGCTGCGATACTTCTCATATTTTACTTCAAATATTTGAATATCTGCAAGATTATGGTTGACCAATCAGCGCCTTCTCTGTTTCCTTCAATTTCAATTTTCATTGGCAAATGCAAACATCCACTTAATATCTATTAGCATCGAACTGCCATACTTAAAAGAATGCACGGTCTGGCTCAGTGGTTACGTACAAGCCTTCCACCAAAATGGGTCGCGTTCGATTCCCGTATCAGACAATTCCACACCCTAAAGTTCACTAAAGCTTGGTGGCTGCAACGATGTACACTCTGAATGACGCAACCCAAATAAATACGATTAATTTGTGTGCATATATGTCTAGCCTAAATTTAGGCGATATCTCAATCAAGCTCCTAATTTTCCTCAGAGAGTATTTGCATACTTCGAGGCGTGGTTCGGAAGTCACGTTAAACCGATGATCACCGGGCGAAAAAAAAAATCAACGAAAAATAAATCATAAACCAAAGCGATAGCAGAGGTTTGTGACGCTACTTGACTTCCCTTAAAAATAAAAAAGAACAACCAACGGTAGACTGAGGAACCTATATATAGGAGAACATTTTAACTTTCCCATACTGAACCGAATCAAAAAAAAAATGTGTTTAAACGAAAGTACTCTTCAATACGAGTTAAACGAGCTATAGATCATTAAAAACGGTGGCCTACATCCGGAGAAAACACCACTTGAAATGAAGCATCTTCACACATTTTCAGCACTTGCACCATATTCGAGTTAATAGAAATGTTTCACGTATCGAACCACTACATTTGTTTGTGAAAACCGCGCAGGCACTTTTGCTAAAACTTATATTAATTCAATCTGAACATTTTTTCACCGGCAAATCATAAATTAATTTCTGTAAATTTAATTAAAACATTTTAATGAACATTTTAAAAAAACTCACTTATTTGAAAGCCATTATTTCATTTATATGACAAAAATATGACAGCTATAATGATGGTGTATGTAGTAGATCAGTGTTGCCATGCTTCATTTAAAATGTGCGCGAAGATTATGAAATTAAAAAATTTGTTTCTTCACAAAATTTTTGGAACATTTTGGAATTTTAGGTATTTGTACATTTGGTATGTTGGTTTCAATGAGTAACGTGTGTTTAGGGTTAAAATGTCCAACAAAATGGCGGACAGCCACCATCTTGGAAATTGTATTAATTTTAATTTAATTTAGGCTTATATGGCACGACACAAACATAGTTGACGTAAATTGCTAATCATATAGTTTCCTTGACGTAAAACTATTTTCGATATTTCAAGATCATGGCGACCATCTTGAAATTACGTATTTTTGAGATATTTTCGGCTATGTGGCATGTAGAGAGTTGGGATAAAGTGTCAATTGTACAGTCTCGTTGTTGGAAAACTGTTTTCTATATTTCAAGAAAATGACGGCCATCTTGAAAGATTGTATTTTTGAGATATTTTCGGCTATACGGCATGTTCACCATAAGAAAACACAATTTTAGATCATTTATCAGAGTTTTTAATGTCCATCGACGTACCCAGTGCATTAAGTGATTCCCAGTGTATGATAACTTGGCGCAAAATATCATAAGTGGAAACAACTTAACTGACCGGTAACATCGATGACTGTTGAGACTCGAAAATGTCTCAAAATGTTCTGAACTAAAAAAATGCCCACTGTAACTGTACGGTATGTAGACTAGGGATAAAGTGTCGCTTGTAGAGCTTGCTTACAGTCGAGGAAATTTAGATTTCGGGTTTTCCAAAGGTATTAATCTTATTTAACCCACACTTTATCCCACAACAATGGAATCCATAAATTTAAATTTAGTTAACACAACGGTCACAATGACGGCGCTGCAGTCACGATTTCAAAATGTGATATAGGGTGGCTAATTAAATTTTGGTTTTAGCTACATTTTCTCTTGGTTTTTAATTATTATATTAGGCTTCTAAATTAAGAGTAAATTTATGCAATATAAACCGTTTGAGTTTGAAAAAAGATGTTTTGTATCAGTGAACGATATAGGATAGCGTTCAGTACGTCTCAACATACAAAAGAACGTAAAATATAATTGTACATTTAGCCACCCTACGTCCGTCATCGCTTCTATTGTCTTCAAAAACATATTGTGTGCTTGTCATGATATGTATCAGACGTTTGTTTATTTATGTGTCTCATCGGTCTCATCTAAAATGCTGGCCAGCAAAATTTTGATCATTAAATTCAACGGCCAAATTGATCTAAATGTTAAAATAATTGTGAATAATAGTGAAGTTAATGTGGTTTTGTTTTCTCTTCATAAAGGAGTTCAGTTCGATGTAAAGTGCGGAGCACCATTAGAAAAAAAACTTATCGCTGAAGAATGATCAAAAAGTTGCTGGACGCAATAGCTTCAACTAATGCTTTGCAGGATATAGAATCAAAATTAGAGAAACACCAAGAGCCGTCCATTTGAAATCTTCATCATCATCATTTCAACTAAAGGTTTTTTTTAACGAAACGGAAGTTCGCTCGCAGATTCGGATCGGCACATCTCATTCGTTTTCGCTAAAGCTCGTAGCCGTCGTTAATCATGATTCCCATGAAGAATCGCCAAAAATAAAAAATTGGCAAGGGATGAAGAAACGCCGGCGAAAACAAAGAATGATAAATTTGTCTTTGTTGCGTTTCTTCACACTTTGGCGATTCTTCGTGGTGATTAAACAAATCCTTGGAAATTTATCCTTTTACGAAATTTATCTAAAAGGCGTTATTTGTTCGAAGCTAGTGAATCTATTCTTTTATAAAAGTTACGAAATGCTGCCTGGTTCGATCCTAAGGAAACTCTTATTTTACGTCAGGTAACGGCATCTTGTTCGATCCTAGGGAATTCATACTTCTTTTTTCTTTCTTTCTTTTTTTCTTGGCAATTCATTATTATGGTTGATTTGTTAAATCAACAAGAAAAATCGCCATAATGTGAAGAAAAACCAAGAAATATCGCCAAAGAGTAAAGAAACTCCAAGGATCATAGAGAATTGAAAATTTGTCTTTATGGCGTTTCTTCACACTTCTGAGACTTTTCTTGATGATTTAACAAATCAACTAAATATGATGAATTGTCAAGAAAAATCGCCAAAGTGTGAAGAAACTCCAAATATGACAAATCGCCAAATAATACAATATTGTTGATTTGACTATAACTTTTATTTAGAAAAAGATTGTACGGGACAGTATGTACTGCATATCATATAATTCCTCTCTCGTGTGTTTATCTGTGTTCTACGAAGCCAAAATATAATTTCGGACTACAAGTAAACCGTCTCGACTGCCCAGTAGTTATTTTCCTAAGTTCCTAATGAGTGCAAAAAGGCTATTTCAACATTAGTTAGGAAAGCATAATTTTTATGTGAATGTTTCTGAGGTTTTCCATCTTAATATTTTCATGAAGTTACAAATAATCCACAGAAAATTTTATTACCCTAGAACGAGGTCGGAAAAACATCAAATAAATCAAATAGAAAACAGACTTGGAAATTGTTATTTTGTCTAAAAGTTGATATTAAAATTCTTTGGAAATCGTAAATCGCATAATTGCATGAGCAGGCATCTCAGGATTATAAATCAGGAACTTTGAAGTTCGTCATATATTCATATTCTTATCTTATTCCTGACCAGATTCTGTTTTCATGATTGAGCTCAATCATGAGCTTCACTTATACAAAGAGTTGAATATGCAAAGCATTAATTGTAGCTACTGCGTCCAGCAACTTTTTGATCATTCTTCAGCGACAAGTTTTTTTTTCTAATGGTGCTCCGCACTTTACATCGAACTGATGCAAATTCCTTTATGAAGAGAAAACAAAACCACATTAACTTCAGTATTATTCACAATTATTTTAACATTTAGATCAATTTTGCCGTTGAATTTAATGATCAAAATTTTGCTGGCCAGCATCTTAGATGAGACACATAAATAAACAAACGTCATGACAAGCACACAATATGTTTTTGAAGACAATAGAAGCGATGACGGACGTAGGGTGGCTAAATGTACAATTATATTTTACGTTCTTTTGTATGTTGAGCCGTACTGAACGCTTTCCTATATCGTTCACTGATATAAAACATCTTTTTTCAAACTCAAACGTTTATATTGCATAAATTTACTCTTAATTTAGAAGCCTAATATAATAATTAAAAACCAAGAGAAAATGTAGCTAAAACCAAAATTTAGTTTATCCACCCTATATCACATTTTGAAATCGTGACTGCAGCGCCGTCATTGCGACCGCTGAGTTAACTAAATTTAAATTTGTGGATTCCATTGTTGTGGGATAAAGTGTGGGTTAAATAAGATTAATACCTTTGGAAAACCCGAAAACTAAATTTCTTCGACTGTAACTCTAAGCATTACCCAAAACTTCCAAAACAACTGATATCCCACAAAAACCTCAAAAAAAGGAAAAGGTGACGCTAGGCTAGTAAAAAATTCAACTTCCAAAACATTTGATATCAGTTTTAGTGACGCATTCTACGCCTAAACGTAATCAATTTTAAACAAGAAAATATGTCGACGAGAATTTTATCGATGAGATTTTACAACGAAAATTTTACAAAAAAATGCGTCACAGGTGGCAGATGCTGAGGAAACCCCTCCTACGACAAAAATCATCTGCCATTTGTGACACAATTTTTTTTTGTTAAATTTTCGTTGTAAAATCTCATTGGTAAAATTCTCGTCGACATATTTTCTTGCTTAAAATTTATTACGTTTAGACGCAGAATGCGTCACCAAAACCGATATCAAATGTTTTGGAAGTTGAATTTTTACTAGCCTAGCGTCACCTTTTCCTCTTTTGAGGTTTTTGTGGGTAAAATAAAAGTACAAGGAAGTGGACGTCGATTATGCGTTTTTTTTTTTTGCTCGGAGGTCCAGACTGCACTTGTTATTTGCCGTAAAACGTTTTCATACAATTTTTCAGGTATACCTGAAACATGAAACCTGACCTGGCATAAAAAAACGGGTTCAGGTCAGCTTTGTCTTTTTGAATGTTCACGTAGTCATATTTTGACTGCGTTCGACCGCTTTATGCGGAAATGAACGAGAATACGACCAATGGAATGTCATAAACTGTGTATCCCAAAAAATATTCTAACAGTGGACGAAGAACCGAATTTTTCAAATTTTAAATGTTTGCGCTAAGTACTAGAACATTTCACCTAACACACAATCACACTTATGTTCAAATACCAATTACATAATTTTGTTTAAATGAAAAAAAAAAAAAACAAATTTGTACAATCATGAACATTCAAAAGTGCCGCCGTGGCATCAACATCTCATTTTTTGCAGTCCCTCTCGCATGTGCCTGAGTCACAATATGGAGAGGAGAACTGCGTCACGAACTCCGCTACCGCAATGTTACTGATTCTTGAGAAAATACAAGGGAGTTGCGGGAATCGTTAATAATTTTTACAGTGGCTCATCATTACAATTGGTTAAATCCTACATTTAAAAAAGATAAAAGTTGAACTTGCGAAGATTATTCTGTTCAGTAAATGGACAATAAAGCCGACAGTGTGAAAGTGTTAAGTTAGCATTTTTAAAGGAGATATTTACATCGGTTACATAAAGCTTGAGAGTGACACTATTTACCCAGTAACTATAAATTAGTTGCTGATTCCATCGCAAGAAAACAATAAGAAATACAATTACAGCTAAATTAGCATAAAAAACAGAAAAAAAAACACTTTTCGGTCATTTTTTAATATCTCCGAAAAAGAGCCAAACATTAAATTCCTTTATACTGGTCTTTTTAAAAAATGCTAACTTAACACTTTCAGACTGTCGGCTTTATTGTCCATTTACTTAACAGAACAATCTTCCCAAGTTCAACTTTTATCTTTTTTAAATGTGGGATTTAACCAATTGTAATGATGAGCCACTGTAAAAATTATTAACGATTCCCGCAACTCCCTTTCAACATCAGTAAACATAAAAAACCGCAACAATAAATAATCGAAAATAAAGACGTGGATGTCTCAGTAATACAAATGCTAATCACAAATTCGGCCATCCATCCACTTACATCATCTCTTATATAATTTGCTTACGTCCTTTTCCGGGAAGCAATTCAACAAATGTCTACTGTAATTGTATTGTATTATTTGGCCGTTAATGAATTCGATGACAACAGTGAAAAAAAGTTGATTGAATTGTAGGTTGAATCACCCTGACCTTCCGCAACAAGACAATGTTCAAGCTGATTAGTCATGTGAGACGTGCAATTTAGCAATTTTTGCGATAATAATGTGTAATGAAGCAAGTGTTTGCTCATTTAATTTTTATTGTCTGGTTAAGAGGCATCGGTGCTCAGTTAAAATTGTAGCCCACATTTGCGTGTCTCTTATTTCATGTTTGATGATATCTCTTCATCAGAATTCTTTTCGAAAAATGTATGACCGCAATAACGACCACGAATGTGTTAGCTTTAAATAAAAATAATTTTGGGTTGTAGTGAAAATGAATTCTAGGGGAAAGATATAATCAAAAGTAAACTAAAAACCAGCATTTACAAAACGGTCGAATGTATGGTTTTCAGCAAAGCATCGATGCCTCTTAAATGTCTAGATATACATTTGTTTACATTTCAGCCATTGATAATGCTGCCCGATTTGAAGGCAATATGGTGTAATATTTGATATTATAAATTAGAATTAGATTAAATTTCAATGATACATTTATCGCCTATATTTTTTGTCGTCGTATACTGGTGCATTATGGGATGCAATACGATTTGGTATAGTTGTATACAAAATCTATTTTTCTCTATCTCTTCAACAAAAAATTCATCTGTGATTCTTATCAAGGAGTAAGTGCTCCTGTGTCTTACCAATACAGGTGTATTGGAAAAGCACTAGGCTAAGATTTAACTGAAATTCCGCCGAGAATCTCTTATAGTAGCGTTTTTGCACCAAGCTCGTCCTACTAAGAAAGTCTGTACATCCAGTGGTCTTTACATTTTGTTTCATTAATCTTTTAGAAACGGCAAGTGTATCGCGTATTCAATCTGTTACACTTCCTTCACTTAGCCTATTACATAGTGTTTAACACAAAATCTTTTACTTCACATGTTCAATAGAACTTCCATAAAACTTAAGTGCAGAACTAAGGTTATTTACCTCGAGTTTAAAAGCCTACATTATTATGTCGATAAGTTGGTCGTTTCCGCCAATACAATAATAAATATTACTGCCATTTAATGTCAGTAAGATATTTTATCGTGTATAAGTGAAAACGAGACAACAAAATAAGGCAATGACATGTTTGACATATGATAGAATGATAATTTTCGTTTCACATCCTAGTTGAATAATTTTGAGAGGAAAAGATACACGATAAAACTATATACACGAGTATAACGCTGGAAATATTCCCCTGTATCATAATATGCTATTATTTATTTACTTGCAGCACCCTTTTCAGCGGCTACACCGTTGACACCTGCGATAATTTTCATTTTCACAGGGCTTTGCAAGTAAAACCCCTTACGTAATTGTTTGGAGATTGTTATTTTGCCACGAGGGATTATATCCATTGCCTTCGGATCGGGCTACAAAGCTCACTCTCGCAAAAATAAAAATCTCAAGGACGTAATCTACTGTTACTAGTTAGGTGCAGATAATGTATTAGTCTGGCTAAAATACTGATTCGCATTATTTGAACGTTTTAGAGAATCAATAACAAATGCTTGTTTATTGGCTGCAATAAGTAAAATTAATCTTACCTAATTGTCTTATCAAGTCTGATCTGCTATAAAAATTACTGTAGATGTTATATACCGAATTAGACAGTGCGCGACCGTTGATGAAGCGATATCATTACCTTGTTAAAAGAAAAATTTGTTGAAATGGATTTTCTAGTGTTTACTATAATTGCACTGTTTCTGTACGGAATTCACAAATTTGTGACGCTTAACAATGACTATTTCCGAAAGCGAGGTGTTGCCCACATGAAACCAACATTTTTATTCGGGAATATGATTCCATTTCTGTTTCGTCGACAGTGGTTTAAATTTGCAAAGACAATGTACACGGCCTTTCCTCGCCAGAAGTAAGTTCATTTAGCACACATTTTTGTCAGAGAGTGAAAATAAAAATGTTTCAACGATTAAGAATTATCGGAATGTTCGACATGCGCCAACCGTTTTTCTGTGTACGTGATCCAGATGTGCTGAAGCAATTGGCCGTTAAAGATTTTGATCATTTTGAGGACCATCGAATGTTTGTGGATGAAAATGTCGACGCTTTGTTCGGAAACAGTTTGATTTGTCTGAGAGGCATGAAATGGAGAGATATGAGAGCCACGCTGTCGCCAGCATTTTCCGGCAGCAAAATGAGACAAATGTTCGAATTGGTTGCGGAATGTGCTGATGAAACATCGTTTACAATTAAAGAGAATGTTTTGTTGGCCGGTGGTCACATTGACTGTGAAATGAAAGATTTATTCAGCAGAATGACCAATGACGTAATCTCATCCACAGCATTCGGACATAAAATCAATTCATTTGCAGATCCGACGAATGACTTCTACTTGGCTGGGAAACAGTTTATGAAATTTAGCTCACCATTGGCTGGTGTAAAGTTCCTAGTAATGTTACTGTTGCCGAAGGTCGCAGCTTTCTTAGACATTAACTTCTCCAATTCCAAAGTGATGAATTTTTTCCGGTCGATGGTTTTGAGGAACATGGAATGTCGAACGAAGCAGGGACTGTTCCGGCCAGACATGATCAACATTTTGATGAACGTTAGACGAGGAAAAGCTAACGAGGTGCAATCAGCCGAAGAAACCAATGCTGAAGGCTTTGCTACGACAGTAGAGTCGACAATCGGAAAGAAAATCGTCAAAAGAGTGTGGACAGATGATGAACTTGCAGCGCAGTGTTTCCTATTTTTTCTTGCTGGTTTCGATACCAGCTCATCGATGTTGTCTTTCCTAAGCCATGAGCTGACTATGAATCCAGACATTCAACAGAAACTGTACGATGAAGTACGACAAACATTCGACAATTTGAACGGACAACGACTAACGTATGACGCGTTACAAAAGATGAAGTACATGGATGCATGTATATCCGAAGGGTTAAGACATTGGCCACCCGCAGCAACAACAGATCGAAGGTGTGTCAAAGACTATGACTATGACGATGGACAAGTTAACTTCAAGATAACGAAGGGACAGTATTTTGTTATTCCAATTTACGGTCTCCATCATGACGAAAAGTACTGGCCGAATCCTTATGTTTTCGATCCTGAACGATTCAGCGAGGAAAACCGGCATACCGTTAACACTGGTGCATACATTCCATTCGGACTAGGGCCTAGAAATTGCATAGGTACAGTTGAAGTGACTGTATTTGTAGTTTCCATTGGTGAATAATAGTATTTTACATGCTACATGCGTCGCAAACCGTACATTTCATGTTCCAAGCACAACATAACATAACAGATGAAAAGTCTCGTTTTCGTGTTGATCCGAGGCGTAGCCGAGGTCAATAAACAAATTAATGGATTTTACATGCTGAGGGCGTCGAAAGTAGTTCTTGAAACGTGAAAAGTACCGTTTTCGACGCATGTAGCATTTGTGCGGTGATAATAACCTTACTTTCTCCACCCCCTGACATTTGGCATTTTGATGACAGCTCAGACGATTTTTGCTTATAAAAATGTTAAAATGCTTTTGTTTCGTGGACAAAAACGATAATTCACACGTCAAGAACGTTGTGTTACCCTCAGGGAAATCTTTCGCTTTTGTTGGATATTCCCATTGTATTCCTCGGATAACAAATGAATATCTATTTTTTTGAAACAATGACAAATGCATGCATGCAGGTAGCTCTTACCCTAGTGTATAGTATATTAAAAATTTTGTTTAGTTGGATTGAAACCGAAGTTCGTTAATCCGAAGAGATTTTTGAGTCTGTAAAAAAAACTTTTTTAAACAAAACTAAAATAAACTTTTTACGTGGTAAACCTTCTACGGTTTACGTGGTGATGGAAGAAATGTAAGGAGAGCGCAAGTAGAAACCAAAAAGTAGAAACTTAACCTTAGTTTTGTTTAATGCAAAAAAAAAACATTCGAAAGATAACATTAAACACTGTACATAGCTTACAGAGAAAGGCCGGAAGCTTAACTCCGACCAAAAACATTTTTCTCTAATAACGTCAGTGGATTGTGGATAAGTGAGCTTTTGTTTTCGGTTTCAGCCACCTACAACTAAAAAATATAATTAAAAGTCGCTACACAAAGCTACACCTGTGAACACCTAAAAGTGCCACCGATCGCGATATCAATTTCTTATTTGTTTAGTCACGTTGACTTAATGTGTGGAGCAGTCATGTGAGCAGTGGACTAATAAAAATAAGAGATTCATATCACGGTGCCACTTTTAGGAGCTCATGACTGTATGGAAAAGTTGACACAAATTACTAAACATTTTTTCATTCGTTAGGATCCCGATTTGCACTGATGGAAGTAAAGGCGATTGTCTTCTATGTGCTTTTAAACTTTAAGTTGGAACCGAACGAGCAGACACAAGTTCAACTCAAACTGTTGAAAACGCCGTTCTCTTTGAGAGCAGAAAAAGGTGTAAACGTACGGCTAAAGCTAAGGAAATGACGGGAAAAAAATCAAATGTGGCAAGTGTATGACAGATGTCTAACTTCTCTGCCGTAATTTGTATGAGGGACTTCGTAAAAAATAAAAAATTAAATTGTTGATTGAAACTGTTCAGTGAAATGTAAAGCTGCGCCACTCGACTGGAATAGAATGCGCCTTTCTTTGCAAGAAATATCTTCTCCCAGTTTTACGTAAATTTTTGAGAAATAATATTTTCATATTGGTTCCATGAAAACTAAAACATCTTTCGATAAAATCGTTCTACTTCAGCCGAGAGCCGCCGCTTATCATTTTTCTGACACTGTTGCACAAAATATTTAAAACTACTAAAAATTCGTTTGCTTTAACTGTTAGCGAAAATCGACACTAATTCGAAAGAAAAAAATGATTTTTTTGGCGTTGCAATGAGAAAAGAGAAACAAACTTTTTTAAATAAACTGAAACTCATTCGAAAATTAAATTTGATAATATCGACAAGTTAATGTGATAAAAAATAAAATATTTTTGTTCAAACCAAGAAACTACTAAGTCTACTGACTGTCTAATTTCCGATATAAACTAACACTTGGTCAGTTTTTTTTGTAGTTAAATTGGCCCGAAAATTGTAAGATTATGGAATAAAAACGAAGTTAATGCTGACGTAATAAATGGTTAAATCGGGCGATTAAATTATCTTTATTACATTTTTATTTGTAAGATTGTTAACACGTGCGAACGAATATGTTTCGATTTTAGTCATTATCGCTAGTTAAACAGCAGCACAATTTTTTTTTGCAATTCGAGCCCCATAATCATGACCTATTCATGCATCTTCTTGATGTTGTATGGATGGATATTTTTATCTTCATACCTTTCTTGGTCTTACACTGGTAACCATTACGAATCATATCCTGTTATTTTATAGCACACGATGTCGTCCTACCTCGGCCTCGCCTCGGGTTGATAAAATCGACATCTAGTGCGATAAAAATACCTCTTCTATATAAGATTCTTGTTTCAGACTACGTTTTATGTAATTTAGTAAGCGAATTACTCCCGGGCTGGTTGATGTATCTTGGGTGCCACCAAAGTTATTTTCCTAATGCAACCTGAAAGGCTTTTTTTTTAGCGAATGAGAGGTTTCCAGCTCGAGCCGTATAGGTGAGTCGAACTTCTGGAATTGCGATTTTTCAACACTAGTTAGGAAATGGTTATTTATAACATCGAGTGGAAAGTACTTTATGAAGCTCTAGATTTGTAATTATAACTGACCCGACGCATCTAAGTTTGCAAATTTTACACATTATGATGCATTTACAAGTTGCTGAGATGCATAAACATTTTCCGCAAGGGCATCTTCTTCAGTGGCTATATACAATTAATAACAAATTTATTGGCGATAACAACTTCATAAAAAGTACAGTCCTACCTCAATACATGTGACTCTTGATTTGTGTTATCGTCGCTATAAAGAGTTGTTCATTTTCATGCTGATAGCACAAATCTACGGTCACACCACCTCTGAAATTATATTGAGGTAGGACTGTTGCGCGTGCTAGGTCGTTCGTCTGTGCGATTAATAACTAAGAGTATTATGACTAATTTACAAGGTTCGTAAAACAATTGCCAATCTGCAATAATAAAACGTCGGAACTATGAGTAGACGGGTGTTTGCAATGTAAATGTAAGTACTTCATTCAAATCAACTTGATTTTTTTAAATGTTCGTCAAACGAATCACTTTTTTTATTAAATTCGAAATTCTAATTTTATAAAAATTTTGTTGTTGGTTGATGCTTCCTCAGATATAAATTTTTATTGGTGTAAATAAAAGATCTAAAAAAAGACATTCAAGCGTATACGATTCATGATCTAGGTCACATTCGAAAAATACATAACCGTTCAGTGAACACTATCACAATTAGAAAACAAAGACGATCACAGATTTGTCAAGACTGGAGGACATGCGGGCTTGCGTACACAAGATTAACTCAAAATTGAATCGTAGAAAACTTTACGAATATAAAATCAAAATTTGCATGAATAATTTAGTTTGAGTTGATCGTGAACCGATTCAAGTAAAATTGTAAATTTGAGTGGTAACATTTTTCCGGTGAAAATCTTTTTATGAATTTCATTCAGTGATTTTTACAGCAAAACGAAATGACAAAATACTTTGTGAATACAATCGCCAATAGAAACGATTACACGCCACGTTACTATTCGTCATATTTGGTAAGATTCGCCTAAAAGGATCGACTTTTATTGTGATTTATGTCTGCCAACCGTTTTAGAGACATTTTTCAAGATATAAAAATCATTTGTTTTCCACAAATTATTACGTCTTCTCGACTATATTACATTATGAGTGTGTATGGTCAAGGTCACTTTATTTGTAAATTTATAAATTTGTTTACATATAATCATTTTCAACGGTGCGGCACACAAAATATAATTTGAAAGATGTGTTCGTGAAAATGTTTATAAATAAACATGGAAAATCACTTGATTTATAACCAAGTAATATTTTATTGAATCTGTGAAACATTGCATAGGCTTTAATGGTGATCAGTGCATATATGCAATATCGCATGATTCTGTTTATGTTCGGAAAGTTAATGGGAAACGATTTTTAAATTTAGGCACCGTACATTTAACTACTTAAACAGCCGTCGCAGTCCGAAGTGTGACACGCTGTCAACTTGAAATTAGTTTTTATGACAGAAGACACAAAATTAGTCATGAAATGTGGAAATGTAAACGGAAGATCTAGAGATTGTGATCAATTTTCATGGAAAATATCGATTTTTCGTATATCACAGTAGGACTGAAAAACATTTTCTTTTAAAAGTTCGTTAACATTGAATAGCTGCGAAAGTTGATCATGACATATAAGTCCGCCTCTGCGACACTGAGTATTTTCAATATACAAGTATTTTCACGGTGGCCAACATTTCCAACTTTCGTTCAAAGCAGTGTACATTGGGCGTTTCTTAGTAATTAATTAATGCGGAATTAATTTTGTAGGACAAGTCTAAGTCACAAGTGTGGGCTTAAGGAAAACGCTTTGGAAAACGAAATTTTACCAAGCGTAGAGTTTGCATATTCGAGCCGAGGTCGAGGTATGAAACTACTTTTGTCAAAATATTAGTTTCCGAAGCGAGTTCCTTAACACATTCTTATCGAAATGGGGCTACTAAGAGTTACTAAGAGTTGCGGGAATCGTTAATTGTTTGTACAGTGATCACATCTAGCGAAAAACGCAATTGTGAAAAGATGTGATTCGCACATTTTTCGTAAAATAGACAAAAAAATGTGATACCAGTAAGTTCTAGTCACATCGTTAAAGTTGTGCCAGAAATTTCGAGGCGTGTAATATAGAACGGACGAGGAAGCTCCCTTTTTGTTAGACCAGTTCGGCAAAATGAATAGCATATTCTAAGGGAATATAATGAAAATGTAGAAAAACGTAGAAGTTTCCTTTTGTATGTTGTTATATATCTTCTTCTTTGCCTGTTTTTATCCACTGCTGGACGTAGGCTTCCCCAATTCTCTTCCATTCCGAACGATCCGTTGCCACTTCTGCCGTAATTTTGATAAAAAACAATTTCCAGTGGAAATAACAAAAGATTTTCCAATAATTCTTTTGGTATTTCATTGGAAATTGTTTTTCTTCCGAATTACGGCAGACTTGTTGGAGTGTCGAGCAATCTCATAATGGGCAATCTGATAAATTTTGCGTGGAATTGATGTATAATTGTTGTATTTTTTCTGTGAAAGAGTTGTAAAAATGTTGGACAAGTGAGGTGTCGGGTTGTGTTTGTGAAATATAACTGATTGTGAAATATAACTGATGGTCAACCGATGGATTATTGTTGTGTGGGTTATATTGTCGTTGCCAGAAATTATGGAATGTAATGTGAATTGGATTTAGTGGATTTATTTAAAATTCTCAAGGGTGGCTGGTCTTTAAGAATTAGCCACTGTAGTAACCAATAAATTATAATTTTTTTCTCAAAACCTAAAAATCCTGAAATTAGTAGTTAATTATTTACATCTGTGTTCGAAAAGCCATCGGTTTTGAAAAAGTTTATTGAAAACATTTTTCGGAACAGTTGTATTAATTGATTGAATTTTGCATATACCAATTTCGCTTAGTGTTCTATTAAATTCAAATAATATTTTCTAGCCGACCTACTACAATAGTTACTACAGTCCATACTATGTAAGTAACTGTTCTCTTTAAAATTAAATTCAGTTTATTTAACAAATAGCTTGTTTCTTAGAGTTCATTGTATCGATATCCATCAAGCTATATAGTAAGCGTAAATATCGACAGATTAGATTAGCTTTTCATGTTTTATTTTTATTACAGTCTAGCATTAATCGTCCGTATAGATACAACATTGACAACAACTTGGACATCCCTGATTACAAATACAGATATTACACAACATTTGTAAGTTCACCTACCGAATGATTGTTAATTAAAAGGAATCAAGAATAATATTGTTTAATGATTAGACACCAAGAACAGTTCCCCCAGTTTGGTCGCAAGCCGACAGATATTCTTTTGTTCATGGTTTGGTAAGATTCAATGTTATGTAGCGACAACTGATTATTAATCGAAAAACATTATTAAGACGTTCAGGGAGGCTGCAGCAGACATTCGTTACTCGACCAGTAAAGTATTGGAAGATATTCGATCCCCTCGTTCAGGTAGTGTGCCACGTTGCACACGCGCTCCAAGTGTCGACACGTAAGTTTCTATCTAAATCTGATGTTTAATTGATTTTGATCATTAATGTTCACAAAACGCAAATTTGCTATAGTGACGGTAATTGGTTGGATTCGGTTTGCCATACGCGAAGAGGTATTTACCCAACTATTGTGAAAGTTTTTGTACTAACATTTTCCGTATGATTTCAGCTGTGAGTCGGGGCAGATTGAGCCAACCTCCCTCATACCACAACATTTCGAAATGCATAGTCTATTAGTGTCTCTGGTTGTGACCCAAAATAATGAGACTTTTCAATTAAATAGCTACATCGATATGAGATGAACAGAAAACGCTCATTGCACCAACGTACATAGAACACTTCGCGAAACTGTCAACTTCGGGGACCATTGGCATTTTTGCAAGAAAATGCAACTTGACGAAAAAATATTATTTTTTTCAAGTTGTATTTTCCATATGAAAATGCCAATAGGCCCAGAAGTTGACAGCTCGTGAAGTGCTCTGTATTCGCTTAATATGTACGCATATCATTATATACTCGCTTGTGTGTTTTTTCCCGATTTTAAAAGCGAACAAAATTAAGAGCGAATGCGCTACACGTGCAAAGATTTATAATTATGAAATATTAAAACGCATCGTTAACTGATTCAGTGTTTGCATTCAAATTTTTGTCAAACTGACGTAGATACATATTAGTTCCATTCATTTTTTTAAAGTTCCCCTCGTTCCCCTCAATGAAGGTGGAGCCAGTCCAGCGAATTTTTTTTAAGTATTAGGGAAAGTCGACGTCGACATTGTGGGATTAATCTTTTCGACAGGAGCGACAAAAATGAGCGATAACCTTTACTTAATGTGGTTTTCTACAGAAGAGAAAAAGGAGTAAAAGATGATTTTGTATCAAAAATTGACTGATAGTTTAAACGAAAGAAGTAGCAGATTTGACAACTATATGGTAAAGGTTGAACTCCTCTAGAAAAAAGCCAAGACGCACTTCATTTGTTATTACCAATAAATGTATTAAGTGACATGGTGTGGAGCTTGGAATAGTAACTTATGCACTGCACATCTAAATACTTACACTGCTAAATACTTACATTGACATGGAAAGAGCGTTCACCTGTCCTTAAGCAAAAAATTGATCTACAGAATGCCTCACTAAAACACAGCAATTCTTTAAAATACATAGTATTGTCACATTACTGTCAAATTTCATCCATATAGACATAACCTCATCATGTCATCATTATTTATATGAAAACCGATATCTGTGAATGAAATGGGGCTCGTTCGGCCAGTCAAAATTCGTGTTTACAGTTACTTGGAACAAAACTATAAGTGAAAGAGCGAATGTCAGTCAAAAACCGTTTCAAATGGAATTGTGACGGAAGTAACTGTGAACCCCTTAAAAAAATGGCGATTTAACCTTTCGGTTAAACTCATTTTTTTTAGTTAATTAACATACAAAAATGTTGTTTAGAGACATATCGTGGAACTAAAAATAAACTTCTGAAACTTAAGTCTTTAAAAGTAAACAAGTTCTAAAAAGTTGAATGTGACGTAGCGATGAGTTAAAAAAATTAAATGGGAAATGGGAAAGTATTTTTAGATATCCCTACTCCTTGTCTTGTGTCCAAATTTTTACGACTGATTCCTCCCTTTTTCGTCGGACGGATGTGTTTTCCATTCCCTTAGGTCTATAAATAGCATTTTAAACAGAAAATTTCTACAAAAAGTTCATTTTAATAATAGAAGACAGAAGTATCTCCGAGTATCTTCATCTTTCATAAAAAAAGGTTGAATAAAAGCTTGGAAATAAATTACCAATAAAACTAATGCATAAATGTATTAGGCATTTTTTTCTTCTTCCTTTAAGTTTAACAACACGAAAACCCATAAAAATGATGGAAAACATTAAAAAAAAGTCAACCTAACAGTACAAAGTCGATTCGTGTGTTCCGTATAGCTATACAATTCTGGTTTTTCGGAAACCTTATATCCGTTTCCAAAATAAAATCTTACATAATCGTTTGCCAGCAAAAGGGTATATCCATGTATGAAATATAAATTCAAATAGACCAAATGGATGTTTTTTTTTTTACTTGGGATATGGTAAGTCATTAGATATTCAAAGAAGCAGTAGACATACAATGGGTGGTGATAGTTGTTGAATGAACTCTTACATTCATACACAAAAAAAAATCGAGTTGAAAAAGGTTTTTTTTTAACCACATTTCACGCTAACTAATGACACGATATTCACGTAAAATTGTACTGAGCGATGTTTCTTTTTGTCGGTATTATTTGTAAATGGTTCCATTGAAATATACTAATGCAAGGAAATATGAAAAATATGTCTCTCAGCGGTATAAAATAAATGAGTGAAAGGCTTGTACTGAATGTTTGTTCAGTGCCGTAGGTGTCGGTTCTTTATTACGCAGAAAGTATTGAATCGAATTTGCTTGATTTCGAATTTTCTCAAACCTATACGGTAAATACTGTCCTAAACTGGTCAGTGCTGACCCTAGCGAAAAAATCTCCTAACGAGATCGGAATTTTGGCAAGTAGTTGGTACAAACGATCATATCAGCAGAATAGATCAGTCTTTTGACCGGAAACTATTTTTGGTAAAACATTTTCCTAAATTTTTCCATATTTTCCTATATTTTACAATATTTACCATAATTTTCCCAGATTTTCCTAGCTTTTCCAAAAATTTCCTACATTTTTCTAAATCTTCCAAAAATTATTTTCGGGGAATGCGGGAAACGACTCACGACCTATCTGGAAAATGGCTAGTTTGGTATGCCAACTTTTATCTATTTCCTAGTTTTAATCGAGTACTAGGAAATAGGATGAAATTTGGTACCATTTGAACCATTCGTTCCGGAGATATGAAGAATTGTACATTGAATGACAAGGGGCGAAAGTAAAAAAAATCAACGTGTGCGAAGGTTGCAGCCCGCGCCGAATGCAAGGGCGGCAATCGCACAAGTTGAATTTTTTTACTTTCGCCCCGAGTCGTTCATACTATTTTTTTTATACCAACTATGAAAAATGCTACGTATCGCAAACTACATCAAACAAAATCTGATCAAAACAATAGAATTGTTCAATTTAAACTTTATAGAGTATTATGATGAAAGAGAAAGAAATATTTTGTCAAGTACCCCAAGACAACTTATAATAGACTAGTCTTCGGTCCTCTCGCTCTCAACGAACCATGTTAAAAGAGAAAGCAATATTTTGACAAGTACCCCAAGGCAAGTTATAATTAACTAGTCTTCGGTTCTCTCGCTCTGATCATAACAGTCTATAAAAGTTCTCGGATACTCTGTACTGAAGCGTTGACAAAACTGGCTGTCTTCTTTCACATAAATAATTCGAAATCAAACCGATAATTCGAAATTACAAATTGTTCGGATTTTCAAATTTTCATAAAAGTAGTCGCTTTATTCTTCGTTACTGTCATCATTAATAAGAAAACGCGTGCCAAAGTAGTGACGAAGAATTGCAAGTGCGGTCGAAAATGGCTCAAATATCGGAAATGTTAGATGAAATCAATGGAGGAACTAATTCGGTGGACATTGCAATGTCTCAAATTGTAATGGAACGTGTTGACAATAATTGGACTGAAGAAATCGACGAGATGGACGTCATAATGTCTCAAATCATCACGGAAGGCGATATAGCCGGCAGTTCCGGTCCAGGAGACATGGAAACCGACAACAATGACGCTGCAGCTGGTTCAGAAATTCCTCAGCACTTGCTGGAAGTGTATGACAAAGCAGTAGGAGAAGTGCTGCCGAAAAAATCCGCAAAACGCTATTTGAATGCGTATGACGTCTTCGTAAACTGGCAAGAGGTCAACCAGACATCAAGTTTAGATGAAAAGGTGCTCATGGCATATTTTTATGAGGCTAGCACAAAATATAAGCCGACGACCATTTGGAGCATGTACTCTATGCTAAAGAGTACGCTAATCCTGAAAAAAAAACGTTGACATTTCGCGGTATTCGCAGTTGGTCGGATGGATCAAACGAAACAGCGAAGGATATGAACCGAAACAATCAAACGTTTTCACAACAGAAGATATCAACCGATTTATTTTGGAAGCGCCAAATGAGACATACTTGGCCATGAAGGTATACAGAGCGACTATTCTGTCAGATTTTTTTAGTTTAAAAATTCGAATTTCGATTGCAGGCAGTATTGGGTTTTGGCGTCGTTGGACTGTGCCGAGGCGATGAGCTAACGAATCTCAAATGCCGTAATGTGCGGGACACCGGCGTAGACATTGTCGTAAAAATTCCTTACACGAAATCCAAAGTACCAAAAAGTTACGTCATTGATGGCGAGCTCACCAATATCATTCGACAGTACGTGACACTACGTCCGCCCGACGCGACAACGGATCGGTTTTTTCTTCAGTATCGGAAAGGGAGATGCATCAATCAAGTGATGGGAAAGAATAATATTGCCAGTGTTCCGAAACAGATGGCCAAGTTTTTGCAGCTGGAAGATCCTGACTCATACACAGGTCATTCGTGTCGTCGCACGGGCACTACGATTGCGGCCGATGCCGGCGCAAGCTGTTAGCTTATAGCAATCAAATGCACTCCGAAATTATGTTCGGCGAAACATAGTATGTTGGTCATACGGATTTAAGTTCTGTGAAAACATAGTTAGCATATAACTTCTGTGTGAAAACTCTAAAATCATTCTGTAATAAATTATTCCACTGACCTGACGTGTTGCTATTTCAGCAACGATCATTCGCAAAGGTACGTCCGCTGTACCTGACAATGTGTCGACTAGCAACGGCGTGCTATCGGGTATAGACGTTTCATCTAAAATGTTTGTTCTTGCTGGATCCGGAAATATTTGGACTGGGAAGGCTGCCGTTTCGGGTGAAACGATTCTGAGTCTGGAAGCAGTTTTCGTGCTAATTTTGAAGGGTTATCCCAGACAATCACCTCGATTCGTAACATCGAACAATACAATAATTGTTGTAATTAGTTGACGATGTGAAAGTTCTTGTTGTTCAATGAGTGTTTGAAGGTCTTTGAAAGGGATACTTTTCCTGTTTTCTCGCATCTCACCGTTCTTTCAGACATAACCTCCCTTAAGTCTCGTTAAATGTTTCGTATATTGAATTTTGAATGATGTTTTTAGCAGGGATGCCATTTTTTAACGTGGATGATATTTCAAACGTCCTTGAGATACTAACAAACGGAAAATAGAGCAAAATACCTCTCACGAGTCTACTAAAACAAGGTAATTTTGAAATTGCCGCTTAAACTTAGTTGTTGAGTGTAACGCCACTGCAACCTATATGGATTGCTTCGGATATTGAGGGGCCCCGTTTTCATTCACACGATGGGGTTGATTGTTCACCGATGAAAAAAATTCAAACTCCACTCTGACATAACACAATTTTCACTTCTGTTTTTTTTTTATGTATGTTCTGGTGAATTTATACAAACTTGAACCGTCAAGATGGTAGTCTTCTTGTGGCTGCAGGTACACACATATTCATTCATTTATTCATTTTTTTAGATTTATATCTAATGTATCCAGAAGTTCCCTATAAATGTGTGCCATAAAAAGTACAATAAATTGAGCGCAAACGCTCTTTTTTATGATGTGAATATTACAGAGTTCAGTTCGTTAATAATGTGTATAATTTAGCATGCTGTAAAATGATAAATTGTAAAAAAATGGCTTCCCACTCACCCATGTGATATACTGACAAGGTCTTATCATATATACAGAACAGTTAATCTAATAAAAAATAAAAAAAAATAAAAAATTCGTTTCACAATACTTAAGTGTATAAGTACATTGTATTAGTACGACATTTTAAAACTTCTTTTCCGTATCATACTTTTTATGCCTCGACGGCTCGCATAATACATGGCGCTCTAGACAGCGTAAAAGTCATCAATCATTCGAGATTTTCAGGCGGCAGAAAAACTTTTCATATATACCAAGAGGTTTAATGGAAAATTGTCGAGCAAATTCTGTTTGATATGCAAGTCACATTTAAATGGAACCCATTTCGAGCAAAATGTACTGATATGAATGATTTCGTTCTCTCAAACATTGTACAGGAATTCGTCTTCACTGGTTGCGGTCGGTTAAATTCTTAACAAAACTTGTTTCCCAACGGTTGTGACAAAAAGAAATAGTGAGAATGGAGAAACTTTTTCGTTTTTTCGTTTTTAAATAAAATTGTATGAGCTCGGATATGAAACTGCATGTAATTTGGTCGTTTATCCTTGTCCGTTCATATACACATTTGTTCCATTTTTATTTCATTTTATTGCTTTGACATCCTCACACAATGGTATGCTAACTTTAATAAGGAAAAATGTGTAAATTCTTGGATCAAGTGCAGCTGAGTAGCTAGTTCCTTTTGGCATTTAAAGTCACATAGAAAGTCACGACATGTTTGTTTCATTAGGTTTCATTGACGTAACCATAGCATCGGTCCAAGCATTTACATTCGTATGTCAGATGTCGAAAAGACACGAAGAAGAGCATAACAAACTTATAGCAAAAGAGATTTTGCAAAATTTGTGAGAAAATTCCATACCTTGTACCTTGAAATTTCAAATCTAGTTCCATTTTGACTTGAGTCATTCCTTAAAAATTTTTGTTGCAGTCGACGAAGGGTTAATTTGGACGATTTGGAGACGATGGACGTCATCCAAATCATCAAAATAAACATTTTGGACATACAGACTCCACACTATTTCATCTGCCGATAAACAGTTTTGCTCTAGATAGGATAAATGCGAGATTATCGTTCTAGGCGCACTGTAGGGATATAAAAAGGACTTTACTTATGTCTTATGACTTACGTTTCTCTGTAAAAATTTCTTTACCTTGGAGTAGAGTGGGATTATCTCTCAAGCCCAAGGCGTCTCTCCTTCTCGAAGATTAACAAGTTTTCCCACTAATAATGTGGGAACCTGGAAGTAATTTCCGGAAGTAGTTTTTTTGTTATTGTCGATAACACGATAACATCAGTGAAATTAGTGTTCCAAGCATTGACGAGTGTGAAGTTTGCGAGTGAAGCGAGGGCCGTAAGCTCCAACTAGAGAAAACAGTCTCCAGTTTCAGACTTAGTTCAATAGGGTGGAATGGAATAAATGTGAAAAGAGTTAAAGCGAATTGAACAAACCAAAGTCACGGTTGGTGGTCCCTTTACTATTATTATCGAAATTCTAAAAATTTTTTATTAATCAGTCAAGGAACCTGACCCACCCATGTGTTGCCGATATTGCTTATTATTTCTTTATTTCAAATTTTGGCTATGTTAATGCTTGTAAGCTATAGTGCTATGACGTAACACATTTTATGCAAGTCAAGCTTTCAAAATAAAGTTTTTTTTTCTCCTCAGTTTTTCCTTGCCCCGACCATTAAGATGCTTGTATCTAATTGAGTTCTTAGATTAGCTTTCAGACAAAAATCGTTGATTTATTCTGCGACAAATATACGGCCGGTTGCTGGTAGGAGTAATTTTATTAATGTAACTTAAATCATCCCGAAATAATAAATGATTTTTGCCTCAGATTTATCTGGGAATAAACTGTGTGACACAATTTTTTTTTCGGTTGTGGCTTGTGGCCTGTTCAACGATTTAATTGTAAACGATATAATGGGGGTATGACATACAAACACCGGCCACATATTCTACATATTCCTTGCGTAAATATATTTACAGAAGTCATGATGATTGAAAACGATTTCTGTTCAATGTAATGGTCGTTAGTGTATTTAAGAGGTTTGTCGACAGTATTTATGTTGTCAGTTGTCAGCCTAATTAATTTTGTGTGTAGCATGTATCGGATTTTGATTTATGTACCCCTCTCTACACTGAATGATTTTTATACCCAGCTAAATTTGCGATCAATAAGCTTTTTGTTAAGTAAACATAATATTGCTATTTATTTATATATAATATATATATAATGAATGATGTACAATGGTATAAACGAAGAAGAGTGTATGTTATTTCGGGGGGGTTGGATGAACGTGCATGGATTTCACCATAAGTCTTTTACTTTTAATTGGAATTTTGTTTGTTTTACTTAAGTAGAATATATGGATACATCAACGTAGAGATGTAATCAAATAAACTTGAAACCAACTAGATGGTTACACATCAAATGATATATTATATGAGCTTGTTCAGGACCGGATTGGCACGAGGATGAAGTTTAATTAGTAGTGTCCTTAGTTGCCACTAAACGAATAAATACAAAAAAGGCTATAGCGATTAGAAATACACACAAGAATTTATGAGAATGTGTCGATTGCTTACTAACTTCAACACTTCTTCTCATTCTTATAATTTCTTCCGCCTGTAATAATTTTCCTCCAGTTGGATAGAACAAATCCTCCTGTCGAACCAAAAATCCCTGTGCTCTCTCAGCTTTTCTTCAAATTCTGTGGCCTAGTTTAATGCTTCCAATCACTTCTCTCATTCTTATTCTTCTCCCCTTATTTCTTCTCTACTCCTTCTCCTTTTCATTTTGTCTTCTTCTATTCTACCTTTTTTCTTCTTCTATTCTACCTTTTTTCTTCTTCTATTCTACCTTTTTTCTTCTTCTTCTTTCTTCTTCTTCTACTTCTTTTTTCTGCTTCTCCTTTTTTCTTCTTCTTCTTCTGCTCAAATTCTATTGCTCTCAGCTCAAACTCTGTTGCAAACTGTGATGGTCAAATTCTGTTGCTCAAACTCTGTTGATATCGTTCCGCTCAAGTTCTGTTTCTCAAATTCTGTTCCACTTACTTTTTATTTCCTTTCTTTCATCCAGGGTCGTTCTTTTATTTCTTATACACCACTTCACTTTAATCACACACACACTCCAATCATTTGTTCATCTATTGATTGCTGTCGTACACGTTTCCTTTTTGTTCTGTTCGTGATCCCAATCCATTGTCGTAGCGGTATCCGTAATCTTCGATATTCTATTGTTTGTCACTGGATCTAACCAACATTTAAACATTCTTATTCCTCATCAACTGCTCTATTCCTGATCTGTGCCCATAACCTGTTAAAAGTTTTACTATAAATTGTGTTAGGGTTTTCCTGCAATTTTTATATTTAAAATATTCTTGTGCTAAGCCACAATATATTGTTGTTGCGAATGAAGCTCTAGGGAATCGGTTGGGAAATTAGTGAATTTGAAGCTGTGAGCTTGTTCCTTGCCCTTTAAAATGACACTAAACACTTTTTTTTTCAAAATAAACTGTCTTTTCGGCAAATATAAGAGCCTTCAAGACACAGCTAGTCTTCAGCAGCCGCTACATGCAATCCATTTGTAAAAAGCACAAAAATTAAAACTTTTCATAGAAAAATGCAAGAAGCCCTTCGGAAATTGTTCGAATTCGCGCCGTAGGTGTGCCAAAAATTTGAATTTTTAGTGAACGATTCGATGAAAAAGTGAACCAAAAAATACATTTCAACGCTCACTTGTATGAACATGACGCTACGTTAAAAAGACCTCAGCACTTTCCATTTTGAATTTCGACCACACTTACGGCGTGAATTCACAGTATAGCCAGTGCGGCCCTGAGCTTGTCTTGTCGTTCGAAGAGCAATAAAATGTGTATAGATAAAAGGAAGCTTAGGATTCGGAAAGTTATACATAAACTTTACCTTTAACTCTAGTCGCACTCAGATGCAATTAGAGTTAAATTACCTTTCGTAAAATAATATATAAATGAGGATGAGATATAAAATGATGCAGACACCAGCCATGCATCATGCGCCAATTATCAAAACCGACGTTGATAATCACAAAATAATCACTTAATTGCTTTAATTAAAAAGCATTTTAAATGCGGTTGGTTTGGCACCAATTTTCCAAACTAATAAATAAAATGAAAATCAAATTGGTTTTTTTTTATTGTTTCTTTTGCCGCATCTTTTTTTCCTTCTTCGCTAACCTGCCTTTAACATTTCTTTTTTGCTTCTTCTTCGGAGCCACTTTAAACCCATCTTAATTTGAATTTATTTTATTTCCTAACCTTACAAAAAGGTACGTAAGTGTATTCGTTTTGGGGTGGATAGCGGCCGTATATATATTTATACGAGTAAGGAAATTATTCCTTTCTCTCATCGGGAATATGGCAAAAGCAATACCGGCTTGTGGATTCACTGATGTAGATGTAGGGCCTACGCAGAATTTAATAGGATTAACTTAGGAAAATTAGATTTTTATTAAACCACTTTGTGGAATCAATCTGATTGATTTTCACAATGGCAGCATGTCAATGTAATTAATCGTATCCGTCGGATCGAACTAAAAGGGAATATGTCTCCACTTTTCATAATGAATATTTTTGACATTGGAAAGAAAGAAGCCGTTTTCGGTACAAATAACGAAGTCGACCTAGGAGCAGTGCGCTATGCTAAGTGAGGTAAATACAAACAGCACATTTTGCATTGGTTATTTCAGGCATGATTATTTATAGTCACTAAACCACGGCAGAGTAAAATAAACCAGGTAGGAGCG
Organism: Bradysia coprophila; assembly: GCF_014529535.1. NCBI lineage: Eukaryota > Metazoa > Arthropoda > Insecta > Diptera > Sciaridae > Bradysia > Bradysia coprophila. The sequence continues at coordinate 8,490,903 of NW_023503501.1, read as the reverse complement.
ATTCATTTTCGAAACGTCAAATAAGGGACCTAATGCATTGTATGAAAATGAACTCAAATGACATAAAATGACATAAATTGAAAAATTCTGTTCGCAAAAAATATTGGGCTACTAGATTATTCAGGTCCCTAGTCAAATCAGCGCTCCTGCCTGGTTAACTTTAAGTATAGTTTCCACTTAAAAAGAGCACTCCGTTTAGCCTCCGTTTACATGACAGTTGTAAAATAGAACAAAGGAACTGTCACGTAAACGGAGTACAAAATTGAATTAAATTCAATTTCCACTCCGTTTGCGTGACAGTTCTTTTGTTCTATTTTACAACTGTCATGTAAACGGAGGCTAAACGGAGGCTAAACGGAGTGCTCTTTTTAAGTGGAAACTATACTTTACTCTGTCGTGACTAAACTCATAGATTTCTACAGCTTTGTGTCAAATAATAACGTTTTTGTTTTGAAGTATCAAAAATTGTCAATGACTTTACCTATTCATCAACAATTTTGTCGTCATAAAACACAAAAAATAAATAAAATAATTTGCAAATTCATGACAATTTATGTTCTCAAATTTCTTTGTGGATGCATAATGTGTGTAATTTCAAGTTTTTAATTTTCGTCTGTGTACAGAACAATAATTAATACTCATTTGTTGTCCACTCATTTTATTTCATTCGAAATGTTTTCATTAATTATCAACGATTCCTCATGATTTCAAAGCGAAATTTTCATTATTTCAAAAATACAATGGTGTTTACACTGATAAAAAATACTGGAAGTAAACCATGCAAGTATACAATGGACCTTTTCGCAAGGCTATAGACTGTTGGGGAGGTCACGCAGACCGTCATTTTATTAGATACGCGGGAACACGCAAAACAGAATTCACCTTCTATGAAATTGTCGAATTTGAGAATCCATCTTCTATGAAAATGAAATATTTTGTGTGTCGTAATCAGTCACCCACGTATCTGTATCTGCGTGACCTTCCAAAAGTTTACAGCCTTGACCTTTTCGTTGGGATCACTGGAGAAGTGCTAGAGTACACAAATGTTGGATGTGTAAATGCTTGACAACACTGAATATTAAACGTCAACACGAACAAGTTTTTATGTCTTTATATGCACGTGGAAACACTCCTAGGACAGGAAACGATGCTTTCGAGATCTTTTAGAGAGATTGCGATTTTCACTTATAAGTTGATGTAAAACTTGTATATTATCAGTAATATCTGTATACGAAGTATATGGAAAATTTACGAATAATTTTCCATTTTGCGTCAAGTGAAAATCGCCATCTCCCTATTTATTTGTTGTTTTCGTTTCGTGACATTGCGTCATCGATTGAATATTTGTCCATATTAACCGTGATAGCGCCATCTGAAAAATGAAGGCTAGTTCTTATGGTGAACCATATATTTGCTAAAAAAATGAACAGATGTCGCCACTTCAGAAATTATGAAAATAATGAGCGATTATGTTGTGTATCGAAAGGCATTTACATAAGGCAAACCCTTGTTGTCCTGATGAACAAATGAAATGAAATTAGAGTATTTCCTGAGTCAAACCCCTCAGAACACTAATTCATGAATTTTGTGTATTAGCTCGCATAAATTATTTGCCGTAAAAGCCGTTTTTTCGGTGTATGATGCAGTTTCTGGTAAAAATAGGAGATCAACGAATTTTTTTATTATTTCGTGCAAATATTATGTACAATCAATGGACATAATAACTGTGACTGTGGCACTCTATACACGAGTAATATTAATCGGTTCGGTATTTTTTGTTCTCGATTGAAAGCCCCGTAGCTCCTTGTCAGCAGTGTTCATCGCAAGAGCAAAAACTAATTTTCACAGGAACAACAATTGAAATGATACTATGCCATTCTCTCTTTGCTGTTATTCCAAATGTTGTATATTTAATAAATAAAACTCTTTCAAACCTCATCAAAGTCAAACCAATAAACCGAAAGCATAATATTAAATTTATAGAATGTGTTGTGCAACCCATTGTGGAATCGAATTTAATATTGAAATCAGAGAAATGGATCAATAAGAGGGATTCTTTTGAAAAACAGCCTGCCGAAATGGGACGTATTTGTTAGTAGATTTTTTGATTTGTACCTAGAAGCCATAACCACTTTCAGAAAAATTCGCCTAAGCTTATGTGGCTACGGCTAGTGAGAGGTGACCAAAAACCGAAAACTTACACTTTTCTTATGGAAATTTCTCGTAGGCCAAGAAACGTTTGGCTGTCATTAGAAAGGTAATTGCACTATCTAAAACAATGCAAAGCAACGTATTTCTACTTTAAATTATCCTTGGAATATAAATTTGCTTGAATCACTCGTTGGTATTGAAAACCCGTAGGGTTACGTAAATTAAGTTTCAGTGCCTTTTCAAGCAGAAATACGTTGCTTTGCATTGTTTTAGATACATTGACTTCGAAGAAGTGAACCAAGAGCTAAAATTGCCACAAAAAATAATTTTCATCTAAAATTTCACTTGAATGAAATTTTTTGAGTAGCGATATTGAGCATCAAATTTTCATTCCAAAACCACATTCATCGAAACACTACCCATGCATGTTTGGTATTATTAGATAGCTAAGACCAGTATCAAATGACCAAAACAGTTTTTTTATGTTTCTGTTGCTTTTGGGATGCACGGAAACCGTTAGAAGTTCGCCGAAATTATCCATTTTTTCCGATACTTTCAACTGCTCATAACTCAGTGTAGATGAATTTTAAACCCAACAAGACCCAATCTTCCCGAAAGTACATGCAATTTCCCTTCTAATGACACCCCACACGACCTTGTACGTTTCGTGGCCTACGAGAGTCGAGAAATTTCCATAAGAAAAGTGCATGTTTTCGGTTTTCGGTCACCTCTCACCAGCCACACAAGCTTGGACGAACTTTTTTGAAAGTGGTTTTGGCTTCTAGGGACCAATACCTATCTAGGCACATATCAAAAAATCCACTAGAAAATGCGTCCGATTTCGGCAGGCTGTTTTTCAAAAGAATCCCTCTAATAGTTATTTTTCTAACTAGTGTTGTCATCACTGTGTTGAAATATCACGACTCCGTCGCTTATTTCCCACGTCGTCGTTTAGGAAAAACGTTGTTCCTAACTTATGCTAAAAGGCGTTTTTAGCGAATTCGATTCCAGCACTCTCCTTCGGCTTGAGTTGGAAACCTCGAAATTGGCTTAAAAAAGTACACGAAATTGCGAAAAACGTTATATCTACCACTGTGCCTTGAAATGAAACCCCTTGCAAATCCTTTATACACAGGCGGCGTAAATTACAAATATCATCACTGAATTGCATAATTTATGCTATAAAACACATGACACAATAAAGGCTAGTGCACACTACACAATATGGTGACATCATGCGATATGTCTGAAAAATTAGCATTTACATCAGATCTACATTTTGCATAAATAAAATTTGACAGTTGACCCATACATTTTCTGTCAACAATCACTCATTTTTAAGACATTTTCACGAACGTACCTTAAGACAATACCAACAATATATTCATTAACTAAAATCCCATGATTGAATATATTAGTTTTATCGCTATTGCTGCTGCTTCAGTCAAAGCATCACCGACCATTCCGGTGTGTGTAAAAGACACGAATTTTTGTAATAAATATTCATTTTGAATAATTAAAAAGTATAAATGCGACACGACACCTTGTGCTACATAAAAACTTTATTTTTTTCTCGCAGCATAATGGAGTAATTATAAACTATAAGATTTTCAACAGAAACTTGAAGAACAGGAAATTAAAATGTTGAATATTTAACATTTGTACAGAGGTAGGATATAAAATGCATGGGTTTATAACTCTTGTATACGAATTTTAAACATTGAGGTGAATTCGTTCGTTGTGAAATTATCGAGCTAACAGAATATCTTATGATACGAAAATTTTGAGAAGCTGCGTAACTCTTAGAATCTGATGTAGACTAATTTGAAAATAAAAAAAATAAAAGAGATGGCAATTAACCATGAAGAATAATTATTGCGGGTAGAAAATTACCGTTCTATCATAGCAATTATTCTCAATATGCGTTTGTATATAACCTCACCACCAACAGGGACATTTAAATGTACGCAGAGATTATCGATTGGTGGTAATATTAACACTGCAATAACTTTTACAAAATACACGTTTTTGTGGGATGCGGCATAGCACAGTGCGTTGGATGCGGTGAAACATACAAACTCGATACAAAAAATAATTATTTAAGACCATTTACAGCAATGTCGGTCTAGTATATGTTCACTTTGTAACATTCCAGTGTTGTTCAAGAAGTCGATCAGTAGGTAAGGCCGCAAACACAGAAGCAGTTTTGGGTTGATGGTATGCTGAGCTGTCCATTATAATCCGATATTCACCACGGGCTGCAAAAAGGAAAACGCAGCACAATTATTGTCGATCCCATCAATTCAAAGTGTCTCAGGTGTTTTCGGCTTAAGCATCGTAATTTGACATACAATTAGGTCTATTTTCCACTTATAAATGTTCGCCGTAAAAGAGAATATTTCGAATTTTTAGACTTTCATTTTCACAAGAGATACACAGCCCCTAGTCACAGTCCAAAATCGTACAGGAAAATAAAAGAGTCGATGAATTTGGCGGTCCCCGCGGGAAACAAACCTTTATGGCACCCTGATAAAAAATGTATATGGGGCCGATGCGATCCGAGTTGGTTTTGGGGTTGCGCAAGGACCAAGTATGGAAAAACACGAAAATTGATGAAAATATGGGGTTATGAAAAATTGCATGTAACTAACAGATGCTGAGGTGACTGGTTAAGATGAGTTGGTTTATTTCATTTCAGAAATGTCCGAAGAGTCAAAGATGTCCACACTTTTCACTCAGTCTTTGGGTTCTTCCAAAACATTTATGAAATATACATCGGATATATTTATATCTAACAAGAGCTTACGGCACAAAAAAAGAATTTTTTTCGAATTTTAGTCCAAAAGCGCCAGGGCTTGCTTTGCCTTTGGAGCCTGCATTTAGGCGGAAAAATATTTGTTTTTTTGTTGATTTTTACGAACCGAAACGTTTTTTTTTTGAAAAAGTAAAACATGAAAGCATGCAAAAATATATTACTTTTAAAGGAAAAATTGGGCTGTGAGTCATAACTTTACCCACTTGAAGAAACCTTTGTAGATTGTGTAAATTTAGGTAATCTGCACAGGTTTCTCCAAATAGGCTAAGTTATCAACCACAAATAAATTTTTCCTTTAAAAGTAACACATTTTTGCGTGCTTTAATGGTTTTACATTTTCAGCAAAAGATTTTGGTTCGGAGAAACGAATATTTGTCCACCTAAATGTAGGCTACGAATTTGCAATGCGTCCATTGCTATTAAGATCTTAAGTTGTCGCAGAGTACACTGCATTAATCTGGACAATTCTAGTGGCTATCGAAACTTTATTTATTTTGGCACCAAAGGATGAAGCCACTTTTTACAAAAATAATTCGAATAAAAAGTTATCATCGAAAATATGTTTTTATAGGGGGTCGGAGTGTAGATTGTTCTTTTGTTCTTAAGAGGGTGTACTAGTACGCTGGAATTGTAGCCTACATTTGTGCGTTTCGAAATTTTTGATCGCTGATATCTTTTTACAGTAGATTATTCAATTTGTATTCAGAAATGGCTCAGTTTTAATTCAGAAATGGTATTTTTTTTAATTTACGAATATTCGAGTAAAAATATGGAAGCTTTGAATATAAAAATACAATTGTCTGTGAAAGTTTCATGTGCCTTAGTGAACCTTTGATGCAAATTTAGGGTATCGGTACACTTTCTCAAAGTACTTAGAACAGACTACCCTATTAATATGCACCGATACTTAGCTAAAAATGTACGACCGCAATAACGACCACTACACGAATCTGTTAGCTTTAAATAAAAATTAGTTTCGGTGGTTGTCGTTCGACCAGCTCTCTGAGAAAAGCGAGCAGTTTGACGAACTGCTACAACCAAATCTATTTTCTGTTGAAAGCTAACACATTTGTGGTCGTTGCGATCGCACATTTTTCAAAAAGGATTCTATTGGAAAGATATCATCAAAAGTAACCAAAAATCCAGTATATTTTAAAAACGTCCGAATGTATGCTTTTGTGCAAAGCACCTATGCCTCTTAAAATGCCATAATAAGAGGATTTTAATTTAATGTAGTTGTCAGAATAAATCTCCATTTTACACATTGTACAAAATTTAGATTAGAAATTTTTAGAAAAACCAATCCAATGCAAATGTTCTGATAATCCATTTTGATTTTTTTCGTAAATATTAATGAGTGTAGGCAGGACATTACTAGTTTTATTGTTGAGCAGTTGAAATCCGCATTTACCGGATTTATTACATTCAGCACCATTCTATTTAATTTAATATTTTCGTAAAATATTGGGAATATTGAATTAATATCAAACTTATTGAAAAATAAAAATATCCCCCCCGAGTTATACGAAATATATATTTAATAAAATATTAAAACTTTTTCAATTTATTTTATGTGTTTTTCAACGAAAGTTATTTTCTTTTATTGCTTTTCAATGATGCCTCTATGTTTTTTTGTACATTTATTTTTGTATGTGTGTGCGTGGGAAATCTACATATATAAATATGGCCCAACAAATATAGAATTAAATCAATAAAATATTTGACTTTTTACTACTGAAATGGAATGATACATTATTTCTGATACAATGCCTTTGATGGTTTCAACTGTATAAATTATACGCAAACATTGTGAAATAAAATTGCCTTTGCTTTTGTTTTCGAATATACTCTGAATTTCGACCACAAATTCCGGGTGTAACAATATTGATACTCATAAAGACGTAAACATTGTGGCTGTTAAAGGGAACTAGCGGCAACCAATATCTGTTTAGCGAAAAATATTCACTATCGCTAATTAAATTCACTAAAAACTAACATTTCAATCGACAAAATATTCTTTTATTATCTGCGAAAGATGGCCATTACTTACATACGTGAATTCCTGGGTGATATGCACTGGAAAAAGTCAACGGAAGTGGACTTGGGCCAGTCCAGATGGTGTAACGAAAAATGAAATTGACTACATCATCACAAATCGCAAATCAACCGTTAAGAACGTCACGGTCCTGAACAAATTTACAACTGGTAGTGATCACCAGATGGTTCGTGCAAGAGTCACGTTAAATACCCGATTCCAAAGATCAAAACTAGTGAAAAAACGCGAAAGGATTGACGTTCAACGACTGTACGAACAAAGTGAAGAGTTTGCAACACAGATGAGTGCTGAATTGGTCGACATAGACAACCAATACGAGACATTAGACGAATTGAACAACAAAATCGTCGAATCAATCAAAGGTTATATGGAGATCAAATGCAAATCTATTCATTTAAATGAATCGAAACTGAGTAAAGAAACGCTGGATTTAATAGCTAGCCGAGTAGAATTGATAAAAAACGGAAAGAGAGATTCAGTAGAATACCGAAACTTAACAAAAACTATCAACAAGGCAATGAGATCAGATCTAAGGAAATATAACGTCCAACTGGCTCAAAATACGATTCAAGCGAATTGCAACATGAAAGTCTTACGATCCAAACTGATGAATGTGAAGAAAGAAATCTTCAAATTACGAGACGAAACAGGAACGATTCAATCGGACCGAAATACGATATTAGATATCGCCAAAGAATATTACGAAGATTTGTTTTCACCGAAACGTCCCAACCCGAATTCTACGACAGAAGAAGACAGACCAGTCGTTAGGAACGTAGGATCAGAAGATCTGCCTGACATACTTGTTGAAGAAGTAAAGGCTGCAGTCAACGAAATGAAAAACAAAAAGTCACCTGGTGAAGATGGTGTTCCCATCGAAGCCATTAAACTAGGTGGAGACTCCCTATTAAGTGCAATAACGGCTTTGTTCAATCAGTGCCTCCAATGGGAAAAAATCCCGGAAGCATGGGAAAATGCAGAGATCACATTACTGCACAAAAAAGGGGACATAACAAAGCTAGAAAATTACCGGCCCATAAGTCTTTTATCAACACTGTACAAGCTATTCATGAAAATCATCACAAAAAGGAACACGAAAAAGTTCGACTTCTACCAACCAGTCGAACAAGGTGGATTTAGATCAGGTTTCAGCACGAACGATCATTTACAAGTGATGAGAACGTTGATTGAAAAATGCAACGAATATAAGATTAGCATAGTCTTGATATTCATTGACTTCGAAAAAGCTTTTGATTCAGTTGAAACATGGTCGATATGGGACTCATTGGACGAATGTAGAGTGGACTCAAGGTACTCCAAGGTGCTCCAATATGTGTACGAAAATGCTACGTCATGTATTAAACTTCATGAGAACACGACGAAATTCAGGCTAGGTCGAGGTGTAAGACAGGGTGACACCATCTCACCGAAACTGTTCACATCAGTCCTGGAGAGTGTTTTCAAGAAATTAGACTGGAGCAAAAAGGGAATTGACAAAAAAGGAGAATTCCTTAGTCATCTCCGTTTCGCAGATGACATTGTCCTAGTCGCACTAAATCTATACCAAGCACAAGTCATGTTAGAAGAGTTAAATGAAGAGGCTAACAAAGTTGGTTTCAAGATGAACTTATCTAAAACGAAAATCATGACAAACATTGACGACGACAGACAAATAAAAATTGGAGATACAGTTATTGAAAGAGTCGACAGCTATGTATACCTTGGTCACAAACTGAAATTAGGTCTAGACAACCAAACTGCAGAAATCAAGCGTAGAATTGGTCTTCGATGGGCAGCTTTCGGGAAACTCAGCCTGATTTTCAAAAGCAAAATGAATAATAGTCTAAAACGGAAAGTTTTCGATAGGTGTGTCCTTCCAGTGTTGACATATGGAGCAGAAACGTTAACATTAACCAAAGCATCTGAAAATAAGTTGAGAGTGGCACAAAGAGCCATGGAACGAAGTATGCTTGGAATTACACTCAGAGACAAAATGACAAACCAATGGATTCGCCAACAAACAAAAGTCGTTGATGTCATGGAAAGAATTGCGTCTCTAAAGTGGAGTTGGGCAGGACATATTGCAAGAAGGACAGATGACCGTTGGACCAAAGCCATCATGGACTGGAGACCCCCCACAACAAGACCTGTCGGAAGACCACCAGAGAGATGGACAAACGGAATAAAGAAATACATCAAAGGTACATATGGACACACGAACTGGCAACAAGTGGCAATGGATCGTACAACATGGAAAAATTTAGGGGAGGCCTACATCCAGCAGTGGATACAAACAGGCTAAAGAAGAAGAAGAAGAAGATGCAACTTAAGAATGAGACAGGCAATATACCAAAATACATAGGATACTGCTCCATAGTCGGAACCGTTTTGCAATACTCACAAAGTCACTCGTGTTTTATCGAGCAAGCTGCTTCGGTAACTGCTTTTCGAGAAATGTAGTTGTATACCACAGTTTCGGTTCGGATGTAGAAACGTTACACTTGACAAAAGATCTGGAAGCTGGTTTGCTCAAAAAACTCATTTGAGTGTTTCGTTTGCTTTTATGAAAAAACTGTTGCCCCATGTAATGATACACTTTCACAGGATCCAATTCACTCGAGCGGCGCTAAAATTAATACTTGCCCACAAATGAAAACAGAGAGAGCTGAGATATAGGTACTTTCCCAACGAAGTGAACAAGTGAAAGTGAATAAAATCAATCATCTTTATATCCTTAGTCATGTAAAATGCTATTTACAAGCTTACGACGTGTACCAAAAAAATCCACTTTCATCACGAGTCACAAACGACTTTTTTTGCGCTTGAAAACGGAAATGATGTGAAACCACAACAACATAAACAAACAAACAAAGAAAGAAATCACTCAGCAACTAGCACGCACCTCACACTTGATTGGGTAGGGTACTGCAAGTAAATATATTTGAAAAAACATTTTCGGCTGCTCACCCCGGCCGACAAAATTACTAAACGGTCGCAAATATCTAGGAAATTCCATGCAATAGATCATTTTCAAGTATGTACGTTTAGGCTGTTGGAAACGTGCACAGACGGGAGTACATAACTTAAAAACGTTTCACAGAAAATGGTTTGGTGAGCGGCGGCTTAATAATTATTTAAATTTTATTTAAAAAAAATGGTTACGTACGTTCAACTGCGTGACAGTTGACAGTCAGACCTGTTACTTGAAAAAGATCTATCATTAAGAGCCAAACCACATCGAAATTTTCTGTCGTGAAGTGACAGTTTTGACATTGACATTTTTGACGTTGTCATTTTTGACGATGTCATTTTTGACATCTGAAAATTTCGTCATAACATCAATTGAAAAGACAATTTTTGTGTACGTTTTCACGTTCACGTTTTCAGTTGAGGTTATGAGCGGAACTTTTCAAATGCCAACGTCAAAAGTGGCAATGTCAAAACTGTCACTTCACGCCAGAAATTTTCGATGTGGTTTGGCTGTAACATGTAACCGTAGTTTCACACATCGATGTTCGTGTCAAATTTCTTTTGTTCTAGTGGCAAATTTGACATTTTGAACAAAAGAAATTCGATACGTACGTCGCTGTGTGTAAGGCCGGTAATGTAGCTCAAGTGAGAGCGTTTCATGTATTTTTGTGTGAAACGTTGACTCGTTGGCTTCGTTACATGTGAAAAATGTAGTGGATTTTCACAGTATATATTAGAGATGTAAGGTCTTAAGTGGAACGTTTATATCGCGTTCATATTACACATACGAGTGCAATTATTTCATTGTATAAGTGAAATGAGTGCTCCGGCCCTTTCCAGATATTTCAGTTATTAAAATACGTCTGCACGCTCAAACATCCAAAACGAGGTCTGAGCACTGTCATGTCACCGATAATAAATCTACTATACCAAATTTTCAACCACTACATGTTTCATATTACAAACTACCTTGCATGGGTTCGCTTAAGATCCAAACTAAGCCAAGTGTACACAAAATATCTCAAAAACATTCTGAATAGCATAAATCATAAACAATGAATATAGATACCGAATCGTTCATTCATTTTTTTATATTATATTCGATTTGTATACATTATGTATACCGGGCTTAACATCCAAAGCTATAAAATGTTCAACAACTGTATATCTTTCTATCGATCCCTTGTATCCAAACACCGAAGTTGAACCTTTATTATGTCGCATGAATATCCATGAAAGCACAAAATATATAAAGATCTTGAAGTACGATTATTATCCACCCCATAGTTGGAATCTTGACTTCTTATATTTGATATAATATCACCTAAATTTTCGGTTTGTGGACACACCGGACACAGCCATAAGAATTGAATATATTTCAAGGATCATCTCGGTAAATGGTTGGGGCGAAATATCAATGTCAAGTTAAAATAGAGAATTTTAGATTCATTGTTTTCGGTATACAATTAAATTGGCATTGGGTCAAAATAATAAAATCGTTGTGTTAGTTGTCTGTCACTGAGTGATGAAATTTTGTAAATTCAAAGGGAAATTGTGTGTGATTTTCTTGCGCTGGCATGTATATAACACTCACCATTGGAAACCAATTGAAAAGCAATTAAAACCGCTTCATATGTGCAAAGGGCAAATGTGACGCAAGTCCTTGTCTCTTCACTTCGAAATCATTTGCATGCACTTTTTATGAGTTTTCATGCGACGGTGCCGAAAATTAGGATTTTCGGCCTTTTGCATGAAAAATACATTCGTCTAAAACGATTGACTACAACTCGAGAAATGGCCTAAAATTGATTGTCCAAGACACCAAGTCACATACGTCAATAACTATTTCGCTCACACAATTTTCGCATAGTTTTGCCACTGGGTCTTATTAGTAGGGAGACCTTTAGGGAGACTGCAATTTTCACTTTAATTAGATTGTAAGTGAAAATCTAATCTCCCTATTACATCGAACTCTCGGTGTAAACGTTATAAAATCCTCATGGGGAGAAAATGGTTGTACTTTTTTCAATAGAAAAAAAATGTCATTCGACACAAGAAGCACATTTCCGCACAAAATCTGAATTCAATCACTTCGAAATCACCAAAATTATTACACGTTTCACAACCGACATTAAATCTTTGTGTTGGTGATTTGACGTTTCTAAAACAATACTCATGTTACGACCTTGACAACGATTTTCTTCGTTAAACCTTACTTGACTAAGTTCAGAGTGGATGTGATTTGGGTCTTGGGTGTGAAATTTAATGGGAAGTGGGAAGTGCTATTTTCTTAGATTTTCTTTTTGTAAAATCTTTTAAATGAGACAATATTTTGAGAATGCCCGATATACGAGTTTCTTATTTTTTCTGTTTCTGCAATATGTGACAAAAAATTACGAAAAAAAAAAGCGCTCGGTCGCTCCCTTATTGGTTAAATCACGAAAACTTATGGACTTATCACTTAGTGACGTATGACGTATAAACCTCCAACTTTAAAAGTCTTGACGTATAGACTTATGAACTTATAAATTTGACTTATATGTATACATATAATCCACTTATAACCACCTGACTTATAACTTATAAGTTCAGATTTATAAGTCAACGTATAAGTTATACGTCATTTGCGCAAACTGTCCATTATGCTTCATTTTCCCAAAGAAAATCATTCGATCAATGTGCAATCCCACGTATGTGATTGTGATTGCAAGTTTGTCCTGACCGTATCAATATTTAATTAATATCATCAAAGCTTCACGTAAAGAAAACATAGTTTTTTGGGGCTAAAAGCATGAAATTTTGTCCTTTAGTTCGCCGTAACAAAATTCTAAACTAAAAATTCCTTCAACACAAAATAAGAAAAATGTGTCCACAAAGTAGAACGAAACTTTTTTTTATTGAAATTCTTGTTTCACATGAAAAAGACATATAAGCTGCGGGACATAAAATTCATATTATTTCGATAAATTGACGTGGGTAAGGGTATTTTATCGTAGCTATTGTTGTTCTTTTGTTTCCAAGCATTCCGTGAACTTCGTCTTTCACATAAGTTTTTCGTTGGGCTTATCGGATTTAATGTGAAATTCTTTTTCAAATTTTTCAACTTTTATCAAAAAGCATCACGTACGGGGTGTTGGTTGTGTTGACACTTTTCTCAAAATGCGAATAATAAAACAAATCTGGAATGAAAATTTGTTTGACATTAATCCGGAAGACAGATGATAGTAATCATTTTACCACGCATGCTTTCCATGGCTGTATTTTCGAGGCGACGTTTTCCGGGCATAGTTTTGTAAAATTACGGCAGTGTCTCTTGCAGCAATTACGTAATATTATAATAGAAAGTATTAAACAATGTCCCTTTTGTCAGTGTTGCCATCAGATTTAATTCACGTTTTCGTGAGTCAAGTGTGCGTTCTACCCCCCAAATATACCCCATATGCGGATCGCTTGTCGACGAAATTCAATTGATTGATTTCAAAGATAGTTATCGGGTTGTTAATGAATTAAATCAGCTGGAAGTACTGAAAAGAAGTGGACGTCATTCATGAATGAGACCTAGTTTAGTGAAAGGCCTAATTTTGGCAAATTGATTTCCCAAAATTAGGCCCTGGAGAAGGACTACGACATCAGTTCGCTTTTCTCAATTCTATCAGATTACGGTTCGTCATTTTTTGAAAGATGTCGCTGCAACGAACGAGCTGTCAACAGAAAGATAATTGATTTTTTACTCGAATAAAATTCCGTACATCACTTCAGGACTCTGGAACAGTAATTAGTTTTTGTTTTTGTTGCAGCGACATCTATCAGTAAAATAGTGAATCGATCGATAGAGTTGACATAGTACACAGGAAAGAGAATTCATGCTATGTTCTGAACCTTCTGCTGCTGTCATCCCTCTCCTGGTGTAGTGGCTGGCTACCTTTGAGAAAAGTTTCCGGGAAACTCAAGAAAACCAAGAACATTTGGAGAAAATCAAGAATTTTTTTTGATTTAAATTAAATTTTTTCTACAATTTTCGAGAAAGTTCAAAAATACTGAGGTACTGAGACGACGGTTTTATTAGGATTGGATCACTCAAACACAGCGTACATAGTATTACACTCAACAAAAAGAAAACTCGCAGCTAAGCTCACTTTTACAGTCTCATTTCCCGTCAAATATAAAACTTTATCGAAAGTCTGTCAGATGCAAAATGTTAATAAACCAATTAGATAAAAGGGCAATCGTGCAAATATCTACACTTCGTAAAATTCATTACATTGCTGCATTCAATGAATGTTCTCTTTACAAAATATTTTCATAAAATAATCTTTTGTGCCACCGAGTGTCGAAATACGACATTTTGCAGCACTCGTTTGAGTGTTGAAAAGTGACTTATTTCCGCACCCGTTTGAGTGCTGAAAAATAATTTTATTTCCACACCCGTTTGAGTGCTGAAAAGAAAAAATGCGCAATGACGGTGGCTATGCCGAATGTCCGTTTATTTACTCAGACGCATTCGAAATTTATTTTTGGCTTTGGTCGGACAAGAAAATGCATTCTTCTCGCAAACAATTTGAGTCAACAATTAAAAAATAGATTTGTGTACAGCAGACCGAATGTCAGCACGATTCATTGGTCCGCCCATCAATTGTCCACCAGATTTCAAAGCAGTAGCCACATCAATTGTGCAAATTATGCAAATCAAATTCAAAATACGCGAGCAACTTTTTTTCTTCGATTTGTTTCACAAGTTTAACTTCACACCACTGGTATTAATTTACCGAGTGCCCGCTCAGCAGCTTCTTCTAAATCTGAATCTTTATTGGAACTATCCCAAAACACGTTTAATCGCAAAGAATGTTCAAGACGAATGACGTTTATTACAATCGTCACTGTCAATAATTCGTTTGCAATGCAACGTCGATTGATCAAATTAAGTTGCAAATTTTTCATGAGTGTTTTTAATGGAACTTTATATTTTGTTAATAGAAATTTTGGTGTTTTGTCTATTTCGACACTCGGTTGGCACAAAGCATGATGTGTTACACGTATTGTAATGAGATTTTTTCAACACACGACCCAAATTTCCTTACTCGCTCCGCTCGTAAGGAAAACTTGGGTCTAGTGCTGAAAAAATCAACATTACAATACTTGTAACACAACATACTATTTCAACACAAAGTACGTTAATATCGCATTGATATTTCATAAATACGATGTAACTAAGAACTCTGTAAATTCAACAGATAACCGGGTAGTGTGTGTATGATTCAATTGCACAACAACAAAAAATTATGAGCTGTTGCAAATGTTGCATTCGTTTCAGTTTAAATACATATATGTAGAATATCTGGAGCATCATCGTTGATTTAATGAAATTTGTGATGGAGCTTTTCCAGAGATATTTATTGCATACAATTTGCGTGCATTGAAATGAAAAAATGATTTAGCATTCATTGGAAATCATCGGAAGAATGTTAGCAATTTATGAGAGTTAAGAAAAGTATATATTCACACAGACGTTGCGTTGATGCTGAAAATAGAGGGCTAGTTCTATGGAAAATGTTTTCTGCAATGAGGATAGCAATAAACACAACTTTTTATTCTAAATTCTTTCCATACAGTGAGAGACATTGAAATTTCAGCTGATTCATACAAACCGTTGTACCACTACCACGCACTTGCGTGTATAGCAGGTTCAACCGTTATAAACAAGTATAAACAGTTTAAAGAAAATTGTTGCTGAAATCGTTTAATCACAAGCTTAGTCAGCCCCGAAATGAAATTTTGACAGAAAATGTATAGACTTTCGGTGACTTTTTCGCAAGCAGTGAAATAATGACAGATAGGCCATACATTTTCTGTCAAAATTGGATTTCACGGTTGAGTGTATACTTAACCTAAGCTAGAAAGATAGGTCAAATATAAATCGCCCAAAGCCACTTACCGCCACTGTAAGTCAGGCAAGTCCTTTTATCCACTTACAAAAGAACTGATATCGGTGAAGGTGGAGCTTACAGCTTCGACTCGCAAAAAGAAAAGTAAACGTTTGACCGAAAAAATTCTAGAAAAAAAATTACCAACAAAATTTTGCATCACAAAGTGTTTCACATTTTTCAGTGTGAACGGACTAGCGTCACGGCGCTTCACTAACGTTGGGTCAGGAAAGTGAGTGTCTCATATTTATTTGTAGCTTTTCTTATCCACTACTGGATGTAGGCCTCCCAATGTGGGATATTTAGCCATGAAGTCCACATGCTTTACGTTAATTCCGAACCACGCCTATAGGTTAGCAAGCCATTAGGATTTTTCGTCTGGTGCTGATCTGCGCCTAAAGTTAGACTTCAGATATTTGCACTACGTCTCACGTGAGGCCGAAAACACACAAGCAACTTGAGTTGCTAAAGTTGACAGATGTACTGCGCCTTTCATTGTACTCCGATTTGTATTGACACTTGAGCTGTACTGTAGATGGTGTCATTTTTCTATTATAAAGCAAAGATCACTAGTTTTCATTTTCTCTTTCATTTTTCCATACAATACAATGGAAAACGCAGCATCGTTGTCGGCTACCAGCAATGCACAATTGCTCGTGTGTTTTCGACTACCCTTTGAACGTTAAAAACTATGTTATGTTCTTAAAGCCCGTATGGCTGTCTGACATTTGTTTTGTGGATTTTCATCTACATTAGTAGGTAAACGCTTTGCCCCTACTGCCTTGCAGCCACTTCGGTATTCATCAGTTTCGTTACTCTATTGAATAGGAGTTTAGCAGATCTGGATATGCAAATCAAAATGTCCACTTTGAAGACTAAAAAGACGTTTGTGCCAAAAAGTAGATGTTTTCGTTAAAAATTCCATCAACTAGCATGAATTTATAAAATGTGTGTATCGTTTTCCTTGACGATAATGGCAAAAACTTAAATTTTTCTTAAATGAAATGTCTCTGTTGTTTTCATCAAGCAAAAATTGTGATGAGATTTTCGTAAAACGGAACTTTAATGCAAATTTTCTAACCGAAAAATTCCATCATAAAAAGAGCAAGGAACAAGGATATTGTATGTACTTTAGCGGAAGTTGAGATGTATAAAGTTTCCAAGAAATTTACAACGTCAACGATGGTATTTTCTAACACACATCGAACATTATACCGAGATATACTGTCTTGAAGCGCTCATTCTATTTTAAACTGAACGTTTTGGGGGAACTAAAGAACTAAAAGCTCTTTTTTTAGTTTACCTTCGCCTTTTTGACTCTCTTACAAAGCCACATATTTATACATACAGTACACATGAGATATTTTATACCGTACGTACCGTACGTGGTGTGCATTTTCTCAATATATATGGGGTTTTTAATGGTAAAAAGCATAGATATTTGCTCAATATTATGTTCATGTTGGCTTTTACAAAGATCATGTTTATACTAAAATTACTTTAAACGAATCGCGATCCACATTATATTGTATTCTCTCTTCAATGTCACATAGAATTTCTATTGAACAAAAAGAGTTGAATTAAGTCAAAAAGCGAATACACTGAGCAAAATGAAATACATACAGTTTTTATCTAAAATAAATACGCACAGTTCGTATAAATACGCACAGTTCGTATAAATACGCACAGTTCGTATAAATACGCATAGTTCGTATAAATACGCACAGTTCGTATAAATACGCACAGTTCGTATAAATACGCACAGTTCGTATAAATACGCACAGTTCGTATAAATACGCACAGTTCGTATAAATACGTAAAGTTCATATAAATACGAGTAGCAGAAAAACGTTTAGCCGTTGACATCTTGCTCGTAGTGCGTATCATAGTTGGTTTACGTAATGTGCGTATAAATTTCATGTCACGTATGCCAAGTATTTCGCTCAGTGTACACCACACTGAGAACCGTTTGTGATATTTAATCGTACACGTGAAGCATTTACGAATAGAATCACACATTGCACTAAAATATTGAAAAAAAGAATAGACAATCCAAGCGTTAATCTCATACATGAAATTCCCATAAAATTGATTCAAGCTGCTCGTTTTGCTTCAGTAAATATGTTTGTACACAAAACTTAAAGAACTAGAGATGTTTCATGTGATATACAGTTCCCTATCATATACGGGAATATAAAAATTGTGAATTCAATATGACTGTCTCCAGTTTTCGCTCGTTATTCTTCTGACGCTTCATTTTTCGTTGCTTGTGTGGAAATAAATTCCAGCAAAAAATGCGGTTACCGAGAAATCCGGTTTTAAATAAGAGATTTAATACACCGGGTCTGTAGTTTACTACGTGAACAAAGCTCTTTGTGCCTTAATTGAAATGGAGAACAAAGTCTTATCTGTTCGTGTTTGTCTGGATCGTGTAATCCCTACAGTATATTCGTTTACATTGAAGACTTGTAGTTAGTATTCGGTTTAGATGACTGGAATAAATCCTTTGATTTTAATTGATTCATTATGGTCCTAGCACCCAAAGCACTGTGTAAATGGAGCTGTATGTCTAAAGTTATGCACGTCTGTTTTCCAGATCTCATGTCGCAAAACTAACTTTTCAGACAAATGTTTCGGAAATCAATTAAAAGAATTAAGTAGAGGATTTTTACGCTCTTGCACTGTTTGTCCTTTATGAACGTTAGCTTTTTTCTCACATTTAAACATACTCAGCAATGCCTGTACGATAATGTGTATGTGAATATATCTTATTACAATACAACTGAAATACATGAACGGAACAATAGGTGTAGAAATTTAATGGATTTAGACCACCAATTGGAATCCGCCGCAAGGCAAATTTAACATCAAAAGAAAATTTGTAATCGTTGAGTTTCGTTCTGCTCAAAGTATTCAACATCATTATCCTTTATTGTATTGTATTTTAAGACAACAATATGTGAAACCGATTCATCGTGTTATATGTGCGAGGGGCACATAGGTATTTAGAATTTCTGATGGAACATTTTCTCAAAGTATATCACTGCCACTGGATTTTAAATCGAACATTAATACCAAGACGAAGAAACCGAGGTATTAATGTGAGATTTAAAACCCAATAGCAATACGAAGTTTTGAGCTAAAACACTTCAAAAAGTGAACGCAACGACGTCACACGAATCACAATACAATAGCTACGGGGACAGAATTAACGTCAGATGTAATACCAAAAAAAGTGGATTTAATAAAGAACTTTCTTTAAATTCAATAAGTCAAAGCAAGTCATTAGTGTAAGTCCTGATTTCCACTTACAAAAAAACACTCCGTTTTTTCTCTTTCCTATTCAAACAATATAAAAGAGGCGTGGTTTAGGTAAACAGAGTCAAAACGGAAAGATTTTTGTAAGCCGAAATTAAGCTTAAAGCTCTGGATAGGTCTCCAGCGATCAATCGACGTCAAAAATAAGTTAAACCTAAAACCCTAAAAGTTCAGTTCAGGGCAAGTAATTTCAGAAAGAGGGTCTGACCTGAACCCGGTTTCATTTATCGAAAGTATCCACATATCTTCCATAATTGTTCATGTAACAGGTCAGCGGTCAAGTTTGTTTTGCCGTTCAACGTTAAAAAGCTTCGAACTTCAACGAAAATTGACTAGAAAAATAGCTGAGGCTTTTTAGCGTTGTACTACTAAAACTACTACCTCAGGTTAGGTTAAACTTGATCAGATTCGACTATCAGACTATCAATCGACTATCAGATTGAGGTAATCCGAACCTCGTCCCCTCTTTAGTTCAGAATCCAAGAACTTTATTGTGTACAATCGATTTGTCCGTTATCTACCCCTCAGTAACGCGCATAATTGTGTAAATAGACGGAAGACTTTTACTTCAATGACGTCAAACAATTGCTAACACATAGTCTAACGAAAGTTTTGATTGAAATAACTTTACGAAATTTTCGGGTAAATCCGATTCGTATGTTGAGCATTAAAGGATAACGCTAACTTTGGCAGACAATTGGGATAGAGTTTTCAGTGGAACAGCAATCGATTTGATTTGTGATGGTAACCATCACGGGCGTAGTTAGAGAACAGTTTTAAGCTTCAGTTCTGAAGCGTCCAAATTCGCGCTATACCTTGTCTCTGATGTTAGCTTTTAATGTTTGACTGCTTTCGGCCACAATTTATGGGTGTAAGTTGCATGATATAATCCAGGAATCACTCAATTGGATATGGAATCGGTTTTGCCATGCTCAGCAACAAAACCAAAAGAAAAATTTATTGATCTCAAACGGAATATGATTTTTCATTTAAATCCAATTTCCTATTTCTATCGAAATCAGAATATCCACTTTCATAAACTCATTATTTATTCTGCACGTATGTCATTTGCGAAGCGAGACATAACGATGTGTAGTCCCATACATAATAGGCGTAGAGAAAAAGAAAAAGGAAAAAAAAAACTCTGGATCAGCTATATATTCTTGTCCGCAAAAGACTTGTATAAAATTTGTTTTTTTTTCGGTTTTTGTTTAGGTCACAATGGAACTTGAATTTGTGGAGACACAATAAATTCTTCTGTGTAAACGTTACACGGAATACAAATGGAATTCCTCCTAGGATAAAAATATTTTGAGCCCAAAGTTGCGGTAGAGTAGTAACTGTGGTATGGATGGAATATAAGATGAGACGGTTTTTTTTATACATAAAATTAATGTTGATATTGATTTGCATAACGTCGGAAAGAAAATCGATTTCATTTTCCTTATTCGATCACGTGCGGGCAGGTGTAACGTTAATTGTCCAATTTATTGTGAACTCGTTGGAAACAAAAAAATAAGTTACGTCGACAGAACAATTAAGAATAAAACATAATGGGACATTGAACTTTTGACATTTTTTGTATTTAGATTAAGAATGTTATTGTAAACAAAAAATTGTTCTACACTATTGCCGAAATTTCAAGTTTTTTACTTTTAATTTATATTTCAATTACGACTACGACCCAAATTCAACCCAAAAGCATACCTTTTTCGTGAGAGAATTAAGAAAAAATGACATGAGAAGAAAAGAGAGGCATATAGAGACGTATAGTCTTTTTTATGTTTGACTGATCTTTGAAAATCAGAAAACAATTAATTAAAAATATAAATGTTTATAATTTTACGATAGTGTAGAATAATTTTTTGCTTAGAATAATGTTGTCTATCGAAATTATTGAAACTTCAGTCCCCCATTGTCCCTACACAGAACGATGCGAAAAACACCTAACACGTTTCATTTTATTTGTTCTCTGACAATTTATCAAAAGCAATTTTAGGTATATTTCGTATTACTGTGCGAAGATTTGGTAAATTTACAGAAAGTTTTTTAAATAATTGCGCTTCACATAACGATGCGAAAACCGCCTAAGGTTACACAACATAGCATCGCGAAAGAGACCTAATGCAAATTTTTCCTTTTTTTTAACTCACTTTTCACAATATTTGCATTTTACAATAAAACTAAAAGATTATAATCACATAAAAATATCACAATTATCGTCAATTCCAAAAGTGTCCCAAATGCAGGTGGAATTTCTTCGTTGAATGGAAATCGAAACTTTTGTAACAGAAAATCTAATGACCGTGTTTCACCGGAATTTCTGGCCATAAGTTTACCGAGTTTTTGCAAGAAAATTGAAGTTTCTGGACCAACAGAACCAAAGGATTCGAAAGCCAGCGGCGTGAAGATATATTGATTTTTGAGGTCAGTGTAGTTGTTATGTTTATCACGTTCTGCATTGTCAGCTACCGATCTACTAGGCACCGAACTCCATCTCAAATAGCTTGGGGCAACCGTATCAAGCAATGTAACGTCCCACACCAATGATTTGCCATGACTCCAAGGGTAATAAGTAAGTCCGTCGGGTGGTTTTCCATCACGGCGAGAAAGTCCAGGCGGCTCCAGCTTACCTGGAAAACCAGCTGATGCGAATGCCGATAGGAAAATTCTGTTGAGAGCCAGGTGTCCGGAGTACTTTGGATATATTACACGACAGTTGTACTGTCAAACCTGACCAAACAAAAGAAAAATTTGAGTTATGTCTCCTTTGCTCTTTGCGTTGTTGTGTAACAACTAGTGTTTGTATTGGTTTTATGGTTTATAAAGGGCAACCCCATTACTAGGGTTGGGGTATAGTGACTTGGTAAACTTGGTAGAATTGCATATTCGACGTTCACGTAATAATATTTTTTCATTGGCGATTTGAAAAAAAACCTGCTTTGATGTGCTAAAAATTGATACCAGTTGATTGACGGAATGTCTTAATAACAAAACAGTGTCGAAGAAACAAAAACAATTTTCAGTTGTGTGGTGTGACTACCCTTATTTTCTCCACTCAAAATGCTTTGACGAAATGTTATATTGTTGACGTTTTTTCCTATGACAATTCAAATGACAATAGTTATCTGTTAACCAAGGGAAGAAAAGAGGTAATTCTAGCAGGAGCAATTTCGCTCCAATAGGAATTTCCAATTCTTCCCAGAGGTGTGATTAACCGTTTTCCTCGACGATACAAAATCTTTAATTCACCATACCATTTTTGAAAACATAAACAAAGTGACAGTTCAAGTGAGAAAAGTTCTAAGAGAGACCTCGACGGTAGAGACATTGCTGAAAAGTTTCTTTACTTAATTGATATGAGCGTCGAGTTTCATTTTCCCGGGGCTCAAGTGAGTAAAATGTTTGGAATTTTATATTTTGCCTTCAGCTCAGGCAAAAAAGGTTCCAACAAAGGACGTAATCTACTATTTTTCACTATTTTTGAGTTGAAAATACAACATTTCTCTCTTGAATTGACACACATTTTTTCAATTGATGCTTTCGCTTCGTGATGTGGACTAAATAATTATTTGTTCACCTAGGCAAAAAATGGAAAATTCAATTTGAGGATGTGTCACACGAGAAAATGAAATTTCCACCTTTTTTTTCCGTTTAACTTTCCTGTAGTTTTCATACAAAATTGTAGCTTAGTTTCAGTTCAGTTGAAATTTTGTACTGAAATGCAGTTAGAGTTACCGTGGGCTACACGTTTTTTTGTGCAGTGAAATAACAGCGATTGACGTAACCTCCTCTTATACAACCTTGGTCTACGCAATGTTTTTCAACAAATGCTCCCAAAGTTTCAACTAAAGTGAGAAAATAGCTATTTTCTCGTTCGTAAAAACTTTGTCTTTATACCTTGAGGGAAAATAGAAGATCGATCAACTCAAGCGATTTATCGCCCTCACTTCATTCTGGCTGCAAACTTTGCTCTTGTTATATTGATGTGATATTTTCTCCTCTCGGTAAACAAATACCTACCTTTGTACTACATTGAAATTGAATCAGTCGTATTATACATAATACCCATTTCAATTCATTTAAATTTGATGAATAATGAAAAAAAAAATTGATTTCGTTTCCAATGAAGTGACACTATCTTGTCGTTTTTCAGTGAGCTAACAATGCAAACTTTATCAAGTTAATGTGAATCGAATGAGAATACAATACGTTGTATGCGTATTGATAGACTTTTCAAATGGTCGAATTTTAATAGAAATTGAAGTAATTAGTGCAGGTTCAACACTTACTTCTTTGTGGACGCTTCCTTTCTAAAATCAAGGAAAACAACAAAGTTCTAATACAAATGATTCAGTCAAATTTCTCTGCCTTTCTTTTCGGAAAATTTTTCCATGTCATTGCGATACTTTGTCTGAGATGATTTTCAACGAAAAATAATGTAAATTCTTTCATCAATTAAAACTTCATCTTGCGCTCAGAGATTCTAATTTTTATATTAAAAAAAATTAATTGCCCCTTTATCCATAGTCAAATTTGTTTTGGGTTACTTTCTCATTTAGGCCTTTCTTTCCATAACAACTTTTCTTCGCTTTTTTTTCTGGCTCCGTTCTGATGCTTAATTTTTATAGACCATACCCGAAAACCGAAAGTCTGCGGAATTATATTTTATGTACACAATTAAGAAGTATAAAAAAATAATTAAAATTTATCTGCTTGTGGCTAAATATGCGTTCCAACAATCCCTTCGAATTTATTAAAAAAAAGCAGAAGAAAAAAAAACACAAATCAGTGCTCAACGGTAGCCCTTCTGTAATTTATTTATTATTTTTATTTAGCTACAGTAGTTTAGCGATTAACAGTGAATGAGTTTGGACGCTTGAATATTTAACGATGCCATTAATTTATGAGTGTAATTTTAACGCGACAACACTCTATCTAATGGAACTTGAATGTAAACACTCAACACAAAATGTTGTGAGAGAATTGAATTTTTGAAAATTGGGATTTTAGCACACAAAAAAATGAATCAGTAGTGTGCGTAGTTTGTAGTCCGCTCCGGAAGAATTGTAGTCCGCACCGGAAGAATTTGCTAGCGTGCGGTAAGTGCACTTTACGTCACTGTTTGTGACAGTGAAAATGCACCTTTCTGCCCGCTGGATGCATGTAATAGTGGAATACGTACTGGTTCGGAGATTTTCCATTGACGAATATGGCGTTTGAAGCAACTGTGGGTCGAAAATAAAGTCTTTTTGAAGTGTTGCTTTGGTTCTCGTTCGTCTGTATGTATCTATTTCGGAGGTGGTCTCGAGAAAACTTTCTATATGAAAATCAGCAACGATCTTTAGCGATAAAATGAAGGAATCGTTTTATTCAATAGTTACGTACCTGTCTGTCTTGGACAGTTGAATTTACATACTTCGTCATGGACCCTAGCAAAAGTCACGTCATTTTCGGTTTTCTATTGAATTTCTCATTATCGTTCATAGGCATGTTCGATAATTTGTTCGATTGATAAAATATCGACTATTTTCTTAGAGTCGATTATCGATACTTACAAAAAAATCAATATCAATCGTATGATATATCGATAAATCGGTAAATATCGACTGATAACCGATAAATGCCGAGTGGTAATCGGTAAGTGTAGATTTTGGTCGATTATCTATAAAACTATCAATCGAATGTTTAATCGATTATTTCCTAATTTTATCTTCGATTTGATGATACACAGATAAAAATGTGGGATTACAATTTTTAGGTCCGATGGCATTACTTGTATAATTCCTTTAAATTGGTCTAACAATAATATTGGAGATTGAACGATGATACTGTCTTCGCATATCAGACGTTTAGATAAAAAAAACCTATAGTATAACCAAATCAGTCAAAAAAACCCTTAAAGGGTAAATGTGACCCAAGTCCTTTATCGTACTTACAAAATAACTGATATCGCTGAGGGTGCGCCGCACGCAAAAGTTTTATCAACAAAAGATTGACCCAAAAAATTTGTGAAAGAAAATTTTACAAAAAGAAATTTGTGTCACAAGTAAAATATGTAAGTTTTGGGGTCGTTGGAGTTAAGGGGAGGAAGTCAAAAAGTTGCCGTAAATATGCTCCGCCGTCCCCGATTTTTTTAAAACATATTTTTGAAATAAGAGTGGGAAGACTTCCTACAAGGAAGGGTTAGTACAATTTTGTTTAATGTACTACAAATGACATTTCGATTAAAACCTGAAGGAATTAAATTTTAATTCTAAAAAAGATTCGATTTAGATTTAGGTCCATATTTTTATCTGTGTGGGAACAAAAGTACTTTCGCTTGCCACGGTAATCAAATAGCTTTACGTGCTACATGCGTCAAAACCCGTACCCCTCAGCATGTAATTGTGCATTGCATAACTCGGGATAAAAATGAGTCAGGGCCGAAAATGATGGCAATTTTTCAAATTTTCTCGGGTTTTCTGCCCTATGCATGAAAATTCACTTCGTTCGCGAAATTGCCTAAAATCAATCGTCTAAAACAGGTACACAAATGACTATTATTGCATAATTGTGATGCTTCCCCAAATTATTATTGTCTACTATAATCTACTGTCATGTGTGGAATTAATTTTAAATTCGAAAGGTATTTTCAGTGAAATTTTTTCACCCTAGTCGCGTAAAAACGAAAGAATGTTGTAATTGTAAACCTCAACTTCATTTCGATTATTTTAAAGCAAAGCTGATGCTGACACAAAATCAACGTTCGATCTATCATGACATTAATGAAAAGAAATGAAAAACATTCGAAGGGCGGAAATTAAATGTTTTATGTGGACTGAAAATTGGAAAAATTTATTCCTCGTAAAATACATATATAAGTCATCAGAAAGGAAACATCTACTTGAAACATTCTTATAGGTCATGCTCGCTGCATTGGAACGCATAAACGGCTCACGTTTGTGGTCGCGATTGAGGTTTGACATTTTTCAAAATACTCAGAAGTTTGGGGTACACATTGACATGAAACGAATCTCAAATCAATTGATTCAGTTGCAAGGATGACTCAGTAAAAAGTAAAAAGAAAACATGCAATCCAAAAATGAAATAGAAAATGACATTACTGTATATCGGCTGCCGTACGCCGCGCCGTACAGACAAGTGGTGTTTATGGTGTACGTCTATTAGTGTATTATATCATCAACAAGTTGATAAACGAATCAATTGAAATCATTGAACATGGATTGCTTTCATTTCGATTTGAAAGAGCTGATAAACAGGCTTTTGACAAAATCAAAGAAAAGTTAGAATTGGATCTAATTGTTATCTGAACAGTTGTCTGAACAGTCATATGATTTTATTAGATGTTTCATGAATAATGAATTCGCATTTGTGACTTGCTTATAAAATGAGCTTTCCAGAGCTTAAAGCTCCTTTAATATTCCTCTGAAATCATTCACTTTCCCAACGAAATTCAAAAGATTCAAAAGCTTTCAAAAGTTCGAATAAGGCCAAAGCACACCACACATGCAAGGCGATCCTTTGGCTTAACGCGCCATTACATGCCAACTCGTTCTTCTCATAGACCACACACTAGACTACTTTGTCGTCTAAAAAGTGACGTAGAGACTTTTATATGACAATCAATGTGACTTCCTGTTGCACGGGAGATGTTGTGCAATTCAATTTATGCAATAACAATTGCCAACGTAAAATTTTAATAAGCTTAAGTGGCACTATAAATTTCATGGCAAAAATCAACCATTTCCTGTCTGGCACGCAATTCCGTTCACATAGACGTGCACTATATTAATGTGATGTTTCCGTTCAATGTATATTCAATTAATTCTCAATCTTTAAACGAAACGAAACGACCAATGTACTTTCAAATATTTAGCAATGATGGTAAAAGAACTTTGAATGGACAATTTTCTCTCAATATTATTCTTGTGATTGGTTTTTTTTTTTTACCCATCTTATTCATTTTCATTGTAAATACACTTCCAGCTCCCAGTTGGTGTTTATTCTAAAAACTTACTCTTCGTCAACTCTATATATTTATATTCGATTTCGATTAAAGAAAAACGAAGCTGCACACAGCAATTGTTTTCGAATTGCAAAGCTGTGTTACTGGTAGTTTTACCGTCGGATTTATTTATTTAGACAGAAGGGATTCCGAACTTTTAACCTTCTTTAACCGACAATATGACTTCGAATGCAAGTATGTTGAAAGTATTGAACATTTTGCTACGATTGTTACTTTAGATAATGTTGAATTTCATGCTACAATGACGAGAGAAAGAAAGAAATTTTTTAACTTTTTTTATTGCATTTCCTGCTTGCTGTTTAATGTGAAAGTTCTGTGTCAACAATTTTAGGTCAGCATTTATTGTATTGCTACGGGAAGACTTCCTAACGGTTTGTTTTTGTTGTTTAGTTTTGTAATGTTTTACTAGAAAAATCGGTAAAGTTCTGGGAATCGAATTTCATCTCAAATAGCGAACAAAAAGAATTTATTTTAGTCCATGTGCAGATTCCGGAACTTAAATATTGTGGGCGTAGGTCGCAATAATAAATTAGGTGACATAGAGTTCACACACACCTACACTACACATACTCCAGATGAATTATAACATATTGCAATAAATAAAAAACAAACAGAGAATTCTTGAATTTTACCATTTTTTTTGAATTAGCTCTCACAGGCCTCCCACACAAAATTAGGCCACTTTATTTGTTAGGAGGTTATCTAGCAAAAATAATGAGAAAATAAGGAATTCTGAAGTTTAAATTAAGGAGAAAATTAGTAGTTTTCGAACAAAATATTGAAAGAGATGAAAAATGTTAACTTGAATGAAATACAAAATTTCAAAACAAAGTCCCACACCTAATTGTACGATCTATTCGGCCATTACTAATTTTGTAAAGAGTTAAAGCACAACCGATGCACATCGATTGACAAATTGATAGTTAATTTTTACAAAACAGAGCCTATAAGACGAGTCGTTTCAGTGTAAAGAATTAGCCTGCATATTTGTGGAGGATATGCATTCGAGGATAACCATGCATTTGAGCCTTTTTTGGAAGAGGAACCATCCTTTAGTGCCGAAATGCGATGTTTTTTACTGAAAAATATGGGTTTGTGTGGTAAAGTAGCATAATACGAGAAAACTCAATTTTTCACGAACGCTTTCTGAGTTCGCAGTTTTCGTTTCTCCGGATTGGCCTGCTTTGAAACACTAATCTGTATTTTTGTAAAATTTGTTTGATCCATTGTTAACTTTCAGTACTCTCTGTAGAGTATCACTCATGCTTGAACTGTGTTGGAAATGTACATATTTTGTCACCAAATGATGGTTCTGTGTGTTTTTCCTCCAAATATTCGAAGCTTGACAGTTGTGTGTATAACGTCCCATAAGAACTGTCAAGTTACGAGCGACATGAGAATCTATGCCCTGGAGTTACGAAAATACAAGAATCGGCGCCCAGAGCCAGAGCGCCGATTCTAGTGAATTTGACAGTTGACATCTTAATGCTAAGAGTGATCCGTCATACGATCCGTAATTTTTAAGGTGACAACTGTTAAGTTACGAATTCTTAAATTCACGAGAATCGCCGCACAGTAATTGTGCTGAACGTTTTTTCACATTGGTGTTTAAAATTTTGGCGCGTAACGAATTTTTATGAGAAAAATAAAGTTTTGTAGAGAATGAAATGCAAAATAAGGACGAATAAGAAGGTTTTATCAAAAATATAGAGGAGTAGGAGGCGTGTGCAAAATTCAAAATTATCTAAAAATTTGTGAAAGTTTGTTGAGTCTGAAAATTGTAAGAATTTTAAAGAAATACACTCGCGGAATTTAGAAATCCGAAAGTTTCTTACATTTCTTAGAATTTCAAGTATTTTACTAAATAAGCCCTGGTTAACAATAAACTCAGCGTGACACAATCCATCACATTTTGTTGTCATTTTCCGCAGAGTTCCATCAAAGATTTTATAGCATGGAAGTTATATGGGCAGTAAAAAAATCTAATAATGGAGGTCTTGCCACGACAGACTTAAGTTGATAAGAATAAAAGTATGAAAAACTAAACACAGCCTGTTACTGTCACCCATCAAAGAACCTTGTGTGACCATACCAATTAATTTTCCTCCAATTTTTACGGACAAAGAAAAACTGACTTTGTTTGGGAAATCTTTATTGCAACCTCGATACCAACAATGAAAAGAGAGAGAAAAACCTAAAGCGAAAAAAAACAACTCCCAAATGAAAACCCTGCACCGTTCCAAATAACTAGACCAATAAAGTTTTATATTGCGGAAATTAAAGTTCTCCAAGCTGCGAACGTTTTTCTAATACATTTTCAAGCATTGTGTTCTATTTGTAACGAAATTGTACGACTATTACCACACATGTTTAGAATTAAATTAAATTGTTTCATTCTTTGTATCGAAAGCTTTTTCTGCTTTTTCCTCATAAACAGCACATTTATTTTTCAATTGTTTTTAACCTTCTAAGTTTTCGAGTTTTAGCAAAATTCTTTGTTCTCGATTTCTTCGATTTTTTGCCTTCGTATTTTCGCGATTCAAGCAAAACTAGAAAACTTTAACTCTGCGATACAAAAGACTATAAAATTGTCATTACCAATTATTTAAACGCTCACGACGTTGTGTTTCTGGAGTAAGCCATCTAATAGGCTACTTCGCGAGGGAATAAACGCACTCACTTGCTGTGGGGATAAACAAAAAACATAACCGCACATACCGAATTTTCCGAACAATAATGTTTTGTTTTTACGATATTATGTGCAGGAAATTCATTAGAAATGTAAATAAATAGTGAAAATTATGAAATATTGTAAAAATAAGTCGTGTCGTCAAGTTTTCGGTGACCTTTGTCATGTTCTGTTTTTGTTGGCGATTTCGTATCGGATGTTTGTCATTCCAAACCAAAAATGAATCTTTTTTTTTCGGCTGAAATCTCGATGACAAGACTTATTTTCACAGTATTTCATAATTTTCACTATTTATTTACATTTCTAATGAATTTCCTGCACATAATATCGTAAAAACAAAACATTATTGTTTGGAAAATTGCGTATGTGCGGTTATGTTTTTTGTTTATCCCCACAGCAAGTGAGTGCGTTTATTCCCTCGCGAAGTAGCCTATTAGTTTTGTTTGTTACAACGCTGTTGTTTGTAGAACGCTGCGCAAATATTTGTACGTATTGGTATGAGATTGTACCATTGTTGTACCCAAGCAACTCCGATCAGATGATTACTTTATTCCATTGTAGCAGAACACATTTACCGTCATTTATTTACCTACCCAGCCGCAAAACTTTCTTTTCAATTACTTTTCGTAAAGTTCCATTTACTTCCCAATCCGAAACTACATGGCTTCGATTAGTTTCCATTTGCAATAAATGCACGCGTAAAGTGTATATTTGGATTGGTTGGGAAAACATTATCGTCCCCTTTTATTACAATGTCTTTTTCTTATCTAACCCAACGTTGCATTTTCCCCATTCAGTTAACGCAAATGGGTCCATTCGTATACACATGCACCCGAAATGC
The DNA here is from genome assembly GCF_014529535.1 of Bradysia coprophila. Classification (NCBI taxonomy): domain Eukaryota; kingdom Metazoa; phylum Arthropoda; class Insecta; order Diptera; family Sciaridae; genus Bradysia; species Bradysia coprophila. The sequence continues at coordinate 8,460,113 of NW_023503501.1, read as the reverse complement.
ATTAACATCTCGAATTTCATTCGCTCTAGTTCGACTATTGGATTTTAAGCATAAAAAACGAAACCCAACACTAAAACTAATCTTTGTTTATAATCTATTCGAAAACAGTATGCACAGCATGGTATTATTATCCATTGTGCAGTTTTGGTGACGGAAAATTCTGTAAATTTATTATTTTATCATAAAAGCATCGGGGGGAGAAAACTTTGCAGCATGTCACATAAAATTTTCCATATAACCTCAAGGTATATAATCAACATAATGTAGTTTCGAGAAATTTACAATTTAAACTTTATCTGTAAACATAAACCACGAAATTTTCTTTATACTTTCGCGTATTTTCCCAGATACACAGGGTTTTTCCATTCGGCATTTTCGGGATCCGTAGTACAGTGAATAAATGCGAGAAAAGGACTGCAGATCACTACGGAAATTTGGTCACATGCTTTAAATAGAAAACTTCACTCGACTCGATCTAGTAACAAATGGCTTAAGAGACTGAAGTTGGTTGTGTGTTCCAGCAACACTCGACACTCACATAAGGGTCTAAAATCTGTCGTTTTTAGCGTGCGCTTTGTTTGAATAGCCCAAGGTAGATATAGTCACACAAAATATTTTCATGATGATATGCATAAAATGCCATCAAACGACGGGATAGCAGTCACGAATTATGCATCTTAACATGAAACTTTGACTATACTTTGACATAAGCTGATGACGCACTAATGATCATGAATTGTCTGAATAAACTGTGGTTGGACAATCATGCTAGAATCTGGTGCTCTAATTTAAAACAAGGAGCTCGTCACCGACAACAAAAATGTCCGTGCACTGTAGTTGCTCTGTCTGGTTTTTACATTGTTGAATTTCTCATTTATCAGTAAAATCTTCAAAGTAAAACGTACAAAATGAGCTTTTATAACTTCAACGGATTCAGAAATCTAGTCATTTACACTTGGCATCGTCAAAGGTTAACGGATTAATATTGAGAAAGCATTTTATTTTCAATGAAATTATTATCAAAGAATTGGATTGTTGGATAACACAAGAAAAATAATTGAATTGTTTGAAATTAGTTTCTTGTGATTGTCGATTCCATTGTGGGATGAATAGTATCGCGTTTGCCGCCTCCCGGCTTTGTGTTATCATTCGCACATTTCAATTCAATTCATTTTATTAATAAAAGTCCGAATATTCTTTCTTTGCATTCCATTCAAAAAGAAATCGAGGTGGAATGACTGTAGTGCACTCCACTAGTAGATATACACATTTAATATATCCTCGTAAGAGCAGAATGAAATTTATTGCATTTATATAATATTGCTGTCGCGAGACATAAGATATGGGAACGATTTTTTTTTCTCCCTTGCTTCTTATTCGATTTTTATCACAGCATGCAATGGTGCCATAGCTTAATCGGCGTATATAGCATATAAAATTATATTTATAATATTGTATTACGTTTCAATCGTATACATGAATTGCAACATCTATTTTTATTTGTGATGGGGAACGGTATTCGATTATTATTTCTGGCGTGCAGATAGGTATACTTGTGGTATACAAATTTTGTATTCAAATGTATGGAATGAATTTGTTAAATTTTTGAACGAATATTCAGATGTTAAATGGTTTTGAAACTATTTATAAATCAATTTAAATAAACGTTGGAATTGATGTGAGCGGTCAAAATGTTTGATGCATTTTTTAATTGGTTGAACAATGCTGCAATAGCTGTTAGACTGTTCAATGTTACAAGTCACACAGTTACGCATTGAATCGTTAATTCCGAACCAAATTAATATTAAAATTGCAAAATTATTTCATGAATGCGTCAAGTCTCGTTATGTTGAAAACCTTGAATCGTAAAGGCACAAATTCGATTCAATAAACTGAGTATTTCAGTCTGATTCCACATCAAAATCTAAAATTTTATTCCCAAAACTGTAAAGGAGAACAACATTTCTAATAAACGAACGGCCACGTCGCTTTTTTCATTTGTACTTGATCCAATCACAAGCCATCGATATGTTTTTTGATTCAATCGTTCAGAAAATGTATGCTACGTCTATGCTTGGGAACTGAATTCGAAATTATCTCCTTTACGTGTATAGCGTCAAATTTTTAGTTTTATGTCTTGATGTGTCAGTGTTGATCCATTTTCGAAAATAAAATTTACCTCAGCGATGGATGGTGCTTTTTGATATGTTTTTTGATTCAATCGTTCAGAAAATGAGTGCTACGCCTATGCTTGGGAACTGAATTCGAAATTATTTCCTTTACGTGTAGCGTCAAATTTTTAGTTTTATGTCTTGATGTGTCAGTGTTGAATGTTGATCCATTTTCGAAAATAAAATATACCTCAACGATGGATGGAGGTTTCTGATATGTTTTTTGATTCAATCGTTCAGAAAATGTATGCTACGTCTATGCTTGGGAACTGAATTCGAAATTATCTCCTTTACGTGTATAGCGTCAAATTTTTAGTTTTATGTCTTGATGTGTCAGTGTTGATCCATTTTCGAAAATAAAATTTACCTCAGCGATGGATGGTGCTTTTTGATATGTTTTTTGATTCAATCGTTCAGAAAATGAATGCTACGCCTATGCTTGGGAACTGAATTCGAAATTATTTCCTTTACGTGTAGCGCCAAATTTTTAGTTTTATGTTTTGATGTGTCAGTGTTGAATGTTGATCCATTTTCGAAAATAAAATATACCTCAACGATGGATGGAGGTTTCTGATATGTTTTTTGATTCAATCGTTCAGAAAATGTATGCTACGTCTATGCTTGGAAACTGAATTCGAAATTATCTCCTTTACGTGTATAGCGTCAAATTTTTAGTTTTGTGTCTTGATGTGTCAGTGTTGATCCATTTTCGAAAATAAAATTTACCTCAGCGATGGATGGTGCTTTTTGATATGTTTTTTGATTCAATCGTTCAGAAAATGAATGCTACGCCTATGCTTGGGAACTGAATTCGAAATTATTTCCTTTACGTGTAGCGTCAAATTTTTAGTTTTATGTCTTGATGTGTCAGTGTTGAATGTTGATCCATTTTCGAAAATAAAATTTACCTCAGCGATGGATGGTGCTTTTTGATATGTTTTTTGATTCAATCGCAATCGTTCAGAAAATGTATGCTACGCCTATGCTTGGGAACTGAATTCGAAATTATTTCCCTTTGATATGTTTTTTGATTCAATCGTTCATGGATCAGTCGATCAGTCCGTTTAGCAAAGGTGACGATATGTCAAAACTTATGGACAATGTCCATTGCACATGACATGACAACTCGTGATCTTTGCTCATACTCATTTTTCAAAAGAAAGTGACGACCTCTACAGTGCACCTCAAGAGCCAATAGAATGCAAGCGGCTAGCTTTTACAAAAAGACGCAAACCGTTTGAGTCAAACGGAATATTGATCGAATGAGAAGACTGGAGTGTCCCGAGTGTCCCTATGTGTAGTTACATTGAGGACAAGAACACACTTGTTTCTGTGTCTCCTTGTTAAAAAAATTCTTGTCTACGTCTCGCGCTAAATTTTTCATTTTCTTTAGTTGCTGAACTGTTTGTCGTACATTTTCTTTCAATCCTTTTTGCGTGCCTAAGTCACTTTTTTATTTTGCTTTCATGTGCTATATTTTCAACCCAACATAAAATAGCTGGACGTGTGTCCATTATTACATTTTTAAGATTTGTATTTGTTCTTAAAACCACAAATAAACGAACTTAAAAAAAAAAGGACACCCTCAGAAGTTTCATTAAAAAACCAAAATCTATTTTCTTAAAAATTTATATGTCAAAAATTTATCGTCTCCCGTAAGCCCCATACCTAAGGAGAGTTTTTCAATTTTAGAAAATTTATCACTCCAATCTCAAGGATTAAACTCACCCATTTAATGCACCACCTTGACCGTAGTAGTCATTGTAGCCATTGATTCCAGATTGACCGTAACCACCATAGCCATTAAGTCCCACTCCTCCATATCCTGGTTGGCCAAAACCTGATTGTACACCTCCGAAGCCCTGCTGTACTCCACCGTATCCGGGTTGTCCAAAACCTCCTCCGAAACCTGGCTGCACTCCACCAAAACCTGGCTGTACTCCACCGAAACCTGACTGCACTCCACCAAAACCTGGCTGTACTCCACCGAAACCTGACTGCACTCCTCCGTATCCGGGTTGTCCAAAACCACCTCCTTGCTGTATTCCTCCGTAACCAGGTTGACCACCATATCCTCCGTAGCCTTGTTGGCCGAAAGAATTCAAAGCTTGGCTGATTCCGTTTGCCAGTCCACCGAGAAGACCACCGATTTGAGCCGATTCGGCTGTTTGTAAGTCTTCATGATCGACTGGAGCAGCTATTGCTGATGCAAATGTGAACATCAACACAACAACTTTCTGGAACGGTTTTGATTGATTTTAGTACACAAATAAGGCAGCAGATTAGGCATGAAAATAGATCATATTGAAAGGGGATTCAAATCGTGTAAAATGAACCATTCGAGCAACAGTTGAATTTACTCACCATATAACAGTTAAACATTTTACTGATGCTGATTTTACTCGTGCTACTCAAACGTTGTAAATAACTGAAGTTAAATTTGATAATGCCTCGATCGATTTGTTGCGAATGATCAGTTTCTCTTTGGTATAGTTGGTACCGTTTTGAATCATAGCTAAAATTAACATAATTTTTATACTTTTAACCTTAAGCCAATTATTAATTAATCCGATGATTTTGTTATAGTAGAGGGACTAACGTGGGAAAATGAGATAAACCGATTTTTTGAAGCTAGGTTTGTGATGAGATTGTTATTAGTAATTTGTAAAGAATTGCATACAAATTCTTTTTTTTAAATAATTTAATTTAACGGATTTAACGGATACGAAATGAAAAGAAACTGAGTAAAATTAGTGGCACATGAATATATTGACCAAAAATGAATTACTTTTTTGTCCCCATACTATGGAATAATCTCATAGAGTGATTTGTGATTCCCACCTCTATTAACATAACGCTTTAATTATGTTTGTCAACTAGTTTTGACTGTCGGTTTTGTTGAATAATATTCGGATTTTGAAGTTGTGATATATTTGCATATTCAATGTGATTATAGGCCGAGAGCACATGAGAATATCAGTCTCTCGTAGGGAAACGGTTCCTTACACTGAGTAAGATGGAAAATGTCTTTGTTTGAAAATGTGAAATGTTAGTACGAAAAGTGGCCAAATATCGGTGAGCTTCAGGGTCGGACTGGTCATATGGGCATTCAGGTAATGTCGGAAGGCTTTTTTCGTCACTCAGCAACGGGAAACGATTTCTTACACTGAGTAAGATGGCAAATGTCTTTCTTTGAAAATGTAAAATGAAAGTACGAAAAGTGGATTAATATCAGAGAGCTTCAGGGCCGGCCTGGTCATATGGGCATTCGGGTGATGTCGGAAGGCTTTTTTCGCCACTCAGCGCCCATGTATCCGGCAATGTATAATGAAAAGAAGAAGAAGCACCCGATGGACGTGTGGGCAGACAGTCCTGGAGCTTGCAGTACATAAAGGACAAACCGCCGTAAAGATTCCACATGTGGATGGATAATAAGAGTAGCAGATCACGTTTTGTTGGAACTTTAAGATAAGCTTACTCCTTTCGCTACCAGGTGTTATCAGGCAACACGTCATGATTTGTAGGGGCTGACAAGAACTGGAAAGTTTGACTTAAAAACGTGTACAGACTTGAGAAAAATGTAACACGTGTAACGTAACGAACGTAACAGGTTGAATTGCTCACATAATTAAAATTGACATGTGACAGAGCCGAAGTGATTTAAAGCTTGTGTATACCGAAAGGATGTCCGGTTGAAATTTTGATCTTTTTTTTTGCGGACGAAACTTTCATTTTGTAACATTGGCAATTAAACGTAATCGAAATGAGGTGTAAAGAGATGAGACACTGAAGAAACGATTTTTATACTTGATGTAACACCGCTAAGATCGACACCATCGACACACAAACACGTTCCTACATCCAATACGCAGCACTCATCGATATTTGGTTTCTTCTAATAGATTGGTAATACATGGAGCGTTCGTCGTTCAGGTCGTACGAGCTGTAGAATAGACGAATGACAAATTTCCATTCGCACGTTACACTCACGAAGTGTAACAGTAGATACCAAAAAAATAAGAGAAACAGATAACCGGGATTACTAAACACCGTAGGTTATGACCTTGTGGTAAGATGTTTCCGCACTATGTGTACACATTCAGCCAAAATACATATCCCTTTAACAGTGCTCTGTAGTTGTAAAACGACAGACTTCCATTGTGATAAATTTTTTTCATTCCCTTTTTCCGTATCCAGAAAGGTAGATTCGACCATTAGATACCTATTTACATCCGGCTCCAGCATAAAAAGACATAAACACATTTACCTTATGTTAAGGCATACACACATATATATATATGTATATACTACGTAATAAATGTTCGAATGCGGCAAACGCATTTATTTTGTGATGGCACTGTGTTACCGATATCCCGGAAAAAGGTATTTCCCAGAGGACATTTTCATATTAACGATTACCAATGAATTTGAGTGGGATAGTGTCGGTCAAAGTATTTAATACAATCTATTAATCTTAGGTATACACGATACCGTCACATTCTATAAACGTTTGTATAAATGTCGGGTGTATATATTCAGTAATCCGTTATATCCACCCGTTATTATGTGTTTCTCCAAATGTCTCGCCCGCTTCCAACACTAGAACTCATAAACTTTAATTCCCAACAATTTGTCTAGACGTTGCAACATTAGCATACACCTCAACGATAATTTGGTTTTACGGTTCGTCATTTCTAATATAGTGACACCTTATAATCGGTGTGTGTACTGTACACGGGTATACGTTTTCTTGCTTGAAGTATACATTCGGTTGGAGTTCTATTTTGTTCGCTTAGATAGGGAAGCTTTTCTCTGTACGAATGGGCGATTCCTGTTCTTCAGAAAAACCGTTTTGGCCTTGGTCTATCAAAACAGACAATTGAAAATGCAAATGCATTCTGTTCCATTATTCAGAACATGTAGCAGCGCTCGACATAAAAATGGAAATATGAAGCAATATTGTTGATATGGCATGATATATGAACACTGGACGGTGCAGAATACATGCAGGAGAAAGCACGCTCAAATGTACTTTTTCCCATAACTCTGCGATGTACTCGTCGAAACTCTCCTTCTCCTTCACAAAATCTGACTTTAAACGGACTAATTTATTCATCTACTGGAGAGTGATTACGGCATCAGTTCGCTTTTCTCAATTCTATCTGATAGAGTACGGTTCGCCATTTTTTGAAAGATGTCGCTGCAACAAACCCGGTGTCAAATAATTAATCTTTAACTCGGCGGATTTTAGTCAAATAAAAGACCATCGTATAGCGCATGACCTCAGGACTCTGGAACACTAATTAATTTTTAAATCCGCCCTGTATTGGCTTGGTGATAAGAGTCTTAAAAAAAGATACGAAGAAAAAGTTTGGCCGCGCTGATTGATCCAGAATCTTAAGGTCATTTGCTAAACCACGGCATTTTATTTGACTCAAATCTGTCGAGTAAAAAATTAATTATTCTTCTGTTGACACCAGGTGTGTTGCAGCGACATCTTTCAGTGAAATTGTGAATCGTACTCTATCAGTAGAGTTGACATATAATAGAGGAAAGAGAATTGGTGCGATAATTCCTCTCCTGAAGTTTTAATGCATTCCCTTTACTTCGTTTTTTTTTCTCTATAAATCTGGAGACGTCATTCAGAGTATGAGTGCTGTGATTGAGAAACGTTTATTTTTTTTTTATCCAATTACGATGGCTCGTTCTGCTTGTTCGTAGTTAAATTGGTGGATGCTACCTTTTTTATCTAGGTTATTTACAGGGCATTTGTCTGACAGTAGAGAGTTTGAGCCAATCAGATTATAGTATTTCCTTTGTTATGTACAGTCAGACGCAATTTTGATTGTATGCGTGGATCAGCTGAAGCAAGTTCATATTCACTAACCTATATTATAGTTAAACTGTAATGAAATTAAATGAGAAGAACGATTTTCGACACGCAAACATGTAAAATTATTTTATCTGAATGCGTTATTTCCTCCCTGTCCGACTGTATTGTTCCATCTATCTATTAATTTAAACGTTCACGTCGAACGTTTTCTTCTCGATACCTTTTGAAGCAATTATATTACATTGCTGGCAATTGACCAATAGTTTACTGAGATGCTTTTACCTCCATCACTTCTTAACTTTGAAGCACCTGTCTACTTAATCTTTCCGAATATTGAAATATAAAAACCAACAAAAATCTATGCGGGCGCGGACCTGTTTCGTCGATGCAGAAAAGAATGAAATTTGTCAGTAAACTGAAAATTTACACACAAAAAAGTGCACTGACATTTTGATAGTCAATTTGATTTTTCAGACTTCCAGACATGTTCCCTTAATTTATTTTTTAACGACTAAGTCCCACCTTTTGGACGGGTCATGTCCCTTGAATGACCTAATTTTTCAATACCTCCAGTCCAGTCTTCTTACCATTTTTAAATCAGCTGGTGTTTTTAAGATCACAAGATTATAATCAGATGTCTATGTGCTGCATCATTAATTTTGCATTTTCTTTTATTTTTACCACCCTGATAATGATAGGCTTTACATATCAAAAAATGTATCCTCCGTATAGATCAAGTCCGAGTAACTGTTAGCCCGAACACTGACAGCTACACCGTCATCCATAGAGAACCCTAACCTCAACTCCCAATTTTTGAGCTGCCGCTTTATTTTGTTTTTTGTCCGGATCAACAAAAACATTAAATTTAATAGATTTCCAATGCATAAAATGTGAAATTATAATTGTTGCTTGCATGACGTAAGTGTTACAGCTCTTTGTTTTACAAGAAAACAATGCAAACCATTCAAACATTTATTTCTATTTTCAAACTTGAACAAAGTGCCTGTTCACTTTCACTGATCATACTTTAAGCTTAGGGTTCTCTGTGGTTGAGTTTTGACATTTCGAATAACTTTGGACTTGATCTATAAAAGAATAGTAATGTATATCTTCCGTACAAAAGCTAAGAAAACAGCATCAATATCATTCTTTTTACTAAAATTTAATTTAATTTTTTGACCAAACAAACAGAGCTATGAATTGAGGTCTCAGCGAGCGATTATTTAATCATAATAAAGAGTCTCATATATTGTGTTCAAACAAGCGCTGAAAAGGTGGGGTATTTCTTGTCTTCCTCTTGAATAAAAGAAACTCGTGAACTTGTTCGAATTACGGCTCTCGCGTCGCTCTGTTCGCAAAGTTCACACTCGTTCAAACATTCTCTATCATAGGCAATATGGCATATGGCGGTAAAATGAAAGTCTGTGTAGAATTTCTCCCATCTCGTTCTTCCAACACTTACGAACTCAGCCTCAAGAATTTCAATCTTCACCGGTTAAAACACAAAATTTCAAAATTGTATAAAAACTAGCCGGCGGAAGAAAATTATATTGATCACCATCTCAATGCTCAAATATTGTCTATCTACGAACACTTCGTCACGAACTTAACCTCATGATTTTCATTCTCCGTCTAGTCGACTAAAACCAAAATTTTGAAAGTCGGCTAAGAATTACTTGAGTTATCGCGGTAACAAGAGTGTTATGGATGTTTTCTGCATTCAACGTTTTTACCAATGAAGAACATTTTCCAAAAATCACAGCGGACGTTTCAGGTGATTTTCGGTCATAATGCTTGATTTCCACTTACGCCGTTTTGCCTCCGTTGAGCGAAACCACCATGCCTTCTGTTGCTTAAAGAGTAAACGGAGAGCAAACGAAGCGTAAACGGCGTAAGTGGAAATCAAGCATCAGAACCTGGCTTTCATTCAAAGGGAATTACAGCAATATCGACAATTTTCTTTTTAATTTCGTCCGCAAAAAAAAAACTTTTCGAAATACTACTTCTTGTTACTAGAATGTTATGCTTAAAGCACTATAAAATAACTAGAAAGAAAAAAGGTTTGTGTTGATGTGAATTGGTAGAAACATTTTCCTTTTTATATGCCCAGTTAAAATACACCAAAAAATATTGAAAACATTTTTGAACGATTTTCTCATATAATTAGACCTGAATATCTTCGGTTGGAAATAAAACGAATGTTTAACCCCATATTGCTGTCTATACCGGCATATAATCAGAAGGAAAAACGGATTAAAGCGATGTATAGGTTACGATAATAAAATATTACGATCTTTTGTCGATTGGGTGGGAAAGCGAAATACTATATAGGGTGTATAGGGTGTACACGTATGTATGGGAAACGAATATCGAATGCCATGTACAGTACATATTTATACATTAGATAGCTACGCTGGAGATAGGTACACGATAAAAATAGATGAATTTCTATTGTCCTTACAAGATTTATGGGTTTTCTGTGATAAAAATGTCTGCTTGAATTTTCTCTTTCTTTTTCTTCCACTTCGGCTTTATTGTAAATAAAGATTACATTTTCAACGAGTCAACTCACCAAGTTGTTCATTCATTTCTGCAACTCAGACCCACTTTTCACGTTAACCCAAAATGGCTGGAGGAATTAATAAGATTTCTCGCTGTCGGTGGGTGGGTGGCGATTCAAGCCAATTTTAGTGTGGTGATATCGATGGGGAGTGTATATACACAACACACATACAAAATGATATAAAATGTGATTAGTGAAATTGACTTGGATATTGACGAAGGTTAATTTTTCCCCATTATTTCATTTCGCTAATTTGTGGGACGAAATGATTATTTAATGAAATTTGGATGGTTATTTGGTGTTGTTAAATTGTGGATAGCTCTCTAATGTATTTTAAGTTCGATTTTGATTAAAGATGCGATAATTAATTCTCGTTTGTTGGACTGGTAATTAAACTTTTCGAAACATTTGGAAAACAAAACTGAGTTTCAAAAATAAACTTTTCGTTATTCGAGGTGTATTCTTATTGAACAGTCAGCCCAGTCAGCAAAAGTTTGAGACGAGTTTCAATACGATAATGAGAAATGCATTGGAACGAATCAATGTCGATGTTTTACCACTATTTTTTTCCAATTTCTCGGTATTCTCAAGGTATTTTTGCTCGTCAGATAAAGAACTGTCTGTCTTGTTTGAATAAAACATAAAATCAGTGAAAAGTTTAATTATCAGAACTGCGGATTTAATTACCGAACAACCGATTAAATCAGAATTTTCTCCGAAAACAATTTTCCACTTTATTTGGATTTTGTTTTTTCAGACAGAATTAATTCACTTGATTAAATCAAAATTTCTGTCTGTCGATTCTGAACGACACAAAAACTTTTACACAATAGCCCAGAACACATTGTGTGTCCAACCAACAAACACAATCATTATGAAACACCCACAACAGAACCACAAAATAAATTATTTATAAAGTAGATATGACCTGAAACTATCCGTTGGACTCCAAAGAGTATAATTATTTCAAGTCTTCAATATATAGCAATAGTCAATCGGTTCAACCCTTTCATTTATCCGGACAAACTCTGTAAGAGATTATCTGAAATGGCTTTATATATGTATTGCCCTATGGTTGACCTATAAATACAAAACAGACATATCGGAATTTAAAACGGAAATTCCCCATCGAACATTTGCATAAGTTGAATAAAGAAACGGGTACAGTAGACGAAGAAATTTCTATATTTGCTCAATTAAATTTCAATATCTTACAAACTTCCATTATTATTCGATTTTATTACGTCGATCTGCGAGTACTGCGAGCAGTGTATTATTATTTGAACTTTTTAATATTGAAATTCCAACATTCACTTCTAATATTTGCCTCGGAATTGAATTGTTTATTTTCGATACAATTTCGACTGTTTATGTTTGTATAGAGTTCATGATGTGCAAATGTTAGTTAGCGGAAATTAGAAATGGTAATTTTAATGTTTCTTTTTTCGCTAACAAAAAACACTCTGCGAATCTCAGGAACGTATTGAAGTTGTTTTAAGCAGATTCACATCAAATTGAAGATTAGCACCACTTTGTGGCATTCAATATTAATCTGCTTCACCGACAATTTGGTATACTTTACCATTAGATCTACTTTATGGATGTTGCGATCTACTTTACCGTCGATTTGGTTTAATTTATTGATTGTTTTGGTCTAATTTACCGATGATTTGGTATGGTTTACCAACGTTGGTTTGATACAGTTCACTTTTGAATTGGACTAATTTACTGATAATTTGCTATTATCTCTACCTCTGGACTCACCATACCTACAAAATCAAATGAACCTGAATACTGGAAATCGTCAACTGAAAAGTTTAGGTTTTAAAAGACTGAAACATCAGAGAACAGATAATGGATGTATCTCTACACTCAACAATGCGTGCAGAGCGTTCAATTGTGAAGCGGTAGTACTGCCGACACAACGTTGCCGCTTTATGCCCATTAAACAAGAAGTTTTAAAACTGCCAGATCTCATAGAACTATGAAACGAGAGATGACGATAGTGGAATAAACAAGAACTTTAATATAGTGGAAAGATGGGAAATTTGAGACAGCTAGATTGTGACAGTAGGAATTCATGCCGTAAGTGCGGTCGAAATTCAAAATGGAAAGTGCGGAGGTCTTTTTAACGTAGCGTCATTTTCATACAATGAAGCGTTGAAATGTATTTTTCTGTTCACTTTTTCATCGAATCGTTCACTTAAAATTCAAATTTTAGGCACACTTACAGCGTGAATTTGAAAGATTGGTTGAATTTGACTTAGAAGTGATTTTGACACGGAATTGAAGTAACTTTTGGATGTAACTGACGAAGCTAGAAAGCGATATTTTGTTGTTGTCTGTGAATTGAATTGTAAATTGTGAGTAATGGCGGCTGAATTGACTTTATATTTAACTGAATTGATAATGACGACGACTGTAACTGTGTGCTTACTTAAGAGCAATGTACCATTTGCAAATTTGTAGCCAACATTTAGGCGGAAAAATATTCGTCTTTTGATGATTTCGAACCACAACTTTTTCTTGAAAAAGTAAAACCATTAAGAGCAATCTACACATGGGTAAATTGTTGCCTACATTTGGGCGCAAAGTTATTACTATTTTGATAATAATGTTGGATTCACATCCTTTTCTGAAAAAGTACGAACATCGTTTGGCATTAAAATGTGTTGGCTTTCAGTAAAAAATTGAAATGGAGACGTACATAAGTTCTAGGAAACTCAAAATTCGGACCTAGGTACATCCCCATTAACATTTCAATAGTTTACTGATGCTAACACCAAACGATGTTCGTACTTTTTCAGAAAAGGATTCGAGTAAAACCGTATCATCAAAATATTAATAACTTTGCGCTCAAATGTAGGCAACAATTTAGCCATGTGTAGATGATAGGCTCCTAATGGTTTTACTTTTTCAAAAAAAAAATTGTGTTTCTTTTAAACAAAAAATTGATTTGTGTGTCATAACTCAACCCATTTGGAGAAACCTATGCAGATAACATAATTTTTTACAATCTGCAACTGTTTGTCCAAGTGGTATAAGTTATCACAGACAAACCAATTTTTCCTTCAAAAGTAACACATTTTCCGCCTAAATGTAGACTACAAATTCGCAAAGGGTCCATTGCTCTTAAGTATATGAAGGAGAGATATATACGACATGTGGAAGAAAAACGTAGGCTAAAACAACCTGTGTTGGTAACACTGATTTTGAGCTATTTGCATGTCAAATTGTATGAGAGAATGTAATGCCCACTGGGTATGTTGACAACGTGTAAAAAAACGTGTACGTACTTTCTGAATGACCCCATGCTGCGTTTTATTCCGAGACGTTCTTTAATAATAATGCCTCATGTAAACAAATTTCTGTTTCGTAGACATCCTCGGAGTTTTTCTGAATTTATGCATAAACAGTTTATTTAAAGCTATTGCCAATCAGACCCGATTTTATTTTCGAATACAGTAAACACACAGTATCTCGAATACGATATTAAATGTCAAAATTTAAATTTCATGATTTTACGGTCTTTGCTAGCATTAGCAATAAAATTAAGTTGTTCGTAAAATATTTCAATATTACATCCACCCGAACGATGGGCCAAAAATGGTGTGTAGAATATTTATACGCAGTTTAGAAAATGTAATAATTTGCTAAAATTTATTTTGAACCCTCGTCAGTTATTTTTCAAATGAACATCTGTACAATTTTCTAAAGGCAGCCATGCGATTATGGCGTGCAAAAGCTTTGTTTGTTCAATTTGTAAATGTAGGTTTTTTAGGAATGTTGTTCAACCCGCAAATAGGATGAAGTGGCTCTAATGCTTTGCAATTGAAATGAAAGGGTAATGTACTAACGAACACATTATATAGTATGTGTGCGTTAAGTTATGCAAGAGGATGTTGTGTCGTCGTCTTTGTACACGTTCTATTGGCGTATTTATTGTTATTTTACAATAAATTACTTGCCCTGAATGCTATGTAGGCTTTCCCATTGCTACGTTCATATTGTGTTCATTTGTTCCACTTTTAGCATACGGTATACATATACAGCATTCTTGTGCTTAGTGGAACGTTCGTTAATTATGAATGGATACGCTTTCGGATCTGAAACAAAAGAATAATTCTCACTACAGTTCTAGTCCACTCCATCAATGTTGTTTGAGGACGTGGACGATTTATGCTGACCGTATACAAATGCTTGAAAATTACATTGTTTCAAATCAGTCATTTGTGTTCTAACGAAAAAAAATGGGAGTCCTTGCGAATACAATTTCGAATTAAAAGAACAATATTCGTGAGAATCTGTGAAAAGCGGGAGAGCCTATACATTATGTGTTCATAGGTAATAATATGAAAAAATAGGAAAAATGATAACAGGTAGTGCTGCGCTGTGTGGTCATTTCTCTGAGCCCACAGCACCAACTTTATAATTTGTCTGGCAAAAAAAGCACGAAAAACGTTGAAATTGTGAGACAGTCGACCAGACAAGGTCTGTGTTCTAATTCGAACTGGAACACTCCATGAATCTAATGCCCCTCGCACACAATATGAGTGACATCAACAAACTTCAATCAGAAGGATCATCGTGATACATGAAATGATTTTTACAGTGCTTTACGGTTGTGTGACACACTGTCAAGTTGTGTGACTGTCAAATAAATATTACAAATGTTGGCCATATTGTTGAATCCTGAACGTAGAGTGTTTTCACTCTGAAATAAACTTCAATCAAAGGGTGCAATTAAATTGAAATTGGTCAAGTTGCCTAAGCAACCTATAATTGCACCAATTGGCCTATAAAAACGGTGGATTGTACCGAAATAAAATCAGAACAAATACAGAGCTTGAACGGGCAACATGCCCTAAATGATGTGTTTGCTTCTCAAAGTAGTCCTACTGGCGCTTTCGAGCTGGGGAGAATATCCCACCAGTATAGTTGTAGAATTAGTAGAGTGACCGGCTGGTAGCCTTTTGCCTCTGGATTCAACACATATTGTGTATACGATTGTGTATAATTATGGCACGGGCATAATGCCGTTACATGGCAAAGTAGCTGTAGGAGTTATCTAAAGGTACATTTACTAGATATTATCTACACTGTAGATTCTACAGTTTAACAGTTTAACCAACGTTCGTTTAGGTCAATTATACAAAATAACTCATATGACGTCATATACTCAACGCCGAGTTTCCCAGTGTCGGATTGGGCCAAGAAAAAAACCTTTGGGAAAAAATCTAAATGGCACTTTATGAAAAGGTATGTGCTATTTGCACCGAGTACGAATAGTGTGGGAATGTATTAGTAAGTCGTACGTGTATGCGTGCGTACTACAACCCTTTGATCAAGTCAGTTTTTTTACGAAAATCATTAGAAAATGACGTGTTTTCAATTATGGAATAAATTAACTTGAATTTTTATAATGTTACGAGTGTTCGTTTCAATTCGTTCGACATTTAATAACAAATGAGATTTCAATTTTACAAATTATATCATCGCGAATGTATGACAATCTTAAAAAGCGCATTCGGGTCTTCGCCCGACTCAGCAAAAGGTCCTTCGGAAATATTCCGAATTCGCAGTACGGCCAGCAAAAGTTCTTCGAGTGACGACGGCTGCCAAATAGAGTTAGTTAGTTCGAGTGGGGCAAAGCTTCAGCACCTAAGCCTCTACTGGGCCTGTTGTGCGTACCCACAGAGTTACCTAAATCCTATTTGTACGATTTAGATAATCCAGAACATTACTGGGCGGAAGGCTACAGATTATGTTGTATGGGAGAATGTAGGCTCCAAAGCTTTTTGTTCTGGCTGAGATGTAGGCAGGACATTTGCATAAAAAATGTTCGGCAGATTATACGTCTCCACAGTTGTTGCACAAGCTGCTTGGGGGCCTATAGTGTGCATTTAGGGAGCAGTGTCCAGTAAGAATGGATGTTACTCTTCTGATGTTTTTCCTGCTGAGAGGAGATAGTGTGAGTTTTTAACGTTAATCTTAATGCAATTTTTTGATTGTCTAGCGTGGTTCGTTGAGTCCCAGTGCTGTTAGAACTTTTTGTTTTTCCATTTACTGATCAGGTTTGCGTAGAACGATGGTGACCCTTTTAAGAAGGGTTCCGGTCCGCAGACGCAGGTTTTGATGCTTCAGCTTTTGCTAGAGTGTCAGCAATTTCGTTGCCTTCGATGTTGCTATGGCCTGGAACCCAGACTAGTTTCCCCGAGTTATGTTCGGCGAGTTTTTGAAGTTTTTCCCTACACCTGAGGCTCGACTTGAGGACAGATGCCAAATAGAGTACTACAGCACTACACTACAGTGCTATAACAAATTGCCGGAATCTGATTTACAATGGATCATACACATCTCTATTAAGATATTGGCCTTGACCTTGACTGCGTAGGAATGATACCTTCCACCAGTTCAAAGTTTTCGTTTCGAAATTAATTTTTCTGGACAGATATTGTTCGAAAACAGCACCAACTTCAAACGTAATTTCATTTGCATATTCCCATAAGTGATAATACAGACATGCTTGTTTGCCTGGGAGTGTATACAGTGTACACGATTTGAAAACAAATTTGCTTTAGCTTTCCGTATATTCATGTAGACAAAAACAATTGTTTTTTCGATTTTGTTTTTTTTACAAAAGGAAACGGCCTTTAAAATTCATATAACATAGGCTGTGCAGCACAGCATAGAAACATAAAATATTCTCATAATATCAGCATCTATTACATCGTTCAAACAATTTATTTCCATTTACGATATGATTCTTTAGCATTTCTCTGTTGTCTAATCCGAATAAATTGGTTTTGTCAGTCACTTTTATGATACAGTTTATTCGCGAAAAAAAACAACGGAAATTCTGAAATTAATAACGGCAGACAACACACTTCAGGAAATCAGTTAAGTAAGAAATTCCCACTTATAATACGGAGCTGGTTGTTCGGAACACATTTCCCTCTGCAAATAATTTTCTTTTTCTTGTGACGTTTGAATTTTCAAACTGAACTCGAACCATGTCCGGGAGTTAAGCTTATTGAAGAGAAACGAGACGGGAAATTTTTGTAACAACGCTCAGCGCTATAAGCGGATTGGCTGGTCGAAAATAAGCATTTAAAGAGGAGCACATACGAAACGAACATTTCATTTCTTTTGTGGATAACGTTTCATCGAAATAAATGCCATATCTGTGTACACAATCATCAGCGCTTCACAAAATTCAGACAGCTGTATTCAGAGGGATTATAGAATACACTGGCTGACAAGAGAAAAATTACGAAATTAATTACATGGTCTGCAGGAAACGTCAGTGAAATTAAGATAGGAATTTGCTTCAGTTGTTTTTCAACTGTTCCGCACATCCAATCAAAAATGCTACTTATACCTGTTTATACAGAGGAGATAGTTGGTTACTTTGTAATCGACCAGTGTGGTACAAAACTTTATTTTACCTGGAAAACATACTAATTCCAGGGGTGGCGTTATCTAATATGCAGAAAAATCACCAAAACAAACAAACAGAGCATAATTACTCTTCCCTTTCCCATGGATCGCGTGAAACGAAAGTGGAGATAAAATGCTGTTTCGACCTCCGGAACCAGTGGCGGTCAGAGGTGAGCGTGGTCTAACCATCTTCAGTCTATTAGTTACATGTGCGTACATTTTGTATGAATGTAGCACCTGAAAAACAGCTGAAACAATTTCATAGTGAAGCATTCAGGAATAGCATAGCACTGCTTCCAGCACGAACACCAATTTTTCCAACGTCAAAAAGCCTTCAAATTTTCAAATATGTATGCGTGTACGATTTCATCTGTTGTGTGACGAGAAAATGGAAGACCTTTTAATTGCGTAAGCCTCCGAATATTTCTTATGTTCATGCTAGAAGCAGAGCTGTGGGAATATGCAATCACATTGTCAGGTTTACTGTTTATACGGATTTAACAGTAAAGAGTACACGTATGCGAGTGGTAGTGGTAGTAGTAGAACCGTATAAACGTACACATCCAGTTTTGTTTGTATCAGTGAATAAGCTGAAAGTCAATGTAAGAAAATTTCGACTGAAATTTAATTGCCCTTTCCTGTACGTCGCGTTGTCATAATAAAAAAATAAAAAATAATTGTTAAGCTTATTCCCTTCTCCATCCATCTCTTTGATATACAATTCCACGAAAAGTAATTTTAAGCAGATCCCATTCATCCATCTCTTTGTTATAGAATTTCACGAAAAGTAGTTTTTTTTACCACTCTACATTTCATTACGGCAATAACAGTCAACGCTTTGCGAATAATTTTCAAAGTAATTTTCTACCACTAAAATAAATGTGTTCAAAGGGAAAATACGATTCGTTTTTTTGATGTAAAGTATAAATTCCAATTACAGCCACCAAAACTTGTTAGCAGTAGTTCCTCATTTTCATAACATTAAGTGGTTAACTTTGCTGTTATAGTGATCACAAAATACGCAAAAAAGAAAATATGAAAACGAAGACAAAGTTATCATCCAATTCGGTTACTAGCACCGATAAATATATAGCGAGAAACCAATTTATAGCAATTGTTTTCTGAACATACATTAAAAGCTTGCAAAGATTTCATCAAAGCTCTGTGAATGGCGATAACCGATACAACATTGTTGTAATGTACGTTTCTTTCGGTATAGGGAGTTTTCCCATTTTCATGTCGTACCAGCATCTATGTTTATATTACCATCTCTATATGTGTGTACTGTGTACATGTTCTATTTAAAGACGTTCGTTCTCAATATTCTGTGTCATGTACGTCGTAAAGAAACTTGTAACGAGCGCAAGAAGAAAAAAAAATCTTTAACGTTAAGTTATTCAAAGCCATATTCCGAAATAGAAAGTCTTCACAAAGTATAACGTAAAATGTATTGGCGTACATTGTGTTTTTTGCCACACTACATAACAACACAAAACCGTACATATATTTATAGCACAGTGTATACAACACATATTTGCACATATTTCTCGATTTTATGTAAATTATAATCAAAAGCTTACAAGGATAAAAAGAAATTTGCTGTAAACGTGGAACAATGGCTCAATGGCAAATTTGTATATTGCTGTGCTTCTTATACAATATCAATTATTAAGAAGTGTATTGATAAACGGACGTATAGACTGAGAGCTCATAAAGCTTTTGAGTACCTCATCACCTACCTGATTGAAACATATGCAGCATATGAGAACAAGGTGGCATGTCATAATATCACACAGTCTAAGAATGTGTTGGTCCCAAATGGCGAATGAAATTTGAAAATAAAATTTTTATTAAAAGATCCGTCGTGCCTGTCCTGAGTTGTGAGACACGACACGCTTTTTTCATAAAATTGTTTACTCACTGCACTTAGGGAAAACTCGTCATTTTGTCATTGACAAGAACGACTGTTTTCGAGATTTTTATTTTGATTAAGACCAGGAATACAACCATACAGGTTACGTTTTAGTATTTTAGATGCTACATGCGTCGTTTCAAGCACTTCTTTCGAAACTCTCAGCATGTAAAATCCATTTCATACTCGAGATAAAAATGAAATGTCTCGTTTTCGTGTTTCGTGTTTATTGACCTCGGCTTCGCCTCAGATCGACAAAATTCAAACGAAAACTCTTCTTTTCATCTTTTTACGCCTAGTCATTGAAAGTTAAAAAAGTTGAAAAGTCCAGTTTTCATGTGAATTTTGTTGATCCGAGGCGAAGCCGAGGTCAATAAACTCACAAAACCGAGACTTTTCATTTTTATCCCCAGTTATGTAAAGGATTTTACCTCCTATGTGCTGCTAAAATTCATTTTTCGCGGGGGGGCCGCAAAAGAAAATTCACTTTCGACGCACTTAATTTACCTCGCTTTCGGCTCAGCATACTCCACACTCTTCAAAACAACGATTTTCCGCACGAGTATGTAATTTACTATTACATAATTTTGAAACCTAAACCAATTTTCTTGTTTTCCCTAGGTGTGTAATCAGCCCTTTCGACCCTAGGAAAAACAAAAGCATGTAAAGTGTATTTTACTCGCGAAGATCACCGGAAACGAGCCTTAACGCTACGTTGATTGCAATCAAGTTTCCTGGAGACGCAGAGAGCAAACTTATATCACAATGGGCGTAGTGAGAGTAAAATGACTTAAGTAATTGAATGGAATTTGTTTTAGACTTCAATCCGCACGATTGATGAGGGTACTCAATAGTTTACCTGCTCTTCGTCTAGCACACAATGTGAATGATGCCAAATGGTAAAAAGGTATCTACCGATCGTCGACCTCATCAGAAGTAGCTGTGTACACACAGAAAGATTATCTGCATTTGTGAAATTTAACGGGCTTTCGGTTGGTTGCCGAGAGAGTGTATTGTCGCCAAAAATAATTTTCTCCTAACTTAATGAAATTTAAATTACCGTCAGTGCCGCATCTTCACCAGACGGACCGTGGTCTAGGGCGAATATGATCGAAGGTAAAGGAAAAAGACAAAGTTTACCACAAAAAAAAACTTGCCTAATTGGAAAGGAGGGTCGCAAGAGAGCTGAATGTTCCAGGGCGCTGAATATGCTATGTGCGGCACTGATTACCTTGACGTACATCCACAACATTATGAATTCTGTTTTTTTTTTGTAGCTTCGGTTTTTCTATACCAGCGGTTCTGCTACTACTTAAAGAGTATCATTCACTTTTCTAAGAGAAGAACACGAATTAACAGACTTACGAAAGATCTACCACATCATAATTCAATACTCTGCCCCGAGCTACAATATATATTCTAAACGTTTGAGCTGCTGGACACTGTCTGAACAATGGAAGCATTATTTTCGATGACGATGTCTATTAATTTTCGGCCGACATTATGAACGAGATAATGAATTTTTCAACCCCGTCCAGACAATCTTGGCTGAGAGGTGTAATATTAATTATTCCCACAGTCTCAGAAAACAATTAACGAAATCATCGCCCGAAATTTTCGGAGACAGTAAAATTAGCGAAAAGAAAAGCGAAATGAAGAATGAGCAGAAACCCGGAAATTAAAGTATCGAAGGAATGTCGGACGAAACAATGAATCGATTTTATTTTTGCAACAGAGGAAAAAAAGGAAAACCAGGAAAACTGTAGTTTGTGGTTACTGACCGAGTCCGAAAATGTAATATTTACCAACAAAAATATATAGTGAACTCGTGACAGGTCTATGATTTCTGTAATATGTTTTCTCCATTCCATTTATATTATTTTTTCCCTTTTTTTTGATTGATGATGATGGATATAAGTATTTTTCTCTCGTTTTTTTTGTTAGTAACCGCAAAAAAAGGAGAAAAATATCTGGAATTGGTAGATTTATTTTGGAAGGATATGCACATGATTGAAAGGTTATTGATTTATGAATGTGCTTTGTTTGATTGTTTTTCTTTAAAAAAAAAGTTTTATTAGAAACCGAACATAAAACGTATTAACGTACGTACAATTCATTTTGATTTCTGTGACTGACACATTATTTCAATATGTCACAGTCACATCAGGTTTTATTTGGGCTATAAATCCGAATTTTAATTAAGAGTATTAAGTGCCCATTCCACTCAAAAAAAGTACTCCGTGAGAGAGCCGTTAGAGAGCCGTGAGAGAGCAATCTGTCAAATAAACAAAGAAAAATTGAAAAAATTCAATTTTGTCTCTCACACGGTGTACTTTTTTTGGTAAGAGGAAACTAAGCATTATAGTTATTTGCCGTTATTGTTATTCATCCATACGCGAAGAGCCCAGACAATGTCAATCTGTATTTACCATTTAGTCAACGCAACGCACTTCAAGCAAAAGTGCAATTAATGACAGCTGCCAAATAGAGTACTATTTTGTATTAAATTTTATCCCCACTCTTTTTACAGTGTAAAATTTTGTGTGGAGCACTGTCAAGTTTCAGTATCCTATTTAGAGCACAACTTTTGCTTGAAGTGCGTTGGTCAACGTCATTCGTATCAGCAGTAGTTGAACGAATCTTTGATTAATTTTTTACCACGGCTGAGTAAAGTAAACGATTGTAACGGGATTTAGGTCCCTCTTTTGAATGTGTTTGCATGCTCTGCCCTGCCTGGTTTCCTTTACACTGTCGAGCTTTTACTGTCTGTCTATGTCTCTGCATCGACACAGTCGTGCTTTTACTGTCTGTCTATGTCTCTGCATCGACACAGTCGTGCTTTTACTGTCTGTCTATATCTCTGCATCGATCGCTGGATTTTTTTCTTTGCCATAAAAGGGGTAAGCCCATATGGTTTGTAGAGTTTTGCCATAAAATGTCAAAATAATAATGTCAAAAGTTCACGAAATTGCCATACTCACGAACTTTACGTTCCAGTATGATTTACCCCTAAAAATTCATACGTTTCGACACTTCTTTATTGCTTTAAGAATAATGAATGCTTACGAAAAGCCTACATTTTGGCGCTTTTTCAGTAATATATTTTAGGTGATATCTTTCTGCAAACATCTTTCTTGAAAATCTAAGACGACGATCACCACCTTAAAAGTGTTAGTTTTCAATTTGAATCGTTTGATCATCTCCAAGAAAACTGAGCAGTTTATGCAAACCAATACCCTATCTAGCAACCTAACTACATTTATTAAGGTGGTAAATATGCAACGTAGCCTTTTCATTTTAGATGTAAAATTAGAAATTTTAGTCATCAGTCTACATCCTTTGTTTATTTGTAGGGTTTGAGAGAGCTTTGGGCAAACCGTTGACTTTTCTGATAACTTCTCAAACAGCCTATTTCAGACAAATCTATTTTTTATTGAAAGTTACCACATTTGTGGTGGTAATTGTCAAAAAAGATTTTTGTAAAATATATCAGCAAAATTACAATACAAAACGCCCAAATGTAGACTCTCATTTCAGCGAAGCATTCATGCCGCTTAAGATGATTGCTTTTTGAATTCGATAAAGTCAGAATGAGAAGAAAAAGAGAATTGCTTGCTGGTTCTTGCACATTTCATCAAATCCCCCAATGCTAAGTAACAAAATTATGTCCTTTATAAATGTCCCCTGTTACTAGGTAAGGTTTTAGGTAACCTGAAATTTTCCAACCAATTTTTGAGGTAACAAGGAAGGTTGCAGGTCTAATTAAACCTGATCACATTGAGGATTCTGGTGCAGGTTTAAACAGTAAATCTGAAAAAGTTGACTGATTTTCCTAATTATTTATTATCCGAATGTTATGGCTACAAAGTTGCTTCGACATTTCCTATTTTCACCTCACTATACTCCTAGTAACATTGTTGCTGTTTTACGATCTTTAAGTTCTACTTCTTGTCTTACCACCTACATTCACCATTGCAAACTTGTTGCCATTTTCATCGTTGAAATGATTTACTAAAATTTCCGCCGAAAAGCACACTACAGCAACAACATTGCCAAACAATAATATAAATAGTGGTCCGAGGATATGCTCCACCGACAGTTTTACCGGCACAACTTCTTGATGCAGTGACTTTGACTTTTGTTGATTTTCCTCAAGGTTACGCTGTATGTTATAGTCCATTAATCTGCTAGATGACTGTTTGGAACATTAAATGAATTGAACGATCCAAAACGGCCAATTTGAATATGAAAATATTTACAAGATACTCCCAGTACCGTTGCAGTCCACTCTCCTGTTGTAACAATACGATTCGACTCAATTGTTCCATGAACGGCCACGTTTTCGATGCCATAACGGTTGTGTATTGCCAATACATTGGCTGCTTCATGACCATATAATTTTTGGACGATTCCCGTTCCAGGTATGACAGATAACTCAATGTACCGTGTTGCATTCGTTCCATTGTAATGGCGACTCGTTTTTGTCGGACTAGTTCACGCAATTCTGGTATTGACTTGACGGTGAACTTTTTAACGAACTCTTTGTGTGGTGGATACTCGGAATCTTCGATCGCGTCGAGCCTGTAACATGAGGACCTTTCTGACGATAACATTCACTCAGTCAATTTAAAATACTTGCCATGCAGTCGTCGATGCGCTTAGTACGATAGTGCTTTGAACGAGACTTTCCAAGTTTTCTATCGGAGTTTCATATCGTGTAATTGTCATTACACTTGACAATCCACCTGCGACGGCAAACCATAAATGGGAGAAACTCGTGGCGGTCAATTTTGTGATATAGTCCACAGCACTGCTTCTAGCATGAACATAGAAAATATTCGGAGGAAGTAGGCGCTGCGTTTCTGTTGTAGAGACAGATGACTCGTTTTCGTTGTACAAGTTTTCCTAGCTCATTTCACTAAAACCTCCAAATTTGACACTTTTCAATTCAGTGTTCATGCTAGTAGCAGTGCTGGGTCTAGTCACAATACTCACCACAATACAAATTGCCGATGTTAAATGCAAACGAAAGTATCGCAGTAAAGACAGCAATGTTCGACAGAAACTTTGTGTTGATTGAAACACATTGAAAAATGCTCATTTTGAAAACGGCATAAATCGAATCGAATAAACCGAATGCCTCCTGCCCGTCTACACCATTGTCGATTCTTGTCAGCATGCCATTCACAAAGAACAAAGTCAAAGCAGCAATCAAAAACGAACTCATAACAAAGCTCCAAATATAACCGGGAAACGGTAGAATCGGAGTTTGCCAATACGGCAACGGCAGTGGTATCGGTATAATTTGCGTGGCAGTTGCTTTTTGAATGATTGGCGAGTATTGAGAGAATTTATATGGAGCCGCCCATAAATACAATGCTGCCACCGTTAAGTTTGCATCTCGCATTACCAGAGCGCCCAGCAAACCGTTACCCGTCTGGTTATCATATACTTCGCCCCACGTAGCTTCGTCATAGTCCAAACGAGCTGTAAGTGTACAATTGTACCGTCTACAGAATTCCAATATAATCAAACACTCTTGACCGTCCAAATTAATCGGTCGAGATTCGTTGGAATTGAACAGTTGTGCATTGCCAGAACCAGAAGGCTATATGACGAATAATTACTAAGGTTGATTGGCCCAAGGTGAACAAACAACGGTTTACTTACAACACGTTCGTAATATGAAAACGGCGGATAACTCATAAATGCACCAGTCACTGGCAATCCATTCAGGTCAGTTATTTTCGGTATTATTTGCTTGTTGTATTCAAAGGAAAGGTTTCCAACGAAAAATCGATTGTGCTTTAGAAAATACGATTCGAATGGATATGCTGACCAAACACATATCCATTCGTTATTAACATTTGGTTGTAAAAGCAGCGTCAAGGGTAGCTCTACGGAAAAATGATGGAATTTCATATCAAAAATATTTGAATGAAAAATCCAATCGCATACCATTTATCACTATTTGGTGCGTTAAAATGTCCATTATATTCTGGTGCGATAACACCCTTTCTGTATCAGCCACCACCAGCACCTTCTTCTCATATTTCTGATCCACCCAATCATGTATTTGGCGAAAGTTATTCAGAAACGGCGTTACACATTCCTCACTAACTACAAAAAACTGAACATCAATAGAATTAGAATGCGTGCAGTCAATTTGAATATGAAACGTGCATTTGCTGCAATAACGGTTTTTAACGGGAATGCATGACCTATCAGAATTTGATCTCTCACTTATTTCAGCACATATTTCCCATTTATGGATGAAATAGTGTTGTATCCAACAGTGTGCTCGACCAAATACGTTTGTGTTGTTGATATAGATACGTGACAGTAACACAGATACGTAATTTACATGCCACATGCATCGAAAGCTGTACTTTTCATGTTTCAAACACTTCTTTCGACGCCCGCAGCATGCAAAATCCATTCCAAAACTAGAAATAAAAGTTGAAATTTCTCATTTTCGTGTGTTTATTGATCTCGGCTTCGTCTCCTCGTTCAACTTTTTATCCCTAGTTATGTAAAAAGCTCTCTGCACTTCTCAAATATCTTGAGTTTCCAACAATATTTCGTGACAATCCCCTCCACAAATTTCTCGAAGAAAAACATGGTCGAAGCTGCTTTAAGCTCAGGTTTCCACTCATTTAATAGGCGTCGGTGCTTTGCTGAAAAGCATACATTTAGGCGTTTTTTAAATACTGGATTTTAGTTTACTTTTGACAGTATCTTTCGACCAGAATTCTTTTTTCAAAAATATAGGACCGCAATAACCAAAGTATATAAACACTGAAGGTAATGCAAATCCACAGTTACACACGGATCCAAACTTTCAGGTGAATTTTAGCTCTGTCATGTTGCACACGTATTGAATTCGTTTGCGTCAAGTTGCATCTAGTGGTAAATTTGGAACTATTTAGCGGCGTTATGTTGCGCACGTATTGAATTCGTTTGCGTCAAGTTGTATTTAGTGGTGAATTGAAAGGATTTAGGGCCGTCATATTACACAAGTCTAAGTTAGACAACATACGAAAATGAATTCACCTGAAAGTTTGGATTCGCAATTTCTCTGATCCGCTGAGGGTCTGCATTACCTTCAGTGTTTACATACTTTGGCAATAACGACCACGAACGCATTAGCTCGCAACAGAAAATAGTTGTAGCAGCATGACCAGCTCTGAGAAAACTAAGCAGTTTATGAAACTTTCGCCAAACTGCTCACATTTCTCAGAGCCTGTCAAACTACTACAACCAAAACAAATTTAATTTTCTGTTGAAAGCTAACACATTCGTGGTCGTTATTGCAGTCGCACATTTTTCAAAAAGGATTCTGATGAAAAGATATTATGAAATACGAGATACACAAATGTAGGCTATAATTTTAGCTAAGCACCGATGCCTCTTAAATCGCAAGCCCGAAAATTCTCGTGCACAATTTTTCCATCACAAACAACGGACCATCCATAAATTACGCAATGTTTTTTCAGATCTGCCATCAAAATGAAGCCTATATTCTACCATAAAATAAACTGTTCGAGAATGTTAACCGTGGAAGCGTTATCAGTTACGAGGGATGAAATAGTAAACGTACGTTGACGATTCCACCAATGTTCCACTATTATACCTACTATACCTAGAACATAGTCTTAACTTTGCAAAGCGTGTATTTTTCGCACAATTTCTGAAATTTCATAAGATGATATTTCGGTCAACATGGATTCAATCCACGCCATTAGTGCGGCAACAGCTTACGCCTGATTGAGCTTTTCTCAAAGTATGTAAACACTGAAGGTAATGCAGTCCCTCAGCGGATCAGAGAAGTTGCGAATCCAAACTTTCAGGTGAATTCATTTTCGTATGTTGTCTAACTTAGACTTGTGTAACATGATGGCCCTAAATCCTTTCAATTCACCACTAAATACAACTTGACGCAAACGAATTGTATATGTGTGCAACATAACGCCGCTAAATAGTTCCAAATTTACCACTAGATGCAACTTGACGCAAACGAATTCAATACGTGTGCAACATGACAGAGCTAAAATTCACCTGAAAGTTTGGATCCGTGTGTAACTGTGGATTTGCATTACCTTCAGTGTTTATATACTTTGGCTTTTCTCTCCTTTGTTCATATGTGTCAGTTTTTTGATTTGATGATTTTGTATGAAACTGAAAACTAAAAGTGTGATATTTCTGTTAGGAAAGCCGCTTACTTCTTTTTTTTTGGTCCTAAATGTTTAAAAAAGTGATTAGAATCGAGTGACAATTGCAGTTTGTGTAAAATTATTTTTTCATTTTATTATTCTGCTAATGCTATTTGATTCTTATCACTTTTTTTAAACATTTCGGACCAAAAAAATAAAAATAAGCGGTAAAAAACTGACATTTATGAACAAAGGAGAGAAAAAAGCTCAGTAAAAAAATATCTGAACGGTCAGTTTGACATGAAGAAAAAAAGAATTGCACTTTGTTTGGCTCGAATCCTTTAAGTCGAAAATTAATTATTTTTGATTATTTCATACATTATGACATTACGATATTTTTTTGACAGCCATTGGCTTCAATTTTTTTTTCAAAAATGTCGTCATACGCATTCTATCCAGCGAGGCGGATGCAACGCCCTCTGTTATCATTTCTCTGGTTCGATCAAATATATAATGAAATCATAGCACTGTTCCTAGCATTAATACAGAAAATATTTGGAGTCATGCTTTCTTTGTGTAAGTTAAAACTCAGAAGCAACGCAATTCAAGCAAAAGTGATAATAGCCACTAGCCAACAAAGGTCTTCTAGCCTGATTCGTCAGATGCCAAATTGAGTACTATTTTGTATGAAATTGTTCTTTACAGTCTTTTACATTTGTTTGATACTGTCCAGTTTCAATACCACTCATGATTGAAGTGCGTTAACAAAACACATGCAAGTGTACATCCATACATGGATCAAAATTTGGAGGCGAATTGACGTCTTACATCCGAGCGTTAATGCTAGGAATATTGCTATGATTGATCTGTTATAATAAACAACATTTAGAATGAATTATAATTTCCCGAATTTCGAGAGTTGAATCCTGTTTTTTCCTATGTGTATAACATACAACAAGGTTATATTGCAGGAGATGTGGTGTTTTTGAGAATGTTAATAAGATTTGAGGGAGAAAAAATAGCTAGTGGCAGACATCATGACACAATTTTTTCTATAAGTTGTCGTTGAACGAATACGGGCACTACAACGATTAAGCTATAAGCCCTTTACATACATACTTACCGAGCATCCGGCAGCAACACCATGTTGCACTTGATTTATGAAAACGTTTTCATGACAATCACCTCTGACAGCAGGTAAGTGGTTCAAATGTACTTCGTTATGATGACTGTTTCCATCAGTTATTACACATGTAGCATGAGAATTTATTTCCAGTCCTGTGATAGACGACGAAGATTTTTATGAGACGTAATGGTACTGACTTTTGCACTGTTCCGTGCAATAATTTTCACAAATTAAAACGTTGAAAAGAACATTATTAAGACAGCATTTAATCACAGCGAAGATGAATGGATGTCTTAAATGTATTCCATACAATGATAGAAATTACATATTTACGGAGCGACGAAGAATAATATTTTCTGTCGCAAATGTTCCGTCCGTTGGCGGACTCACCGATTTTATCTAATAACACACCAATCGCGTACTGGAGAATTAGTGACGTTGTTATATTTCGATGTGCGCTGAGCATGACGACTGATAAATAAATATTGAAACAATATTGCCGACCGACGCTTAATGGAACTGGAATTAAGCTATGAAAAGCTCTCATAAATTATTTTCATTATGCATTTTGCTGAAAGAACTATATTACAATGCCTTGTTGACAAGGCAGTTAAGTTGAACTGGTTGATAAACATGATGATTGGCTAACATTGATGATTTTCTGTTGACTAAAAAATTCAAATTATCGATGATCGACTTACAACAATACAAATCGCATAAATAAATTGGAATCATTAAATGATTGGTCCCATTTGATATTGCATGAAACGTAATTGGTTGGTGTTACATACGATGTCCACAAGAAAGACTCTAATATTTAAATTGATAACCAATCAAATTCAAGTCGTGTAAAGTTAACTCTCTTAGTAGGTCGACTTCAGGTTCATTCTGAGACAAAGCCGAGGTCAATAATTACACGTAAGCGTTTTCCTAGTTATTTCTACTTGTATGTGATGGTAGGCCTGCAGCCATTTCAACGATATCAAAAATTGAAAACTTTGAAGTGCTAAAACGTTTCAAAACGATGAGAAAAACGACCCCAATTTTTTGTTCGACGATCTAATGCGATTTAGCACTGAGAAGGCGCTCTTGAAATTTCCATATAAGGGTTGCATCTGGGACGATTGATTTTTTCAGAAAAATTAAAAATTCTCTCAGAAACTGTCCCCAGTGCTAAATCGCGTCAGGTTACCAAACGAAAACATAGCTAACGCCGACCCGTACGAAACACCTATTCGTATCAAAAGCCTTTAATGCGAAACTCTTCATTTCTCTTACTTCATTTTCTTCTCTGCTGAAAAACTATTCTCCCTTTAAAATCACTTACATTATCCACTCTTTGCCTTGTTATCATATACAACTAAATTGCCGGAGGCAATATAGACAGCCCCGTACGAAGACAAATTTCATAAATTCCTATTTAAACAGCTATATACCGCTATATTTAACTATATTTCACTGTAAATAAACATTTCACAGATAAATATATGCTATTATATAGCTCTATATGCCTGTATATAGCTCAATATAGCTGTATATAGGTATATATAGATGTCCATATATGGAATCCCTGAAACCCCTCACACTTAACACATTATTTCCATGTTATCAGAAACTCTCTTAGTATCATTTTCCCCAAGATACTTCAATTTTACTAAAATCCAATATGGCCGCCGGCAGCCATTTTGTTAGGAAACCGAAAATAGTACCGACGCTTTACATTCGTTAATACCTTTCAAACAAAAAAAAATTCATGAAATTTGGTCAAAATTTACTCGAGATATTGACAAAATACTCCACGTTCACTGTACGGCCGAGTAGCCAGATAAGAGCTCACTCCAAGAGACCTAGCTCACGCTCCGGAGAACATAATTTCATAAACTTTTTTTTCCCTGATTGGTACGGTCAATACCTATCTAATAAAGCTAAAACGAACGAAATATGTTCAAATGTGGCCGACCTACAAGCAAAAACTGCTTGCCGCCCTGTGCCTGTTCCACACCAAGGGGTCTAACTCACGAGTCGGTCATCCGATTTCCATAAATTTTTTTTTTGTCGATCGGTATTGTAAATACCTTTTATTTGACGTATCACTTACAAGTTTAACGTTTAAATGTCCGGAGATATCTTCGAAAAACCGTAAAGCACTTATTGGGCCACAGCTCGGGAGGGGTCGATCCAAAATCACTCATCTTCGAACTTAGCCTGTCTTTTGACATTACCAAACGGGAAAAAAAAGAATTTTCAAAATCGGATGCGTTTTACTCAAGTTATCGTGCAGACAGACAGACGGACAGACGGACATTTTTTTTTCGCGGATTTGGCATCTCTAGACAACCACAATAGGTTTCCCCTTACTCAGGGAGTCCAATTCGACGTGTTACAAACGTATGCGTAAACCTATAAGACCCCAGTACTTCGTACGGGTCTAAAAATACGGGTCCTTTTTTCATCGTTTTGAAATGTTTTAGCACTTCAAACCCTTAATTTTTTGACATCGTTGAAATGGCTGCAGGCCTAAGATATTGACTAGCAAGCGATAGAAAATTGAAATGTCAATTTTTCGCGTTAGTTTTGTTGATCCGAGACGAAGCCGAGGTCCGAAACGCACGAAAACGAGAGGTTTCACGTTTCTCCTAAGTTTTGTAATAAAGTCGTGAAATTCGATGAAAAGAACGACCTTTGACCTGCAAGCAAGTAACTAACTATTATGGTCCGCCTTCTGTGTGTACACCCTTTTTTTTTCTTTCTTTCGAGACCTCACTAACAGCCTTTTTAACAGCCAATAAACAAGTAAGTGCAGTCTGTACCACCGGCTTAATGGTTCGTCCGAACCACACCTCGAAATATGATCATGGTCACAGAGGAAAGTTAGGGATATCTCGCCTAAATGTAGTTTAGACGTCTGCACACAAATTCATCGTATTTGGGCAACGCACTCCAAGAACAGGCAAAGGATCAGACTTTAGTAATTGTCATTTAGCCCCCTTTTTTTGTATGGAACGTCCGTACCGCAGTGGCACATAAAACCTTGAATTTATAAGTAACATTTTGGATTACTGCGTCGTGTATTTGCATTCACTGTGAACCTATAAGAGTAATTACACCTAGAGAGGAAACTTCGAAGAAACTAACGTAAAACATCGACATTTTTAAAGTTAATAATTTTGTAAGATCTGGCCAGCGTCTGTGGTGGAATGCATCTTCATTCTATACTATAACAGTAGACAGAATAACATGAAATTTCGCTTGTAATGACTAAACTTGAACTCTAAGAGTAAGAGTAGTGCCTCGATGTCGGGTTATTAGAAATGTGTAGTCAGTATCAGCATATATGTACAATCGGGTACATAACAGTATATTACTTCCGAGGTTCCAAGTTGTGTATTTGATAAGTGTTGCAGCCCGACCAGAAGGGGAGGGCTGTATTCCCCACTTGTCGTATGCGTTCAGCAACAGCAGTGATGTCAAGTGACTCTTACGAGCATACACAGCATAGTCAACTTACCGGGCGCTGATGTGATAATGTACTATTACAGGGATTGACCAGACGATGGGTAAAGCTACGTTCACCAGTCGTTATTTAACTTTTCCTTTTCCCGTAACCATAACAATTGATCAAAAGTTTTCCTCGAACAGGACACGCAGAGATAGCATAGCATGAACACTTTACCTGTCATTAGTTTTCACACACATAAAAAATGGTGAAAATAAGGAATTGACTGATTTGAAAATAAGTTGAAAGTGCTAAATAAATCAACGTTTAACAGAGAAGGGGTGTCATGTGCGCTTCTTCTTATTTCCATTGATATTTTATCATGTTTTTGTTGTACAACTCTAAAAGAAAATAAATGTTCATCCGAGTGAACAAACCGTGAAGCGTGAAGAGGTAAATCCATGTTATCTCGCCCGCATATTTAATGTACCCTGACAAATTCAAATTTATAAGGCGTGCTGTTTGTTATGAATATTGTAATGTTTTGCTGTTTGTGTTGTGTTTGTGTTTTGTTTTATTGATATCATTTTGTGCCACTACAGCATGATTATTGGTTTTCTTACAATATAAATGCGAATACCAAGGAGAAATGGTAATTTTTGGGCAAAAAAGTTTGCGACAATTGTCACGAGAACCCTTACTCAATGAACGTTAGCAATTTGAAATTTATAGAGCGTCAATTGTGACCGAGAAGGTTGAATGGGAAAGAACTAATTCAAATCGAAAAAAAAAATGAAAACCTCATCTCGACAAAACTTTAAAAATTAACGAGAACAACGTTCTTTCACATCCCGATTCATTTTTTTACGATCAACAATATTTGTAGTATTTCTCCCGGCCACTATCTTCTAAGAGCCAAGGGGAACAAACTCACAAATTTAAGTGCACAAGCTTCTCAAGAAATTTCCCAGAATTTTCTTACAAATTTCAAAGGATTGATCTTCAATATGTAGGACTTCCTACCGATTACTGGAGACTTTCCCGTTATTTACCAAATGTCCTCAAATTTTTAATGAGAATTCAAAGTGTGTGTGTGTGTACTACAAAGAACTTTCTATACATTTATATGCCCCTCGGTTATTACATTCCTTTTCATCAGATTATATCTAGAGGATTGGCATTGGCTTTGTGCTGCTATAAAATGTTCGTTTCGAAATTTGTTTTTTTTTTTAAGTAAAAACTGCTTTGGTAGTTCAACGAAGAGTGCTGTCTTGAAAAGCAATATTTTTTGGTTGAACCGACGAGCCAATTTAGAATCGAGATATGGGTTTCTTACGCCTTACGGGCTATTTGGTTCTTAAAATATTTTGAGAGAGAGAAAAAAACCAGACTCGAAATCACTTCTGCACGCATTTTATAAAATTTCATTCGGTTGAACCTGCAGGTCATTTCAGTCATTTCGTAAGTGGTGTGTATAAGTGGGAAAAAAATAACACAAAAAAATGTGGGATATGTTGAATTGGAAATAATAAAAAAAATGTAATTAAGGAGATAACAGAGGCGATGTTTTTTTAAAATTACGGAAATAAAGAGGCAGTAACTACGAGCTTGTAATAAAAAAGCAGAATGGAAATTACGCATTTTCTCGGAAATTATATGAAAACATACCGCCAGCATTGCTGCTGCATGCCAATATAGTAATTATGTATTCATGCTCTTATTTAACATATTCGCTAAAGCATAGTATCCCCAGGGATACATTACGAAATTGCGGTTTTTTTTTATTATATTTAACCTATGCTCGGTTCAATGCACAAAATCTTTCAAGCTTTATAATTTTACAAATAAAATTAACTCGAAAGTTTTATAAAATTTTTGAAATATTGGGGAAAAATGAAGCAACGAACATCATAATCGTAGATTACAGCATACCCTTTGTAATGGTCTTTTACATGCTACCCCTACATGCGTCGAAAATCCATATACCTCTCAAAACACATACACGAAACAAAAATTAAAATTGTCGTTTTCGTGTGTTGATTGACCTCAGCTTCGCCTCAGATCAACAAAATTCATACGAAAATTCGGCTTTTAAATTTTCTATCCCTAGTTATGCTAGCTCGTGCTAGTTATGTTAGTAGTTTATGTAACCAAGTGATAAATGCTTTTTCAGGCGCACTATTTGTATTTTCACACTCGGCCTGTGGTTTCAAATACCAATTTTGAGATAATAACTGTTGTTAACCTCGTGATAAAAAAAAATGAAATTGAGAGTTTTCGTGCGAATTTCGTTGATCCAAGGCGGAGTCGACGTCAATAAGCACGCGGAAACGAGACTTTTTACCTTTATCCCGAGTTATATGGTGGAATCCTTAGTGCCTCGAAACAGTGCATAAATTGTGAAAGTATGGTTTTCGATGGATTTTCGTCAAACATAATGCTAGCATATAACAAGGCATATAACGCATGATTTTAGGACTCCGGAACAGTAATTAGTATTTCAATCGGCCCAATATTTTCTACGCGATTCCGAGCCAAACTCGGAGTAAATGTGCGTAGCAGATACTGCGTTAATTTATTTAGTATCACAACGCAGGCGAGAAAATAGTCAAAATTTGTAGGCCTTTGTTACATTTTCTCCCCATCGCTGAAAATAGTTATTTATACAACATTGATAAATTCACATCTATAGTGACAAAAACTACCTCTTTTAGCAACTAGTTGCATAAATTACTATTTCGCTACACTCTGGTCACTGGTCACAAACAACACCATCGAAATGAAATCAGCAAAGTAAAAATTTAACTATTTTTCTGTTGGCATCATACAGGCATTAATATTATGAGAGGAGAAAATAGGGTTGTTCACACATGAAATAGTTATTTGTTTGACAAGGGAAGAAAAGTTGGAAATTGCATTTCGACGATGTCAACCGAGAAAATGCAATTTCCAACCTTTTTACAGCAGAGTGGAGAAAATTAATTTTACTTTACTAGTGAGGTAATGTGGCTATTCCCACACTAGTGAAAACCTTTTCCCTCGCTCGTAAAGTAAAACGTTATACTTTACACGTGAAATAATTTGATATCTCGTATCACGATGAGTAAAAGTATCCGAGGGCTTCAGATATCAAATTACTTCACTGGTATAGTAATGTACTATTACTTTCGAAAGTATGGTTCAATGCGGAGATTTTTTTTGTTGAGTGGAGCCATAACTATCTGTAAAATCTGAGGGTTATTGCTGATTGTCATCAGATACGACTACGAAAAAGTGTTCTACAAAATAGAATTTGATGTTCAGAGTTAAACTGCTGCACAGTTGATTCAATTACAATTCCAATTTCATATATCATTCGTCATGTTGACAATATTTATTCAAAAAGTTTAGCAGTTGTTGCGAAGCGATTATCGTTTAAAATCCA
Organism: Bradysia coprophila; assembly: GCF_014529535.1. Taxonomy (NCBI): domain Eukaryota; kingdom Metazoa; phylum Arthropoda; class Insecta; order Diptera; family Sciaridae; genus Bradysia; species Bradysia coprophila. Next base: position 8,424,055 of record NW_023503501.1, on the reverse strand, counting down.
AAATTTTTAAAAAGTTTTAATTCGCTTTAACAATTTGGTTTAACATTTATTTTCCAAATTGAATAAATGGTACTCGTTCTACGTAATGAACTAGACCATGTCATGTTACTTTTGAATTTAAATGAAATATATCCTCAACGGTGAGTATATTCATACCTCTAAAATAATAGGGGGAATCTACTATCAACTATGCAGTAGACAATCGGAACTCGGAACATTGTAAACTTATTATTAAATTAAATTACCTTAATTACGTAACAGCAAACCTTACAAATGATTATTCAAATAATAGAGAAAATGTCGTTAATCCCAGAGAGATGCTTATATGACGATTGGGTAGTTTTGATACGACGTCCCAGTCGTTATATTAACATCTTTCTGGTTAGTCCGGTTAGTCCAGATGATTTTAGACTGTTTTGATATGATGGAACATCTAGGTTCAGATTTTGAATTAACGTTTGCAAGGTTTGGTGTTTTGTGTTACGTAAGTACAGCCACCCACATTTTACGTGATTATAAGCTGTGTAAATCCGTATTTCATATGAGCAAAGCGCCAGTTACATTGTTGTAACACGTAAAACCCATTATTACCCAATGAGCGTGTGACGTAAATATGATGGTGACCAGGTCTTTGTTCTCATTTTAATGAATAAAATATAAAACAAAAGTAAATGTAAATCGTTCATCGTCATCATAAAACTGAATGATTCAGTTAAATATCAGCTGCAGTACAATTAAATTTTTTTAAATGATTATTTAACACGTTTAGCCATTATCAGGGTGGTTCATTGTTTATGTAGAATATTTTTGAATCGTATTTTATGTCAGTCTTTTATATTGTTTCCGAAACTTCTTCTAAGACTTTCGATAATCGATTTACGTTCTACAATTGAGAGGAAAAAAAACGGATCTACTGATCGAGTTTCAAGACGAAGGATTGATCGATGTATCGCAATTGGTTACTAAAAGTGAACGCGGTCACTCAATTTGTACTGATGGCGAAAGACTTGCAAAGAAATGATAAGTTTGTTCGCATGCACATGTACTGGGATAGAATGCGTATATCAATGAAGAGTGAGGCCAAATCAAATACCTAGGTTAAACTACGCAATGGCTGAAGAACAGCATAGAAGTGATATCAAACAAAAGAAATTAACTGAGACGACTGGTATGACGATACACGCTGTCAACGAAGGTCAAAGTTTTGATTTTAATAACATCACTAGTTTAGACCACAGTCCGAACCATTTTCAACTCTGTAAACCTACTAATTGATGGGCTTCATGAATTTAAAAAGTGATCATGAACTGTCAATATGTACAGACTTTAAATGGATGTGACATACGAAACCATCAAAGAAGAAAAGATGTTTGTTTATCAACAGAAGTAAGATGTGATAATTGTAGCCCGAGGAAGATGTGAACAAACCTCGAAATATTGCTAAAATCCTCGTTTTCTTTTGGTCCATACAACGCCCCTAAGTCCAAGAAAATTTGAACATTTACAATAACGTCGAAGAAACAAAACCCACAACAGAGGTTAGTAACTGACATGAAGAGATGTACTAAAATATAATAGATTATGAGAATTGACGATTGATGCTTGACCGAGGTTACCACAAATGCCTAACAAGATATCCTTCAACTATTGATGCTTGAACGAGCTTACCACGAATTGTTCGTCAAAGTTATTTCCATCGAGTAAATTCTATGAATTTATCTGATTGTATTATCAGGTGTTGCAATTAATTTAAGCCTTTGCAATAACCTTATCACCCTGTTACATTCATGTAATCAAATTATACGAACGATGAACACAAAATGGAATCACACATTATTGTATTATATAGTTTTGTGAAGTAATTAAATGAGGATTGTTTTAACTTTGAATTATACGAACGACAAAAATGTTAAATAAATATTTAATAATTTAATTTTAAAGTTTTTTTTCCCTGTTTCAAATTGTTAAAAGGAAATTAAAAATTCAGCATGGCAAGGGAGGTAACAGAAATGGTGCAATACATATAAGTATAAAATGAAAATGATTGTAAAATAAAAGATATTTTAAAAGAGTTCATCTGCTCTGCAATCAATCAGCCAGAAACTAAAGTAACTTACATTTATATTGACACTTTTTCATTTACCTAGTAGACGCCATGAACATTATCAACTAACTCGAACTCGATATAATGGAGCGACAGTTTTTCATTGATTTTAAATTTGGTTTTTATCAACGTATGTCTGAAGATACAACACACCGTCAACGGGCTTTTCGCCTAATTGACTTAATAACAATACAAACGATGTACAGAACATAGAACACTTAGTGCAACAGGAGAACGAGAGATGTCGCTCGTAATATCGAGATATCACAGCCGCAAATTAATTAATCGATTCAATCAAATCTTGTTTTGAACAAATATAATTGACATAATCATAGCGGCGCGGTTAAATTTCAAACCTTAGACCTGAAAAGTCAATAATGAGGGATGTGACCCACCCCTAACTAAAGGTGTTGTTTTACAAGTAGCTTCGATTTTTAGATCATTTCAAAAAAAGTGTTCACTTGCTCCGCTCGTGGATCTACTTTAATCGTCACACTTGCAGTTTTAGTGCCAATTCGGGTTTTTACCTTCGAAATCTGCCTACAACAATAGACTGAAATAGTATAAATTAAGATTGGCTCACCTAGTTTGTGTATATTACGTAGGTGGAAGCACGGGGTTTCAGGGGGTTTCGAACATTTAGTTTTTTCATGTTGCAGATATTGCAGTGTCAAATTCTGTCCAAGATGTGACATATTTGCAAGGTATTGGCCTTTTTCACAAAGTATAATCAGCGTAACCTTCGTAAAAAGAATCTTGAATCTGACAAGAGCACGTGTGCCAACGTGTAAAAAACAAATGTTCAAAACCCCCTGCTGAACCGTGGCGATCCTCTTGTCAAACGGACAGTACATAAACAAATTCCATCATTTATGAAAGAACTTTCTCTGAAAACTGTATGTTACTGCCAGCACTTAATACTGTCGTTCGAATACAACTTCACAGCATCCAAAGTGTCAACGCCTTCTTTCCGAGATTATCGTCGAAGAAGCAACAACGTTTTCTCGTACAGGTTAACTTTAAGTTCGATTTGTACAGAATTTTGTAGCTGCTCTACTTTCCGCAATAAATTTTAACAAAAGACGACTGCTCACTCAATTTATCGACCACAAGGGGACTTTGCCAGCAACACTTTAGCTGAAAGATTGTACATCTCCTAGTCTCCATTAAATCTCATCATTTTTTTTGTCTAAATTTCCGAAACATCCAAAACTTCATCTCCATTTCAATCTCCCACTGTTCCAAAATTTTCATTTGCCAGAGTTTAATCTTCCAGAGTTCACATTTCATTGCTTAAACGTTATAAAGTTTAATTTTCCAAAATATTCTGCAGTCACATTTATTTTATCAGGAGAGCCGAACGAGACGATAGGGGTAAGCCATTATAATCCGTATGTATTGCAATTTCGTGAACTTTTGACATTTCTCCCATTCGTGTCAAATGTCAACGAAAATATCAACTGTTTTTTTTTACTTTTCAATCACCGCACAACTACCCCATTCGTTAGCCAATCCCACCCTGTGCAAATGTATCTCAATATATCTGTCGAAACGAATTCGTTAGAAGAATATTAATTGTCGCTGTAGTATAATTTAGAACTAATTGACTGCTATCATTGTTCGTTGTATTTTCGGTTGATGGAATGGAATGAAACTCATTTCCCACTCATTTAAACAAATTGTAACGTACGTGCGGAAATTTTGTCAGATTGTCAGCTATATGCTATGCAATCACAAGCTGCTAAATATGAAAATATGTTGATGCATTCGCGACTCGCTGTTATAAAAAAAACGTTTTATTTGATACACATGAACGACGCTCCGAGGAAATTGTATTCAAGGAAAGATATTTTCGTCTGAATTGAAGGCGAATTTGTAGTGTGAATGTTACGTGTACGTCGAGTAGTAACGCAGGGCCGAACTGGCAATGGGCATGTAAAAAATCTGATTTCGCGCTAGAGGGGTGAGCGATGTCAAGTGTTAAAAATTGCACTTGTTTGTGAGTCAGATTCTTAGGGACCCAGGTGTATTGTTTTATATATTTCAACTTTTCGTATGACATTTTGTGTTTAACCCGTAGGAGCTTTTTCCTACGGTTATCCTTTTATCGAATAAAAAGACTAAGATGTTTTATTTTAATTATAAACTTTACTTTATTAACTGATTCTTTCACAAGAACTCTCCTGTTTGACTACCGTTCAAACTCTTCTGTTTGAATACTTCTCAAACTCTCCTCAAACTCTGATCTTATCCATTGAATGGATACAGTATTTATACTAATTCTAAACAAAGAACTTATTGTTATAATTACAATCACTTATAATTATCGTGGGAAGTATTTTAACGCTTGATTCACATAGTAATAAAGCAATGCACCGGATGTGACGTTCATCCTTTTCCATAATTTGGTTAATACATTTATACCGAAAACTATCCGGAATAAATGTTTCCAAAAAAGACAATTTATTATAAACATTTCCAAGAAATGAATACCATAAATCATTTAACATCTTTTTACCACATATTTCGCTTAATGCATCTCATATTACACGTTAATGATTGCAATGTTTACATTCGCGCATATAATTGTTCATAATGTCGCGTATATGATTCAAGTATAACAATTCTATCGACTGAACTGTTAATGCATTGCGCATGCGCGAGCATGAAGATGCGCGCGCATATTGTAATTATTATATGTGATCTAATTGAATAGAAATTTTACATAATTTTATATCATTATCATTGCAAGCATTAACATACTCCCGACCGTTGAATATTTAATTCAACAAATAAGTTCTAGGATTTATTCTAGGATTACAATAATATGTAAGAATTAACTTGCTCCTGACCGTTGCGTATTCTATTTCCACTCAAATTTTCAATTTTTTAGCATGAAAAATTTAAATAGGCAAGTACACACAATGGAAAAATCATAAGCTGCCTTTCAAGTAATTAATACATACGTATACAATGCAATGAAAACAACAAAAGTTTCCTTAAGAAATGCACACAAATGCACACAGTTAGTAGTTAATTCAAAAATAAAATTTACGTCAGTTATCCATAACATACATATGACTATGCACTAAAAGTGACATTTAATGATTCGTCTTTTGGAATTTTCTCTATATTAGTCACTGGAACTGTTTCTATTGTGAAACTTTGCTGTTTTCTTACTTTGAGCATCCAGTAAATAAATAGACTAATGAAAACAATAAGCAAAATTACAATAACATATACCATTGTGTAGTGGTGAATGTCATGGACGCTGATAGTAGGGAATGTCTGCATTTGTTGTTTCTGATTGTGAATTGCCTTTTCCAATATCGCCATCTGTTCGTCCAATTGCATTGTTTCATGTGTAGGTTCGTTTGATGAATTGGGTTTTATTTCGATGAGAATATCGGAAATATTTAGCTTAGGGATGACAATATGAAGTTCTCCGTAATCAACATCATTTTCCGAAGTAATTTCGTAGTTCGCTGCTTGTAGTACACATTGAGGATCTAATTGAACAATGCCCGCTCCTTCCGCGTAACACGTTGTCGCTTTATTACCACATATGATATTGAAGGTTGTCCTGGTTTTTGTTGTAAACAAGAACGTATTTGGCGTATGCAGCTTAGACCATATTTGATCTCCAAGCACTGGAATTAATGCACATCTTGGAGAAATAGCCTTTGTCGTGTGGGTAAATATAGCCATTTCACATTCCGCTGAACCATTGTAGATATTATACAGCATATGTTTTTGCTCGCATATAATAATGTTGTCAACAAACGCCTTGCATGCTGCATTCTCATTATGAGAAATCATATAATATTTGTCTTGACGATTATTAATGCAAATATATTGCGCCGTTGTGTGGATAATGCGCATTGCATTTTTGTCATTTCGAAAAGGAACTGGTATTATATGGTGCATGTCATAAAATTCTCTTTCAATCAATGGAATTGTTAATTTTATGATGAGATTTCGTTTGCCCATGCTTACTTCCGCATTCATTATGCTATACAAATGTACCAAATTAGTTTGTACATCATTTCCAGGTATCATCAAATTTCTTTTGATTTCGCCTGACATTTTTTCCAAATGTTGCATCAACTGTTGTGGGGTAATCAGTATGGTTGAAATATGTCCATGACGAACTTGAGTAATTACGTCAATAATAGCATTAATTCTTTCGCGATGGTTTTCAATTAGCGACAAGGCTTGAATTGATAGTGAATCAAAATGCGAATTTTCTATTGTAACGTTCCTTAATTCCAACACTTCGTTGTGAACTATTGTGTATTGCTTTGACACATTCACTTCATCACGCTTGATTATATTTTGTGTTATGTCTTGAATTGTTGTCTGATCAGCAATTAACTTCATTGCATTTTGATAAGTTCCGTTCAAATATTCGACTTGCTTCTGGATCAATTCACTGTCATCATGGTCCATAACTCCAGTAGTTAGTTTCAAAGCACTTCCGAAAATATTTACCCAGCCTCGTTTGCTTCGTTTATTCACTTTTTCTGATAGTGATAATTGTATATCACTATTGGACCCAGCCCGCCGTTTTCTCATCCTGCGCTGATGAGAAAACTGTCTAATCAACTCACTTTGTTCTTCCAATATTTTCACTTGCTGTCGAAATTGCTTTCGTGTGATATTGCAAAGCTTCGGGGGTTTTATCTTGCTGCAAATGGTGTCCAACTGGTCCAACATAGTTGTTATTTCGGATGCCTGTGACCATAGTTGATCTAGACTGAGTACGCATATGATGTTCCATTTATCATGAGTTAAAGCCATTCTGCCCACTGGTTCGAAATACAGTCCTGGATTATGATCGAATGATTTGTATTGGCACTGTTCAGCCTTTGCTCTGCCAAGGAAAGCGAGAAATACGAATGCTACAGTTGCCACTGAACATATTGTGGTTTTGATTTTTGATCTGGTTCTTCGCGCAATCGGCTCGTCTGGCTGCTTGACGATTACTGGAGGCTCCCGACCATTTGACACTCTCAATAATTTGCCTTGTGGTTTAGCGATTGCAGAAACTTCCTCAATAGTAGTCTCTGCATTAGCAACTTCTATTTCGGGAGACTGCTCAGTTGTTTCCTTAGATTCCTCGATGACGCTAGGTTGAGCTGGATTTTGTATGTGCTGGCTTGAGGAAGCTAACGTATCTGGCTCGTCATTAACCTCAATTGGCAATGGACAAATACGATGTATTGCTCTTCGTACCAAATGGGTTGAAGCGGTCATGTTTGCTATTCGTTTTTTGTTGGTAGCTATGTCCGGAATTCTGACCACACTGGTTATTAATTCGACAACTCGTACTTTACCATTTTCATCACAAAAAACCTTTGTGACTCTGCCCATTCGCCATTTTAATGGAGCCATGTTATCTTCTTTTAAGATGACTAATGTTCCAACTTTAATGTTGTTGCATTCCTGCCTCCATTTGGCCTTGCTTTGTAATTCCGCCAAGTATTCCGTGGACCATCGCCGCCAAAATTCCTTTCGCATTTCCATCATTTTGTACCAAATTTTTGTTTTGGGACCATTTGAGATGTTTCGGTCCTCTAGACCTGTCAGTGGTCCTCCAATTAAGAAATGCCCAGCTGTTAATGGCTGTAAATCGTCGGGATTGTTGGACATCGGTGTTAACGGCCTGGAATTCAGAATTGCTTCAATTTCGGCTGTGATTGTTCCCAGTTGATCATAAGTGAGTCTGGCAGAATGTAAAATTTTTCGCAAATGCCACTTAGCTGATTTGACAGCAGCTTCTGCTAATCCGTTAAAATGTGGACTTCTTGCCGGACAAAATTTCCATTCAATTTGATGATCCTGACAATATTCGTACAATTTTTTCTGGTTTTCTGTGTCCGAAAACACATTTTTTAGCTCCATCAGCTGGTTATGAGTTCCTTTGAAGTTAGTAGCATTGTCTGACACGATTGCGTTTGGTAATCCCCTTCGTGCGACAAATCGTTTCAAACAACAAATGAACCCGTCTATGGACAAGTCTATTGCGGCTTCCATATGAACTGCTTTTGTCGTGAAGCACACAAAGATGCAAATATATCCTTTAGTTACTCGTTTTCCACGAATGGTGCTATGAATTTCAACCGGTCCTGCGAAATCTACGCTTACGTTGTAGAACGCTCGTGCTATAGTTGTCCTAGATTTAGGCAGATCTCCCATGATTTGCTCCATCATTTTTGGCTTCGATTTTACACAGAGGACACAATTTTTCACGACCTCTTGCGCCAATTGCTTGCCTTGCTCTGGCCAGTATTTTTGCCTAGCTATCGCTAAGAGTGCTTGTGGTCCGGCGTGCATATTTTCACGATGTAGCTGCTCCAATATTAATCTTGTCACATAATGTTTCCTTGGTAGTAATACTGGATGTCGCTGATCGAATGAAATTTCGGCTGTTCGTAATCTTCCACCGACTCGTATTAGACCATCTGCGTCTAAGATGGGTGAAAAGTTAGAAAATCGACTTTTCAAATGTTTTCCTTTGCTTAGCAGATCCAATTCTTCAGCAAAACAGGTTTTTTGGACGTGTTTAAGTATTACGCACATTGCTGCTTTTAATTCCGTTACCGACAATATTTCATTTGATTGTTCTCGTTCGCCATTGTTTTTTCTCAGCATTCTCAGCGCGTACGCCACAATTCGTTGAAGGACTCGAATAGAATTTCTATGGTTGATCCTGTCTATGAAATTGGCTTCTGGTACTGAAGCTGTTAGCACCGTTTTAATTTGCTTTTCTTCAGTGATTTCTCTGATGAATGAGGCTTTCATTTCTGGCCAATCTTCTTTTTCTTGTTTTAAGAATTCTGGTCCTTCCCACCATAGCTTGGATTCCAACAGTTTTTCAGGTGTCATTCCACGTGATACTAAATCTGCTGGGTTAGACTTCGTATTGATATATCTCCAATTTTCCGGCTGAGTTTTCCTTTTTATTTCAGCTACTCTGTTGGCGACAAATGTGCGGTAGGTTCCATCTGATAACACCCATGATAAGACAACTTCCGAGTCCGTCCAGTAAGTAGTGCTAGATATATTCAGTTGCAACGTTTGCTCAACCTTTTTTGCTAATTCCACGTTTAGTAGCGCTGCACACAATTCCAGCCTTGGCAATGTTGTTTGCACTATCGGGGCAACTCTGCTTTTAGAACAGACCAAGCTGACTAGCCGTTCTCCGTCTGAATTTACCGACCGGAGATAAGCAACACTTCCATATGCTTTTTCACTTGCGTCCGAGAATAAATGCAGTTGTATATCTGACGGATTATCCACTAATATGCGCCTGGGTAGTTTCACCTTATTTAACTTTTTTAGTTGGTTTCGATACTGCTCCCATTTGCTATTCATATGCATTGGTACTGCTGCATCCCATTGCAATTTTAATTTGCATATCTCTTGCAAGAATATTTTTGCCATCACGACTACCGGATTTACGAAGCCAAGTGGGTCAAATAATTGTGATAGTTCCGATAAGACTGTCCGCTTTGTGACGTTGTTATGCTCTTTTGGAACGTACGAAAGCATAAAAATGTCGTCTTTGGGAATCCATTTTACTCCCAATGCCTTCGTTTCTGTTTTTTCTGCATTGATCTCTAGGCTTACTTCTCGCTTCTTTGCTGGTATTGTTTCCAATAACATTGGATGATTGGAGCACCATTTATGTAGTTCAAAATGTCCACTTTTGCACATCTGTATTAATTGCTCTTGTAGCACTAGCGCTTGTTCCACATTTTCTGCTCCAGTCATAACATCGTCAACGTTAAAATCTGATTTTGCTATTTCTGCGGCTTCAGGATAGACGTTCTTGTGCTCTTCTGCCAATGTTTGAAGTGCTTTTATTGCCAAATAAGAAGAACATGTTAGCCCATATGTCAATGTTTTTAGTTTATAAAATCCCAATGGTTGGTCTGGTTGTTCTCGCCAAATAATCATCTGCCATTTTTGGTGACTTTCAGTCACTTCTACTTGGCGATACATTTTTGTAATGTCCGCTGAAAACACTATCGCGTGTTTTCTGAAACGAACTAATATGGAAAATAAGTCGTCTTGAAGCATTGGACCATTAGCCAGTATTTCATTCAGTGAAATATTCGTTGTAGTTTTTGCCGATCCATCGAAAACTACTCTAAATTTCGTTGTGCTGCTGGATGGGTTCCTAACGGCATGATGAGGTATGAAATAATTCTCATCAGTTATATTTTCCAACTTTACTCGTTCCATGTGCCCAAGGTTTTCGTATTCTCGTAGAAAAGTAACGTATTCCTCTTTTAGCTCCGGATCCTTTTGGAATCGTCTTTCCAAGAACAGGAATCGCCTTATGGCCATATTTGTTATTGTTATCGAGTTGCCCAGCATTGATGGTTCTTTTATGAATTGCAAATTCACAATAAATTTTCCATTGTCACTATCTCTCATAGTAGTTTTGTCGAAATATTCCTCACGATTTACTTCGCGATCAGTCATTGGTTTCTTGACCTTGTAGCGTTCTTCCAATTGCCAGAATTTTTCAATTTGTTTTTCGAGCTGAGTTTCATTTACCATTCCCACGAAAGCTTCCTGCTGTTGTAGGCCCAGCACTTTTCCAGTTACTACCCAACCGAACATAGTATTTTGCAAATCTGGTAAGGATTTTCCAATCTCGATTTGTCCAATGGAAATTAGTTTGAAGAAAAGCTCTCCACCAATGATGATGTCAATTGCTGCTGGTATGTTGAATTTAGGGTCAGCTAAGTTGATATTTTTTGGAATTTTCCATCTGCTTGTGTTTACTTCGTTCAATGGTTGACACGTGCTGACCTCCTTTAGGACGAACGCTTCTAGATTCGCCTCGAATCCAGATGCTATTGATTTAATAACAAAACTTGCTCGTTTTGTTGATTCCACTTGCGATGATCCTACTCCATTGATTTTCAAGCTTGAGTGGCTTGATTTTGCTTTAATTTTGTTGCATAACTTCTGTGTTATGATATTTATTTGGGAACCAGAGTCCAATAATGCTCTGGCTTGACACGGTTGTCCATTTGACCCAATGACATTAATTATTGCGGTTGCCAAGAACACATGATCAAGATGCTCATTTTTAGTTGTTGTTCCCAATAATGACGTAGCCATTTTCTCCGAATGCATTAGAGTGTGGTGTTTTCTGCTGCACTTGGTACAACTATTTTTTTGTTTACAATCTCGTATTTCGTGCCCTTTTACTAGGCAATTCCAGCACATCTTCCAATTCCTCAATTTTTCCATTTTGCCTTTTAGGTTTAGTGCAGCAAATACTGGACATTTCGATATGTAGTGGGGTTCTTTGCAATCACATTTCTTGTTGGCATTAAAGATGTTTGGGGACGCGCTTGGAGTGGCAACCAATGACGTTTTTTGGTTAGGTGTATCCTGGCTTTTAAATTCCCGGAAACTTATTTTCTTTGCAGGCTTCTTGTTGCCTTTCTCTTCGTTTGAAGATTCCACCGTTAAAATGCTGATACGTTGCTTCAAAAATTCCAGTAATTCTTTGTAACCACGCAATTTGGGTGGACCATCAATTTTGTTTTGGAAATGACCCATAGTTATGCTGTCGATTCTTTCTTCTACTATGTAGTAGAACAACATGTCAGTATCCTCATTCCAAGGTATTCCCATGTTGGAGATCAATGAAATGGATTCACTGATTTCATCTGTGATGTTTTTCATTGATTCGACGACGTATCTTTCCATTTTTGGCCCAGACTTTAGTTTTCTCATTAGCTGCACCATTATCAAGTGACAATTTTCATATCTGTCATTGAGCGTTTTCCAAGCGATAGCGTAACTGGCATTTTCTATTGGTAACGCTGAAAGTAATCTTAAAGGTTCACCTTTTAATTGCCCTTTCAAGTATGCCAATTTTTCGCAGTCATCCAATTGCTGCTGCCCGCCAATCATACGTTGGAATAACTCCTTGAATGATTTATATTTGACGTATTCCCCGGAAAATAGAGGAACATTTAACTTCGGTAATTTCGCCGATGATTGCCAGTTAGCTGGATTGGAAGGTTTCGAGGCTTCGTACTTCTCAATAATTCTTGTCATTTCATCTGTCATATCGAAGAAATCGTGTATGTTACAGCTTGGATTGCTAATTATGTCGCACTGCACTTCTATAATTCTCGAATAGCTTTTAATGATATTTGCCAACGTTCTGGCTTGATCAATATCATTTTCGCTTTCCGCTTTATGCACTGCAATTATGTAATCATTGAGCCGCTGCATTAAGAACCCCATTCTGGTTGAGGTAGTATCAGTCGCATTGCTGATATCTTTAGGATTTTCGTTTGCATGCTTAAACAAATTATCCAGGTTTACATGGTCTCCAGTTTTGCCGGTTTTTAGCTCTGGATTCGCTTCTTCTAAATCATGGATTGTTCTTTGCATCAATGCCTTATACTCAGTGAAATACTTTATCGTTTCGTCGTAGTAGTTGGCATTGAAGTATTGATGTTCGCTGTCCAATAACGGAGTTTTGCACAAAAATTCATTATTATTGTTGAACTCGTTCCGAAGTTCTTCAGCTTCATTAATCAATTGCTTAACATATTCGTAATTTTTCCTTTCAATAGGTAACGAATTGTAGCTTGCTAATTTAGATCGAACCTTGGTTCCGATCGATTTTTGCGCCGTAAGCGCTGCGTCTACTTGAGACATTTTAATTTGACCTTATGTCGATTCCCGGGATTATTTTATTTATTTTAACGCACCGCGTTTTTATTTTTTAATATTTATGACACACCGTGTCGAGTTGTAGTTTGCAAGGCTACTTTCTTTTCTAGTGGGTCTCAGTACTATTTCTATTATAGCTTGGACTCTCACGTTCTGTGACAAACTATGTCAATACGTAGTTTCCAATACTACTGTATTTATTTTAACGCGCCGCGTTATTTTTTAGTTAAGAATTCCCACTTTTACTTTAACAGCCAGTGCCGTTTGTGGATTTTGAATTCAACTTTTTATTTTTTGCAACACACCGTGTCACTTTATTTTTCCTTTAACAGATCGTGCTGTTTGTGGATTAACATAAGCTTTTATTTTTTATAACACACCGCGTTACTTGTTTTTTATTTCAACACACCGTGTTGATTTAAGTGCACTTTTTGCGTAATACCCTTTGTATTACACTTTTATTGTTCAATAAATCAACGGCTGCAGTCCGCGATTTATTTTCCTTCGTTATATGTTCAATTCTTTCTGATACATTTAACTTTTAATTTTTACTCGCGCTCATTTCAAGCGTTCGGGGTCACCAATGTTTAACCCGTAGGAGCTTTTTCCTACGGTTATCCTTTTATCGAATAAAAAGACTAAGATGTTTTATTTTAATTATAAACTTTACTTTATTAACTGATTCTTTCACAAGAACTCTCCTGTTTGACTACCGTTCAAACTCTTCTGTTTGAATACTTCTCAAACTCTCCTCAAACTCTGATCTTATCCATTGAATGGATACAGTATTTATACTAATTCTAAACAAAGAACTTATTGTTATAATTACAATCACTTATAATTATCGTGGGAAGTATTTTAACGCTTGATTCACATAGTAATAAAGCAATGCACCGGATGTGACGTTCATCCTTTTCCATAATTTGGTTAATACATTTATACCGAAAACTATCCGGAATAAATGTTTCCAAAAAAGACAATTTATTATAAACATTTCCAAGAAATGAATACCATAAATCATTTAACATCTTTTTACCACATATTTCGCTTAATGCATCTCATATTACACGTTAATGATTGCAATGTTTACATTCGCGCATATAATTGTTCATAATGTCGCGTATATGATTCAAGTATAACAATTCTATCGACTGAACTGTTAATGCATTGCGCATGCGCGAGCATGAAGATGCGCGCGCATATTGTAATTATTATATGTGATCTAATTGAATAGAAATTTTACATAATTTTATATCATTATCATTGCAAGCATTAACATTTTGATATCGAGGACTTGATTCGCTGTTCCATAAAAGTGGTAATTCCTTTTTCTTGGAATTATTCATAAATTAGTAACGCTTTTTCAGTGCTGTCATCAAAATTAAATCCTAAATAACTCGAGAAAAACGCGCTCTGTGAGGTTCCACTATTTGGGTAGGGTGTATTGGGGGGTAGAGCATAGTTTTAACTTCGCACGAAGTGTATATCTTGAGGTATTTAATATTGCATTTTTATGTCAGCACTGTAAAAGATTTATGCAATTTATGAATGATCCCTTATGACATAAAGTAAAGAATGAAATGGGGGATGGAGAAGTGAATTTACTTTGTAAAACAATGCAAGTTTGCTTAATAACTGCTTCTATCTTATCTTACTTTTCAAATGCTAATTAAGCAATAACTTTGACTCTGGGGCTCACAACCAAACCTAGTATTGACCTATTTGCATCGGTTGTTTACATTGAAACGACAAAATCGAGCTTTAGGTTTACTGAATATAGTCCAATGTTAATTGAATACTATAATTTCGCAAACATCATGCTTTAAACTCTGTTCAAATGCTTATGCACACTAGCTGCACATTATTTGCTCCAATTCACTGCATCGAGATCCAAACTCAACGCATGAAATGCTTGCCGTAAAGAACAAACACGATATAATAACGAATCAATACCAGGATAATGAAAAGCAAATTAATATATTGGAAATGCAGAATTAAATCACGTTACACAGTCCATAGCAACATTCAATTCATCAAGTTTGTTTGACCATCGTCGTCACAAAGCCATGTTTTAGTTGACCGCTCCGCATTGATTCCATCGAAATTATCTTCAATTTATCATATTTGTTATCACTTCCAGTATCGCATATGATTCCGAATGCTTACAGCAAGTGAAATATGTTTAATGCCTAAATAGTCAAAACACAATCAATCAAATGCAGTGCAGAAATTGTGTAGAATTAATTGCGATATCCATTAGACATGCACTTCAATGCTAGAACGAGATACGATACAACCTTCGATACAAAACACAAATTCAAAAGATACGTTGATGAGTTGATGTTGGTGAACGTTGTTAGGTTTGAAGCAAAGGTTTTACAATCCTTAAACAAATGGCTGGTTTCAAACCAAACCAATGTAGAAGGCATGGATAAAGGTACAGAAACCAATCACAGCTCTTTCACCCTATTCAACTGGAGATGTTTAATTAATTTCAAGCTGAAAAGGTAATCAAGATGTTGCATATGCATGCATGATCATGATATAAAGTCGTAGATATAAAAGAAATGTGTGACCGATGTAATTCGTTACATTTTCTCAATAAGGTATGCTAATGTATATAAAATGATGATGCCATCTTAAAGGTCCTATGAGTGATTGCTTCGACACTAATTTATTTTACCGGAAACGTGCACATAAATAAATGAAAGCATTTCCGCAAACCCGTCGTTTTGTAAATTAGCGCCTAAAATGATTTGAGATTTGCTGTGTAACTTACGGCTAGCTTCACAGCAGACTTGTCGAAAATTTTGTTTACCTGAAATGCAAATTATTTTTTACTTCAAAATTCGACGGCTGAATTTCCAAAAAAATTATTTCAGGAAGCTGGTATGCACATGAATTTCAAAGATCTAACATTGGAATGCACAAACATTAAATTGGCCTCTACAGGCCAACCCACTTGTCCCAGAATTCCATTGAATTTTGTAAAATTCTGAGAAGAAACGTGGATGGATGCTGGAATTAGCCACATATGGTCGTCGAACTTTATTTGTTCAATTTAACTAACATGAACGTTCACTTTTATGCATGAAAATTGATTCTGAATCTGTGAAGAGTGCAATTGTTGACTTGGTTGTAATTGCCCTTTCCTTAAATCGTTTTCTTTAAATTACTAATCCACTAATTCATCGCAAATGAAGTAAAATTAAATTTTCACGAAAAGAAAAAATAATTTAATTTCCGTTGTAGATTTTTACTGAAGTTATTTTATTATTAAAGTCTGATAATTTCTCATAGAAATTCTATTTAAAAAATGTTCGTAAAAAAAGCACAAAAAATGTGTACACAATGCAAATAATTCGTTTTGAACGAACACACTTACTCATGGGAAATGGCATCCACATTTTTATAGACATTTTCGTCTGCGTTATTTCCCATACGACGTTCGTGTTTGCTGTTTATATTGGTTTTTATTGTGACAGAAAAAAATCCTTGAGTGGAGAGAATGCTCGTAGAAAAGGGACTGTAAAAATTTAAAAAAAAAGTTGAATTTGAATCTGGGTGTGTATCTTGTCTGCATAAAAACGATTCTTATCCAAAGTCAATTAAGTTTGCAGACAAAACAAAAATTTATTACCAAAATTGGCTATGGAATTCGATTTCTTATTTTGAAGGTAGTCATGTAGGACACGTTTATCGTAGATTAATCATTTTTAGTCCCGTACGAAGTACTGGATAATAATGGTTTCAAGTACTGGAAAATGGTTTCAGAGTAACAATCCCAAAATTGCAGGCTGCGAGTATTCGCGTTTCACACTAAGTATGCGTTTCGTACCAGGCAACCAGGCATTCGCTTCACACTAGGGATGCGTTTTGCACTAAGTATATGTATCGCACTGCACTCAATGAAAGTGTAAAACAGGTATGGTCTATTGTCCGCCCGGAGGACATACAAATTTGATTTTCGTACTTAAACGCACTCATTTTCATATTATTTTGACATAAAATGTGAGTGCGTTTAAGACGAATTCGCCGATCGACCATACCTGTTCTAGACTTTCATTGACTGCACTGGGTTCACGCAATGAATAAAGACTATACCAGGAATGGTCTAACATCACCGCGAAAGACTAAACGATTTTAATAACGGATTAAAACGCACTCATTTTCATACTATTTTGACATGCAAAATGAATACGTTAATACTGATTCGTACGGGGCTTATTGCAGCTATTTGTTACAATTTTAACCGATTTTTTTTTCTCTTCGTTGCCTGCGGACCAATTTAAAGGGTGTTGCTGTAAAGTTTCCAGTGAAGTTATTAGCCTTTGCGTAATCTATGATACGTGCGAGTGTGTGAAATCTGAGGCAACATACAAACACACACGACGATTCAACATCTCCATTTAGTTTAACATGCACGAATCGGCTCTCATTTCTTATTGCCATAACAGAACAATTTGGCATTGAAATATCACAAAATAATATTATTTTCACTAAGAGGTCACGTCTTTGCCATTTTTCAACATAAATCATCAATATCGCTCGCTTAAATTTAAAAAAAAAAAGAAGAAGAAAATATGAAAAGCTTTTTATTCGTTCTTTTTCCCTTTCCGTTTCCATGGAATTATATGTTCGTGGTGAGGGTCCGGAGGTCTTTGGAATCGTAGATTAGCTATTCGTATACATAGAATGTCGTGTGTGATTTCGAAATAACTCAAACGTCCCAAACACAGCATCCGGTGGCGGATAACACAAAGAGAATTTGTGTTTATTGAACTGTCGTCGTCCCTAAACACAAATAATTGTAAAGTTATCATGTTTTTTTATTAAAAGCTTTTCAGTGTTAAGTATAGCCGTCCGTGGTAGTTTGTGGTGTATTGTATAACATAATCTGATCTCAGACGAAAGTTATGTTTTGATTTTATGAAATCGATGAACCTTACAGCATAAGACAAAGTAAATGTGTTGCGAAAAGTTGAAAATGGAGATTTAATCTTTAACATTTCGGTGTACTGTAGATTGTATGGATTTTCCATTGCCACATATAACGGTAAATAAATTTTTGAATTTATTTCCTTGCTACATTTGATAATCGGGCTCAGATTTTCATTGACAATATTGTATACATACCATTCCATTGAGTTATTTATTTTGAGTACGAGAATGGGGGTAATACATGACTATTCGTGTTACTAGAAAACCTTTTATTTTTAACGGGTTGTTTTGCGTATACATACGGATTGTGCAGGTTACCAGTATGTTTATACGTCGAACATGTGCGATACATGTCAGACGTTGAAATATATACATATCCGAAGTAACATACATTCCAACAACGTGTTGCCACCTAACTTAATGGCTTCGACCGGTACACCATGACTTCTTCAACAGTTATGTCAAGCAACTTCTGATCTTCTGATCCAACATTCGTAATCACTGGTCTCTCGGGCTGGTTATCTTCGGTCTTAGTTGTCGGCTTAGGTCGGACTGATGAGAATAAATCTTCGTAAAACTCTTTCGCAATATTCAATATTGCATTGCGGTCCGATCAATGATTTAATAGATTGGCCCTTCGTCATTGGGTCCGATTGTATCGTTCCGTTTTTGTCTCTCAATTTGAAGATTTCCTTCTTGGCATTCATCAGTTTGGAGCGCAGTACTCTCATGTTACAGTTCGCCTCGATCGTCTCCTGTGCCAATTTAACGTTGTACTTCCTAAGATCTGATCTCATCTCTTTGTTGAAGATTTTTGTTATGTCTCGGTACTCCACCGAACCTCTTTTTCCACTTTTTATCAGTTCTACTCGCTTCGTAATCAGCAGTTCTACTTGCTTCGTAATCAGATCTCGTGTATCTTTACTGTGTTTTGATTTTTTTTTTTCACGGACAATTTTGCATCTCGTTTCCATAAAACCCATTAAAGTTTCGACAATTTTGTTGTTCATGTTGTCCAGTGTGCCGTTTTGGCCAGACGAATTATCCAATTTGACATTCATTTCCGTTTGAAATTCATCATTCAGCTGAGCTGAGTCAGCTCGTGAAGCCTTTGTAAATCCATCCCGTCGTGCTTTTTCACCGTCTTTGATCGCTCATATCGCGTATTTAGCGTACATCGAAAAATTGGTTTGTGAGTCATAACTTTACCCACTGGGAGAAACCTGTGCAGATTACATAAACTTACACAATCTGCAAATGTTTCTCTACCTAAATGTAGGCTGCAAATTTGCAAAAGGTCCATTTCTTTCAAGCCGCAATCAATACATAAGACTTGCACTCGACAAAGTTTTGAGTCGAGATTTCGTGTGAATTTCATTGAAATGAAGCCGATTTTTCATCTGTACCCGGATCTGAGCTGTGCATGGGATTTTAAATGCTGGAGGAAACAGATAAAATGTAATTTTCTAAACTCCGCGACGACAAGTAAAACTTTCGTTGGCTTTTTAGAGAAAAAAAAGTTTGATGTATAAATCATAGAGGTAGATTACCTAGAGGAATTATGACCCGAAATTCATTGAAAAATTATATCACACACACCACTAACACGAAAACGTCAACTTTGCTTTATTTTGACGTTTTGGGTCCCTTTACTTTTGACATTAAGAGTCCCTTTTTACTGTCTGTACACGAAGCTGTCACTCACACATTCAAATATATGATTTTTCATTTTAATTTGTCAGTTTGTTCTATTGAGAGGGCCCTTGATAAATAACCTGTGGTTTCATCATTACGCATCACAAACTCGGTGACATAAATAACTATTTCGATTCATGCAAAAAATATTGAGTGTGTGATGAACTTTAATAGCAGAAAAACCTAATAAAAGTGTATGATATCATCGAACTGTAAAAATTCAATACCAATAAGCAGAGACTAACCCAGTTGATTCAGTGCAAATTACACTCGAATTCATGACCTATATGCGATAGCTCCTCTACTAAAAGAATTTAGTAGAACATTTCAAAAAATCTTTTGAAAACTTTGTACACTGAAAGTTTGTTGTTAAAAACTTCAAATCTCTCCGGACACAGTTCTGATGTGCTACTCGAGACACCATAAAATAAATATGATGGAAATGGTGCTAAATAAATGCCCTACAATATTTCCAATACATTTCGCTACAATTTCCTACGTTGTCGATATGAATTTTATTGGATTATTTTCTGTGCGACCATTATATGGGTCATATCTCTACAGTTTCGGTCGTAAAACTCTTTCAGATTATTAGAGATGGACCGGACACTTAAATTATGTTCCGTATCTTTATGTTCGTTCATGTTTTCTATCGGAGAAAATCTCTCTTATGTGTGAAAGCGGTTCATATTATATGTTGCAAGTTAAAAAGAAATAAATTCATTTTTTGTGTCTTTTCCAACACTCAACACTAACTTAAACTTCGCTTTGGCTGGGTTGATTTTTAGTGATGCTGTAAATCTAATGGCATTCATGACGGAATCGTTTTTTTTTTTTCGTTTTTCCGCCATTCAAGATTTATTTCAATTAACTTTTTCCATCGAAGTGCTCGTAATATGAAACGATCTCGTTGAAATAAGGATTGAGCCAAAAGAAAATTGCGATGACAATTTTCACACTATAACAGCAAAGTAAGACCAGGCAGGAGCTGTTCATTTTTCGAATGTCAAAATTAGGGATATTGCCATAGCCATAGTTTCAAATCAAGTGCTTCTGCCTGGTTTTTACTCTGCCGTATTGTTGATAATTCAGTATAAATACAGAATAAGTCTTCAGTTACATCCGAATTCAAAATTCCGGAGATAAAAGAGCGATTTTTTCAAATGATTGCAAAGATCATACCGATAACAAATGTTGTATGTTATAGTGAATGGAAAATGGAAATGATAATCCGAAACTACATAAACCATGGAGTTAGTATTAACAGGATTAAAATTCATTTTTGTTTGGTTTTCGAGTTTCGCGTAGAGAAAATTATCTGCATTGAGTAATCTGTCTCATGAGCGTAAACCATTAATAATTCTGTCGACACCCGCAAACAATTCAGTAGATATTCTCATATGGGCTTTTCGTATTCGTCTGTCGTGTCTATTTATTTATCTAAAATGTTGGAGAAAAAACTGTTGTCAGTGCCGTCTTTTCCATATGGACACTTTGGGCAAGTGCCTGTGGCGCCCGAAAAAATACTTGCGACCGAGAAAAAAAATGGAGCCCGAAAAAAGACTGACAAGTGCCGCCCAAAATGACAAGAACATAAATTTGTTTATTATTTATAGTGCCAGTGAAAGGTAAAAGACGACACTGACTGCAGTTCTTAACTGTACAATAGAGAAATTTTTTCTCGACATTTTGAGGTATGATGACATAAAATCATGACAGCAAAAAATATTGTCGTAAATGTATATATATTTTGCCATTAAACACTTGGTGGTGCCAGCTAGGGTAGCCAAAAAAAAAACATTTCTTAGAATCGAATGCACCAACCCCACACAAAATATTGATTAGACTTAAACCACTAGAGAAGTCGATGAAATAAAATTCGGAAACCTCATTTCTGGGTCATTGTGTGTTTTTATCGACCTGATTCACCGAACTGCCGACGACGACGTGAAAATATCTTTACACTCGCCAAACCATGAAAACACTGAGTATCACGCGTCAAAAGTTATCGGAAACCACACTTTTTTAGTTCTCTCTCAGCAGACCTTGCAAACAGGTCTAGGGATCCAGGCGATGTTTTCCTTAATGGTGAAGTTTGTTTATGTTATTCGTCAAAGAGATAAATTTGATACGAAGACGGAGCTTACTCTCCGTATCAACGAGTAGTGTGATGCACATCGAACGATCAACTCGTTCGGCCTTATATCGCGTATTTTCGGTTTCGTTTTTATTCTCATTCTTCTACTATACATTCAAGTTCAACCTTTTGAACGGTGTGTTATTATATTTAGTTTTGTTGTTTGTGTATTTCATGGTGTGACGAGTGTAAAATTGTGTGCATCACAGGATTGAAACCACTCAATCCAAGTGATGCAAATAACTATTGTCGGGATAGTAGCTTTCAAACGACAACCGATCTAAAACCTCAAGAAAATATGTGAAGTGATTCTGGTCAACTAAACCGTAAAATGAACCAAATATTATCGAAAAATTTAATTTTTGTTCTAGATCACTTTATAGGCATGCGACATTGATAGTATTACATGCGATGTCGCATGGGAGTCGCATGAGTGTCATTATCCGTATTTAAAAAAAAATTTATATTGAAATATTTTTGACAGACCATATTTTAACGGGTGAAGCGTATCTAATGCACAACAGTGTCAACATTCAGGTCGTACCATACATTTTAAATTAAAGGCTGTTCAATTACATTTCGAACGGTACCACACTTTCTATACTTGTGTTTATAAGCGTGATGCATTTATTCAATTTTTTCGACATGCTCTTTCTCAAAGTATATAAACACTGAAGGTAATGCAGACCCTCAGCGGATCAGAGAAATTACGGATCCAAACTTTCAGGTGAATTCATTTTCGTATGTTGTCTAACTTAGACTTGTGCAACATGACGGCCCTAAATCCTTCCAATTCACCACTAAATACAACTTGACGCAAACGAATTTTATATGTGTGCAACATAACGCCGCTAAATCGTTCCGAATTCACCACTAGATGCAACTTGACGCAAACGAATTCAATACGTGAGCAACATAACGGAGAGCTAGAATTCACCTGAAAGTTTGGATCCGTGTGTAACTGTGAATTTGCATTACCTTCAGTGTTTATATACTTTGCTCTTACTATCTCGCCACAGGCGTACCAACTTATCACTTCTCTGGAATCAATCGACCAACCCTTGCTTCTAAATTTCATAAGATTGATTCAAGTTTTGGCAAAATCTTTTTGAGTGTTACAAAACATCGATAATATTACAGAAATGTTGGCAATACTACCAAAATATTATCATAGTCAGAGGCAGTGACATTTCAGCATGAATCTGCTTCAGCCTTTTTTCAGCTGATCCACACACACAATCAAAACTGTTTATATTTGTTTAAACGGTTGAAGCTGCTATACGAACGCGCGTGGATTGTTTGTGTGGATCAGCTGAATATTGCGTAGCGTAACGTTACCAAGCAAAATAAATTACCGGTATTTTCCCATCTCTGGTCAGAGGCACCTACAACTACGATAAAATTTCCATAAGATCCAAATAACTGGATGAAAAATGGCATCTTATACGAAAGGACCCCAAGTCTCAACGATCGATTTTACACCTGCTAAAATTCGTAGAAGTTTCTCATAAGACCACGTTGGTTAGAGTGAAAAAAAGATATCTCCATCCCTCTCTAACCAACGTGGTCTTATGAGAAACTTCTACGAATTTTAGCAAGTGTAAAATCGATCGTTGAGACTTGGGGAAAAAAATGATTGGGGTCTACTCGGACACACAATTTTTTGTGGTAGAAGAAGAAAATAAATGAAGTCGAAGGAAACATGGCTTGCGCATGCGGCAACAGATCGTTATAAATTTGACGCATTTTTAACCGAGTGCTCAAGGCAAGTAAAACTCATGCTTTTCTTCGGCGGAATATTTTTAAGTATACCTCAGGATCGTTTTTCTGTGTTTTCATGAAACACATTCGCTGTCTCCCGCAACTATTAGCAAACACAACACTGGGCTGATGTGATAAAAATGCATTTCTCGAGTGTTTTTGAGTCAAAGCAATAGATCATTGTCAATGTCGTTTGAGACGTCAAATAAGCTGTCATTTTCACAAAGCTAACCACAATATTTAAAAAAAATATATGAAGCTGTCATTGTTTGAGGTTAGCTTTGTGAAATTGACAACTTATTTGACACTATTTTAGAGAGAAGTACCGCTATTTGACACTGATCTATATTTAGTGTGCCATAACAGCATCCAATTTCGATTTTCTTTTGCTACCCTATATTATAGTGTGTTTTGTGTGTTGGCACGTTGACGATCCCTTTTACGAGTATATATGCCAAGAAAACTTAATTTTTATAGATAACATTAGACAAGCTTTGCGAGTAAATTTCTGCTCCTTTTTCTCACTATAAATGTGCGTAAAATTTCATCCGATTTATTTATTGGGGGTATTCAACAGAAGCTCTTTTTATACTTACGTTTGAACGTTTTACTGATGCAAGACAGGGTTTTTTTTTTTTAGAATAATTCAAAGACATCGCATTTTTCATGATAAAACATGTGTTTGTTCACACTCAGAAAGTGTTTCTTTCAGAGAAAAATACAAAACATTTTGGAATCAATCAACGTTTAATTAAATTGTTCCTTTAATAGCGCCAGTTAAATACCGGTAGTAAAGACCTCCAAGTTCTTTTACCTGTACATTCCGATGGTAAGCAACATGAGCCGTCTGATTTTTTGACATAACCTTTGTTACATTCGCAACCAACAACGCATTGCATCGTGCAGAATTGTGGTGGATTATTGTAGTTTTCGCATGTGAGGGGACATGCAGTACCGCAGGTTGTGTATACTTGATTCAGGGCACACACTGGTTCAGGAGCTTCCAAAAATTGAAAGTTAAAAAATACGACGACATACTGAAGTGATTAACATTACCTGGGCATTCGGCTTCCAGACAGCAAGTGTTATCTGCCTCATTTCTTATATATCCTGGCGCACACTCACACCCTACATTGCACATCTTATTGCACATTGTTGGTGGATTCTTGTAATTATTACAAGTGGTAGGACATGAAGTACCGCATTCGTTGTACACCTCGTTCAATGGGCAAACATGTTCGGTTTCAGTTGCTGGTTTAGATTGCCAGATTTAAAATTAGTTGCAACGAAACAAATGGCATCACAATAAGAAAATCTGCGGAAAGTTACCTGGGCATTCGGATTCCAGACAGCAAGTGTTATCTGCCTCATTTCTTACATATCCTGGCGCACACTCACACCCTACATTGCACATCATATTGCACATTGTTGGAGGATTCTTATAATTATTACAAGTGGCAGGACATGAACTACCGCATTCGTTGTATACTTCGTTCAATGGGCAAACATGTTCGGTTTCGGTTGCTGGTTTAGATTGCCAGATTTAAAATTAGTTGCAACGAAACAAATGGCATCACAATAAGAAAATCAGCGGAAAGTTACCTGGGCATTCGGATTCCAGACAGCAAGTGTTATCTGCCTCATTTCTCACATAACCATCTTGACAACGGCATCCTTTGATGCAATTATCGGTGCACATATCTGGTGGACTCTTATAATTATTGCAAGTGAGAGGACAAGCAGAACCGCATTCGTCGTATTCCTCGTTCAATGGGCAAACTTCTTCGGTGACTGGTCGAATTTCAATAGTTCGAAAATTAGTTGCAACGAAACAAACGGCATCATGATTCTTCGAAATTACCTGGGCATTCGGATTCCAGACAGCAAGTGTTATCTTCCTCATTTCTTACATATCCTGGCGCACACTCACATCCTACCTTGCACATCGCCATGCACATTGCTGGTGGATTCTTATAATTATTACAAGTGGCAGGACATGCAGTACCGCATTCGTTGTACACTTCATTCAATGGGCACACTGTTGAAGCGATTGCTGTAATGAATAAATGCATTTTATAAACTAAATACACTGTTTTTGTTTGCCGTTCCTTATGTGATGGTCGAAATCATATGTTTTGATCAGTTTTATGTCGACAATGTCAGCTATTTCTTTATAGGGAATATCAAAGTTTGGGAAAGAAATCCTTATTTAGAATTGGCTATTTAAAATAGTTTTTGTGCAAGTGAAGAGAATCTGAAGAGAATCCGATAGTTTGTCAATGCTCACTTCATATTAAAACAATTTGTACCCGCAGACCGTGTTGCTTTTGAATATATGTATGTAGTTTCAACGATATTTCCGCATTGTTATGACCAGATCTTCGACACGAAGTTCAGCGGTTCTAGAATTGACGCAAGCAGCCCAGTTCCAAATTGGGAAACTTTACGAATTAACATCCTATTTCCACTTTGGCAAAAAAAATCTACACTCGGTGGAACTGACTAAAATGCAACTACCCGTACAACCGCAAGTCGTATAATACTCGATCTCAAATTACCATCATTTCATGTACTGACTCTAGCACGTAAAAGTCAATTCTACCGGTATATATGCGGTATATCACAATGAGGGCGAAAAAATAATCGTTTCCAAAATTTCCGAAATGGAACACTCTATTAGAACCATTCGTAACAATCTAACAATATTAATTCATATTAAACAACGATAATTTCGATTAAAACAACGCACCAGCATTTTGTTTTTATAAGTGTTAAGAGGCATCGGTGCTTTGCTGAAAAGCATAGGGCGATTTTTAAATACTGTATTTTAGTTTACTTTTGAGTCCATCAGAATCTTTTTTGAAAAAAGTACGACTGCAGTTCCGACCACGAATGTGGTAGCTTTCAACAGAAAATACATTTGGTTGTAGTCGTCTGACCAGCTCTTAGAAAAGTGAGCAGTTTAACGAAATTTTCATAAACTGCTCACGTTTCTCAGAGCCGGTCAATCTGCTACAACCAAATATATTTTCTGTTGAAAGCTAACACATTCATGGTCGGAATTGTGGTCGTACATTTTTGAAAAAAGATTCTGATGGATAGATATCATCAAAAATGAGATATGAGGCACACAAATGTAGGCTACAATTTTAGCTAAGCACCGGTGCATCTTAAGTCAGATTTGTTCGATTGTGGCATCTGAAATTCAGATGGGCATATGCTGGTGCGTTGATTAACATGATTGACATGAATGCCTTAAGCTTTCACTTAAAAAGGTCAGCAAATGGAAATACCTTGTTGCAGTAGAACTAGTGCAATCACAACAATTAAGAAACGTTCCATATTTGTCTTTTTTTGTTACTGTTTTCACCATAAAGCTAACGCGGAAACTAATGTCGACGGTAATAGAGTGACTGATATTTATACTCCGCGTGTATTCCAATCAAAAATTTAAACAATTGGTACTAAGCAAATATTTTTCAATTTAAATTCAGAATATTTTTTCACGAAAACAACTAGAAATGAGTCAGATACAACCCATTTTATGTCATGTTTTTAGTTGCCAGGCAAAACTTTATGGTTTTAATAACATTCGAATAATTCGGAATTTTTGGTGTGGAATATCATTTGGCGATGTTCGGCCTGGTACAGTCAATAAAGGAAAGAAAACAAAAGATTTGATGATTGACGAATTTTAATTGTTGATAGGTTTTTTAATTTCAAATACAAATTTTACAAAACAACCTCAACAGTCACACGGTGGAACACAAAGTCCTTTATTATTTCTAACAAATCCCGATTTACAAAAGCATCCTTCTACGCATTGAAGTGTACAAGCACGAGGCTTCTTATAATTGTCGCATGTATCAGGACATGCAGTGCCGCAAGTACTGTATTCCTCATTAGGTAATCGACACTTGTGTCCAGTAGCTAAAACAAATAGTTTTCCTTAAACTTGAATCGTTCAGTATTAAGATAGAAAAAATAATGTACCTGGACAGTCACAGGGCAAGACACATTTGCCAGAAATTTCATCTCTAACATATCCTTCTTTACATTGACATCCTACAACGCATTGCAGTGTACAAATCTTGGGTGGATTCAAAAAATTTCTGCATGTGAGAAAGCAAGCACTGCCACATTCAGTATATGCCTCATTATTACGACACCGTGGAACTAAAGAGCGGAATTTAATTCATATTGTTATTGAGATAGTCGGAAGAATTTTTTAAGCCAATTACCTTGTGGACAATCACACGGTCGAACACAGTTTCCAGCATTGTTTCTAACATATCCTTCTTGACAGTAACATCCTGGAACGCATTGCCTTGTACACACAGGTGGATTTTTATAGTTATCACATGTGAGCGGGCAAGCACTACCGCAAGGGTTGAAAACTTCGAATTTTTTTGTGCAGCGAGGAACTGAAAATGGCGGGAAATTCAAAAATTTTGTTTCATTTTTGGTGGGATGACATGACTTAGTTCATATTGATCAGAATTAGTTCTGAACGAACCATTTCCATCATTTAATATTTACCTTCAGGCTCGCAGTCACATGATAGGACACAGTTTCCAGCACCGTTCCTTACATATCCTTCTTTACAATAACATCCAGGTACGCATTTCTTTGTACACACAGGTGGGTTTTTGTAGTTGTCACATGTGAGCGGGCAAGCACTACCACAAGGGTTGAACACTTCAAATTTTTTGGTGCAGCGAGGAACTGAAAATAGCGGGAAATTCAAAAATTTTGTTTCATTTTGGGTGAGATCATGACTTAGTTCATATTGATCAGAATTAGTTATGAACGAACCATTTCCATCATTTAATATTTACCTTCAGGCTCGCAGTCACATGGTAGGACACAGTTTCCAGCATCGTTCCTTACATATCCTTCTTTACAGTAACATCCTGGTACGCATTTCTTTGTACACACAGGTGGGTTTTTATAGTTGTCACAGGTGAGCGGGCAAGCACTACCACAAGGGTTGAACACTTCAAATTTTTTGGTGCAGCGAGGAACTGAAAATGGCGGGAAATTCAAAAATTTTGTTTAATTTTTGGTGAGATCATGACTTAGTTCATATTGATCAGAATTAGTTATGAACGAACCATTTCCATCATTTAATATTTACCTTCAGGCTCGCAGTCACATGGTAGGACACAGTTTCCAGCATCGTTCCTTACATATCCTTCTTTACAGTAACATCCTGGTACGCATTTCTTTGTACACACAGGTGGGTTTTTATAGTTGTCACAGGTGAGCGGGCAAGCACTACCACAAGGGTTGAAAACTTCGAATTTTTTTGTGCAGCGAGGAACTGAAAATGGCGGGAAATTCAAAAATTTTGTTTCATTTTTGGTGAGATCATGACTTAGTTCATATTGATCAGAATTAGCTAT
This sequence comes from Bradysia coprophila, assembly GCF_014529535.1. NCBI lineage: Eukaryota > Metazoa > Arthropoda > Insecta > Diptera > Sciaridae > Bradysia > Bradysia coprophila. Next base: position 8,395,293 of record NW_023503501.1, on the reverse strand, counting down.
GAACGAACCATTTCCATCATTTAATATTTACCTTCAGGCTCGCAGTCACATGGTAGGACACAGTTTCCAGCATCGTTCCTTACATATCCTTCTTTACAATAACATTCAGGTACGCATTGCCTTGTACACACAGGTGGGTGTTTATAGTTGTCACAGGTGAGCGGGCAAGCACTACCACAAGGGTTGAACACTTCGAATTTTTTGGTGCAGCGAGGAACTAAAAATGGCGGGAAATTTAAAAATTTGCATTAAGTTTTGGTGGAATCATGACTTAGTTCATATTTTTCTCAATGAGTTATGAACGAACTATTTGCAGCAATTAATATTTACCTTCAGGCTCGCAGTCACACGGCAAGACACAGTTTCCAGCATCGTTTCTTACATATCCTTCTTGACAATAACATCCTGGTACGCATTGCTTCGTACACGCCGGTGGATTTTTATAGTTATCACATGTGGGCGGGCAAGCACTGCCACAAGAGTTGTACACTTCAAATTTCTTTGTGCAGCGAAGAACTGAAAATGGCGGGAAATTCAAATTTTGTTTGTGGATTTTTAGGATATCATGTCGTAGCTCATATTTACGACAATAAGGTGTGAACGAACCATTTCCATCATTTAATATTTACCTTCAGGTTTGCAGTCACATGGCAATACACAGTTGCCTGATTTATTTCTGACGTATCCAGGCTTGCAGACACATCCTATGATACACTGTTTCGTGCAAAAAGTTGGTGGATTGTTATAGTTGTCGCAAGTTAGAGGACATGCAGTTCCGCAAGTTGTATATTCTTCATTGCTCTTCAAGCAACCTCTCGAAGGCTGACTGTCGCCAGCAATTGCTGCAATTGATAGAATTCATAAGTGACTAATTGAATGAAAGAATTTACACAATGAAATAAAAATGTTCAAGGACATCGAGAACGTAACAAGATTCAATTTAATGAAGGCTAGAAGTGCAATATACCCCACCTTTTTGGCAAAAAATCAAAGTTATCACGACAATTTTAAAGGCTTTCATTATTATGCAGCACTGTTTCGATTGAAACGTATGGTAATATTAATTGTCTAGACATGAATGTCAATCTTATTTATACTAGACGGCATCACGATATTTTGATATGAAGAGATTTTTTATTAAATGTAAAGGAAACACACGATTTGTTTACTTCTGGTTTCTTTGTTGAAATGAACGGAAGTGGTTAATCCGTGTGAATCATTTAACCTGTTATTCCAATGCATATGTAAATATGATGGAGCCGAATTGACTTAGGGGTTTTGAACGTGGCAAATATTTGTTCTGTTATTTGAAAATACCGCCAAATTTTCTTGTTGCACAGATCTGCTACTAGCATGACCATAAGAAATATTTGGAGGCTAATGCTATCTTAATAGGCGTTGCATTTCTTTCGTAAAGACAGGAGTCATGATTTTTTAGTGTGAATAAAAACGCACAACACATGTAATCGTACACGCATACATCTTTGAAATTTGGAGGATATTTTGACGTTGATAGAATGAGTGTTCGAGCTAGTAGCTTGTCAATTGTTCATAGACCAAAATCACAAACAGAATGTATGGTGGAATGTTGACAGAACAAGCACAGCCGGGTAGAAGGATTAAGGTGGTGACAGCTAACTTTCATGGGATCAAAATGAGAACATTACTTGCACAATTAAGGCCAGATCTCTCCCAACAGGGGAAACATCGCCACAGAAAATTGATGGCGATTGACATAATATAAGACTTTTGGAAAAATCAAATTATAGTCGTCCGTTGTAAAGTAAATAAACACTTAAGCCCCTCAGGCACAATATGAGTGACATACACACCACATTAAAATTGCAATACGATTTGACAGATAAACTGTCAAATAAATATTGTCATAATGTTGCCATGTATGAAATATTGGCTTTATTGTGTGTACGATTGTGGCACGGGCGTTATAACGCGTTAGGGTAAGTACCGTATTTCGTTTGGTGGGAATGTACCTATTAACATAATCTTAATCCGATCACTTACTGCACTTTATTTCTCTTAACAACTTTAAAAAGGTGAAAATGGAGATCTTCTTTACGCCATAAATCCTCCTTACCTTTTCCGAGAAAAACAATTTGTTTCGAAATCACTAAAAGAAAATCTTACAAACCGCTCTCATAAGGATACCATATCGTATCTACACTGCCTACATGAAGAAAAAGAGGAACTTTTCACACATAAAATGGTTGAAAGTGAAAACCGGAATAGATTGATTCAAAAATTAGTCGGAAGGTTAAATAAATCAATGTGTTTGCGAAGTGAGGGTGGCATGTGTGTTATCTTTTCTTTGATATGTTATCGTAGTGCTGGCTGTATCTGGCTGTATGTTATAAAATGAAATAAATGCTCATCCGCGTGAATGTACCGTGAAGCGTTAAGAACGGCGTGTATCTACCCATATTGGGCAAAGTTATAAATTCACATTATATCACGCGCATATTTAATGTACCTTGACAAATTTGAATTTATTAGACGTGTTGTTTGTTATGAATATTTCAATCCAAATTCCCTAAAGTAATCATTACATTTACCATCGTGGATTTTATTGATTTTCTCGGAGTTTTGAATATTTCTCTGCCGTGTCTGCACAAGTGGTTGGAAGATGTTTGCGAAATTAAAAATTTAAACCGCCAAAAATGTCATAATCTTTCATATTCGTCTTGAAATGATTTAAATCGCTTCCTTATCGGCTGAACTGCTGTAGGAAATTACCTTTGCGATTATCTGGAATAATTTCGTATCTTTTAAAGACTTTTTCTTGGTAAGATTCCATATTCTATTTGTGTGATAGGATTATAAGAGGAGCTAGCCAATTCTGGATGTAGACGTCGTCGCTTGTTTGCCACACATGTTAGCTAAGATGTGCTTTCTAACCTCTGTCACATTTCATTTTAACGATTTAGATTACTCAACTCGCCCTCGTCTTGTGTGGGAAAAGTGTTCGTCGCTACAAAAAAGCCCTAAGGATAAGTTAGGAAGAGTACTATTTTGGATCAGTGTTAGAGTGGTTCGATTTTCACTCTGACATCTTAAACCAAAAAAGAACTTATGGACAGCTTTCCAGAGCTTTCCACTGCTTTGAGCTTCTTTCTGAATTGCTAAAGTGAAATTTTTCAGTGGAATACAAAAGAAGCTCAAAGCTCTCGAAAGCTCATTAATAGCAAAGACACAAATATGATATCTTATTTTGATTTAACACGGCAGCACTTATTATGATAAACAGAGAGCTATTAAAATCGCAAAATAACTAACTCTCTGCTGATGCACGGCTAACAAATATGAGTTTTCCTCATTATCTGCTATTGGTTTCTTCTGAGCAACAGTTAAGACGAACAAAATGAACCGAACACGAACCGATGTCATCCATAGAACCATAACCACAACTTTTTTTTGTTTGTGTTGAGGTTATGGCTCTATGGATGACTGTTTGACATTTCATTTCACCTTGGAAGAAACCTATTGTGTTAAATGGAAATTTAAACAATGTCGACTAAAATTAAATATACAGCGGAACTGAGCGAATCCTCTCTTTAAGTCGATCTAGAAGTCAACTCTCCCATACATTTTCTCGTTTACTATCAGCGTTTTTTCTACTGCATAAAATGCTTTCTTTGTAAAAACTTCCGTAAAACGCAAAAAAAATCGCTACTTCGTTCAAAAATATGAAATGTTCCAGGGGTACTGGTCAGGAGTGTTGTCTAAATCGCGAGATGTTTGTCACTCTTTGATTGATAAGGGTTTTGTTGCCAAAATTTCCTACAGTTTTCGAAGAGACCGTAAGTTTTACCGTAAGAAAAAAGTAGTTAATTTGAGTTTGTTCCGAGAAATCGTCGGGAATAAATATAGAAGATATCAATGAACGTTGAAAGACTCTAGTTACATAGCTGCAGCCATAAATATTTTACTTTCATTAGTATACCGATATTGCTAACAAATCCGGTTTACGAAGTACTGGGGTCTTATGCGTTTACGCATACGTCCGTAACACGTCGAATTGGACTCCCTGAGTAAGGGGAAACCTATTGTGGTTGTCTAGAGATGCCAAATCAGTGAAAAAAAAAAAAATCCGTCTGTCCGTCTGTCCGTCTGCACGATAACTTGAGTAAAACGCATCCGATTTTGAAAATTCTTTTTTTTTTCCCGTTTGGTAATGTCAAAAGACAGGCTAAGTTCGAAGATGAGTGATTTTGGATCGACCCTTCCCGAGCTGTGGCCCAATAAGTGCTTTACGGTTTTTCGAAGATATCTCCAGACATTTAAACGTTACACTTGTAACTGATACGTCAAATAAAAGGTATTTACAACACCGATCGAGTTTATGGAAATCGGATGACCGACTCGTGAGTTAGACCCCTTGGTGTGAAACAGGCACAGGGAGGCAAGCAGTTTTTGCTTGTAGGTCGGCCACATTTCAACATATTTCGTCTGTTTTAGCTTTATTAGATAGGTATTGACCGTACCAATCAGGGAAAAAAAAGTTTTTGAAATTATGTTCTCCGGAGCGTGAGCTAGGTCTCTTGGAGTGAGCTCTTATCTGGCTACCGAATTTCATGAATTTTTTTTTGTTTCAAAGGTATTAACGAATGTAAAGCGTCGGTAAAATTTCCGGTCTCCTAACAAAATGGCTGCCGGTGGCCATATTGGATTTTAATAAAAGTGATATATATTGGGAAAAATGGTACTTAGAGTGTTTCTGTTAACATGGAAATAATTTGTTATGTGTGTGGGGTGTTTCAGGCATTTCATATATGGACATCTATATATATATCTATATTAACCTATATTGAGCTATATACAGGCATATAGAGCTATATAATAGCATATTCATCTGTGAAATGTTTATTTATAGGAAAATATAGGTAAATATAGCGGTATATAGCTGTTTAAATAGGAATTTAGGAAAGTTGACTTCGTACGGGGCTGTCTATATTGCCTCCGGCAATTTATTTGTATATGCTAACAAGGCAAAGAAAGATAATGTAAGTGATTTTAAAGGGCGAATAGCTTTTCAGTAGAGAATGAAGTAAAAGAAATGAAGAGTTTCACAGTAAAGGCTTTTGATACGAATAGGTGTTTCGTACGGGTCGGCGTTAGCTATGTTTTAATCTACTGACGAACTAAACTAAACTGAAGAACTACCAACATACAGCACGATCTACAAAACTGTTCAAATAGTATCGATACAATGGTTTATGTTGAAAATGGATTTGCAGGTTTTCTCCAAACTGTTTTTAATTAAAAAGATTAAATGTACCTCGTCTACAACAGAAAACCATAAAATTGTAAGAAATGTTTTTGTTAAAAATAAACTCTTTCGCGGAATACTTAAATTAATAACTGGCGAAAACTTTGTTTTTCATTTAACATCTGTAAGTTTATTTTGTCCTTTTTTCGAATGCATAAAAGCAATTTTTCACCAAATTAAAATGGCTTCGTTGCATAAAGTTGTTTAAAGAACAATTTAAGTAATTTTTAATTAATGAAAAAAAGTTTACACCAGACAGGTCTCGTTCAACGTAAACGAACTTTGCATTTTAATAGAAATTGACAGACTGTGTGAATATGAACTCTTTGAAGACGTTTGAAACATTGAGGTGTTACCTTGTCGATAATTATTTCCATTTCGTAGATTGTTTGCTTGTTATAATAGGTTCAATCAAGTCCCTGGATATCAATACAAAGACTGAAAGCAAATTAAAAGAGTCGATGAACCGACCGGTGGTTCAATCTGTACTTAGCTGCTCTCTGTATTTAAAAGTTTAATTTTCAGGAGAATGCATCTCAGCTCAGGTCTCAGACGCAGTATGATTATGATGTTTAAGAGAAATATATATCGCGGATACACAGAGCTTTAGCCAGAAAATGATATAGATCGAATCTGTTACTTCATTTGTTTAATATGAGTTTTACGGTTAATGCCGTATATATCAGTGAGACATTGTTCATCGGTTTTTCGTCTTCGCTGTCGATATCAGATGACATAGGGCACAGCTGTGCTGTAAAATAGTACCAACTACGTAACACAGGAGAGGCGAGAGGGTTCCATACTTGCCTGACAGTCCATAAGTTTGTCGTCTTAACGTCTGATAAATTAATTGTGGCAGGGATGAGGAGGTTTCAAAAATCCGGATTTTTGTGGTTACGTAATTGTTGAAAGGCTACAAGAACTGTAAAGAGTATTTTATGTGCAAGAAATGGTAAATGATTTCTAGCGAATCCCACAGACTATTTGCTAGTATAATATACTCTCGTGTGTGCTCGGATTATATCTTCGTTAGAAACCATTACACTCGTTTCACGAACATTCAGACCCGGATGTATACACACACTCAAACTCGTGCAAACATGGCTTACTTACTCGATGTAAAACGTACTATTATTATTGAGCGAGAAATCTTCTTTACCGACACGTACTAAAAGTCTTTTTTAGCGTATTCGATTCCATACCTCGCCTGCGGCTCTGTCTGGAATGTACTATTTTTTGATCATCAAATAAATTTTGAAGTTGCCTTGAAATCTTGAACTCTGATGTTATACCGTCGTACGGCAACCATTCACAAAGAACACAATATACCAAAACCCCAGGTTTAATTTCGAACAATTTCTTTTTTCTATGTAAATGTGTAATATGCCACAAATAATACCAAATGCTTATTTCGTTGATGTTTTTTTTTTCCTGTCGTTAAAACCGAGAAATGCTCTCAGAGTTTTTGCATGGAAAAAGTTTTATCACATCAGAAGCTTTCTCTACTTTTCTTTTCTCATTTTATTTTGTTTTCAGACGAACGGGGAAAACATCCCCAAAAACTCTTTTTATGCAGGAACTAACAAAGCAAAATAATAAAATTTTATGGTCAACGAATGCCGTAGTCGGGGCCATTAGGAATGCCAAAAATGACATTTTTGTAAACACTTTATGAAGATCATGTTTGAGATAGCATGGCGATTGTGGCTGCGTGTTAATTGAACTGTGGTGCCGTCATTACTTTTCCATATAGTTTTCGTAACGGATGTGTGTGACACAGCGTTTTGGGGGTACACATCTGCGAAACATTTATGAGAATTTGTCAAATAAATTTATGTTCTGTCTGCGTAAATGTGATGTCTAAGATATGAACGTTTAATTATAAATTTTTCTTTATTAAACTTGTCGTCTGTGCATATTAAAGGTTTTACTATCTGATCTATTACTTCATTTGATCGTACATTTTCAGAGATTGATTTCAGAAATCTTTTACTTCATTTGTTTTGAACATGTTTTTTGTTATATAAGACCTCTTTAGCCAGCGCTTGTCGTTTATTATTACTGTCGTTGTCGGTAACAGATGACAGCCGTCAGGCTAGATATTGCAGGCTTTTTGAGCACAAACGTTTCTGGCATTGGTAGCACTTTGGAATTGCTTTCATTCCTAGAGACAAGCGTGGGATGAAAGTCATAAATTGAATAACCGGAGACAAGAAATGACCCTGATAAGTGAAGGAATGACTAAAGAGAATCATATTGATATTATAGAGTCCCGGGCCTACAATATGATTTGTCGTTCGTCTCTCATGTATACAAAACAGCATCAATTTTCCCCAGATGTTTAGTACAAAAGAGGGATTAGTTCTAAAATGCTTGCTAAATATTTCCCTTATTTTTGCTGGTACATTGTAAGCAGCTTAGGGGCCGTTCACAAAGTCCACACGCTAAAAGAAGGCGAATTTTCAATCCACCTCATCGCACAATTTATGTGTGCGCAATCTTTTTCTGACTCCTTCTACCCCCTAATAGACTGTTTAAGTTGGGGAAAAAGACTAGATAAACCGGGTGGACAATGTCATCAATTTTATACAAAAACATACATCATTTTCATGACCTTGTAAACGTCAGACACTATAGCAGCTGTCACACATGTCGAAAAATATCGAATGAATTGAACGAACGATTTTCATGTAAAAACTGGTAAATGTAACGCAGTTAATGTCAATTAATTGAGGTTAAGGACTACTTGACGAAATATTAAGTGAGGTTAGATTGACGAGTACCGTATAACGAAAATGATCTATTGCAGAAGTGAATGGATTGCATTAAACTTTTGCGTAATGCAAAATGATGGCATTGTCCACCTAGTCTTTTTCCCAACTTAAACAGTCTATCGAAGGGCAGATATTTGTAAATCTTCTGAGGATCGTAATGAGGATCTTAAGGTTTTTCCTGACGTTTTCCAAGGATTTTCAAAGAACATTTGAAATCGACTACTCTTCACTGGGTGACTTTACTCTGCCGTGATTTTGTTCTTTTATGTGATTTACTTCTAAAGGATTTTTATGATTTCAAGGTTTTGTTTTTTGAGGATTTTCTTTCATACAATTTAGAAGGATTTTCTGAGGACTTTCTTTCTTACAGTCTAAAAATCATATCCTCATATCTGTCAGCCATAACGTTCTATTTCAATAGTCACCATGTCGACATCAAAACACAATGCCATTGAATTAATTCGGGAAAATATTTCCACAACAACGTATATTCTGCTACCGCGACATAGAAAAGACAACATGCAACATGTACAGAATTTAACACCTGAGCTGTGTTTAACCTAAAATACGAAACACTCATCGGTGTCGAGTCTGTTCAGTTCGAGGTAAACTAAATTTGAATAAATATGAAAATATTGCGTCAATGTTTCTATAATTAATGGGCAACTTACCGTCTTGCTGATGGGAAAATGCAAAATATTTGCAAATTTGTTCATACGCTCATATGTTTGTGCAGGTGTACGAATGTTAAACAAAAAATAAATAAATTTCAATTCGGTTCGATTGCCACCTACAGCTTGATTTGAATTTATGGAAATTTAAAATGACTCTTCCACCTCTAGTTACAATGCTGTTCTTGTAACGAAAGCTTTCGAACATTTTTGATATGGAATCATCCATTCGAACATATAAGACAATTGGTTCGCTGAAATAAATCAGTTGTTTTACGAGGATCTGCAGAAATAAAATTTTAACAATTAATTGATGCAAAAACATCACCACTTCGAGGTTGTTGTTATTCAAACAAATATTACAATTTTTGTATCAAAACATATGGAAATGAAGTACAAATATTATGTACATAATGCAGCGTAAATAGTACCTATTACACGCGTTAATATTTTACAGTTGAATCGGGTTATCGTTGTGGGAGGTAAATGTCCGACCGAAACAGGTCATTGTTAAAGTTGAGCAGGCTTTCACCAGGGCTTATTTTTAGCGAATTTTCTGAAAACTCCGAACAATTCGGAAGAAAATCGGGGAAAAATTCCGATTTTTTTTTTCGGGAAGTTTTTTTTGGAATTGTTGTAACTCCAATTGTATCGATCGTAGAATGTGTTTCTATGAGAACAAATCGACGAAGCATTGGTAAAGAAGACAGAATAAATACGAACGCTGAAAGGGCAACACGCCCGAATTACGTGTTTCTTCTCAACCGTGAACCCCAAAGGCCACAAAGTATAGGCTAGCAGGTAGCTAGCGGTGTTGAAGAATCAACAGGAATTTTTCAGATTTAATTTTTCAAAAATAGGCCCTGGTTTTCACACTTGTTTTTGTGATGATATGAAAACACTCTGAACGGCCGGCGACACGTTGAAACGCGCTACGAGTGAGGAAATGAAAAATTATTGTGTCAACACAATCCTTCATTACACGTGCATTCTTTTACGAAAAATGTGGCCTATCCAGAATGAAGTTGTTATAACAACAAATTTCCGAAATCCTTTTCAACACTTTGTTCGAGGATAAAGTTGGAAAACATTTTACCGTCAATGATTCTTCTATATTATGATTCCGGCGGGATTCAATTGAAAATTCGAATTCTGAACGACCCTACATCCCCTTTGTCCCAACTTACGGTTTAGATGTTTGAAAAGTGGGTTGACTCGTTTATTAACTTTTCCACACCGAAATTTATTTGCATGAACGAATTCAAAAGAAATTTATTTCTTCAATATAAAGAGCGACAATTTGAAAGAGATCGACAACTGATGTTTCGCATGAACGCCGTAACCTCAAAATACAGTTGATAATTCATATTATGAAAGCTGACATCCCACCGAAACACACTTAACGAGCAGAATACCAATAGGAGTGTACGACCGCATACAGGATACTATCTAATGTATAAATGCTAACATAAAATTCATTCTACTCATCGAACTGTGAGTTACTACCTTAATAGCAATAAAAATTTCTACATCAGCGCCAGACATTGTGTATCAATGAGTTGAGGGGGGGTTAAATTGATACTTATTTATGTCGTTCAAAATAAATTGTCGTCTCAATTTAATGGTATGCAAGGGGTTTTTAGCCGTGCTCCATTTAATCTGTTGGAAGCTTATTAAAATTTGTGGAAATTTAATTGATATTGGCGGGATTGTAACCGTCATCTACACAAAATCCATAATTCTTTTTGTCAAAATTCGAAATTTAATTGTTATTTCATTAGAGGTCTGGTAGCATACTCAAGTGAACCCGGATTCGATACCTGGAGTGAACTATTATGCCTGGCATTTTCTAATCACTTCTTGATTACGTTTTCGCTATTAGTCATTCAATACATTTTACATTATCTTAATCAGATCGCAGTAAGGTAACTGATTGAAAGTTGACCTAATTTGACAAATCTCAACTTTGAACTTGAATTTCTCAGCGATTTTGGAACTATGATACATGGAACCACTTTTATTTAAAAGATTTATGTTTTGTTTACTTAATAATTATAAATTTTATTAATTATTGCCGATTTCGTCTACAGTGTGTTCATCTTTAGAAAGAACAATTTCAGATTTATCAGAGTTTTAAAAGTCATCGAGGTTCCCAGTCAATTAAGTTCTTCCCGGTCTATGATATTTTGGCGCGAAATTTGAATTCGCTATGGGATTTTCAAATTTTGTGCCAAAATATCATAACCTGGAAACGCTTTATTGACTGGGAACATCGATGACTTTTAGAACTCTCAAAAATTTCAAATATGTTCCGAACTAAAATGAACCCACTGTAACAAAGTTAATGAATTAATAAAAATGCAGAGTTGACCTATATGAATCGTGAGTGGTCCTATTTCACATTTAAACACATTGAATCGTGAGTTGTCCTATCTATACAAAAGTCATAGGACATATCACGATTTATTGAATGTTGAGTTGACCGATAATTTTTTCTCCATACAAATTTACACGGACAACTTAAGATCACTTTTCCACTAGGTCAACTTTCAATCAGTTACCTTACTCTACTGTAAGTCATATCTATAAAACATACACCTTCAGAGTAACAATCACGACTGACAGCTCCATCTATGATCTATGTATGTAAGTCCACATACTAGAATTCAAGTATATGCTTGATCTGTTCGAAGTGATTTAGAGATAGAACTATGGACCAACCTTTTTTGGAATTGAAATTTAATTCCCTAGCGAATTACTTTCAGTTAAACATTAGTTCTAGGGGATTTATTTTAAATTTAACATCTTTCAAGATCTTATAGCTCATAATCCAAAACATTTTAAGTGTGGTGACATCCAGGGCCTATATTCGCGAAAATATTTTCTTGAATTTTCATGAATTTTTGCAAAACGTTTTTCACGAAAACTTGAGGAAATCGTGTAAAGTTAAGAAAATGTGAGAAAGTGTTTTTCACACTGGCACTGGCGATATCTGTTACTAGTAATGGGGAAAATGCTTTTTAGACTGACATTTAAAATATTTTGTTTTATTTACCTGACAAGATTTGAACAGCCGTCACTCCAGTCGACGATCTTGCCACTGCCACAATTCGTTCTTAATCCCAGCGTAGCTCAATTTATTTATATTTTTCAGCGTGAACGCGAATTGTACTTGCCTTTAACTTGAATTCCCACGACCCGTGTCTAATTCTCCAAATTCTATCTAGAGAAATGTTGCTTCAGATGGTGCCAACTAAAGTCATATTTTGGCAGTTACTCCATCGGGGAATCTGGCAAACGCGATCATAGTATGCGCCCTTTTACTACACGTAACGAAAAGTCATGACTGTGTCAGATTCGCCCCTTAGAGGTGAATCTGGCACGCCATCAATTTATATGGTGTGCCAGATTACCCCACGCCGAATAGCCTCTAGTAATGCATGGTGGAAATATGTGGATAAAATATCGTATTGAACGGAAACATCAAAGAGAAAACTAAAAATGAACTTGTTTAGGGAATTAACCTCACCTTGGAACAATTCCTACGTTTGATCATAATTTTTTGATTTCAAATGCATTAAAACTAGAAAACATTCTAAAATTATCCATATTTTGATTGAATAAACAATTATTTAACAAAATATCATCCATTCAAAATGTTGAATTGCATAGAAACATGCAGTCGAGTTATTCAAAACACACAAAATTCACTTGAATTAACCACATGAATTCGTACCGTACATTTTCCATTGCTTTTATTTTAATTTTGATTAGTGTTTCCAAGAAAATTACCAGTATTTGGACGCAAAAATAAATCAAAAACTCGAGATTCAACTGAATTTCGTATGGATACCATACAAATTTTCCAAAACTATACTGAAAACTATACTGAAAACTATACAACAGCGCCGCTCTGTCATGCGGTCAAGTGAACAATATCCATACCCTATTATACTACAGTTAATTCAATCAAAAATCTATTACTTAATTGGCTTCAGGTGATCCATCATTCAAAAGCTTTGCTTTCATCAGTGTTTATTCGGTGTTTTTCCATCAGTATCACGCGCTTTTTCAGTGCTGCCATAAAAATGAAATCTAAATAACTAGAGAAATACGTGGCCTGCGAAGTTAAAACTATGCCTATGCCTATAAATGGGCAGATAGATATTTAAGTGCAAATAGCGAGTATTTATCGAGTTATTTAGGATTTAATTTTGATGACAGCACTGAAAAAGAGTTATGTAATTTACAAATGATCTCTAATCCATCCGTATACAAAAAACACGTATATAATAAGCCGTGTCTTTGTATGGATACACTCATAAACTATAGACATAAAGCGAATTTTTTCAATAAATTTGTTTGACTACAGTTAATATTAGAGTTTCTCGGTCGTTTAAAGGTGTAGTGGAAAAAGGTTTTCCTTTGTTCAAGTACGCGCAGATTTTCCATTTTAAAGTGAAATCTAAGCAAAAATAGGAAAACAAAATTTAAATTAAATTTAAAAGCAATTTACAGTGAAATTGAAGAGCAGATAATTATTTTTAAAACTTATGTTCCAGTAAACATTCAGAAAAAAAAGATAATAGAAAAATAAAACTGAAAATTGTGGTGCATCTGAATAGCAGCAGCGTATAAATGCAAATTAAAGCAGCTCCGTTGTTTAAACCAAACGTTTGATTCTTAAACTTCTATGAAAACGGTTGTACGAATATAAATTTCATTTATGGAAATTGTTTGAAGTGCTTGCGTAAATAACATCGTTGTCTTTCGAGATTTTTTTTTTAAGTCCATCCAAATATTAATTTTGAAAATGTTTGCAGTTGTATTTGTCTACACAAGTTGTACTTGTACGTCGAGTGTACAGCACGAGCGAAACACACGTTACGAGTATAATTCCAGTATATTCATTAATAGGTGCGCTCTCATAGTATATCGTACACAATAATAGTAGATTTCATAATGGAAGTTATTTTACTGTAAGAGACGAGCGTGTGTTGGTGTCCATAACACAATGTTATTAACACATGTGATCGAAAATTCGTTCCTTCCCATCCGATTCATTTCCTTCACAACCGATTCACTTCTTCCACAACTGATGAACTGATTGAGATTCATTACTTACACCAATCGTTTGCAGTAATATTATTGGTTGGTTTCGGCAAATTTTGGAAAATTTTAGAAGATTTAATAAAAACCAATTTTTTTCAAAAGGAATTTCCATCGAAGGACGAAAATCAGTTAAAAAAATGAAATTCGTCTTGGCAATATATCGAAGGTGGTATGAGTTTGTGTCACTAGCTTTCCGTTAAATTTCCAATCACCTCAATACAATTTCAAGCTGACTTGTCAAGTTGAACCTGACCACATACTTTTTAAGCTTGAAATTTACACAATATCTGTAAGACCCTTAAAAAGAGTGTATCCTACACATTGGTGACTACACAAAAAATGTGTAAGAATTCACATTCTTCTCAAAAACATTTAATGTTTCTAGAATTTGAAAAAACATCAAGTTTTACATTTTTAAGGTTATGTAATGAAGTTGAAATGCATTTTAGTATCAAATCAAAGATGCAAAATAAGTTTACCTTTAAACTTCCAAAAGGTACCCTTTTCCAGAAGGCGAATTAAAACCGAATAAGGCAAGGTAGTTGAGGTTGAGGTGGTGTCATATTTAGCCGGATCATACGTGCGGTGGCACTAATGTTCGATACAAACGCCATCTGTTTTGTAATAGGCACAATAATTTGTGAAACACAAGTAAATCATTCATAGTCAACCATTTTAAAAAAATGAGTCGTTAGCATCGAACAAGTGTGCTGATTACCTCTAGATTATACGTGCACTGGTGAAAACTACACTTATTTTTTACTGCAACTTTAGTACCGAATTAAAGTATCCCAAATTTCAGTTTAATGAAAAATTGTAGTCTGTGCCTTCTTGATTAAAAAAAGTGCGTAATTTCTCAAAAAGCTTTAAGTGTCTATGGCGCAGCACTGAGGTAAATTTATTACTACACTCCTTGGTGCTGTCAGCCAGTTACATTTCAATTTAATGTCCTGATGTCAGGTGGCGACGTCTGACTACAAATGATATCCCTTCCGATTTATCTCCCAGCTTTCTTGAGTCGACGCAACCCATTTTGCATGACCTGGATCTGACCTGGTTCGGAGCCAGGGCTTATTATTTTTAACCATTTTTTTAAAGAATTTGAAGGAATTTTTAGGAATTAAATACTTACAATTATTAAACATAAAGCTTGTGCAGAATCAGTAACAGCTGAACATCTCCAGCTGTTGTAATAAAATCGTTGTTTAGATTGTGTTTTGATTGTATCTTACACAAATAGTGTGTGTTTGTCGATCAGCTGGTGAAGTTCAGCTGTTGTTGATTCTGCACAAACTTTACGTTTAATAATTGTACAACTCACAAAATTCTTTAAAAAATTCATAAAATTCTTTCAAAATTTCGTACAATTTTAAAAGTTCTGAAAAAGTTCTTAGACTTTCTAGTTAAAAATTCCTAAGAATTCCTAACAAAAATCCTACAGTGAACGACATCTCAAATGTCTCACTGTCAATTTTTTCTGAGAATTTTATTGTGTCATTGTAAATTCACAATGACATTCTCTGAAAAAAATGACAGTGAGACATTTGAGATGTCGTTCACTGTAAAGGAAATGGAAAATTGTACAATTCAATCCTTTGAGAATTTTTAGAAACTTTTAATAGTTTTAAGATCCATTTTAATGATTTTAAAAATTGTAGGAATTTGTTGAAGAATTTTGGGAGATTCTAAGAACTCTAAAAATTCTTAAAACTTTCAAAGTTCCTAAAATTCTTAAATTTTTCTACCGAATTAAGGTGACTTAAATTTAAATCATTCATGGAATAAAATCACAAATCTGTAAATAATTTACCATTTGATTAAAATATCAAAATGAATTTCTTTTAACCTAAAAACCAGCAAAACTGTCAAATCATAAATCATTTTCGCACAGCAAAAAAAATGTATTATCATCGTCATTCGTCTACCATAAATGATTTTCATTATGCAAGTCACATTCCCATATATGCCTCAATGAAGAAAAAAAGCACGAAGCTTTCTCGCAAAGAAAAAAGCGAAGTAAATATAAACATCTTCTAACCGATTTTTCTATCAAATCTTTCAACATCTTGTTAAAAAAAAACTGTGCCACAAAGTATTATGTGATGTTATGTTGATGGGGTAATAAATGAGTATAAATCTACTCCATTCGAATAAATACACTTACGATCCAGACGGATGTATTTCTATACAATATGCTCCATCTGTATACACATGCCCAAAGCATGAGAGGTGCCAAGTCAAGTAAAAATGATATTGAATGGTATGTGCAGTCGAAGATTTCATTTTGGGAAATATTTTGTGTTCAATTTTTATAGCTTCATTGAAAAATGTTTGCTTTATATTAAATGGTGGAAGTTATCTCCGCCATTAGTCAGGGCGCTGTTTTTATTACGCTGGCCAGTAATAATTTTTTTTTATTTTGGTCATAAAGTATGGATCAGTGGTTCACGTTGTAAATGCGCTTCCTTATAATGTAACGGTATAACGCTGCGTTAAAAAGACAATCTTATGCTCTATTTTTAATTATTAGCGCACTAACGATTCGACGTCCCAGTCGCCATAATTGCATCTATCTGATTTTATGTGAACGAGTGGAATGAATACGAAAACATAAATTGAAACGCTTCCTTATGATGGAACGGTTTAACGCTCCGTTTGACAGACAATCTTATGCTTCATTTTGAATTATTAGCGCACTAACGGTTCGATGTCCCAGTCGCCATATTATCATCTCTCTGATTTAAAGTGAACTGAGGAAAAGACAATCTTATGCTTCATTTTGAATTATCAGCGCACTAACGGGCCGACGTCTCGGTCGCCATATTATCATCTCTCTGATTTTAAAGGGACGAGTTAAATACGAAAACATAGAGCTTCTTTATAATGAAACGATTTAACGAAGAAAACGAGTTCAAGTCTCGTCAATTAAAAAAAAAACTGATCCGGACGGTTGGGTCAAAGTTCTTAAAATGGGTCCTGATGCATATTGGCGAACAACTTCATATCAAACCTCTATTAATTGAACACTCAAAAAAATACGAAACGACAATAAATCAAAATTAACGAAACGCCTTTTATCCAACGCGGTGCACTCGACTATAAAATAAAATGGGGAAAAAGATTTTTTTTTTTTTCCAATAACCATTCAAGTGCAAGACACTTTATTTATGTGTACGAATATAGAGTTGGATGTATACATAGGATTGGAAGTACATTATTGCGGTTAAATTACATATACTCCAGGTCAGGTAAATACATATACTTTTGTTCCAAATGTCGGGCTGAGCACCAACATAATGCATTAACTCTCGCAAAAAAAATGTACATATTTCATTAAGCCATTGTAGACCTGCAAATTTCATACCTTTACATAATGTAATACGACTTAAAACACACGGATAATGTACTGTAAGCACCAGCATACCGAAAGAAAACATCATATATCACGGCGTAGAAAGGTTTTCAATGTAAAAAATATATTTTTCGGTAAAAAAATTCAGTCGTAAATAAAAAGAAAAACATTTTATACGAGATTTCACCTTAATATAGACTTAAACAATGTAGCAAGGTACCAGTATGATTACGGAGACGAGTTTAATATGAGTTGAGTGCTCACTCATTCAACAGCTCCACCGATTGCTTTCTATAGATAGATTAATTCACCACATGGTGAATGGTGAATATTTTCCCACTTGAAGCTTATTTCAGACCGAAATATTCTATTCAATTGGAATACTATTACATCAGAAGCACGTGAGAATCTTGTGCACATATTTCCTGCAGTAAATCGGCAGCCGTATTTTCCCCGATAATCTCCAAAGCTTCGAATTTATCTGAAACCATAAGTCAGCTCGAAATGAATAATATTTCAAATCAGAACCTCATAGATATTGACCTATAAAATCCCAATACGGTTAAAGGTAACTCATTGGCAGAGACGAAATAAAAAAAAAAAACCGTATGCAAATATGAAACTGACTCTTATCTCGTACACATTCCACTTCCATATATTTTATTTAAAAAAAGAAATTGATTTCCATTCAACTTTTCCATTAAAATACTTAGCTGATATATAAGTTTTCAATGAAAAATGAAAACTTTTTGAATGAAGATTGCCGAGCGAATCAATAATGATTTAATTCATGGTTGCGAATGGAATAGAAAGGAATTATTTCTGATGATGATTTATTAGTTGAATGTGAAAATATGGATTCAGGAAAATATTTATCTGAATTGAGGTTTATGCAAATCAAAATCTGCATAGTATGAATGGTTTTATTGTGGCCGAAAGGGTTTTTTTTCACTATCGTAAATTTTACGTATATTTATGTACACATCATTTTTCATTTAATTGGATTTAATAGTTCTGACTCAGAAATTCTGAGCTATAATTGGAAAATTGCTTGTCAGTCATACTTCATATTTAGTTAGTTTTATTGGACAATTGATGCTAATTTAGTACATTATTGCTGCTAGGTTTTAAATCGACCGTTAAGAGCAATTGACCCTTTGCAAATTTTTAACCTATATTTAGGTGGAAAAATATTCGTTTTTCGATGATCTCTCTGAATTAAAATCTTTTTTTTCGAAAAATTAAAACCATTAAAGCTACTATTAAAATGTGCTACTTTTAAAGGACAAATCGGATTGTGAGTCGAAACTTAACCCACTTGGAAAAACCTGTGCAGATTACAAAAATTTACACAATCTGCAAATGTTTCTCCGAGTGGGATAAGTTATCACCTTCAAACCAATTTTTTCTTTAAAAGTAACATATTTATGCGTGCTTCATTGGTTTTTTTTCGAAAACAAATTTTGGTCATCAAGAAACGAATATTTTTAAGTCTAAATGTAGGCTACATATTTGCAAATGGTACATTGCTCGTAAGATGCATCGCTACTTAGCTAAAATCGTTGCCTACATTTGTGTGTATCGTGTTTCATTTTTGTGTTGAATTTAATGATACAATCTAGTTCACTCATCGTAATTCAATTGATTAGTTGAACATAGCATACGACTTCACTTAACGTTATATAATCGTTATACAATAAAGACGTTTTCTAGAAGTCTGGAGTTTTTCATCAAATATGTCACTGAAATTACTGAGAATCCAAGATTTTGCTGATATCTTTTCATCAGAATCCTCCTCACAATGTGTTAGCTTTAAATAAAAAATAGTTTTGGTTGAAGTCGACCGGCTCTGAGAAATGCGAGCAGTTTAACGATATTTTCACAAACTGCTCAGTTTTCTCAGCGCTGGTCACGCTGCTACAACCAAAACTATTTTCTTTTGAAAGCTAACTCATTCATAGTCGTTATTGCAGTCGTACATTTTGGAAAACGAATTCTGGTGGAAAGACATCATCAAAAGTAAACTAAAATGCAGTATTTAAAAAACGCCCAAATGTGTGCTTTTCAGTAAAGTACCGATGTCTCTTAATACCTGGGACAACGAGTTTAAGTGAGCCCTGATGATGACAAAAACTGTGTGTCGAAAGCTTGGCAATAAATACTTTTACCAAATTTAACCACTAATCCAATTGTTCAACAATCGAGGAATGGATGTTTCTTAAAAAGCCTACATTAAGGCATTTTTTAAGTACTGCATTTTCGCAGATATATTTTTCCGAAAATCCTGTTTGAAAAATTTAAGACTACAGTAACACCACAAAATGTGTTAGTTTTCAATAAGAAATAGATTCGTTTTTGAAAGTTGAACCATCTCTTTGGAAAATCAGCAACATGACTAAAGGGCATCCTACAATTTTTTAAGCGACCATATCTTCGAAACCATTAGTAGATTAGACGTAATATATGGCTCAAAATCTTACATATGTTGACAGCTTTCAATATTTTTTTACCGAAATCCGACTAATGGTTCTTATCTAAAGACATTGTTGTTTAAAAAATGGTCGGACGCCCTGTAGTCATGTTTCCCTTGATATATTATACTTAACAAATGAAGAACTAGATCTTCTGGTATGTGACAACTAAACAATCTAGTATGTTAAACGAAGTATGCGTAACAACTAATACACAAAATTGTATCATTTTTACAATTCTAAAAATGTATTGTACTTTCAGAGCTCCAAGATAATTCCCACGTAGATTTTCGTGATCATGAAGAACCGTTTAATGGTTTAATGATTAACATACGCTTACGGTTAATTGAAATTCACCTAAGTTAAGAAAACTTTATTTTTAGCAATTTTTCACTCATCAAAGCTTGTTCATACTTACCGTGTCTGTCTCGAAAGCTTAAAGCATAGGGATTCACCACTTCACAGATTATCTTATGAGACCAAGTGGAGAGGTCGTCCACATGAAACACGTCTGAGTTCAAGACTTCACCGTTTTTTATATATTATGTCATATATAGTCCAGTCCGACTGAGCACACTACAACCGTTAAGATTGGTTAGGAATTGATATTTACCATTATATGATTGGTTTGGATTGATATCATATAAGATTGGTAATGAAAAGTTGTGGGACAGATTTTCTTTTTCGAAAATCGACCTTTTCAGTACATGTTTGGTGAGCGGAGGTTTTTTTTCTGACTCAAGGGCTTGGACTAATATGGTTCGTATGAGTTCTATACGGTCAACATCATAATCTATTTCATTACTGATTATGCAACTCACAGAAAATAAATTTTATATTATTTTAACAATGATTCCAAATTTGCATCGCTAACAAAAGAGTTGGAATAATTTTATTTGATTGAAAAAAAAATCGTGATTTCCTCATAAAGAATATTTACATTTTTATTTCAATTCGATACAGGATAATATTTTGATTTTACAAAAAATAAATAATACAACCCGATACCCAACATTTTGTCCATACAGCTGCCAAATTACGTATATTTTATTTTTTTAAATATTTTAAAGTGTATGGGGATGAGGATAATCATTGATTTTTGTTGGCAGAGGAGGCAGTATAGTATGACAATTGGTCACACATTTTTTGTTCATATTATATATTTTCACCAATTTACATCGACGAACAAACGAACAATAAAGTACCTTTATTCCCTTGACTGAAAGTCAGGGTCTTACACCAGAAAATACCGAAAAATGTGGGTAACAAAAAGGTTCACTGTGATTGAAAATGTATGAAATGCTATGAAAAACGTTAAATGTGGGTAACAAAAACCGTTGAAGGAACGATGACTTGAGTAATATTTAATCAATTTGGATGATTCTTTCTTTTAAATAAGTGGAATTAAAATCCCGAGGCTAAGTTCGAAGATGGGCAAAGGACAAAGGATCTGGAAGCTATCTCAGAAAAATGAGATTTCATCATCTTGATTTCAAGTTGATTTGCACACGACAATTATTCCTTATTAAATAGCCTCAATACGAACAACACACACTCTACGGATAATAGCGGCAGAGTCAAAATGACCCAAAATTATATCGGCTAAATTTGAAGTTTTTGGACAAAATGACGTATAGACGACTTGCTCATTATCAAAAATAAGGGGCACCTTCCATACATCACTTTTCGATTGGACCACGGGAACCCGTAGAGTGTGTGTTGTTTGAATTGAGACTATTTAATTTCTTATGATCATGCTAGAAGCAGAGCTCCGCCAAGATATAATTATAAGCACGCAATTGACGGAATCCTACTATGATCCTGTGAAATAGGATTCTGTGTTAGTTACGGGTTGATGTGGTTTTGCATGACAATTTTTAATATTTTCACTAGCAGTAGATAAAATCTTGTTGGTAACAGGTCGCTTCGCTCGTATTGGCAAACTCACATCTAGTGCGCAAACATCCCATTTACTAATTAGTTAGCAAAATAGCTATTCTATTCTAAAATATCTTATTTCTGGTTTTTCTCTCATTTCGCTATAGGTTGCTTCCAAGGTGAAATGAAATGTCAAACCATGTCATCCATAGAGCCATAACCTCAACAGTTTTAACAATTGTCGAAATAACAAAGAACATAAGTTGTTGTTATGGTTCTATGGATGACGTTCGTGTTCGGTTCATTTTGTTTGGCTTAAACGTTGCTACGGTACTTTCAAACGTAACCTCAGATTAGTTTCGTTGTGTTTTGTTTAACACAAATTGTTACGTCAAAAAAGAGCTGCCATTTGAGTACTAAATTTAAAATCGTGTGTAAAAATTAGAACGAAAAATAGGTGGCGGTTCAAATGACATTACTCTTAACGTGGATGGCATTTCAAACGGCCCTGAAGAGGATCTATACTTTCGTTTCGAACTAAGAGAAGTACGAGAAATAGAGCAATAAAAGGGTCTGAAAACACTGTGGCAGTTTTAAGCGTGCACCTGTTATCATGGAATCTGCAAGATTTGTAACTTACATATCTCTTACTAAAATTTTGTTAAAATACCCATCTAACGTTCGTTAAATTTTCCATAAAAAAACTTAATTTTTGACACTTATACATTGTATAATATACAAATAATGCAGTGGGATGTACATAGTACATGAACGTCATTCATAATAATGTACACCGATAGGTATATTTGAAGCATTTCCTGAAAATGAATCAGCTTCAATCATTCAATGAAATCGGAATATTAAAATGGATTTTATCGCATTTTCATTCGTCGGTCATTGTTGAATTCAAATGGAATTATGCTACATCAGGTACAATTTTAAACGATTAAGTTATGTAATAAATCCATCGAAACGTATTGCCGCTATTTTATGAGCATTCGGTATCATCCCACTTGTGTGTAGTTTAAGCACTGTTCATATCGTTAGACTTTAATCCTTGTTTTATCTATGACCGTTGATGTTTCCACTTTTGAGTATAATCAGGATTTGTCATGGATTATTTGATTGACAGGTCTGAAGACATTTTTTATCGATTGTTGATTCGAATTAAGATGAAACATGATGAATTGTGTGCTGTCGCCCGTCCATATACGACGTCCACTTCTTTCAGCGTTGTCAGCAGATTTAATTCATAATTAACTCGTTGAGCACTAATTCTTACCGTTACGTTGTAATTTCTTGTGTAAGAAATAGACCGTAAAACTGCCACCTGTTCTAGTGTGAGCCCTCTGTTGCCTTTTCCTTTATTCGTTCGATGATTCATAAGTTATGTCACGCTCGACGACTAGTTGAGCATCTCTTTCTATCAGATTTTGTATCAATTTCTTGCGCCTCTTTCGCTACTTACTTTGTGAGCGATCCCTACTTCGTAGTTTTACCCTATTAATATTGTTGCTAGGGAATTCAAACTTTTACAAATCAAATTTTAATTGAGAAGTCTTCATTCAGTATTTACTTTCAATGCATTACACTGGTGCACTGTTGGAGTAGCGAGCAGTGAAATTATAAAATTGATATGGTCAAATGTCAGCCCGAAAGACGTAGAGATTCTATAAACGTACGTTGTTATAGCATCTTCCTCTTTCATCAATTTAGTATCAAGAAACCGTCGGTGTATGTATACAACCTCGTTAAAACTTTACGTTTTCCAACGAATACTTCAAAACTGCTCACTATAATTTCAAAGATAATTCGTCTCTCATTATATTTGAATTCGAAATTTGAAGAAATTGCTTTGCAATGACTAATTTTCTAAAGCCATCAGTCACAGTATTAATACATGCTGTCAGTGTGCTGACAGTTAAAAAAGGAACGTGAGAAGGTCTTTTTAACGCAGCGTTAAATAATAGTCCTATGCTTATACAAGGAGTAAATTTAACTGACAGCTGTTAAATTAAGCAGCACTGACGCGTTATGACGGGAAATGAATCAACTTTTTTGAATTTCTCAGCGTCTAAAGTGTCAGTGATTTGCTTATTAGTTTTTCGTATGTTTGAGTGTACCGAAAACGGGAGATTTTCTGGAATTGTCTCGGTTTTCAACCCCTTACATGTGCGTGCTGTCTTGGCCGGCGGCTTTTAGGCATTTTTGCATTATAATATGTGTGTTGTGCATAACGAGAAAAAACCTAGACACCACCTCACCAGACATACACGCAAATTACCATCCCTACTCAACTCATGTGTGTGACAGTGGCAGCGAGTGGCATTAGTATCAAATTGTGTGCTGACATTATAAACACTGGAAAATGTCAAAAATGTCGAATCACATAATTTCTTTTATTGCATCGGCGTGAATACATCGACATTAAATGCTGTTTTTCAGGGTAGTATACCGAACATTAGGGCTATGCCCTTCATTTCTGTGTATTTCAGTATATCGAGAATAACCGTATAAGCTTGACCACCTGCCACCTGGAAGAAAATGATATTTTTTACGCGACGGATTTTGATCAAACAAAATTACAGTGTGTAAGTTTGTCAATTGGACCAACATTTACCGAGCGATAAGACTTTGGAAAAAATCTTTTTTGCACATTGTAAACAACGTGCTTCCCAAGTCTTATCACTCAACAGATATTGGTCTGATCAAAATCCGTTGCGTAAAAAAATATAATTTTCTTCCAAGTTGCAGTTGTCAAGCTCAAGCTTATACGATTATACTCGATATACTTAAATATACGAACATACAGAAATTAAGGGTCCTATTATGTTACCGTTGAATATGGCCAGCTTTAATAACTCGAGTGTATATACACAAACCGGGGGAAACCCGGGGGAAACGAGTGTCTGTGTAATTTACGAGAGAGTAGTATGCGTGCCAGTACTACTGGTAACATGCAATAAGGGTATTCGCGATTGTGACTTATACTCCAGTATATCCAGTATTTTGAGTATATCGACAAAATCAAATTTCGAGCCGTGTCTAGTGCGCGATCTGGACATCTTTGAAGCAACGGACCAATAGCTGCCAAAACGATATGACTCTGAAAACGTGATCTGGAGAACATGAAGATGAAAACATTTTGTACCGACTGAACCATATTCACCGGTAACGTTATGTACTACAACAGTTATATTGCTACCAGTGGGATTTTATACCTTAAATGTATGTGAAGTGGTAAGAACTGAATGCATAGTTTGCAGTCACATGTGCATTAGTCATATTTTGCTTGAGCTAAACATAATCCTCTTTTCTAAAAAAACCAATTTATTTGAATCATAAACTCAAAAGGAGACTTTGTGCATTTAAATCTTGAAAGCTGCAAAATAAATTGAACTAAAAAAATCGTCTTTAAAAAACAGAATGGAATACTGTTGTACGGCAGGAATTTAATTTCCTACGATATGATTGAAATGCTCGTTTCAGATTTCAAAATTATTCGTCGCCATTGTACATATTTGGCAGGGCAAATTTTGATCGGAATTTTGTGAGAAATTTTCACCGCTAGGTACAACAACCAATAAAATACCTTATTTCACGGAATTATGCCCTGTGTCATCAGCGATCTACAAATAAACCGTCTTTAAATTACACTTTACTCCTTCAGTAAAATAAATTTAACAAATAAATAGAACAAAGAACACAAAAAAAGACAGAGGGCATTCCAAGCGAAATATGCGATACACCCCGATGAATGTAAACGTTCCTGTGCTTCTTCCTCTTCACTTTCCATTTAATTAAAAATTAAACCGTTTTCATTATGTGGTAACATTCTTTCGGGTGCAAATAACATAATGAAAGAAAAGATATAAATTGTATCGTACGGTACAAAAACGGTTTATAATTGAATGATATTCCGCACAATGTTGAGAATGAAAGTATATCTTGACAACAAGGTATGTATATCTCGGATATTTTATGACAAACAAAAATTCACAGCACAAAAAATGTATTGTCTCACTTTAAAATTCATTGATGCTAGGCCCCACCACTTGGGTCGGTCATTTGCCTTGACTGACTATCAATACTTTCAATAATTCCAGTCCCAGTTGTCTTACCATTTTTAAAAAAGCTGGTGTTTTTAAGAACACAAAATTATAGTCAGATGAAAAAGCGAAACAAGAATGTTCCATTTGCGACATCATTAATTGAGAGTATCTCTTTTATTTTCGCTGGGCGTTTACTTTTAAACTCAAAATTAATTTAATTTTCTGAAGAGCTGCGTGAATCGAAGATTCAGCGAGCGACGTTTTACATCCAATAAATATGAGTACTTAAAAACGCTTTTAAAATGGCATATTTCTTGCTAAACTCTCGCTTCGCTCTGGTCGCAAAGTTCACACTCATTCAAATATTCATCAGCCTAAGCATGGAAAATAGGAAATTATAACACGATGTGATCAGGAGAGGCATTTTTGAGTATGTTAAATATATACTGAGAAGAATACAAACAAACAATATTTACAACGATTGAATATTGTCTCCTAAAAAGCGCAATGAGTGGAAGGTCCAGCGAGGTCCGTTTAACTCCTAATATGAGTCTCGTGTGAATTACGGTCCTCGCTTCGCGCTGGCTGCAAAGTTTACACTCGTTCAAACATTTTACGAACGAAAAATAGTATTTTATTGCTATGTGAGAAAAAATCGAGAATTACTTCGTATGTACATATTGTATATAACAAGTGAGCGAAGCGAACGCGTGTGTATACAATATGTACATAAGAAGTGATTCGAGATTTTTCTCACATAGCAATACGATATTTTATCTTCCATGTGTGACTATTTCATACATTCAGCGTTTCTGTATATAAACTCGAAGCCATACAAACACCACTGAAAGGTTTGGTTTATGTGTATACAAAAGCATCATGTGTGACAATTAAACAAAATCATGGCAACAAATCGAAACATCATCGTGAATCTCGGTGGCCGAATCGGCTAGGGCGCGTCAGTTTTATGCATATGATCGTGAGTTCTATCCTCATAACAAACATTTTTTTCCATTTTTTTTTTTCATTTTCTATCACAAAAAATAGTAAATAAACTGATCTCCAGTATAGTAGCTAGATTTTTAATCGAAGAAATATCTGCTGGGCACCGAGGCCTTAGCCTTTTTGTCATATTGATTACACCATATTTGCAATGACACATTTCTCGGCAGATATTTGTCCAATCGAATAATTAATTGCGTTACCGAAATCCTGAGATAAAACACTACACAACGTAATTTTGAATAACAAGAATCCATTTAGTCAAAATTTGATTATTTTTCGTTCTAAATAAATTATGCGAGTCACACATACACTCGCGACATTTTGTCGTGCATGTTAAATACTTATGTACTTTTTAAAATGATCAGACTACCTGCGACAGAGTCACTAACACATATATGGTCATTGCTTATGTTCTACATACATGCGGGGTTTCATGACAACAAAATCAAATGTAATCATGAGTCTCAATGGCCGAATCGGCTAGAGCGTGAACTTTTTATGCATAAGATCGTGAGTTCTCTTCCCGCAACAAACATTTTTTGTATTTTTTGTTTTTGTTTTATCAAAATAAATTGCAAAGAAAGTATTCTGATCTCTTTATCTTAAGTAAACTTCCAATCGAACGAATATCTGCTGCGCACTGAGACCTTACGCTTTTTTACATATTGATACACCACGTATGCAATGGCATATTTCTCAGCAGATATTTGTCCAATTGAAAAACTAATTACGAAAGACATCCTTCGGTAAAACACAAAACAATGAAGTTTTGAATGAAGAGAATCCGTTTAGTCAAAATTTGATTTTTTTTTCGTTCTAAACGAAAAAAAAAACACATGGCGTCGACACACACACACACGAAATTTTGTAGTACATGTTGCTTATGTACTTTATAAATTGAGTCCCACGCTGCAACATTAGAGTATGCATATCTGGTATAGTAGAAGACTCGGTGGTGTAATGGTTAGCGTAGTTTGTTGATATGCAGGAGGTTCGGAGTTCGAATCTCCGTCGGGTCATTGGTTTTTTTCTTCAAAATAAAAAACGGAAATAAAATTTACCCTAGAAGAGTAATAAAATTATATCCCTAGACAACCAGAATAACGTATGGCTTAGAGTTTATATACAGAAACGAGTAATGTATGAAATAGTCACACATGGAAGATAAAATCTTTTAAGAATACGATTTCACGCAAAAATTGTCGTATATCCCATATTACAAGTCCAATTATATTCCAATGATCGAGTTTAACCACATGAATTACGCTACTGGTCGAAATTGATTTTAGAAATCTCTGAGAATTACTCAAACTATCGGTTTCTCAAGCAAAAACTCTTTTGGGAAGTACTTCTAAATTGTTAGACCAGAAATCCAGAATTTCACTACTCGTCAGATAAGAAATTTTCCTGGAAATCCGTTGCAAAAATGTCGTGGTATAACAAGTTATGTTTACAATTACTCCAAACTCACATCTCCAATATTCTCTGTCAATTAAAACAAAAAATTTGAAAATCGGGTAAAAATTACTCAAGTTGCAGGTAACAAGAAAAAGCGTCTGTGTAGAATTTCTCCCATCTCGTTGTTCGAATATTATCCATCTGCAAACTCAGCCTCAAGAGTTTCAATCTTCGTCGATTAAGACAAAATCTTTGAAAATCGGATAAGAATTATGGAAGTTATCGCGGTAACAAGTAAAAAATTATATTAAGAATTACTCCCATCTCATTACTCTAATATTGCCCATCTACGAGCTCAACATCATGATTTTCATTCTCCGTCAATTAAAACCAAAATTTTGCTAATCGGTAAAGAATTACTCGAATTATCGAGTACACAAGTGTACGGACGTTTTCTGTATTTAACGTTTTTTGCCAATGTATTTTCAAAATAGACAACGTCAGATTTTTTTAACGCTAAATGCCACACACTAACGCTAACGCTACGGACATTTAAGGGTATTTTCTTTCATTGAGCGCGCAGCGCGAAGCACTGCGCTCTTAATACATGACTTTACAACAATCTAAAAAACGATGCCCGAAGGGCGTCGTCGTTTTTAAAAATCTAAAAAGTAGGTAGGAGTGTTCTGTGGGGTGATTAGATGTAGAAAAGTCGGCTTTAGACCTAGGTTAGGACTGAGGCCGTACCTCGGACCTAATGATTTTATCATTGATTTCGGTAGTGCTTTCGATGCTGATTCAGGAAATGTGGGTCAAAATTTTTTTTCATGCGTCGCTTGGCCGCTAGGTGGACCTAAAGTCGGAATTTTTGAAAGTTAAAACAGCTACCATTTCGCGTAAAATTAATAGATTGGCGCTTCCAATAAAGCACGTTTGAGAGCGGTCAGAAGCGTATGAGCGGCCGCAAATAGCAAAAAACTGCTTTTTCTGACAGTTTTTCTCGATTTTCTCTAAAATTGGTCGGTGGATTTCTTTGATATGCACATCAATCGATAGCCACTTGAAATACCTATCGATTGATGTGCATATCAAAAATCGTCGGAAGCGTTTTCGAGAAAAGTCGAAAAATGTGCCAAAACATAGCAACAACTTTGACGTTGGTACGGCGACAAGATGGCGTCGTAGAGTTTTGGTCTCTTCAGAGAAAATGTTCACAAAAGAAAGTTGAGGGGGGTCCTTGAACAAAATTTTTATGTCCGAGGTCAGTAGATCGATTTGAGATTTTAAGTCACTCGATGTTCCAAGAGTCTCAATGTGCGGCACCAAAATTTCATTTTACAGTAGAGATCTTTATGTCGCTTGGAGTTTGTATACAACAATCAACAATCAAAACGCATCAATTCTAAGACAAGGATCTATTTCCCAAAGTTGGACCGGCAATAATCTGATCTAATCTAATGTAAACAGTTGATGCTGGATCATTTTCCTAAAAGAATTCGAAAATTTCAATCAGTGCATCTTTCGATGCATGTTTATGAATTAAATTACCTGCTTAAAGATAAGGCCTATCAATTCCACAACATTTCGTCATCAAACACTAAATATTTTTTATTAAAATATTTGAGTTTTGATTCCAACTCTTACTTACAGAATTCCATTAATACAACGAACCATTTTGTAAACATCAACAATGTTTTTCATTTCGCTTTCTCAATACGTCAAAATGGCAGTACTGAACGTACTAGATCAAGAGGTGTAACAAATCGTTTGTTTTTTGTGAGCGCTAAAATTCGAAAAAGTTCAAAAGTTCACATGCAACGGGATACTGATTGATTGCTTTACTGTTTTGCCATTCAATACGTTTAAGTTGACGTACACAAAATTAAAATTTCTAATTTTTAAATCTAATGTAAAAAACATAAAATTTTTACGGTAATTTGCTGTACATTGATGACGTCGGATCGCTGTGACGATTGTAAATTGTTTGACACCATCTATTTTACTACACTTTCAATATTTTTAAAGTGAAATATTTGCTTTGGTTCAACTGAATTCATCCTTTTACGAATTGTTATAGGAAAACAGTTTTACCTTTAAAAATTTGGAACAAATAGATGGTTTCGTGGATTGATCTAAATTTTAAATAATCTTTTGCGACGTTCGAACGGATCTTAAATAAGTGACCCCGTTACATGGCGAAGGAATCGCATCGGCTATTAGTGTAAAACACTTCTTAAACCAATTTTCCGAAGATTAAGAATTTTCAATCAATTTTTTAAAAGAAAGAATCATGGCCTTCGTGTGTCCATTTTCTCTTTCATTTTCAATCTTCAACGGAGTCACTATGTAAAACGTCGTTAATGGTTAGGACTCTAAATTATGGAGCGGTTATCCAAAGAAAGAAACGCGGGTGGGCGACACACTAGATCTAATGATAATTATTGCTGATTTCAATACAAATAATTTACCTACCGAGATGATTAGCGTCGCCGTGATGATGGATTGAATTTTATTTTTATGTAAAATCGCCAAAGGTCCTACCCAAAAGTAGATTATAAGTATTGAAGGATTAATTTAAACAGATTATGCAAACTGTAGTTTCTGCACTGGGTCAGTAATGCAAGAGTGTCTGCATTAAAGTTTTTCACAAACAATTTATCTACCTCAGGAAGAAAACCTAGGATGATGGTTAAGCAGCTTTAGCTGCTTAAGATGTGCCTCCTTTTGAGGTTACAACTTTGTTTGGATCATCAGCAGCGAATGAGATATATAAGAGACTAGTAAGACCCTGACTTTCAGTCAAGTGAATAACAATCAAATGAAGGAAGCTGGACGCCCTTTTAAATATTTCCAACGCACTAATTCAAACTGTTGCGATACTAATAATGATTCGTTGATTAAAGCTAACCAAAATCTAATTTACAATTTCAATTGAAATGAAACAGAAACTATGTTTCAGCCGAGCTAAAATTTACTGCACTGAGCGAAAAGTATCCCTTCGCATCACTATATATGGCGTAGGGGTTGATGGAAAAGATTGTTAGGCAGAAAGAAAATCCAAGAAAATACGGAAAAGCAACACTGCTCACTGAGCTACGCTGTGTTAATTTGAATTAGATTTAAATTGCTGTCACGTATGTATTTTGAAGATTGACACCTTGCAGTTAAAAGTTCATTTACGTATTTGTGCGTACAAATTTTCCGTGTCATGGAGATGCGGGAAAACAGGAAAAGTATCTTCTTCAAGGACGTTTAAACACTCAAATTGTGACAACAACAACTTTCACATCGTTAACTATTTACAACAATTATTTGTTCATTTGAAGATTTAAGTAAGAAAAAGAGGAAATCCGCTGTTTCCAGTGGCTCCAATGAGCAAAATAGCTATTTTAGGGAGCTACTTTAGATTGTTCGAAGAAAGCAAAAACTGTTGCTGTTAGTTAAACTAACTAGTTCTTGCCTTTGCTTTTCCGGATTTTCGAGGAAGTCCACGTGCCTAACAATCTTTATTATTATTATTATCCATTTATTTCAAGAAAAGAATATAAAGGTCACAGTTTCCTTTCTCTAATTATTACATAAAAAAAAACATTAAAGCAAACGTTAACAAAAAGAATAAGTCAAAAAAGGAAAAATTAGCCTGCGTAGCTTCAATTCGCAATTTTAACGATTCAAAGAAGCTACGAAAAACAAAACTAAAAAAAAAAATTCTTTCTTCAAAAAATTTAAACAACATTAACTGCGTCAAATAAGGGGGAAATAGTGAGGGACGATGCAACGTAAAAATCATAAAAATTAAATAAACAGGAAAAGCGCATGTACGTCAAACAATTATCCGATCAATTAACAGTGACGAGCACTAACGGCTCTCTTTCAGCAGTAAATCCTTTAACGAACGGCAGAATTCTTCATAGCGTCTTAAGTTTCTAAGCGACAGTGGCAGTGAGTTGTACAACGAAGGTCCAGAAAAGAGCAAACATCGCCTTCCGTATTCAGATTGGACCTTCGGCTTCCTCAACAAGTGGGAGTACCTGGTCCTGTAGCAATTAACATTGTCGGGAAAAGCTAGAGAGCGGTGCTTCACACGATTAACACAACAAAAGACAAACCTGCAAACTGCCTGCTTATACAGCTGAGGCACTGAGAGAACGGTAGGAAATTCTTTTCCATAGAGCAACTCGGTGGGATACCGAGCTGGTAGCTTATGGGACGCTTTCAGTGCCCCTCTCTGTAGTACACAGAGTCCATCAATGAGAGTCTTGGCAGCGGAACCCCAGACTCCCACGCAATAGGTCAAGTGACAGTGAACGGTTGAAAAATAGATGAGCCTCAGGACCTTCCTCGGGAGAAAACGCAGTCTCTTAATTATCCCTATACGCCCAGAGACAACATTCGACACGCTAGCAACATGAGCGTCCCAACGGACAAATTCGTCTAGAGTCAGACCTAGGCACTTCGCACTAGGACACGTTTGGATCGTAACACCATTAAACTTCAGGACAGGCATATCTAGAACCTTCATGCCTGGCTTACGGAAGTGAACAAGCTTTGTCTTACCGAGGTTCAAAGTCAACTTATTCAGCCGAAAGTACTCCGCTAAGATGACAAGATCATCCGAGATTTCAGAGACGTTTTCAGACACTAAGGCAGAAGAAACAAACATATTGGTGTCATCTGCAAAGCCAAAAGGAGATGACTTAATCGGCAGACTGTACAGGTCATTAATGAACACCAGAAACAACAACGGAGACAGCACTCCGCCTTGCGGCACACCAACCTCGACGTCAGTCATCGAGCTACGGACGCCATTACACTCAGTAAACTGCCTCCGGTTCATCAGATAGCTCTTCAGCAGATCGTAGGCAACACCCCTTATCCCAGCACGCTCCAATTTGTACAAGAGCAAGCGGTGAATCACCGTGTCAAACGCTTTTGAGAGGTCTAGGAATAAACCCGTCACCACCTTCCTTTCATCAATCCTTTCATTAATCATGCTGACCAATTCAAACAGTGCAGTATGCGTTCCACTCCCCTCCCTGAACCCATACTGCCTCGCACTCAGGAAACCACAGCTGTCGAAGAAACCATTCAGCGCACGTTGCACTATGGTCTCGAGCACCTTGTTAACAGCCGGCAGAACGGAAATCGGGCGATAGTTGCCGACATCGTATTCAGAGTCTTTCTTATGAATCGGGACCACTTTCGCCACCTTAAGCTCATCGGGATACACGCCATAGAACAAGCACAGATTAAACAAATCGCACAGTAAAGGGGACACAGCAGAAGCACAGCACTTCAAAGATTCCACCGTGACATCATCGTAGCCGGGAGACTTGTTGACATCCATGGACATAATCGTCGAAAAGACATCGTCAACCGTGACTGGCGAAAAAAATATTGACAGAGGATTCACAGCCAACGTAGCAAACGCATTCAAGTCATCGCGAGCAGTCTCAGGTATCTTACTTGCTAGGTCCCGCCCGACATTAGTAAAATATCCATTGAACTTCTCGGAAACTAGCCTTTCGTCTACGTCGGTTCCGCGCTCCCTGAGTAGGACTGTCTTCTTTCCTCCTTTAAGTCTACCTAAGAGGAGCCCAATACTCTTCCACATTTTCCTAGAGTCGTCACAATCGCGGAACAAATCCTCGTAGTAATCAGTTTTATACTTTAGCTGATACCTTCTAAACTCGACACTTAAAGCACCAAGCTTATCGCTCAGAAACGAACAATCAAGGCCAAGCCTCCTTTTCCTCTTAATTTTCATCTTCAGATTACCGACCTTCCGGACGAGATACTCCAAATGTCCGTTCATATACGGACAAGTCAGGTGGACGGTTTTGATCCTCACCCTCCTCCTCACAGTACACGAGGTCATTACATCCCTAAAAGAACTCGAAAAATAGGAGTATAAATCATTCACATCATTAGTCGGAGGACGCTCAGAGTCGCAGAGGAGCTCATTGAGCTTTCGGTTGACTACATTGTAGTCAGTCACAGACCTAACGACGTACGAGTACTTAGCGCTAACCGAAAGAGGAACAAACGAAATCACGACGCTATGATCACTCAAGAGATGCCTAACCGTAACATTCCGAACCGAAACGAGCTTCCGAGAACTGAAGACGGCATGATCGAGCAAAGCATTGCTGTCAGGCCTAGTCACTCTGTCATTGCCTACAAAGTAATTGCACTTTCGGATCACATTCTCATACCGACTGCGACTAGAAGAAGCAGAAGACACAGGACTCATCAAGTCGACGTTAACGTCACCCGCAATCATGCCAAAGCTATTGCCGTCTATCGATACAGAGAGGTGGTTCAGGAAATCGGCGAGATTAGAGTCATAAGGTGGTCTATAGTAGGCGTGCAGCTTGAAGGTTGGGGCTAAACTATTGCGAGGCAAGTGGAATACCAACGAAATGTAGAAAAAAGTCGAGCTAAAAACGTCGTTAACCACAAAGTCCAGGCCGTCACGGACATACACAGCCAGACCACCCGCAAAGCCACTTCTGCACGCAAAGATCCCACTGTATCCCGGCAAACCATAAAGGCACTGCTCAATAGCGTCAATCCAGGTCTCACTGACCACAATAACGTCGTAACGGTTCGGAAACTTACTCAAAAAATGTACAAACAGGTCAAACCTTCGAAGGTCACGAATACTTCTGAAATTAACTTGAAAGACTCGGAGACCACCGGTCAACTCTTCTGCGCTGGCAGACCTAGAAAAGCTTTCGACGCAATCGAATTCTTCGTTCTCAAAAATTAAATTACTAAATTCAGAATCCATTATTGGAAAAACGCGGTGAAAAAATGAAATTCAGATAGTTCAGTCAATCAATGAACAAAAATAAATAAAATAAATTCAATAAAAAGTTAGTGATCGGATATGGTGTGACGTACTTACTGGCTTCCATCGAGCTTGCTGAAGTTCGTGTAAAAATTTACGTTAATGGCCTGACAGCCATCGTCCTTTCTCAAGTATATTTTCCCCTTATTTGTCCACAGGTATTTGAAACCGTTATTACTCTTGAACGTCTTAGCAGTGTAAAACAACTTCCTTCTAGCCTTGGTCAGACTTTCGTTAACAAACACATAACTCTCACATCCAGGCAGTCCAATTTTCGTTGTAGTTAAGCCTCGATGCTTTTTCGCGGCAGCTAAGAATTCGTCTCTTTTTGTCATACCGCGGAAATTAACAATTATCGCTGGTGGTTTATCTTGGTTCGTCTGGCGGGTTTGTCTGAATACTTTTGCATAGTCATCAGCGGCTACTTCGCATGATAAATACTTGCCGATTTGTTGGATAATTCGCACAGGATCGTCGGGTTGTTCTAGTGGTACACCAGTTATTTCCAAACTTAGCGATAGTGCAGATTGCTCAAGGTTGTCCACACGAACGTCAAGGTTGTTTGTATTGAATAGCAGTGTCTTGTTATCGTCTTCGAGCTGGTTAATACGGTTACCGAAAGAATTCAAAACTCTTGTAACTTCGTGGAGTTCAGCAAACTTTTCACTGAAATACTTTTGCATGTCATTGACGACACTATCTATGCGCTGAATGGCGAGCGAATTGTCCATACCATCTTGATTTGCACTAGCCGAAGATTCATCTTTGCCATGAACACATTCACAGTGATGCGAAAACAAGTATGAATTTGAAACATCAGATTCAACGACGACTATATTGCAAAAATATACTTATTTTTGTTGAATTTAATTAAAAAGTTTGTAGAAACTAGATAACTTTCAATTATTACATTCTGGAAAGAACATTTTCATGTGCAAGTTATATAAAACTTTAGATTATTATTCCTTTTGTCTGAAAATATGAATAATATGGAGAAATTGTTGATGATGAAGCGGTTTCTTATGTGATTTTCGGTGAGAATTTGAAAACATTACATTACACTCGATGGGAAAATATCAAACCTTAAAAGTATAAGAACTGTTTTTGAGAAATGTGCGTCGGAGAATGAATTTGGGCGACATTTACATTTGATGTTATGAATTCATAAATGTCGCGTGGATGTTACTGCTTTGTCTCTGAAGATGAGGTGGAATATGGAGCCGGTTAGGTTGTTGCAAAATATTATCTTTTTCCTTCTCACCTCCATAGACCGAATTAGGATCAATGGTGACTTTTCCATCACTTTGATTTTTTTTTCTCATGTTTTACGATTAACAAAAAGCAATTTTTCTACGAACGTGCACCGAGTTTTTAATTAAGAGTCAATTTGCCAAAACTTCGAACAAGTTGTATGAATCCGGAAAACAAGCCATCGGCGATTTTTGGAGGGTATACAGTAATTGAATCAGGGGACCCTCCTGAGTCATTTGCAACAAAAAAAAATCCTCGAAGTAATTATGTTTTCACGCCAGAAATCATGAAAAAATGGTCTGCACTAGGGTGACCAAAATAGTTTTGTTGCATTATTACCAACAATACGTGATGCATTTATCTGAAGTTATGGCGGTTGGCAGAGGTGTTGAGGACGCATGTGTTGGCCTTTAAAAGATTTCGAAATTTTTCGTGTATGTGGTGCAGTAGCTATTTTAGGGGAAGAAAATTGCAACTTTCGGAGAGTGTTTAAAAAAAACTACAATGATAGACTTGGAAGATATGGGTGTCGTTGGACAGGTAGTGACCTCTACTATCCACGACACCATAAACCTACCACGCCACGACTTTCGTTGAGCTTCAATTTTGATTGAAGCGTACTAACACAAAAATTCTCTAGAATTCCAATATTCTTAGCGCCTAGTTTAATTTTTCTGACGAAATAGACATTTTTAAGGCAGGGTTGGAGTTACTGCCAACTTCCGCTTCGGGAAATTTCGTTTAGGACCTACAAAATTTGAGTAATTCAATTTTGTCGTATAAAAATTCATCTGTACTTCGGGTGTCCAGTATGGCCAGTGCGGCACTGTATCAAGTGTTTACTAGCATATTATGATCATATTTTGTACGTTAGCCACTTACCGGAA
Organism: Bradysia coprophila; assembly: GCF_014529535.1. Classification (NCBI taxonomy): domain Eukaryota; kingdom Metazoa; phylum Arthropoda; class Insecta; order Diptera; family Sciaridae; genus Bradysia; species Bradysia coprophila. The sequence goes on along the minus strand of NW_023503501.1, from coordinate 8,358,305 downwards.
GTTGTTTGTTTAACGAATTTATTCAAGGAACAGGATTTTTGGCCCTCATTACGACGATATACGATCGAATGTAGTAAATTTATCGACGATACACGATCCAATGTACCGCGAGAATGTGTAAACTCTAAGGGCGACGTTATTTAATATGAATGATGAGTGCCACTTTGGGAAAGTGTGGGTCTACAATAAAAAAAAAACGTTTTTTGAGTCACCTAAGATATGTGATAATCATTTGGACAATTCATTTTCAGTCCTTTTTTTTCTTTTCGTTTTCTTAATTTTCATTTTATTAATTTTATCTTTAAAAATCTTTTAAATTGTGTTGCATAAATTTCTAGTTTTATCTAAGTTCGATGTATAATTGGGCTTCGGCCTGTCCATTGGAACTATAAATAAATAAATTATGGAGAAAATTATCAATGGAGCAAAAGTTGAAAGTCGAGTTTTCGTGTGAATTTTATTCATCCGAGGCTACACCGGATAAAAACGTAACTTATCATTTTTCTTCTGAGTTATGTAATGGGATGGGGTCTACATGCTAATGGCGTTGAAAAAACAGCATATATTATGGAAAGTACAATTTTCGACGCATGTAGCATGTAAAAATGTTTATATTCCGGCAGACCAAAAACGTCACATTTTATCACCAGATAGAGACCCAAAACAACAACTTTCCATCTCACTTTTACTTACCACTTTTTCGTCCAAGTTCTGTCAATTTGACATTATTTTCCATTTTTTTTTTCAAATTATGTCAACTTTGTGTAAGATATCAACTCGAAAATGAAACACATGCGATCGCGCATGGGATATCGTAGTATAATATTCAGTTTAATTTGTTCTTATGTTTCGGAATGTGATTTTTGGTCAGCCTGAAAATAAAATAGTATTTGTCACACGGACCAAAAAGGCAATGAATAAACCGCGGAGGACAAAAATAATGAATGCGTTCAAGATAAATCGATCGATTTTAGAGAATCAGCCATACCTGGTATGTACATTCATTGCAAAAAGTAGCCTTTTTGACCCAGGTAATGAAAACGTCCAAGTGTGCATCCAATCAAATAGAATATGTCTTTACAAAAAAATATTAGACAGAAAATTGTATTTTATGAAATGATTTGCAATCGCAGCGCATTTCGCAAGTAATGATGTATCTGACCTAAAAATGCATGCATTCGCAATTCAATTTATGGTACAATAAGTTTCCTATCTACATACTAAATTTGCATTACCTTACAAAATATGACGTTCGTCTATAATACGAATTGGATGATAATATGAAAAGGACGAAACTCAATTTCAGCTTGGAAAAATGTTTTATCAATGACGGGATGTATCTATATACATCCAGTGAAATTGAAGTGCTCTGTTTGGCATATAGGGGTTTCGTGGTCATGAAGGCGACAAGTATAGGGTGACTACTACGGGAAATGATGATCAACAAAGTCATTTAAAAATTTAAATACTCAAAATTTGTATAATTTCACAATGAAAATATACTCACTGATGTCGTTGGCATCACACACTGATGGCCAGTGCCGCCTTTTCCATATGGGCCAAATGGGCAAATGCCCGTGGCGCCCGAAGTGGAGCAGAAAAAAATGTCGCCCGAGGTCCTTAAAAAAAATTTAGCTTTACTAAATTGGCGCCTATTTTTTCAATTGCCCGATGGCGCCCAAAAGCTAAAAGCGGCACTGCTGATGGCGTAAAGTGAAAGTCATTAAACGGAACGGTACACTGTTGAGAAGCTTAACAGACATGCAGTAGATTTTACACTGTAAAACGATGATTTCGAAAATCTCCATACAAACGCGATGAATGTAATGATACAGGTTGTTTATTTTTAAATATAAAACCAATTGTAGGGTCAGTGGTCCAGTCGCCTGACATGGTATGAGGAAGCGAAAACATATTGCTATTTCGTTCATAAAAGTTTATCAATAAAATAACAATATGTGTCCGACTACTATTGCATGTCCGACTGGTACACTGACCCTACATTTTCGATATATGTCATGGAACAATTTTCTATTCAGAATGGAATTATTTATCGGTTCGCTAAAAACGCTCTAATACACTGTTTGTCGTCGTAAATCTAAAATAAAAATAAACTGAGTGGGTGGATACGGATAGTGAGTTCTTCATTACGCACCATGACTTCCATCTCTTCCATGCTTTTCCGATGGAAAATGGGACAAAATATCTCGTTTCTCGAATATTAAGTGCACGAAAATGCATGATTGAATATCTATTGTGCATGTTGCACAATCATAACCTAGCATGATGCTATGATGTGATAACCCAAAACTTTCAGAGTACATAAATTCATGTAGAATTTATTTTTAAAGCTTTCCAACTGAAAATTCAGTCAAAACAAAAATTTTATAAAGTTTTAATGGATGGCATCATACGAGATACGGGTTTTATAAACTATTTTACGATGGTTATATTTCAATCCTATCTGTTCATTACAAAAGCGTGCTCCGGTTGCAAAATGCAATATGAAAATAATGCATTTGGAGGATTTTGTGTTCTCTGTATTTGGCATACAATAATTTCTGTTCGTCGGTTTTTGCGAAACAGAATAATTCTCGATTTTGATGTTGTTGTTTTTGTCCTTTGTTATTTCCTGGTTGGTTTTACGTTGCTATAATTTGACAATTTGACTAAATTACAGCTGCATAGATATTATTTTAAAAACCTTTTGCTGAAACACTCAAAGAGTTTTTATGGAAAATTCACAGTTGTGGTTCGTTGTGGAGTACCTACTTCAAACAATTGTAAAACAGTGATGCAAATAGCAAGAGTTCTATATAGCAGCCAAATTTCTCAGAAGAATCGTCATTATATCATTGTTGATGGATCTGGTATACGCAGATACTATCTTTTCCCGCGTCTCTTTTCTTTGATGAAAATATTGATCTATTTTGAGACCCATTTTACTGAAATGGGCGAGGGTGCACATACTGCGGAAGTGACTTTTACATCACTAGTTATAAAAAAATATATTCTTTCACACCAATGCAGACTCGCAGTATACAGTAAAATAAGGAAAAATATTTTACCATCACTAGTGATGGAAAAGTCACTTCCACTATATGTAAATCGAGTCACGAAAGCGTTCTATCTCGTAGAGTCTTATATCTTCCAAGTTGCTGTTACATGAACCAAATGTCATGCAACAGATTACCGCAAAAGTACATTGTACACTGTCAAATTTTGTGAGTTCAATGAAATTTATTGATCCAAGCCGAGCGCAAGGTCAATATACATCACTAGGCGTTCAGATTAATACCAAAAGATATTTCAAGCGATTGACCTGCAAAAACAGAGGCTCTATCGCACAATGGCAAGTTACGGTTGGTAAGGAAGCTGCGGGAAAGTGTAAAAAAAGTGAAAAAAAAATCATTTTTGAATATAAATTCATGGCTGCTCACATTTTATTAAAAATTACGTTAGAGTCACAGCTGTTTAAATTCAATTTTTGCATGATGTATGCACATGAGAAAATGTTTAAGAGTAACGAGAATTTTGTTATTTTTACTAATTACGTAACAGGGGAATTCCTTTCATTTTATTTATACTGAGTATATCGCGTATATTCTGAGTATATCCAGTATAACGAGTATATCTTCATATATTCCGTGTATCGAGTATAAGTCGCATGTATTTGACAACTGCCACATGTAGAAAAATGAAATTTTTTACGCGATGTGTGTAGCTTGTGATCTCAGGAGTCTGGCAAGGTAATTAGTTTTTCAATCGGACTAATATCGGCTGAGCGATTAGATTATGAAATCATGTGCCAAACACATGCAAAAACAAACATTTTCCAAAGTCTTATCGCTCAGCCGATATTGGTCCGATTGAAAAACTAATTACCTTGTCAGACTCCTGAGATCACAAGCTACACATTGGCATGTTATTTGATCGAAATCCATAGCGTAAAAAAATATTTTTTCCAAATGTGACAGTTGTCAAACACATACGACTTATAGATCATTTTCATGACCTTGTAAACGTCAGACACGATCCCAACTGTCAGACATGTCGAAAAATATCGAATGAATTGAACGAACGATTTTCATATAAAAATCAGTAAATTGAACGCAGTTAACGTCAATTGATTGAGGTTAAGGACTACTTGACGAAAAATTAAGTGGGGTTACGTTGACAAGTACCGTATAATGAAAATGATCTATACTCGATATACGGAATTCCCCTAACGTTTTTTTTCATTGCTGTTATCAAAGTTGAATGTAAAATACACGCTCCGGAAAATTAAAACTGTGAGGGATGTATTGGAGGGATAGAATAACATCCTTACTTCGCAGAGCGGTTTTTTCTTCGAGTTATTTTAGACTTTATTTTGATGGCAACACTGAAAAAATGTTATGTAATTTATGATTGATCCCTAATAGTAGCCTGATGAGAAATGATATGTTTAGTCTTCCTTTTTTGTTCTAATTTACCAAGTGACAGCATTAATCAAACCCACCACTTGCATCTCTCGAAAAATTAATTAAATTGCCAGCTGTTCCGTGGAGTAAATTATATTCTCGTTTTAACTAAAACTATTTCTTGACGCTTACCAGACACTAGCAAAAAATTAATTCATTCCCAAAACCAAAACCATTCCTTTCCCGAAGAAAAAAAAACAAGTAAACCTCAAAGGCATATTAATAATTCAAAACAATCGTCTCGTATTGTGTCTAGAGAGGAAAGAGAAAGAGGACAGAAATAAGGGAATAATAAAATAATCCAAACGTTTTCCAATTCAGCACACTTTACAAGAAAATTCCATTATACGGAACTTACACTTGAATTACCAAACAAACAATCATTGGCTTTTATTGTACGTTTCAACGAAAACAATTCTTACATTTAACTATAAAGTAAAGGATGTAGCGCCACAAAATTCGTGTTCATGATTCGATCGGTAAGGAATGGTAATTATACCGTGATTATTCATGCCGTAAGTACGCCACAACATTTGAATCTTGAATGAGTGATTCAGCGATGCTGTAGAGAAGAAATGGTAGCAAACACTTCTCACTTTTCATTTAATATTTTGAGAGTACCCACATTATAGTGTGCAAGGTGTGAAACAGCGGGCCAATAGCATTACTCACTCAAATTATTGGACATTCTCCTATTGAAGCTGTAATTCCACTGAAAATTCAAAATTGAAAAGTAAAATCAGAAAAATCATGTAACAACCTAAGTAAGCCTAGTGTGAGTTGTAACGAACTTTGTGCCACCGAGAATTGAAATACGACTCTTTTCAGCACTCATTTTAGTGTTGTAAAGTGACTTATTTCAGCACCCATTTGATGTGATATTACAACACTCAAAGCAGTGTTGATATGGAATTTGTATGAGTTGTTACAGCATTCGTTTGAGAAAATGCAAAGCAATGTGATCGATCAAATTTGAAGAGTGATTGTTTACAATGAAAATTATGATTTTTTGTGCTCTTGTCTACTTCAATTCTCGGTTGGCACAAAGCATGATGTGTTACACGTATTGTAATGAGATTTTTTCAGCACACGACCCAATTTGGGTCTAGTGCTGAAAAAATCAACATTACAATACTTGTAACACAACATACTATTTTGAACGGACTCTCTGAAATTGTCTATTGCATTTCAGAGAGTCCGTTCAGCAAAGTCGTTACAACACTAGACTTAATTACGTTGAAATTTCCCTTATTTCCGTATTTTTTAATCGTAAAACTTTGATCGTATAGACAACAGTACGCTCAACGTTCAGTGCCAAATTGCATCTAATTAAAATGCGAACAAAAAATTGGCTATGAAAATGCTCCAAGTCACTTTCGTTTGCAAAAGAAAAACTTTTCAACTTCATCTGTTTCTGTACATTACTATAGGGAAAATGGTGTATGCACATACCTTGTTCTTTACACACAGATGTGGAAATGCATTTAAAAGCGCCATATATTCATAAGTGATGCTATTACGTTGAAAATTTCAACGAGCAAAATGCTCCAATTCATAAACACAAACACTGTATTTTACCATGGCATGAAATTAGTTAAGACTGTGACCCGCCAGACATATTGTTTGTTTTTTTCCTGACTTCATTTAATTTACTGTAATGAAATGCATGCAAAGAGAAATTTAATTAACTTGGACCGATATAATTAAACTCGTTAGAATGACTAAACATCTCCTCGTGAATGAATAAATGAATCTCATAAATATATTTTTTTGCACAACATGTTCAAGAGTATACCCATAAGCACGTCATGAATCTTAAATTATTATTAGCACGATAAGACAATTACGATATGAAATTTTGTAAGTTTCAACTAAAGAATTCCGTACAGAGCATAAGCGTAAGCGAGCATTTACAAATTACATGAACAATTTGCATCATACAAAATTGATTTATTCATGAGTCTTGAGCTTCCCATTGTATGCAGTAAATTGAGTTAATGGTTTTTAATTAAGAAAAGGGTTTGACTTGAAAACAAAGTGGTAGTTTATCAAACTCGACTGAGGAAGTACGGACATATGCAAAATGCATAGTTGTTACCAAGAAGTGAGAGACAGTTTTATGCCAAAGATTGATACGAGATGTTGTCAATCAATTCTCCGTCGTTAAGTTTTAGGTCGAATATATTGAGCAAACAATTTTAGTTACTAAATGTGTGTAGCAGACAGCTTCCTGCAGTGCTATTTAGATTTAAATAGAATCAATGTGGTCAAATTTATCGAGTTGCAAAGCTTAGAATGCCCCCCCGCTCGTATGTCAAATAAATATTTCTTTTTTTAAACATCAAACCTTATCATTATGATCCCTCAAATCTTGACATTCACAAGTGTGCTGTTTCTAAGGGCCTATTTTCGGATATTTTTTTTCCTAATTTGTAGGAGTTTCTCAAATTTTGCTAAAATTTTATGAAAGTTTTCTAAAATTTGGCTCTGGTGCTTCCACATCAATTTATTGGAATTTTTATAGAAGTGCACTTGTGAGTTTTGGAATCAGCTCGAATGGGAAGCTACGCAGGCTAATTTTTCCTTTTTTGACTTATTCTTTTTGTTAACGTTTGCTTTAATGTTTTTTTATGTAATAATTAGAGAAAGGAAACTGTGACCTTTATATTTTTTTCTTGAAATAAATGGATAATAATAATAATGGGGTCTCTAGGCAAATATAAAAGAGTGATATATGCGACAAAGATATACAATTTTGACATCTACCTAGCTCAAAATCAGTGTTACCAACACGAATATTCAACTTTTTTGCATATGTTACTCTTTTCTATCGGCAATTAAGTTCCAAACAAAACATTTTCATATTTTATTTCGATGCCGAACGTTATTTGAAGTATTTTTGCATTATATTATGCATGGAAATTTTGCATAATTAATTTTTAATTCAGTAAAGTATCGTGAAAAATTAAGAAAATAAGCAAAGTCAGAAACCTTCGTCAAAATGCGTGCAGCGCGCCATCTTTTTATTCAGTCGAAATTGCAAAAATTTACATATAAAACAAAACAAAAATGTTCTTCTTCATTTGGCAAATGACCCTTTTCCATCGGGTTGTACATGTACATGTTATGAACACAAACTCAGCTTTATAAAAAAACTAAAAACTTTTTTGTTATGGTCTAGAATAATTTTTTGCTCATAATAATGTTCTTAATCGAAATAAAATCGTTGTTTGGAACTCAATTAGTAAAAAGCGCCCAAAACAATGATCCATCAGTTAGTTTTATGTTGATCCATATACAGCTATGAAAGCATGGATGGCGCCACGAAAGAAAGGGGGCTAGTTCTATGTTGAATAGTAAATTCAGTTACGAAATTGGATAGATGTCGCCACTAGAGAAAATGGTATTAAAACTCACCAGACTTGCCTTATGAAAATAAAAAATAATTAAAAATATTGAAACACTCCATTGGCCAAAAGCTAAAAATGCATCCGTCTCAATAGCTTTTAAAGCTTTTAAAATGCTGCTTTGATGTTAAGAACTAGATCCGCGTTAATTTCCTTTCATAAAGTATCTACTCTGCTGGGAAAGAATTAAGAAATAACAAAAGATAACAAGGAGAAGATGAGGATAAATGAGGAGCTAAACTGTGTTGAGTTAACAATTAACACTTAATTAATTTACTACATCTACTACACCTTCTTATTCTGGGAATAGAGTAAATAAATACTGAATCGAGTAACATTATGATGGCTTTTCACTTTATATTTTCAATCGCTTTACACAATTTCTTATAAATAACAACTATGGATGCAATTTCTTGGAATACTGAAAATATCAAGTGCATTCTTCTAGTGCACTCCATAAAGTTTTTATCTACTGTAAGATAAAAATATTAATAATTCTCGACAACGATCCAGTTAGTTTCGTGGGCAAAGAAGGATTCTTTTGAAAAACAGTCTACCAGGCATTTTCCAGTGGAACTTTGTATATGTGCCCAGAAAGGTATTCGAGCCAAGAAGCCAAAACCCCTTTCGAAAAAATTCTTCACAGCTTGTGTGGCTAGTGGGAGGTGATAAAAAACCGAAAACATGCACACTGAGGTAATGAGGTATGTGCAGTTGAAGTTTTCACCCGAAGAAGACTGAAAACTTACACTTTTTAAACAAACATTTCTCGAGGTAAATGAAACGTATATGGTCGTGGGGGTTGTCATTAGAAAAGTAATTTTATGTGATTTCAGGGCAAATATGGTCTTATGGGGTTTGGTACCATCTACGATGAAATTTGAGCACTTAAACATTTAAACTTCTGCTTGGTTCGATCATGAGTGCGTAGTCATTATGCGTTAGTTACAGATTGATAGTATCTCACATCTAGTGCGCAAAACAACACCATTTGGCGACACTTAACAGAAAAATAGCTATTTTCTGGAAAACATTTATATCGTTTCATACACAATAGTTTCTCTTCGATCTACGACTTTCCGCAAAGAATTAATCTTGCTTTAAGCAAAGAAAATGGTTTTTCAATTTTGTTTTTTTTTGTTTCTTTTCTTCTTCTTTTATTTAATCGATTAGATGCAATGAACATTATAGCTTCAAATGGCAAAAGAAATTATTAAGAATGGTCGTTAAGGTTCACATGTACAAAAATATTAAATTTATTTTCCCTTCTTTCCTCCCGAAACGAAAAAGAGAACGGAAAACTGAAAAGTATTCGACAATTTCGTTGTATATATGAGCATTACGAGATGTATAATTCTTTGACGAAAAAGATTTGATCAAATTTCAAATAAATGATTCAAGGGCTTTCCCAGCAGGAGCTCATCGTGGAGAAGAGGTATATATTGATGTTGTCGTAAAATCTATAGATGAAGAATTTGTATTGTCGGATAATAATTCTTGATTGAAATGAAATGAAATACATTAGAAATGTGAGTTTCAGAATGAATGTAATCGGGAAGATTGCGATTTTTTTAATAACCATTAGAAGAAAATTTATTTTAAAATGAAAACATTGTTCTACGGCATGACTTTCATTATATTACCACTAGATAGTAAAGTAAACCAGCAAGAGGGGTGTGCTTTTGCAAAGTTAAATTAGGCAAATTATCACAAATTATATAAACTTGAACAGAGAGACCTTCGATGTTTCTATACTTTGAAATTAGGGACGTAGATAGTAGCAGTTGACTTGGTACAACCTGTTTCAATTCCACCTTTGTACTTGCTGAACCTACTACTGAAATAGACTATAAACATTTGCACTCTCTTCTAGATTAGATTAATTAGATTCTCAAAGATCCTTAACTCCTAACGTCTTAGCCTAATTTCCTCTATCAGGGAAATTTTCCGGTCGGTAAGATCGCCACCTTAGTATTTATACTACCAGAAGGTGCAAAAACATGAGTTTAAGGTGGGCAATACACACCAAGTGCCAGACCACAAGAGCCGATATATCGAACTATTCTCTTCGTAACTGCCCGAACTAATCGCTTCTTTTGCTATCTCGTAAGTTATAGGAGTTCATTACTCCAACTTCGTGTGCAGCCCTCCTTGGTACGACGCTTTCTTCTCAGCCTACCACTTATGAATTAAATTTACCTCTTCAAATCAGCCATTCATGCCGGTGTCACACTATGAACATATTTTCTTTGTACAGTGTGGGACAATGGAGAAGTAACATTTCCAACAATATTTGTCCAACTTGTTACGATACGCCGCCTGACACTCTTTATTTGCACGAATTCGCATATTTTTTTATGAATCCCCCACCACTTGTTACATCCGTACTACTTGAATGGTCCCCACAGAAACAGTAATTAATGTAACTAAATCCGAAAATGACCTAACCGCATGTGGCCAATTCGTCACTACAGATTCAATTTTTGTTATATAATTACTATCTGGAGACAATGAATGGATGGAACTAAAACTGAACTCAATTAAATGTGTAGCTGTGTAAACTTCACATGTACATCTATATGGGTTAGGTATGGCTGACCATAAACTGATCAATAATAATGTGTCGCAAGACAATTACATAGCTGGGATACTTTAACGATAATTATAAATTTCCGAATTGGGATTACTGAGTAATTTTACCGCACGATACAGAAACACAATCCCGAAAACAATCCGCTAAATCTAATTAAAACTACTTCTGTGTGATAATCTCATAAATCTTTTTCGTTAGGTACGGTGGTTTTATATCGTACCCGCGCGTCAGCTTAGCAAGCGTGACGCAAGTTCAATTACAAAATTTTTGTCGGGACATTTTTTTTTGCATACACTGCATACCTGTTTGTAGTGATTCCGGCCATGGCGAAACTTTGTAGTACCAGAAAAGGCCCTAGCTAGCCCTAGCCGACTTTTCAACGGTATATGAAACCATGTTGCTACCAATTCGATGCTCTGGAACTTTCGATGTTTTTATTCCAAATTTTAAAATGACTTACAATTTTTCCATTGTTCTTGAGTCTTGGTTTTTCTTTTCACTATGTTGCAACGTTGTCTTAACTCTTTACCTGTCTGTTCAGTGTCGAATCAGCCTATAGATATTTTATTTCAGCATTAATCCATCTGGTTAACCTGGACACTTTTCGATGTTTTTCTCCACGTCTTTTCATCATTTTCTTTAGAAACTTCGCCTTGCAAACTTAAAAACTTTAGGCCGATTTGCACTTCATCCCTTAAAGATTAAAATCGGTTGAGCCCCCATGTAGGATCAGGTTAGGCCGTTGCCGTAGCTTTAAATGGCCGCAAACACTTTGTGACGCAAACTTTCCTTATTTGTAAAATTTTCAGCTGAAATGATATAATTTTGATATTTATTTCGGAAGTATGCACAGGGACTTGCGTCACTTTTCACTAATTAACTTTTGACTGCTATACATTCCACAACTTGAACACAAATTTCGGAATTCTCAATGGTATTAATAATGCTATTTGAATCTGTAGGCGGTAATGATGTATATACCGGTACCCGTTGTAATATAAAAGAAAATTCAGTTTAAGGTCTACCGGAAATGACTCTACACATGATATATGACCGAACGGACAAACAAGGCCTTAGTCGGGTCTCGAAATTATTGAAAGTTAATTATTATGTTTGTATATCGGCTAGGGACGGACAATTCTCAGTATCGAAATGGTTTCATACTATCCAGCGTCTAAATGCTCTTACAACGTTTCATTTTCTGATTCGACGTGCCATTTTTTATTTCAACACCATATAATGACCCACGTATGTACTATGGTCACACCATTTCGCTTCCAATTTATGGATTTTATATATGCACATTACCAACAACACTCATCCAGTGAACATCACGTATGCCTTTTGTGCGAATAAATGGGAAATAAGCTACTGAACACCGAAAAGAAGAAACATCCGTTTTGCTGCTGGGATAACGGCATAACAAAGTCCTGACAGGTACGAAATATATTTAATAATGTGTTTTCTCCATTTCTATGAATATATTTGCTTTTTGATTGATAGGCGGAGGTAAGATACGAGGGAATATTTTCTATGGGAATTGTTTTTGAGGCCGCATGAATTTATGGAGACAGACTGCAGATAGTTTATAAGTTTGATTGAAAAATATTCAACTGGAGTTTAATGCAAAACATTGTTTCTAACGAATGCGATGGAATTGTTAATATAAACGAAATGCAATGTGGGAAAGTTGGTTGGTTATTGTTTCCGAACCAAGTTACCCACAGAGATGTATTATAATGCAATTTCTCTGCATAATTCACCACATATTTAACCATCACCACACACAAATATCTTCATTGAAACTCAGACGCAAGCATTCAATTTAGGTAAGACCACTGTATATTAGGAGGGTATGACTGTATCGTATACAAATGGGATAACAAACATATGACCTAAGAGGCTCCACAATTATTTTATTTAGTACTTCATTCTTTGTACTCTATTTTCTAATGGTATAACTTCATTCTGGTAATTGTCCATGTGATGATAGTAGTGAAGTTGGTTCACAAAGAAATACAGTGCTGACATTAGTAATTTTATGATGAAATGTAACAGAATTATACGAAAACCTATTACATTTGAGCTTGCTTTAGTTTACCGTTGCTGTCAAGAAGTTTACAACTATCCTTAGATGATGTCGTTTTCATCAAACCGAAATTGCAGCGCCTCCGGTCATTTTAGATACCGAATCAATGGAGATTTTCAATGCGGCCATACCTTTATACATGTTTACGGTGAATAGAGACTTAATTACAGTTTTCGGTTAAATACCAATTCCAATTATGCATGCGTCTTTAGTATGTCCGGAGATATGCTGACCGCACCTACACAGCCGATTTTGTTGTTGTTAAGCCAAGCGACCAAACCAGGACCGCGAGGTCTTGATCGAAGTTTTGACCGAAGTATTTAATATTACCGAGAGAATATTTCATTTGTCATATGTGAGCTGAATGTACAATGAAAATGCTATCGACAACAAAAATAGTTTGCATTCGTCGCGTCTCAACAGGCAGTGGCAAACATACTCTCATTATAGGAATGCTAGTCATGAAATACATCTTGATACGATTCTCGTAGCGTAAATAACTATTTAATGGAAAAAACAGTTACACATAAGTTTTAATTGAAGATACATGAGTGATATGCCTTGACCTTGACATACAGTAACAAATTTAGTTAATCGTAAAACTCAGTTGTCAGACTACAGCTTCGACGTGTAACTGTTCCATTGGCAAAATGAAAATAATTTGTAATGAAATTTCGGGTTGAAATCCGATTCAAAAGTAGCATGTAACGTTTTATCGCATAAGGTGTGTGTGTATTGTGACCTATATACACAAGAAGGTGCGGGAAATGTTTATAAAAAGACTTTTCGCATTATTCGTTTCCTCAATAACGGCCGCTTTGTGTTGGGCCGAAAGCATTATTAAAACAACATTGGTGTCGTCAATAGCCATCGCTTCAATTTGGTATGTGTTCGGAACACGTTGAACCTTTTGAGGTAATTCAAACGCAATCTCACCCTCTGGTTTCGAAAATGTATTCACTCCATTATCCAAAGCGTTCGATACGAAAGAGTGAACTTTATGATGGTTTATGCATAGTGGTGTTCCGTCCCGATTCACAGCTTTCTTGAAAGTTTCATCATGTTTGAAAATACCGGTAGGCCATCTATATCGGATGTACAGAGTATAGCCATCGGCAGATATTTCAAGCTCCACATTTCGAATCCCGCAAATTGAAACCAAAGCCATTCAGTCGTTTGTGGTATAGCCACAAATTTAAAGGACCTGGCCTTCGGTATGAGATTGGGCTGAACATCCGAACTAGGGTGGGTCGTATTTTCATTTTGTTTTTATTTTAAAAGGCCTGGCCCCAGGCTGTACTCAGAATTGACCAAGGAATCCGAAACAGCAAAAAAATTTTTTTTTTTAAATTCATTTTTCCCTTGCCTCTAGGCTGATTTTTGAATTTTGGGGTAGTAGCATGAAATTGCACACAATGTTGACAGATATCTCGGGCAGTTGGGAACAGAAGACATTGCTGCTAACTGTAGTGAATAGCTGAGGAGTCCAGCTATGAAATACTATAAGAACGTTGTTTATCTTCGCCTTCAATCGGGCAGGGTAACTCTGTCAGTGTTCCCAACTAAGACTTTTCAACCAAAAATTTCAACTTTATTTGCAAACAAAATCGGCAAATCACGACATAATACATCGTGTGAGGTATGTCTGAACAGGTAATCTAATAGAGAATCCATTGCAGAGAAGTTTTTTGATAACAAGTTGAAAAAACTCATAGGAGCTTTGTTTTTGAAGCCAAAAGTTGGCAATTTTTTGTTAGAATGAAAAAGTTAAATGAACAAAAAATGCAAATTAAGTTCTAATCTGGTGAAATTGATAGTTTTTTACCTATTCACCCTAAATAACAATTTTCTGAGCAAATAAACGTAAATTCGTCGATTTTTGTTCATTTGACTTTTTCATTCTACCAAAAAATTGTCAACTTTTGGTTTCAAAAACAAAGCTCCTATGAGTTTTTTCAACTTGTGTCACTTCTGTCACTTCATCGAACAATATTTTCATGGACAATGTGATCGAAAATTCAATTTCCTAACAAATGATTTTGATTTTTAAATTTCGTATCTCAAAAGACCGACTCGAAGGCAGTGCCATCGCTGATTCTTGCCGTAATGACGATAACAATTTCCACAATCTATACTATCGCAAGCGCTCGTATACGTACACGTCTCTTATATACAGCCTTATAGCAGCAATGTACTATTATCGAGTACCTATACTATACTCATACCAGCAGACAACGACCTTCACAAGAGATGTAAATCAAGCAGATTTCTATTTCCACCGCCTTGTTAATACAGCAACCTCGATTTAAAACATCCGGCGATACGTTTTAAAATGAATAAAGTTTGAAGGAATTTGATTGCGTTTTAAAACAAGTTTCCAATTGCAACGACAAAACATCAACAGAAAAGTCAAAATTTCTCCACTAATAAGACTGGTTGGCATCAGTTTTGTTTCGCAACTAGTTACACATCTACTCAAATATTCATCAAATACAACAAGACTGTATCAAACATGTTGTGTTCCGGACCCCAATTGTAATTCAAGCTCTTCATATACCTTGACAAAATCTAAATAACGTTGCTCATTGCTCATCCCCAATACACAAGCATGACATTAAATTTAGTTTCGTTCTGTCTTCACCATTTACATCTTCCATCTAGTCAGAGATTGTTTGTGGTGTGCATTTTCAGTAGCTAATTTAGTTTCCAATAAAGTTCTGATTACAGTCCGAACTTTGTTTGTTTTGTTGTGGAATTAAAATTACCATAAAATGGTTTTGGGCTGCTGCATCTATTAGTGGTTTCGATAAACTTTACTTTTAATGAATGAATATTCAAATGCGGAAAGTACATCGGATTCAGTATATAAACAAAATGCTACATTGAACGTCCCATAATTCAGAATGGATGTATAAGAGCGGATACGAATGTAATTAAGTTTTATTATGACTTGAGTGGTTGTCAGTTAATTAGGAAATTAACACCAGAATGTGTACTTTCCTCGTGATACATCATGGTAAATCAATTAGTTTGTTGCTATATTTATATACATTACAATACATATAATGATTCGTGTCACGCTGACACGTTAGAAAAATGGAACGAGCAGACAATGGGGTTTGAAAGCATTTAATTGCACAAATATAACCGGTGGATAAGTAAATGTAATTATTGACTTTCAGAGTCTATTTGAAAACCATTTATATTCTTAAATCAACATCGCGAGAATATAAAATGAGGAAAACTCTCAACTCCTGGTTATGTAAATGACTAAATGCCTAACAATTTCCGTAATACTTCAGTGACTTAAAAAGTGCATAATATAAGTCGCATACCTGGGTCATGTTGACTGAACATTAATAAGGAGACTAACGTGAAAGTTTTAACTGTTCATTTAAGAAAATCTAAAGAATTTCAGCAAGTTTTTGTCAAACATTGCAAATGCGGAATATACGACGATTCATGAAAAAATCTAGAAAATTAAAATAAAAATTCGAGAAAATCGGATAAAATTTTCGATTTTCTCACGTAGAAATTTTCGAGAAAATTTTAGAAAATGTGAAAAGTTTTGGAAAATTTGAAAGAAAAAAAAATCCGGAAAATTTGAATGTTTTTCTTGAATTTCTTGATTTTGAGAAAATTCACAAAGATTGACAAAACTAAGGACAATTAAAATAGAAGCAAAATAAAATGATCGAGTCTGGATTTTGACAATTGAAATTCAATTGTCAAAAACCAGACTCGATCATTTTATTTTGCTTTTACCTTAAGAAAACATTTCTCAAAGCTTATATATCAAAATTTTAACCTCAGTGCAGCAAACTAAACACAGCCAACTTCACAAAGGGCCAAAGAGGGGTAGAGTTTGAAATATTTTTTTAAGAAAACAGTTACATAGAAAATGAAACAGTTTAAGTAGCCGAGAAATGTCTATATTTGAAGTCAACGAAAATAGAAGCATTGAATTGCTCGAAAAAAGGTTTAACATTTGTTGCTGTATTAGCAGGAGTTTGAATAAAATTCTGCTGTTGTGATTTTTTATACCGATTAACCTGTCACATACGGCAATTTATATTTTTTAATTTTCTATCGTTTACCGACCAACTAACAGGCCGATGCCCAATGACAAGTCAGTCAGTCAGTTCATATGTTATGTTATGGTCCTTTATAAAGTAAAATGCATGTTAAAAAAATTGAAGTACAAGATTTGAAATCAACCAACGCACTTCAAGCAAAATTGGTGCTTTAAATAGTGTACTGAAACTTGTCAGTGCTCCATACAAAATTTTACACTGTAAAAAGAGTAGGGATAAAATTTCATACAAAATAGTACTCTATTTGGCAGGTGTCAATTGAAGCACTTTTGCTTGAAGTGCGTTGACAATTTTTGTACTCCGTTAGCATTTGCATTGCATTCAGTCTTCCAGGATCGAAACAGTGGTCTGTGCTTCGAAAATATT
This sequence comes from Bradysia coprophila, assembly GCF_014529535.1. NCBI lineage: Eukaryota > Metazoa > Arthropoda > Insecta > Diptera > Sciaridae > Bradysia > Bradysia coprophila. The sequence continues at coordinate 8,341,293 of NW_023503501.1, read as the reverse complement.
TGTTCTGCGAATGTCTTCAGCATTATGGTAGGCAAAGGCTCTGACGAAGTGCTACAACCAGTCTACCTTAGAAGTATTAAGGAAAAAACATCCGAAACGAACTAAGGATGTGAATATGGATGCTTTCAATGCGAATTTATCAACACGTTCCGGTAAACAGCGCTGAAATTACAGAATCAATAAAATCGTTTGATAATGGTTCTGCCGGTGGAATCGATGGATTACATCCTCAAAATCTGAAAGATCTTATTTCACAAAATATCGGCCATAATATCTGTTGAGTGATATTATACTCTCTGGAAAAGTTCCTGATCAAATGTGTTATATTATGGAGGAATCTTAACGGCATTGACGAAAAAACAAGGAGGGATCCGTCTAATTGCTGTGGGAAATACGATCAGAAGAATGGCTGTACGGAAAGTGTACGGTCAGATGTAAGCGAATGGTATTTGGATGATGGTGGCATTGGTGGCTCAATCATGATTGTCATACAGTAGATTAAACGAATCATCTCTATGAGTGAAGAAGTTGGTCTCCATTTGAATCCAAGTAAATGCGAAGTGTTAACGATTGAAAAATGTTAAATGATGCAATACTAGGGATACTCGTGCCGTCGTCAAATGAATTTTGTCTTACATCGAGACTGTCTGCTTTGAAAGCACATCAAGCGCTATTTGTGTTGAAGAATTGTCGTGCAATTCCGAAAATGATGCATCTTCTGCGGTTTGGCTTTTTAAATGTACGCAACAGAAAGTTTGATATTTCAAATTATGCAAACAAAAGATGCAGTTGCAATTGATGAATAAGCGATAAGACTTTGGAAAATGTTTGTTTTTGTATGTGATTTGCACTTGATTTCAAAGTCTTATCGCTCAGCCGATATTAGTTCGATCGAAAAACTAATTACCATGCCAGACTCCTGAGATCACAAGCTACACACTGGCATTTTGTTTGATCGAAATCCATCGCGTAAAAAAATTCATTTTTCTAAATAAGGCGGTTGTCAAACTCATGTGACTTATACTCGATATACGGAATATACGAAGATATACTCGATATACTGGATATACTCAAAATATACGCGATATACTGGATATACTCAGCATATTTAAAAATGACGGGAAGAGCCCTTATGAATATTTTTAGGGAATTTTTGGGAATTAATTCCCAAATATTAGGGTCTGATTCCAAATGTTTATTTTCACTCGTAGGATTACATCACTTGTCTTCGACTCATGCAACAAACTTCCTACGAGTCAAAACGAAAACTTGGAAGCAGTTACTACATCTCATCCATAACGTGCACTTTATGGTATAGCAGTCAAATTATGTATGCTAGAAGAACTATATAGGGATGGGAGGCGTTCAAAATTATCGATAATATCAATCGAAAGAAATTATCGATAATCGATTAATCATATCGTTATCGATAATTTAATAATTATCGATAATTATCAAGATATCGAAATTCGATAATTATCAAAATATCGATATTTTGATATTTATCTGAAAATTCATGATAATATACCGATATATCGGAATATATCGATAAATATCGGATTTTCGGACCGAAATATCGATATATCGAATTATCGATATCTTGATAATAATCAAAATATCAATAATTATCGATTATCGATATTTTTTTGATAATTTTCGATAAAAAAAAGTCGATAATTATCGATAATTGATAATTATCGATAATCATTTTCATTATCGACCATGCCCAGAACTATAAAATGACATTGCGCACAAAAATTACTGTCAAGTTACGAACTATTATTAGTTTTGTGAGAATTTTTCATTGAGAATCGACGCCCAGTATACGTTAAAATGTATGACACCCTCCATTCCACTTAAAAAAAAGCGTGCGTAGTTTATGAATGGTTCATCGGTAATAAGAAACGAGTGAGTGGGTATTGAAGATATTACGTTTGACCAATTTGGACTAATTAGGTTAGAGCATCCAGACGTCGAAATCGCTGAAATAGCCGTACCTAATTCTAATAATTAAAATAATCTGAAAACTTCAAATGATAAAATTACTTTGCATTTACCAGTCATTATAATGGATTTGACAAAGAAAACAAAAACTGGAATATATACTCTGTGGTAACGTAATGCCAAATCATATCCGCTTCCAACAAACCAGCCTAACAATTTAAATCTTATGTACAAGGTTTTCAAATTATCACCTGTTGTCGGTGGAATAACATCTCATAAGACTCTTTTTTTGCGACAAAAAATAAAAAATAAACTTTTTACCTCTGAAACATTTTGAAAACGTAAACTGTTTACATTCACTTTCCGGTTTGTTTATACGGTACCGACTTTAACCTATACCTATGGAACATTTTTAAAATGCTAAACTGTGTATATACTCTAGTTTTCTCCGTAAATGCTGCTGCTACAATAACACAAATAACCATGCTACCATTAAAGAACTTTGCACACAATATACCTTTTGTTGTTTACCTTACTTGTGCAGATTACATTGAGCTTTGATGTATAATTATATTATTTAAACAGACACAAATTTTTACATTGCAAACTAGATAAAAACAACAAGAACAACACTAGTAGGGGAGCATTTCGTTTGCTAGTCTTTCCATTAAGTTTACGTATAAAATGACTATGCGGGGTGATTTTAGTCATTTTAGTCGAAAAGAGACTAATTAGCTTTTCGCTAAGTCGCGGACAAAAAGGTTTAGATGTTTTCAAATGGGACAAAATGGGAAATTCCAAACAAGAGTGAAGTTTACTCAAATTAGAATTTCATATTTTCCCCGTTGTAAACACAACGCTTTGTCAATGAAAAAACACGAAAAACAAACGTTGAAGATGTAATCGCCGTCACCCCGTATAAAAAATGGCACTCGGTTTTCATTCGGTTTCATTCGGCATGACAACTGTCAAGTAAAGAAAGGAAAAATTGAAGAAAAAATCATTTTGATTTAGAGCCCGTACAGAGATTCTATTTTGTCGTGGCTCAGTGAACGCGCTGAGTTAATGAAACTAAATTTTGACAACTCTCACTTCGGTACAAACAAAATTTATTTAATTAATTTTCGCAAGATTTGTCGATAAATAACTAATAATTTTTGATATACTGAAATCCAAAACTAATTGACATTTTTCCTGCCACTTGTCACTGACGAGTTAATTCTTCACGATACCGTGAAGAATATACCCACAAAGTTAACTTAATTTTGACAGGATTAACTGAGCGACAAAAGTTAACGCCAGTTAATGAAATAGAATAAGTCGTCAAAACGTTACTATTGTTTGAGCTCTTTTTTACCAATAGACATTTTCTTCACTGAAATGTCAATTCTCATAGTGAGACTCTCACTGTGAGAGGAATGTGTCATTAAGTTATATTAGATTCACTGACGTCAACTTTTGTCGCTCAGTCAATCCTTTCAAAATTGTGGTTAAATTCTTCACCGTCGATTTTGATCGTGAAGATTTACCTCGTCAGTGACAAGTGCCAATAACGATGTCAATCAGTGCCGTACTGGCTCAAAAAACCCTTCGGGCGTTGATGAAGAAATTTTTCAAAAGGCCCTTCCTTGCCGTTTATCCATACAAAAATCAAAAGGCCCTTCGGGAATCGCCCGAACGCCCATAGGGCCAGTTCGGCACTGATGTCAATTAGTTATAGATTTCCTTATTATCAAAAATAATTGTGAGAGTTGTCAAAATTTTGTTTCATTAACTCAGCGTATTCACTGAGCGATGATAAAACTTCAAAGTACTGAAGAGAACATCACCATGCTCTCGAGTTCAACCGAAAGTAGGGTTGACGGATTTGCATTGCCTACACTTACAGTATTTCCACACCTTGTTAAAAATAACTAAAATTTACGTCATAGTCACTTTTCGTGAATATGCCATTGGAAGTCACACAGTTCATTTCAACGACATGTCCCTCTACTAAACGTTTTTAAAAGCGAAATAAACTCTGAAAGCACAAAATATTATCGGAAAAATAAAATTGAATTTAAATGCGCAACGTTCATTGGAATGGAATAAAAAACGGCGGAAAAGCTTTTAATTTATGAACCATGAACGATATTAGGAAAATTGGATAAAAATTCTGTTTTTTCTTCTTTACATCCAGTTCAGATGAATATTGAAATATATCATACCCCTAGGTAAAATGTACCGAAACATGTTCAACGGCAAACAGTAGTGACGAATTAATTTTTATGCCACTCAACATCGTAATAGGCAAAATTTGCAAACTTTAGATGCCTCTGTGGCGTAAAACGTTGTATGCAACTCGATGCAAAGTACTTTATTAGGCTCACTGTGTGTATTATAACACACGGCCTGCGGCCTCGTGTCATAATTACACATCTAGAGACTAATAAAGTACTCTGCACCTCGATTGCATAAATAACTATTTTGCGGTTGAAGACTGAAATTCGACGTATTTCGACACGACAACTATAATCGAAAAGTTGAATATTCTATTCACGGACATCTCAAAGATAGGTATTTGCGGCCGAAAAATAACCTTTTCGGCCGCTCTCTCCAGTGGTAAATGGATTTTCATTTTTATATTTTTCGGACGCGAACGATTGTTCTTTGTTGTTGAGGTGGTTGAAGATTGATTTCTTTGTTTCGTCTCATTTCAGTTTTCAAGGGCAAAAACGCCATTTGTCACTCGTGATGAAATTAGAATTTTTCAGTACACGTCGTTGTTCTACTCGGCTTCGCCTCCTTTTATCACTCGTACTCGTAACTACCATTTTTATAAATTCTTTAATTCGACTATATAAGAATAACTGCTCGTATGTTGATAAGGAAAGTATCTGTACGAAGTGTAAGCTTGTTTTTAATAACTTTTGCAGCAGAATTTACAACCTTGAGATATTTGATGAAATTCAAAGAATCGTATGAAGAAACAGGTGAAACAATATCGACCCTTATTCCTGTAATGTGGAACTCGTTATATGATAATGCAATATTGGTTGGAACTGTTCGTTTGTTTTGGTTGTTTTTTTATCACTGCATGAATTGTAGCTTCTGAATTTAGCAAAGATAATGAAGGATTATTTAGATCAATATCGTGTAGGTTATGTTCCGGTCATTCCAAAATATGTTACGAACCATCGAAATGAATAACGTTGTGCGCTAAACTATATACAGGAAAAAAAAAACGATTTTTTTTTTTGTTTGAATACGAAAAGCAATAACGAAACGTTGGGGTTCTGACATTTGTTGATTCATTGTGGTAAAAGAAAAACGAAGGAAATTCAGTTCATTAATTCCACATCTATACCAACATATGTACCATAAATGCTAGAACAATTGGCAATATTCGGAAATTTTTTTTTGCATCATTTATTTTCCGTCAATTCATTTCCTTTTCATTGATTTCCACAATGCGAGAATGTTGGGGTGTTGCTGGTTGAGCTACATCATCTTGTTTCGTTATTGTTTTAGAAACACACACACAAAAAAAAAAATTGTTTTCTCATAAACGGGCGAACTGAATTTATTTTGTTTTGTTGTTCCCTTATCTGTTGACGATAATGAAATATTATTTCACTGAATGGATATCAACATCACCGACTGTATAATGTTGATGATGAACCTCAAATACCGGATAAAGTTTTCTTTTGTAAATGATCGCAGCTGTATATTGCTGCGAACTGAATTAAATGGCGCAACACATGGTGAGTTATTGATTTGGAAAAGAGTTGAGTTATTTTCTCCGGTCAACCGGATGCGTATTACGTAAATTATGAACATATTGTTCAGTATGTGTTGAAGATAAATTTTAGTTTTTCTGCCTTAATTGTTAATTAAATGAACAGAACTTTTTGGGTTATTGGACTTACCTTACTATCATTTAGACATACATGATGGAGAGAAGCGGATCGGAATAAAATTAGAATGCCTTACCTTCTGAAAACTCTATTGCACACCACTTGTTTCATATTCCCATAAATACTACGAGTGATTCCCATTGTTACGAGTGATGAAAGATTGAGCTTTCATCACGAGTCACAAATGAAAACTGAAATGAGACGAAACCATAAAAAAAACACTCTAGCCATTTCAACCAATGACATACGAGTGAGATAGACAGGCCTTCTAAGTAAATATTCTGTTCAAACTGCGAAGCAAAAGCAAATACGAAATGTTCAATTATGTGTGTATTAACGTATTTTCGTTCTTATTTTGAAATGTAGGCGTGAAGGAAATTTTCAATCTTTCTTCGAAATTGGTCTAAAGCATTTCTTACTTGTAAAATTAAATATTTATCGAGCTGAAATTAATATTTCCTGTGAACAACCTCTCACAGTCCCCAACATTGAACTAATTTTGTGATTTTTTTCCTTTTCGATCGAATTATTTTTTTAGAAATCTTGACGACCGGAGAATTCAATCAGTTGGTTGAATTTAAAAACTTTCACGTCCAGTAGTTACGCATAATAAAAATGTCAGCATCCTCAGTATTAAAATTTCGGGACATTTCTTTTTAAAAATTAAAAAATATGTTAGAAAATTGGTTAGGAAATGTGTATAATTAGGCAGTGAATAGTTAATGTACAATTGATATAGTAGCCGCTAATGAAACAATTTTCGTTTAAAGTGCTTAAAAATGATAAGGCTGCAACAGTTTCAACATTTGTCAAAACAATAAATTGAGATTGGCTCGTTCGGTTCGTGTTTTTTATGTAGGGCGAAGCACGAAATTAATTTTCGCTATGTTGCTCACATTGCAATGTCAAATATGTCTAAGGTCCTTTAATTTGCGCTAGGTGAAGTCCCTTTTCACTAAGCAATCAGCGTAACCTTCGTAAATAAAAAATCTTGAATTTGTCAACAATGTGTGGCAACATGTAAAAAACAAAAATCAAAACCCCCTCAAAACCAGTGGCGATCCACTTGTCAACGGACAATACATAAACAAATCCCATCCCCTATTGGAATGTGTAAGTGTGTTGTCACAAATGTATATTACACTGAGTTTACTTTTGCTTAACGATTTCGTCTAAGTAATTCCTGTCTATCCCACACCCACTATTATGTCATTGATTTCTACAGCAAAACATGCACACTTGATCACGGCCGGAAAAATATGTATGAAAAACCATTTTCGGCCGGAGAGAGTGCTTTCTTGGCCGAAAATAATTCTCTCTGAGAAGTCCAGAAAAATTGTACTTTTCGATCATAGTTTGGTGTCGAAATCCGGCGAATTTCAGTCTTTAACCTCAAAAATAGTATATTTTAACATAGCCCAATACACACAAGTGTGTACGTGTACCGAGAGCGAAGCCAGAAGGGAGTACACATCTTCTGTGGATTGGGCTATATTAAACAGAATTTTATTGTACTAGATGAGCATATGTTGATGAAAACGTCACAACAGATTCATTTGTCTCCCCACCGATTCATTATCTGACATCAATACACTCTCATCGTATACAATAAAAAATGCAAGTGTGACACATACTGACAACTTGTGGACATATTTCATAAGCGTTAGGCGTAGTCTAACCGTCTATTGTCTAATGTGTCACAACTTCCATGGAATCCTTACTTACATCGATCGTTTAACATATTTTCTGAGTGTAGGCTCCTACCGATAATCCAATTCTTCCCTAATTAGTACATTATCATGATCCGTAGTTTATACGACACACTGTACCTATACGAGAACTTACATGATATATCATTCAATAGGACATTGGATATTTTTAGACCCGTACGAAGTACTGGGGTCTTATGCGTTTACGCATACATCCGTAACACGTCGAATTGGACTGAGTAAGGGGAAACCTATTGTGGTTGTCTAGAGATGCCAAATCAGTGAAAAAAAAAATGTCCGTCTGTCCGTCTGTCCGTCTGCACGATAACTTGAGTAAAACGCATCCGATTTCGAAAATTCTTTTTTTTCCTGTTTGGTAATGTCAAAAGACAGACTAAGTTCGAAGATGAGTGATTTTGGATCGACCCTTCCCGAGCTGTGGCCCAATAAGTGCTTTAAGGTTTTTCGAAGATATCTCCGGACATTCAAACGTTACACTTGTAACTGATACGTCAAATAAAAGGTTTATGGAAATCGGATGACCGACTCGTGAGTTAGACCCCTTGGTGTGAAACAGGCACAGGGCGTCAAGCAGTTTTTGCTTGTAGGTCGGCCACATTTCAACATATTTCGTCTGTTTTAGCTTTATTAGATAGGTATTAACCGTACCAATCAGGGAATAAAAAGTTTTTGAAATTATGTTCTCCGGAGCGTGAGCTAGGTCTCTTGGAGTGAGCTCTTATCTGGCTACTCGGCCGTACAGTGAACGTGGTGTATTTTGACAATATCTCGAGTAAATTTTGACCGAATTTCATGAATTTTTGTTTGAAAGGTATTAACGAATGTAAAGCGTCGGTAAAATTTCCGGTCTCCTAACAAAATGGCTGCCGGTGGCCATATTGGATTTTAATAAAAGTGATATATATTGGCAAAAATGGTACTTAGAGTGTTTCTGTTAACATGGAAATAATTTGTTATGTGTGTGGGGTGTTTCAGGCATTCCATATATGGACATCTATATATATCTATATTCACCTATATTGAGCTATATACAGGCATATAGAGCTATATAATAGCATATTCATCTGTGAAATGTTTATTTATAGGAAAATATAGGTAAATATAGCGGTATATAGCTGTTTAAATAGGAATTTATGAAAGTTGACTTCGTACGGGGCTGTCTATATTGCCTCCGGCAATTTATTTGTATATGCTAACAAGGCAAAGAAAGGTAATGTAAGTGATTTTAAAGGGCGAATAGCTTTTCAGTAGAGAATGAAGTAAAAGAAATGAAGAGTTTCACAGTAAAGGCTTTTGACACGAATAGGTGTTTCGTACGGGTCGGCGTTAGCTATGTTTAACGTTGCGAATTGGCAACGGAACTATTAGAATATCTATGAGTAAGTGTTACATAGAAAGCGAATGAAGGAAAAATCATATTGCCCAGCCATTTCTTTCTTCTCCCTATCATCCGTATTACCGGAAACCTAGAGGAAAACGTCGTCTGCTACACTCCACAGAAAAACAGAAAACATAGAACAGAGTAATGTACAAACAGACAGAGCGTTGGGCTCTTCCCTTACCCAAGGGTTCACGTTAAGTGAAGATACAGAAAAAGACGCTGTTTCGACCTCGGGTATCGACGGCGGTCCCAGGTCAGCGTGAACTGATCATCTTCAGTTGTTTCCATTGATACCCTTCACAAGACAGCAGCAAACTTTTACTTTGGACTAGTATTTTAAAAGTGTGCACAAAACATTTGCCATCTACTGATGGAAATAGGACACGTTATGGAAAGCAACTTCGAAGAACAAAAAAACAAAATCGCCGTCGCACAGTGCAACGTTCAAATCCTCAATGTTCTCACAGCATAAACAAAAAAGGAAAATATGACCCGACTAAAAGGATAAAACACGACCCGACTAAAATCTTTCTTTCTATGAATACGAATCTCCACGGGCCTGGCACTATTCACGCTATTCCTCATTTTTTAAATGCACAGAGTGTCCAGCCAGTGTGAATCTCTCACCTCCACGCACCTCTCGACTTTTCATCTACTGCTTTCCATCCTGCTTCTAATCCTGCTTCTGATTCTGCATCTTCGAAAAAATCAAGGGAACAAACACTATATTGTACCTGAACAAAATAACTAACTAGCTAATCGTTTGTCCATTGTCAGGACATTCATACCTTCCAAATGAAACATTAGCGCAGCAGGCGTCTGGACCCGTCCTTGTCGGGTGCAACAAAGACGAACAGTTTCTGATAATTGGACTCTAATTGCGTAATTTTGATCGTATTGTTTCGTCTCTGTCTCTCATAAACAAGAAGATATAGAAATACGGTCAAAGTGCCATGGTCAAAATTATTCACTTACACGGAACGTCAACAACTTCCATCGAGTACAGCCCAATACACCTTTGAATAATCCCACAAAGAATACTTACCGATAGTGTGAGCACTCAGTATAGTGTACAGTAAACACAGGTAAGTGCGGTATAATTGTCGAGACATTTGGCTGCCACCACCTTCATAATCAAATCAGTGTCTTTACCTGTTCTTTTAGAATCTTGCGTGGGAGCAGTTCACTTTATCGAAATAAATTTATTTCAAATCTTTTACTTCCCTTTTTTAAACATATTTTTTATCATACGAAATCTAGGTTGTCCTGTGGAGGCAACACAATTTTTTTCAGTAAATCATTTTTCTGGTTCTATTTGCGTAAAAACAACTTGAATCTGGTAAATATCCATGAATTTGCATAGCAAGGAAGCAGATAGCAAAAATAGAGCGCCGACATTAGTATAATTTTAAGACGAAATGTACTAGAAATCTACAAAAAAATCTATTACGTTTCCAACCAGCCCTATTTAGGACCGTATCAGACCGTAAAGAAAGTTTAAAAAATTCGGGAAAATGCTTTGTTCGGGTTCTTCGTTTTTGCAAATTTCATTTCCACTCCAATTCGTACAAGAAAATTAACGTGGCGACACAGTGTATTGTAGGCCGAATTAAGTATATTCATACAATTCCTTTATTCATATTATCATATAATTATTGATAGTATTTTTTGTTCCATAAACAAAACGAAAATATCATTTTATAACCATTCAATATACTCTCTATCGTGTTAATTTAATCGGGAACACAATTTAAAAAGATATGTACACCGTACAGTATACCAACGAAAATGATAGGAAAACTTGTATAACTGCGTTAAACAATGTGTTTGCTGAACTGTGCTGTACTGCAGCAGGTGTTTCTCCTAAATGAAATTAATTTGATAGAAATATTAAATTCGACCGAAATTAATTCACTTAAAATTCATTTTACCATTTAGTATTTGAACATCAACGAATGCTGACGTTTTGTTGAAAACCGAACATGAATATACGCCGCTGTGTGTTCGCTGAGCATTCGAAATTGATAACCTACTTGTGAGCCATCCAGGTATGGAACTAAATGCAGCAGGGAAATAAAACAGATTTTGCAAATTTTACTACGCCCTTCCCGTGTTGTTCTGTCGACAGTACTCACCTAATATTAACAATCGCATCACCAACTAATGGTTGACTATCTTTGCGCCAAACAATCTTTTTGAAGAAATTGTCATCAAATGCTCCTTTACCTTTAATCCGTACGGTCTGATTGCTGGGCTGTTGGTACTTCTTGAAGCTATCAGAATTTTGCAGCAAGTTATTCGGTTCGGGTACACCAACCGAATGGTTCATTATGTATGATGTAGCTATTTGACACGTTAAATCTATTGTGCTACCGATTTTGTAGTACCTGTCGTGTACTTCGTATCCCTGTTCATCGACGACGCGTAAAGCTGGCGCTGCGAATAGAACATTTTTAAGTATAGATTTTAATATTTTGGGTCCCATTACTTCGGGCCTATTCTTAAGAATAATATTTATTAAAATCACTGACAATTAGCGAAAGTTTCCTGAAATTTATCGAAAGTTTCCTGAAATTCAGCGAAAACTCTGAAATTAAGCGAAGGGTGAAAACTTTGTGAAATTTAGTGAAACTTATGGAAAGTTTCCTGAAATTTAGCGAAAGTGTCCTGAAATTTAATGAAAGCTTTCTGAAGTTTGGGAAAACTTTTTGAAATTTAGTGAAACTTATCGAAAGTTTCCCGAAATTCAGCGAAATTTTACTGAAATTTATCGAAATTTTCCTGAAATTTATGAATTTGAAATTGTTGACAACTTGATGAAATTTATCGAAAGTTTCCTGAAATTTAGGCAAAACTTTCTGAAATTTAACGAAAGTTACTGTTTATTGAAAGCATTGAAAAACATTATTGTTAATTTTTTGTAAATTCATTCAGTTTTTGGTAAATTTCACTGAGTCCACTGTTGACTTGATTGGATTACATTCTCGGTCTTAATGATTTTGTTGTGCTGAATTCTTTCAGACTTGTGAGAACTACCACCATAAAAAAGCGACATTGAACTTAAGAGTATTCGTACACGTCTCCATTCAGTGTTTGAAAATTGAATCTCTTTGAATTTTTCTACAAATAATTTTTGTAGAAAAGCATCGCAATATTGACATAACATTACATACGTCCAGTTGTATCAGTTGGATACTTTCATCGTATCAGCAAAAGACCACATAGAAGTAATCCAATATGGGACTTGAAATTCTTTGGGGTGAATATTTGATTTTAATCAAGCAAATAACGTAAAACCTCCTTGTTGAACAGAAAACGAACGTCAAAGTGACTTCGTTGCTATCCTATATATCCATCCGCTCAAGCAAAAATATTTCTACGATTTTTTTCCGTAATTAAATTCTCATTTATTCATCATGCAGAAAATTAATTACTTTCTTGAATAGAAACAGACCGTCGTCGTCATTCCTCCTCATTCCAAAATCGTTTTCACCAGCATATAAATCGAATGAGAGACCGAAAACATTCGAAATTATCTCAGTTAAATACACTATTCAAAAGCATATAATTGAATAAAGTAACATACTCTTTAGCTTCATCTTCCCAGGAATCCGTGCCATTCATATACACATCTAGACACAATTTTCCAAATATACATTCGGCTGCTACAAAATGACAAAGTTTCCCTAAACTAAAATGCTAAGACGTTGGGTAAATGAATTTTAATTGATCCATTTTGTTATTATTTCTATTAAAATGGTAAATTTCTCTCTCTGCTGGGGATAAATAAAGAGAATTTGCATAAATATTAAATGAACGTTAATTCAAAGAAATAATGTCCTAATGCGAATATCTCAAAGAAGATATGGTAAAAGGGGATATCTCAGATTATTAAAACAGAGCTTTTATGTAAGATAATTGTCATAAATATTATGAGAATGTAGTTTAAAGACTAGGTAGAGAATTGTTATAAAATAGGATTACTGCAAAATTACATTTTACATAACCAGATTTTATATGAAGAGGAAGATGTAAATTTGTTTTTATGGCACTTTTTGTCCTTTCGTTTCAATGGAATGTTTTGTTAAAGAGGATAAATGGTCTGAACAGGTGACATTGGTCAGAACAGACTACAAATGGAATAGTCATTTTTGGGCTTTGATTTCAACTCTGGTTTATTTGTGGGGAGAAAATGGAGGAAAGTTAAAGTAGTTTCCTTTTCAGAAACGGTAAATCATTTGTTTCTCGACTAATTTGATCTTACAACAAAATGAATGTTAAAATCAATGAAGTATAACAACTTGTACTTCTCGCTACTTTCAGCAAAGGAAGTAACAGATTATAATGATTATAAACGCGATATATGTCGTTCGTGGTTGCTAAAAGGTTAATGGGAAAAGTGTTGTTGCTGCCGATCAAGTTATATATTGGAATGATTTCTTAGATACTCTTCTGCTTTAAACTAAATCAAGCATGAGGACAATTTTTTGAGATCGGCTTGATCCACTATTTCTTCAAGTTTTTCCTAGAAACGCTAACGAGCCGAGATGTAATTTTTGATTTTGTGTGAATGCAGATCTTATAATCTAATGGTTTTCTACCCCTGACATTCTACAACATTATACACTCCAACCTGAACTCAAATTGCACATCGCTCATGCCTGAACCAAAACACAAATAGGCTCAAAGCTTCACAGAAATTTTGCTGAACTTTAACACGTTGCTGGTTATTGTAACTTGTCAACTTTAAGCACACCGGAAAGTGCTAAGGGAGTCGAGGAATACCTCCAAATAAATTTCTAAAAATCAAAAATTTGACTTTTGAATTTTATAAATTTATTTGGAGGTATTCGTCGACCCCCTTAGAACTTTCCGGCGTGCCTAAAGTGCCTGCTCGAGCATTCCGCTACGTGTTAAGCATCTTAAGGCTTTCGATGGAATTCAAAGAAGTCCAAATCTCATACATCTCATGTTTTAAGCGCTAATCGCTTGGTAGGCCCTAACGAGGCATAATGTAAATCTCAGCCATCTTATATTGCACAAAATTCAAATTGGTTTCAAAATAACAGCAGAAGTGCCACATGAAGTATGAAATGTACAAATGAAATTGTAGCATTTCTCGTGCCTGACAAGTTACCGATTAGACATTTGAACCTGTCTGGGAACGTTTCGACCTTCCGATGCATAATATAACCTTAGTCTCGACCTGTGAACTATTGTGATGTTAACGTGGATAGCATTTCGAACAGACTTGAGGACTATTTTTTTGGTTAGACATCATTCATAAAGTACGTCATGCCTGACAACTATTGACATCTCTTTCTATCACATTTTCAACTATATCTTGCTTTGTCTCCCGTTGAAATTTAATCGTTTACACTAGGGTTGCGGTGCCACCGCAGCGGTGATGACATTAGTGTCGTCAGATGATTATTTCGCGATATTCAAATCGTACGGAACGTATTCTGAAGCAATTAAAGAAATATGTAAGTAATGGTTGGGAAGTCACAGTGGCTCCGACGGAACTTGTGGTTGGCAGTAAAGGACCGTTAGTAACGTCTAAAGACGAATCAAAGGTAAATGATTCAGTCGAATGATCATCTCTTCGAACTTAATTTACAATTTAGGATGACTGGGCAAAATTAACCGGCTCAACTTCAAAACAATTTGTGAGGATTTTCTGACACCAGATTTAACATATTTTTTTAGAAAATCATTCTTTTTTCAATTACTGCAACGTACGCATTAAACATAAACAATGTGTTACAGGCAAGCACGTCATCTGCTCATTTAGACATTACCATCTGGCCTCAATCGAAGACCTAATCTTCATTTTATCAGAATCACATTATAACAGAAAAATATGTGTGGTAAATGAAAAGTTTAATGACTTAACGATTACCAGCACAGACATGGGTGTAGTTAGTAAATATTATAATATGTGTGTACGCTCAAATCCTACTCCACCTAATAACTTGATCGTGACATCGTAATTCGGCTATGTACACCACGCAAAAGAAGATTTAAATTTAATTCATTTATAGCTGGGGAAATATACATAATATCCATACATACGACAAAATGTTAAAGTGTTCCTTCGTTTTCTCTTTCACTAAATGTACCAAGCAACACTATACCATTATCTCAAATTAATCTCCCCAAAAACACATAAAATATAACTTTATATAACATATAAAGTACTACACTAAGCCCATGAAATTTAATTAGACGTGTACGTACGTATAGTACGGGTATATGTAATAATATCTTTTCTATGAGTTTTATACTCAAATGGTACTTAAATAACATTAAATGCGAGTTGAAAATCTAAACCTCATCCTCACATTTATACATATAACCAATAATAAATTATACTTACGGAGCACTGTAACATTTGTGGCAAAAACTCTGGGTGGATGGGTGCTCACTTGGCACATGTAAAGACCGGCGTCTTCTTTCTGCATCGGATTTATATGAAGCCGCCAATTATTTGGATACTGAAATTTGACCTTAATCCGTGGATCACCACTGTACGTATTATTTCCAACGGTTAGTAATGAAAATTTATCGCTGGTACGACGTATCCACATCACCTATTTAAAGGAACAAAATGAAACATTATCTCGTTTCGGTATTGGAACAAAAGAACGAAAAAAATATGAAGAAACAACCAAAACTCATAAATAATTGTTTGTTTTAATAATAATAATTTTCCGAAAGAAAATTGTTGTTTTAAAATTAATAGACAGTGGTTGGTCGTGTTGGTGTGGGGGGTTCATGTTCATTGAATTTATATATTCGCTTGGAAAATATTTCGATAAATAACTTTTTAATGGGCCACATGCAGTGGAGTGGCCGATGTTTATGTAGCTTTCTATTTACACCATACTAGTGGAATATTCCCCGGCATTGTGCGGGACTATAATGACAAAATATTTAAAAAATAAAGTTTTCTTTTACAACGCTTTTCTCGCAAATTTTACAAAAAAAAATATTTTCACACGTCGAAAGTAACTTTTCATTCATCGAAAGTTATGTCTTATTTTACAAAGCTTTTCAAGCGTCAAAAGTTAAGTTTTCTTGTAGAAGGCTTTTCACGCGTCAAAAATAAATTTTCCACGACAATATTTTCACGCATCAAAAGTAAATTTTTCTTATACACAGCTTTTCACGCGTCAAAACCAAATTTTACGCAACAATATTTTCACTTGTCAAAAATACTTTTTCATTTAAAAGCTTATAACGCATCACAACTAAATTTTACGCAAAGATATTTTCACGCGTCAAAAGTAAATTTTTCTTTTATAAAGCTTTTCACGCTTCAAAACCAAATTTTGCGCAACAATATTTTCAGGCGTCAAAAAAACTTTTTCATTTAAAAGCTTTTCACCCGTCAAAAGTAAATTTTTCTTATACAAAGCTTTTCACGTACCAAAACCAAAATTTACCCAAAAATATATTCACGCGCCTTCACAAAGTTTAATGTTTGCTTGCTGGTTTGTTTGACTCTCTATAGAAACCCAGACCAAAAGTCCTATTGAAAGGGCAGACACACTCATAAGAAAAAGTTGGAACGAACGATCCAAAAACATTTTAACTTAGTGCGTTACTTGACGCGCAATTTTTTTGCCTGTTTACGTCCGGTGGATGCATTCTTTAAACTGTGAAACATTTTTGTAAAGCTTTGTATGAAAAAAATGTACTTTTGACGCTTGAAAATATTTTAAATGAAAAAGTATTTTTGACTTATGAAAAGCTTTTTAAAAGAAAACTTAACTTCTGACGTGTGAAAATATTTTTGTGTCAAATTTCTTTTTGACGCGTGAACTTCGGGAAAGAAAAGTTTGCTTCAATCAAACCAGCAAACGAACATTAAACTTTATATTATAAATACAACATAATTCATGCAACAAATTGTGAACAATGTGATAATAGCCAAACGCATGTTTTAGGGGTCAAATCTGATTTTACTGTAATTATACGACACACGATACGCTCTCTGAACGTGTCATTCATAAAATTAATTGTAAAGGAATGCAGCGGCAATAAAGTGAATGATTTATGGATGTTTTATTGCAACACCGCTATTCAACGCTAAGACGTCCATTTAGCTTACACCTCTACGTACTAATGAAGTTATATGTTAACAAGTTTCCATTGTAAGCCAATTGTAAGAGTTAGTTGAAATACATTATCTCGTGTTTGAAGGGATCTTTATGTTAACAACAACAGGAGAGCGAAGAATGCATTTTCTGAACACAAACTATGTAATTTGTATGGCATGTACCATATAACATCACAGCCGAGCGTATTATATAAATAGCACAAAGTTACAAAGGCATCCAATATTAAAGTAAAAACAGCGAAGAGCTTTCCGTTGTTCGCGTTGTGATACAGCTATTCATAATTTCAATTTCTTGTGAAATTATATGCCATAAAGTTTAATTATTAAAAGATTATAGCAGATTTTCTTTTAGTTTCCGAGCACACGTTGTTTAATAAACAATGTTTATGCGAAATAACTCTATCCACTCCACACACAATGTTGTGTTGAGTCGAGTGGGTTACATAGATAGATAGATATATCGAGAGAATACTTTGAAGCTTAAGCAATTTCTTATTCAATGGAAGACATGTACAAAATTGAAACTTTATTATAACAAAGTTCTGAGAGCCTATTAAAACTGTATTAAATATGAAGACAAATTTCTCATGTGTAAATAGACTTAGATGTATATGTGTGTCTTTTTGGTAGGGTGTTACGTATAAACAAATTTAATTCGTACCGAGAAAATTACGTTGGATTAGCACTGAGGACAAAACATTTGAATTCGAAATTATTCAGGTTCGTGGAAACGAGGACGGTTGGTAACGTATGTCGATGGATGTTTTTTCTTCATTATTGCCTATCCCCATCACAGTGTTAAAAAAGACCGAAAAAACGGCAACCGATTTTAAAGATTTATTGATTTGATAGACCAAAGTTGAGAGTTCCAACTTTGAGACTGCTGTACTTTGAAAGAGCTTGAGCATTCTGTGGAATATCATTTAATAGTGCACAAAAATAAAGGTCCAAGTCAGTCCACTCCACTCAGCCTTGGAAAGTCATCATTTGACCCAAAGGTTTAGTGAGCCATCCTATAGTTTGGAGAATACTTTTTTTACGTCAATGGTGAGCTTTGATGCAATTTTTCTAGCTCTTTCGACTTACATTTTTAAAAGAGAGAAATTTGTGAATTCATAAAAAGACGTTAAAGTTCAGTGAGTTATACTAAGAGGTTTGACCTACTTTTGTGGGGTTTAATAGTTTTGATTATAGAAAACTGCAATTTTTGAATTATTTTGGAAATTGGATAATTTTGAATGTGTTGTAACACGGGGGGCCGAACATTTTGTTGTATGAGGCAAGCGTTACGGTTCTAACAAAATTGTGTCAAACTTGACCCTTTTAGCGTTACAGACCCGGGGGGGGGTCTGAAAAATGTTGATTTTTGCGTTACGTAATTTATGAACGGCCCCTTATCAAAATTTCATATATTTTTTTAAATAAAAGAGTCAACCAGTTTGTTGTAATATTCTGGTCACATATTTCAGACCCGAATGTAAATTATAAGGATATGATCGCACCATAAAAGTGGGATAGAATTTGATACTAAAATGCACCGTAACACTTGCGTGTGCAAATTATGTTTTCTTCCCGGTATCCGATTCAAGATTTCCCGGATTTCCCGATATCCAAAAATGTAAAAGTGACTTTCCGGTACATACATTTCCCGCTGGTTTGTGCAGCTATAATTCTATTTCCCGGTATCCTAAAAAAAATTTCAGAAATTTCCCGGTATCCACCGATACCACCGATACACATAATTTGCACACGCGGTAACACTACCATTTTTCATTTTGCTACAGTAAAAATAAAAGTTCTCGGCTACTCAATGATAGGTGGCAGAGAATGGTATATCGGTAAAAATGAAACTTAGGGAGTTGGTGTCACTGGCAACTGTTAGGGTGATATTAATGAATGCGCACTGTTGCGCACGGGACCCGTACTACGGGTCCCTTTTTATGTTTTCTTCTTCTTCATAATTTATCTATTTTATACTGACTGACTGATGGAAATGTGTGATTGGTATACTAAGAATATTCGACTAAAATTATCCGTAATTTAAAATTTTATTATTTAATCACATCAATTTGGGGTAATTCTTCCAACGACAATGTTAGTAACACCTGCCACTATTGACATTCATTATCCTGCCGTAGTAGTCATTTATACATAAACTAACTTACACGTCAACTATGCGTTCCTACAAGATTCAGAGTGGCATCAACGATGTGATAACATTTTTTTATCGCATTGGTTTTTGGCATCGCGGACCAAACGCCTCACTCAGACAACTGACCATGAAATTATTTTACTGCATTCTTTACTCTCAATTCTCCGTTTCATTGGTAGGTGGGGCAATTATCAATAATAGTATCGGGGAGTCCATATTCTTGTTGGAGTCTTCAATCATAGCGACGGTGTTTTTTGCCAAGTTGTGTTTCTTAATGTGGAAACAAAATGAAATTTCGGAATTTCTGAATGAAATTTGCATATTTCGGATTCGATATGACGAAGACTTTGTTCGTGTCGATGTGAAATTGAGAAAATTTATGACATTCGTTAAGGTAGTGGTACTGGTAACGCTCGTTGCGTGTGTGTTAGAAGGCATTCTCATACCGATTATTAAAAGTGGAAAATATTTATTTTATAAAATTGCATTTCCGTGGGACTGGAGAACTAACGATATTGCATACTCGGCTGCAGTCATCTTTGTATTCATCGAAATTATAATGTCTTTGGCAGCATTTTTGTTTTCTACAATCATATGGTATATATTGTTGAATTGTTCTGTGCGGTATGAAGTGCTGGGGAACGAATTGAGGAAGATAGGAAGTCAGTGTGACATAGAATCAAAAATATCAGTACAGGAGAAGAAAAACATCTTTTCTCAGGACTTGAAGGCGTCAATCGATGACTACTCACAGATAAGAAAGTACATCGACGTCTATGATGATAAACGGTGGTGTATCATGTGTTGATATAAATATTTCTTTTCCAGATTGATAGATCAACTGGAGTCATTTTGCTTCAATTTATTTTTTCTCCAATTTTGTACGAGTGGTCTGTGCATCTGTGGATCCATTTACAGCCTGGCATTCGTAAGGCAAGATACTTTCGCCTCGATTCAAACAATTATTTTTTGTTAATAATAGGACGTCGGAGGTAATACAGTGGAGCGTTTGTGTCACATTTTCAATTTGGCCTATAACATATCCGAAATATTTATGATCACGTTCTTTGGCAATGAGATCCAGGTGTCAAGTGATCGCCTTTCCTATTGTCTATTTGAATCAAACTTCGTTGACCAGACAGATTCAGTGAAAAAGCTTATCGTCATTTTTGGTGAATATTTGAAGCAACCACATCAACTCACCATTGGTAATTTGTATCCCCTTACGTTGGATACATTTACTAGGGTATGTTCTCGTTGCGTACGCTCCCATTCAAATGAATTGTAAAACCTTTCTTATTGTTTTGTTGAAAAACAGATCATAAAAGGCGCCTACAGCATGTTCAATATTTTGCAAAATGGTATGCAATAAATAACTATGTCAATTCAGTGCAATATGAGACAAAAAATAGTCAATCACACGCAGCCAAACTCTCATTTTCTCTTATATCAACACAAAATACATTTAGACACTCTTGTCGATATCTCCTTCACTCCAAAAGAATCGTTTGGCACGACATCCTCTTCGATGCTTTACCGAAGAGAAGCTTTCGCTTGCTGTACACTGAAAGAACAGATTATGGTGTTGGTTATTTTTACTTCAAGCCGTGACATCGTGCCTAACCCATCGTGATGTAAACTGTCGTGTTGATGCGAAACATCATATCGCATTGTTTGTGTGCTTTAGAGAGCTTTTGAAAGCCTAAAAGTTCTTTTGGACTCAATTGGAAAAGTGAAATATTTTGGTGGCTTACAAAAGAAGCTTAAAGCTCTCGAAAGCTTTTTAAAAGCAAAGACACAAATGCGATACCATAATCCACGCCATTAGTCGTATAAATTTATACGTCAGAGAGAGCTTTTTTCTCCTTTGTTACGATCTGTCAGTTTTTCTATTTTGCGATTTAGTATGGAAATGAAAACTAAAATTGAGATATCTTTGCTCTTTTAAGTGGTCTCTCATATTTTTTTGGACCAAAATGTTTTAAAGTGTGTGAAAATAAAACAGATTGTGTGAAAATATTTTTTTCTATTTTGTTATTTTGTTAACGTCAATCGATTCGAAACACATTTTAAAACATTTTGGTCCAAAAAAATATGAGAGACCACTTAAAACAGCAAAGATATCTCAATTTTAGTTTTCATTTCCATACTAAATCGCAAAATAGAAAAACTGACAGATCGTAACAAAGGAGAAAAAAGCTCTCTCTGACGTATAAATTTATACGACTAATGGCGTGGATTTGGCTTAACACGGCAGTAAACTGTTGGATTGTACAATGTTGATATTATGTCGACCGTAAAATGTGCAAATGAACGGAATGTCAATGGGCGTGGACAATGTGGGTTTTAAATTACATTTGGAATGGAAGAGTGGTTTGTGAACTAATGGTTAGGACAGTTTTCTACAGAACAGAAGGCCAGTTTGGATCCCCAGTTGGAGCCGTTTCTATATTTCTCTTAAAATTTAATTTTCAAGGTGAGTAGGTAGATTTCGTGGTTGTGCAACTATTAATTCTTATAGCACGTAATTAGTGTAACACCTATTACACATTCAATAGATAGACTTAAGAATTTCAGCATTTTGTGCTGAACAATAACAATTCATTGGATCGCTTCGGTGTTACTATCAAACAAAACAAAAAAGTTAGAACAACAACGAAAAATGTTCATCGCCTATATAATTCTGAAAATTCTAATCAAAGTTCTTGAGAATTCTTAAAATTGGAAGATTTACGAATTTGGGAACATTGCAAATCGTCTTCAAATTTCTGAAAAATTCTTAGAATTCCTTAGAATTTCTTCAAATTCTCAGGTTCCGGAATTTTCGAGAATTTTCAAGAATTAATTCCTTAAAATTGAAGCTCTCAAAATCCTTGGAAAGGGTTAAGGCCAGGTTCAGCTAGAGGTGTGCGCCGATCTTAAAATAGTCGGCGGCGGTGCGCCGACTGGTAAGGGATCGGCGGCGGCGCACCGAACGAAATTTATAGTCGGCGGCGGTGCGCCGATCGGCGCGCCGATAAATTTACAAAAAATCTAAACTTTCGAAAATAATGCAAAAACATTTGAAAAAGCGTGCGCAATCCTTTTTCCGAACACTGAATTCTTACTATCTTGCGATCTGAAGTATCAACTACTTATACAAGGGGAATCAACTGAGACGTATCTCACCTTTTATATTTTGAATGTACAATTACTGACCTATTATCTTAAAAACATCTAATTTAATGAATCCAAGAATGATTAGTGAGTTTGCGTAAATGACACATAAGCTATAAGTCAACTTATAAGTTGGAAATTTTAAGTCACATCGTCATACTAGATGTTTTGCAGGTTTCTTATTTCTAACTTATAATTTATGTCATTTACGCAAACTCACTACTATTATCTTTCGATTTATGCAATAACCGTTCCCGTTGCCTTTAGTCCATCTTCGATGTAGGAGTGAGATCGTAGTAGAAAGTTTTCGCAAATAAGAGAATTAGATAAACTTAAATTTATAAGTAATAAGTGTATAGACTACGGTGTTACTGCCAGCTACAATGTGCAGATGGCACCAGCTTGTTCATCACAGATGACACGTCAAATATAAACCAACGTCACGCTGAATTCACGACCCATAAGCGATTCATTTGGAAATTTCTATTGAACAAATCGTCGATCACGCAGCGAGCCGTACTTAATAGTTCTTTCGTATCGAATCATAGCCGGAGAATTCCGTCTGTAAAGTAGATTATGTGTCGCATAGTTGTCAAAGTGTAGTCAACCACAATATGTGAGTTTTCATAGTTTAGCTGTGTACTGTGTACATAACCTAATTTCGTGGAATTCAGAATTTGTAGCTTTACATCAAGTACATCACTACAATAAATCGTTTCGTATCATGACCGCTCGATTGCTTACTCAATTCCTCTGATTACATCCCGATTAGCAAGACACAAAATCGACAGTCTCTTCCCCGTGGAATCAACATACGGTAATAAGGTTTTATTTCCCAAATTTTGTACATAAAGCAGCTAAAAATTGAAAATAAAGATATCCGTGTCTCGTCTTTTGACGAAAAAACTTGAAACCGGAAAGATTTTCCACTTTATAAATTCCTGAAGCATGTGATTTGCGCCATTTTCCACCCAAATTCTACATAAGGTCTTGAGTTTGCCACTTTACAATTACAGTAGTATTCACCCAGTTTTGACTGATGCACTGAATTTTGTTCTCTTTCTTCTTCCTCTTATCTGCATCAACAGGCAATAAGAGAAACGTCGTCTGCCGTCTGCCGCGCTCCATTCCATTGCACAGGAAATAGAGTAACGTACCCAAGGGTTCACGTTAAGTGAGGATACAGAAAAGACAAATGTTGTTTCGACCTCGGGTATCGATGGCGGTCCCAGGCCAGCGTGATCTGACCATCCCCAGTTGTATGTTTTAACAAAAAACTCCTTTCTACGCATATAGAAACATAGCAGCATATAGAAACCTGACTTATAAATTAAGAAAGATAAACATTTGCTAAAACCTTGTACTCAGGCGCACACTTTTGTATAGATTTTTCAATTTAAGTTTATATTGCCGCCCATTAAAATGGCTGAAAGCACTAAACGTATAAAATTTCGGCGCGACGGAAATACAATCGGCGGCGGCGGTGGCGTGAGCTATAATCTTTCGGCGGCGGCGCGCCGAAAATTTAGCAAAAAATCGGCGGCGCGCCGGCGTAAAATCGGCGGTGCACACCTCTAGGTTCAGCCCACATACAAAGTACTATGAGTACTTGACGATGTATATATGTAGCCTTAACACTATTCAGTAAAATAGACATCTGTTCTTAGAAACACGGTTTCTCCAAGGTTCTGCAAGAACAGGTTAAGACACTTTCGAGTTGATCACGAAGGCTGTGGCATCAAAATTTTCCTGTGGCGCCAACTAGGTTTGTGTTAATTTACATGACGATTTCCACGTTCCTAACAAAATTTTGGTTTT
This sequence comes from Bradysia coprophila, assembly GCF_014529535.1. Taxonomy (NCBI): domain Eukaryota; kingdom Metazoa; phylum Arthropoda; class Insecta; order Diptera; family Sciaridae; genus Bradysia; species Bradysia coprophila. Next base: position 8,317,091 of record NW_023503501.1, on the reverse strand, counting down.
CAAGTTGACTTTTCACACACTATTTAGGGAGTTCGTTTAACAAATTTGATATCACCCGCCTTCGTGAATGTCTTAGCCTGTTCTTTCAGAACCTTGGGTTTTTCAACCGAATTCTCCGACATTATCTTCTTGCACTACAGCTATTTATTCTCTTTTTTAGAACCATACTACCTATCCTACGAATCCTTCGTGTAAAGTTTTCTTTAAAAAAATGTAAAATATTCTTCGATTCAGCGATTCAGCCTCATTTTTCAATTCTGAACTTATGTTTAATAGTCACTCCATCCCAAAATTCCACATTTTGGTGTGACAGCGATGTAGTCAAACTATTCATGCAACTCTGCTCACTACTACTAAATTAGTAATGCAAATTCGTGGGCAGGATATTTTGTTGTAGTGCTTCATTTGCATTACACAAACACAGCTTTTGCAATAAAACTCACAGAAATTAATTATGATATGATCGCATTCTTGCTTCAATACCTCAAATGCGCGCTGCAAATATACATGTAAAATTTCGGAATTGAATTTGCATCGGAATTTGCATTTTATTCATGAAAATATTCTGCTCAAAGAAGAGAGGAAATACAACCGGACAAATTGTGATTGATTAGTCCAATTTAATTCAATTATCTTTTCAGTGAAAAAAGAAAAACAAAATTATTCCATCAAAATTAAACAAATTTAATTTTCCATTCCGTTTCATCTCAATTATTTTGTTTTATCGATCGAAAAATTAAATTCAATTTAAACGAAACCTCATCAAATTAATGACGAGTATGATATAAAAACAACACGGCAAGCATACGATGAATGTCAACAACAACGTCACAAAGCGAAAACTTTTATTATGCTAAAGTAAAAGCACGAAAAAAAAGTAAAGAAAAAATAAATTACAGTATTTACCGTCTTATCTTTGAGCATTCCAACACGACAATTTAAAACAGCCTCCGTAGCCAAATGAACGCCCACCAGTAACGCCCCTGATGTTGCATTAAGTGGTTCTTCGAAAAATGGTCCCAAATGGTGTTCATGATGGTGCTTGGAATGGTAGGGACGCGGATGAGTGACTCTGTGTCTTAATTCAGGATATGTTGATATAGCTGCAAAGAAAGAAGGCAGAAGAGAAGAAAAAAATGAGAAATAAATGTACCAAGAGATGACAATTTGATAACATAAAAAAATGGTGAGAAAAGTAATTCCGGTTATGGTGTGCTGTTAGGGCAAAGATTGTGCGTTATCTTTTCGCAATAAAAAACGCTCTTCAATTACATTTGTGCCACCGAGAATTGAAATACGACTCTTTTCAGCACTCATTTTAGTGTTGTAAAGTGACTTATTTCAGCATCCGTTTGATGTGATATTACAACACTCAAAGCAGTGTTGATATGGAATTTGTATGAGTTGTTACAGCATTCGTTTGAGAAAATGCAAAGCAATGTGATCGATCAAATTTGAAGAGTGATTGTTTACAATGAAAATTATGATTTTTTGTGCTCTTGTCTATTTCAATTCTCGGTTGGCACAAAGCATGATGTGTTACACGTGTTGTAATGAGATTTTTTCAGCACACGACCCAATTTTCCTTACTCGCTCCGCTCGTAAGGAAAACTTGGGTCTAGTGCTGAAAAAATCAACATTACAATACTTGTAACACAACATACTATTCTAGTGGCGCAATAAATTCTATTTGTGCCACCGAGAATTGAAATACGACGGATTTCAATATCGATAACTAGATTGAAATGTCCAAAATTACAACACCCGTTTTCATGGCTTATTACAACACTCAAACCAGTGTTGAAATGAAATTCGTATGAGTTATTACAGCATTCGTTTTAAAAAAATGCAAAGCAACGTGATCGATCAAATTCGAAGAGTGATTGTTTACAATGAAAATTCTGAATTTTTGTGCATTTGTCTATTTCAATTCTCGGTTGGCACAAAGCATGATGTGTTACACGTATTGTAATGAGATTTTTTCAGCACACGACCCAATTTTCCTTACTCGCTCCGCTCGTAAGGAAAACTTGGGTCTAGTGCTGAAAAAATCAACATTACAATACTTGTAACACAACATACTATTGTGCCACCGAGAATTGAAATACGACTCTTTTCAGCACTCATTTTAGTGTTGTAAAGTGACTTATTTCAGCATCCGTTTGATGAGATATTACAACACTCAAAGCAGTGTTGATATGGAATTTATATGAGTTGTTACAGCATTCGTTTGAGAAAATGCAAAGCAATGTGATCGATCAAATTTGAAGAGTGATTGTTTACAATGAAAATTATGATTTTTTGTGCTCTTGTCTATTTCAATTCTCGGGTCTTGGGTCTAGTGCTGAAAAAATCAACATTACAATACTTGTAACACAACATACTATTATCAACTCAGTGACGAAAAGTAAACCTTCCGTTGGCTTATTTGAGTTTGAAAAACGTTGTAACCGAGGTGGATAAATCCTTTCTTCGGCACTTGACACACTCTGTTTACGGCCAGTGTACGGTCTACGGTGACTCGAGTGTCATTTATTACTCGGAGGTATAATAGTTATTTACGCAACGAGTTGAGAAATGTGGTTGTTTTTGTCATTAATAGTGATTAGTGACCACATCGTGTGACAAACAGCCCTAATTTTTCATCGTGTTGCGTAGTACAACCAACAGATTTCTGCTACCAGCCGCGAAAAGTGAACTTTTGAAATGCAAAGCACCACTGCATGAAGGAAAAATTGTATGATCAATCAAATAGACTGCATTCATGTACACTTCAATTGCCGAATGGTTAGACGTGTTGCTCGATGAGCATTCGGTTTTGGTGTCGGGGGGTTCGAAATTTGGTCAGAGCAGGATCTACGATTATCTTCTATGAGTTCATCGGATAACTATCTGCTGCCGGGGTACGTTTTTGTTCATTTAGTTGTCGCCTTGTTGTCATTTTCATTTGTGATAACATATTGTCTTAGTTACTAGTTTTCACTTAGTTTTATTTTTAGTCTTTTTCCGTTATTCGTAGAGCAGCGAGAAATCAAACAGGTATGGTTAGTCCGGAAGACACAGAGATTTTGTAAACTTTCTCACTTTTATACTATTTTGGCATTATGTTATGAGGACGTTGCAGATGAATCGGCTGATCGGCCATACCTTGACTGGAAGAATTTTGTATGCAACTCAGTGATAAACTACTTTGTTTACTTACGGCCAGAGAACGACTAATTACCGTCTGTGTGAATTTTTTTGTTTCAACATGAGGTATATAATCGTCGCCTTCGGCTTGGAGTACGAACTTCCCACACTCTTCAGCAAAAAAAAGCACTACTTGCGACGCGCTTAGCATGTAATATATGTATATTACACACTTGTCACGAAGAAGTCGAGGCTTGCCGAGACTGATAGTCACAAGTGTGTACTCTGTTTTATCACATAAGCGAAAACGAGACAACAACATAGAGCTGAAGTGTAATTTTTGAATTATTCTAGGTAAGTAATTTTGACATCCGAACACCATTACATTCTTCTTTTCGTATATTATCCTCGGCAGTATCCTCGGCTACTCCTCGGATCAACAAAAATCACACGAAAACTCTACATTTCATCCTTTTGTCCTTATGTAAAATACTATTTAGGCACAATATGTGTATGTCGACATACTCCTCCTGCGGCCTCGAGGGAACAATCACACAACTAATGCTAATGCATGTGACTGTTAGTGGATTCAAAAAATTAATTGTCTCTAGGGACTATTTTACACACAAAATTGTGCTATTAATGCCAGTGACAGAAGAACTCCTTGGGTTCTGTTTACTAAAAGAATTGCACATGACCAAACGGCTCACCGCTTCTACAGCTTGTTTACCGTAAATAAAATACGGAACATGGATGTTGTGGTTTGAAATAATTCCGTTAGTGTTTACTAACTAACTGGACACAACATAGACTTCAAACTAAACTGTCCCGATTAACCGTACGGCATAATATACGAATGGGAGCCACTTGCTACAAACAAACTGCCACTAAAACTAAAAAGTTTTCATTTCGTTTAGCATCTTCGGTAACCACATGAAAATGAAACCCATCAGACAAACTAATTAATTAAAAGCTTTACCAAATTTCATCACTTCAAGCTCCATCGCAACACAATTAATATCCTTTTTGCTGAAAGCGATGTGGTATTTAAATGATCATACTTCCATAGGCTATTATTTACTTGAAACAGAACCTCTGCAAGTGAATTATATTCGAAGTTGGAGTAGTAAGTTTATTAGCATTATATTTAGGTGGAGGAAGTATATGTAGTCCGGTGCGTAATGTCATAGAAAAATATACGAGATTACCATCACATGATGATATCCTCATTAAATGTGTAAGAGAAAACGTGATAACAGTTGAAGAGCGATGGCTAATTCCTCTGATTACTCTAATTAATGTTTGATGGCTAATCTGGGGAGTAAAGGTCTTTAGGCTGCATTAATTCGATTAGTTAATGGGCGATGACAAACGCGAAGTGGAGGAGATACTCGAATGGAATATCAGCCACGAACATAAATGATCATCAGGATTAGATGAAGCTTTCTACTTTTAGGATACCAATCTTAACAAATCATCTTAACAAAAAAAATATTTTCTTTGTAAAAATACCATTGGATCCGACAGCTACGCAAAGTGCTTTATTACCAATTAAAGCCAATCCATCTTAACAAAAAGAAAAATATTCCAAAAAAGCACAACGACAAAAGTCCCATTCGCAAACAGCATAAAAACTGGCTAATAGACTTTACGAACCCGACTACAATTTACCTTTTCAACGCTATAAAATAACAATACATCTAAAAGAGTCGACGACAAGAGTGTTCTTGATAGGTTTTTGCACAGGGACAATTTAGCATATTTGTCATGACGCAGGGAAAAATGCTTGCGGCATACAGCTATCAACTTTTCTCGGTTTTAAATGTTTATTTTTCCATTATATATCAATATAAGGGTTATATTGCACGCCCGGCTGATTTCCTGTTTGAAAAAGGAATAAACCGTGCCAGTCCTACATTTATACACCGATAAATCATAAAAGAGATTAAACATTTATTCGATTGGAAAATAAGTTTTGCTGCGAAAAATGGGTAAACAATTTCGTGTATAAGGAAAAAGAAAATTTTTCTTTGAGGTCAAGTTGTTATATTCCGTAGAGTGGAACGAGACGAAATAAAGTCGACCACTTTTAAGTTCGACTGGTTTAGGACAATTTATAGACGTGCTATTGTCAAATACTAAAAATAATATCAAATCAATGTTGCTTTTGAGTACGTGTACCTATAGATAGAAAAGGTTTAACGCAACTTAAAAAAAGAGCAGGTTACGGTTAATAAATAACAACTCGAACACGAAAACTTTGTCTTAAAATTTATTAAAAGCTTATAAATCTTGTCAGAAAGTTGGCAATAGACTTTAATTTTGTTGAAACAGAATTTTCTTTTTGAATGGCTTTGGTTAATAAATTGTCACTGTAATTTGTGACATTATATTCACAGCAAGAAGACAATTTAGTTATCGACAATTTAACCGGTCACGGACGGTTAACATTCCATGTTAACAATATTGTCTTCAGTAATAAACGACAAGCTCTGATAAAATGCCAGCTGATGACGCAAAGAGCATGTTCAAGAAAATGAAGTAACAGATTCGAAATCAATACTGTGAAAATTCTTAGATCACATGAAGTAATAGATCTGATATAGATAGATAGATAGATAGAGTATTGTTTGGTAGACAATTCTCTGTTCTACATTCATCCAGCACAATGCGTTAATCATCGACGGACTAGGTGTAGATTTCTTGCATTGAAGGATGATGCGAATCGCTCTATTTTGCAGTTTTTGCATCCTATTGACTTTATTTTTCCACATGTAAACAGTAACGACGGCCAATTTTCAAAGTGACAAGCGATGATGGATTTCTATAGCCAAATGCGGTGTTGAATCTGCTAATCCTGACCAAAAAATCACTTTTGTTTGCCACTTTGATAGGTAGTCTACGTGTATCTTCATCTTCATTTTACGATACGATCTACGATTACTCCCAGATATTTGAACATTTTGACTCGTTCGATTTCACTTCCATCCAATATTATGTATACGTCCTCAAGCAAGATGGGTATCTTATAGTACTTGCTGATATGCCTGCTTTCTGAGATTGTGTAAGTGTATCCACGCACTTACCGAGGTTTAGCTCTCTGTTTAAGATAAAACAATCAAAGCTGCTGAAAGCCATTGTTAAAATGTAAACGAAGAGCTAAACGGAGTAAGTGCGATTACAGCTTAAGTTGCAATATGGTTCGTGCATTAACCGCAACCAAAGTGACGCAATGCTTCAGCTGTTTTTCATACAAACTCGAATTACTCAAAATAAACAACTTATCATAGCACTGCTTCTAGCATTATCACTTGTGTGCCAAGAAACCACAACTCTTTTCGTAACGAAAACAGTGCAACGTCGAACGTCTATTCTGATACTAAGAGTCTCCAAATTATATCCTAATGCAAGGAGCAGTGCGCGAATCTACAGGCGTACATTGTCAACGAAACGTGGCCCGACCATAATTGATCCATAATTGATAATGGGATTCAATAGAAAGAATTAGGCACACAACAGCTTTGTGGTGAAGTGCAAGCGTAATTAATCATCCGCTCAGCGACCTTATGATCTTAATCACTTAGAGGAAAAATGAACTTATCGATGCAACGTAACTTAAAATGGTGCCATAAATATTTCTAACACTCAGTCGGTTTTGATCCAGCGTTGTTGAGAGGAATGTGAAAATTTTTCAAGAAATCGTTTCATGTCATAGATCCGGTTATTGTGGATCGCCTAGTTTCACCGAGCTATTACAAATTTTCCAACTGTCCCGTTCAAAAGCTATTCAGCACTTTAAAATCGATCGATAACATTGCCATAGTACGAATTCCGTTGTATCCACCACTGACTTTATACGGTAGAATATAAATTGCTATAAATGATTCCTCAAAACCGACTGGAACTCAAATTTGCATTAGAAATTTAACTGCACTACAATCCGGTTTAATTGCAATTATATACATACATATTCAGTGTGAAAGCCAGGGCCTATTTGTGGAAAATTAATTTGCTAAATTTGCTAGACATTTCCAAAATTTGCCAGACTTTCCCAAACTTGTCAAATGTTGGCACAAATGTTTTAGCAAATTTTGGAATTTTTCCAAAAAAATAGGCCCTGCTGCAAACGTCAAGCCCAAAATATAAGTTAGTAAATAAATAGACGCCATCATACACAAATATCCATGCACAATATGATAACAAGTCTACTTACATGGTCTGTTTGTTGTAATTGGACTGGTGTATGCAAATGTAATTTCCCTTCGGGAGTTAGACATTGCTTCTGATGTTTGCATTATCATGGTATCTGATACGGATGGTGTTAATTCATCAGTAATAGTGGTGGGAGATTGTGACGCTTCGAGTGTTGTTCCCAACCCCATGTCATCGTCTATCGTTTCGGATGTTTCATTGAATGCAGCTTCAGTTATAACTGCATCTGCAAAAAAAATTAAATTTTTATTGAATCGGTCACGATACATATAAACACTGAAACCTTCAGCCTACACAAACTATATAAACACTGAAGGTAATGATGACCCTCAGCGGATCAGAGAAATTACGGATCCAAACTTTCAGGTGAATTCATTTTCGTATGTTGTCTAACTTAGACTTGTGCAACATACCGCCACTAAATCGTTCCAAATTCACCACTAGGTGCAACTTGACGCAAACGAATTCAATACGTGTGCAATATGACGGAGCTAAAATTCACCTGAAAGTTTGGATCCGTGTGTAACTGTGGATTTGCATTACCTTAAGTGTTTATATACTTTGAGCCTATCAGAGTTTTTGTGGATCCAAACTTTGAGGTGAATTCATTTTCGTAATGACTTGTTCAACATGACGGCGCGAAATTGTTTCAATTCACCACTAAATGCAACTTGTCGCACACGAATTCAATAACGTGTGTAACATCAAGGTATATAAACATATTGAAGGTAACACAAACCCACAGGGAACAGGAAGAAATACGGATCCAAAGTTTCTGGTGAATATAAAATTTGTTATGTTGCATCCGTTTAACACAATAATGTTGTTGGAACTGTGTTGTTTAGTGTTGAGTTTTGCATGTGCTACAACATGACAAAGTGAATTACACTTGTGTCCAACATTATAAAAATTACATTCACCAGAAAGTATGGGTTCATGTGTTCTTGCGGATTTGCGTTACCTTCAGTATGTTTATTCACCTTGTGCAATTTGACGCAGACAAATTCAATATGTGTGCAACATGACGGAGCTAAATTCGCCTTAAAGTATGTATCCGTGTCTAACTGCAGAATGGCAGAACCTTCAGTGTTTATATACTTTGGTATATTCTACTACAGCGCATCTGTCAAGTAAAACTTTAACAGATTCATAAAACGCTATGACGCACCCATAAGCTATTGATTCGATTAAAATTAATTTTAATTTAATAAAAGGGATTGTTGATGTTTGTCAATGAAACTCATCTCGTCGATCCTCCTAAGTCATAAGTATATAATCGGAAGCACTCACCCACACACGTTTCGTTATCGTCTATTGCTATTTTCCAACTTGAACATTGTATGTTGAGACATCGAATTACACAGTCGATATCCAATTCAATGTTGAAGTTGGTGGTTGCTTTCATTCATTAAGAATCTCTTGAAAACACAAGTATGACTTCGACAAACGGAACAATTTTCGATTAAATTAAGACTTTCGAACTAACACGTCCTTGTCTTTTCATTATTGAGTTGGAACGGATTTACTTGTGCGAAAGGAAATTTTTGGGTGAGTCAGATTACAAACAAGCAATTGAGAATTTCATTTGATAGCTAAGCTGTTAATTGAGGTTCTTTCATTCAGCAAAATTAAATTTTAATTTGCTGATACGAGCACACAATTCCCGTCTTCATTTCGCTCACGCACATAAATTTATGCCTGCAACTATTCACAAGCTATAGCCGTTATGAATGATTAAATTTACCCTATATATTCATGTACCATAGTGTGCCATACACTTAATTTAGCCGTTTCAGAATCGCAACATCCTAACCACATTTATTTTAGTTTGCTGTTTGAAAATTGTCTAATGTGTTCTGTTACTCTATGCAAATTCGTTAATTATGGAAACATTTGCATGCAGAAGTGCATGCGACAAATGAATGAAAGTTTTCCGTGGCCAACATTTCTGGTTAAATACGGCATTTACTTCTCGCTGGTAAAGTTGCTGACGTTTTTTTTTTAAGTTTACCCATTGACTGTTCAAGAGGGCTGGAACATCTGCTCACGCAGGAGTAACTATCGAAAATGTGATAGCGATAATACACTCGACAATTTTCTATCTCAGTTGGAACGGACTTGATACTAAAACCTTGAATGATTAGAATAAATAAGAATCAAGAAAGAAAAATCTTTGATGATAACAATAGACTCAGAATATTGGTCCAAATATCCTGTTGTTCTATGGATTGCTTTCCTCGTTGAAATCATTACACTGGACTGGACCTAATCTACTAAAAGTCTTTTATGTTTATGGTCTGTCTAACACGAAAATTGAACCGATTACTCAAGTCTGAACAGCGCCTGATTTGAGTAATAACACTCAAAATTTTTTTGTCAAAATCCATAGAACGCAAAGTGGTTGCTCTAAGATGGACTTTTATGATTGGTTTAAGACATTCGACCGCTATCGACCTTTTGCATTTATATGAAGTTTAAAATAGTTATTTATGTAACGTGATGTATATGTGTGAGTGTTTTCTCGCACGCGATGTTCGTTTGTCTTACGAGCAACGCGAGTAAGACAAGAACATCAAAGTGCGAGAAAACACTCACACATATATACATCCAGTTACATACAACGTTTTATGCATGCGATGTTTCTCGTTTCAGTGCGAGAAAAGTTTTCTCGCACGCGATGAGAAACATCGTGTTGCATAAATACCATTTCTTATCACTCAATGGCGGCGACACTGTTATTCTGGTAAAATGCTCTGTGAACACAATACCATTTTGCACATGTACAACTCTAGCGAATCATTGTTAAAAAGAAATTTCAACTAATCATCAAATGGGTAAATGTGGCTTATGAACTATCCAATGAAACGAAGCTTCGACAGTAGTTCGCACCATCATCGCGTCATTATGGTTGGAAAACGTGGTCAACGGTTCAGTGCAGTCCCTTGTGTCAATCCGCTTGCTTGACGTTTTTGAGTTTTTCCGGTACCATAATATGATTGGCAAGGAAAAGCTGTGGAACAAATTTTCTTTTTCTCAGTACAGTTTCTTGGCCAACGGAGCGATTTTTTCTGACCCAAGGGCTTGGACTAGTTGGGGAATACGAACCATTTTTGTTTTGAAAACAATGTTATTACAGCTGCAATGAAATCCGAATTGCTTAGATGGACATGGTGTGAAAAATGGATAACGACCGGATAGCCAAAAAGTATATAAAAAATCAAGAAATTCGATGGAACTTGATAGAGAGGACAAACCACAGAAAATATGTTGAGATTGTGAGATTGTTGAGAATGGTCAACGAGTTGAGGAGGACATTAGCGAGTCAGCCAAAATTCGCTTAAAATTCGCAAAAGTGCTGATAAGTGACGGGTAAGTATTTTTTTTTACCATCAATGGTTGTCTCCTCTTGTTGGTTATTGAAATATATTAGGACTAAATACGCCACATTATAAACATTCAAGTTTGCTCATCTAAATTTGTAAACGCTGCTGATGGTGGCACACCTGCTTAGTCTACCTGACACGAATAAATGAGAATATACCTTCACAAGTCTCTCATTTACCAAGTTGAACTACGGGATACAGAAAAAAATATTTAAATTTACCGTTCTCGGAAAATGAATACAAAAAAAAACGACCCAAATTAAACATTCAACTGATACGGAACTTTTGAACTTAAATTTGCATTCGACCATGGTAATTATTCGAGTCACAAATTGTGGTAGCTTTCAGTATAAAATGTTGTACCCGACACCCGATATACCCGAACATTGTTAATTCTAATAAAGAGACAATAAATTGTTCCCGAAACTTTTTTTTCCCTCCTCACAAAATTGATTTTTTATGTATTTTTTATTTATCGAAAAATTTCCATGAAAATGACAAATTACCCTAATTTTCTGTATTTCACCCCGGTAAATTAATACACATCCACCAAACAACAACAAACTCATTTAATAATAATGATGTAATGTAACATGTTTAACTACAACAATTTGGAACTTTTTTTTTTCTTCTGCTCACTCCCTCCCCATCCATCGCATAAAGAAATTTTAATATCATCAATCATGGCAAGAATTTCACTCAACGGTGAAAACTCTCTAACCGAAATGTAATAAACCACATAACGTCAACCATAAATGGATTTTATTATGCAAGTCACAAATAAATGGAAAAAACCTTTTCGCGAAAAATAAATAAACATTTTCCGAAACCGATTTTTCGTTACAGTATTCATGCCTTGAGTAACCTCATATTTAAAAAAAAGAGAAAAAAATCGTTACAGTGCATTACGATGATGGGGTTATGGGGATGATACTTCGAAAAAGAGGTAAATGTAAATGACTTCGTCAGAAAAAAAAATGTTCCAGAGAAAAAGTTGTGAAGACTCTATCAGTCTATAGCTTAACTTATGTCCTATTTATACGTCATGTCAGTGTGCCTCTCAGACATAATGTAATAGGGGTAAACAGTTTTGCTGCCTACAGCCCGTACGTACGATTGACTTTTGACATTTCACAACGGATGACTTTTACTAAAACATTTTCCCACAGTTTCCCGATTTTGCTAATAATTACCAAATTTTCCATGAAATATTTTTTTTTGGAAAATTACAGTTTGTTCACCTTTAGAAAACACAATTTTAGATTTATCAGAGTTTTATAAGTCATCGATGTCAATTAAGTGATTAGGCGCTTAGGTATCATAACCTGGAAACACTTTATTGACTGGGAACCTACTGTAAGAAAAATATAGAAAAATCAAAGAAAATATGGGCCAATCCAAGAAAAATGTTCTCCCAAAAATAGTCACTGCACTAAATGTCAACAGTTTATCCCTACTTCAGCATAAACGTTTACCCCTAATGTTTCCATTCGGAATTAAATAAACGCTCGGAAAATTTCTTTTACTTGGAGTTGTTATTATAGCTACCACTTAGCACACCGAACGAAATCAAGGCGATATAGTTCGTGTAGCAAATAAAGAGGAGTGACTGTCCTTTTTGAAGCACGAGTCTAACATTTTAGCAATACTGGTGGTTTTTATGCGAATTATTATGCATACCATCATCATTTCATGCGTAAACAGTCGCTTGACAATACCGTTTGATCACTAAATTTATATGCTCCATAAATTGAATAGTAAAATTGGAAATTTTGGTTTCATTATATGGATGAAAGTGTAATCTGTTTTATGGGTACGAAAAATGCTTGTACAGAGTTGGAGGCGAAATGGAGTTAAGCTGTTTGTAGAGGGATAAGTTTTTGCTTACTTTATTTGTAAACATTTCGATTGGAATTTAAATCTCAATAAACCATGCTCGATAGTAGTAATTGATAGTCATGTTGGTACGTTTTTGTTCACTGTATCTTTATGCATCACATAAGTCTGCTTGGTACAAGTAATCCCGCTTATTCTAATTAATATTTTTTCATGGAAATAATTTTGTAATTTCCCCCTAAAATCAGCGAAAATTGTTATGGAAAAGCTTTCCAAACACAACTTTATCTCGGAATATCAATCTGCTTTTCCATTGAAATCGGTCTTTCTGCTATTTCAGAGTTTAATTTTCATTTCAAAATCATTTTTACTCCCATTCACTTGTTATGTCTCTTCATCGTTGCAACGGATTAGCAATGCCAACGTTATTAAAAATTTAACGTAGAGCGGTGGACGAACCACTATCTAAAAATAAATTCGCCGCTCCCAGTGATTGCTCGTTCTGTAACTAAGCAATGTAACACTGTGTTATGCTTCCCTGCTTTCAGTTCATCATAAAGTCATAAAGACATTTTTAACACTCACTGTGACTACTGATGTGAATTTTAAGGTTTAAAATGCATAAGCACAAACACAGCTGCATAGCATGAATAGATTCCCGGTCCTGTGTAAATCGCATACTGACAATAAAATTCTATTGAAAGAAAAATGTTGACAGAGAACGTCAGTGAAACTTAAGCATGAACTTGCATCCGCTGTTTTTCAGATGATCCAATCATACAGACACAACTGCTCTTACATCACTACCCCAAGCATACGTGGAGGGATTCTTTTGATAAACAGCCTACTGAAATCGGACGCATTTTCCAGTGGACTTTTTTATATGTGCCTAGAAAGGTATTCGACCATAGAAGCCAAAACCACTTTCAAAAAAATTCTTCGAAGTTTGTGTGGCTGGTGAAAGGTGATCAAAAACCGAAAACTTGCACTTTTCTCACAAAAATTTCTCTAGTTACTCGAGCCGTACAGGGTCGTGTGGGCTGTCATTAGAAAGGTAATCACATGTACTATTGAGCCGAATAGGGACTTATTGGGTTTAAAATTCATTGACGGTGAAATATGTGTAGTTGAAGTTTTCAACCGAAGACTTACACTGTTCTTACTGAAATTTCTCGAGGTACACAAAACGAACATGGTCGTGTAGGGTGTCATTTGACAGGTAATTTAATGTGCTTTTGGGCCAAATAGGATCTTATGAACTTTGGATGCATCTATGATGAAACATGCACACCTAAACATTTCAACTTCTATTTCATCGTAGATGCATCCAATCCACCTAAGACCCTATTTTGCCCAAAAGCATATTAAATTACCTGTCAAATGACACCCCACACGACCATGTCCGTTTTGTGTACCTCGAGAAATTTCAGTAAGAACAGTGTAAGTCTTCGGTTGACACCCCACACGACCCTGTACGGCTCGTGCAACTGGAGAAATTGTTGTAAGAAAAGTACAAGTTTTCGATTTTTGATCATCTTTCACCAGCCACACAAACTTCGAAGAATTTTTTTGAAAGTGGTTTTGGCTTTTAGGGTCGAATACCTTTCTAGGCACATATAAAAAAGTCCACTGGAAAATGCGTCCGATTTCGGTAGGTTGTTTTTCAAAAGAATCCCTCGTAACTATTTTACCCGTATAAGCAATCATAACCACTTTGATTGGTCTGAACGGGTCAGCTTAAACACAGCTAAAGCAAATTAGTCTAATTTTCACTGACGTCCCCTGTAATAATAATTCGCGGGATAAGAAGCATTTTATTGTCATCTATAGACAATGTAGTCGATCAAATTAGAAAACACAAAATGTAGATTGACATAAAAAATGCATGACTCTACTTCTACGGCAAACGGCAATCATAATCAGCAATGATGTATTTGACCGAATTGATAATTTATTTTTTACGTAGATTTTACAGGAGTTTTTACCAGCAACTTGAAAACTTATTCTCCACTCCACATATTTCACCTTAATTTCTACTTAAATTGATGAATGGTTTTCTTTTGAGTTTTAGATGAAAATTATGTTCACAAGATCCTCTTTCGGGTACTCAAGCACATAAGAGACGATTACATTCTCTTGAAGGCAAATTCGTTCATAAAACTTCAGAATTTACATTCCTAAAATTATTATAGTTGCGTGCGTTGTACACAGCAAAAGGTTCTTAAAAAATTCATATTCATGCACATTATTCCTCCAAGGTGTACCGCGCTGTAATGTGCTTCATAACCAAATTTATCAAAACAGAAATTCTCGTACAAATTATGAAGGATGGACGTTTTCATTCAGATTCGTGAAGGAAAAACTTTAACGTGCCCTTGAGACTTTTTTTATTATATATTTTTACGGATAAAAAGGTTATGTAGGGCACGAATTTTGTGTGTTGAAGATGTGACTTTGTCTTCGTCGAACACATATTTCAGTGTGTAATACAACGCAGATGATAAATTCTGTTAAAAAAAAGAATCTACGTTCCAAGTTCCAAAGAGTAAATTCATCTTACAGGAATATCTACATCGTTTCGGGGTGTTTGTTAAAAAAAATATTCTTAACCAACAATAAAAACCGAGGTAACAAAATTTTCATTACAAAAGGGAATAAATTTTTGCTTAAAAAATGTTTTTGCCACGATTTTCACCTTCTCGCTACACCGCTTTTATAATTCCGTTGACTGAAAGTCAGGGTCTTATGACAGAAAATAACCTGAAACGTTCGTAACGTTCTGCATTGACAAAAAACGTTAAATAGAGGATAGAGGAAACGTCCGTAGCACTTGCTCCCGCAATAACTCGAGTAATTCTTAACCGATTTTCAAAATTTTGTTTTTTATTGATGGAGAATGAAAATTATGCTTATTTTCCTGTTACCAAAGAAGTACTCCGTGTGAGAGACAAAATTGATTTTTTTCAATATTTGCTTTGTTTCTTTGACAACTTGCTCTCTCACGGAATACTTTTTGTCGATTGGAATGGAAATTTAAGTTCGCAGATGGGCAATATTGGAGTAATGAGATGGGAGTAATTGTAAACACATTTTTCCTTGTTACCACGAAATTTTTGCTTTGGTTGGTTGTAAATTCCTTGATCGTTAACTTGAGTAATTCACAACGGATCTAAAGAAAAATTTCTTATCCAACGAGTAATGAAATTCTGGATTTCTGGTCTAACAATCTATAAGTACTTCCCAAAGTTGTTGTTTGCTTTCTTGATAACACGATTACTTGAGTAATTCTCAGAGGCTTCCAAAATCGTTGATGTGAAAATATGTTCTTATTCATTCGGTCTTAGTTCAGTAATGTGAGTTTTGAAGGTAAGGTAAGTTTAAAGATGGTTTTACATGACATTAAGTGTTTTCTGATGGTTCCGATCAGTAGCTATAGTTAAGTTCGAAGATTGGATATTTTATTGGACTAGTAATCTGGGATCTAAAACAATTTTTCCCTTTCGAAGGCTTACACACACGGAATTTTGAAAACCGACACATTTTCTATTTCTGTGTTTTACTTGAGTTTCTGATTTCTCCATATAAAAATACATGCAAAATTCACAAAAAACCAGTAAATCACGAAACAGAAAATGTGTCGGTTTTCAAAATTCCGCGAGTGTATGAAAAAGAATATTTGAAAGAGCGTGAACATTGCGGCTAGAGCGAAGCGAAGGCCATAATTCGTGTGAGTTTCATTTTTTCAAGAGGTAGGCAAGAAATATGCCATCTTTTCAGCGCTTTTTAGTAAACTCATATTTATTGGGAGTAAAACATCGCTCGCTGAACCTTCAACTCATAGCTCTGTTTGTTTCTGCAGAAAATTTTATCAAATTTGAGATGAGGCTGCTGTTTTCTAAACGGCCAGTGAAAATAAAAGAGATGCACAATAATTGATGTAACAAATGGACCATTCTTGCAACGCTTTTTCATCTGACTATGATTTTGTGTTCACTAACTGAGACTGCAATTATTAAAAATTTTATTCAGTCAAGGGACCTGACCGACTCAATAGGTGGGGCCTAGTGTATACATAAAGGGAAATTGGTGCGATAAAATACATTTTTGAAATATTTCCCTACTCTCATGTCTTATATGTGTGAGTATACTTTGTGGTACTGAGAGGACGATGCGATGTTTCGTTAAACGATAAATTTTTATTCTTTTTTATCACAATCGGGGCATAAACTGCCTACCTCTTCAAAGAACCGGTTTGGATGTCACGTTTGGCGTTGAGAACTGGAACAAGAAATAGGTACGAAACGAAAAAAAAGTCCCACGGAAAATGATTGAAAGAAGAGGAAAGTTTTTTCTTTCTTTGTTTTTTCTTCTTCGCATTTTTTTTTTGTTGTTGTTTTTGTATTACATTTAGGTAAACACATAAAGTTAAATAAGATTCGCATGTTTCAACAACAAATCTTACACAACTTTTCAGGATATCGCAAAACTTCCAGCAGATATTTCTGGTATCATTTCTTGTGTACAATCTCTCAAGAGATATTTATATGTCTCTCTATCCCTGGCGATGATACACGACCGACGGCAGATATAGTTAGAACGACATTTTTGATATATAATGTAAACATTAGACATTTTTCCCCCTTTCGAAAGATAAATTATTTAGCATTCCAATGAAATTTCCAAGAAAACTCTCGCATCAGAGTTGTGGTATGTTCGTTAAGTGTTTCCCTTTGATTCACTTCACGCTTTCATTTTATTCGACTGTGACAAATCTTTTTTGATGGTATGCTTCTGGTTTGCTTTCTTTTCTTGTTACATAATCATCAAGAAAATTGTACGAAAGGTAAATCAGCATTGCATAAATGTGATTCGATTGTTTGCTTAGTTAGGTCAGAACGAAATAGAATAATGTTATTTTAGTAAGTCTGGACTTAGAAGTTACGAACCTTGAACCTGAATACGGACCTGTAATCCATGAAGGTCTGTAATAACGATAAAGATTCCTAAGCGGGACAGGTTACGGATTGTCACAAGATAACTGATGCTCAATTAAGTTCCAAACAATTTTTTTTATTTTTTACAGATTATATCACTTTGTCTCGTATCATATGCCGAAAAAAGTTAAAACTTTTTTTATAAATCATTTTGAAAGTCACTAAAATGTCATCAAACATTTTTGTATTTCGATTCGAATTTTCGTGTTTTCAGTGACTTTCAAAATGATTTATAAAAAAAGTTTTAACTTTTTTCGGCGTATAATACGAGACAAAGTGTCTTATAATCAGGTTCTCCATCGATAAAAAATATTAAAAAAATTTGTTTGGAACTTAATTGCGCTCTTAGAGATTATTCATAAATTACGCAGCGCTGGCAGTGCTGGCATCAAAATTAAATCTTAAATATCTCGAGAAATGCGAAGTTAAAACTATGTTCTATGTTCTAACCTTATAGACCATAGTTTCAACTTCACAGACCGCCTTTTTTTCGAGATGAGTCAATTCGCCAAAACTTCGAACAACTTAAAAACAAGCCATCAGCTATTTTCGGCGGGTACACAGTAATCGATTCAGGTGATCCTCCTGAGTCATTTGCAACAAAAAAAAAATCCTCGAAATAATTATGTTTTCACGCCAGAAATCATGAAAAAATGTACTGCGCGAGGGTGACCAAAATAGTTTTTGTTGCATATCACCAAGAATACGTAACGCATTTATCTGAAATTATGGTCATTGGTAGAGGTGTTGACGCCGCATAAGCTGGCCTTTAAAACATTTCGAAATTTTTCGTGTATGTGGTGCAGTAGCTATTTTAGGGGAAAAAAATTCCAACTTTTGCAGAGTGTTTTCAAAAAGTTACAACGATAGACTTCGAAGATATGGGTGTCGTTGGGTAGGTAGTGACCTCTACTATCCATGACACCATGAACCTACCGCGGCACGACTTTCGTTGAGCTTCAATTTTGATTGAAGTATACTAACACAAAAATTCTCAAAGGTCTCAAAGGTCAACATATGCGTCCTCAACACCTCTGCCAACCACCATAATTTCACATCAATGCGTTACGTATTCTTGGTGATATGCAACAAAAACTATTTTGGTCACCCTCGCGCAGTACATTTTTTCATGATTTCTGGCGTGAAAACATAATTATTTCGAGGATTTTTTTTTGTTGCAAATGACTCAGGAGGATCACCTGAATCGATTACTGTGTACCCGCCGAAAATCGCTGATGGCTTGTTTTCATGTTTCATACAACTTGGTTGAAGTTTTGGCGAATTGAGTCTTAAGATTTAATTTTGATGCCAGCACTGAAAAAGCGCTACGTAATTTATGATTAATCACTTAGATGGTACTAGAAGAAATTTGACAGGCCCGGACTTGCCATATGAGGCGACTCAAAAAATAATTTGATTGAATTTACTATATTTTCGCTTTTCAATAGAGCTTTTTGGCGCTTTTTCTTCACTATTTGGAGCCAGTGTCCGGACCTGAATTTGCCCACTCGCTTCCCAATGATCTCAAAGCTTTCATACATTAAATAAGTAAAATAAAATCTCTTATCATCACTTACCCGTTGTAATAATCATTTGATAAAAAATAATAAATCCGACTGAGAGTATTTCTAATTTTACATTCTGCTTACGCGTCATGACCGCATTTTAGACTTTTACATATCAACACTACAAATTTCAAACAATTATTGTGAACATAGTTGACCGAGTTTTGTATGAATTGTCCTTGCACTAACTAGTCAATCATCGTCGGTACGTCAATAGTGATGAATCTGAAATTAGAAGATAGAAAAAAACTGGATTAATGATGAGTGAATTTTGTAGGGGAAGGTTGTAATTTAAGTATTCAAATCAAAGTTTTACGTTACAACAGAAACCATTCGCCGATTTTCGGTGTGAAAAGTCAGACGAAACGAAGCTTTGTGTTACCGAAGTAGAGGCAGAAGGGATTGCTTGTTTATAATTTACATATTGACAGACTGCCCTACAAGAGACTTAGTGCAAAAGAGATGCACGATTTTGTAAGAGAATTTAATACGTTTACCTACGCTCTCAAAATCTTACATGTCTTTTGCACTCAGTTTTTTATGCGTTGTAAGGCCGATCTACTTCTCGAAATTATAGACACAGTACGAAGTCTGGTGTCGAAACAAAGATTTCAGCGAAGTGGTTCTCAAGTCATGTAAGTCTACTATTTTCAACTTTTGACACCAAGGTACCGCTCACATTGCCCTGCAGATACTTTGGGTCTATAACTCAAGGAAACAGGTTGATGTCTATAAGATATTGTTATTTAACAATATCCCTTCTGTCCACACGTGGGCATAATCAAGGGCATAATTAGATCCTTTACGCAAATACTCTTCTGAATTCTTCGGAATTCAAATTTCCGGTTCGAAGAATACTGAGAAATCAGGCTGATTGCAACTTGTAAAGTGCTCAGAAATAATGTGTTAGGTTTCGGTATTGCTTAGGAACTATTTTTGGGAAAATATTTCCCCATATTTTCCTAAAAATTTCCCAATTTTCCCAAAAATATTTTTTGAAAATTTAATAAAATCGAGGAAAATATGCAAAAATGTTTTCACAAAAAATAGTCACTGGTAAAACCAGGCTGGTATTGCTTCCTATTTTGGACTAAAAAATAAAAGTATTTCTGCTCGAAGAAAAGATTTTGATTTTTCTCAGATGACAAGAATCCTTCATATTTTCCCGGCCTTTGCTTTCAGAGGTCCAACAACTGGACAAAGAAGTTCATCCACTTCAGAGATAAAGAATCAATCTAGGTGCTAAACTCTTGAGTTAGAGCTTAAATTTGCTTCAGTGGATCCAAATAGTAAAAAATTGTTACAAAAAGTAGGGATGCCTGATCTACAATTTCCTCAATGTGTATTTTAACACTAAACATTTGAACATAAAATAATACAATCGTTGCCATGGTTGTATATGAGGCTGTATTGCAAAAAAATAATGACGACTTTTAGTAACTCTAACTGATTTCAGTAGAAAAATTATAGCAAAGGTCAGAGGATTTTTGTGATAACGGCACCAGCTATCGGCGTAGCCTCCTCATCGTCGCCATTCGAGGCCATAAAAGACAAATCAATCAATAAATAGTTGAAAAACGGAACGAAATTTTTAGCTGAAATCACGACTTATTTTTTCAAGTTATTTATCGAGTTTTCCTGATAGCAATTTATAGCGGGGTGGTCACATTTCGAAAATCCAAAAATGTTTTAAAATAAACGTTCTCGCTGCTATATTTATTAACGCAAAAAGCTATAAAATCGCACCCAAATCCATCGTTGACAATAATAAATATTGGTAACGATATGATTTATATACTATTTGTTTATCATTACAATACCAATAAAATAAATATAAAAATTAATTTTGAAAAAAAAAAAAAACGAACGAACGGAACGACATTCAGTTGATTGTAATCTGTGAACGACCATGTAATATACACACAGGCGATGTGTGGTGTGGTAGGTTGCTGACAAAAATGTAAACACTCAACGGTTTTATATGGAGTGCACAATATATTAAAGTGCACAACACCAAACTTCATTCCCCATTCCACTTCAGAAATCTATTTTATTACGAACTGAACATTAAATGTTATATGTAGGGAAGCAGGTTTTATAGAGTTGCACAGAATGAGTACTATGCATCATCAGCAGTGAATAACTGGGACTGGGGAACGCGACTAGAACGTGTAAAGTGAAAAAGTAGATAGCAAACGTTTACAGTGATGTATAATGTATATGCGAAGAAAATGTAAATTTTTGTTACTCGAACAGAAGGATGAACAGCGTATTTGCATGAGTAGTTTATTAGATTGAAATATCATATTTTTTACGATGGGACTTGTTATTTACCGCTGCTGGTTGACACTTTATGTAGAAAATTATTGCCAGGAAAAGTTCGAACATTGTTGGAACGAAATCGTTCGGTTTGGCAAGGTTGAACGATGAAAAATCGAGTATCTTAAAGCAATATGGTGATATATTCGGCTTTAATCGCTGTATCAGAATGGAAAAAGTTTCCAGTCGGGATGTTGTGAAGTAATGAAAGACAGTAGCGGAATTTGACAGAAAAATGTTGATGGCAGCTTGCAGTGCCCGACTGGCCATACTGGAAATTTGGAGGATTCCAAAAGAGCTTTATTTTAGATTTTCGCACATTCGCAATGATTTCTTTGTAAAATTTAAATCTCATCTGCTATGGAATGTCCCCTTTCAATTCGTCCATAACACGTCTAAGGACGACATTTTTTCCGATGTTTATTATAGCTTCAGAAATTTTTTAAAAGAATGCCTTCAGTCAGAGACTTTTTACATGCTGGGCGACATTATGGAAAATTTATTTAAGAAATGTATGTTGCTTCGTGTGCAAGCAAGTGAGACGTCTCATGTGAAAAACTATTTGCCCTCAGGTGACAACCCGGCGTGTTTTTTCATTTAAAATTACCTTACACTCATGAAACTCCGTACTTGAGTCCGGAAAACGACGATTTTATGAACTCGTATAGTTGCACACCTCGCCTTCGGCTCGGATACGCAATTTCTAAACTTGTCAAAATAAAACACTCGTGAGTTTGGCTCGTATCACAAATTGATCATGGAATGAATGCTTTTCGCCGCATCCTATGTAATCTCCCATTATTGATCATTGATCATTAACCATTCAGAGACGGAAAGAATGACAAAAGTTTTCCTATAGGATCTATTACTTCATTTAATTTAATTATTCTTAAGAGTTGATTTCGAATCTTTTACTTCATTTGTTTGTTATAAGAGATGAGAACCGTATGTAACAGATTAAATAATTTTGTTACAATCGATTTGAAAATACAAAAAGTCGGCCTGAGTAACACTGAAAAGCTAGTAGATTTTTCGGTCATGAAAGGAAAGCAATTCAACGCCAATGTCCATTTTTATATCTCTACCAAATTCATATAAAGGCCACCAACAACCTAAAAATAAGACTACTCCTGACGAAAACTCATTCGGAAATCATCGACTATGAGAAAATGTGGCAAATTATTCCAATGGGAATTATCATAGCATAAAAGTCCTAAAGTGTAGAACGTAATTTCACGCTCAATTCTTGTTAGCATAATAACATTTTGTCTTAAAATATTTAATTTGCTTATTACGTGCAACCGACAAGAGATGAAACTAGAGACTCGAATTAATAAAATGAAGACACAAACAAGATAAAAATTAATTTGAATTAATTTCACGTAAAAGTTCTGCTTCAGATCATATAATGTAAATGCCATATGCAAAGAAACTATATTCTCTCTACCGCATCGTACAACCATATTATTACGATATTGTTGGATATTATGCGATATATACATGGTTCACATGAAAGTCAAATAGCAACGTTAAATGGCAAAAAGGGTACAAAGTCATATTTAGGTTATGACTTTCTGACGAAAACCAAACGACCGTAGATGAAACACATATCATTATTCATATATACCGCAAAAGGGAGATACGAGAGGTACACATAGACGAATGTTATGGCATTGTTCGGAGTATAATAATATTTTCGTGGAAAGTCTATGCTTAGATTTCTATAGGAAATGTACTATCAATGGATACGAAAAGCTTATTTCGAATATAATATTCAAAGGATGTATCCTATACATTAGTTAATCCTTTTCAGAAAATACCAATAGTTGAGTGTATTGTCAACGTAAGGCCTCGGAATGTCTACTATTTCTATTCTTGCAGACTTAGTATCTGAAAGGATGAAAATTTTAAAGCGTTTTATAGAACCAACAAACAACATTCAATACAATGCCAAAGCAGCGGATACATACTTGGAAGAGAGAGATTACATGCGATAAAAGTACAGAAAAGTAAGTTTTCTGTAGATTTGTTTCCATTAAGCTTTTCTCCGAATCAACGCTGAAGCAGAAATGTTCACCGAATCATGTCGTTTCAATAACAACAAAAATATAATTCCGAATCGTTCTCTTGTTTCACAAAGCAATCTACTTTTCATTACGAAGTAAATAGCTTTATTGGTAGCAATAAAGTTTCTCGTTATGAATATCAATGTACAAAATTGAACAAAAATGAATTTCATTTAGATCTCTATAGTTGAATCCACATAATAATACAATCGGATTCAGGCACGGACTGAACATTTAGGAGAAATACCGATGCGACTTTTTCGCCTGTGTTTGGTCTGTATTTTCGGTTGAAGATGGTAACACTCAGTTAACATATATTAAGGCCGTATTATTCAAATGGGACAGCATAAAATTTGGATCTAAATTGACCTATACGTCTAAGCGACCATCACTATCGAGAAGTTGATAACTACTCAGGTGCTACTTTTGCGAAAAACTTTTTTTACGTATTTTACATTTTCCCGAATTTTCTTGTCTTTTTCCCGAATTTTCTAGCCTTTTTCCCGAATTTTCTTTCCTTTTTCCCGAATTTTCTCACATTTTTCTACCGTCAGAGGCGGCAGTAAAATGTTCGTAGAATTTAAATGTTAATTTTTGTCCGAGACATTCTTAAAATCGTTTTTTCATAGTGAAGCCATGATGGCTCATTTTTCTACAAATTCAGTGGTTTACCATGATATAAATTTTTCTTTATTTGTGGAAAAATGTTCAAGGTGAAAAAACGATTTAAAGAATGTCTTGGCCAAAAATTGACGTTAAAGTTCTACGATTCTTTCAGCATGAATTTACTTCAGCTGTTTTTCAGTATGTGATACAATCAAAATAGTTATTTACGTAACTAAAATCGTATAATAGTTATTTATGCAATTCAGTGATGATATTTGTAACTTACGCCGTCTGTATGCAATGTGAACGTATTTTATCGCACTAGTGCGATAAAGGATTTGCACTAGATGGCACTAGAGGCGAAACAATCTGACATCTATACGTTTTTTGATACATAAAATTAAGTTTTAGCACTTTTCAACCGAAAAAGACATTGCCCTGCTTACCCTTAGGTTAGTCAGTCCGGGCCTGTGTATAGATCGAAGCATTTATTCTATAGAATTCTCGGAAGTAGTAACAAATTATAAGTTGAAAAGAAAAGAGACAAACAAACAAATGTTTATAGAAATGATACAGACGCTACATAAATAAAGAATCCCCGGAGTTCATTAAGTCACCACACTTTAATTATTCAAATAGGCTTTCTTTCACAAATTTTCCACTTTATGGTCTTCTATTCATATCAAAGCAAGACTCACAAGACGAAGGAAGAAAAAAAAGGAGAAAAATATTTTTATTACCGAAAGAAATGTTTGAATTCGCATAATGTGAAACTTAGATGTGTACTACACTCGGAGTAGAATGGTTGAAATCTAGGTCATTAAGCTCAATCGATTTGCTCCATATAAAACCATTAAATGTGATTGTCTTCTGGTGTCTTATTTATCCCAATGGCACATAGAGTTTGAGTTATATTTGTTTCTTAAAAATATTTTCCCGAATACCTCGAATCGTATACGTTATGTGTGTGTGTTGTGAGTGTAACGAACAAAGGCTCAAAGTTGCCAACAAAATGTTTTAATGTAAAAGAGATTTTCTTCCGACAAGTCTTTGTAATGCGAAACTTCAAACAAAAATTGTTTTTAGACTGTTCGACTACTGGGTGGGCGTTTCGTTTCTAGTTTTCTCAGTTTCTCTAGTTCTATTTCTCGTTATAATTCAATTTCTCTGATAAAATTTTATTACAACTCAACGTTTTCAAACATTTTGTAGAGACTGGGCAGACTGGGTGAACGAAACAGGAAAGGAAAAGGATAGATCAAACTAAATTTTAGATCTTATCGTGTGATGCTCGTGTTCGCTTTCTCAGCAAAGTTACTGTTTAGATGGATACATTAGGACGAATTGTTTACATAACAAATTTCTTTCATAATACAATTGACCTGCGGATGGTTCAAAAGGTGTGTAGAATCTGTGCCAAGATAAATTAAAGATTGGGAAAGATGGACAACAAATATTAATCATTTCCTTATCTATCCTTTGTCTGAAGACATCACGGTATGTATCTCGTGGAACATTATTAAACAATACAATTTTCACTGCATAACAACCCATTCGAGTAACCACCATTTTCCATAAAATCGAAAAACATTTATTTACGATTTGCATAAGCAGCCACATACTAATGCTTTTCCAACCCTTATCAATACTTGCCGCTTTTATTCGACATAGAAAATTCTCATATGTTATATCCACACTGTGGTTTTACTCTGAATTTACTGGTGGTAACTGACTGATATACACGAAAAGAAGTTATTTCGAATTTCCTCCCAATATAATATACGTAACAAATTAGTCTTACCAGTGGGGGCACATATAAAATATATTAAAAATAAGAAAGCGAACCCCATTTTTGGCTCATAAATAAAACATCGGTTTAGTATTTTGAATAAATATATGTGGCGGTAAAGAAAATCTGGGATTTTCCAGTTTAGGAACAGAATAAAATATTTGCATCCAACAAAAGAGTTTTGAGAAAACTTCCATTCTAATATTTTCTTGCCGGCATTGTCGAAATATCTGGCTCTTGTGTTGTCGTGAATAAATGCGAGAAATTCTTTTATCCATTTTTCGAGAATATTTTTCGCTTTTTTTCCGTAATGGAATAATATATTATTGCACAGAGAGGAGAGAGAGATATACACTAGAAAGCACAGACAGAACTCTTTTTTTTGGGTTGGTGGCGTAGGTGTCTATATACGTGTGGAACAGTGGGATATTGATTGAGATAGTATGAAATGAGCTCGTATCGATTCCTGAATAATATATGAATGCTGGTAGAATTGGTAGTGTTGTTGGTGGTTCAACATTAATAAACCGTAAATTAGATCGGTGTTTTTGCAGTCTGATAGCAGGGAAATTCAATAATATTGAAATAACTTATCAATTGTTAACGTTAATCGAGTTCGAATAAATAGAAATGGGATTTCGAGTAAAAATGGAAATATCACATATTTGAAAAGATGCACCTCAGAGGAGAAGCATATATACTCAAAGATCTTCTGTCAATCGAAAAAAAATCCTTGGAAAACGCTTTGAAAATTAGAAAATCCTTTCATCAGAAAATTCTCAAAAACTAAGAAAATCCATGAAATTCACCAGAAAATCCTGAAAATTTGAAAGGAAAATCCTTAAAAATCAGTGGAGGTCCTTGAAAATGAACTAAAGAAGGATAACTAAAACCTTCTTAAAATAGTAGAAAATCCAGAGAAAATGATTGAAAATCCTCGGAGAATTCTCATTTTGATAATCCCTTGACAACGAAATTTACGAATATCCGCCCCTAGACCTTAGGTCTCAAAAGACCAGGCAAAAGACATCTACAATCCTCGTAGATCGAGTTCATTCACAGTGAAACTATTGATAGTACGAGGGTGTTTTAAGCATTTTAATTAGGATTAGGATTATGTGGTAAGATGTTTTCCAGTAGAATCTACGAATAGTATAGTCCAATTTGTCATAGAAACGTTTCCAATCTATCCAAGTGCTTCAATCCTTCTGCAAAATACTTCTAAATGTATTCTAACAAGTAGAGGCCTCTTCTTGTAAGAATGAACTTAGAAGTGGTTTTGGAAGAGATTGAAGCACTTGATGCCATGTAAACATTTATACTTAAGATTAGACTTACATCAATTCTAGGATGTGCTGATTGTGCTTTTCATTTATATATTTTAGTCAGTTCAAGGGCCTGTTTTTGGAAAATCGATTTGTTAAATTTGTTAAAATATCCCAAAATTTGCTCAAACTTTCCAAAAATTGTTTAGCAAATTTAGCAAATCGAATATCGAAAAATAGGCCCTCCTCAATTCTTGAGATTTGCTTAGGGCAACTGTGATTGGTAAGAATGTCCGATTAAAAACGAACCTTAATTGACTGATATCCATATTGATTTTTCATAGTTTATTCTGCTGAAAATCATCGAGCCACGAAAAGGTACATACGAGTACCGGTCCTATTGCAACCCTACGAGTTGAAAGTTTGACCAGGTAAATTTTACTTCATCACCTTATTATGATTGGGACTTTTTTTTGCAAATGTACATTCGTTACACAGTAAGACAATTTCCCGTAACAATGGGTTGAAACCTAATATTTTTAAGGAATAATTACGCACAAGAGACATAAAAAGTACATTATGTACTCGACTCAACAAACTCGTTAAAATTATACATACAGCCATAGAGGTAGGTATATCACCATCTACTTCTTGTTTATTTTTTATTTTATTTTATTCTTATTCCGTCGTTCGTTTTTTTGCTGAATGTCTACATGTGGCAAACAATTTGGAAACAATTTATTCTCGAGGAGATTTCTTATGGAAATTTCCTCCTTTTTTGTGCTTTCTTAAACCGCCACATCCTGTGGGAGTTCTTTTCGTATGGTATACGGCTACAAGGGAGACGGAAACATTCAAAAAGCTTAACACTTTCTTTATTTTATGTTGTATAATTTCAACAGCAAAAAAACCGACAATTTTCCCGAAAAAAAAAACTTTTCCATTGTTCCATTGCCGTTGCTGCACAATGATTTCAAGAGTAGATCAAGCAAATGGGTTTATGAAAGGTAGAACGAAGTACAAAGTTTTTCTTCACTTTTCTCGTGTTTTTTTGTGTGTGTCGTTGTTGATGTTATTAAGCTTTCTCTAGATTTAGTTTTGTCGATTAAATGTGTGGTTTGTGCGATGATATCCCACACGTAATGTGTAAGGCTGTAAATGTTACACCATTTCAGTATATACACACATATCTATACACTCCAACGATTTAAGGTACAACTTTTTCTGGCTAGAGAATATACCTTGATACTGTAAATGGAGCTTCATTTAGTAGAAGAGTAGATAATTTCTCCCGTATATATATTTAAGTTTCATGTATTTGTTGTGCGGTTTTCTTGTTTTCGTGATGTTTATTTGTAGGCCAGAAAACTTTGTGTGAATCCAAATCCCAAAGTCTCACATCTAATATTGCGATTAACTGGAGCATATAAAATGGCAAGGACCTTATCAACAATGGGATATTCACCATAGAAGTACATATATGTTATGGTCTTTTCCCATGGTGTTTTGTCGTCGATTTATATTATGTGTTCCCGGTGTGCCTTTAAGAAACTTTACCGTGGAGTTTAGTGCTTGCCTATTTTTCAAGATTTATCACAACATAGTCATATTTACGGATATAAGCGGTGAAAATCATGTTACTATCTCATGATTCATGATGGTAGTAGTGGTGGTAGCGGTTGGCGTCCAAAGACTTTTTTTAACGACACGAAAATAAGGGATCATTCATAAAATACGAAACACTTTTTCAGTGTTGTCATCAAAATTAAATCCTTAATAACTCGAGAAATACGCGCGCTGAGAACTTAAAATCCTGGTCTGTCTTCCGATTTGTTTCAAGTATACAGCCAGTCGGTGATATGAAATTTGTATACATTTTTCCATACAAGCTGAAAATTTTGACAGATGGACCATACATTTTGTGTCAAAATTTCATTTCACAGGGGATGGCTATATACTTGGCCTTAAGGCCCGTCATTGGGAAATGACAGGACAGTATCCCGAAAATGTATTGAAAATTTTATCACAAAAGTTCACCGAAAAAATTCAAAGAAACTCACCTCTTACGCTTTCCATTGTATTCGGGCATAGTCGAAATATTTTCTGTGTTTTGTCGCGACAAAACAAAAAAAAACTTTTTGTTTTTGCATCGAGTAAAAATGGTTTAGTGTTCAAATATGCCATGGCGACCTAAAGAGACTATGCCCGAATACAATGGAAAGCATAAGAGGTGAGTTTCTTTGAATTTTTTCGGTGAATTTTTGTGATAATTTTCCATACATTTTCGGGAAACTGTCCTGTCATTTCCCAATGACGGGCCTTTTCCCATGATTCATGATTGTAGTGGTGGTGGTGGTTTTAAAGGCTCGTGTCCGTGACACCAAAATAAATGGATCGTTCTTAGATTACGTGGCTCTTGTTCAATGCTGTCATCGAAATTAAATTCTAAATAACTCGATAATTACGCACTCTGCGAACTTACAACCATGCACCCATTTAGAAGCTTAAAACATAGTTGTAACTTCGTAGGCTGCATATTTCTCTAGTTATTCTCTAGATTTAATTTTCATGGCAGCACTGAAAAAGCGGTCCGTAAATTATGAATGATCCCTAAAAAAGAGCAACTTTGTCATCGTAATATTTATTTTATAATTTGCACGTTATCATGGTAAACGCTTTAGTGCATGACAAATAATATTTCTGGATGGAATATTATTTTTCTCATCTGGATGCGAGATATCACTTTACTTCCCTTGCATAGTACGACGTTTTACTATGCGAGTGGTGTAAAAGTTATTGCCTATACATGTAATAGCCTTATTACATGCACCAGCATAGTAAAATAATTGCCCTAAATAAATACGCCACAATCTTCTGTACGGAAAAATCTTACCATTTTTTATGCTACACAGCACCGAACAATTTTATCTTGTTAAAAAAAAACTTTCTATGTGCTCTAATAAGTAACTGTTCGTCCGCCATCGCAGTGTAATGCACGTTACCGCAAATTTGAATTAAAAACAGGAAAACTTTTTTTTTGTATTCAACAAATTACACTTTATGATACGTTTGAATTGCATACTTTTAACACATCGTTTATTCATAAATAATTTAAAATGTTGATTTTTCAGTCACGGATGCGAGTGCACAAAAAAAATGTTTCTTTTTTTATACCAAAAACAAAAATTAAACTCAAATATTTGCAGTAATTTTCTGCATGAATACGGGAACAGAAGAGCGTTCGTAATTCATATATATGTAAGGCGCCAAACAAAAATATTTTAATGGCACGGACTCGACAGCCAACAACATATAAAAAGGCACAATTTTATTCATGAACATGGACATTTAACAACATGCTGCTGTTGCCTTGCAATGGTTGGAATGTACTTGTTAAGGGTGATTTTATTTGGGATGTTCCTTGGATAACAACGTATGCATGCATGTGTAGTTTGGGAAAATATTATGGACTTTATGTGTGTTGCTCCACATATATCTTCTTCCTTTTTTTGGAATATTCTGGTGGTACAATAAATTCTGTTTGTGTTTCTCAGATTTTTTTTTGTTTGGAATATTTCGTTTCGTTGGAATTGTATTATTTGCACATGAATGGAAAGAAAATAATGCATTCGAAAACCAGAAAAAAAAAATAAGAAGAATTGCATGGTTATCGCATCATATGTTTTCGGTTAGAAATTGGAATCGCTTTTTTTGCTCAATCATTCTCTTTTCCAGTGTTTATTGCAATTATTAACATTCGTTACAATGTTTTTTGTTGAATGAACCGAGCGAGGCAGAAATGGAAAAGGAAGCATTTTCGAAAATATTCACAGAGATATGAGCCAGTTGAATTTTAAAATGTGGCTGCCATTTCACAGTGAAACGAAACATTATTGGAGTAGAACATAAATAGAACACGTTATGGTAATGGATGTATACTAATAGGGAATTCGTATACGATCACACATTGGCCTCAATTTGGTGCAATAAATTCAAATGTCTTTTCCAACACTTCCTTGTCTCCAAATATTAACGCAGATTCGTAGATTATTTTTCTCTCCTCGTTTCTTCATCGTCTACTTTATCTAATTTCTTCTAGATTTTTAGCTATATTAAATTTCTTTGAAACAAGGTCCCACCATTTTGGTGGGTCAGGTCCCTTGACTGACTGATTTTCTTAATAATTTTTTGCGATTGTTACAAAAATATCATAAAACCGAGGCTTGATTCTTATCACGGCAGAGTAAAATAAACCAGGCAGTAGCGGTTCATTTTCGAAACGTCAAATAAGGGACCTAATGCACTGTATGAAAATGAACTCAAATGAACACAGACATGAATTAAATAAATTTAATTCGCAAGGCTACTAGATTATTCAGGCCACAAGTCAAAACAGCGCTCCTGCCTGGTTAACTTTACTCTGTCGTGTTCTCATGCGATCCTATCTCCAAATATTTGTAACTTGGCAGTTTTGGGGATAAAATCACATTAGAACTGTCAAACGAATTCTTAAAGAAACGAAAATACGAGCATATGTCTGTACCCTGAATTCTTTTCTCATAAATTGCTTTAATTTTATTCAAAACATATTTTCAGAATAAACAGCGCTACTTATGTCTTACATTTTCAAACGAACGATTAACTTATAAAAGGCGTTGAAAAGATTTGTAGCTTACGCCTTGAACAAAAATGAAACTCGTGTGGAAAGTTCACACTCATTTAATTTTTTACACAAACAACTACGAAGTCACTTTCAAAATTCTTTACGAAATAACTCCTAGATTATTTCTCCGATACTTTCCATTAGCGAACGTCGCCTCAGGAAATTCCGTCCTGTTCGAATATAAAAAAAAGTTTTAAGAAATTCGTTAAGAATACTGAGAGCTTTTTCGGAATATCACAGAGTAAAATGACTATCGTTCAATTTTAGGCGACTATCATCGTTTTTGATCAGGGCCTAATATTTGAAAAATTTTTGTCAAAAGTGGAACTTTTTCATTTTTTGTGAAACTTTGACAATTTTTCTAATTTCTAATAACATTGCAGTCACAGTTCCTTTCGTTGACACATCTAAGTTACTAATTGGTTTCAAATAGTTGAGATTTATCAGTGTTGTGCAGAATTCTTCCAAAAGATCACATGGAAACATTTTCTTTAAAAGTATTGATACACCTACGGCACTACATGCTCAACTTACTGAAACAGGTATTGATATCAATCGAGGAGTAAAGAATGGTTCTATTGAAAACAGCGTGCCAAAATCGGATCCATCTCCCAGGGCATTTTTTTGGATACGTATCTAGATAGATTTTGGTCGCTAGAAGTTTAGAAGTTGAAAGCATCTTCAAAACAATTCTTCGAAGCTTGTGTGGCTAGTGGGAAGCGAAAACATGCACTTATGGAATTTTGACAACCCACACGAGCTTGTATGTTTCGTGTATCAGGAGAAAATTTCATAAGAAAAGTGCTTGTTTTCGATCACTTCCAACACAAGCTTCGAAGATTTTTTTTTAGAGTGCTTTTGGCTTCTAGCGACCAGTATTTAGGCACATATCGAAAAATTCACTAAAAAATGTGTCTGATTTCGGCAGGCTGTTTCTCAAAAGAATTTTACGCAATAAAAAGCTTTGAAGAAGCAAATGACGTCATGCTAAATCACATTTTAGTATCCACACAAATCGGGAAATAGGCGAAATTTTATGAAACTTTGACAATTTTTGTGAAACATTTGACGAATATGAGGCCCTTTATGTTGATCCAAAGCTTTTGAAACGCTTTGTATCTGTGAAATGTTCACTAATGTAAAAGTGTTGTATGAGAAAGTTCATCTATGCGTAAATTAAGGGTTATGATAGATATAGTTTCCCTTAAAAAATTAAATTATATTTTTATTCTTCACAACAATATTTATTCAAACACAATACAAAAATAGCTATTTTTTACTTCACAAAGTTTCTTAAACTGTTTATTTGAACTAATTCAATTTGACCAGAACTAGAGTTACGGATCGGATGAGACCCGATAGATGGAAAGGATGTCATTTGGTTCTATGGGAAACCGTTTACAGGAAACCTTGTTTCATTTCTATTGGATAGGAATAGGAACGATTCAACATTGGTTCTATTAAATAAGAACAGGTGAAAGATCTCTGTATTCAATCCAAAGTTTTCAATCAATAAGACATTCAAAGATTGGCCAATGCCAATTATAATGCAAACCAATTTCCAGCTTTAATGTATCCATAATATTCTTGACTCCTGTGGTAATGAATGTATTCCTCTGAAATCTACTCATTACGAACATATTTAATACCGATTCCAATAAAATCGAAATACTACACCATCAATACATGGAAGGGTTAGATTTTTCAGGTAGGGACAATCAGTGAGAGGGATTCTTTTGAAAAACAGCCTACCGAAATCAGACGCATTTTCTATTGGAATTTTTTATATGTGCCTAGAAAGGACTTCGACCCTAGTGGCCAAAACCACTTTCAAAAAAATTCTTCGACGTTTGTGTGGCTGGTCAAAGGTGAGCAAAAACCGAAAAGTTGCAATTTTCTTACAAAAATTGCTCCAGTTACACGAGCCGTACAGGGTCGTGTGGGGTGTCATTAGAAAGGTAATCACATGTACTATTGAGCCGAATAGGGTCTTATTGGGTTTAGAATTCATCCACACTGAAATATGTGCAGATAAAGTTTTTAACCGAAGACGTACACTGTTCTTACTGAAATTTCTCGAGGTACACAAAATGTACATGGTCGTGTGGGGTATCATTTGAAAGGTAATTTTATGTGCTTTTGAGCCAAATAGAGACTAATGTGGTTTGGATACATATGCGATGAAAAAGAAGTTGAAATGTTTAAGTGTCCATATTTCATCATAGATGCATCCAAACCACATTAGTCTCTATTTGGCTGAAAAGCACATAAAATTACCTTTCAAATGATTCCCACACGACCATGTACATTTTGTGTACCTCGAGAAATTTCAGTAAGAACAGTGTACGTATTCGGTTAAAAACTTTATCTGCACATATTTCAGTGTGGATGAATTCTAAACCCAATAAGACCCTCAATAGTACATGTGATTACCTTTCTAATGACACCCCACACGACCCTGTACGGCTCGTGTAACTGGAGCAATTTTTGTAAGAAAATTGCAACTTTTCGGTTTTTGATCACCTTTGACCAGCCACACAAACTTCGAAGAATTTTTTTGAAAGTGGTTTTGGCTTCTAGGGTCGAAGTCCTTTCTAGACACATATAAAAAATTCCAATAGAAAATGCGTCCGATTTCGGTAGGCTGTTTTTCAAAAGAATCCCTCTGAAGAACTCGAAACACAAATCTGTTGATCCTTCGTTTCAATTCCCGGTCCAGAAGCGGGGTCACAAAAACACATAGCTGAGACAACATCGGTACACTAAGAATCACAAATATTACACAGAAAGCAATGACCTCTGTTGATCGTCTAAAACACAATGAAAGGAAATGCCAATACTCAATACACGGAGTCCAAGTTTCGGATGAATTTGAGTGCATCTTTTCTTCTTTGTGTAGCAATATAAGAACGAAAACTTGAAGAGGGCGAGCGGAGATTGCGACAAAACAAATGACTTTCCCACATCTCTAAGAGCCTTTAAAAATATTTGGGGGAGAGGGAGATGGATGGACTTATAAAACTACAAAATTAAATTCCACACAAGTTCGTGTACTACAGCGGCATTTTGGTGACATACATACACTTCAAGACAATGAGAATTTTCTTCGTTTTCGTTAGTACGGTACGGCGTTCATATTTTGCATTGGACCGAATCAATTTTCCAATACCCTGGTACGCTTCCAGTGCGGATAGAACACCACGCTGACATTCGCTGGGTAGTAAATTTATGCCTTGCGTTCCTTCGCTGGCCAAATTGTCGGCAATGTCGAGCATTTTTTCGGAATAATTTTTTAATTTAATATTTGGAATGTTGTACGGTGTTCTGTCCATCAAATATTTCAGTTCGTCGCTGTTGAGATAGTCATTCGGTATGTAACAACGGCCCAACGTATCACTGTCGGTGATAATGTCACGACTGATGTTACATATTTGCAGAACCTTAAACGAAATCGAACGAACGTTTTTTAGGAGTCAGATCATAAGGAAGAAGCTCATTTCCATATCGGTCCCTTGTAAGGCTCTTAGATGGTGTAACAATTGAACAATGAAACTTTTCCAACTGTGGCCTTATGCGGTACTGATACGTACTTGAGCTCTCAGTCTTTGAAAGTTATCATCAACTAACCATTCCCATTTTTCGTGCCATCTCCAACATTGTACGACTTTTGGGACCCATTTCGTCGGGCCATTGACCGCATTTGTGACAAAATATAAACGTGCACAATGTTGCAACGCTACTAGCTACAAGTTTAGAGTATTCAGTTAAGTCGCCCTCATTTAGTATGGGACGACCGTCAATATCCCACCGATATCCATCAACAAGTTCATAAAATGGCTCCTGAGGCATGTATGATGAAATTCTGGCTACACCACGGAATGTACACATTTGCTTTTCAGTTAATTGCTCTTCAAAATATTTCCAATCGATCGATGGTTCGTCATCTGTTGTGGTTTGCCAGGTGTAATTGGATACGATTTTTCGATGTGCGAATAATTGGTTTAAAAATGATGTAATCACATTCAGGCGTCGCCTCTTCGATTCCATGGACTGTTCAATGTCGACCATGTCGTCAGTTACGCGACAAAATGCGTATAGTATGGTTAGGTCTTGCCTAACGGCTAAATGGAAAAGAAGCCAAATCAATACCAGTAGAGTCAAGTAGAGTACAGTACAGCTAAGGACAATCAAATTTATATCAAAATTTGCTTCGGCTTTCGGCTGTTTTACCAGCTGGCTTACTCATGCAAACACACTGCCTATACATATACGATTTAACCACTTAACTACCAAATATGAACGAGTGACTATTGTTACAACAGTCTTATTAGCACGTATAGACAGTGTGTCTCACAATTGATGTAAAATAGCTCAGTTTACAAATACGGGCCGGCATGTCTGTTTTACACTGTCATTGCAGGTATTAGTGCATCAGCTGATAAAGCAGTTAGAGCAAATCTCGACACAAATTGGTTTGGCTTTAACTGTAATAATCAAAAAATTCTTGTTTGCTTAACAAGAGTCAGTTCATTGCTACTACGAATGACGTCTCATTGGTAAATTATCATGGTGGACACGTTAGTAAGGCGCCGTGACGCAAGTCCAAATAAAACATGTAAAAAAAAAAATCCGAAAGACTAAGGAACTTTTTCACACTACCCTCATCATCAGCCATTTGAGATGCATTGTTTTTCCAAGTGAGCGTCAGCCCCTACCGATATCAGTTAAAAGGACTTGCGTCACACTTCCAATGTAAGTGGTTTTTGGGTGATTTCGGTTGTTCAAACTATACCAAGAAAAACAAAATTACCGTTCGGAAAGCAACTGGCTGCCATGCTGAACGTTTTCGATCCGTCACTCAGTACATTAATGCACTTTTCCAAATCGTCAACAACTGAGAAATCTAATTTTTGTTCCCGGCACATTGCTGATTCTAAAAGCAATTTCATGTTACCGAAAAATCCTTTGAAGTTTAAACTCTGTTGCAACGGCTGCTTGAAATACGTATCGATGACAGCCTTCGATTTATCGAACCCAGCAGCACCCATCACCACCATAAAGTTGGTAATGAAAAAGAAAATTACTTCTTCGATCGGCAATTCTGGAACTATAAATATTTCCAAACTGGTCCGTTCGTTTATATGCCAAACTCTAGCTCGCAATGCTATAACATCAACATAACACAGGTATACGGATGGAAACACAACGCTGAACAATATTTGTTGATAACGCTGAACAATGTATGAACTGGCAATATACCACAGCATGACAACAATCAATAATGACCACCATAATATCGAACACAAGTAAAAATTTTTTGTTGCTGGAACTGCATTACACCATCCCAATGCTATGGCAATGGCCATTAACACAGCACCCACATATTTAATCAATTGAAACTTTAACCGGTTCGTATTTCGCAAATGTAACGAGTGCAATGTCCATCGCGAACAGAATATCGTCCACAGTGATGTGAAACAGGTCTGTACGACGAAAAAAATGTATTCTTCTATCGGCACATAGCCAATCGTACCGATTACTGCATCCTTTCGATACCACCATGCTTTATGGTAAATGATGTAATTGTCCCAAGGTGTGGTGTAGATTACGGCTAGCGCGCATAAAGTGAATATTTTCAGCCGATCGAAGCTGGTGATTAACGGTCGTATGAAGAAGTATAAAATGATTGTCGGCGGTAGCGTAAAGTACAAATGGACTTGCATATAGGTTAACATTGTTGTACCAATATTTGTTGTACGGTGACTGGCTCTGGGTACATGTAAAGATAAAAAAGTGAACAACAAGAAAACGTGCAAAACAAATAAGACGAGCGATGAGTTCGCACTGTATTGACGAATAAAACATTTCTGTAGCAAACCGCGACTACAGTATAAGCTAGCTTATCAGCCATCATCAGTTCTATCTTGGGTAAACAGCACAGGCTAGTTATTTATCTACTGCAAGTAATGTAAAGTAAACATAATTTTCAGCAACAATCTAGTTAGCAAAAACGCAGTTTATTTACTCAAGACATTTGTCGTGCGCAATAGATATTTTCCTAACGAATGCTAAAATGCTTTTTTAGCGAATGAGAGGTTCGAATTCGCTAAAAAAGTGTTTTGGCATAAGTTAGGGACAACATTTTTCCTAAACGACGTGAGAATTAAGCGACAATGTCGCGATATTTTTACACTAGTTAGGAAATAGTATATTACGCCCTTGCTAGTAAGTTGGTTGTTGGCACGAGCCGAATGCGAGTAAAGTAATCACACTAACCAAAACAATTACTTTCGGTATTTTTCGAGATATGGCAATGTTGGCGCTTCGCTCATATAAAATATGCATTTACATTGCATATTCACGTAATGCACTGTTCCTTCGGGTCGGGCCACAACGTTCCTTCTCTTCAAAATAAAAATTTGGAACCTCGGACGTACTAGTTACATGCTTGTGTACAGTAACAGTAAGTGCATTTTTACTGTTATGTCGCAAACACTGGCTGAAAGTGCACTTTACCGTGCATAAGCATGTAAAGTAGGTGTGTTAGTTACAGGTTGATATGGTTTTACATGAATATTATGAATATTTTCACTAGCAGTAGATAAAATCATGTTGCTAACACGGTAGTACATGGGGTTTTGCGCACGCGATGTGTTGCAGAGCTCGCTTCGCTCGTATTGATAAATTCACATCTTGTGTGCAAAACAATCCCATTTATTAAGTAAAATAGCTATTTCCTAACGCATAAGTTAGGAAAAACCTTTTTCTTTCTTAAACGTCGTTGGAAATACGCAATACGAAGTAGTGATACTTAAACAATACTCAGGAAAAATAATATTTGCACACTCTAAATCGGTCAACAAATATAAAAATTTCGATTCGTTGGACAATTAGTACATGTGTGTGTCGTTCCGTTTGTATTGACACTTTCAAGATTTTTGTGTATCCAATACTCGCTCTAGCAAACAAACTCTCACCTCTCTGTGTCAAATTCACACCTTTTTTCTTTGTAAACACTACAAACACTATTTCACATTTTGACGGACAACGCCGTAATGTACCTGTAAATTCCAAAGGCTACTTGATTCTTTCACCCCCTTAATAAAAGTGGTTGCTAGAGAGGGTATTGGTGTATCCCATGATGTTGGTCATAAAAACTTTCCAAAATTTTTTTTATCGGAAAATGGATTTACTTGTCGGAAAGACATTCATATGAAAAACTCAAAAGATTTGCATTATCGGAACTAAATACTCTTTTTGAGAGTTTCTTTTAGCACTCGAAAGTCTTGGCTCGGTGCGGATATTTTATGGAAGAATTTTTATTCCGGTGGAGTGCAAGTGAATCTTTAGTCATAATTCTAAGGAGCTGATGTCTAATGTCCCTAAAGTCTAAAAGTTAGCCGAAGAAGTAGCCAAAAACACAGAAAATGTCTGGTGTGTAGAACAAGGAACCATAGTTGATGGAACTAGATGATTATACCTTATTTTGGACGAGTTACACTGTTACACATTAAACAATCACAGAAATAGGTTTATGTAAATAGACATCAAATTGGACGATTTTCTAGTGGAAAACTTTTCTTAAAATCATGCCCTAGCTGTACTTCCATTCCGCCAAATGGAACCAGATTCATTGAGAAGCTTTTCTCACAATTTCGGTTGTCAGGAGTATGATATGTGCTTATTACACACTATGAATTTGAAGTGTTACAAATATATTCGTTCAGTTGGTAGGAAGTTTTCTCAATGACTATTTTCAACTTCGACATTGAATGTGGGGGCTACAAGTAGACAGACGTGTAAAGCGCAATAAATTATCGCCGAGTTGCATACAGATGTCTTTCGCAATAAAGGCAACGAAGGTTTTATGGCGAAGAAAAACAATTTACAATTTACTCACAGTTTCTGTTGTTTCTTATTCGCAATGATTTTTCCAACCCCAGCAGTTACCGCACTCAACAGTTATACACAAGTCCTTAGTCCAATCAATGCCAATAATAACGACCACTCGTTTAAAAATCGGTTCACACAAAAACAGCTGTAACTCATATGAAACACGGTGGTGAAATCGATGGTCAGCAGTGTTCTAATAGGATTTACTTACCCACCAGTACGATTCGATATCTCTATTCACAGTACGTTTGTATCGACAATTTGAAATGACATGACTCAGACGAAACTCAACAAAGTAATTTAAAAATGTAATTCCGAGCGATCAGAAAATGCATTCACTATCGTGGATATGAGCTGCAATCTAAGTCGATAACAGTAGTAAATTTATAAGGTCACCACGTGGAATGGTTATGTTAATAAGTTACCGTCTCGGTATTATAACGTAACCATTTCACTTATGATGTGCATACTTGAGAAGTCTGCAAAGTACTTACTGAAACACAAGCACCGTCATCATGACGTTCAAGTGCTTCTTTTACTGCATTTAATTAGACAAAATTACGGTTGAGTTTGTTTTAGTTTAAATATTGAAACTTTTAAGTTCAACGTTTAATCACTGGGTGTGTAACTTCTTAAGGGGGACAGTTTTTTGCAAGAAATTAATTGCCAAGTTATCTCAAGCAAATTGGTAGAAATGCTTTATTAGTAAACTAAAGAAGGCTAATTGCTAGTGTGAGAGTGTACGAGAATCATTTTTATCTTCGAATTTAATGAACTATCGACTGCTTTAACATATAAAATCCATAACAAAACTCGGGATAAAGATAAAAGTCACATTTGTGTGTGTTTATTGACCTCGGCTTCGCCTCGGATCAACAAAATTCACACTAAAACGCCATTGTCATCTTTTTATCCCTGATCATGTAAATGACTATTGTTGGTCATGAAACTATCATAGAGATCAAAAACTTTTCAATAAACATAAACTGAGAACGTGTTTGCTCTATTAGCGGTACGAGTGCAGCGAGATTACTTTTTGTGTTCAACCCTGAAATCGTCAGAAATTTTACTCTTAACATCATTATAATTCAGTGGGACGATTACTCAAAATTCTTTCTCTTGTGCCGTTGCTGACAATGAAAGGGAAATGTGGAAGTTATAAATAAATAACGATGTCTCAGCGCTCAGAGCGAAGAATGTTGCGTTAAATATTCACATCAACGCAATTACTTTGCTTAATTGTTTCATTTCCGAGTAATTTTTTTCATTATTTTCAGGAGGATAGAACATACCTCTCCCACGCAGTTATTAAAATTTCACCTAGAAAAAAAAACCGTACGGGCCCTCCCAATGTCGCTGGTGTGACAATTTTCTTTCTTTCTTAACGCTTCGATTTTATAATGTGTCTGACAGTAAAAATTAAAGTTCGAGGACATCCAATGTAGAATTTACATTGTAGATATTACACTTCACAAATAAATGACTTTTGTAGTGGTGTTCATAAAGGCACACACTAAAAGATAGTCTTTATCAATCAAAGTATAAACACAGCACAATAGTGAATGAAACCGTACAAATATCTACCTGGTGTTGATACGCTTTACCGTTATTCGTTATACGAAACCATAAGAATTAATACGATTGTTTCACTGGAGACTTTCACTTCTTTACGGACTCTCGACTGTGGTTCTACACCTTTCCGCGAACCGTCAACGATAAAAAAAAATGTCGTCGAGTCGAAAATCAGTGATAATAATCGGTAGTGGAATCGGTGGCACAGCCTTAGCTGCCCGCTTATCGCACAAAAATTTTGATGTGACAGTTTACGAAAAAAATTCGTTTAGCGGTGGTCGTCTATCGCTTATCCACAAAAATGGCTTCCGTTTCGATCAGGGTAAATAATAACACTTTCTAAATGACGAAAGGGGACATGTCCAATTAGCGAATTATAAGAAAAATGAAATTTTAACTATTAAAACTACTATAGACATCGTCAGCCTATTAGAAATGAAGCACGAATGAAATTTTATTTTTCTTATAATTCGTTAATTGAACTTGTCCCTTTTCTGCATTTAGCTAGTCTATGCCGTTCATTTTGCGTTCAATGAAAAAGTTAACTCTGCTTAAATGTCCATTTCTGTGTCTTCTACTTATCATTTCTCTGACGAAAAATCGATTTTTTATTTCAAATTCAGGACCGTCGTTGTATTTGATGCCCAAAGTGTTCGAGGAAACGTTCGATGATCTGGACGAATCGGTCAACGATCATTTGGATTTACTGAGGTGCAAGTCCAATTACACTCTCAACTTTCACGACGGTGATAAGTTTGAGTTGAGCTGTGACCTGGCCAACATGTTCGAACAATTGAGAAAGTACGAAGGGTCAGACGAACGGACTTTTTTGAATTTTATGGATTATTTGAAGGAAACGCATGTGCATTATGAACGGAGCGTTGCGCTGGCGTTGAAAGAAAATTATGAGCATTGGTACGACGAATTTCAGCTAAGACACATACCGAATGTAAATAAGATGCATTTGTGGGACAATGTGTACAATCGTGCGAAGCGATTTTTCAACAGCGAAAAAATGCGGAAAGCTTTTACGTTCCAAACGATGTATATTGGGTGAGTAATTCCTACTCACAATATAACACGTCCCTCAATAATCAGATCGTCCTCGTCCTTGTTTAACAGAATGTCACCATTCGATAGCCCGGCACCCTACAATTTACTTCAATACACTGAAATTGTGGAAGGTATCTGGTATCCCCGTGGTGGCTTTCACAAGGTGATAGAATCGCTGGAAAATATTGCGACAAAGAAATTCGATGCAGAATTTCGTTATGAAATGGGCGTCGAGAAAATCATTGTCGACGGAAACAACGTAGCCAAAGGTGTACGATTGGAAAACGGCGAAGAAAAATATGCGGATCTGGTCGTCTGCAATGCCGATTTAGTGTACGCATACAACAAATTGCTTCCGCCAACGACGTATGGTACACGACTGGGGGAAAAGGGAGAACTCACATCGTCATCCATATCGTTCTATTGGGGAATCAAACGTAAAATGCCTGAACTTGATGTGCACAACATTTTCTTGTCCAAAGACTATCGCTCTAGTTTCGACGATATATTCAAACGGCATCTTTTACCCGAGGATCCGTCCTTCTACATCAATGTGCCATCGAAAATTGATCCGAGTGCCGCACCAAATGGTAAAGAAACAGTGGTTCTATTACTACCAATGAGTCACATTTCACAATGTAATCAGCATCGGATCGATGAGCTAATTAAAACGGCTAGAATGAAGGTAATTAAACGACTCGAATCTTGCTTAGGCATCAGCAATTTTGAGGATCTCATCGAAACCGAAGAAATTAACGAGCCACGAACGTGGCAGACAAAATTCAATTTGTGGAAAGGGTCCATTTTAGGTCTATCGCATAATATTCTTCAAGTGTTACATTTAAGACCAAGCACGCGAAGTCATCTGTTCAAAAATCTGTACTTTGTTGGTGCCTCTGCCCATCCGGGAACTGGAGTACCGATTGTTTTGTGTGGTGCAAAATTGGTCGAGAAGCAAATTTTGGAAGACTGTGGTCTCATCAAACGAACTGACAGAAGAGCGAAGATTTTCATGGAATATTTTGCTTTCATTATCGCTGTCGCGACATTTTTTTATATTTTAATGAATTTATTGTATTAGATTGATCTACAATTGGCTTCGTTTTTTTTTTTAAATGACTGGAACGCCAATAGCTTTTGTGAGGTAAGGATTTATACCTTATTACGACAACGGAACCTACCAATGAAACCAACCAACCATGGTCAAATAAAAAAAAATTAATTGAACAGATGCAGCAGATCAATGCTTCTACCATTAACACTGAGCCAACAATTGTCAAATTCGAAGGCTTTAGTGACAATAGCTGCCGCTTCAGATTTTTTGTATTGTATGTTTGAACACACACATCGACCAAAATAAAAAATATTTTCAAATTATACCTTTCTTTGCATTCGCTACACAAATACCTTTAAAATGAGCCATCACAGCAAAATATTCACCGATTTTCGACTATATTTTAGTCACACACCAAAGTCAGATTTTCACTTTTCCCAAACTTTTTTGATTTTATTATGGTAGCGTAGAGTGATAGTATAGAGTAGAAACAACAAAAAATGGCACGAAAATCTCTTACAGCTCTTTTGGGTGAAGGCGAGAACGGTTTAAAGTATCGCTTTTTGAAAATTTCGGTTTTAATTGTTCGCCACCTGAAGTTTTTCTAAAAAGTTGTCTGAAAAGTGGTTTTTCGGGTCTAACCCGTATAATGGCATAAGCACTTTTGTTGGTATAAGTGGTATAAAGAGCTGAAGATTCATGTCTAAATTGTGCTGACCTCGACTGTACCTACTAAGTGAAACCCTTTCCAAAAATCTTTTTTCGACTCTACAGTTTGTTCATACAATTTTAGATTATTCAGAGTTTCGAAAGTCATATAACATAGATTGTGCACCACGCAGAATCTATGTTATGATATTTTGGCGCAAAATTTGAATCCGCATTAGGTTGCACTGATCACTGTGGTCGTTATAGCATAAATCCACTGAACTGTGCTC
The DNA here is from genome assembly GCF_014529535.1 of Bradysia coprophila. Taxonomy (NCBI): domain Eukaryota; kingdom Metazoa; phylum Arthropoda; class Insecta; order Diptera; family Sciaridae; genus Bradysia; species Bradysia coprophila. The sequence continues at coordinate 8,272,754 of NW_023503501.1, read as the reverse complement.
TAATTTTAATACAAAATTGTAGCGCAATTTCAGTTCAGTTGAATTAGAGTTATCTCCCTGTATTTAAAATAAAAAAATTGCTTAGAAACCTGGGCCATCTGTTTTGTGATGGGCACAACATTTTGTGAAACACAAGCAAATCATAGTCAACCATTTCAAAAAAATATATCAGTGACAACGAACTACTGTGCTAGGCCGCGCGTCTGAATGGCATTACCTCCTCACTATATTTACCTTGATCGATAGCTGCGATGTTTTTTTTTGCGACACAGTCCCAGTGGAAAAATTGCAACCGGCGTAACCAAGGTAGATATAATGTGAAGGTAATGCTTTTCAGACATGCGGCATTACACATAAACTTGATACCAATGACATTGTTTTTTAAAATGGTTGAATATGACTTACTTGTGTTTCGCTGTCTAACTACAAACAGCCCGACTTTCTGTTAAATTTTTTGTTTTTAACGAAGGGTGGCATTTGTATCGAACTTTCGTGCCACCAAACATCTGGTTTAATTATGACATTACCTCCACACTATATTAACCTTGGGCGTTACCTTCTAATATACAACCTTGCTTAATTGACTGGGAACATCAACAACCCACTTTAAGATCTGAATGTCTCTTACTCTGAGATGAAAATTCACTCGGTTACCACTTCAAAGTGAAAAGACCAATTCCTTCGAAAGGGTCACATTATCTGATACAATTTATTGGTTCAATGCACCGTTTGATTCAGAGTGAAAATTACCCAACACTTTAACTCAACATTTAATTGCATTAGACCCGTCAGAAAGTGAAGACAACATCGACTTTACGTGTCAATCTTATTTTACAATTTAATTGTTAATATTCAATGCAATGACCTAAAATATCTGATGCCAAAGAGTATAGTGAGCTTTTTGTGTCTTCATCTAAACGGTTTGAATTATTCATCCCGCTGTTAGACTAGCGACTACATGTCTGCACAATATTTAGTTGTTTGGAAAAGTTCATTCGAATGGATGTTGTGTGCTGTTTTGAAATCTGAACCCCTAAACACGAAAAATAATAATAACTGTCGGTGTCGGGGTCGACGTAGCAGAATAACACGTATAATGTATAAACTTTGAGAATTTTTTTTTTTTTAGAAAATCATTGCATGTCACAATGGCATAAAAAAATCCATTTCATTTTTCAATATTAGAATTTCGAAACAAAACTGTGAATGGATGGATGGGATGGATGACTAAATGTATTTATGTCACAATTTTCGGTAAAAGTTAGATTCAAATGCTAAACTAATTTATGAATTTTTCACTCTCCTCGAATATGATACACAACATACGATAAACTCGAGGGGCAAGCCACTCAGAAGAGTTGCATCGGAGCTGCACGGTAAAAGGAGTTGCATGAGAGACCAAAACGCCTCAACAAAAAATTCCCAGCGGTGGTGTTGTCTTGCGGCCAGAAAATGCGAAAAACTGGTTTACACGGTAATAAGTCATTTTGTGGCCGCAAGAGTTGTCATTGTTAGTGAGCTGTACGGAAGAAAAATATTTGCAAAACATTTGCAGGAGATGGATTACGGAATCAGTTCTCTTTTCAAAATTCTATGCTAATATGACGACTGGGTCGTTTCGACGGATAGAGCGAATCTGTCGAATGATTTTGAAATTTGGTTGAGAGAAAATGTATTGAATGTACTGTCATTCGACATATTCCCCTTTCCATCGAAACGACCCAGTCGTCATATTAGCATCTCTCTAAATATATGACAACTGTAACGATAGTGCGATGCACTATTTCACTGGAAGATGTCGCTGCAACAAAACCATTGCAACAGAACAATAATTAATTTTCGCAAGGGGCACACCGTTGACATTTGCGATAATTTTCATTTTCGCAGCGCTTCGAAGGTAAAATACCTTACGTAATTGCCTTTTAATCGGGCTACAAACCTCACTCTCGGCAAAATAAAAATTTCCAAACAAGGACGTAATGTTACTATTTTATGGGATACGATCCATTGACTGATTACTGTTCCAGAGTCCTGGGGTCATCATGTAGGATGACATTTCATTTGACTAAAATCCGACGAGTAAAAAATTAATTATTTTTCTGTTGAAGCGACATCTTTCAGTGAAATAGTGAATCGTTCTCTATCGTTAGAGTTGACATAGAATTTTGAAAAGAGAACTGATGTCGTCATTCCTCTCCAGATGAGTTGCAAAAAGTTGCAGATGCGTTGCAAAGGAGTTGCACGATAAAAAGAAGAAGTTGGATCGAAGTTGCACACTGAAAAAATAGTTGCAAATCGGGTAGTTTACCCCTCGGATATTCTAAAACTTTTCTGTGTTTATTTACTTCAAATTTGGTTTTTCGCAACATTTTCTACTAAAAACTTTGATGAATACATTTTCCACATGAATTTATGTATGTTCGGAAAGTTTGGATTGCGCTGTAACATTAACACAGCCATGGATAGAGAGAGCACTGTGAGTGTACATAAATTTTAAAACAACGCTGATGCCCTCCAACTCCATGTTGTCTGAAAGTCTAAATGATTATAATGTTTTATATACAGTGAAGCGACAAATTTTCCCGAAAACCAAAGCGAAAATATAAATTTTCTGATGTTTTGATGGCAACTCTGGATGGAAATAAAATTTACTTAACTGATTTAGCTGGATTAACGAACGTGACGCAAAATATACAGTGAAATTAAAATGTGTCACAATTTGCAATAAATAAACAACAAGCCTCGGTTACAGAATATATTCTGGTTTCGCATCACCGATAATTTGGCTTATGAGAATTTGTTGTCCGGTAAAGTTGGCTGAATTTTGCAAATCTTTTCAAAGGAAAGAAATTCTGAAAATTTTATCTTTTTATTTAGTCAAACGTGTAACATCGTAACGGTACTCGGTTTTATGGATGAAAGTAGGGCGAACCATAAAAGTATTATGAGACAGTTAGCATGTGTTCGGTATAATTTTACGCTCAATTGGAAGTCTGGTTGGAGGCATTGTAGGGAAAGCAAAAAAATGTCAAGTTTTAATGACGATTTTGTGGTCAGATGAAGTATTTATAATCCTTATCCACTACCTAACAATCTGTAGTTTTGGGAAGATTTTTTGATAGCTTCTTCATCGTCATATCAGGGCCTGACTGGTTCAAAAAAGGCCTCGAGAGTTACTTACACCTTATTTGTTAAAAGTCTGAAAACTATTTTTTTTAATACAAAAATGAAAAAGGAACTAAAACTGGTGCCGAAATGATGGTTCCACACAAAGAATGAAATATAAAGATTGAATTCTCTCAGACAGATGTGTCGTGCCTGGCAAGTTAAAAATGCGAATATATTTGACTTGTCAGAACTAGTTATCCGTAATACCTCTACTTAACCATCAATTCCATTATCGCCTCGGTTAGCGTTCAAAGAACAACCAATTTTACTCATTCCTCCCCCCCCCCTTCAGAAATTGACATGAGCTTAGTTGGGGAAATAACTAATTGTTTGGACTTTTATACCTTGTGTGGTTGCATCCCTCGCCCTCGGCTCGAGCTACTTTTACTTGGTAAAATAAAAAGTTCCGAACAAGGTCGTAATCTGCTATTTTTTGTCCTAGGTAATGTAACAAGGGCTGTCCTTAAATTTGTATTGACCTGAAAGTTAAGAGCGATCACCCCTTGGCAATTTTCTAGTCTACATTTGTGCGCAAAAATATTCGTTTTTTTGATGATTTCTCTGAACCAAAATCTTTTTTTGAAAAAGTAAAACCATTGAAGCAAGCAAAATGTGTTACTTTTAAGGGAAAAATTGGTTTCTGGTCGAGAACTTAACCCACTTGGAGAAACCTTTGCCAAACACATAAATATACACATTTGTAAAGGTTTCTCCAAGTGGAATAAGTTATCATCCACAAACCAATTTTTCCCTTAAAAGTAACCGTGGATTTACATAGCAACGTAAAAGTGACAGATGCAATGTTTTTTAAATACTGCAACCCGAAATTTCATTCATAAAATTAAAATTATGAATGAAATTTCGAGTTGCCGTATGAGAAAATTTTTGCATCTGTCACTTTTACGTTGCTATGTAAATCCACAGTAAATCCACAGTAACACATTTTGCTTGCTTTAATGGTTTTACTTTTTCAAAAAAAGATTTTGGTTCAAAGAAATCATCAAAAAACGAATATTTTTGCGCACAAATGTAGGCTAGAAAATTGCCAAGGGGTGAGCGCTCTTAAGAGGTTCCGAGCCTACGCTGAAATTGTAGCCTACATTTCTGCGTTTCGAAATTTTTGATCGCTGATATCTTTTTACGAGAGCCCTTTTTGAAAAATGTACGACCACATATCCGAGTAAAAATATGTCAGCTTTGAATAAAAAATAAATTTGTCTGTGAAAGTTCCATGTGCTTTGAGAAAACTGTACCGATGCCCCAAATTTGCATCAAAGGTACACTTTTCTCAAAGCACATGGAACTTTCACAGACAATTTTATTTTTTATTCAAAGCTGACATATTTTTACTCGAAAATGTGGTCGTACATTTTTCAAAAAGGGCTCTCGTAAAAAGATATCAGCGATCAAAAATTTCGAAACGCAGAAATGTAGGCTACAATTTCAGCGTAGGCTCGGAACCTCTTAAGTGTGACTGATTGGTTGTTCATCTAATATTTTCTAGGTACAGAAGTAATTTTCAGTAATGAACAGTTAAAGTGCCGCCGTTTTTATCAGTCTCTTATTTTTATTAGTACACTCTGTCTCGCATAAGAGAATTGGTAACATTGTCGGTTCTTTTAGGTGTATAGATGACTGTGTTCAACATCCGAAAGGTACTTGTTACTGCCAGCAACGATGTGAAGATGGCAACGCTCTATTTGCTATAATTGACATATCGAAACTGACCCAACTAGTTCATACGTCGCAGTAGTTCATACGGAATTTCTGTTCAATCAGACACACGCGGGTACCAAATTGTACGAATGCAAGTATGAGTGATCGTAGTGACAGCTGCCAAAGAGTACTATTTTTGCACATTTTTTACATGATACACTGCCCAGTGTCAGTAATATATTTCAAAGTCTAACTCATGGACTCATGCTTGAAGTTCTTTGAACAAATTCATCAATCTTTTCAACGACTTGTTGTATTTCCATCACAAAAACGATTCGTTTCCGAAAAATCTTCATTTCTAACTCTATCAAAGAAGTTTTCTCTATTTTCAACCAAATTTGGATAAAATCAAACCTTTTTTTAAATAGCGAAACGGAATACACTTCCACCCGAGGGGAGTTTTTTTTTTCTGATGAAGTATTGGAGTGTCTAGCCGACACAATTCAATTTCACATTTTTATGCATAATAATTCACGTTCCACCCTAATCGATATTTGCGAAGGGATAAATGTGTTACATAGTCTTGAGCAAACATAAACTAGTTCAAAAATTGTACGCTTAAACGGATGATATGCCTTCGAGCTGTATTCGAAAATCAAAAGAAATTTCTTTTCATCCAAAAGAACTAACATAATCTAGTAATTTCACATACATAATATAACGTCAATAGAAAGGCGAAAGGCTAAAAGAAGGAAAAAAACTTGATCAAAGAATGAAGATAACTTTTCATGCACATTAGGAAAATAAGAAAATTTCTCTGTGAAAGCGGAGGAGAAAAAAAAATCAACAGAAAGAAAGCACACATATAATGTACAACCTTTGTATATGTACAGGGAAATTGTTGATTTTCTAAAGCGTGACTAACATGAGTTTGTTTAGGAGTTTCTAAAGTTTAAACAACATGTGATGGATTCTTTTCCCGTCTTTAGTAATACCGGGATGAGAACTCTTAATATTTAAACGTTATACAACGATACTAAAGACTGTTAACCGGGTCTGTTTTATACATTCAAAAGTCTGACTTTTGATAAGACAACTTTTTCGCAATCTCGCAAAATTCGTAAAAATGTTGAATGTTGAACTGACATCGCCGTAATACATATCGTACTTATATAGTACTTATACCAGCGATAATAAATTATGTTTTGACAATGGTTTTACTTCGATGGAATAACTTACTTACAAAATCCCTTTAAGATTTGCAAACAGAGAAACGGATTCTGAAAGTGAACTTTTTCACGTCGCATTTCCTTTCATTATTTGAATATTTACAATTCCACTTACGTACAGACCGTGTGGAAGCGATAGCACTATCGTTGATTCGAATCAGTCTTTGTTCTTTATAAGATGAAGTGGAAAATAATGAGAAAACTTTGTGTAGATGGTGCTATTGAAAACCGATTCAGAAGAATAACACTTCAACCATCATGTAGATTCAACATTGTGGAACTGTTTAACTGGTGTAAATACGCCCGCCAGCGTTTATCAAAGCCGATAAATTTCACTGGTCGATATATTACACAAGAAAACTAGCCACAGGGATATTATAAATTTACGTGGGCTGCTGTTATAATACTTTAATTACTACACTTATGGAACACAGTATAAAGGGTTCTTCTTCTGTGATATTTACCGATCCGAGGCGAGGCTGAGGTCAGTAAACACACAAGAAGCCATTCCATATCAAGCCCAGTTATGGGATCAAAAGAGAAAAAAGTCGTAAATTGCATTTCGATGGTGCAATTTCTTCTTTTTTCCGACAATTGTTTTCACGAAAAAAACGCACACAAAGTTTTAGTGGAGGGAAGAAAATGACTATTTTCTCGCCTGCGTTGTGAAAAGTAATTTTACTTAATAACTTGATTTAAAGCCGAGTTTAACCACTGGTTAATCTTCGGTTAATCATTGGTTAGTTACCGACCACTCGCTGGTTAATCAGGTTAGTCAAACTAATCGGAAAAGAGTAATTGCCCCTTTGGTGAAATTTCTCCGCTATTAAGTAAAGTTCACATTACCTTATGCCTTTGAGTAAAACTTATCAATAGTACAGCTATTGATTGACGAATAAATGTTTGTTCTACTAAATATTTATTACAAGAGACCTCACCGCGACAAACATTATCCGAGCACTTACAAACTTTGTCAAATCATTATGGGATTTTCGAACAACAACGAATATAGTCAACAAAGGATATTACACAAACTTCCGAGTGTGCAAACAATTGGTCTCTCTATTCTGGTGTGGCAACATTGGTTTGAGCGCATGGTTGTAACAACCAACATTGTGTTCAAATTAGACAACAAGTCTTTAAGATGATACTCATCCGTTATCGACAGCAATGACAGAAGTGAGCGATGACCGCGGGTAAATGTGACCTTATATAGTAAAATGTAATGTTCAAACAAATGAAGTAATAAGATTTTGTGTCAAACACTAGGCAATGAACAAAAGAAGTAATAGATTCGAATCGTTGTATGTCTTTGCGCCTGTCATGACTGTCATTTCTTAGAGATTGAGTACAACATTTTTCATCAAAATTGCTTGCTTCCCAGAGAACTAAACAAATCTTGTCGTGACTTTCCGTGCGTAAAATTAATACGGAACGGTGAGCCTCATCTAGTTATTCATAAGATCTGTATTGTACTCGTATACTCATAATGCATGATTAAACCAGTTATGTTGAAGAGTATGATTGGATTTTTATCTATAATGAAGTGAGTGTAAAGTCCGGAACAGTAAGTTGTAAATTTGTAATAGACACAAAGCTTAAGAGGATACGTGCTGATTTATCGCAAATTGTGATTCGCATCGCGTATGTTAATTTTTAGCACACTCGCAGAAACATGCAATAGGTAAACAAGATCATGACAATGAAATATTATATTCGTAAACGTTGTTCATGATAGATTTATTTCCCCCCGCACTAACGAATCCATCACCGCGCTATACAGCGCTTATAAAACTTAACGGCACGTCTGTAAAATAATGCAGTATGTTAAACCCACCAGTTTCACAAGCATAATCGGCAAAACCGCGTCCATGATTTAGTGTGATTGCAGTTTAAGTGAATCTCTCTCGCCACGTTCCATTGAACGGTTGCATAACATCATTTTGTTGCAGTGATTATCTTTTATTTGTGGAGCTGCATCACCATGTTCGTCGTCAGACGTGATAAAGATAAAAAGTTTTCCATTTTTATTGTTTGGTTTGTTGTTAACTTTTGCACTTAAAATCGAAAGAAAGTTTCGTGTTCAGGACATCAAGACATTAGGCTTGACATTTACTTTTGGAACGGAGAATAAACATTTTTTTCTACATTCGAACCGAAGCAGAGAGGACATTTTTCAATGGTAAAAAAAAATTAACTTCATTTCAGATAGGACGGAAACAAATGACCTACTTACGTTCTTGAACCAATGAACTGTAAATTCACAAGATATTTGTCCGCAAATTGTTCAACTCACACAGAGAGAAAGCTTTCCTGTCAACGTTGACAAAATTACAGATTCGGTTTAACAACGTCTGAACGTATGATGTTCATACACCATGATACCAGACCATGGAGATGAAACACCAATGGAAAAGGATATGTCTTTCATCAATTATTCTAAGAGCCTCCGCAAGCTTGTCGTAAATGCTGTTTTTCTCCCGACAATTTTATACGTGTCCCACCCGAACACATCACACTGATGAAATGAACTTTTATCAGTTTTTGTATGCTGGCAAAAACTGTTCAGCCAACTTTATTACGGATTTATGTTACATATTGTCAAAAGTTAAAGAATAAAAATATTGACGGACATCGTCGCCAATTCCATAACTTAAAGCTACACCATCCCCGTTTCTGAGTAATGTTCCATTACTTATCTATGGGGAAGAAATGGTTTTTTCTTATGTGAAGACACACCAAGCTATTTTTATTTCTATTTTCAAGTGAGGTATTTTAGTCTCAGGCTGAAGGTCTCGGATAATTTTACTCAACTCGATACGAGATAGCAAATTACTTCACATGTATAGTAACCTACTATTACTTCCCGTTTCTGACTAAAATAACAATGGAAAAAATGTTGGAAATGTTGTTTCTTGTGTGTATAAGGAACCTCGCTTTCGGCTCCGATCAACTAATTACACACGGATCTTTCCGTCATTTGTTTCCATTGATTTGCAACGTATAATGTGACACAGAACGGGTTTCAACTCCTGACCTCCTCAACATGGATAACTATCGTTTTACCGGTAGTAAAGTTGGCGAAAAATCATTTTAGAAATCTTTATGTCAAAGCGTTATCTCTCAACACTTTTTAACGAGACTGTTCGACTATTGTGACTTTAAAATTGACAGAAAAAAACTCTAAAACTTTAAACCCAGACAATGATTTTTCATGTCTCAAGAAAACTTTTTAACTTTCGCTTTTGCTGATATTATTTTAGGATCAATCACAAATGAGAAAAAAAATCTTTTTGATTTTTTGCATTCGAACATTTGAAGATGTCTACAAAGTTCGAGGGGGTAACCATAACCAGCAACAATTCACCCAAAAATTCCACTCAATTTCTGTTTAATTTCACTTCGTTTGTAAAGATCTTTCCATCAAGTTGGCAATAATTTACCGAATTCCACAAAACCGTTACCCCCCTCGACAAAATTACTCTCGAAAAGTTGTTATATTGATTTAAGAAATGCTAAACGAACAGGATCTTCTTACCTGAGAAATGGAATATTATCCTTTAATTGATGTATCCGTAAATGTGGTCGAAATGCTATAAAAAGTTTTATTTCTTTTATGTAAAATAGCACGGAACACAAATCATTACTGCAATAATATTTTGAAACTTTGACTTTTAACTGACAGTAAGTCTACCGAGAGTGATTTATAATCCATCAGATATTTCGGTAACACATGTTGCATATATATCTCTTTTAATCTTTCACCTAAATCTCAACTCGTCTTAATCGCAATGAATTGCAAATTTTAACACTATGCAGTCACAGTGTCACAGTAAATGTCCAATTTTCTCATTGTACTTTCCCAAAATAATTTACATCAATTCATTATTTACATCACTTTAGATAGTTGGAACTACTGAAACCAATAACATTACAACCAGCACAAGAACAAATTGTGAATGCAACCAAATATCTGACCGCATGAACCGCCCTACAGCATCGAACTAAAAAAAGCTTGAAGATGATTTTTTTTCTGAAATTTGTCCCAACTAGAGATGAACGTTGACGGTGCGCATGCTTCTGCGGGGGTAAGAGTGAACACCAATTTTATCTGGCTGATTTTCCTCGACATCGCGAATGAATGAAAAATGAATAGGTTTTGGTTTCTATATGTGGTCGAGGGGAAACGGGAACGCATGGTATGAAAGAATTCTTAATATAGCGGTAAGGAGATACAAATCACAATTGTATGAAAGATGGTTTTCGCTCAGAATCGCTAAGACTGTGACTTGCTTTCTAACATTAAGGTAACATTATTACTCGAGTTTGATTGTTGAAAATATAATTTCCGAGACATAGATTATGGTAATATATATATACGTTTAATACGGCATGGAACTCGTTTTAAAGAATGTTTGTAGCCTTGTATGATGCATTGTATTTCAATAAAAACAATTTTTATTATCATGGAAGAAAATAAACTGAGAATTCATATAAAAGCAGCAAAGAAATAAACAAGGAAGATGAAGAAGCTTTGCTTTCGGAATTCTTTTTTGACAATTGCTCAACAACAATGTGTAGGTGTTGGTATGGTTTCACTGTGCGTGTTTTCCTATTGCTTTGTGCTTTTGAAGAGGTTTTTAAACAGCGACTGTAAGATTTTTGCCTGGAATACTGTTCAGGTGCCATGTGATCATCCATAAATGACGTCAGTGTTGCAAGCAGATTTAACTCATTAAAAACTTCCATTCGCTCTACTTTGGGCGTCACGGACATTTGCCCATTTGGCCCAAATGGAAAAGGCGGCACTGGCTGGCTGTACTGAAAAAAGTTGACGTCATTTATGGATGATCCCTAATTAAGGGAAATAATTTCAAGAATTTAATTAAAACTTGTTTTGAAATCGTTGAATATTCAGTCGAAATTTTGTTGTTATTCGTGAAATTTCCTTGAATAATATCACTATTCAGTTCTAGTGAAATTTAAGTTTTCATTTAAGGATTAATTTGCGAAAAATTCGAACAATTGGAAGACAAGCCATCATCGTCGAATTTTAAAAGCAAGGCGTTTCAGTTACAAAACAAATTTTGTATTGAAATAATTTCGGTTTAATGCTGGACCTGATCAAAAATTGGTCTACGCTGGGCGGGTAGTCGAAATCGTTTTTGATTGATATCTCTCAAAATCTGAAATTACCTGAAAGTATAGTCGTTGGTAGGCATTTTAGAGACACATGTTAGACTTTTAAAAATTTCAAAAATCTTCGTGTGAGCGGTCCTCATTCATTCTACAAAAACAGCTCGAAGTGTTTACAAAAAATCACATCACACTTGAACAATATTGATGTCGTTGGACCTCTACCATTCGTGGCACCATACACGGTATGTCCACTCCTCCAGGAAACCACAATTTTGGTTGAAGTATATTTCTACAAATATTCTCCAGAATTCCAATTTTCATCGCTTCTATTATATTTTCTCTGACGTATGAGGCAATATGAAGTCAGGGCCGGACTTGCTGTCAAAAGACTCTTCCGAAAATTTTGTTTAGGCCCTATAAAATTTGAAAAAAAAAGTCAACAATTCTGTTACACACTCTCTATCACACTCTCCGTTTCTTTACTTTACACCCATATGCTGAACGGTTTCCCGAAGCTCCACATCCACAGCTAGTTCATACGATCCATTCTAAGGAGTACTTTTTATATTGCATTTTTCTTTTAAATAAATTCACTGGAACCAGAGAAATGATAACAGATGGAATTGCTTTCACCGGTTCTCTGTCTCAAACTGGGGATTCCTGAGAAATTTCCTCAAGCCAAGGTTGTTGAGGTGTTTTTTTTTTTTAAATCCGGAGTACGAACCATTTCAAGTCGGAGTGTCCGAAACGAAATATTTCTTTCCAGGGTCCTATCCTCCTGACCTTCATGCGCCACAGAAGCCTACTCGAATCTTGGGCCGCTATTTTTTCACATTACTTTTTGTTTCGTTTTTTTAATTCGTAAAACCAAACCATTCAGAAATTACACGAACATTTGTTTAAATGACATTCGGTTTTATTCCGATTTTTTTCCCTAATTTTTCTTCGAATTGAAACGCATATTTTCCATACATTAAAGCTGCTGTTCTGCCTGAAGTCATTCTACTTGGATTACCACAGAGCCTCGCAAACAAACGAAATTGTTGGATTTTATAATTGAAATGAAAATAAATTGAGAAAATATTGGAAGGAATTGCTTTGATTAAAAAGCGGCAGTGCGTTCCGCCTCATTAATTTCATCTGGCGAAGGAAAATTCAAATGAAAACTTTTAATCCGGAATTGATGAAAAATATTTTATTCTTTTCCATTGAAAAGTATATTTCATAGTGCTAGTTGTATGAGAATGGACTATACGTATTTATCGGATTGTATGATAGGTGTATACAGTAGTAAGGTAAGTGAGGTAGTAGCTGACCGGCTAAGCAATTTTTCAACTTTGGTCATCAGTATCTCAGGATGATTTCGATGAAGCTAAGTTTTTCCTTCGTCAGAATCTAATTTGATCTGTTCCCATTCCGTAGAATATCAGTAACATTGACAATTAATTAATTTTTATTGTAAAAAACTGATTTTACTGAAGCACTGTTTTTGATGCAGTAGCTGACCACTAAAAAACGGATGTTTTTATACCTGACCAGTGTTGTTGCAGTAGTTGACCGCTACAAAATTAAGACATTTTTCACATTTTTCGCAATAATTTCGCATTATTCGACACATTTTCACTCTTAATTAACCAATTTCAATGATAAAAACTCACAAAAACACAAAATATCAACGAATTTTAATCACATCATTTTGTACACAACAATGCACATGGAAGGTGAATTTGTCACATGAAGAAAAATGTACGGAATTTGGTGCGGTCAACTACACAAACATGTCATATTTTTGATGCAATGTTTTGACCACCATGTAATTAATCAAATATTAACTTTTAGACGCTATTTTTGTTAATCATATTAATTGTCGAACTATTTACTACCTAAAAACACCAAAACTTTGTCCATTAATAATTCTTTTGTCAATAAAAACCTTAAATTAGACCACACCGATCTTACGATTTTCTTAAGAAATGTGCAACTTTGTACTGAGATGGTGCACTGGTTTCATTTTATGGTTTTATCAAATAAGTAAACATAATAATCGCATTATTTTCATGAAAAAATTAATCTTTAGGCTCTAAAGATTAATTATAACGTTAATTTGCGTATTTTCATTTGTAATTATTTTCCAAAACTGATAAATAATGTAGCTGGTCAGGTACACCTGCACGGTCAGCTATACCCTCGCTTACCTTACGTATACCGTATAATGGATGGATATATCCTTTGTTCATTCCGCTTTCCTTAACGTTATTTTCGATTATAATTTTTGGATCAAAGTTTTAAATGACTTGGTTGTACATAACGGAAAATAAATCACTAAATGTCGTAGTTTGAAAGGGCGTTTTTAGGGATTTTTGTAAATAAAGACGAATAGTTGTTTGTTCTTCAAGAAGGCAAAATTTGAACAATAGATAAGTTTGACAACTCTTGTGGAAACCACCACGAATAATTCTCAGATATTATTTTCTCCAAAGGGAGATAATGACTATTCAAGCCTGTTTTAGGAATTGAATTCCATAAAATTCTTGAAAATTCTTTTTACGAATTATGGGCATTTGAATAATGAAATTCCGACAATTCTTGGAAATCCTCAATATTCCTTAAGACCATTCATAAAATAGGCTATGCCTCGGACTATGCAATTATGCCATCTTTAATCCAACGTCATTTTGTTAAGGTTTTTGAGTGGAAAAGCAAATTGGATTTTTTACATTGCATCCGTGAAAAATTTATTTGTTCCAAGAGAACGTTAGACAACTTAAAAAAATTACCTCAGGAATCTGTCTTGTCCCACCGTTCGACTATTCGCCCATTATTCGCTTGCATTTTTCCCACCATTTGCTAGTGTAGTTTTTCCCTCGTCTGGAACAGTAATTACAGCCCTGATGATAAGAGTTTTTAAAAAGGACATAATGGAACGATAGCAAACGTTTTTCCAAACCCTTATCTCCAAGAAAAATCCATTGAGTTAAAAATCAATCATTTTCTGTTGACATTGGCTTTGTTGCAGCGACATCTTTCAGTGAAATAGTGAATTGTACTCTATGTCGGTAGAGTAGAGATAGAATAGAGGAAAGAGAATTGATGCCGTAATCCCTCTACTGGAAAATGATTTATTACTTCATTGACAGTCTACGAGAAATATTTTTTCACATTTTTTTCTTGTGAAAGGGACTTGCGTCACAGCCACTATTCTAACTTGTGCCCATGACTGGTTGCACTTCTTATTCAGGCAATAAATCGATTATCTTTCAATTTCTTTTATAACGCCCAGTGTCAAGACTCATCTTTTTTAATACGCATATCGCGTGCATTTTACATTTTCATCACGTCTGCTACAATTTACCATTAGCAATACTCAACGTTGATTATATTCCAACAATTAAAAGCTATATTAAGCGTCAAAATGACCGCCTGCCAATTGGGTAATCGGTCGAAACTCTGGTTTACCTCCGAATTCTAGTACACATGCATTGCAACAATGATGAATTTACGATTTACGGAAAACAATGGAAATCATGAATTCTTTAAAAATGTTACTGGGATTACCTTTTATCAAGAATGATACAGCGAAAAATAAAACCGAAAAAAAATCCATTTTCATTTAAACCACAAACTGTGTACATCGACAATAAGCCACACCAATAAAACCGAATTTATTTCGACAATAATTCGTTAATAATGGGTAAAACAACAAGATATATTCTATAAACGTTTATCTTGAATTGGTATACAGCACAATTTCATAATAAATTTTCCATTTGAGAATTCTAATTACACAATGAATACCTGATCACAATTGCTTTCGAAAACAATTCTGCAAAATCCAATTAAAACTATTTTCGAGGTGATAATCCCATAAATCTTTCTTGCATGGATATTACAGTTCGGAAAACGAAATTTGGAAATTCTCAAGAGTATTAATAATTTCCAAATATTGCGGGTAACGGAATGATGAATATTGTACTGTTCGGTAATAAGAGGGCTTTTAACTTCTTCCTGTCGTGGTGACTACGGACGGATTGTCAGGTGGAACATTCAGATGATTGGAATGTTACGGAACGTCATGCACAAACATTTCGAAATGTTTTTGTGTTACTTTACAACCATTCCGATCTACCAGGCCGCACCTTTTGGACGGGTCAGGTCCCTTGACTGACTAACTGATTTTCTCAAATAGATATTTTTGTGATTGTAACAAAAATATTTTAAAATGGTCTGGCTCAAAGCAGCTCCCTGTCTTGCTTTGTCATAAATTGTTCATTAATTTTATTTTATTCAAAATAAATTTTCAGAAAAGACAAAGGGACTCATCATTCCTACATTTTCAACGAAAAGATTCTTCAGTCTGCTAAGCGACGATGGAAAGATTTCTTGCTTACCTCTTGAATAAATGATGACCTCCTGAAAAAGGTATGCAACTCTTGTGAATTTCTGCCCTCGCTTCGCTCAGGCCGAAAAGTTCACTCTTTGTAACTTTTTTTTATCATAGAAATCCAAGAAATCACACAAAAAAGTCTTATCGGAATAAAGCCTGAACTTCAGTATTTTCCATTACGGGACCTAAAGGAATCCATGAATAAAAAAGTTTTTAGAAATCCGTTGAAAATTACTCAAGTATAGTCGTATAAAGAGACTAAACAGATGTTTCGTTAAACCCTCACGATTTTGATTCCCAGTCGAATAATTTTTTTCTTGGAAATCCGTTGAGGATTATTCAAGTTGTCGAGCTGTCAAGCGACGAGACGAAAACTTTCCAAGATCACCTGTCAGTTACAGAGCTTATTATTGTTATTTTTTTGAGGATTTTAAGAATTTGTTCGGAACTTTCTGAACTTTTTCGGAGTTTTTCGGACTTTTTCAGAATTTTTGGAACTTTTAGAATTTTCAAAATTTCCGGAATTCCGGAATTAAAATTCCCAATAACACGCCCTGGTCCGTTTTGGCCCATTTTCGAACTTAAACTCAGGAATTCAATTCCCTTTCGATTAAAAAAAAGTGTTTGGAAATCCGTTGAAAATTACAAGGGCAGATTCTGCCAATAACGGTCTGTTGAGTTACAATTTTTAAGACTCAAAACTCTAGTTTCAAGAAAAAAAACGTAGTTTCAGGCGTTAGACTGATCCTTCCTCTATTGCCTCAAAGTGTTAAAAATTTGATCTGAGGTAACTGGTCATACAAAACTATTGCAATTGGCGGTGGTGGGAGGTATGCATTTTCAAAACCATATTCTACGGCGATCTCCGCTATCAAAATCTTTTCTCCGCCAATAACGGATTTGTTCCACAGTTTTTCACGCTCTCCAGCAAGTTTTATTCGCTCAACATAGAAACTCAGGCGTCCGCTGATAGACGATTTTACAGATTTTGAAAATTTACCATCAGCGAACCGCCGAGTTATGTGGGAGGACATCCAAAACTTTCGGGGATGGAAAGAGCCGGAAAAACTGTGGAAAAAATCCGTTTTTGGTGGAGAAAAATTTTTGATAGCGGAGACAGGCCGAGGCTCTAAAGTACCAATTCAAAAAAATATAATGTTTTCAAGGAATGAACAAAGTGTCACAAACATTTTCATGTTTCATGTTTTCGGTCATGAATTGTGACAAACATTTTAGTGTTTCATCCGTAAGAGTCTTACGGTAAGACCCATGATTTTCAGTCCAAGGAACAATTGTAAAGTTCTATCAGCAAATCACTTTAATATATACGGTAGAATGTCCGTATCTCCGTGTCGGATATTATTACAAACGCTTGTCAGGTAACGTAATGTATTTAATAATGGGTGTTACCCATATTTTCTTCAAAATATTTATGTTTGATTGATGGCGAGGTAAGACATGAGAAATGTTGGTCTATATTTTGATGTTGCCAAATAAATGTCTTAGACATTCGAAAGTTTCTTCTTCTTTTTTTATCACTCTCAAGACGTACAACACGAAAAAACCAACAAAAAAAGTTTTCTTTTTCCCTCTCCAATTTGTTTACTTTGAATAAGTAAAACAATAAATTGTCAACGGAAAATTGCTGAAAGCTAACTCAAAGCAGCCGAGAACAATTTCCAGTCTTAATAAACGATTTCTGGAAATTGCTGTTAGATGAAGTGAACTTTCCCATCGAAAATACCAACCGTCATTCTTTGCCTTTATGAAACATTACACAGGCGGTGCACATCCACAGCATTGGTGGTAATTCGATTTATATATAGTTTGGAAATAGTTTCGTATTTAGTGGAAAGATATACTGGAATTTGTTCTGCAGGGCAGTTGTTTAAGTTGAAACATAATTGACAAGTTAACAGCAACCGCATATTTTCGATGCTTGAAACTAAAGTTTGCAAAACAATATCTAGCAGTAACCTTTGAAGCAGCATTAATTCGCGATATATGTAACGTAATTGTCGTGAGCAGAAAGTTTGTATAAACACTGAATCAAACGCTGATTTAAGCCATTAGAAAACTTTAAGTGAAGTAGCTTAACAATTGGTTGAATTTTGATTGACTTATAATCTTGAAGAAGCTCTAATTGATGCTACTTTCTCAAAATTTCTCAATTATTTCTCAATTATTTCTCAACGAATTTCTCAAAAATTTCTCAAATTTCTCAAAATTCTCAAATTTCTCAAAAATATAAAAAATTTCTCAAAAATTTCTCAAAGATTTCTCAAAGAATTTCTCAAGAATTTCTCAAATTTCTCAAAATTTCTCAAAGAATTTCTCAAAAATAGTCCCTGTATCAAGCTCATTGTAACATTCTGCGTTTGCAGTCTTTCGCTCGATTTGGCTTTTGAATTTCGTATACTTGTCAGTGAAGTAGTATCCATCAGTTCATCAAGGTACATACGAGAGAAAAAAAGGTGAGAAACGTAAACGGCAATTTTGTCTTCTTGGTTTAACGTTGAAGGAAACCAGAAAATATATCCCGCGTGAGGATCCTCATTAGCAATTCGCATTTGGTATTGGTCCATTAGCACGTCACTTAGAAAAGAGAGAAGGAATGAGGAGAAATTTAAATGCAAATTTGGTTTCTCAGTCTCGATAATCCTCGATAATTTGTGTAAACTTAATAAATATTATGCACCTGTGTCCAAATGTTTATATTGACGATTGCGGATCATAATCCAACTAGTCGAAATAAACAATAAGAGTGGACTCCGGCTCGAGCTGGAAACCTCTCATTCGCTAAAAAAAGCATTTTACCATGCGTTAGGAAAATAACTATTACTTTACTAGTTAGGGAAAGAGGTTTTTGCCTCACTAGGGAAAAGTCTTTCCCAAGCTCTTAAAGTAGAACGCCGTACTACACACGTAACAGTACATTACTTACCAATGGAACGAATGCTGGAAATGTGACTTCTTGTGTGAAATTTACCGATCGAGGCGTAGCCAAGCATTCGTTCCATTGACAAGTAAGGCATTTTACTCAAAAACTTGAAGTAAAGTATCGCCACCGTTAAGTGAAGTTAATTTTACCTAACGTTTTTGAGTAATAGTATTTTACATGACAAGGTATAAAAAGATCAACAGTAGAGTTTGCGTGTGAATTTTGTTGATCCGAGGCGTAGCCGAGGTCAATAAACACACTAAAACGAGACTTTTCATCTTTTTATCCCGAGTTATGTAATGGATTTTACATAATGAGAGCGTCGAAATGCTTGAAACATGAAAAGTACGGTTTTCGACGCATGTAGCATGTAAAACATAATTTGATACCTCGTATCACTATGAGTAAAAGTACCTCAGGCTGAAGCCCTCTGATACGAAATATCACATTCCTTCACAGGTGTTGGAATATAGCATTTCGTCTTAGATCGTCTTTCGACTCGAAGTGGACATTTTGTCACTCCAGACCAAAACACCGTATCGAGTGTCTTTACTTTTACAGAGCTTTTGCACAGTTTTAATCAAGAGTTTTAAAGTTCTTTTCAGTTCCACTTTTCCAGTAATATTCAAAATAAGCACAAAGATTTTGAACGCTCTCCGAAGCACACAAACAATACGATACGGTGGTTTGGTTTAACACGGTAGCATTCACGGTAGAGCTGAGCAAATATTTAAATTAAATTGTGATTTTCTATACCGAAACAGACATTGTTTAAACACACAAAACGTTTCATTCGATTGCCTATGATTGCTCTATTAAATTGTTGACACTGTTACTCGATTGCTGTCTATTTAAATGTAATTTCCATTTTCGCAGCAAAGACATACTCAATACCATTGAGCCATAAAAGTATTTTTATGACAAAATCGATTTCATTCAAACTGGAATGATTTGATCTGAATGGTGTATGGATGGATGGGTTTTTTTTTTTTCGGCCGAACCGAAATGGAATAAACCAATCTACGCCATTATATGCTCACAATTCAGCGCATGCATTTATTTATTTATTCGAATTCTTTTTTTTTTCGGGTGAATCCATCGCATCCACTACCATGCGAAATAATTTATGAGATAAAATCCCCTCCGAAATAATCAGATAAATAAAACCAAAGTCCGACCACAAAATTTATTGACACTGTGTTACGTGCCCGAGGTATTAAATTAAATGCTGAAAGATGGATAGATTGAATATATAAACGATACACCTTCCTTATAAGAATAATCTGAATCGTATTAAAGCGATCGGAAAATATATAATAAATTTATTGGGATTAGCTCGTTGAATGACCCAAATTACTGTCTCCGTAATACTCAATAATACTTCGCATTATAACATTTTTTTTATGGTTTCGCCGGCTAAAAGATTTGCTTCGTAATATAATAAATTCTTGTACCAACATTGGTCTCTCTATTTTTGGATGTAATACGATGTGAACATTAGAGGCTTAGATTGAATGAGTATACGAACACTATATCACATCTAAAACAGCGAAACATTTATCCGGTCAGTTTAAGATACATGTTGAGGCGAACATACAATTTTCTCTATTCATTTTTAGAGTTGTGAAATTTCATAAAGGACTTTCGCTCATTTCGAAAACAACTTCCGCACAAAATGTAACTCATACTGTGAAAAAAGGCAGCTTTCATATCGAGCTTTCCCTTTGTGTTTTCAATGCCTGTATGCAGCGAACATTGAACATACTTTTATACCAATTTCGAAATGTGTTATATTCTAAACATGACTGTGTAACATGAAACGAAATCCCACCCATTTCTCAAATTAACATACACACGTTGTAGATTCGGTCATAAAACATTTTCACGAAAACATAATTTGTTCTAATATGACAAAAGACTGTACGGCACAAAGACTTTAATTCTGACAAATTAGCCAACATACATATACTGTAAAAGAGAGACATTATCAACATTGCCACATCTCTCGCGCTGGTGTATCTTAATATTTAAAAGACTTAAATAATGAATAAGGTACAGGCTTATGGGGGTATTTCAACCGAATAGGTAAGCTCTATTCCCTAATGTGTAGTTCAAGGAAGTTTATTAATACTTTGTGTGTGCGTTTTTTTTGTGTGTTTATTCTTAAAACTTTAAATTGAAACAAGTGGTTCTTGGCTTTGTGGTGATGTATTGCATTATATACAGACATGACATCAATTTCGTGTATTAAATTAATGAAGATTTAACATTTTCATGTCGAACACTGGTCGCACGATATCAAAGATAAGATGAGTTGCATTCGGTTAGAAAGGTTTACTATTTAATTTTATCCCGTTGGGATCAACTGTTTGCATATTACGTGCGAGTACATTACTTTACACTCGCCAAACCATGAAAACACTGAATATCACGCGTCAAAAGTTATCGGAAACCACACTTTTTTAGTTCTCTCTCAGCAGACCTTGCAAACAGGTCTAGGGATCCAGGCGATGTTTTACTTAATGGTGGAGTTTGTTTATGTTATTCGTCAACGAGAGAAATTTGATACGAAGGCGGAGCTTACTCTCCGTATCAACGAGTAGCGTAATGCACATCGAACGATCAACTCGTTCGGCTTTATATAGCGTATTTTCGGTTTCGTTTTTATTCTCATATTTCTTCAATGAATGCAGAGCCTAATATTTGGGAATTAATTCTCTAAATTCCCTAAATTCCCAAAATTCCCAAAAATTCTCAAAAATTCCCAAAAATTCCCAAAAATTCCCTAAATTCCCCAAAATTTCCTAAAATTCCCAAAAATTCCCAAAAAACACAACAAATATTTCAGAACATATTGAATATAATATATTCAGTAAATTGAGCTTAAGCGGCATATCGCCAAAACTGGAGGTGATGGTGATAGGGGAACAAGTGGTCTCCGATTTTAAGGAGTGATAGATTCGTCTTCAATTTTAGAGAATCGTATCTTTCATTTTTTTCGAAAATTTTTTTAAATTTTCGGTTAAAGTGTTCAAAGGTGAAAGCATGTCTGAGGGTACCGAAAACCTTTTTGCGGCTATAACTCAGAAATAATTATTTTAAGAGCAATCTACACTCCTTCTATGAAAAACATTTTCGATGATAACTTCTTATTAGAATATTTTAAAAAAAAAGTGGTTTCATCGTTTGCCACAACATACCAGAATAAACCGCGAGCCTTTTTTTAATAAAAGTTTAGTTTTGTAATAAAAACTTTTTATATTTTTTTATAGAATTTAATTAAAAAATCACTGCCATGATGAACTCACGTACGGAAACTCTAAAGAATCGAAATGTGATATTAGGTATTTGTCAGCTGATAGGAATATTTTGTTTGTTCCTGATCTTTTACGAGCATTTAATTAAAAAAATGCAAAGAAAAGAAATTTTTTGAGAATTTTAGGGAATTTTTGGGAATTAATTCCCAAAATTCCCAAAAAGTCCCTAAATTCCCAAAAATTCCCTAAATTCCCAAAAATTCTCAAAAACGATTCCCAAATATTAGGCTCTGAATGAATGTATTCAAGTTCAACCTTGAACGGTGTGCATTATTGGTTTTGTTGTTTGTGTATTTCATGGTGTGACGAGTGCAAAATTGTGTGCATCACAGGATTGAAACCACTCAATCACAGTATGTGTGAATACTTATACCACGAGAATAATTTTTGCATACGTATGTACTTACATACTTATGCAAAAATTATTCTCTCGGTGTATACGGATTCACCTGCATACTGTAATTTCGGGGTTTCAATCCATGTGATGCAAATAACTATTATTTTGATGAGTAGGGACGTTACGGCCACGATGTGTTTGATGCAGGGACGCCGACTTGTGTTTGGGAGTAGTGGTGCTCATACAACAAGCGAATCTGGGAGTAGTGGTGCTCTTTCAAGTAAAACTGGAAAGATGTAGTGGTGCTCATCATTCGAGTAGTGGTGCCCGAGCCTCGCTTGTCCTTAGAGGTTGGCGCCCCTGGTTTGATGACACATCTTCAGCCTAATAAAGTACTCGATGTCATAAAAAAATATTTGGCAATAGACCGTGTTAAGTATAAATAACTTATTTTTAATTGATGTAAATTATTATTCTGTAGAACAAAAGTGTAAACAGAACATCTGAAAAATGTCTGCTTGATTTTATATCTCACTTTAAAAGCAGTAATTTGAATGAGACTAAAATGATATCCCGATGAATGTAAGTGAGATGGCATCGAAATGGCAAGAATATTTTTCAATAATTTCTATACAAAAAATTAATAATTTTTTCAATGGTTTTAATGGTAAATCTTCTTTGTATTGAAATACGAAACTTTTTTCTCAAAATCGTACACGGTCTATTCCAGGTCATAATCATCACCTTCCCATGCATCCATTCAATGTCGTTTTGACGGCATTTATTAGAAATAACGCACGCTACAGAACCTATTACTTTCAACGAAGACTTATGCTTAGTTTCCTATTACCAAAAAAGTAATCCGTGTGAGAGACAAAATTGAATTTGTTAAATTTTTCCTTTGTTTATTTGACAGTTTGCTCTCTCACTGAGTACTTTTTGTTGAGTGGACTGGACATTTTACAAATAAAAATCTTGCATTGACCAGGAGAGGGATTACGGCGTCAGTTCTCTATTCTCTATTCAATCAAAACTCTACTGATAGAGAACGATTCACTCTTTCACTGAAAGATGTCGCTGCGACAAAACCATTGTCAACAGAAAAATAACTAATTTTTTACTCAACGAATTTCAGTCAAATAAAATGCCATCGTATAGCACATGATCCTAGGACTCTGGAACAGCAATCAGTTTTTCAATCGGCTCTATATCGGCTTAGCGATTAAAGTTTAAAAAAAGAATATGATGCAGTGACAGAAAACTTTTTTTTTTGATACCAACATTGAAAAATGATACTTTCGCCCCGCATATGAGGGGCGAAAGTAAAAAAATGCATCCCACGGGGAGAAAGTACTTAACGAAGAGCGAACGCAACTGAACGAACAGCGAAAGTGACTGACGTCACAGAAAATGAGAGAAATGAGTCGAGTTGTCAACAAAATCCGCTCATATTATGCAGAATACTTTGATCAAAATTGTAAAACACTGTGCGCCAGTGTTCTTATTGAAATTAGCATACAAAGTTGATACTTTTTGTTACTGAATGATTTGTTAGTTATATCTTAATTTTTGTGTGTGTTATTGTTGTGATGGCTAAATTATTAAATTTTTCATATACCAGGGGGCTGCCGCCCCCTGGACCCCCGCATTTTCTGGCTTAATGCCTTTTTATTTCAACATTTTGTTGCGATGTTTGCGATACGTATCAATTTTCAATGTTGGTATCAAAAAAAATAGTATGAACGACTCGGGGCAAAAGTGAAAAAATTCAACCTGTGCGATTAGAGCCCTTGCCTTCGGCGCGGGCTCCAACTCTCGCACACGGTTGAATTTTTTTACTTTCGCCCCTTGTCATTCAATGTACTATTTCAAATCCTTATCGCCAAGTCGATATAGGGTCGATTGAAAAACTGATTACTGTTCCGGAGTCCTGAGATTATGTTTGGCATTTTATTTGACTGAAATCCGTTGAGTAAAAAATTAGTTATTTTTCTGTTGACAATGGTTTTATGCAGCGACATCTTTCAATGAAAGATTGAAAAAGTGAATCGTTCTCTATCAGTCGAGTTTTGATTGAATAGAAAAATGCGAACTGACGCTGTAATCCCTCTCCAGAATTCGAACCTCCGACAACAAAACGTTTTTGAACACAAAGCAGCGACTATAGCCTGAAAGAACTGGTTAAGACACTTCTGAGTTGATCACGAAGGCGTGGACACTCAAAATTTTGACAAATAGATCCTAAATATATGAGGAACTTTTATGCGAAAAAATTACAGTCACGGAATAAGGAAGGGACTAATCGATTTTTTTTCGTGATTTTTGGTCAAAAATCAGAAGAAATACGAAAAATAAGAAACTCGTACTTCGGGCATTTCCAAAATATTGCCAAATTGAAAAGATTTTACAAAAAGAAAATATGTGAAAAAAGTATTTCCCACTCGAAAATCGTCGTTAAAGCCGTTAATCGTAACATGAGTATTGTTTTTGAAACGTCAAATCACCAGCACAAAAATTTAGTGTCGGTTGTGAAAAATGAAATAATTTCTGTAATTTCGATGTGATTTAATATAGATTTTGTGCGTAAATGTGTTTCTTGTGTGGTTTTAACAGTTCACTTAGCGATTGACTTAAAATATTCGTCAAAATCACCAAAATGTTGAAAAATTTATTTTAACCAATCATGTAAACAAACAACAATATAGATTAAGATTGGCTCACCTAGTATGTGTATATTACGTTGATGGAAGCACGGGGTTTCAGTGGGTTTCGAACATTTAGTTTTTCTTGTTGCAGATATTGCAGTGTCAAATTCTGTCCAAGATGTAACATATTTGCAAGGTATTGGCCTTTTTCACAAAGTATAATCAGCGTAACCTTCGTAAAAACAACCTTTGATTTTGATGCAAAACGCTTACTAATACAAATGCATGAAACGAATACGTAAACGGTCGTGGTAAAAGGTATAATAAATTTATACTGATTGGTGAAAGTGTCTAGGGTAATCATCATCATCGTTGACGTAACCCACGAAACTTGCACACCAATGTTTTTTAATGCTCAATTATAAAGCAATTATACTTTGTAAATTGATTAACGGAATTCGATGTGAGGAGGATGATATTAAAAAATTTCAGACAATTTTGCTTGATTATCATATGATTGCGCATGCTCAATTATAATTCAATCAGTGGTCGAAACTTTGTTATGTTGAAATGAACTGTGTCAACAAAAGTTATCGTCCACAGATCGCTTTCGAGTTTAGGAGGATCTCACAGTATGAAGGGGCCTGGGCTATTTGTGCTGTTATTTATGTCGCTCAGATACACTACTGCTAAAAATGCAGCTCCACTCATAGTACGATTGATAGTTTCTCAACTCAATTTAATTAAAATGCTTTCTTATTATAGCACATCATGTCGATACGTCTTGAGAGATGTACGAGTTACTGCAATCCAAAGTATTGTAAAATTGTGACAGTATGCCGACCACTAAATCGTACATCGAAATCTGTCTCTATGGACATTTACTTCCATCCCCATGTCAAATTGGAAGCTCCCGTTTATGTAAGTTTTTGATCCGCATAAATGTTGTGTATTTGAAGGTGACATTATCCAGGTCAAAATAACTGCGCTAAAGAAATTCACAACGATCTACCGTCCACACATGGTAAATATTAAGACAGAACTCTGTAAGGAACTCTCATTCAGAACACATCCCTTATTGTTCGGACTAACGAAAGATCAATCCATCCCGGCAAATTTATTGGATCCA
This sequence comes from Bradysia coprophila, assembly GCF_014529535.1. Taxonomy (NCBI): domain Eukaryota; kingdom Metazoa; phylum Arthropoda; class Insecta; order Diptera; family Sciaridae; genus Bradysia; species Bradysia coprophila. The sequence goes on along the minus strand of NW_023503501.1, from coordinate 8,246,809 downwards.
TGTCCAATTACCGTATGTATACGCGATATCTAAGCATCTTTTAGATGCTGTTAAAGCTGATCTGATTGCATTTAGGGACACCGGCACACTAAACCAAGAATAACGAATCTGTACGACCTTGTATCGCCACTCTTTCCACTTGCTCCAGCTGGAGATTGGAGGATGGACATAACTCTTTCTGTGGAAAGGAATGGTTCAGAAACGGTGGTTGTGTCGTGGAATGACTATTATGAAATTAAACCATTAACAGCTGAACAGTTCTAATAACACGTAATATTCGGGGTCTTTGTGTTATAAATAAAATATTTCTTTCTCTGAATTGACTTGACTTGAGTCACCAAAACGTGCTCTTGTGAGCGCTCCCATGAGAACATTGAACGTGAGGGCGTTAGTCTACTTGACAGTTATGTGTGTTCTGAATGATATCTGGTTTACTGATTTGAATACTTTCTGTGATAACTAACTCAACCACCGTCGCTCTATCTATGTGGTCGGACAAGTTACTCGCTTAAAAATCGCATTTTCCTTCACCGAAAATCTCAAGAAAAAGTGGGCTTTGCATTTCACAAATAAAGAGAGCACTGCGATTCGTTACTTGCGATCAACGAGGAAACGTCCCGAAATTCTAATTAGTTATATCAATTTTTCCTGGGCTTTCTGGCCTACCAAAAGCTCAAAAGGATAGAGTTCCTTTGAGACTGATACGATCAATTCAAAAGAGAGAGCATGAATATGATATAAAGACGAAGTTTGTATACGAGGCAAGGGCCCTCTCAATAGAACAAACTGATAAATTAAAATGAAAAATCATATATTTGAATGTGTGTGTGTCAGCTACGTGTACAGACAGAACACGGGACTCTTAATGTCAAAATTAAAGGGACTCATAATGTCAAAAGCAAAGCAAAGTTGACGTTTTCGTGTTAGTGGTGTGTGTGATATAATTTTTCAATGAATTTCGGTCATAATTTCTCTAGGTAGTCTACCTCTATGATACGAGGCGACAAAGCATTGACAAGACACTGTTTTGAAAATGTAATTCATGAACCGGATTTTTGCGAGAAAGAACTAAAATTTTTAGATCGGGAAACGGATTGGTACAAATGGAAGACTTTAGAAGCATGTAACATTTGGCTATATGGTTAATCGGCACAGACCTACAAATCGTATAACAAATTCCATGCGACGCGACCTATTTCAATGTGATGAAAGCAACTACATACGAGATAAAAATAAAGTTTTCAGCCGTGACCATCTGACATGAGTGTCATGTCATGACGTAGTTTGTTTCGTTGACGACCGTATCTGTGATAACAACGCACTGTCAAGCACAGTGCGTTGGTGATAACCAATTTGTTACACTGTATTTGCTTATGCTTACATTCTTACGATGTTATTTATGTTTATAGCTGAAGATGGATGACAAAACAACATCCGAAATATACTGAAAAGAACAAGAAATTTAGCTTCTTTTATTCATGATCAATACTGATCCTAGCCGAACCAATCTCACAATCAATTCGAGTATTGTAAGTATTAAAGTTTTATCGCACTAGTACATTGCAACACAAATCGTATGCTGGTATATTATCGCACACGATGTCTTGCCAACCTCGGCTTCGCCTTGGATTGGCATCTGACATCTAGTGCGCAAAAGTGAAGTTTGGAAAAATAAAGATTCCAGTACTGTACTTGTTGCTAACTTGTGCCTAAACTGGAATTTTGCTCATACGATGTGTTGTCAACCTCGGTTTCGCCTCGGGTTGACAATATTCACATCTATTGCGCAAAATTTGCATTTAGGCACATGTCAGCAAAATAGCTATTTGTTTGAAAACTGTACAAGTTCAGAAGCCATATACTCAGGCTTTAGATTTGTGTAATTGAAATGTGATGTGTTTTGTACGTAAAATGCGTGTTTAAACACTCAATATATAAAACTATTTGTAGCATCACACTTTACAGTTCTTCTAGCATAAAATACTATTTCCTACTCGCTTTACCTGTTCGCACTATAGCTAACATAACCTTAATAATTCCAAAGCTGTATACTTTGAGGGCGTGACCTTCCCAAAGTATACAGCCTTGAATAATTCATCATTTCATGTATGTCCATGGCGCTCTTCCCTTGTCGTGTTACATCCTTTCGATCTTGCGACTCTTATTTCATCCATTATCATTTATACGCTATAAATCGTGCCATTTAATCTTGATGGGTTCCGATTCTGATCTGATTGATGATTGACTTTAAAAAATGCATCCTGCGCCATTTTGGCCTACGAACTTCACAGGTCCATTAAACTGAATCAAACTGTCGACATTGAGGGTAAGGCTCGGAACGGGTCGGGTTCGGTCAGACCGGAACCCGAACTTGATTTAACCCGAACCTGAAAAATTATTTTTTTAGTGTAATAAACGCTCAAAATTTCGGGCTACCCGAACCCGACCTGATTAAATTTAAAATTTCGGGTTCAGTTCAGGTTCGGGTCGAACTCGAAATTGAAAATTCAGGTTCAGGTAAAATTCGGGTTGAACAATTTCGTGTTCAGGTCAGGTTCGGGTTAAACCCGAAATCGAAAATTCATGTTCGAGTCAAGTTCGGGTTGAACCCGAAATAATTTTTCAGGTTCGGGTCATGAATCCGCAGGTCAACCTGAACTAAAACAGGTCAACCCGAACCCGTTCCGAGCCTCAATTTGAGGGAGTTGTCAAAGTAAGTAAGTCTGAGGTCTGAGTACACCAACGCCATTCTGAGACCACCGTTGCTGTTCGAGGTCGAAAATACTTGTTTGTCTGCACATTTGGGAAGATCGATGGATCTGTTTGCGATTGTTTCATTCTGACTTTTCTATTAGACTAATGTATAGTGTCATTTTAGTTGGGGTATTTTTACGCATTCCAAACGTCCTGATGTAAATGGACAGTTTGAAACTGCACAGGATTGCGGTTCTCACAATAAATTTAAGAAAGGAGTATTTATTCTTTAATAAACGGTGAAAGAAGGTTAAACGTATAAAAAAACCAGGCACTTTCGAACCTTGACAACACCTTTCTGCACAAAAATGCGAAACATTTTTATAAAATTCGATTTTGATGCCACAACAAATGGTGTTACATTGTCAACGCAAATTTTTTTTATTTACTTTGGCAATTACGTATGTGTATATGAACGCACTGATCATGTCATCAATCATAAATTTTATTTACTTTTCCTTTTAGTAGCTATGGAGCAAGTGTTTCCACTTTGAAATGGCACACCATATACGACCAAAAGAATTTCATTTAAGATGCAAGTCACAGCCAAATAAAAATCATTTCACACAAAATAAATAAATAGACACGTTTGCGTTCGAAACGATTTATAGAAATGAGCCTGTGAGCTTTCATCATGTTTATACACAAAGTGTATGTATCCGAATCGAAAATGTCTTGGGATATTTCTGATACAAATTCATAGGTCTTTTACAAAGGAGATAAAAGTGGTATAATGTATATGGCATACATATGATTACGATACCTGACACGTTTATTCAGCCAAAATCATGGGCGCGCGTCAGCATAGCGACCGTGACGCAAGTCCAACTACAAGAAAAAAATTTTGTTGTAGACTGCGAAAAAATCAAATTTTGAAGTTCGCCAATTCTACATTACGTAGCATTAAAAAAACTCTGTGCGTCCGTACGAGTTCAACGAGCTATCGCACATTAAATACGGTGGCGATAAGGCCGGACTACAGATTTGTAAATCTGTCCGAACGCCATAAATCTTTCAAGAAGCTCGATTTCCATACAAAACATTTTTATGTACAGCATTGCGATCAAAGTAGTGCGTAAACGGATTTTTATATATTTATTTGCGCACTAGTGCATAAATTGACATTTCTAAAAATGAGGATCTTACTGCTGTACATAATAGCTATTTTGCTAGCGGGAAATTATATTCGAGTGATTTTTTCCCGGTCTACAAATAAATTCCTCTTCTTCTTAGTGGTACATTACTTTCGATTACTTACAAGTGGGGCTATAACACCCCACTTATCAAATACAAAACTTGGAACCTCGTAAGTACGATGCTTTACGTGAATGTAAATGAAAATGAAACATGCCGTAACACGTAAAAATATTTAAAATCACTTAACCATTATAAAGTCGAAATTGGTACCACTTTACCGAAAATATTGGTAATCTGAGTTGTTTTAACGTTCACGTTTTTTTCGAGTTAATCACGAAGGCGGTGTGATCAAAATTTTCCTGTAGCGCCAACTATGTTTGGAAAATTTTATATGACGATTTCAACTTACAAACTTACAACTTACCAAAAAATATTTTTTTTCAAGTTGACTTTTCAAACAATATACATGTCTGAATTGTCAAGATTTGTGTTTCACCCGCCTTCGTCTTAACCTGTTCTTTCAGAACCTTGCCTCAACTAACAATATTTTATAAAGAGCAGCGGAGTCCTCATTTATAAACGTCAATTTATGCACTTTTGCGTAAATATAAGATATGAAAATCCATTTACCCACTACTTTGATCGCAATGCAGCTGTACATAAAATCTTGTTGCTAACACGTTAATAAAAAAAACTATTTTTCGCAATTCCGGTCCATAATCATCACCTTTCCATGCATCCATTTAATGTCGCTTTGAAGGTATTTTTTTCACTGTATTCCCGGACACAGTGTAATATGAACTTTTTTTTCGCACGATAAAGAACCTATTACCTTCAACGAAGGCTAAATTTTTATAAATGAAAATCTTGCATTGACCAGAAATCGAACCCCCGACACCAAAATGTTTTTGAACGCAAAGCAGCGACTATAGCCATTCGGCTATATAGTCACAAAATTGTACCGAACGTATTGTTGAAGCGTATTATATACTAAGCATTGACTACTCGATTTCATTCAACGCGTCTCTTTACATCACATTGCAATGTGTATTATAATGCAGCCTTCTTGATCGTTCAAATGAATTTCTGTATACACATGAATTTGGGAACAAAATGTAGGACATGTTTTGCATTGGAAAGGTGATTATGGCCCGAAATTGCGAAAAACGTATCTACCACGGTAGGTATACCGGTATTTTTTCGCACACGACGTCTTGGTAGATAAATAACTATTTTTGTGATGTGATGACAAAGAATCCTAAACCAGTTTTGAAATGAAGTTGATAATTAGAGACCGGTCTGGAAAGTCAGCTAAAAGACGACATGCAAATTCCAAAATTAATTGGCCGAGTGCGACTGTTAGTTAGTTTAGTTTCTGGATTATTGATTGACTGCTACCGAGAACGATGACAAAGTAAATTCGATGATCTCTTCTTGACGCAGTCTTTATATATTATAAAATTTATGTTAAAACAAACGAAAATGAAGTAAGGGATTTGATTTTGGTGTGTTGAAAATCAAGTAACAGATTTCATAACACCAAACTAGAAATAATAGAGAACGTTAGCTAAACGGCCGCTAACGCTAATTTCCAACGCTAAATCCCCCGCTAACGCTAAAATCAACGGTAATGCCCTGTCAATAAATGGCGCCATTGTGAATGCATACACATGGACGACGAAATTTTCGATTTATTTTCATTTATTATTTTAAAAGGTCATCCGGATCAATATTTTATTACTGCAATCCGTAGATCTAATTTGCAGTAAGGTAGCGACACTGTGCTGGAAAAAATCTATTCACTTTACAATGAGCTGTTCGACGACAAACATCCTCCACTACACAACAAACACGTGGTTAACCTGCAATTGAAACACCTGAAAATAATTTTGTGATTATTACTCCCACAATGTGATCGGATTAACATTTTATCGAACAGCACATTGTAAAGTGAATAGATTTTTTCCAGCACAGTGTCGCTACCTTACTGCAAATTAGATCTACGGATTGCAGTAATAAAATATTGATCCGGATGACCTTTTAAAATAATAAATGAAAATAAATCGAAAATTGCGTCGTCCATGTGTATGCATTCACAATGGTGCCAGTTATTGACAGGGCATTACCGTTGATTTTAGCGTTAGCGGGGGATTTAGCGTTGGAAATTAGCGTTAGCGGCCGTTTAGCTAACGTTCTCTAATATGCTCCACTGTAAAATACCATAATTTTTACAGGTAAAAAGAAATTTCTTACAAGTATTCGGTCCAACAACAACAGCAATCACGTCGAAGATAATCACGTCGTGTCCAGGGCAAGGTTCGCCTGAATTGTATAAACTTTTTTTAAGACTATAAATGTTGCGATTTTTGTAACTATCGTCTTGTGGAACAGTACCAATATGAAGATAATGTTTATAGCTATCGAACTGAAACGTGATTTTGGTGAACCGGATATTGTGGCAGTGGTGAAAGTCCAACGGTTGAGGTGGGCGGGGCATCTAGCACGCATGGATATGAACAGAGCTCCCTCGATGTTATTCCGAAACGATCCAGAAGGGCGACGAGGAAAAGGTCGTCCAAAGATGAGATGGATAGATGGCGTCGAATTAGATCTACGGACGCTGGGAATAAGAAGTTGGCGAAGTGTAGCAGGGGACAGGGTTCGCTGGAACCGGATTCTCGATCAGGCCAAGGCCCACAAGTGGCTGTAGCGCCGGAGAAGTAAGTAAGAAGTAAGTTTATAGCTATAGTGACCTAGAAAACGGACATTACTCCAACATTATGTTGAAATGAATTCTGATTCGCGAACATTTAATTTGTTTGCATTATTATCACCAAAACAGAAATAGATCTCAGTGAAGGATTTCAATTTACTTTTCATTTCAGCTGCGGAAGGGATTCTTTTGAAAAACGACCTGCCGAAATCGGACGCATATTCCAGTGGACATTTTTATAGGTATATAGATAGGTCCTGAGTGAGAACCAAAAACTATATTTTTTTCAATTCGTCGATACTTATGTACCTAATGAGAGGTGATGGAAAACCGAAGTCATGCACTTTTCTTATGGAATTTTCTCCGGCTACACGAAACGTACGAGGTCGTGTGAGGTGTCATTTGAAAGGTAATCAGTGTATCTAAAGCAATTACCTTTCTAATGACACTTCGAATGACCCTGTACGCTTTAAACAGCCTCCATACACTTCAGCCACACTATCAGTTTAGTACGTTTCGTGTAGCCGGAGAAATTTCTGTGCATGTTTTCGGTTTTCGATCACCTCTTGCTAGCCACACAAGCATCGACGAATGAAAAAAAAAAGATTCTAGCGACCAATACCTATCTAGTCTAGGCACATATAAAAAACTCCACTGGAAAATACGTCCGATTTCGGCAGGTTGTTTTTCAAAAGAATCCTTCTGGGAGATTTAACATATCAACAATTTGCACAAAATTTAGCATCCGATAGCTTTTTGGGGTTTTGATGAAAGTAGAATTTGTGCAAACAACAATTTTAAAAACTGCTATCTATTAGACATAAAATGTTGTTGTTTATATTGACCTTCAGATAATAAAAAAAAAAGTCTAACTGAGATGATGCACGCACAGGGTAACAAAGATTTGTGCATCGGTTTGCCACTTATATTATTATTATTATTATTATTATTATACTATGAAATAGTTATTTGTTCACTAAGGGGGAAAAGTTGGAAACTTCATTTCGATAGGAGTGTAGTTGCCAGAGAGTAGCGCGGCTCACAAATCACCCGATAAAATGGAATTTTCAACTTTCCAGGGCAATATTTTCCGAAAAATCTATAGTTTGATTTTTACCGACTGCAGGCAACTAATTTCCGATTTTTGTACTGTTCCTGTATTTATGACAGGTTTATTTGTTAATTATGCAACTCTTACCAGACTGAAATCTGTTGTTGACAGCAATGCCAAATATAAGAGATGTGATACAGCACTACTTCTAGCATAAGCACTGCTTCTATATTCACGCTACAGCATTGCTGTGGAATGTGGATCCAGTTATAATAGCCAAATCTGATAGATCCACAATGTTTCATCGTACATTTTTTACTACTGTTAGAGGCAGGGCGCAGGGAAATTTCAGTATGAATTTGCTTCAGCTGCTTTTCAGCTGATCCACACTGCCTGTTTCACTGCCTCCGACTGTAAAAAAAATCATCAGTTTTGGCACATGTGAGGTTTGTCAAACGACTCGAAGCAGAATAATCATCCAAACCTCAAGAGAGATTATTTTGAAAACCGCCACGACCCCATCTAGCGCAGCAAAAATACAAAATTTATAATTCTGACTTTTGAAGGTCTAAGATATTCTGTGAAAATCGGTCCGACGTCAAGATCCCTTTCGAAAGAATCCCTCCAAGCAATTGAGAAATATATTTTAAAAGCTGGTTTATTTACAATAACAAATTGAATGGAAACGGCCACCCTACTCACCATTCTTGTTTTCGCAACTCTTCACAAGTAAAGAATAACATTGCTAAAAATAATACTGATAAGTAGTCGTCTATATAAAGCGTTTAGACTGCGGTCAATTCAATCATTTGTTTTTTAACTGTCTTAAAGTATAAGAGAAGTGTCCTCTGTAAGCAAAAGGTTAAATAATTTCTATTAAATCAGACAAATTTTGAAAGGCAAAGTTTATAGTCTTTTTTTACAATTTTGATTTAGATGGCCGCAATAAAAATCGTTTTACTGTTCACTGTTGTCATTTTCCTCCTGTATGATGGTGTACAGTGCTTTAATGGTGACGAGCTAGTGGACAATTTATCTCCAGCACGAATAAGAGTACGGCGTTATTCAGATTGGTCAGGTTGCATGGCTATTTGTACACCAGGTTGTGCAATACCAAATTGCGATCAATGGTGTACCCGCATCTGCTGTAAAGAATATACTTCGCCTCAATGTTGAGTTTATGTATGACGCTTATGCGGTTAAAATAAAATAAATTCACAGTCATCTAACCTGATTCGTTAATAGTAAATTACATTGGATGCTGCGGATGTAGTTCATTACATGAGGGATGAATTTTGTGATACGAGCCGAACTTACAAGTGTGGTTTTAAGCAACAAGCTTTGGAAATGGGTATTTTGACAAATGTAGAGTCAAAATAACCGTTTCCAAAGTGAGTTGCTTAAAACTACACTTGCAAGTTGGCGAGTTCACAAAATTGATTCCGAGTGTGATGAACTACCTCCGCAGCATCCAATGTATGCTGTTTTATTGCCTATCCACCCGGAGTATCATGGCCATACGTTAGAGAAGGACCGTGACGCAGGTCCACACGACTTTTTTGACTTTTCCCCCTCCGTTCCTAATACCACTAAAGTATTTTTTTTCGTAATTTCGTAATTTTCGTAACGTTACAATCAATCAAAATTACGCTACAAATGGCAGGTGATTTATATTTTTGGTGGAACTTTCGATCCTTGCTTATGTTTTACTCTATACGAGAATTCGCCTTTCAAAACGTTGAGCAACACCCTTTGATATCAACACTTTTGTAAGTAAAGGACTTGCATCACCTTTTCTCTTCTAACAGGCTTTCGTCGGATATATACTTGATAGATTTACTAAATTAAGCACGTGTGTGCTCCCATCTCTGATATATACCTTTAATATAGGTCCTATATATATCTACTGTATGATGACACAAGCTTTATTTTGACATTATTTTATTGAATGCATGGTTTTTGATTCGATTTTGATTGATGTATAAATTAAATTTTTTGTTCTCTTATTTTCCTGATGGGATTTGCAAATGGATCTATACCGAGCAAAATCGTATTATATTCGCATGTAACCAAAAATAACCGAAAATGATTAAAACTTTCATAATGTAAAATGAAATTTATTCGAAGAAATTGATGGGAATCCAAATTTGGGCTTAGCACTTCTCTACATCATGACAAATTGTAAGACCGACTTATGAGTTCCAAACAACGATTTTATTTCGATTACGAACATTATTATGAGCAAAACATTATTGTAGACCATAACAAAAAAGTTTTTAGTTTTTTTTATAAAGTTGGTTTTGTGTTCATAACATGTACAACCCGATGGAGAAGGGTCATTTGCCAAATGAAGAAGGACATTTTGTTTACATCTTTGCTAAATATCCCGATTGTTTTATATGTAAATTTTCGCAATTTCGACTAAATAAAAAGATGGCGCGCTGGTTACACATGTTGACCAAGGTTTCTGATTTTGCTTATTTTTCTTATTTTTTCACGATACTTTACTGAATTAAACATTAATTATTCAAAAATACTTCAAATAACGAATCGCAATCGAAATAAAATATAAAAATGTTTTGTTTGGAACTTAAATTAAGATATTTTCAGAACTTTTTTATTGGATCCATAAATGACATTTACCCAAATGGATTACTGTGGATTTACATAGCAACGTAAAAGTGACAGATGCAATGTTCTTTGAATACTGCAACCCGAAATTTCATTCATAAAATTAAAATTATGAATGAAATTTCGAGTTGCCGTATGAGAAAATTTTTGCATCTGTCACTTTTACGTTGCTATGTAAATCCACAGTTAGTCGGGCATCACACCGAGTTTTAACCCTTCAGGTGACATATGACAGCCGACTAGAAAAAGCACTTAGCTCTGCCTCCGTTCAGTTTCTATTTGTTCTACAAGATGACGTGTTTTCTAGTGCGCTGTCACCTCTAACTGGATTACTGAAACTTACTATAACGAACAGGTGCGCCTGCCGCCACGGGCACTGTGGAAAATAAATACATTTTTGTTCTTGTCATTTTAGGAGCCAGATTTCAGTCTTCCTTTTGGGTGCCATTTTGGGCGCCGGTCTTCTTTCCTATTATCCTTATGGTGATCTTCGACTAAATAGGAAATGATACTTACGCTATTACGACACATTTCGTATTTACTTTTGCTCAGCGATCGAACAAATTTTAGGACCTGTCTATTTCTATTTATTCTAACATGGTGATCAGCGCTCGTAGCTAATACAGGGATCGCAAATAGTGTGCTTGCCTCATCTAGTGGTTGATACGAAATCTATTACTTTATCACATACGCGCGGTGTTCGGATGTCAAAATTACTTAACTAGAAGTTTAATTCAAAAATTACACTTCAGGTCTATGTTGTTACGTCTCGTTTTCGCTTATGTGATAAAATAGAGTACACACTTGTCACTATCAGTCTCGGCAAGCCTCGACTTCTTCGTGACAAGTGTGTAATAGTATGTTGTGTTACAAGTATTGTAATGTTGATTTTTTCAGCACTAGACCCAAGTTTTCCTTCCGAGCGGAGCGAGAATTGAAATAGACAAGAGCACAAAAAATCATAATTTTCATTGTAAACAATCACTTTTCAAATTTGATCGATCACATTGCTTTGCATTTTCTCAAACGAATGCTGTAACAACTCATTCAAATTCCATTTCAACACTGCTTTGAGTGTTGTAATATCACATTAAACGGGTGCGGAAATAAATCACTTTACAACACTAAAATGAGTGCTGAAAAGAGTCGTATTTCAATTCTCGGTGGCACAAATAATATTGTGCCACCGAGTGTCGAAATACGACATTTTGCAGCACTCGTTTGAGTGTTGAAAAGTGACTTATTTCCGCACCCGTTTGAGTGCTGAAAAATAATTTTATTTCCACACCCGTTTGAGTGCTGAAAAGAAAAAATGCGCAATGACGGTGGCTATGCCGAATGTCCGTTTATTTACTCAGACGCATTCGAAATTTATTTTTGGCTTTGGTCGGACAAGAAAATGCATTCTTCTCGCAAACAATTTGAGTCAACAATTAAAAAATAGATTTGTGTACAGCAGACCGAATGTCAGCACGATTCATTGGTCCGCCCATCAATTGTCCACCAGATTTCAAAGCAGTAGCCACATCAATTGTGCAAATTATGCAAATCAAATTCAAAATACGCGAGCAACTTTTTTTCTTCGATTTGTTTCACAAGTTTAACTTCACACCACTGGTATTAATTTACCGAGTGCCCGCTCAGCAGCTTCTTCTAAATCTGAATCTTTATTGGAACTATCCCAAAACACGTTTAATCGCAAAGAATGTTCAAGACGAATGACGTTTATTACAATCGTCACTGTCAATAATTCGTTTGCAATGCAACGTCGATTGATCAAATTAAGTTGCAAATTTTTCATGAGTGTTTTTAATGGAACTTTATATTTTGTTAATAGAAATTTTGGTGTTTTGTCTATTTCGACACTCGGTTGGCACAAAGCATGATGTGTTACACGTATTGTAATGAGATTTTTTCAACACACGACCCAAATTTCCTTACTCGCTCCGCTCGTAAGGAAAACTTGGGTCTAGTGCTGAAAAAATCAACATTACAATACTTGTAACACAACATACTATTATTACGCTGTAAATGTGCGACTATATACTAAGCCATTCAATCTTGAACCAATTCACGCCGTAAGTGCGCCTAAAATTTGAATTTTAAGTGAACGATTCGATGAAAAAGTGAACCAAAAAATACATTTCCACGCTTCCCTGTATGAAAATGACGCTACGTTAAAAAGACCTCCGCACTTTCCATTTTGAATTTCGACCGCACTTACGGCGTGAATTGGACCGATAACGGTAAATTTACAACGATTAACGGTATTATCGGCAAATCTAATTGATTTCAACGATGTGGATTGCAAAATCAACGAGTGAGCAGAAAAATTTAATGTTTTCTCATCTTGATGTTCGATAATTCATTCGATCGATAAAATATCGATTATTTCCTTAGAATCATGTTGGAAAACATGTTTCTATTGGAAAACATGTTTCTATTGGAAAACATGTTTCACATGGAAAGCACGTTTCGTATGGAAAACACGTTTCGTATGAAAAACATATTTTGAGTGGAAAGTATGTTTCGCATGGAAAACATGTTTCGTATATAAAGCATGTTTCGTATGGAAATCATATTTCGTATGGAAAACATGTTTCCTTTGAATTCCGATGATTAAACAACTCGTGGTGGTCAAAAGTTTTGTAGGGCATTTGTTTCATAACACAGATTTAGGCATTGAAACAGAAAGTTTTTGAATTTTGGAATTCACCTCTTCGTAGATTTTTCTATGCAACTGTCTCGGTTCAGCAACTCATTTTGGGCGTGTAACTCCGATGCAACTCTTTTGAGTGGTTCACCCCTCGGGTGCGTTGGCGTTAGAAAATAATTGCCAAAAACGTAACAAAAAAGGAAAACAAATTTATTTTACGATGCGGTCAATTGAGGCAAACATAGGTTGTAAAAGGAGCTATCACAGAATTCAGACGTGTGACGCCATTTAATAAATCCTTGTGAAATTAGCGCTTGACTGGAAGCCTTCCCAACGAAGTGAGGATCCTAAAAGCGAGTAAAATTCAGTTATTATGCGACGATATAATTGGGAAAACACATTCAAGAAGTTCCTTTCAGCCTAATTGACGAGTGATAACACAAGCCTCAAGGTGTCGAAATTTGTAGTCTCTTGAGAAAAATCTCTTAATTTTCCCATCGTGACGTTACTCAACATTCAACCCATTCAATTGTGAACCATAAGAATCTTCATTTCGAAATCTTGAAACTAAAATCTTCTCTCATCAACCTGTCCTTTCTAACAGAGCCCCTCATCAGCAGAAACTTCCTAAATGGACACATCTAGATAGCTACTTACAACGACCAACAAATACGCTTCATTATCAGCGATATGGATGCCAGCTATTCCTTTGGATGAAGCGTCAATGTCACCACCCATCATCACCAGACCTCCGAATTGCTCGAAATACAAACGTAAAACGCTGATGTAACGTTTCATTTCCCCTTTGGGAATGTGTAGAATCTTACAGGAGACATCGAATAACGTGTCGATTATGTAGAAAACCTGGGAATGAAAGGAACGGTAAGTGTTTCACAGCTTATGATGAAACTGATGTCAATGAATCAGTGAGACATCACTAGCATATTAAATCAATCTGTATGCGACCACCCACCATTCAATCTGTACACACAAATTTACCTCCAATGCTCCAATCCATTCCCTGGAGCCGAAAAATGCTTGCGGCTTATCGCCAATGTCTACCAAAATCTTTTGAATCTCCAGTAATGTCGGTACAACTTCCGATCGATTCTGCTGTGCAATGATCCACGAACACAGCGATTGACACGTACGATAACCGCAGCCCCATCCCTATATATTTTGTATATTAGCGAAATGTTACTGATTTAACACTCAAAACCAATAAATGTCTAAAGGAAAAAGAACGTTGATGTAGCCTCATTGAATTGCAGTGGTTATTGGGATAAAAATATATCTCTTGAATGATCTTACCGCATCATTAACACCATCGCAGGCATAGTGAAAATAGGAGTAGTCGCCACGAGTTAAATAGGATTTTCCTTCCGGACATGGTTGCTCCACAAATCGACCAACATTCGTTAACAAATTGTATTCATACTTAGAGTCATTATTCAAGTCGGAACTCATAATTTTGAGGAGTCACCTAAAAAATGTCTTGTAAACAGCACACGGAACTGTTGACATGCATGATGGTTACATTTTGACATTGCCAAGTAAAGCGCTGGTTATAGCGTATACCACCTTAACACACTGTTAAAAGAGTGTAGAGTGGTGAGTTCGATAAATGTTTCATTGTCCGATTCAAAAATTTAGCGCGGTTGAACTAAATAGCCTCAATACAGACAACACACACTCTACGGATAATAGCGGCAGAGTCGAAATTTTGCTTGATTTTTGCAAGTGGTTCCAGGTGGTTCCGGGTGGTACCTGTGGTCCAATCGAAAAGTGATGTATGGAAGGTGCCCCTTATTTTTGATAATGTACAAGTCGTCCATAGATCATTTTGTCCAAAAACTTCAAATTTAGCCGATATAATTTTGGGTCATTTTGACTCTGCCGCTATTATCCGTAGAGTGTGTGTTGTTCGTATTGAGGCTATTTACACCTAACATAGTAGTAGAATATTGACCTTGAATAGCATGACCATGAAACCAGATCCTATTTCAGCAAAAATATTGTCTTGCATTTTCTCGTTTTTTCCTCAGCTTGCCTGAAGTTTCTTCAAAACTCGATAAATTGCAAGAAAATATTTTTTATCGAAAAGAGGGACTGCTTGAAACAGTGTAAAAAGAGTGATTTCATGTTACGCTGTTACACTGTCGTAATTGATTATTCTATTTCACATATGCAATATTTTACTACTATGCTGGGTGCTTTGCATTGGGCTACAGTTGAGTTGATAAGGGATTTGTCCTATGGAAACGTTTACCGAGCGGGTTGGGCAAATCGAGTGATTGGAGATTGTTGGCGGCATTGAAAAAAATAGGTTCTAGAAGAAGAGACAAAATTTTCGGCCGCTCTCGGCTCCGCCTCGCCTCTTCAAAGTTCAAGTGCAGAGGTGTTTTTGTCTAGTGATTTCTCCGGCTGTGTGACACGTAGGATACCTTGTGATAGCTGAAATGAAAGGTGAAAGTCCAAAGTTTCTTTTGGCTTGAAAAATGTTCCGCGATTTTCAGATTTTCCTAGAGATTTTTCAGTTTTTTTCGAAAGTTGACTCTCATTTTTAAGTTTAAAGTTAAATATTTTTTCAACTGAAATTTTTGGAGTAAAACTTTGTTCGGCAATAATGTTCTACGTTTCATTTTGCACAATTTAAAAAAAAATCTGATTTTCTAACTTTTTTGGCTGCGAATCTACATGCAAATTTCCACCCATTTTCACAGATTATTTTTCATATACAGATACATGCTTTTTGTGTTATTTACGGAGTTCTGTGCGTCAGTGAGATACGTGTGATAGCTCAAATTAATGGTATTGATCAAAAGTATCGTTAAGCATGCCAGGGATTTTCCAGTTTTCCTATTTTCATACGAATTTTCCGAGTTTTTCCTAAAATATACTACAAACTTGAATATTTTGCTTGAAAATCAAATATTTTCAACCGAATTTTTCTGATTCTTTTCATTTAGAAGGTGAATTAAGATCAATTACCACAGGTGGTCATGCCGGACAAAATTTCCAACAAAATGGCTGACAGACGCCATATTGGATCTTACTAAAAACAAAATATTTTACAAAAAATATTTAGTTTTGGGACGAAAATGCAGTACAACATTTAGTTTTTTCGCAAATTTTCGCGACACTTTCAACATTTATTCTGACATAGGTCTCATCTGTAAAACATTGTAATGACGAGAAAACCAATACAGGTTTCTTATTGCTTATGTTCAAAGGATGTGAAATACCACAAAAATGGTCTGAAAATGGTTTGTTCTAATCATTTCGATACTTTCGCATTTTAAATCGTACCAGTCAACACATGAGATGCCAACACATGAGAATCTAAGATAAGGAATCAAGCAGTGTTTTCTTAAATAAAAGTTTCCGTTAGGCTTGTTTGGTCAAGTGGGCCCTTTGCCTTCGCAATCACATAGCGCGGTGGCATTAAATTACCAATTAAAAATTTAATTAAATTTATCAAGCCATTTGAACAGAAGACATTCATATCTTATCTTAAGGTGAGACTCCTATTTTTACAATATGATTGGGAAAACAGCGCAATCACATTCTTATTATCAATCAAAATTTGCAGATACTGTACCTTATCAGAATGTGTATGGCGGATCCAGCTACTGGTATTTTTTTTTAAACTGAATAGTAAACGGTTAGCACATCTGAATCCAGTTCGTTAGTTCCGCGAGTATGTACAGCATGAAGCTTCTATTTCTGTCCGTGTGTCTATTGCAACTGGTTTTCGCAATACCAGTTCGTAAAGATGGTCCAGTTCCAAATACTCCAGAAAATAGTAAAGAAAAAACCGAAAATCGGTTAAATTTCAGTGTAATCACAGCTCTCTGTCGTTATAGTTGCAATAATTGCATCTGGAAATTATCCACAAAATATCGAGGAACTTAGTGGACAATTCCAAGGTGATATGGTGCTGACAATCGAACAGGAACGCATGTTAAATGGTCTGGATCGCACTGGTTTGATTGACACCAATTACAGATGGCCGAACAATACCATTCCCTACGAATTGAGCGATATATTCAGCCAGGAGCAGAAGGACTACATTGAACTTGGTCTGAGAGAGTTGGAGCGCGTCAGCTGCATATTTTTCGTTCGCAGAACTACCGAAGAGAATTTCGTCTCCGTTGAAGTAATTGATGAGCATAGTATCTGGGTTGCACTGTTCTTTACGCTGAAAACCATTTTATAGGGAAATGGATCTGGCTGTTCGTCGAATGTTGGTTTTCTGAATCGAGGTCAACAAAGAGTTCATCTTCAGCTATATCCACCGGGACAAGGTTGTTTCAGAATTGGAACGATTATACACGAATTCTTGCACACATTAGGATTCTATCACATGCAGTCTGCAACTGAACGTGATGAGTTTGTTACGATTATGTAAGATGTTTGTGGTTGGATGGACTATGTCGAATTCGGTTCATGCAAACTATTTTCTAGGTGGGAACATATTCAATCAGGCACGGAAGGTAACTTCAATACTTACCCAGCTGATCGGATAAGCAATTTTGGTGTTGAATATGATGTTACCAGTGTAATGCATTATTCAGCTTGGGGATTCAGTAAAAATGGATTCGCTACCATTGTTCCTCATGTAAGTGTAAAAAACGGGTATACATACCTTGCAAACTGGTACGTTGCGCAGCGCATACCTAACTTGATAAGAATTCTATGGATAATGGTCTGATCGTATTGTATTGGCTGTAAAATGACTTTAAAAAAACCTTCCCAGCTGCCTCCCATAAAACATCTCAAGAGTGACAAATTCTTGTCTGAAAAATCTAGTTTGTTCAGGTGACAGGTTGGGTTTCTTTGATATCTTTCGAGTTAGATTGGGCTTCTAAGTTAATGTTGGACCGGATTTTGAATACATCGATTGCGTTTTCAAAGAACGTCGGCCCATTTAACACTAGCATAGTTACTTCTGACTTGAACAATCGAAGTTCTAAGCGAATTTTTGTGTTTTTCTTTTTCTTTTCAGGACATCACTTTGATCAATGTAATGGGACAGAGAACTGGCATGAGCGATAGAGACATTAGCAGATTGAATTCGATGTATTGTTAATACAAGCTATTCTAGTGGCTCAATCCTATTGTTTTGAATAGAATACATCAATTTCGTCAAAACTTTTACTGTTTCTTTATTGCGTTCAGTCTGGTCTCCTAGTAAGCCTTAAATTCTAGCATTACGTTTACGAAACAAAACATTTCTGGCATGATATGAGCCGCTGTATCACAGTCACAGTATAATTTGCTGGCTACCACTCAGGCTACTCTGAATGTGGAAGGTCTTGGCTTTACAGTCATAGCGTACGATGTCGCTGTATTGACCAGATGTGTGAAGTTATAGACAATTGTAGAAGCCATACATGTCATCCCTACTTGCAAATTGTTTATATTGTCCATCGGGTTTCGCAAGACAAGACCTGTCTAAGCTAGATAAGAAATGTGTCCCATCAATTTGTGCGGTACAAAACGACGCCATATTTAACAAAAATAAATTCTCTCGGTGCCAGCTGGATCATATCTTAAGTAGGCATATATTAATCTATTAATAAAATAAAAATCGCGGGGAACTTTTTTTGTTGAAATCAGTAATGAAAAATGTGCGAGGCGAGAATCCATTTTCATCATTTTTCCTATTGCTAAGTTATATTCCGATAGCCCTGATGCTAGCATAGGCTCTGCATTTCTTTCGTTACGACAGGAGTCATACGTTCTGGGTGTCAGTTAAAGCACATGCAAACATAAATCAAAATTTGAAGATTTTTTGACGTCCGACATACGCTTAGATTAATTATACCTAGAGAGGAAATGTGTACGACGAAATGTGGTCCCAGCATTATTTTGTATAAGATACACATTTCGTATAATTTTACACCAATACATGTATGCGTTGACGCTTTTGATAGTTTTTAATTAAGAGGGCAAACACCTACCAATAACCATTTCGTATTTAATGTTGGGACCATACATTTTACGTAATTTTGTTCGAAATTTCCTCTCTTAGGACGTACGAGTGTCATAAGCTTACTCAAAAGCTTGAGGCAACGTTTCGCCACTGTGAGGTAAGATTCAAGTTACTTCAATTCTTATTTGAGTGACAACGAGGACCCTCTTTTCGGTAGAAAGGTTATTGACGTCGCCCACGGCAGCGTAAAGTTTACGCAGGCGCAGTCGATTTTAGTAGCGATCCAAATTCATAAGAAGACCTTTGATTTTGTTGTGAAACATTTAATTCACGCCGTAAGAGAAAGAGTGATGGACCCATTGCAAATTTGTAGCCTCCATTTAGGCGTAGAAATATTCGTTTTTTGATGCGTCAAAATTGACATTAGAACAAAAGAATTCTGTCCATTGTACGATTGCCTACACATCGCTCTTTAAATGGCCAGTTACATACAAAAACGAAATGCGTTAACGATTGTAATGGGATTTAGACCCCATCTTTGAATGTATTTGCCTCCGCTGCTCTGTTACCCTCGCCGCTTTGATTTTATAATATTCGAATTCAAATTGAACGTCTCGTTTCAATTTTCTTTAAATTTTATTTCTGAATTAAAATTGCATTTAAATAGCTTAGCCTTAATTAAAAATTGTAATTGTTTTAAGCTAAATTAACGAGAAGGAAACAAAAAAAAACAAACAAACAATTAAGGTACACAAATAAATACGTTTCGAATGTCTTATACCTATCCACTGTACGCTAATTTATATTGCACTGAAAAAGGTTGAACTATAACTCCTTTGGATTGGAAACGAACCGTAATTTCCATATGGGATACAATTCTATACGACACGAAAAAGGGGCGTACATTAACTAACTTCTAGTTTGGCTTTGACTGTAAAATTCAATTTTGCAAAAGAAAGAAACCGACAAAAAATTGGAAATTTAATCCAACGTGTAACAAATTGCTAAAAACTCATGAGCGATGCATAAAAATTGTGCCAAACACTACCACTGAGAAAAAAATGACCGAGTCTTGCAGCTAATTTTCTTCTTCTTTTTTGTTATTTTTAAATCTGAAATTGTTTACTCTCTTTTACACAATGATTGGTTTCTTTTGCATTGACTAGCACAAATATTTTTTCTTTGATTTTAAGTCTTTCGTTTGTCATTTTAGACCGACCGATGATATGCCACCATTTGTAATATTGACATTCTGTTGGTTCGGCGATGTTCGGGCAGGTGGAACGGCACCACGGAAATGTGGTGGCACCTTGGCGGTGCTTGTGGTTTCGATGCGATTGTTGCTGCAAATCTAAAAATTGAAATTATTTATTAGTAAAATATCTGTGTTCATAACTGATGTTTTGTTGAGTTTACCTGATGGTGCTGTTCCCCTAGAAAGGTTTGGAAAAAAAGTCAGAATTAGTAAAAAAAAAACGTTTTTCTAAAAGTTTAAGGTATGTAGGTGAAACGAAGACGAATCACACTTTTAGTCCTTATTTAACTACTGAACCAGTATTGACTTAAATCATTAAAATAAAAAGTTTCGTATTGTGTTTTGAAATAATCATCCTCTTCTACAAACATTTTGTAGATTTAGCATAATTCTCCTCTACAAACACTTTGTACAGAGAAGCATCACTCTCTTCTACAAAAACTTTGTACAGTGAAGCATCACTCTCTTCTACAAAAACTTTGTACGGTGAAGCATCACTCTTTTCTACAAACACTTTGTACGGGGAAGCATCACTCTCTTCTACAAACACTTTGTACAGTGAAGCATCACTCTCTTCTACAAACACTTTGTAAAAGGAAGCATCACTCTCTTCTACAAACACTTTGTACGGGGAAGCATCACTGTCTTCTACAAACACTTTGTACAGGGAAGCATCACTCTCTTCTACAAACACTTTGTACAGGGAAGCATCACTCTCTTCTACAAACACTTTGTTTAGTGAAGCATCACTCTCTTCTACAAACACTTTGTACGGTGAAGCATCACTCTCTTCTACAAACACTTTGTACGGTGAAGCATGACTTTCTTCTACAAACACTTTTTACAGTGAAGCATCACTCTCTTCTACAAACACTTTGTACAGTGAAGCATCACTATCTTCTACAAACACTTTGTAAAAGGAAGCATCACTCTATTCTACAAATAGTTGGTAAAACTCTCAAAACCCGATGTGGAAGGAAGCATAACTCTATTCCACAAGTGATGTGTAAAAGGATGTTGAGGATGATATTTCCTTTTACAAAATGTTAAAACATAATACGAAACATTAACGGTTACATTTTCATGTTTTAAGTCAATTCTGGCTTTCACATAGTAAAAAAAATGGGAATAGTCAAATAAAGTCGAAAATTTAATATCATTTTTGATAATTACAATCTTTGTGCTGGCAAAATGCTCCACAATATCTAGCCAAATTGCATCCCGAACATGTCTCATTCGCCTTCCGTCCGCAATTCCAGCAAACCTAGGACGAAATTGGAACAATTAACCGGATATTTACTCGCAGCATCCCACACAGACGTTATTGCTGGTAAAATAAATTGCGTAATTGTTTGATCATAGTATTTTGGTCAGTATGGTTGAAGCGCAATTGACGTTACAAGCTTCCCATTCGTCAAAATAAAAACGTTCAAACAAGGGCGTAATATACTGCTGCCCAACTAGAAACGGTGTGATTGAATGAACTTCTGATATCATTAGGGAACGTCAGTATTTCTGAACAGAGTTTACCGGACTCCTCAGTTCATCACTCCAACCTGCCGTTTCCGTTTCTGTTCAGAAAATCTAACGTTCGCTATTAATCAGCTCGGAACACATTTTTTTGTTTTGAAGCATTTGGTGCACCTGGACCTAGAACACTCGGTGAGTGGTGGAAAACTGATCGGAAAGAGTTGGAATTCCGATAGTAGGTTTACAAAATTGGTGTAAGGGTAGCTGCAACTCGTACTATTGAATCAGTTTTTTTGTCATGTCCCTGCATCAGTATGACTTATTACAATATTTCTCGCCCAAGGAAAATTATAATATTTAAACATCTAGTCAACGAGTTTAACCAGCTTCCCTTGTTCCCATAGGACCAATTGTTTGCATTTCTATATTATTGTAATTTCAACCAAAAACCGAAAATCAGTTCTTCACCACTAGGTTCGTAGACCGAGTGCTGTGTGTTCCGGTGATTCGTAGACATACAAGACTATGAGTAGAAAATCACTTACATTCGTTGATCCAGGAATCGGTATCACCGCTGTCTGGTTGTCATTATCGTCCGAATTATTTTTACTTAATTCTGCAAAAGAACGAATAAAATTAGCAACAACACCTCCTACCGAAAAACATTTTATTTTCTCTCATTTTACCGGAAAACATTTTTATTCGTTCCTGTGCAATCATTTCAACCGCTCGACTTTCAGCTGTCGAAACCGCCCGTTGTATCTCAATAACTGCCTGTCGTTTTACTTGATTTACAGCCTCTTCGGCATTGCGCCGAAACTCGGTAACCTTTTCTTCGGTTTGTCGTTTCATTTCGGCGAAGCTGGATTCGGCATATGATTGATGGGGCGTTTCGACAACTCTCTGCTGTAATATCGTTATTGCACGTTTTGTTTTGTCGACCATTGCCGATATACAATTGAGCATCGTGTGAATGTTTTTCCATTCATCTTCGCCGCCACCACTCGACCGATTGTTTCGCTGCGAATCCGAACCGATTGAACCACGAATTTCACGATCGTCACGCTGCGAACCCTGAATTCGAAGATTAATTCGTCTTTAAAAGTACGGAAAAAAGGATCGACCGAAAATTCCACTCACTTTTTCTAAAATTGATGTGAACGGCTCAATATGTGCTCCACCGGAATGATAATCGAATAACGGCGGTTGTGAAGTAAATAGTTGAGCATTCGAATTTACTATCAAATGTGGTCGTTTGGCGGGCAGTAAATAATCATTCCATGCTTCAGTTGTTGGTACACTTTGATTTTCATACAAACTGTAAAATTGAAGGACTTATGACTCAATATGCGTATGGGGCCTAAATATAATCACCTGTCCGATGTCCTTCGCTTCAATATAACACCATTTCCATTTACTGTTGTGCCCCCGTTACTGCTACTCACCTCAATCGGTAAAAATATGTCAGAGTGTTCCGTTGCATGAGTGTTTTCGAATACACTGTTCTCATTTGTTCGAACATATTGTAGGGTTGACTGCAAAATGAACAAGGATATTGTTGGACGTTAATTGAGAATTGTTGGAGGAGCAGGAGGAGGAGATACTCCAATTTGTTGTAATTATTCTGTAGTTTCACATGTATGGGGAATGAGGTGGAATAACGTCGTATTCTTCATTAAATCGAGCGACTGAGAACTCCACTCGCTGTGCGTGCAACGACATACGTTAAAAATGTAAACATCCCGGAGAAGTTACTTCAGGAATCTTTCTTAAGAGTGGGCGTACTAATACATCAATTCTAATTATTTACATAAAAAACGAAATGTTTACCTTTCCTCCTTCCCGAAAATGATTTACGAAAGTGATTTTCAACTTTTGTGTGTTGCTTTTTTAATGCTTTTCAACATTTTATTATATGCGAAAATGTGTTTCCCACTTAAAGGACGAAGTTGTTTCATATAAGAATTTCGAAATTTATATATAGACGACTTTCCAAATCCTAAACGATTATGTTTAAACTTTCAAACAATATGTTACCAGACCAGAAATGATACGCTATATTGTAATAATGTTCGTGTGTGCATGTACCTAAGACCATTTTAATAGCAACCAAACGATGCACATTAGGGAGTTTCCAATTTTTTTAGAGATTTGTTGTTAACGCAATATTTTGGCAGAGTACATTCGTTATGGAAGCTTCAGGGAAGAATTTTCTCGACCAGTTTTTCCATCTTTCTGGAAAAATATTCTTGAAAAATACCATCGCACAACGCTTAAAAATGTAAATTCGTAAGACCCACCGCTCTTTAAATACAATTCATACAATGACTGGTATCGGTGCTTGTTCTTTAAGACCCAATATTACAGGGCATTTTTTTGTGAAATTGATTCTTGAAAGCTACCGAAATTCTTGAAAATTCCGGAGACTATTGAAAATTCTCGAAAATTACCGAGTTGGAGAATCTTCGGAAATTTTAGAGAATTTCAATTCTTGTACATTCTCGAATTTTAGAATTTCGAGAATTTTACGGTGGAAGAATTATAAGAAGTTACATTTTCGACAATTACAATCCAATCGATGTTATTCATTCACACACGATTTACACGCTATAATACATTTATATGTAAATGCCGTAACGTTGGTAATACATGTGGAATGAATAGCGTCGATTCGATTGTAATTGTTATTCCCTATAATTCCGAGACTGTGTCAAGAATTTGATTTCTTGAAAGTTCTCGAAATTCTACAATTCAAGAGTTTGCGAGAATGTGCAAGAATTGAATTGAAATTCTCCAAAATTACCAAAATTCTTGTAAATTGGCTAAAACTCCAGAAATTCTTGAAAATTTCTAAATGATTCTTGAAAATTGTAAAATCGAATTTCTTGTAAGCTAAAAGCAAAGTAAAATGATCGAGTCTGGTTTTTGACAATTGAATTTCAATTGTCAAAAATCAGACTCGATCATTTTATTTTGCTTACATTTTACAAGAACTTCCCTGAAATTCTCGAAAATTTTCAAAAAAAAAAAATCTTAAAAATAGGCACTGCAATGCTGTGATATTTGACATTTCAACTTAAAAAAAAGATCAGTGTCCAGATAAGGTCATGAAGTAATGACAACACTAAATTCAACTAGACGACAGAAAACGGCTGCTGCGGTACATTCTAACAGTTTCTTATTCCAACCAAATTAAAGTAAATTCAAATTAAAATGATCGTTTCTGAGTGTATCGTGATTTGAAAGCTAGCATAGTGTCACATACCACGGCAGAGTAAAGTAAACCAGATTGGAGCAGAGAACGCAATAGTACATTTAAACATACCCCAATACACACAAGTGCACGCGCGGGCGAAGCCCAAGCGAAAACACACATCGAGTGTGTATTGGGGTATTTTGAAAGATATTTTTCTGTAATAGTGAGAGAGTGTTGGTGCATTCCTTCCCAACAGTTACTTTCCTTCTCGACCGTTTACTTTCCCTACCGACCGATTCATATCATAATACACTCTCACGTATTCAGAAAATGCATTTAAAGGAGGGATCTAAATAAATGAAAGTCTAGAACAGGTATGGTCGATCGGCGAATTCGTCTTAAACGCACTCACATTTTATGTCAAAATAATGTGAAAATGAGTGCGTTTAAATACGAAAATCAAATTTTTATGTCCTCCGGGCGGACAATAGACCATACCTATTTTACACTTTCATTGACCCGTTACAATCGTTTACGTATTCGTTTCATGCATTTGTATTAGTAGCGACCATTTCGACTGTTTTTATTTGTAAGGTATATTGTCTGTAAACCATTCCAATGCGCTGTCATAAGCTCGACTGAATAAACATTGTGAATGTAGCAATATGAATGAGTACACGCTCAGTAGACGTTGGAAAGCTCGTTATAAAGTCCTGAAATACTTATTTGCAAATCACCGCTAAAAGTCTTCATAATCGATCACGTTAATTTACCCTGCCTTTATGCATAAAAAACCAAAAATGCCTTTCTGAAATTGCAACACCCTAGACCATGTGTTGGGAATACCGTGTAACTATATTCGCAAATCTTTATTTACAATTTCTGGTCTGGTCTCCATGTGTTCTCCATCGCTTAATCTCATAGGAAAATAACTTTCTATAAAAATCATCGTACACTGATGCCACCAGATGTTCAATTTTTTTTGTTTTAATATTAAAGAAACATTTAAACCGATTATAAGCGCGCTTTAAGATCGTTACAGAATGCCAAAAGTGTCCGTGAATTATTTGACTTTCGATAATTACGTACATTTAGATTTTCATCCGGCTTAATAACGAATACACACAACCTAAAGAAGTGGTAAATAGCGTTAAGAGGGCAGACTAGGTGTGAAGTAGGCTATATATTGAAAAATTGGTTTTAAAATTAATGTAGACCATTTAATGAAAATCTGTTCCAGCAATTAGATGAGCAATATGTTTATCTATCTCTAAAAAATGAAAAACGATTTACAATAAGCAGCAGTTGGAAGAAAACCGATTTCCAAAATATGAACGTCGCTTAAAGTTAGGCTATGCAATATTTTTTTGGAAATCGGTTTTCTTCCAACTGTTGCTTATTGTAAATCGTTTTTCATTTTTTAGAGATAGATAAACATATTGCTCATCTAATTGCTGGAACAGATTTTCATTAAATGGTCTACATTAATTTTAAAACCAATTTTTCAATATATAGCCTACTTCACACCTAGTCTGCCCTCTTAATTGGTTGGTACACTTCTATTGATTTGTTTGAATAATTAAAGCTCGATGAAAGGGTAATAATACATTTGTTCCTTATCGGGGTATGCGTACGAACTGCATTGCGTGTATGCTTCGAATTAGGTGCATAAATGTGACTAGTTTTCAGTAAAACAAAATAATGACTTCTACCGGGGACACCGGTGAGCCAAATGTCTAGCGAAAGCATATAATTTTCAAATTCAATATAAGTTTAGTATCCAATTGCCAAAATATGGATACACCATAAAAGAAACGTGCGCTTGTAAGAGAAATGCGGCACACAAATTGAAAAACAAAAATCACCACGAAGAGAATACATTACATCCACGGACTGTTACTCAAAAATGTTATGCACGAAAGTCTGGCATATATTTTTGGGTGAGTAAAAGAATTCTGTTTTGGGGGTTTTTTTCTTCTCCGTCTTCTTCGTGTGACTAAAATGGAACTGAATGTGCAGAAGCAACAGCTTGCATTGACAGATGACGGCAGCACATGAGACCAAATAATAAAGAGAATGGAAAATTGAATATAACAAGAATTACGATTAACGTGCTAGAAGCAACATCATATGCAGGGTGTGTATAAAGACACTGACAACAGCAACAGCAGCAGCAACAACATCAGCAAAAAGAACGTATTAGCGAATATAGCTGTGGAAAAATATGATGTTTGTATTCCGTCTATTCTATCGTAAATATGAAGCTTATTCAGATACGGGTCGATGGAGCTGGCGTTCGTTGATTTAATCTTTTACTGAAAAGCTTTGTACAGCTGTGACAATAAAGCCTGCGTAACAATGTATTTAAGGAAAATGTTTTCCCATCATATTATATTTCCGTTTAAACGAATCTGTCCGCCGGGTGGGACACAATCGGTAGTTAGATGTTGTGGACGGTAAACGCATGTTATGTTCGAGGTGGTTGTTTTTTTCATTTCCATCGAATCGACATAAACCTTTGATAAATTGTGTTTTTCGAAACCCGGAGAGGGTGGTATCATTGACAATTTATGTTCTTTGCATTGCAGCATGGCATGAATTAACGAGCAGGCAATTATCGATTCGGAATTATCATTTCAACAAATTTGTCAGTGGAATTATCGATAATTTATAGACTTGGAATTGATGGCTGGCTTTAATGTTTTCAGGTCAATCAGGTCAACCTGATGAACATGAAGAATTTACAATCTTGAATTCAGAGAATTGATTTGACCACTTTCATTTTCTCTCTCTCTTTCTCTCTCTCATTCCCACTTTTTAAGGTGGTAAAAATTAACGAAAAAGAAAAAGTTTTGTACGAACCAGGTTGCAGGATCTGGCCATTCCAGCGATGTCTCTTTGTAAATAAGGAATATGAGTTTTCAAGAACGGTAAAACGTGAGGTCGCAGTGGAAAATTGGTTGCTTCTTGCAGGGCGACCTTAAATTCATCAGATGTCAATCCTCCACTCTGTAAAATTTTAATCTCAGTTTTGCCACTCTTTTACATAATGTTTCAAATCCAAAATGATTACCGCTAATGACAGGATCAATGCTCTCACCCTATCGCCTCTGTCCGGACTAGTATCTTGACTAAACTGTACTAACGCGCCGAGAAATTTCTTTACTTTGGTTACAGCTCTGCCTGAATCCTGTAAAAGCGATGGAGTCGAAGTTTGTTGTGTCGTTGCGGTCGAGGTGGGTGGAGGTGTTGTCGATCCTAAAGTTTTTTTTTTATTTCAAATTTTTGCTCATCCAAAAATGTTATCACAAACAATTTACCATTCACTATTGGTGATGAGCTACCGTTACGATTAGATCTTGGCGGAGCGAGCGAACTGTGATGCTGTGGCGAAATTGGCGACTTTGGGTCCATCACTTGTACGCTTTCGGGTGAATCGGGCGTTCTGCAGCGGTCTTTACCTGGAACAAAATAATTTCCAATAAATTTTAACCCTCATAGAGCGTTGGTTATACGGAACACAAGTTATATTTTAATGTGTTTGATGTGTGGTTTTGAGAGGTATTTTGTCGTTTCGATATATATTTACCTTTGTCTCGTAGTTAAGCTTTTGCTTGTTAACCAACCACAATAAACTCTTGTCTTCATGTCAAACACACAAATATGAAATATTCCATGGAAATAAACATGTGTACTGTGTGCAGCATATGAGGATATGAGGAATCATGTTCGTAAACATGCTGAGGAAAGAATTTCATTGAATGGTTCGTTTGACAAAGCATATACTGTATGTTGAATTATAAATTTCTTGAAATTCGACAAAAATTGTCGTAGGAGATTTTACAGGAAAATATGATAAAATATGTCAAATGCTATGTGGATTTGCTTCTCAATGGTACAGACAGATTTAAAAATAATTCGAAAAGAAAATTCAAATCAACATGGTATAGACAGTCTGACAGAAAGGTTGGTTTTAAAATAGAAATTACGAACAATTTAATCAAAATCTCTAGTAAGAGACAGATCACAGCTCCGGTTCGGTCTTGACCAAACAAAACCACTTTACGAAATTGGTTTTCATTTTGCCATCATACATCAATTTTCTTTAAAATGTCTGATAGCTGGATCAACCTCAGATGTTTTTGCGTAAATAATGTCGTAAGGATTGATGGATATACTGTGTTGTGCGAACATATGATCGTTAATAAAACCTTTCATTATTCCTTTACTCGCACGAGTGTCCGGAGTATTTATAATAATTTTTCATAGATAATGAGAAAATATTTCCATTGTTTGGGCGTAGATTCTTATGCCGTTCGTAACTTTAAGAATTCGTAACTTCATAGTTCTTATGGGATTTTGTACAAGCAACTGTCAAGTTACGAATATTAGGAGTTACGAAAATACGAGAATCGACGCCCTGGGCTTTTTCGGCGCATATTAGAGCCGAGGGGGAAACAACAATGGAAAATCTTGTCACACCATTCGGCCATTCGCCCATTTTTCGCCTATTATTTTCTCATTATTCGCCTTCATTCGCACATTATTCGCCTTTATGCGCTCATTATTCGCCTAACACTGTCCCACCATTCGCTCGTGTTGTTTCCCCCTCGATTAGAGGCCATTCATAAAGTCCCCCTTAGAAACGTACTTACTTTGGGAATAATTAACTGATATTGCTAAAATTTAACAAACCTTTTCCGGTCAATCTCGAACAATTTCGGTATGTTTCAGTAAGCTTCGTCAATTTTTAATAATTTTTTTTTGTATTATTTAACAGGAAAAATAAAGCATCGGTGGTGCCATTGGAACATTTTAGATCATATTAATGTGCGTTGCAATTAATTTTTCTCACATAACCGTACTTTGTTCGTAAATCGTGTTCGAACTAAATTAACATTAAAGTGTCATTTCAAGACTAGCAAATTATAGATGGAAAATTCTCGGCAACAGTACCATCGTTCAATCCACAATATTATTGTTTAGTCCTATCTTTAATCCCTGAAGGAATTAAATTTTTTCAATTTTTAAATTAGATTAAAAATCTAATCCCGAAAGAATTGCTTTTTGAAAGTAATTCCATCGGACCTAAAAATGGTAATCGCATATTTTTGTCTGTGTACGCAAAAATTGTAACAACCATAATTCGACTCAAAAAAATTTAAAAAGAAAATTTTACCAAAAAAAAAAGTTTGTGTCACAAGTGAACATATGTTGAGGAAAGCACTGATAAGAAAATTATTTATGAATGGCCCACAAAAAGAAGAGAACCAAATCAACTGCCACATGTGACACAACCTTTTTTGGCTAAATTTTCTTTTCAAAATTTTTTGATTTTCACTTTTGTTGTTTTAATTTTTGCGTACAACCGCAGAATTAGTCACTTACTATGATATCAGTTGTTTTGGAAGAATGAACTTGCATCACTTTTTGGACTCTAAAGAATTTTTTGACTGACTAGAGACATGCGTGCTATTATGAAGTATAGTTCAAACAAACCGTGTAGTGAATTGTAATGTACAAATAATCAAACGAAGAAATTAGAATTTCAAATAAATTTATTCTGTGTTGTACAACAAGCTTAATAGGTCAGGGGTCACTGCATTCTTAACAGAGCTAGTGTTGGGCGGTACATATTTTAGCGATATAGACGGCAAAGATTGGCTATGAACTGAGGCTGATATTGTCGCTATAAAATTCTTTGATCAAAGAAGTAGGAGATTCGATAACTTTTTCTGATAATGTTTTCGTCTGTAAAATGTTACCATATGGCTCGATCTACACTGAGTCTAAACAAACACTGGAAGATAGAATCGGTTCAATAGAAACTTCGGAACCCAAGACTTTCTAGTTACAATCTCACTAAATTTCGAATATTACCTTTTGATGAAATAACGTTTATAGAGTGGTTTGCTGGGACGAAGCCAAGACCCCGGTGCAACATTATTTTTTGGGTCAATGCTGTTTTTTTACATTGAGCCATGTCCACCGTTAATGGGTGGGATACATCCTCTGAAAACGCTCAATACTGGAGGCATTATTCGTAATGTATGTCGTGCGTGATGAATATCTATTTCTATCACGTTTTCAACCTTCTTCTTCGCATTTGATTCAATATATTTCGCTCAGTATCATGAACACAACTTATACAATATATAGTGCAGCCAGCGGCTATCCTGTCTGCCATAATGTACAAATTTTGGAATTCATTTAAATCCATGAAAGAATTGACTGCAAAATAATTTACACAGCGACATTCGACAAAGTGCACTGCTATTGAATCTACGTACAGTAACTGGAGATAACAAAAAAAAATTGGGCACTGGATATGGAGAGGAAGGAGATAGTTTACGATGGCTATTTCTATGACGTTACCGACTTTGTTAAAAGGCATCCCGGCGGAAGTATAATTGAATATTACACGAAAGCTGGTGAGGAGAGTACACAAGCAATTCAACAATTTCACTATCGATCAATTAACCATGTCAAGAAACTGATGGGATCGTTAAAAAAGCGTCCAGCTCCGGATTTTGATCGTATGTTCAGTTAATCCAATGTTATAACGGATAACAGCCAACTATAGCTTTCCTTTTCACATCAAAAAGTTCATTTAGACCCTCAAGTGGTGAAAAAGAATCGGGCGCTAACAGAAGACTTCACTAAGCATTGACTTGGTTGAGCCGAGTATAACAAGGATTTTTCGAACCATCTCAAACACATAATGCTTTGCGTTTGTTTGAGGTGCTCACAATGTGGTACATCGTATACGTATTGCTGCAGTGGCCACACACTTTCGCTAAAATTGCTGGAACACTCTTGGTAGCTTTTTCGCAAGGTCGCACTGGATGGGTGGCACATGAGTGTGGTCACTATTCCTTTTCTGGAAGTCCGCAGATTGATCGATTCGTTCATAACTTTTTGCACGGTAAACGTTTTTCAGTTTTTTTTTTAGTGAATGAACTAATGTGGACTATTAACCGCAACGGTAGGAACGATTTCCGGTTTTTCTGCAACTTGGTGGAAAAGTGGTCACAATCGCCATCATGCGATGCCACAAAGACTGAATCACGACATCGATTTGGACACAGTTCCGTTGTTAGCCTACAACACGAAAGTTGTGAAGAAAGTTGATGACGGCAAGGGATTGTTCATCAAATACCAGGCAAATACAGAATTCAATCAATTTGCGATCGCTCGTCTATAAAAAATTTATTTTCAATTCAGACCTACTTGTTCCCAGTTGTCACCACCCTGTTAGGTGGACTGTTTTGGAGATGGTACTCAGTTCCCAGATTCGTCATCAAGCACACACTGTATGCCGAAATCGGGGTAATGCTTTCCCATTATGTTGTCTATTTCTACTTCCTCGGTTTTTGGGGATGGTTTACAACCGGTTGGATTCCAGCAATTTACGTGTTCCTAAACTTTGCGTTGAGTCACACCTATCTACCGGTTACAACGCAACCAACCCATTGGGTGGAATACGCACTAGTGCATACTGCAGATGTTCAATAGACAGGTTGGTGTGACTATTGGATGGGGTTTCTCAATTATCAAATCGAACACCATTTATTTCCTGCAATGCAACAATTTCGACAGCCACTAATGGCACCGGGTCAAAGCGTTGGCTGAAAACACAATCTGCCGTACATTGTTTCTTCGTACGCTGAAGCGGTAAGACAAACTATGCAAAATTTGCATAATGTTTCGAATGAACTGGTACATGCAGAGTGATTTTCGTATGGACAGTGGTCAATGGTATTTGAATTTCATAGCAGGTAAACAATTGTACCAGCAAATAAATGAGTTGAGAAATAAATTGAATTGACAAAGTAGATCTAGAAAATATAGAAAAAGACAATTAGAAATAAGTCGCGTCTGTGGAACTGGAACTTTTACAGTTAGAGACGAGATGAAGCCGTTTCTATCACGAAGTGTAACAGATGAATTCTGCACCTTGTGATCATTTAAAAATTTAAAAATATTTGAAATGGCTGCTTTGCAACGATCTATATTGTTCAGAACCTTTTTCTTCTGTCCTCCTGACAATGTAGATTTATTCAAAGCAAAAAAAAGACTGCTCGCATTCGGCGATTTCCACTCTCCGAATAGTGGGTTTCCAGTCTCCGAATATGTACCTTAAAGGATATAAAAGTGACGCAAGTCCCTGTATATACTTCCAAAACTGCAACTGGAAACATGGACGTAGGATTTTTCATTTCGTTGAAAGTACGAGCCAATTTGTATGGAAATTGAGTTTTTTGAAAGATTTATAGCTCGGCCAAATCACCATATATTTTAACATGAGATAGCCCGTTGAACTCATATGGATGCCCAGAACCTTCATCATAATATGCAGCTGAACTGGCGAACTTCAAAATTTGCTGTATATATGGTGTCTGCAGTCTACGACAAAAACATTCTTTTGGTTGAAATTTTCTCTTATAATTGGACTTGCGTCACGGGCGCTACGAGCGCTTATGATCACGATTATAAATTACGCCCAATTAATTCGAATATTTTTGAAGAAAACGCCAAAGTTTTTATTATATGAACTTCAATGAAAAACATTTCGCTGAAATCGACCTGTTTGCAAAGTGTTACGATCTATTTTTTGACGATTGTGTCAAGGAGACGGCGACATATTCCACTTTGCAAGAAACAACTGACAAAGGTAATGTACACAAACGTAAAAACAGATTAGAAAAATATATCTAAAATATTTTGTGAGCAAAATGTAAATTTATTACTAAGACAATTGGATGTAAATTTATGCCATTTCTAGCCAAATTATTTTTTTTAAAAACATTTGCAGCTTTAGCGTCACTAAATAAAAAATTAATACTTGCATTGAAGAATTTTGACGATTTACGGGTACACAACAGTATATAAAACCACGTACCACAAATTTGCATTTATTCAGACTTATTTCCCTGTCGATCTGTGTCGAGTTAGAACCGCCTTCTCGGGCAAAGTGTGCGTGGGCAAGTGTGTTGAGTCCATATATAATAGTATATTATTGCCATTGGATTTTGAATCGAACGCTAATACCAAGGAAACCGATACGTAAACTGATATTTAATAAATATTATGCACGTATGACAAAGCGGTCGAGGCTTGCATATTATTTTTTATCGCATAAGCGAAAACGAGACAACAAGATATGCGAATGACACTTTGACAATTTACAGAAGTATAATGTTTGTTTATATATCCTAGGCAGGGACTTAAATAAGGATTTTTTTCGGTGTAGCCACATCTTGTCAGGGCCCATGTTTTTTGCTCTGAAGGGGCCAAATCTAATTTTCATAAATCTGTCTATTATTCGTGAATCTTAGACTGACCCACCAGAATTTTTTCAAATAGACAGATTTTCATAAATCGCACTTTTCGGGTCCTAGGTAAGAATTTTTTTAATACTGACTTTTGATGATACAAAAAGAGTAAACTGCACAACTCTTAAAGTATAAATGAATCTCTGATTCGAGCCAATAATTATTTAGGTATATAAAAACATTAAAAGGAAAAATGCGACGCAAGCGAAATTTTTAAATTTCTTGGTTCGTGCAGCCTACAGGCAATCTTCTGACCAGAAGTAGTTATAATTCATCGGGTTATTTATTACATCGACTGCGAAGTACTTTATTAGGCTATAGATTTGTAATTATGGCACGAGACCGCAGGCCGTGTGTCATAAAACACATCGCGACTCGTGATCGTGAGCCTAATCAAGTACTTCAAACGGTTTCGCCATAAATACAGTGAAATTGCTGTGGTGGCAAATGTCGACGGCAGTGTCGCCACTTTGAGGGGCACTGTCGCCAATTGCCTACACACTTGTTCCTTACTTTAGTCCCTGTCCTAGGGGAATAATTTTTTCGGGGAATCACACCGCGTATGCGATAAAAACTAGTACAACAATGGCAGTACTGACAAAATAAATGCCAGATTTGATATCCTTAAAAAGGCCATTTTATTTAAACAATGCGCCCATTCTAATTACGCAACTAATGCTAGCTTTCCTCTTACCAAAAAAGTACTCCGTGTGAGAGACAAATTTGATTTTTTTTCTTTGTTTATTTGACAGCTCGCTCTCAATAATGCTTGATTTCCTCTTATTCCGTTTATGTTCCGTTTGCACTCCGTTTACTCTTGAAACAATAAAAAAGAGGCGTGGTTTAGCTAAACGGAGCTTTAATGGCGTAGAGTTCTTCAAGCATAATGCTTAGTTTCCTCTTACCAAAAAAGTACTTCATGTGAGAGACAAAATTGAATTTTTAAAAATTTTTCTTTTTTTTATTTGACAGGTCGCTCTTTCACGGCTTTCACTGAGTACTTTTTGTTGAGTGGAATGGACACTTAACTTAAGTGTCAATTCAATTTTGTCTCTCACACGGAGTACGTTTTTGGTAAGAGGAAACTAAGCATTAGGAACAACGTTTTGTGCATTGGACAACTGAAATACGGCGTATTTTGCCATGATTTTTGGTTGTTCGTACCTCGACAGAAAATAGATTTGGAAATAGAAAAAATAGTCATTTCCTGTCTCCCTACGAAAAATACTATTCTCTACAGTCTGCGACAAAGTTGCGATATTTAATCACTTGATACGTCCATGTTTATAAATATTTGTTTTGTGTGAGAAGGCGGGTAAAGTAATCAAAGCATTTACAAACAGGGACGTAACACATTTTACATGCTTGTGTTGAGTATGGTAAGTACATTTTCACTCTCGGAAACAGTTACGTAAAGTGCACTTTACCGTGCATAAGCATATAAGCATATATGATTTTGCTACACAGTGAAGGAACTCGCTCATAATCTTCCGCAAAATTACGCCATTTCTACGAAAACCGTTAAAAAATAGTTCAATCGGTTCAATCTAATCCAATTTATTTTTATTATACCAAAATATGGCGACAAAATCACGTTCCTGTTCCCGCTCGTTCCGGTGTAAACAAAAATGAATAATAAAAAAAAGTCACATCAATTTAAACCAATGTTATCGGAAATAATAATAAAAACGCTTTTTTCTTCTGTCGAGGAAACAAAACACGGCACGAAAGATTGAAATTACATTTAGAATATGTTCAATTGGTTCGCTTTGTGCGGTTATACGCATCATACAACGAAAGCGGCACATAAAGAACACATGTGGAAAGGACATTCAGCTCAGCGAATATAATAATGATTTGTTGTCGATATTAAACGAATTCCATTAAGAGTTTGGCTTGCATTATGTATGTGAACAAGTATGTATGGATGTGTATATATATGGAGATGTCGTGTCGATATATTCAGGACCGCAGAAAATGGTTATCGATAATTAATTATTGTTAATGGCTATTGCTTTTGTCAGTATGGTAATTAGGTTCTTTTTTTTGCTCAGCATTGATAACATCATTGATGCATGTTCGGGATATATGTCTCATGTTCTAACAACAAAAAACGATTCCATTCTAATGTGATTTTATGTTATTATCGATTAGATATAATTGGATAATCTTTGTAATTGCTGCGCTGACTGTGTAAGTGTAAGTGTTGGAACGTCGGGTTGATTGATTGATTTTATTCAAGAGTTTTCTCTTACAATTTACAATTGAATTTACAAGAAAAAAAGGACACTGAGGCCATTCTTGTTGGGCCCATTGTGCCGTCCTCTTCGAGTGTGGTTGTTGGTGTGATGATGACATTGATGGTATTGTTGGTTTGTGTATTATGTGGTTGTACACCACATTACTCGTCTTTCATTCTTATGCCTAGTCGTGCATCTAAGTTAGATTCCCGCATTTAAGACAATCGCACGCTTTCTATTCGGAGTGTGCAACAGCTATATTGGTATGCCAAATGAGCCTCGACAGGTATGTGATGCTGTCAACAATACATTCTCGTGCTGCCGCCAATACATGTCTTTTCTCAAGTCCCAACTGTGTATACCCAGTTGATGTCTATTAAGAATTTCTCACCCACGTTTCCATGAAGCCTCGCTAACAGCACCCTCCCATATACGATATATCTTCTAGCTCCCAATACAAAGTCGGGTTACGTAATAAAGAGTCTCATAGTTGAGAAAATTTTTCTTGATTTTCTCGAATTTTCCAGAGTTTTTGAACTTTTTTGAATTGTCTTGAAATCGAGAAATTAAAAGAAATTCGAGAGAACAATTTACATTTTTCAGGTACAGTTAATTTCAACCAAATTTGTGACGCAATTTGCTTCAGCACACATACAACTTCATTGCCTTAAACGTGTTTACACGAGCTAAATAGTCATACGTGCGCGTAGTAGTGTGAAAACCGTATTAACATGTATAAGACAATGAGGTTGTATGACTAGACCAGCTGAAAAACCCCTGAAGTAAATTACGTCACAAGTTTGGTTAACTGTATTTTCGACTGTCCAAATTTTATCGAAGAGTGGAAGAATTATAAGAAGTTACATTTTCAACAATTACAATCCAATCGACGTTATTCATTCCACATGCGATTTACACGTTATAATACATATACATACGTAAATGTCGTAACGTTGACAATGCATGTGGATTGAATAAGGAGAATTGGATTGTAAATGCAACTTCTTATAATTCTGGGACTGTATTTTCTTAAGCTGTTCCTGATTTTTTTTTTTATTTTTCACTATTTTCTTGATTTTTTCGAACAACTTTGTCAATGGCAGTGGTTCCATGATTTTCTTTACAATTTTATTTCGAATCCACTACAGCCTGTAAATATTTTTCATATGCAGAATGAGCACCAGCTGAATATCACCAGCTGGATCTGCTAACACACACACTTATTATATGATAAACAATCAAAACACATTCTTAACAATGTGTTTACTTCATTCATACGTGTTATGTGCGCGTAGATGACGTTAACGTAGAAATGCACTGTGTGTAGGTTGTCTTTGAATTGTATACAATACAAAGTGTTTTTGTTTGTACACCAGCTGGTGATATTCAGCTGGTGCTCATTCTGCATATGAGAAACATTTAGCAATTGTAATATTGGAATGATGTTTTCAAACTGAATCGGCAAACTTACGAAATTATTGAATTGATGAAATGTTAAGTGAAGAAATTTCTCTGTTATTATGATTATCGATGTGTCGAAGCGTGGTTAGGTTAATATTGTCATTAATATTAATATTGTTTGCGTTATAACCAGGGGCTATTTAGTTGAAATAATTGGCCGAAATTCGCCAAAATTCGCCGAAATTCGACGAAATTCGCCGAAATTCTCCCAAATTAAAAAATTCAAATTTTGAAAATTTTCTTCCAAATTTATGTTTTTTGAAATATTTTGCTAGTTTTGTGATATAGCATAACAAAAATATGCAAGAATCTACCAAATTCACAAATATATATGCAAAATTCACAAAATTAGGACATTTTTCATCGTTTTTCCAAAAAAAAGCCATCATGGCTTCCCGGTTAAAAATAGATTTGTAGAATGTCTTGGCCAAAAATTTGTAACTAAGCTCTACGATTCTTTGAAATTTCTTAAAATCATGTATAAATTCACAAAAAATCGCCAAAATTCGTCAAAATTTGCCAAAATTCGCCAAAATTCGTCAAAATTCGCCAAAATTCGTCAAATTCTCCAAATTCGCCAAAATTCGCTGAAAATTCAACTAAATAGCCCCTGGTTATAACAGAAGAAAAACAAACACAGCAGAAATCAGAGCAAAGTAAATTGTGGCGCTACAGGTCACCGAACAGTAGTATAATTGACGTTCAAATTAATTAATTATTTATTTATTGGACATTGAATTATTTACTTAGTACAGAAATCAAGTGTTACATTCTGTTCTGTTTAGCTATTTTTATATGAACTTTATAACAAGCCCTAAGTATATGCTGTGCACAGCATAATTTGTCTTTGTGTACATTTCAATGTGTAGAAATATGTTGATCGACTAAAATGTTGAATGTCATATATTTATGTGTATACACTCATTCGCATCCATATTACATGGAAGCCAGTTTATTTCCCGTATATATTTATACAGAAAATATACAGGTAAAATTGTGGGAAAATCATCTGTCAGAAACATATTTTTACATGCCAAAAACGAAACCAGGATAGGAAACTTTCAATTATAAAACTACCAGCAAATGTTCTGCACAATAATCCCAAGTATATAACAACATATCTGTAATAACCGAAAACAAATTTACTTTTTGATATGGTGGATTGGTGGATATAATTTCCCTCCTTAATTAATTTACGAGTTTTTTTTTCTAAACAATTTTTTTTGGAACGTTGTATTTGCTTTGTATTTAAAACAATATTAATTGCAGTTTTTTACGTTTGCTATTCAATTTGTTTTTAATTGGATCGATCGCCACTTGAAAACTGCATGGAGAGGGAAGAATTAACCGTATGCATGAAATATCTATCTGCAATCTGCACAATAAACGAAAAAAAAAAATGAAATTGGAGAGAAAACTCTCATAGAACCCAGCTCCCAGATGTGGTAATGTACATTTTTGCTTGAACGGCAAATTATCTGTTACAACAACGACAAACAACAAGCTCAGAAATCTATAATTCAGGTTTCTGATACATCAACATGTGCGGTAAGACAAATGAAGTAAAAGATTTTCCATAAAACAATAATAATTTGTACTTTAACAAACGAAGTAGCAGATTTCAAGATTGTATCATCCCATTCGTTCCGTTTCTAAAAGATCAAAATTAGACATCTCCAACTCCCAGAAGTTAATCTTTATGTCTCAACGTTTCTAATTGATCCTTAGGGATGAAATCACATCGTTTATTTACTTCTCGTGACTAGTGTGTGACTATTGACACAACAAGAAATCTCACACGAAAGCTTAGAATGTTTATGAATAATGTGCGTCCCACGTACCAAGCATAAGATTCAAAAATCTTATACACCAGACAGTGCGAGTCCTACATAATTGACACTGGTTATTTTGTTGCAATAAAGTTTTTTTTTTTAATTCAAGAAGAAAGAAACTTCGGGTTTTTATCTAATTAGAAATCTGTCATAAACAAAAACGTTGGTGTCGTGTAACTTAAAGCATTCCTTTCAAATCATTAGCATATACGTATTGTAAAATCAATTGTTCTAGTCAACGGAAAGTAATATATGACAAATACCTTTAAAATACAACATTTAGAGTAAAGTATTGTATTCGGAGTAGTATTATTCTCTTATATGGTTTACTCCTGTGTTTGCCATGTTAAACGGTGTGAGAAATACAGCACAATTTCTAAACAAATCAAGTTTACTGTCATTTCCATACGTAATACAATAATAAGTTGGAAAATTTGAAAATAAATTTTCCACGAGAAATATCATATAGCCGTTGATGTTGAGAACATTTTTGGTACTATATAGATACGTACTTGCACGTTAACTACGAACAGTGAAATAGGTAGCTTTAAATTGATCGCTAAAAAGATTGAATTGCGGCGTGTAAATGATTATATACATATTGAAGTAGTTGAATTACTGTCGAAGACACTGGAGCGTAGAGATTTTATATGTTTTGAACAACAATGTTCTCAGTTCTCAGTGAGAACTTCTCCTTCGCAGATTTTAGTCTGGAAAATGTTCTGCTCCGCTTGGTGTTATTCGCGTTATTAATGCTACTGTTGCTGTCTCTTCATTTAGTTTGGTCAGTAAACAAGAGTTATGAATTGAATTTGTTCATTCCGCTACGGAATTTCCGCATGTGATATGATATTTCCGCTGAATATTTCTGGTGTACCTGCACAGCACTGCTACTAGCACGATAGAAAATATTCGGAGGCTGATGAAATCACTGAAGGCACTGCGTTTCTGCTATACAGATAGATGACTTGTTTTCGTTGTATGAGTTAAAGCCTCCAAATTTGACACTTGTCAATTCAGTGTTCATGCTAGTAGCAGTGCTGTGGTATCTGTACTGCTTACATCTTGAACATGACTAAGCATTTGCGCGGTTACATTATCAATAATGAGGCCGTTAGAACAACTAGCCTTTATAAATAATCTGATTCAGTTATTTTATTGTTGTTTAGTCTAGTCGTACCTTTAGGGAGCGAGTTCTGGAAAACGAATGATTGGATGTTGTTGGGAGCATTGAAAATAATGGATTTTTTTAAACAAGTACATTACACCTTCAAAGTTCAAATGTAGAGGTGTACTTTTTGGTGTTACATTTTCCGGATTTTCCATTTTCCTCGTAATTTTCCCGATTTGTTCAAATTGATGTTTTGAGCCTGATTTTTTTATGTATTTATTTTAATGGTTTTCTATATTATATGGCTTTTGGCAATATTAAATTGAGAAATTCGTAAAAATATAAATTTTATTTATTTAAACAGTTTTAAAATGTGATTTTATACACTAAAGATATGTTTTCTTCATCTTCCTTGAACCACCATTTCATGCTTGTGATTAACAATCATGTAACTTGTTAATGGTGATGTCAGGTCATTTATTTGCGTTTCCGTTGGAAAACTTTTTCAATAGTTTACTAAAGATTACCATTAACGAAATGTTTTCATTTACTTGAACTTATTTGGAAATTGAAAAGTCGTCAGGTTCAGGTGTTTTCAAAATTCAAGCTTTAACCATTTTGCACAGACTGGAAAAAGAAATTGTGAGTGACACACAGCGAACATGGGTCGCAAATCTTGGAATTGTTCTCCGAACAAATTTAGTGTTGTCCCTTACAAATTGACATAAAATTGGTCCCCAATTTTTGCATTGCCGAAACATAGAAAGGTTCTCCTAGCATTGCTAGGCTTCTACGCAAGATTTCTGACCCATGAGCTGATCATTCGCATAATGTAGTAAAGGTGAAAGTTGTTCTACGACATAATTAAGTATCATTCATTATTAGTTTTTGTAAAGTTGGCACTGAAATTTATGCAAATACTCAAAAACACGCGGAACTCTAGTTTGCGGTGAGTTTGTGGAAAAAATACCCAAAAGAATTTTGTGTGATCTGCTGAGGGTTTGCAATACTTTTTCCTTGTTTACTTACTTTGGGGCACCACAATGGATCCACTAGTCATAATTGCCCTCTTGACGAAAATTAAATCTTTCAGTAAGCTGACAAAAGCTCCCCAAAGGTTACACTCACTACTAAGCTGCGACATTTCCGCCACAGCACATTTAAATTACCAAATTTTAATTTTTCGAAAACTAGTTATTTGGCGAAACTGTTTTTGTCAAGGTAAATAAACATACTGAAGGTAACGCAAATCCGAGAGAACGTAGGGAGCTAAAATTCACCTGAAAGTTTGTGTAACTGCGGATTTGCATTACCTTCAGTGTTTATATACTTTGGTCTTACAGTACATCACAGATCAATTAAAAACATTATTAGGTTAAACGTCACCCGAAACTTGGGATTAGTATTTCTTCTTATTCCCTGAGGGTTTGCGTTACCTTCATTATGTTTATATACCTTGGTTTTTCGAGCCGAAAGCAAGTAATGCATCCAAAACGCCTCAACAAAAAATGTCCCAGCAAGACAGTACTCTTGTGACGAGAAAATGCGAAAAATCGGTTTCTAGTGAGACAGTAATGACGCAAGACAACAAAACCTTTTTTTTAACATTAGCTGTTTATGCTCTTAAGTAACAAATTTTAATCCCTTTTTGCAAAGAAACAATTTCCAATCGATCCAAATGCAATCAGGTTCTGCAGACAAACACTGTGATTGAATAGTATACGACAAACTTATATTATAAACTGAAAACGGGAGAAAAGTTTTGCTGAAAAGTTTGCAAAATTGAGCTGTCGGAATGGAATATACTGTGCGGAAGAAAACAGAACAAAAATGTTTCCTATTTTGTGATGATGTTTTTGAAGCGCTTCCGAAAAGCTTTTACATCAACGACTTGAAATTATTATTATGATCAGATGATACGCAAATGACGATATTAATGTTGTCAATATAACAGGAAATAAATTAGAAAATTTTGTAAGTTTAAAAATTGAGTTGAACTCATAGCACTTCTTCATAAACATAGAAAGTATTCGGAAGCTGATAGGCTTTATATTTCATTTCAGTGTTAATGTTAGGATGAAACTACGTCGTACCAAGTTCTAACGTTCTAACAACAGAACAACACCAAAAATCCCAATCTCAATTTGTTTTCCCCATACTTTTTCCTTGGCGGTTCCCCCATATAACATACCGGAATGCTCGAAATAAAAGTCACAGAATTTCTCAACTGCCCACCTTTCATTTTAATTTCTGTCCACAAATATTTCGGTTGGAGTGTGTGACAAACCACACCAATGTTTATTAAGATATTTGTTTTAATATCACAATCTACACGATGCAGCCTCTCATTACACCCTTGGAAACGTGTTCTATAGATAAAATATTCGTACCGGAATCTGTGCTACATCGGTATACGTATACATACCCAGGCCTGTATGTATAAGTCTATATACACACACCCATTACACCATATTCAACAACATTAACTCTCC
Source organism: Bradysia coprophila (assembly GCF_014529535.1). NCBI lineage: Eukaryota > Metazoa > Arthropoda > Insecta > Diptera > Sciaridae > Bradysia > Bradysia coprophila. The sequence goes on along the minus strand of NW_023503501.1, from coordinate 8,203,537 downwards.
CTCAAATTTTTGTGGTTTTCAAATAGCTGAGGTCGCATATGCATACAGTAGATATAAAATTGAAGATGGGACAGTGCTATAAATCGGCACATGTGCTTCGTTATATATACGTCTAGTGAGGAAAACTTGTTGGCAGACTAAATCCTCAATGTATGCTGCTGTGTGTACCTAAATACTTAACACAGAGGCTTAGTTATCAACTAAAATAGAACATTGTCTGTTTCGGGTATGATACATGTGTGATGTGCTCAGAGAATATTCGTTTTTGTTTGTCGACAGGATCAGTATTTTGTGTTATTGAATTCCCTAATTATGCGAAGTTTATATGAGTTCTATGGGCAAAAGTTACATTTGGTTACGAATTCTTTCCGAAGTAAAACCTATTTGGCGAATAGATTAACAGCTTTGCATTGACAAATATATATTTCCTTGACACACTAAAAAGTCACTCGCTTTAGAAGAACATACAACATTGTTGGGGAAAGGGGCTGATCGACATTATCAAAGTTCAAACTTCAGGTCCATAGCAACCATGAAATGGAATGCCTGCTGCTATATTCTGAAGATAAGACACGTCTCGTTTGGATTACTGTGCAAAGAGAAAATGTATACCTGACTGTCTATCAGGAAAAAAATATTTTTTTTTTTAATTTGAAAAGGAAAACTAAACGCAATAAAGCCTGACAAAGATACGCAAATGGTGTATGCAGGAACTGATACTCTCAGAATGCTATTCGTCGTGTGCTACAATTAAAAAAAAAATTGTTAGCTGTTCGTGAGATGGTCTATATAACAATATAACATTCATATACAATCATTTGCCTACAATCAACCAGATTTTCGTGACGGGTTAACGTAACTAACAAATTAATTAAATAAAATTTTAGCGTAAAAAATGAAGTCGACGACAAGCTGTGACAAAAGAAAAAATCATTTTCCTTTACTAGGGAGGGAAAATGGACTTTCCGTCCCTAGGGAAAAGTCTTTCCCTCCTTCGTAAAGGAAAACGTCATACTGGTCATACAACACTCGGGAAATAATTTTGTACTTCGTACCACGATGAGTAAAAGTACCTCGGGGTAAAGCCACTTTTACTCATCTGAATACGAAATATAAAATTCCTTCCCTTGTATAGTAATATACTATTTCTGCAATGGCGCTGCGAAAAGTGAATATTCTCATGCCTCATTTGGGTGACGTATGAAGAGTCTTTTAATCCCTGGTTCACTGATGGCTTTATTTTTCGACACTAGTGACGAAAAGTAACTACATTTCATCGCTAGTAATATGCTGAAACATTAGCACCGTTTTTTTTAATCTCAATACAACCGACCCGAATTGATTCCACAGATTAACAAATTTTAAGTTAGCTAAACTAACAGAATAATTTAAAAAAGAAAATGAGTTTCACCAAAATTGTGTGAATTACTACACTTCGCTTCGCTCGTTTGATAACATCACATCTAATGACGAAAACAACCCAATTTCAAGTGGCGAAATAAATAACTATTTGAGAAGAAGAAAAAATATTTTCTTCCACAAATCTATCTCAGTTATATGAGCCAATTCATTCCGTTTTATATCTACAACAGAACACCCTTTTCGAAAAACGTGAGATTGCATAAATGCGATAGATTTTTCGGAAAGCATGGATGAAATAATCAATTTCGTGTTTTTATCACTACGAAGCCATTGTGGGAATAATTTTTTTTTTCACATTTAATTGAGTGGCATTCGTAAGTTGCTCGTCAAAGATAACAATACAGAATTCACTGTAATAAATTTCGAATGGAAACCTTTTCGGAAAATGTAAATGACTCGAGATTATTTTTCTTTTTTTTGGGGGGGAATGTGGCTCTATACACCAACTGAAATAACAATGCAGAGAAGGTATAGACTTTCCAGGTAAGATGAGAACATTTTTACATGGAACTAGTGTGGGAAATGGTAGCCAGTTTATAATATTGTGAGTGCTGGGGGCGTTAGTTCGTAGGTACTTTACTCTTAATGTAACTGACTACCCAAGGATTAGAAGCAATTTATACAATTCACTCTAATGTCCAATCCAAAACACATTAAAGTTTAACTCGATTTAAAAATTAAATTCTCCGACTACCTATCAAAATGTCGACAATGAGCCAACCCACCAACCACTTTATTATTATTTTTTCCAATTTATAATTTTAAAACGGAATCGCTGTAGCCGTTTTAACATAATAATTATAGATTAAAGCGTAGTACGATTATTAGCAAGCAATTACAATGATGGTAAATCGCATGATTAAGTATCGCTAGAGTTCGTTCGGTGGTTGGAAAATTGCTTCCGATCGCCAACAAAATGTTTTGTATTCACCTAAATTCACATTTTAAAATAATAATAACGTAGGTACTATCTACTAGGTAGAGGTGGGATAATACAATGCCACAAACCTTTTTATGACGACGGTTTTGGACGCGACACTGTTACAGTGTGTACAGTGTACACTTATAGATTGCAACGGACATTTTCGTAATTAAACTATTTTAGTTGTGTGATTAGATTGGGTGGAAGTTTATAAGGTTACATAATCAGAGACCGTGGTTGTACACGTTCATAATAGGATGGTGTGTCGGAAGAATGATTTACCAATTATAAACGGAAGGCGATATACTAGTATGGCATTAAAATGTTCGACTAGCTCAGCATTTTTATTGTTAAAAACTTTGTGGTATAATTGAGTGCAAAGTAAAGCGAAAGTTTTATGAAATAATAACCAAACAGATCTTAATGGGAAGGAAAATTTCTTTTATTTGCGAGCCAACTCTGCAAAAGACTTTATCATACAATCTGCTACTCTTGGCTCTTCCATTTTCGGCAGGGACTATTTTTGGGAAAACATTTTCCGAGATTTTCTGGAACTTTACCACATTTTCCTAGATTTTCCCAAAAAAAAACGAAATTGCGGGAAAAGTCAAGAAAGTATAGAAAAATGTTTTCTCAAAAATAGTCTCTGATTTCCGGTCAACAAAAAGTGCTATTTTCACTAGTTTAGAAAATGCGAAAGAAATGTCTGTTTTTACTCACCTTTGACTCGTCTAGCGTTTGATTCATACATATCCTTGTCCAAAACCTCTTCTTTGATTGCTTTTGCATCCAAAGCCATCTGAAATACAATTGAAAATTGGGTAACACAATAATTTTTGAACAGAAAATACAGAACGACTCTAAGCTACTTATATACATTACGTATCAGTTAGATCCTCAGTGGCTGTAAATAGTAATTTCCTATCATTTGTTTCAGAAAGCGTTCTCACTTTACGATTAGAATGTAACAGCCTAACTCGTTCATATTTTCAGCCAATTTATATAATAATTTTACGTTAAATAATAATCCCAGTTGTTGAACTTGCAGCCATGTCTGTTCACGTAAATTTGAACTTTTATAGTTCTTACTACCGACTATTCCTAAACGTTTGTTATTGTTAGTTAGCGCAATTTTTTTAGTATAGTTGATGCAAATGTTAGACTACAAAAATATGCAACACCACATTATAGTTGTTAGGTGAAACGCGTGTTGAAGTAGTTTCGATATGAATATGAACTGATTAAATTACTGTTTGCAACCACTGAGGATGGTTTCAAACCGAAATATTTAGCAAACATTTCCCGGATATGCAAAAGTTCAGATTTTATAATGAAGTGGTTAACCAACGTTCTTTAGGGGAATCCTTAGGGCATATCGTTATTTTTCTCGAATTTTCACCCTTCACCTTAATATAAAAGGAAATTCAAAAAATCGCCGAAATTTAACAAAAATTTCCTAAAATCCACCGAAAGACTGAAAGTTACCGCAAATTTATTGACATTTACCGAAAAGCTAGGTTCCACCTTTTGGGCAGGTAAGGTCCCATCGAATATCATAAAATTGCGCTTTCCTTTTATTTTATTCAAAACAAATTTTCAGAATAAACAAAACGAACTATGTCTTACATTGGGGACGGATAACCTGGCACAAGGTGCAAAAAGGACGCATTTTTTAGTCATGCATTTTCAGTCATAGTGATCATTTTGTGACAAACATTTTAGAGTGTAGAGTTTAGAGTAATTACTTTGACTGAAAGACTGGGTTTTACGGATGATATAAAACCCAGTCTTTCAGTCAAAGTAATTACTGAAATTTACCGAAAAACTTTTTCAGTAGATTTTGGTAAATTCAGTAAAGAATATTACCATAAATATTCCCTGACTCAACGCACTTCAAGCATGAGTGGTACTCTAAATAGAGTGCTGAAATCGGGACAGTGTATCAAGAAAATTTTGGCACTGTACAAGAACTTGTAAGAAATGCGTTGCCTGAAATCACACTTTCTCCACTTCAAGTGCTGACGTAATTTATGGATGCCCTGCAACGTACATAAAGCTATGAACTTAGGATTTAAGAGAGCGGCATTATAAGTGTATTAATCTTAAATTAGGTAACTAAAATTGAGTCATTCATTCCACCTAATTTTTACCGACTTCTCAAAAGAATTTAAAAAAAAAACATTCACTTCAATCATCATATGGTTTAGTTGGTATAAATTTATAGAAAAAAAAGTGGAAAACAAATTTCACTCAATCAACGAATTCCAACGTAATTCTCCCAACATTTTTATTTCAAATAAAAACCATCTGTTCGTCTTCACAACAGCAAACAGAATTTTGTGAAATATCACAGATGTTTCGATTCATATGACGGAATACTTTACATGTGTATATGCAATACACAGCAGATTTACTGGAAGCGGGATGTGGTTCGGTAAGACGTATATAAATCGCATTTTCTTCTTTATTATATTGGAAAAGCAGAGGAAAGGATTGCAATCATTTTAACGTTGTTATTGTAAAAAGATTTTGTCACATTCTTTTCTTGTTGCAGAGCATTGAAAAAACAAATAAGAAAATCTGCTTAACCTATTGAAGAACAAGGAAAGGATGGAGATTAAAACAGCAGTTCAAAGTCTCAGGACAAAAGAAATTGAATAAAAATGCAATACAAATGCACTATAATCGGTTCTAGATACTTTGGTCATCGTTGCAGAAATGTAATTTCTACTTATTTTTCAATGAAATAGCTTAGCCCTGTGCTCCACACGTTTAACCATGTACTGCACACAATACACATCAGTTTTCATTGTCTTTGTAATTAGAAGAAACTACATGTGCGCCACATGTTACGGCCATGTGATTTCTCATTATTTTCACTATCTTCACACAACTTGAAATCTTCGTAAAATGTAAACTGACCCTCTGAAGCATTAGAAGGAGAGCGATTGAAATAACAGTCTGATTTATTAGCACTTGCAATAAGTCTGTCGTTATTCGACAATGAGATTTGTCATCCTTTACATGCAGGTCTTCGTCAGCATAATCAATAAAATACCAGAAAATCGTTCCAAAGATTCCAAACGAAACATAAAAAAAAAAAAATTGGAACCGTAAAGACATTTCATTCAAATCTGTCTGATATGAAACCAATGACTAAATTGTGCCAGGTTGCAAATAAATTGCCAGAGAGAACGAGGATTATGCGGGTAGATTTATGGTAAGATTTGCAAACTAACATCATATCAATCAATCTTAATACCGCAATTTCTAAGCAACGGCATAAACGTACGACTCAACAGTCTATCATTTATAGTGGATATACTTGAGGCTGATAATATCAGTCGCAATAAAAGAAAATGAAAATCAAAATCAAAGAGACACTAAACGAAAGAAATGAAAATTATTTAAAAAAATAAATTTCCACTTCAAATCGTATTTTCCATAGCATCTGCTGTGTGGATAGATATTACTATCATGATTTCTCTCTCTCTGGGATTTTATTCTTTGATGAATTTTCCCCAAATCGTCGACATGTGTCGATTGCAAACAACATTTGTACGCAGCCGCCCTTTGTCCGATGAAATGATTTTTGGAAATGTATTTTTTTTCGTGTGCCATATGGTTATGACGATGAGTATTGAGCACAAAGAGCATTAAGTATACCATTGTGGCACCATATTGCCTTGCACATGGCAGTCTTCTGTTTCTGATATATTTCCAATTTGTTTTTAAATTTAACTGTACGCTTACTTATACATCTGTACAATGTACATCCAGTTCGTTGCTGGTGGAGCATTTTGCTCTGACATTTCTGCTTTTGAAATGGCAAACTAGAAAGTAGATTGTACTGCTACCGACTGGCTGGTACCCGGTAAGTTTTTGGAAATAATTTCACTCCTTTTTCACTCTACGGGTACAAAGGCAAAACATCGATAAGAGCTTCGGAAAATAACTCGTAGTTGTCAATTTTGTAACACTTGTAAGTTGATATCAAGATCTACTTTCGATGCTTGTATCGAAATGGTGGTTTACGTATGAGATGTGGTAAAAACATCAGTTATTAAACAAGATCAGTACAGGGACCACTTTTTTTTAAAACATTTTCTATATTTTCCTTAGTCTTTCCAAAAAATATTTTTGGGAAAAGAAACCTTTATTGCACTAGTGGAAAAAAGACATCCACTTCAATATTGATACATTGAAAGTCAACATTTACACAGCAATGCTGTTTTTGACATTCAAATTTTAAAGTTTGAAATTCAAACTATTCTTGAGATTTGTTGGTAAATTAGAAAACTTTTCATATCTCCTGAAAGTACTAGTTAATTTGGTAGTTTCTACAGAAAAATGTAAATTTTTAAGAAGTCATCTATGTCATCTGTCAACGACGATGATAAAAATAAGCGAAGTACCCCGCTGGTACTCTTGTATAGCAAAACGTATTCATCAACAAACGAAGTAAAATATTTGATATTAAGCACTAAGCAAAGTACTTTATAACAAGATACTTGACATAAACATAATACTAGGTCCCACCTTTTGGGCGGGTCAGGTCCCTTGACTGACAATTTTTTCAATATATTTTTGACCTTCGAAGACCGAATGATCTTTGAGTTCTCATTTTTCTTATAAATTTGCAGCAAGATTTTCAATCAACCACAAATAAAATGTGACTCGTGTGAATTACGGCCCTCTCTCCGCTCTGGCCGCAAACTTCCCACTCGTATGAGCTATCTATTATTCTGTTTGATTGCCATTTTGTCAAATTTAATCAGAGTTGATGAGAAGTTTTACGAATGTGGAACGATGAGAGGACTCTTTCACTTTGGTTTTAAGTTACATTTCGTAGAAGGATGAATTCCCTTGGAACGAACAAAAAACCATCTCGTTACATTTTGTAAAAGGATGAATTACATTTCGTTGAAGGATGAATTCGCTAGGGACGAGCCGCCTTGGCTTTATATTTCCAAAATCGACAAAGTGTGAAGGAAAGACATTTTTTTTTACTTTTACTGATTTACTGAAGAGGTTCAAGCGACATGTGCCACATTTCTATCGGTATTTAATTATTTTTTATCGGTAAAATTGAATTTTTCTATCGGTTGAATATAATATCCCATAAAATTATTAAGACTCGTGAGAATTACGGCCCTCGCTTCGCTCTGGCCGCAAACCTCGCACTCGTATGGGTTTGATAATTGGAATAATGAATTTAAAAAAATATTCAGAAATTTGTTGAGAATGACTTATACCTTATATTGCCTACAAAGAATGATGGTTACATTTAACGTTTTTCATAAAATTTCATACAATTTTCAATCATAGTGTGCTCATGGCATTTTTCTGCCGTAAGATATTGAGCAAAAAAAACATCTTTCTTTGGTAGTAGACGCATTAAATTTGTTAGTCAACTATCAAGTTGTTAGTCAACTATCAAATTTGATAGTCAACTATCAAGTTGTTAGTCAACTATCCAATTTGATATGCAACTATCAAATTTGATAGTCAACTATCAAGTTGTTAGTCAAATATCAAGTTGTTAGTCAACTATCAAGTTGTTAGTCAACTATCAAGTTGTTAGTGAACTATCAAATTTGATAGTCAACTATCAAGTTGTTAGCAGTACACTAACAAGAGATGTTTACCGGTTAGAGGCTGGGCATGTAGTGACGAAATTTTTCTTCCTACTTGTTTCATGCACATTATCGAAAACATACTTATACGATTTACACACACTACGCAACAAAATCAAATTTCATCAAAGTAATCTTTTTCGATTGAGGCTACAATCAACAGTGTAAAATCCTGTTTTTCTGGGATAGCTTCCAGATCCTTCGTCCCACATAGCCCATCTTCGAACTTAGCCTCGGTATTTTACTTCCACAAATTTAAAAAAAAGATTCATCCAAATTGGTTGAAAATTACTCAAGTTATCGTGCCCTCAACGATTTTTTGTTACCCACATTTAACGTTTTTCATACCATTTCATACATTTCAATCACAGTGAACCTTTTTGTTACCCACATTTTTCGGTATTTTCTGGTGTAAGACCCTGACTTTCAGTCAAGGGAATTAATGATCATATTGCGATACATTTGCTGTTTCTAAAAGGATAGACGCGAGAGGTAAGCAGAAGCTAAATAATAGTACGTTGCGCGTCTTTGGCAAAAAAATTCTGGAAGCTATAGGTGTGTGACAAAACAAATTACCCCAAAAAAGAAAAGTACTCAATCCAGAGAAATGCTGATATGGATATACTGCGCAGAGTTGATCCATGACGTCAGTATCGCATATAAGTCATGAACTGATAACTTAAGAGTATTATACATTCCAGTGACTACTTTTAAGGTAACTTTTCCCCTAATGTTCAAAAAATTATTTTTGGAAAAATTTGGGAAGAAGTCGCTGTAGTAATTCTGCCCAGCTGCGAGGAATCAAATTTATCTGATTAAATACTGGATTTTTGATTATGTTTTCGGCACTGGTTTTCTCAGAACTAGTCCAACTACCACAAGCAAATCTATTTTTCTTTGAAAGCTATTACGTTTGTGATGGGTGTAAAGTAAATATTTTATGAAACGAACAAATATAGACACTAAGTCAGTATCTGTGCCTCTTTAATTACTTCTTATTCACATTAAGAGGGCAGACTAGGTGTGAAGTAGGCTATATATTGAAAAATTGGTTTTAAAATTAATGTAGACCATTTAATGAAAATCTGTTCCAGCAATTAGATGAGCAATATGTTTATCTTTCTCTAAAAAATGAAAAACGATTTACAATAAGCAACAGTTGGAAGAAAACCGATTTCCAAAATATGAACGTCGCTTAAAGTTAGGCTATGCAATATTTTTTTGGAAATCGGTTTTCTTCCAACTGTTGCTTATTGTAAATCGTTTTTCATTTTTTAGAGATAGATAAACATATTGCTCATCTAATTGCTGGAACAGATTTTCATTAAATGGTCTACATTAATTTTAAAACCAATTTTTCAATATATAGCCTACTTCGCACCTAGTCTGCCCTCTTAAAGGCATGGATACTTAACTGAAATTAGAGCCTACATTTGGGCAAAGGAAATTTGTACTTAAAACGCCTTAATGTAGGCTTTTTGAGAAAGCGTCCAATCCTGGATCGAATAAACTTCTTCCGTTGATAACCTATCGATTGAGAGCAATGTCGTACCGAACGAAGGAAGAAATCGTATTTAAAAAAAAAAACATTTTTTGTTCGGATGTAAGTTCACAGTGTCAAACGAGGAAGAATAAACGTTTCATGAGACTTTGTAAAAAATATTGTCAACTCTACCGCCGGAAGAGATATTGTTCTTCTTGAAACGTTTAGAAAAACATCAATCGGAAGTTTATTGTTCATGAGTTTGGTCGTTTTCTATTTTAATTTTTTTTTGTCATTCTATCATCCTTGTTTTCCTTTAATTAAACATGAAAATCGACTACAATCAACACGACCACTGTTGTCAATTGCAGTCTGTACTTTTTTTTTAGTTCAATTCATTACGATCTCAGACGTATAAACAGAATCGAAAGGCAAAAGAAAACAAATGATAAAATTTACATCAGAGTATCGTCAACCTAAATGACAAATATAATGTTTCGTGTCAAAGTCAGAGGAATAATCCGTAAATTTTTTTTGTATATTTTGCGTATGTTGTATGTACAAGTGTAGCATGTAACGCGTCATGTAATAAATATTTATGTAGAAAAAAGAAACGTTAAGGTCTATTTTAATTTTGTCACCCAATTGACACACAAACGAACATTAATAGAATTGAGAGAAAATGGGTATTAATCATGGTGTAGTGGTGCGATGTCTATCATCAGATCCCCATTTCTTTTTACTATTTGTGTCCAGTGTCAAATTGGTTTCTTCAGACTATTGAAATTGAAAATATGTCGTCTTAGAAAACCAAAGTTTTATAGAAGAAGAAGGGTCATTCGCCAAGAATGCATCTCCTCTTTTCGAGAACTTAAATTCTTGCAATTCTCGAGGATTATCGACAATTCTTGAAAATTCTTGGTACTCTTGATATTCTGTATGTACCTTCCAACCAAAATACATCCTAAGATAGGATGGGATAGGATAAGATGGACAGGAAAGCTAATATAATGCTTTTTAAGCACCTAAGCTGCAAATAGGCATATTTTGCAATTTTGAATAGTAAATCGTATGATTGATCTATTAGATCATAGGTGTCGCTAGTAGTTGATATTTTTAGAATCACAATTATGACTTATATATGAGTCTTATACAGTGAGAACAGCATAGATGAACCATTTACGATAGGAAAAACCCTATGAACTGTGTCTGACACGTAAGATACATTCAGTAGTTCTCAAAACTTTGAACAGCGTATTGACTCTAATAGCTAGAGCGAATGAATCACTACTTGACACACCGTACGTACCAGTTACGAGTTCGGAAAACTTTTCGTATTTTTTCCTCCTGATTACAAATACCGAAAAAAATAAATTTCTAGGACTTCTGGATCAGGAGCTAGACCTATTTTAAGTTAAATTGGAATTCCAATGGTGTCAGCGAGACAAATATTGTTGTCTCTCTCACAACAATGCATTTTTTTTAACTTAGAGCCGGGTCTAGCTCCTGATCCAGATGTCCTAAAAATTTGTTTGTTTTTTTAACTTAGAATCAGGAAGGAGAAATATCCATAGGTTTTTGAACTCATATCTCAACTTTTTATTTACCATCTGTGGAATGGATCTTATGTTTTACTCAGACGGATCGGTCCTATTCTTAGTTTTCAATTCTCTATTGACTTAGAAGATAAATATCGTATATGGATGTAAGCTCCAACTAGACTCGAATATCAGATGTCATTCAAGAATGTCGCTGTATTGTCAATCCTTTAAAAGGTTTCAAACAATTCTTCTGCTCTATTTCATTGGAAGAATAATTGATATATCAGAAAAGAACACAACTCTTTCGTTGTTACCGATAACAGTGTTCCAAACACATGCTGGATCACAATAAAACATCTTTCATCCATATTTCATTACTGGATTATATGCACAAATGTTATAGTTATTTAAGTTACAAATGTTTTCAATTTCAGTGAAACGAAACAGCCTACACGAATGTTATACGTTAGAGGGACGGTATAAATGTGTTAATTTTTTCTTTTCTTGAAGTGAACTTCTGTTTTTATTCCATACAAAAACATATGTTTTCTGCACTTGGTGTATTTAACCAACTTAGGTCATCAACTAAACAATATACAGTACAACTGGTACGAACGAAAAAAGAATTTATTTTCTCAAAATTAATATTTTCAAGATCTTGAAAATGAGATGATGTTTGTACAACGTTGTTTCTGTTACGTTTTCACTCTTTAAATGTGGGCTGTATTTGGTCAGGTGTATTCCAAAAATGATGTCTGATACAAAATATAATAAAATGAATGACAACAAAATAGACGATCTTGTTTTTTTCGTTTTTATTTCTTCGTCTTCGTCTACGTTTTGAATTAATAGGATACCTGTGAAGCAATAAATTGCACTGGAGTGTCTATATATATGGTGATGAAGCAGCAACGATATTTATTTTGTTGAATCGTTGAAAGTTAATTTAAAACCAGACGTTTTACCACCTTATTAGCCAGAACTCTTATTTTAACAATTAGTACACTCATTGGAATTTAATATTTTTCAATTTGGGCAATAATATTAGTCATCTCAGTACGATACTTTTTTGTGACGCAGCTGTTGATTGAGATTTAAATTCGTAAGAATAGCAATCGGTGTAATGGACATAACCAGCAGACACTGAGAATGGAATTATCTGCTTTACGATGCAGAAAGTATCCCAAGATGAGTCGTTCCAACTAACTTTTTTTGAAAGAGCAGTGTAATGATGACCCAATATTTTGAAAACCTCATCGCCCTTTAATCTCTATGAAGGCATTTCTTAACTTATTTCACCTAAATCACAAGAATTTCATTACATTTCGCTGTTATCGTAGCCCGCAGGCTTCTAAGAAAGTAATTATCAATTTTATCAACTGATGCGGGCAATTTACTCAGCACACATGCTGTCTCTGAGACATACACTCTCTTTCGATTGAAATTATTTTTTTTTTGTCTTTCTTGTTTGTTTCAATAAAATGTCCATACATCTGAAAATGTATACTAGCGACAAACATACCATCATCAGTATTCGGTATATTCCGTATGGGATGCTATAATAATCCAATTAATAATTTTATTGTTTGTTGCACGTGTGCGTATCGGATGTGATATCCGGAAATATTTTAAATTGCCATTATATTACGGTCTGTATCACTATCAAGAACAATAATATTCATAATATTGAGCTAAGGACATATTCATGAGCACTATCTTCACTTCATATTATGGCTACTTCTTTGGTCCGATGACGAATATTCTCAGAATTATACAACATTCGACAAACTCTGCTCATTACACAATTTTCTAAAATTCGTAGAATATCATAGAACAATTGAATTAGCCATATACGGAGTGTCAACTGAAATGGGCGACGTATAGTGTCTTTTGTTCTAATATCAATTTTGAAACTATACGTTGCCCAGTGTCAAAATTGATATTAGAACAAAAGAATTCTGTCAATTTTAAATGGACAGTCAGATTGGGCTCAGCTTTCTGTTGATACCAATCATGGAGAAATTTAAACAAAATGTGTATTTTTGGCGCTGGTTTTTGTATAACGTATCAGGTCTACTACACGCGAGAGTCTGTTAACATTTTTATTTCATAAAACGTAAATATTGTTCGATATTCATCAATTTAATTTTATTCGAAAGCTATTATGTCGCAGCTTTCAAAGGAACATGAACCTTCAAATGTAACGAAATATAAAAAAAATCGGCAAAGAAACCACACCGCGCCGTAAGTGCGGTTGAAATTCAAAATCTTTCTCACGCAAGTCTTTCTAACGCAGCGTCATTTTCATGCAAGGAAGCGTTGAAATGTATTTTTCTGTTCACTTATTCCTCGACTCGTTCACTTGATATTCAAATTTTAGTCACACTTAATGAAATAAAAAAGTTAACTGACCCCGTGGAGTAAGTCTGTTCCGTTTTTTGTGGCCAAAAATACAAACTTTGTTTTCATTTCTCATGTGGAAAGCTGATGGAAGAGAGAATGAGGAAAAGATCTTTGTAGCAATCAACTACTCGAAAGTAGAATCAGTGAAAAGCTGATGGAAGAGGGAATAAGATAAAAAAGATCTTTTTAGCAATCAACTACTCGGACGTAGCGGTTTCCGAAAGTCTTTCAAATGGTCACAAATATTTTCATGTTGATACAATGCAAGAAGAACAGTAACGACTTAGCGCCTAAAATCGGTAGACCGAACGAAATTTGGCATCGATTACCCTCAGATCCAAACTATTTTAGTTTACACTTTCCACGTGAAAACGTACACAGTTGTTGTTTCCGAACATGAACCATTTATTTATCCAATATTTAAAAACTCCAGAAAAAAATAACTGTTTACACTCATGAGCATCATACGCCGCACGTCGACTGTTCACACCAATTCGGTAAATGAATCCCACCGGCATTTCCATCAATTTACACGATTCCCGAGAAGTACAAATAGTTCACATTTCTTTAACTATTTTCAACATTTGCTACATTAAAAACAAAATTGAAATAAATATAAAGAAATGTCTGCACTTTATCAAAAGAAAATTGCTCCGCTCTTATGGTTTTTATAAAAATTTCTAAACAATCTTACATCATCTGACACATAGAGCGCAAAGGATTTTTTCATCTGGACAACATCTTTCCACCAATGTTTTCATTCTGCCGTCACATGTGTGTACTTCTTACCAAAAAAAAAAAAAATTGTGTACGATGAAAAAAGAGTTTGTTGAAAATAGACATACACCTCTACACGATACAAATTTTTCTTTTTTTGATATGATTATATCTGGATAATATCAATGGCAATGTTTGATTGTGTCGACAAACATTATTTCGAGTTTCCACCATTCAATTTTCGTTGCACTGAATTTTTGGGATAAGATATACCCATATCATGGGTGAAAAGGAAACGAAGAAAACGCACACACAGCTTAAAAATGCAATTACAGGTCCATTAAGAACCATCAATCACTCCAAGTACAATTAGTTGGAAAACGTTTTCTATATCAAGAAATATTTCTCGGCTATTGTCGATTTTTCTGACACCATACCGCCGGTGATTATATACAATACGTTATACACAGCATCACCCGGTATGGTGCCCAATGATGACGCGCAATAAATCTTTTTTATATTATACCAAAAAAAGAAAGAAAATGGTTAGGTAAGAAACAATATTCTAACCTTATACGTATATATATGCACGCAAAACATAAATACTGAAATTTCCACACGTATAACAGTGTTTTGTTCAATCCTTTCCCGTTGCTATCCATACACACATGTGTGTGGAAGGACTTCAAAAGATATCACAATGAAGAAAAAGAATAAATTTCAGTCATAATATTATTTCAGTATATATACGATTCAATTTTACTTTTTACTTTCAATGCTTTTAAATCTCCCTGTACCTTTAGCAATTTTCTAGTGGTCACAGGTGTCTCAAACACGCTCCATCTGTTTCCAAAAGCTCGTTTCTCTCATATCCGCGGGTGTATAAATTATGAATATATGTATGCAAGTTATACACACAGCGTGGGGATTTTCATCACACAAATCTATGCATCTAAAGCGAAATATTTTCATGGATTTTTTTTTTGTGAGGGAAAATATTTTTGAAGAATGGAAAATAAACCAATAAGAAGAAAAACACTTAGATCCACACAGAGATTAATATATTTGTTTGATAAAGGATTTACATAATCTCATTTATTCAGAGGTTTCCAGGGAAACTCATTCACAACAGTACATCACTGTCTTGCTGGGACATTTTTTGTTGAGGCGTGTGGGAAAGTTCTATTTCGAGGCGAAGGCGAGCAATGCATGCCACATGTCGCAACGAAAAAATTCCCAGCAAGACAGTACAGTTACTTTGTTGTCTGCGACCAGAAAATGTGAAAAACGGTTTTGTGTACCGGACAACTGAAATACGACATATTTTGCCATGATTTTTTGTTGTTTGTACCTCGACAGGGTAGTGATTTTTTCAGCTCCGCTCGTAAGGAAAACCTGATAGAAAAAATGCTACAGTGAACGACATCTCAAATGTCTCACTGTCATTTTTTTCAGAGAATGTCATTGTGAATTTGCAATGACACAATAAAATTCTCAGAAAAATTTGACAGTGAGACATTTGAGATGTCGTTCACTGTATTTCACAATGCAGTTGAGAAAATAATCATTTTCTCCCATCCGCTGAAACTTTCGTCATATTTGTTGTGAAAAACGTTGTGTTAAGAGGATACAAGGGTTTAGCTTCGGACAAGAACCAAAATTGCGCGAAAAATAGGGCATGTTTAGGAACATAATTCTCAGGATTCAAGAGATGGAATACATCAAGAAGGTGTTTAACGTTTAATTTGAACTTTACTTAGCAGAAATGTGTTTTCGGATTTATAAAAATAATTGATTTTCAAAATTATTTTTCACAATTAAAACACCTCTGCAAGGCAAAAAAAATTTCCACTTTAGGTACATTTTTTCGGCAGTACATCGAGAATAATCACATAAGTTGCTATATCAAAACCATTCCTTATGTCGCTGACCACGAAAGTATGTTTTTTAAATTCCTTTTTGTTTCGACGAAATTAAGTAAAATCAAACATTTTTCTACGATAACGGCCATCTTGTTTTCACAGTATTTCTATGGTGGCCGTCTTCGATGTTCCAGATTCTTTTGTTATTGAAGACACAATGAGAATTTCATTTGAATTAAAAGAGGTGGCGCCATAGTGTTTGTTTTATGTCCACAGCTAAACCCTTGTACGCTCTTAAGCTCGGCGAAAAAGTTGGAAATTGTATTTTGATATCTTCGAAAGATGAAAGACCAACTTGCCGACAGCGTCAACCAGTAAAAGTTCTGAGAAATAATGCTCAAATTCACGCTCTATATTGCCGATTCGAAATAGACAGCACATCCGATTTACAATTGAATGCAATTAAGAGTTGCAACAGCAGAAAAATTTGTCGTTTGGTGTTGTTGTGGGGAATATTTTCGCGTGCGTCGCTACAATTAGACTCGCGAGTCGCGAGCGTGACCTCAGAAAGTCCCATCATTCTAAGCAAAAAATTGGTCTACGGTATGCCTCTCAGTGTCTTAGTTTTTTTTACAAGAATAAGAAAGAGCCACTATGCAACACTTATTTTTTCGTCAGTTTCAGACACACTATTGTATACCACTTTTCTCGAACAGATCCACGAAAAAGATTTTGTGCCAGAATAGTTAATTTATACAACAGAGTGATCATCGAGTTGTAAACAACATTTTTCGCAATAAAAGCAACGGAAAGTCGTACTTGTTGCGAAAAAGTTTTTGTGCCACCGAGAATTGAAATACGACTCTTTTCAGCACTCATTTTAGTGTTGTAAAGTGACTTATTTCAGCACCCGTTTGATAGGATATTTCAACACTCAAAGCAGTGTTGTTATGGAATTTGTATGAGTTATTACAACATTCGTTTTAGAAAATGCAATGTGATCGATCAAATTTGAAGAGTTTACCATGAAAATTATGATTTTTTGGGCATTTGTCTATTTCAATTCTCGGTTGGCACAAAGCATGATGTGTTACACGTATTGTAATGAGATTTTTTCAGCACACAACCCAATTTTCCTTACTCGCTCCGCTCGTAAGAAAAACTTGGGTCTAGTGCTGAAAAAATCAACATTACAATACTTGTAACACAACATACTATTTTTGCCCTAAAAACGATTTTCCATTGAGAAATCCCATGTTCATGAATTTCGCAAAATAAAGTTATTAAGCCCCACTGTGAATGAGAACAGTGCAGCAAGGCTCTCTTCTTTTTGGGAAAAAATAGAACCTTTCGTACCTAGGAATAAAAGTCTTTTTTAGCGAGTGAGAAGTTTCCAGAAGGAGGCGAAGGCGAATGCAAAACACAACATTCACGCATGAAAAACGTTGTGTTCACTTCTAGGAGAAATAGGAAATTGGAACTCGAGCGAGCTTATTAGAATTTCCCATTTAACTCCCCTCGGTAAACAAATAACTATTCATTTATGGATGCAACAATAATAGAGAAAAGTAAAATTGGAACTTGCAGTGGAAATGTAAACATTCAACGAAACTGTTACTTCGTTCAATTTCGTTAAATGTTGAAATTCCGAAATTATATAACGATTGTAATGACATAACAAGCACAAAAAGTCTTGATATTAATTGAGAAACAAAACCGCGTGGGCCAACCTTAAATTGACCAGTTTATTTAGCTGCCTTGTTCTCCATAATAGTTGCAACGATTTCGAACCATGCACCACCGGATAAAATTGCCAGAGTACATAATCCAAAAATTTCAACCCTAACACACTGCCACCCCGAAAATGGGGCTATACACACATTCTATATGCACACAATCATAGTTGAGTCTTGTTCTGTTCTGTTCTCTGTAATGTGCTATGATGTGTATTTTCGATTCGAGACAAGGTACACATTTTTCGTCTCTGTTACGCCAAATGTTCACATCGGCACCGATAACATTACACAAGGCATATATATATATATCCACGTATAACTAAATATATATAGATGTGTGTATAACATAGATTAGTATAGCATTGAAGCAGCACCAGCTGTTTGCAACACTATGGTTTGGTGAACTTTCCGAACATTTGTCCTGTGGGAGGGAAATTAAATATTTTATGTATGGAAAAATAATTTTTCCTTTTACATATTTTGCCAGAGATTTATCTTGGTATTCGTTTAATTTTCAAATAAAAATTCATGTTGACTGATGTTGGTGAGATATTTTATATTATTTTGACTATGAGACAATAATTGTGTGATGTGTTTACGACGTTTAATTGGCAAAAGAAAGGACCTGAGCACTAAAATGTCTTTTTTTGGCCTAAACATTCGCAAAATCAATTGATAACCGTTAAGCCAGGATGGTACTTTTTTGGCCTAATGATCTTTATTCGTCAGTATAAGAACAACAATTGGCCAAATGTAGAAAAATGTAGAAGACACAATGATCTGCATTTTACTTCATTTGGCCAAAAATGTACCATAATGGCTTCCCGGTTAATAGTCGATTTTGCGAATGTGTAGGCCAAAAATTATCATTTGGGCGCTCAGGTTCTTTCTAAAAAAAATATTTTTTGTTAAAAGATATGAGCTGCTAGCAGAGCAAACGAAGAAATATTTATCTTCGATTACCTATTTAAGCCAGTACACTTTAACATCATTCAAAGGGACTCGCTCGAAACAACAATTGTTAAACATAGGTTTGATGTATGGCTATATTTTCAGTCATTCTTATCTGCTGCGACAATGACAATCTTCCGCGGAATATAACTTAAAATATTAGACTTTACCGGTACGACTGGTAACTAGTAAAAATGAATGAAAATGTTATTTGAGAAGGAAGAAACCTTTTACTGTATGGTGAAATGAATGCATGATCGACGTTTGAATGGTATTCATAATTTATTCAATGTAGGGATAGATGATGTGTTCATACAATATATAAGTGTTAATTGAGTTGAATTGACTTACTCTCTAATATTGACTGAATTTGATGTGTTATTTGCACTAAGACAGAAAGAAAGAAGCTAAATGTCGGTATCACAGTAGACATCAAACCTCCGAAAATAAAGTCACTCAACAACTTGTCCATCAAACCCGTTTCAAAAAATTGCTGTTTCTAAAGAGTCACTTTGAATGATATAATGAGTGGAATAGGAAATTGAAAATTTTTCTACGTTTTCTTTGATGGAGTACACGGTGTACTGTTCACCTACTCCTACATCTTATCAAAGAATTTGTTTGGGAATAATTTATGTTGGTTAATCAAACATTGTATAACAGATTGGCTCTTATTCGGAAAGTTCACCAAACTGGAGATGAAAACAAATCTAAAATCTTCTTACTTCCAGTCTACGTATTGCATACCCTCACAATTAAACCCAAGATCTTGATATACATACTTGATAAGGATCTCATGAAATCACCTATTTACATCTCACTGCCTGTTACAATTTATTATAAATTGTTTCTACCTTCAAGGCAAGACACGAAACTCATAAGGGACAGGAAAATGCTAGTGATTCAATATTAATGACTAGAAAACAACCCCAAAACGATTGAAGCGCTTGGAAATTTACCCATTACATTGAAAATGCAACGTTTATTGATCCTTAAATTGTCTTGAATAAGCCACGAAAATTTCAATTTTAAATTATATTCACCGATACAAAAAATGTGTATATAGCCCACCCTCCAACTCCCTCACAATATAATAGGAATTTTCGGAAACAAAAACATGTGTTACACGCGGTATCAACAAACAATAAAGTCCTAAGAGACAACACTCCGCGTACTGTGTAAAACATTTTCTTTTCTTTTTTTTGCGTCGGCAATAATAAACTCACCATTCTCTCATTTAAATCCACAAGCAAAATTGTTGTTTATAATTCTTGTTACACTTTGAGTTTATTGCATGGAGAAATTAATTTTTCTTAATTAAACAATTCAATTTTCACTTCAAATTTACCAAACCACAAAATTTGTTTTATATATAGCCATGAACACACGACTTCTTCCAGACGTCCGTTCGACGATACTCTCTACACAAAACTGAATAATGTATCACACCATTCACCCGGCAGTTTTTTTTTTCTTCTTTCAAACCATCACATTGTTTATACAACTGTAAACCGATTTGCGCAAACGATGTGATGAAATGTTCGATAAGCAAGAGAAGGATATAACATACTCGGAGCCGTTTGCTCGAAAGTTGCTTTTTTTTTCATTGAGAGAATTTTTCGAAAGGAAGAATTGGACGAAATGGTGAATGAGAATTGAATTTGATAGAATGGAAGTGGATTTTATACACTAGCTGTATAACTGCGCTAATAGTACAGTTCTTTCTGGTAATATTTTTGACGTGTTATGGCAATGCAAAAGAATTCCTGCTTGTTAACAAGTAGTTGAAATAAAAAATTGGTAAAAATAAAAAAGTGCTCCAGTTCCACTCATAAAATTGGACCGATGCACGGCAATGTTTTATATTTTATTCGAAATATTAAGTACCTTAAAGCAATAAACGTCCCAAAATTATGGTGATTGGTTGTCATTCGAAAGTATTTTTAGACTTGAATTGAAAAGATCCATATGGCATGACGTCGTATTATAGGCGATTTTCAGTCTTAACAGATGGAGACGTTTCATATGTGGCATTTAGTCATAAGTACGCAACATTTTTCGTAGCCTCATGCCTGTCTGGCTGTGCGCAAATTACATATAGCATTTGGGGAGGGCGGCGGTCGAAAATCACTAAGAAACACCTTAACACTATCAGAATTGTGATTTCACATTGAGTAAATCACTTGATTTCGACAATAATTTTTCACATTTAATTTACTTCTGCAAGGCAAACCCTAAATTTCACGATGGGTACACTTCCTGTTGCAACAACGCTGACGCACAAGCAGCTATGTTCAAACTAAACATTACACTATAATACTTCAAATTTGGTCAGAGAACCCTAATCTGACACGGTGGGGCTGAACCAAACTTAAATAAAAAGGTAGTATAACCTCAACTCTTTTTTCATGAAATGTTAGCATGGGTTGAGTGTAGATAATGTACATATAAAATTAAAAAAATCACCAAGCCGTTTTACAAAAAGTACTTTTCAACTGTTTGTAGACGTTGTTTTGATATGCTAAACTAACGTAAGTATCCCAAATTTATTTTTAGCCCTGTACGAAGTACTGGGGGCTTATAAGATTAATATGCCGTTTGTAACACGTCGAATTGGAAGCAGACAGTAAGGGCAAAGCATTTGGTTGTGTTCATAGATGACGAATCCGCAATAAAAAAAATGTCCGTCCGTCCGTCCGTCCGTTCTTTTTTTTCCCGATTGGTATCGACAAAAGTAAGGTCAAGTTCGAAAATGGGCATGGTAGGGTCGGCCCTTCCAGAGCTAGGGCCCTATAGGTGTTTTTCAGTCTTTCGACGATATCTACCGAAATACGCACGCAATAGCTGCTTGTGATATATCAAATGAAAGGTATTGACGAGTAGAACAAAGTTGCTGAACATTGTTTTTGGGTAAGATGCAACGCGGGCTTGTTGGGAGGGCTCAAAGGTCGTTACTCGGCCCTAAGTGTTTTTTGCACATAAATCGAGTAAATCTCATCCGATTTTGCTAGATTTAGTTTTTTATGGAAGGTAATTGAATACCGAAAAGAACGTGTCGAAAAAAGTTTCAAATTTGGGCCCTTGGACTAAGGCCGCTACTCGGCCCTAAGTGTTTTTTGCACATAAATCGAGTAAATCTCATCCAATTTTGCTAGTTTTTGTTTCATTTGAGAGATAATTGAATGTCGAATAGAATGATGGCGAAAAAAGTTTCAAATTTGGGCCCTTGGACTAAGGCCGCTACTCGGCCCTAAGTGTTTTTTGCACATAAATCGAGTAAATCTCATCCGATTTTGCTAGATTTAGTTTTTTATGGAAGGTAATTGAATACCGAAAAGAACGTGTCGAAAAAAGTTTCAAATTTGGGCCCTTGGACTAAGGCCGCTACTCGGCCCTAAGTGTTTTTTGCACATAAATCGTGTAAATCTCATCCGATTTTGCTAGTTTTTGTTTCATTTGAGAGATAATTGAATGCCGAATAGAATGATGGCGAAAAAAGTTTCAAATTTGGGCCCTTGGACTAAGGCCGCTACTCGGCCCTAAGTGTTTTTTGCACATAAATCGAGTAAATCTCATCCGATTTTGCTAGATTTAGTTTTTTATGGAAGGTAATTGAATACCGAAAAGAACGTGGCGAAAAAAGTTTCAAATTTGGGCCCTTGGACTAAGGCCGCTACTCGGCCCTAAGTGTTTTTTGCACATAAATCGAGTAAATCTCATCCGATTTTGCTAGTTTTTGTTTCATTTGAGAGATAATTGAATGCCGAAAAGAACGTGGCGAAAAAAGTTTCAAATTTGGGCCCTTGGACTAAGGCCGCTACTCGGCCCTAAGTGTTTTTTGCACATAAATCGAGTTAATCTCAACCGATTTTGCTAGTTTTTGTTTCATTTGAGAGGTAATTGAATACCCAATGGAAAGTTGGCAAAAAATTTTGGGTTGCTAAAATAATGTCGTAAATTGTTGGTTTTATTTGAAAGGTACTTCGTACGGGCTTTCGTAATTGCGCTATGCGCAATTTAAAAAATGAACAGTTTCAGTAAATATGACAATGCCCAACTTTACTTGCATTTTGGTAACAGACGCATTAGAGGGTTGTAGACGTATTAGGGTTCCGGGCTTATTAGGGCTACGGACGTATTATGGTTGCGGACGAAATAGGATTACGGGTTGTACGGGCAAACGCTCCGACTGTTCTGATGCCTTGTTTATTATAGCCAATGCTCTTAGATTTCCATTGATACCATACTTGCCATATAAGTTTGGAAAAATTAGCAGCTACCGTCCCGTTATAAAAAAAGAGTGATTTTAGGAGCAAAGATTTTTTTTAAGTTTTTTAAAGTCGTTTTTTATTAATAAACAGAAATAAGATAAAAGAATAACAAAAAAAATAAGTTTTTCTTCAATTGTGCAAAATAAAAATGTTAAAATAATTCAAAAAAGTGTGGCCAGTTGCTGCTAATTTTTCCAAACTTATATGGTTTGTATCAAAATTGAAGACTCAGAACCTCTTAAATAGACTTGACTATAACAATAAAACTGAGATTTCTCTTGAGAGAGAATAGTAATTGAGAAATTCGAAAGTATTCACAAGGAAATCAGATATTGAGTGAAAAAATGAATCCGAAAAGATTTTCTCTCATTTTTAAATATTTTTTTTTTTGTAACGATTCATTCAACTCGTATGGTTAAAAGTGATCGCATTTTGTATTGCATCAAGGGACAGTTTATGAATATATCTTTTTATTGATAAAAAAAGACGCAGAGGCATAATGACGAAATCGTTCATTAATAATAACTGCACGTCTGGTCTGCATAATGACTTTCTTCGGGAGTGCTGTTTAGATATATATGTATGTGGCGTGGCATTCATATATTAGCAAGTATTACAGTTTCATATACTATATATACCATTGGCACGTGCCACCCGACGACATATGTACATTATTTTATGCTTTTTTTTGTTTATGGTGAAATTGAATTGGAAATGTACAGGTGCAATAGCATAACATTGTGTTTTACACATGTCAAGCAGAGCGGTTTTGTACTTAAATTCCAGCTGCGGTTCAGCTGATAAATTCAATTTCTTTGCTACCCTATTATAACCAAAAAAATGTTCAGTGTCTCAAATTATATCAGGTAAACGGCTGCTGTTGTTGTTTAACACACCAAATTTTTCGTATGGTATATTTAAAGTACCCAGCGTCTACATATTTTAAATGGTTCTTAGACTTGCACATGTACTCAAGATATTTCTTCTTTTTTTGGGAAACATCTGCAACGGATCCCTTCTGAAATGTTGGTGCTTTTTTCGTGTATATTATTGTAATGTTTCAAATTCGGTGATCGAGGACCGTCGCGTCGGTGACGGTCCGTCACCAGATACAATACGGATACTTGATATCAATTTAAAATGGTATCAAAGTCGTGAAACTGTACAAATTTAGAAGTAATGTTCGATAATTGTCAAAAAATCAATATCAATCAAACGTTTTATCGATAATCGACAAATAAATTGATAAATCAGTCGATACTTATCGTTTATCGATAAAACATTCGACCGATATTGTATCGATTATTTGGAAATTTTATCATGGATTTATGATGTTTTTCAGTGAACATCCCTAAAGACACTTTCAACTGATGGACACTTTTACTCCCTTATTACCCTCCCGTTCTTAATTTTAATCTGCGCAGATGTTTTTATGAGAAGAAAATTTTGTATTTTTCTTTCTTGGTACAGATGTTTTGAGGCAGATGTTTTTAATTTTAGTAAATCACAGCTGCTCACAAAACCAAATTTTCTCATACCATTCGAATCAAAATATTGATAAAAATGTAAAAAGTGAAGTTGTATATCTAATCGCGTTTCGCATTCGATTGATCAATAAAATCATGCAAATTTGTTGTGTTATCTATTTCCCGAAGGGTACTTTTACGCAGATTTTAGGTGTGAAATTTTTAATTATTTCTATTCGAAAACTTACACAAACAGAACTGCTCATACGTCTTTACACCGCTTTATACGGGTGAAATAGTTTCACTCGTGGTAAGATCGCATAAAGACGAACGAACCAGTTTTGTTTGCATGAGTCGAACAGCTAAACACAGCTGAAACAATTTACCAAAAAGTATTCCACTCCTTACTGGATGATCTAAAACTCAACTTTAAATCAATAACTCCATCAAACAATGAATTCGGTTAGATACATATTGTCTTAAAATAATGAATAATATCAGGAGTGTCTGTCAGAACTTACGTCAACTACTGCGTAAGAAAGTTTAAATAAAAGCTGTTGTTTCCTAGCGTTGAAGGCAATTTGTAGTACACTGTGAGTATAAATTTAGAGCTAGTAAATATATTCAATTCAACAAAACAGAAAGAAAATATTTTTCTGAGCAATTGTTTATTAATACGTACAAACAATGTCACAAATACAATTTTAAACATTCAGTTTATTTAACAACTAATGTGCATTATGACATTAATTACTGACAGTGACTGTCCTATCTCGACCAACCGCCGCCAGAGCTTCCACTGCCTCCATGACTGCCTTGTGATCCAGAGCCGCCAGAACTGACTGGTACTAGTATGTAAGTGACCTCAGATCCGCTACTTCCACTTCCGCCACTGCTGCCCCCATATGATCCGCCAGAACTTCCAGATGACCATCCACTATTACCTCCACGTGCTGGACCAGAAGAATATCCACTGCTGCCTCCACCAGAGCTTCCGGAAGACCAACCACCACCTTGGCTTGCACCGCCACTGCTGCCACCGTATGATCCGCCACTGCTGCCTCCGTATGATCCGCCGGAACTTCCTGATGACCATCCACTATTACCTCCACGTGCTGGACCAGAAGAATATCCGCTGCTGCCTCCACCAGAGCTTCCGGAAGACCATCCACCACCTTGGCTTGAACCGCCACTGCTGCCACCGTATGATCCGCCACTGCTTCCTCCGTATGATCCACCACTGCTGCCTCCGTATGATCCTCCGGAACTTCCTGATGACCATCCACTATTACCTCCACGTGCTGGACCAGAAGAATATCCGCTGCTGCCTCCACCAGAGCTTCCCGAAGACCATCCACCGCCACTACTTCCACCACCTGTTATAAAAATAAATTAAAGGTTAATGATGAGTGAAAACTGAAAACTAACTAATGCATTTTGTCCAGTGACCGATTCTGGTCATTATTAAAACTTTACAAATCGAAGGAAACCAAGAGATTATATTGTGAAACTAAAAAACTCTTTGTAAAATCATTTATGAAGGCAAATTATAAGTCACTGAATTTAATTATCAGATTTTTGAATAGATAGACCCAAATGGTTAAGATAACGTAACGAAATTTGCTGTATAAAATAATGATATTTTAATAACTGTCCTTTAATGGAAATTTATTTTTACCAAGGTCTTACTAAAAAATTCACCAAAGTTAGTGAATTTTTTAATGAAATATTTCTCAATATTAGGCAATGATTTTTCCTGTGCTACATTTCACAGAAAATATTGTTCAAATACAAAGCTTTCTTACCTCCGGAATAGCCTCCACTTCCACCACCATGTCCGCCGCCTCCACTTCCGGAACTTTCAACTAGACCGAAGGATAATTTGATTATTTCAAACAGATCTTATTTTGTATTTCAATTAAATCATTCTTACTTATGTAAATGGTTGTCTCGCCTCCACTGCTACCTCCTCCGCCGTATCCTCCACCGTTTCCTCCGCCGTATCCTCCGCCTCCGGAAGAATGACCTCCTATAATTTAAAAAGATTTAGAATCAGTCACTATCAACACTGAGTTAGTTAGTTCTAGATCGATATTTGCTTCATCTGAGCCCCAAATGCAATGTAAATTGCTAACGATTTAAAGCGCGTGCTTGCGATTATTATAACAGTTTAAACAAGTATAACCCCTGTTTCACACTTACGAAAAAAGCACATATTTATCTCTCCGATTACTTCTTAGACAATAGAAAAGAGGTGAGGTTTAGGCAAACGGAGGATAAACAGAGTGTTTTTTTTTGTAAGTGGAAACCATACTTAAGCAGTTTTGTTTGGATGAGTGGATCAGCTGAAAAACAGCTGAACCAAACTCCAAACTGCATTTTGCTTGACTAACTGTAATCTCTAATTTATTGTTACACGCTATTTTGATCATTTTATAACTTAAAAGATTCAACATTTTCACTTTTTGGTTTGCGTAACTCTCTTTTCAGTTCGTTTTGACCAAAAAATTTAAAAAATAAATCCTGAGTGGCAAATTGTTTCCCTTTTTTCTTAAAATGAAAGCAAAATAAAATGATCGAGTCTGGTTTTTGACAATTGAATTTCCTTAGTCTTTTTTTAAATATTTACACACCGAAAATATTTTCCAAAAATAAATTTTTCCCAATAAATCTTCAAAGAAAATTTCTTTATCAAAAATATTTTTCCCAACTAAATTTTTCACGTCTCAAAATAAAATATAAAAATATTTACGCGTCCAAAGAAAATGCGCGTTAAAAGCTTTCCACTAGTTAAAAATATTTTCACGCGTTATAAAAATGTCCGTTTGGGCTCCTAACTCCAAGGTAGATAGATATTTTCTTGACTTGGCATCATATTTATGGCTTAGATCCACACTTTATTTAAAAAAAAGTTATTATTTACCTCCAGATGACCAGCCTCCACCACTACTTCCGCCTCCACCTGAAGACCAGCTTCCGCCTCCACCACTGCTATAACCGCCTCCTCCTCCACTGCTATGGCCTCCTCCTCCTCCTCCTCCTCCTAAAAGTAATTTTCGAATTAAAACCTCATTCAATTCGAAATCGAGAAGGAACAGTTTGATTCAGTTATTTAGAACCATGACAATCACAAAGAATACTACATTACTGTTCCTGTACACAAGGCAAAATACACGTAAGGAATTTTGAAAATCGGCACATTTTCTGGTTTATGGTTTATCGGTTCATTGTGAATTTTGCATGTATTTTTATATGGAGAATTAAAAATCTCAAGTAACAGAAAAAGTTTTCGTGTATAAAAATCCTTGTGTGTATCAGAGACTATTTTTCGGAAGACATTATGCCATATTTTCCATTTAAATTTCCAGAATTTTCCTACATTTTTCTAAATTTTCTCAAAAATATTTTCTATTTGCCACAAAATATAAAGTTCTAGCCACGAACGTAAGTTATTTTGCTCTCTGAGTCAACTGAACATGAAGTAATTTTCCCAATGAACAAATTTTCCAAAATTGGTAAGATATTTCAAAAATTGCAAAAAAAAAATAAAAAATTGCTAAAATGTGTCAATTTTTGAAAAATATAATTTTGGAAAATTGAAAATTAAAAATGGTATAGGGCATACTGATATTTGTCGTGAAAAACGGAAGAAATCTTTCTTTATGTAATGTAAGCGTGCGCTGCGCGTGAGCATTTATCTACTTTAATATTAATTTTTGTTGAAAATACAAACAAAATCGGTATTTACCTCCAGACGACCAACCGCCACCACTACTACCGCCGCCGCCCGAACCTCCTCCAAACTTGCTAAATAATCCTCCTAAGCCGCCTCCTCCTCCGCCACCTCCGAGACCGCCTAGCAAATTTCCAATACCTCCTCCTCCTCCAGAACTTCCTCCAAAGAAAGTAGCTTCACATGCTACCAAAACGGTAAGAAACACGACGAACTGAAAGTAAATTGATAAAAATTTACTATGATCACAGCCGAATTTTCAATTCATGGAAATCACTTTAATTATTAATTTAATATTTAGAAAAGAGTTAATAAGAGCTCGAAGAATTTATATAAAAAAATGTGACAAAAAACTCAGTTTCAACCCGTATGTTAACTGAATGAATTAATAAAATGATTCAAAGACACAAAAAACTCTATATGCCGATTTTTTTGTCGCATTTCGAATGTTTTATTGGATCTTAGAAATTAATTTTATTGAAGCGTGACCGTGTCATATTTCATAAGCAATTCGATGACCTCGAAAAAATTTGCGGCAAAAAACCTTGAACAAATGAAAATGAAAGTGGAAAAAATATTGTCACGGATATGCAGATTCACTAAAACGGTATCAAAAATCATAATGAAAAACCACGCCCGTATAATTCGATACCATTACGAAATCTAAACTTTAGTGTGATTATGGTGATCTAGGGCCATATCATCCGAACATTATTTCCACTTTATTTCACAGCCCATGTTTATCAATTCAACACATTAAAGCTCAATTTTCGAATTTTTAGATTTAAACTTTGAGCCATTTTACAACAGTCTATCATATTTTATACGAAGCCATGTATCACTTCAATAGAACGCATAGTGTCTATATATATTTGCTATACTAACAACTTTAAAACTTTATAACTTTTCACTTCTTAAACAATATAAAAAAATCACTCAGAATTTACCTTCATGGCAGAATATTATCCACAGACAGACCTCTGGCAACTATTTTGCTAAAAGGAACTGCAAAACACTTATATACGTTTATGCAAATCCCTGAAAAAATATTGTTCTTTCTATATAGGATATCGTTAACTCATCTTCAAACTTAATTAATTATATAAAAAAAAGTGAAACCGGTGTTGTATATTCTTAAAGAACGGATAAAAAAATCAATTCACTTTTATTGTTGAATGAAACCAGTATATTTTTCTAAATAAATTAATTTTATGCATAAAATTTTTATTTTAGACAAAAGTAAATTTGATTACATAACGAAATCTTCTTTTCATTAATCCGCCAGCACACCACACACACACCCACACACTCACACATTTTACTATAATCAAAATAATATCTCGAAAGTTAGTTAAACGAATTCATGAATTCAAATATTTTTCCGAAATATTTTAGCGTACAATTATTTTCTAAAATCACCAAAAAAAATTGTTTAAATATGCTTATTAGGTTCTCAAACCATTATAGTCTAGTGTGATCTTTGTTTTCCGGACGAAAACATTTTCGATTTGCAATTCGGCAAGGCATATTGCTGAGTAATATCTTCAATCACATCGATTGAATCTATAAAGGACCTCCTCGAAGGATACTAGTAGTCAAAAATATAATTCATTAAGTTCGCTATAAATTAAAATAGTTCCAATTTTTACCTTTTACTACAAAATTGGATCTAAAAGAGTGGTAACTATTGTAAAGCTGGTCGAATTCCAAAAATTCTCTGAAATTCTAAATTCTTACGTTCTGCTGAAACCAATTCGAACAATATTACATGCGATCGGCATTTTGAGTGGAAAAAGATTTTCTGAAATAAAATCCTCGAAGGATTTACTAAGATTGGAAAAAATCTTTTTTGTCAATTTTAAAGAAATTTCAAACATTTTTAAAGATTTTGAAGAATTTTTTTAGTTGAAACAATACCCTCTCTAGCAAACAAAACTTCGTTTCGGTGCTGTCAAAAAACCACCTTACTTATTTGTTTGTAGAATCATGCACTGTTGACTAATTTCTAATTTTACATGTAAAATGTATAGGCTTACATTGCATTTTTACCACTTTAATAAACATAGTTGGATTGCTAGAGAGGGTATTGATTGAAAGAATTTTTTGAAGATTTTCAAAGAATTTGAAAATTTTCTTGACAAAGGATTTTCTATTTCCCATCGGCGTAGCTCTCAAAGTATGCTAATAACCTCCCGAAATACTTAGTTAACCTTGGTAAAATATAATACTACATGCCCAGCAGGTCTGCCCAGCATTAATGACAGTCATTAATGACAGTCAAGAACCCTTACAAAATATGACAGAAGTCCCTGTATGCATACTTCCAGGATCACTGATATCGTATATTTTAGGTAAATTTTTTGTGTGTAAACACACAGCAGAATACACACAAAAAATTTAGCATCGCAAATTTGACGATAGCACTGCTCCTAGCACGAACACCGAATTAACAAGTGTCAAATTTGGAAGCTTTAGTGATAAGAGCTACCGCCTGGAATTGTGTGTATTGTGTACACTCTTCAAGCAAAACTGATCGTAGTGACAGCTGCCAAATAGAGTACTATTTTGTATTAATTGGTTTTTACAGTGTTTTACAGTTGTATGACACTCTCTCAAGATTCAGTACCCTATTTATGATTAAAGTGCGTTGAACGAAAACAAGTAATCTATATTCACAAAAGAGGCGCACTGCCTGCTATTATTCCATGAGGCTCCGAATATTTTCTTTGTTCATGCTGTGAATTGACCCAAAAATTGTAGAAATAAAATTTTACAAAAAAAAAAATTGGCGTCACAAAGTGGCAGGTACAAATGAATTTTGCAAGTATTTGGTACAAGTTGGCTCTATTTAAAAAGCTACACCTTAAGGATATCCCAAACTAACTGAACAATTCCGTCTGAAATTAGAAACATAGCCAGGTGACATAAACTATGTAAATGTGCAGCACATTGATTCAGATCCTATTTTTGAGAAAATATTTTCCTAAATTTTCTTGAAAACTTTCTGGAATTTCTAGAAAAGTATTCTGAGGAAAATTTTAATAATATCGAGAAAATCTAGAAGTTCAAGAGAAAAATCTCATAAATTGGCTCTGCATTAGGCCGATCTGTGGCCCAATTACGAGTGTATCTAAACTCAATAGGCTTCCCCTTTTTCATAAAACAATTACCTGCCTCCTGTATTCAGAATAATGAATCTGATACCCGACTATTAGACATAGAAGTTTTTGTTCTGTAATACCACGTGTACACAAGACGCTCTTTAGGTTAACTTAAAGACTTAAATAAATATTTGAATCAGAAATTATCATTTAAATAATAAAAATAAATTATTAGCGGTAAGGTAATTACTTCTGTGTCATAATGGTTGTTTATTGCATCGAGTGCAAAGTACTTTAATAGGCTCTAGATGGGTATTTATGACACTAGGCCGCAGGTCATGTGTCATAATACACATCGTGAGTCTAATAAAGTAATTTGCACCGAGATTCATACAACGATTTATGCAACAGAGGCATCGAAAGTTCGCAACTTTCAAACATTATGATGCTGAGTTGCGTAAATTCAATATAATACTGTCAAACATGAGTCAAACGCATTAAATTCGCATAACAATTTTCGGACGGATATAGTCCATGGTAGCCTTTAAACACTAGATGATTTAAGCATACAGATCACAGTGATTTTTATGATGTCACGTCCAATAACGATTTTGTTGTAGCATTGTCATTTGTTGTCAGTACGGCTGATTATGTGTTCATTGTGGTCATATATTCGCCGAGTCGGTGGGCCTGTAAATTCGCCAAATTTTTTATAGTACTTCATTCTCCCTGGACTATTTTTTTGTGTAACAACTTCACATTGATTCACTTCCATGAAATGTCACAGCAGTGAAGTTTGTTCATGTAAAAAAATAATTCTGCGGCGGCAGTCTTTTTATGAAGAAAAGTACTAAATTGTAATAGATTTTACCCTTTGTTTCTAAACTCCATTATCCTATAGCGAAAAGTGTACAAAACTGAAAAGGCAAACGAGTTTTCATCAGTAGAAGTACTAGATTTGTACTAGAAAATTTAAATAAATCTTTTATCAAGCGATATAATCAGTGCCAGAAAATATGACTTGTAAGGCGCGACAAAACTTTCAATAAAACGTTTATTTTTAAATTCCATTCCTAATCCAATACCTTCATTTTGACTCCAGATTCACTACTCTATGATGTGAACTGACTGAGATAAGCACTAAGCCAAGCCTACCGTCGACTAAGGACGTGTCTCACAGCAAATAGTTTTCATTTGACGTACTTAAACCATACAGAATAAGTTTCAAATTGTGGCTTTGCGGTCCACTACTACTTACTCATGTACGCATATCTCAGCCTAATGGCTTTAACGGTTAAAGTTTAACCCTATAGCCGTAGTTGTTTTATTTTTATGTTCATATTTACGACCTGTTTTACTTTGGAGATTTATTTATAAACTTTCCGAAATAAATTTAGAAACAAAATTTTAAGGATCAGATTTTGCTGCATAATTTTTATAAATAAACTGTGAGACTCAACCAGTCAGAACACATTCCTCAACTCGACCGCAACCACTTTTTTGTTTTCAATAATGTCGAATTTCCTCTTCTCGAGTTTCTTGTTCAGTATCAGAAAAACCCAGTTAGTGTCCACTAATTTAGCGATCATTCAAATACCATTTATGGCTGAAGAGCATTTAAGCTCATCTCAAATGTATTTATCTATTGAACAATACAAATAGGAACTAAATAATATATAATCGGCTGGCGAGGAAAAAATGTGAATAAAAAAATGGATTGAGAACAGCACTTTTGAAATCATTATCATCATCATCGATATTTGAGTTGAGTATAGAGTTTCGAAGTTCGTTTTTATTTCCACAAAACTAACACTTCAAAGTAACACCTTTTTTGTATACATAGTTTTTTGTGTGTGTTTAGTTTATACTTACCAGTTTCTAGCTTGATTTATTTTTACATAATTCATGTAGAATATTAGCAGACACTATGGAAACATTGTGAGAAATTATCTGCAGCGATCTTTTTTTTTTCTTTGAGATATGCTTTTAGATATTGATATTCTTCCGTACCGAGATTATAGTATTGTTTGCTTGGAAATATAAAAACAACAAGACGATTGAGAGTGCAAGGTTTCGATTTGAGTGATTTTGATTTCAATAAATGCAAATTCACAACATCCGTGATGCTTAATGCTATGGTGCTATGCTGATGTGTGAAATACATAGAAAAGTTTACTTCTTAAAAAGCACCATCACCAGTGCATATTTTTTGTAATACCTAATCTACTGAAAAATAGACCCTGACTATCACTGATATCACTTCGGTTTAAATGACTCCCAAAAACCTAGTCGAAAAGAAAATTAGCAGATTGAATGAGGACAAGCTATTAACATTTTATATCTCTTCACGACAGTGCAAAGCGAATAACTTGTCACATACGGCTATTCATCTGTTATCGATAACGACGACAAAAATAATGACAAGATCTGGGTAACATGGTCCTTTATATGGGAAAAAACATGTTAAAAAATTGAAGTACAAGATTTGAAATCAACAGATTAGAAATACTTTGATCGATAAAAACACGCATCAAAATTTGTAAGAATTAGATAAATAAATATGACGAAAAAACTTGGTTTTTTCAATGAAAACTGTCTAGCAATAGGCGATTTTACTCAAAAAAGGCAATTTCAAAGATACTTGCCGGTATGTCATGTTTGGTATCCTGAGACCTCAGACTGACTAGTAAACGTAGCTATGTTACAATATAGCGGTGTAAATTTATATGATTTTTGTTTCAATCACGTTGCGGTACTGTCAGTGTTTCCGTGTGGTATTACGTTTAAACTTTTGCCTGGAAAGTTGCCTGGAAAGGGGACTTCATAAAATCGATAAGAAATGGATTGTAATTGGTTGAGGCTGCCCTTAGCTACACCATAAACTATCGTTCAGTTCTTTCCGATTAAGACTTATAACAACGCACTTCAAGCAAAAGTGCTATTAATGACAGCTGCCAAATACAATACTACTTTGTATGAAAAAAGTGTCCGAATTTTTTTACAGTGCCAAAATTTGCAGGATACACTGTCCTGTTTCAGTACCCTATTCAGAGCACTTGAATTGCGTTGCTTATAAGAAAACTTTATAAACAGAAAAATATTTTCGAATTTAAGTTATATCGACAGATGACGAGATACTTTAGTTGCGATTTTGAACAGATTTATGCTAAAAAATCGAGGAAGAAAACGTTTTTGGCGTACTTTATTCTGATCAAAACTAAAATGTAATAGACGGCAATCATATGACCAGTATTATTATCTGGTCTATTACTTCCATCGATCGTTGATTTCGAATCTTGTACTTCATTTTTTGGTAACATACATTTTACCATATGAATGACCATATTACCCAGAGATTGTCATTATTTTTCTCATCGTTATCGACGAGGTTATCGATAACAGATGAATATGAATAGCCGTATGAGCCAGGTTGGTTGCTGTCAGCTTGCCTTAGATTCTGTACGGCAAAAGTTTAAACGTAATACCACACGGAAACACTGACAGTACCGCAACGTGATTGAAACAAAAATCATATAAATTTACACCGCTATATTGTAACATAGCTATGTTTACTAGTCAGTCTTAGGTCTCAGGATACCAGACATGACATACCGGCAAGTATCTTTGAAATTGCCTTTTTTGAGTAAAATCGCCTTTTGCTAGACAGTTTTCATTGAAAAAACCAAGTTTTTTCGTCATATTTATTTATCTAATTCTTACAAATTTTGATGCGTGTTTGTATGTGTGTTACATACGGCAAGCATATGACCAGTATTATTATCGGGTCTATCACTTCCATCGATCAAAGTATTTCTAATCTGTTGATTTCAAATCTTGTACTTCAATTTTTTAACATGTTTTTTCCCATATAAAGGACCATGTTACCCAGATCTTGTCATTATTTTTGTCGTAGTTATCGATAACAGATAGCCCGATTGCCAGTTGCCAGTTGATAGGGTAAAGTAGCACTAAAAGTTTAGCAACGGTAGAAATTATGGGAAATTCAAAATATTACCAACAACCGATAATCGTTGGCGAAACTACCATATTTCCGGAATTACTCAACCGATTTTCATAAACTGTTTCCCCTGAAAACTCGAGTTATTTGTGCTTTTTTGAGCTGATAAAGTCATTTCGACTGTTATTTCGATTCTAAATTTTCGAAAGCCTGTTCAGCTTCTCTGAAATTTAGAATTTAGAATTTAGAAACATTTCCTGAGTCCCAATCAGTAGAGAACTTTTATTAAATTGCTCGCCATGTCCGCATTGACCTACTGCGGGATTTTTCGTGAAAGAGTGCTTACGACAAGAAAATCAATCTTCATTGATTGTATTTTGGTAAAGACAAAAATTTGGCTAATCAAGTTACGGCCGTGTGGGATGTCCTCACAATTCGTA
This sequence comes from Bradysia coprophila, assembly GCF_014529535.1. Taxonomy (NCBI): domain Eukaryota; kingdom Metazoa; phylum Arthropoda; class Insecta; order Diptera; family Sciaridae; genus Bradysia; species Bradysia coprophila. The sequence goes on along the minus strand of NW_023503501.1, from coordinate 8,167,895 downwards.
TAAATTTTCGATGGTATCTACCGGACCATTGGTCGACTTTAAAAAATCAAAGGAAAAAAGTTTATGAAAATCGGTAGTTCCAGAGATATGGCAGTTACGCCCTCTAATCACTGTCAATGGTATGATTAATTAATTGTACCAATATGTATGCTTCAACATACAAACGTTTTTATCAGTTCTGCCAGAACACCCATAGAGATAGGATATTTATGGCTGTTACAGCGTTGTTTTAGTTAATTGAAAGAAAACAAGTGCGACCACTTTTTACATAAAATGTTTTTAATAAAATAATCAAATTGTGATGAATATTCAGTTAATATAATAAATTGTCAACATAATTTTCAACATTTTTTTTACCTAAAACCATAATACTTTCGTCTTTCTTCTGCAATGTTCTGCATTTTCGTTTGTGTGAATTAAATAAGTGTGAAAAATTTACAAGGTCGCTCCAGAAGTGAGAGCAACAATAGGACGATATCATTCGTCGGAAAAGTAGGAAACGAAGACCACATCACCTCCCACACTTATCAAACACTGTCCCTGTAACATTAGAAAAAGAAAAAAAAAATGTTGAAGAAAAATGATTTTTTTCTGGAACAAAGAATCACAGCTAGATATGTGCGCCGGTCAATGTCTGATCATGGCTCGGTGTGAAAATAATGAAAAAAGTTATTGACGACTCATTTTCCATTTAAATTTAGGCAATCTCTTTGACTTGTGGCGCAGAAAGACGTCAAATGTAACTAAAAGTTTTTGACGTCGTCAGCCGGCGCACATATCCAATCACAACCACAAAACAAATACCGACATGATTCTTGTGCGGATTGTCCACTAAAATCAATTCTGTCATGTAAAACGAAACCATTGCATTGCCACCCAAAGCGGTTATATTCGCCCGGACTATCGCCAAGACTTCAGTTATGAAACTGTGCACGAAACCACTGATTCCCCCATTCTCCTTCACCGACGTCGATTCGCGAATGAAAAAGAAATCCAAATTTCCTAAATATTTGTCGATTTTACCGCCTGGCACATAGCATAGTGGCGTCAAGTCAACGCCGAAACGTTCGCGCAACGGAACCTAGATATCGAAAAATCAAAAGTTGAATTTTTATCAAATTAATCCAGTTTTTATACGTGTTTAGCGGCTCGTACAGAATTAAAGCGGCTGCGATTCGGCGATCGTTGCAATTTCAACGAACCAGTGTGCGTGAGAGTCTTCGACGATGATGGGAAGGTAAGGCTTTGGGTTAGCGGTTCTGGTTGTTCTGCGTCTTCAATGTTGAAAATCAATTCATCGTCGGCAATTCTTTTCGATTCTTTGGTTTGTGGATGTGCGGCAACTTTTCGTTTATATTTTGTTAGACGAGACGGTTCGCCCAAACCCAGAGCCATGCCAGTAACGAGAATTTGAATTTCTTCCTAGATTATCAAAAAGACAGTGTTAGGTAAAGGCTCACTACTAACATACAAATCCGCCCAACTCACACTCTCCGGAAAGTCCAATCGGAACCGGAAATCACAAATGGCACACGGTATCATCGACCGAATTTTGAAGTAAATTGTGTGAATCAATCGTTGGAAATGTTTCGGAAAATTGCTAGCTTGTTGATTCAGTCCCAGTTTGGCGCGGTACACTTGCACGAACATTTGCAAATTTCGTATAACTTCTAAATCATGAAGACCGGGAACTGTTTGCGTATTAACGATATGAAAACCGTCCGGTGGCGATGGTTCCATTAGCAGAGCAATGATTTCCAAATCTTCAATGTCGTCCACTTCCAGTACGCACGCATCTTTGTTACCATTGGTCAAGTCAATTTCACTGGGTTCGATGTCTTTGAGGTACATTTCGTCGGATGTTGCGTTTCTGCTTCCGAGTTCGAGTTCCTAAAATGAAGCGACGTCAAAATCGTGGCACATATTTGCATCGGTTGAGTATTCGATGACTGGAGCACAGTTGACTGTCCTCATCTGATTTACATTGCAATGACTGAATTGATAGGTGCTGAATCAAACTTACTATCGTTCCGCACTGTAGCAACAGCGGTGACAGCAGTAAGCACCCTACCAATGCTTGCGTTGTTCAATTCAAAATTTACCTCAGACGATTTAAGTTGATAGATCTCACGGTTACGATCGAATGTGTCTCTCAGCGATTTCTGTAAATCCCGAATTTTGTCACTGTTCGACCAAGAATTGCCAGCTATAATTTTCGGAGGTGATGGTGCAGGCAAGGACGGTAAGTATACGGCAGTGCCAGTTGCGATGAGTGCAATAACTTTTTCCCCGATTGCTATTGTCGCCTGCAAATAATGCAATTCGATCAATTATTACCAGCCGACTAAGGAAAGCTTAATTCAAAACGTGCCTTCATTCCGAAGAGAGCATTCATTCCCTTACTCTTTATTTTATTCACCAACAGTCTGTGGATCTCGTACTCTAAAAATGGTATTGCATCCGATATTTCTTTGGCATTCGATTCTGATTTTAAATCTTTTTTTGTGCGGCAAACTTGAGCTTGAACGAAACAGCCACGACCGGTAATTTGCACACTGTCTGGTAGTTCGATTGTGATCATTAAGACGTCGGGTACATCACCAATGCTAATTTTAATCAAATTACATATCAACGGACCTAATCTTTTAAGACCATCGGTACTCACTTGCATGACGCACACTTTTTGGCTTGCATGTTGAAGGTAGCTGAGTTCCGGTAGGGTATGTGACACAACGTACATCCAGTTTCTTTATTTATCTTCAATGACACTAGTTCAGTCTCATGTTCTACGTCAGTTATTGTCGTCGGTGTAGACAATGCCTTGTCATTAATAGGCAGTGATTGAGCAATATCTTTTGTTACGGCTACTCTGCGAAAGTCTTTTTCCACATCGGATACCGATTGATTAATATCTTTTGGTGCTGATCCAACTGATGCTACAAGAAGACGACCCGATGTAGCTATATCGGTTGTGTATTTCGGATTTATTACAGCTGCCGTTCCCGAAGCTGATAACACGCAAACATCGTCGCTACGAAAGACTCAAATGATTTAGGAACTTTCGCTAGATCCCAGGGAATGCTTACGAGATAGTTGTAACTTCAGTGTATCCCAGAATGACGTTGCAATTTAAAGCTCTAGCATGTGATCGAACCTCCATACGCAATTCCTTCCACCATGAATCTCTCGTTTCAGGTTCGTCTGGATTGGGAACACGTTCCAATAGTTTTACTGACCTCGAACACACTGTGGCACCTTTTAATATTGAAATGGATAAATGGCAATCGGTTACGATTTCCTTTCACTAATTAGGGAACGTCAGATTTTCAGAATAGAAAATCCAAACGAAACCCTATTAGTGAACGTCAGATCGTTCGAACAAAAGCGGAAACACAAACGATTTTTCTTTGACGAAGCTCATTATCGTAAAGAAAATTGTTTTCGTTTCCGTTTTGTGTTCGACATTCCGTTACTGTTCGAACAATCTGACGTTCCCTATTGTCTCACCTAAGTGTAAAATAAATCCCTGCGGATATGTGGACATTGTCAAGAACGGATATTCCAACATATCCAAATTGTCATGATGAAACGGCGTTTTGAGGATAGTTTCAACACGTTCTGGACGCTCGGTAGTTGTTGAAAGTGAATTTCCTAAAATGATTTTATTCGGTTTCACATTGGACAAACAATATGCAAGACAAATATCATATTTTCAACAAGATCTTGTTGCTGGAAGTTATTTCGGTTAGCCATTCAGCATGCACATGCTTTTCGGTTAGAATAAACTTAACTTAACTTAATCAATTTAAATAAATTTAAAGTAAGTCGATCGACCCCGAAGTGAACAACGAATATATTGGTTAGGAGAACAGGGTTACATAAATTGGTACAACAAACAATTGCACTGTTAACATAGCGACACACATTTCTCTCTCCGGTACGGTTTAAATTTAGTCAATTCGTTCGACATGTTTGCCAATTTAGGATATCTGTGTAGCGGTTGTTAATTTGATAACAAAAAAAAAAGTTTGGAATTGCATCTTCCACAGAACAACAGTTAGAAAACATTTTGTTGCCGATAATTTATCCCATTTCCATAAAACAGTTGAACACAGAGATATAGAGAGAGAGTGAGAGACGGTCAAATACTCACTTTTACGACCTCGAACTGGACGCCAAAATAGAAAAAATTTTACAATAATTTCATAAAAACTAATAGTCTAATAGTCTGGTCTAGCGTTGCATGATGGAAACAATGGGAATGTTTACAAAAATCATTTTCTGAATTTTTCCGCCCACATAGTCATTTCGCTCAAAGTTTGTTTCAAAGTAGAAGCAATTGATAGCGCACTAGTGTTTAAAAGTAACGTTATCGCATTGAAGTAAAATATTTACAGCTAGTGGTCTGATACGTTAAAGTGAACAACGTTGGCGACACGAAAATTATATTACCTTACCAAGAATAAGGAACTAACAGCCAGGGCCTGTTTTTGGTAAATTTATTTACAAAAATTGGCCGAAGCCTACCAAAAATAGGCACTGATAACAGCCTAGGAATTTTTGTTTTAGCGAGAAGCTATTTTGTCTGTTAGCGGAATTCAACCATGAATTTCCGGTAACATCAGCAAATAAAATCTGTGGCACAATGAGAGAAGTAACTGTTCCTTCTAATAGGTCACTTCGTTGAACTGTCAACTTCTGGGACACTCGGTTTTTTCCAAGAAAATCCAACCGATCATTTTTCAGCAAAAGGATTTTTTTACTTTTAAATGGCACTGACAGAAAAGAGTTGAAAATCTTACCTGCAGCAGGTAACTTTGTCTTCATGTAATCTAGAATATCTAGATCTGTATTTTTTTGTATGAGGCACTACAGCTGTGGCAGCTATTCTAGATTACCTGGAGACAAAGTTACCTGCTACAGGTAAGTTTTCCAACTCTTTTTTGTCAGTCGACCTGAGCAATTTTTGAGTATCGCATTTTTACGTGTAAGGGAGTTTTCAAATATTAATAGCGCGGATGGGAAGGATGATCTTGGTGATATTATATCGCAAATAGATCGCAAATTCGAAAAAAAATATTTTTGTGCACTTTACGGTCTTTCAAAGTTAAAGTTTTGTTTCCAATTTTGGTCAACTTTTAAAAACATTCACACTAAATGAATGGTTTTGTTTCTGAAATAGGTTGAGCCTGCACTCAGCTTTCCAACTTAACGTCACACGCCGTTACTGTAACAGAATTAGAATGACTTTTCATTGTAAACCCCTCGACTCGAAACTAAAATTTAGGTCCCTTCTGAAAGCAAAATTTTTGAAGTTTTTATTGACAGTTTGCGAAGTGATCTATAGACCTAGACTGTCTAGACTTTAATTTTGCACGGACTGTAAAGCTGAGCAGTTATAATGATGATAGTACTGCGTCTACACAGTTCGTGGAAAGTCGGAAGGCCGTAAATAGTCACAACATTTCTACTAGACCAGACCATCGCTAAAAATCAATAATTAAAAAAAAAATGTATTTTTGTCTAATATATAAAAAGTGCGGCCGAGACTCTGTCATTAATTTCTTACGATACAAAAATGAAAATTATGAAAAAAAGAGAAAAATTAGATTTTAAATCAACTGAATGTCAAGCAATAGTAAACGCTCTATAAGTAGGTTAATCGAAGCCAAATGAAAAACTCTTTTCTAAGTCTGTAAATAGGTAAGAAAGAAAAAAAACTGCCAAACGTTATCCATCTGAAAATATCGAATTTACCTTTCGGCGTAACACTCAAATCCGAATCGGATGAACGACGAAAAATTGGTTCCTTACTGGTACTAGCTACTGAAGCCGACTGCGATCCGGACACCATTCCCTTCGATGGACTATGCGCCATTTTACCACCCGTCGACTCGGCACGAATGTGTCCAATCGTTTTCGGACTTCCCACACAATCGACATTCGACCTGTTGACAGGAAAAGGATCGGGGACAAGCAGAGAAGCTTTGTTAGTAGTATTTGAGTCACAACTAGCACAATCTGGTGTATTATCAACTGTCGATGGTAGAGAACATTTGGGATTATTGGGGGATGTTGGCATGTCGGACGGTAAATGGGATTTGGTTGGAGGAGTTTCAACAACAAACATTGGTTTATTTAACTGGATTCGAACAGTGTTTAAATCGGTTAGTGAAATAAATGGCTGAATTAGTTGTTCAGTGGCGTCTCCGAATTCAATTGCCGAGCCGTACGACTTCAATGTATCGGTGATTTCAATAACAGACGGTCGCTTTGAATTATTTAACGATGCAAATGGTGCGGCATCAGGTTGAGGTGGATTATTCAATTCAACTTTAGCTGGTTGCTTTGTGGGATGACCGACAACCTCTCCGGTCACATGAGCTGCTTCCATTAGCATTGTTTTCATGGCCGTTCCAATCAAACCCGACTCATTCTTTATCTCTGACTTTTCCGACTCACTTGAACGCTTGTACAACGATGCAAAGCGTCGTTTGATCGACTCTATACTCGACCTTCGCTTTTCATTCTCGTTTCGAAGAGCGGTCACAGCATTCACTGACGGCCTAGCGCCCATCATCGAAGCCTGTTCAATCAACATTGTGTCCATTGCGGTACTGATTAGACCGTGTTTATTACGGATTTCGTCCGGTTGGCTGTGCGTCAAATGCTCTTGAATTGAATGCAACTTCTCGGAAATATTTTCTTTCAGTTCCTTGAACAGAGAGCCGCGTCTCGTTTCCACGTACTCTGGTTCGTCGGTTGTGGAACCAGGTTGAATCCAATTGTCAGCGTCCTCGTCTGCGTTCGGAGCATTCAAGAAAGACATTTCACTAAAATTTGACTCCACAAGTTCACAAGCAGAAACCTTTCCGCTCTTATCTTTTGAAAATCGCGTTACTCCAGTACGTAATAACGGTCCTGTATCAGAATCCCTGCGATTAGATTCCACAGATGACTGTTTGACAAGACTTTTTTTCGGATCGTCTGTAGATGATGACGACGAGGTTGCCGGTTCTATCCAATTATTACTTTCGAGTTGCGATTCTTCCTGTGCCAAAACTGATTTGACAACAAGACTGACGGTGTCCGCATCGACTAAAACAACTTCACTTTTCGTTACGTCATCCTCGTCCTCCGATAAATCATCATCTTCATCGTCGTCATTACAAGAACTGGTAGAGGCTGAGCATGATGTCGTGGACAGATTCGACGATAAATTACTGTCAGACGTTCTCATGCCAGTCATCTCAATTGGGCCACCCTTTAAACGAAGCTTTTCCGATAAATTACTTTCCGACAATTCAGATTGCTGTTGAACGGTTTTGGTGCAAGATAATTTCGGAGAATCATGAGTTTCGCATATACAATCCAAACTGGGTGCTGCCATCATCGAACTCACCAACAGTGCAGCCATTCCAACACCATCGCTAGACGATCGTTGATATTTTGACTTACTGCTGACGGTCTTCTTTAAAATTCCTTTGATGTCAGTGAGCGATGCACGCAATGACGTTGTAGATACTGCACGAGATATGTTGGATAATGATCCATCTCGAGAAGAATCTTCTGTTTTGGCACTACGCTTGAATGGGTTTCCCTTTTGTCGCAGAATGTTCTTCGACGTTTTTCCCATCTTTTTTAATCCGACGCCCAAACGTTCTTTGAAATTTTCACGTCGGTTGTCCTCTTGAGCGACTAAAATTTTCAAATTCTCTAACGGTTCGGCTGGTTCTTCTTCAAGTATCATCTGATGAGTGCTGGACAATTTTTCTGATTTTTTAATTTTCTTGTTCAGCACAATGCTTGTGGTCTTACTGTTTGCATTCGGTTGATTGATACCGAGAATTTTGTACACAACGTCGTCAGTATTCGACGGATAATTGTGGGCATCGAATTTGCTGAAATTGTCCGGCTTATTGCCGTCGTTTAGAAATTCCAGATATTTTAACTGTCTGTACGGATTAAACGCGTGCAAGTTAATCAATACAAATCAATGGAACAGTAGAAACCAAACCAAACGAAATTTTAATGAGAAAACAAACAAACAACAACCGCAAATGTGGCGCAATTCAAAATATTGAGTGAATGGGAAAAGGTAGGCACGGTAGGAAAAGGAGAACGGAAAATTTGGTGTGAAGGAAAGAAAATTGTTTAATTCAATTTTGTGAAATAGAAATTAATTTGTTGATTGGCATGGACCATCATTGTAATCGAGTCAACGACCTCCAGTCATCAAATATAGAATGTAGACCTTGTCCGGTGAACATTTCTCCTCAGCACCGTTGCATTGCAATAAGTGAAAATTAATTGCAGAAATGTTGTCAACTGGAGTCGAACAACACTGTTCGATGACTTGAAAGCGAATTTCTAAAATTTTGGTCAATTTAACAATGAATACTCACTCCTCCAACAAAGCTGCATCAGCAGTCGGTTGTAGCATTGATTCGTTGATTTTAACCAATGTCACTGCAGTTCCAGTTCCTCTCGCTACCACCCCAACATCACCTTCCAAATCGAAACACTGCGCATAGCCGATAACCGCATTTGCACCCAGATCGATTGCTTTCAGTCCAATTTTCCGTTGAACCTGCACAAACCAGTGACTTTGAACACTCGCCCAACACTGCATCTCGATCTTTGCCTACCTGTGCCGACAGTTTTAGAAACACGACCTGCCTCGCCTCATTCGATGCTCTAGGTGTCCGAATTTTGTCGATCCATTGATACTCCGGATCATCGTTGACCACTAGCTCTTCAACGAAACCGTGGATCGCTTGCGCAACATAGCCGTACGGTATGATGCTGGAATGGAAAAACTGCACACCGCACGAACTCTGCCGGAATTTATTCACATCCGAGAACAGATCCACTTTGACGATCAAATTCACCTCTCCACGTATGCCTTTGCACGTATCGAAAACGGGTATCCAACCAGACATGACGGCACCTAATTTCAGTAAACATTTTGTAATTCATAAAATGTTGGGAATATCGAGCAGTATTGCAGTACAGTCAATACGAAGTGTACAATACCTTTGCCTGTTCGTATCACCTGTCCTGTCATGTCAAAGCTCGGCAAAAGAAGTGGATTTAAGCAAATATTCACTTTTCCGATTGCGTCGTTTGCCGAATATGTATCGTAATCCATCAGACGTATTTGAAGTGGTTCGTCTTGTAACTCAGCATCGTCAAGCTATTACCAGTAAACAAATGATGAGTTTCAACACCAAGTTCAACAAGGAGTGGACAGTGTATACTGACCTCGAATCTATAAAAATCTGAGTTCCACTGCGGATTCAATGATTTACGATAAACATCCGTCTTGTATGTTGTGTTGGCCAATTTAATTTCCACATAAGCATCGGTCGTATCACTGCCACGATCCATTACTGGCAGATTACGGCCAGCAATGATTTTAACTCTAACTTTCCCAGGCATTGTTACGATCCTCTAATTTTGAATAGCGTGACACAAATAAATGTTAACCAAAGAGAGAAGAGAAAAAAAAACTATTTTTTAACACTGAAATAGGTTATATTGGCTAATTTGAGCTTGTGGTTAAATTTAAATCTTTCATTGAATGATTATGTTGGTTGTTTCAATTCACTTTCATAATTCGGTGCATTATTTCACATTTTATGATCCAAATGTACAAAAATAAATTTAAATTTAGAATTTAAAAAAAGAAAAGACGAACTGCACGGACACTATTTTTTGATAATATTGTGACAGTTCATTATGTCAGTCAGATAACGACAATCTTTAGCACATCATAGTCCAGCTGTAGTGAGCATGTTCGTAGGTCGAGCAACTGATTCGTAAAATATAGTTTTAAAATTTGAGCTAATTTACGTTAGAGAATAAAATACCAATGAAAGTAAACCGCAAATCAGTCATACCAGTAGCAGCACATACGGATTTCGATTGGTTTTCAATCAAACAAACTCATTTCTTTCAGTAAAAAGAAATATGTACCAGAACAACCAGACTATGGACTGTGTCTTGGATAATTTAGTACACTTTTTAGAACAACTTTTTTTTGGGTGAGTGTTATTTGCTGTTAATTATGTTAACGCATCGGCCGAAATAGCTCAGTTGGGAGAGCGTTAGACTGAAGATCTAAATGTCCCGTGTTCAATCCACGGTTTCGGCACAACTTTTTTTTTATTTCATTTTTTTTATTGATGAATTGATTACCAAACCATTAAAACTTATGTTTTCTTCGGCTCGGGCTACAAACCTCACTCTTGGCAAAAATAAATAAATCTCTAAACAAGGACATAATGTACTAGTATGTATTAAGATCAATCGAAATGTTCCAGAAACGGATGCTGTATTCTCCGTATTCTGTTCTTAACGTCTACTTAACACGCCTTTCGTTTGTGATACTTTAGGCTTTCTCTCACTGGTTAGATTTTTTTTATTAGTTCCTTAAATTCCTAAAGTCTCAACACTAATCCATACGAAGATTATCTTTTGCTTTCTTTCAATTGAGGGCTTTGCTGGCCCGTTCGTTTCGGTATCCATAAAATTGCACCGCCGAAATAGCTCAGTTGGGAGAGCGTTAGACTGAAGATCTAAATGTCCCGTGTTCAATCCACGGTTTCGGCACAGCTTTTTTATTATTTTTTTTTTCTTCAATTTAATGCTTTGCTGGGTCATTATTCGTTTTGGCTATCTAAAAATTGTACCGCCGAAATAGCTCAGTTGGGAGAGCGTTAGACTGAAGATCTAAATGTCCCGTGTTCAATCCACGGTTTCGGCAAACTTTTATGGTAATTTCAATATTTATTAAATAGGGAATGTAACAGTGGAGCAATAACAAGACTTTCAGAATTAAACGGGATAGACAACTGGTACGTCGAGTCCACCAGTATAGTTGTCGAGTTTATTTTATTACTTTTTATGTTTCAAGTATTTTCAACAAACTGATACAGATTAGGCGGAGTCCATCGTTTATTTCTCCTGCCTTTGTCGGTGAGATCACCCATGTAAATAATTATTCGGATTATTTTCTGTATCTTAATGATGCTGTAATCTGTATCAATAATGTTAGTCAATAGTTATTTGCTTATAGAGAGGAGGGAACAGTAAATTCCAACAAGGTGTGAGGTGCAATGTGTGATTAACAATTTTTCTACGCGAAACAAAAAACATAAATTCACAGCACCATTTTTGATAACAAAAACAGTTCAAATGAGAAAAGTTCTATTTTCTCCCCACTTGAGAGAAAGTACTGCACTTTTCTCACTAGAAATGTCATTCGACCAGACGTTAACAAACCCCAATTTTCTCATTGATGGGAGACAATAAGGTAAATAATATGTTCAAATATGGTCACTGGTCAAATTTGTTTATCTAAACAAAACTTTTTTTTTTATTTAGCTCCAACCTTTATGTTAAATGAATGACTTAAAATAAAATGTTTCACAAGATGGTTTCAGATTAGTGAAAACAAAACTGGATAGGCTCGGAATATCATAACATCATTACAGTCCAAATAAATATAAAGACTTACAATGTACCTACTTGACATAATCTTTTTAAAAACATTTTTTTTTGTAAATTAAAATGACTAAGCTGGAAAATCAAAATAAATAAAAAAAAAGTTGTGCCGAAACCGTGGATTGAACACGGGACATTTAGATCTTCAGTCTAACGCTCTCCCAACTGAGCTATTTCGGCCGTATCAAACCTTCTCTACGAAGCCATCGACTCTGTGACCATGTTGAATGAAATGCATACCTCTTTTCAATGTTAATTTTATGGTAATCGTATATTCAAGAATAGAAAGTTAAAAAAGAAGGAAGTGTGGCAATCGTTGGATGGGTATATAGTGTCTGTATATATAGACAAGTATTAGATGTATTTACTTCTACTTGGACGATATTACCATTTTGACATAGTTTTGTTATGCTTACATTTTGACTAAAATGTTGATTGAAAGTTCATTTTGAAATTATGTAATCGAACAAATTCGACAATGATGACTGTTGCAAATGAATTTAGTTCTGTTGAAGTAGTATTGAAATTGGATTCCTGTTAGTACAGATATTCCAGCTTTTTCATCAACATCTTTTCATTTTCATTAATCATGAAATAGTTAATTGTTCAACGTGGTAAAAAGAGTTGGAACTTGCATTTCCAGGGTGTTCGAGCGTAGAAAGGGTAACAACTCACCTGAGAAAATGGAATTTCCAACTCTTTTCCTGAGATAAACACGTTTTCACAACAACGGCTTCCAAAGTTTCAGCTGAGGGGAGAAAATGACTATTATCTCTCCTGTGTTGTAAAAAGTACGTTGTTTCTTATATACAGGCCAAATCTTGCATTTTATTTCTTAATGAAGATCGGAATAGAGCGACTCTCTTTATGTTGCAAGTTTTTGTTTTGTGTCAACATTGTACATTCAAGATTCCAACGATTTGTAGTAAACTAAAATCTCACTGCTCAAATATTGATTTAAGATTTGTAAAACTTGTATAAATTGTAGCAATTTGTAGAAATATTTCTTGCAATCTAGTAAATTCTAAAACTTCTACAAATTTCCTAGAACTTCGAAGGTTCTATAAAAGGCCCTGCAACTGGGTACGAGCGTCAGATTGTAAAGAATAAAGGTAAAGCGCAAGCTGTAAGTTTAGGTAAAAAAATTTGGTATGTCCCAACGCTGCAATGTTTTTTGAAAAGCCCAAAATAAATTTGAAAAAAATACGTATCGAATAAGTCAGCCATTGGTCTTGTCGTTAAATGCACATTCTACAGACGACATGTCGCACACTTAAATTGTAATCGCCCTATATGTACATTTTCCGTTTTTTCCATGGACCATAAGTAGTCATATAGTGAGAGACAGTTATACCACGACAAACCAAGGAAAAATCCTACATTTTTCTCCCCATGACTGACTTATTTTTCATTAACACTCCTTGTTTGCGCTGGAAAGCTTTGTTATCGTTAGAGTATCGCCTACATATATATATGTCAAGACCGTCAACAAAACTTGAATGTCGAATATCTTCCCTTTCAAATTGTTTTTTATAGATTTTTTAAATATTTAATTTTTGAAAGAGCATTGTAAAGTTTAGAAGACAATCACAAGAATTACTTACACTCTTGATTTCTCGATCAACCAATGAAATTAATCTTTTGGAAACGACAAACGTGTTGAATGCATTCAATAAGTCATCTACATCTCTTGTTCAAATCATCATGTCCGGAGCGATAGCGGAGGACTTGACGCGATTTAACTTCAAGAAAAAAACGAAGAAAATTTTTTGAGACTCGGCATCATGTCCGGAGCGATAGCGGAGGACTTGACGTAATCTAACTTCAAAAAAAAACGAAGAAAATTTTTTGAGACTCGGCAACTATGTTTAGGTGAGAATTCTACTTTCGGCAAAATGTCCAATATCGTAACCAAATTATTTTTAAAACATTCTCACTTGAAATACAAAGGAAATGAGCTATCACACGCCTACCATAGTTTTCGGGAACCGGCTATATTGCGTTTTCCAAATCGTCATTTTCAGTACAAACACATGAAAAATGGCATTCTCCAAACAATCAAGATCTTTCAACTTACTCTGTATGTTTCTATCTAGCTATCTATCTATCTATCGATGAAACTTTGCAGGAACCTTAGTCATGCCATTAGAACTTAAGTTTCATTCATCATTATCCCAGGAAAAAACAGAATTTTGTGGAATTAATTAATTAATTTTCGGAACAATTTCTCTCATATAAAAATGTACAGCCATTTTGTGTTGATAGTGTTGTGATGATAGTTTTGTCATGATTGTTGTGAAGTTGGTTGTAATTCGGTCGAAATTTCAAAATTCAAAGTTTTTGAATATTATGGTTTATTACGGGGTATGTCAGGTATCTGGAAAAATTTGGTCACTTTCAGGGTATGTTGGGCAGCTGGAAATATTTGGTCTCTTTCAGGGTATGGTGGGCATTTGGAAATATTTGGTCACTTTCAGGGTATGTTGGGCAGCTGGAAAAATTTGGTCACTTTCCGAGTATGTTGGGCAGCTGAAAAATTTGCAGATTTTTTTCATAAAATTTTTGTTGTTTTCAGTCAATTTTTTGTTACAAATTATTGGCAGATGATGAGGAAAACTAAGCTAGCTTGTTTGAACTAATTGGGATTGGGAAAGCCGCAACTCTAACGATATCATTCATTTTAGAAATTGTACTTCAAAGACTGCGTCACACTTTTCTCGAAGAGATTTTTGTTGAGATTGCTTATAGTGGTGATACGAAATCTTCTACTTCAATTGTTTTTTTTTTTTTAAATATTCATAGGAAAATGGAGTTTAGATTCCACTTTTTTTTGGACGGGAACGGAACTTATAAGCCGGAAATACTTAAAAATTATCAATTTTTTCGACAAAATATGAAACACAGGTCTCATTATTATAGATTTTATTGTGAATTAAGTCATCTTCAGGGTTCTCTTACTGTCCCTGTCGTTTTGGCTTTGTGTGTAAAATAGAGGTGTACTCTGGCACATGATGTTTGAAGCATTTAACCAATATTCTTATTCAGGTTAAGTCCTGAGGTTTTCGAAGCGTACAATGTTCCACAAAAATGTGCAGATGGTATTTGTCTTGTCGACGATTTTACTTGAAACAGTCTTTGAGACAAGTCATTTAGGTGGAGTTGATTTTCTCAAGAATCGGCGTGCCGGCTCTTCGAAAGTTGATTAGTAAAATATTTAGCATCCAAACATTTTTGTGGAAGCTTCGAAAGCCATATTATATAATATATAGTTAACATACCATGTTGCAACAGTATGCTACTCCTGCTTGAACAGGCCTCTCACTATTAAGGAATTAAGGAGGTTTTAGCACAAAAATAAGGAAATTTTTCAGTTGAAATTAAGGGAAAATGAGGAGAAATTTTTCGATAAAAATCGCGATTATTCTAAGATACAGCAATTACCATCGGAAGTCCGCCTCAACTTTAAAATAAAACACATTATTGTTTATTTTGACAAATCGTTTTTGTAAAGTTGGATCGTAGAATTCACTTTTATCACGATGAAAATTTGAATATTTTGGGCGCGTTTAAGGCTTGAATTAGATTCTTAGCAAAGCTTAGCTTCACCAATTATCACTGTGAGTGCGCCTCAAAATTCAAAATAAAACGCATCACTGTTTATTTTGACGTAACCTACCGTTTTTGTTAACATTTGTTCTCATTAAGAGGTTCCGAGCCTACGCTGAAATTGTAGCCTACATTTCTGCGTTTCGAAATTTTTGATCGCTGATATCTTTTTACGAGAGCCTTTTTTGAAAAATGTACGACCACATTTTCGAGTAAAAATATGTCAGCTTTGAATAAAAAATAAAATTGTCTGTGAAAGTTTCATGTGCTTTGAGAAAACTGTACCGATGCCCCAAATTTGCATCAAAGGTACACTTTTCTCAAAGCACATGGAACTTTCACAGACAATTTTATTTTTTATTCAAAGCTGACATATTTTTACTCGAAAATGTGGTCGTACATTTTTCAAAAAGGGCTCTCGTAAAAAGATATTAGTGATCAAAAATTTCGAAACGCAGAAATGTAGGCTACAATTTCAGCGTAGGCTCGGAAGCTCTTAACTGCAAAAGTTGTTGTTTATCCCGTTCGAACTCCGGAAAAATAATAAATTGGTGAAAGTATAAAAGTATAAATTTGAAAGAAGTAAGTGTAAATAATGCTAAAACCTTGAATTGTTTGTAATAAGGACGCATGTCTGAGACAATGTTAAGGGCAATTTACATGTTAAATCAAATAGTTCTACTCGAGACTCTCGAGCCGAGAGGCGGCGTGGAACCACAAAAATTTATGTTAAACCGGTCATTACGATTAGCTGTTGACATCTGAAGTATAAATGCTCAAATCAAATCTATCGAAAAATGAGAAAAATTCGATATTATTTTTAGCGAATTGCCTTGCACGGAGAGTTTTGTGCAGAATACAATACTCTGACGAATTGCCGAAGAAACTATAATTTAATTCGTACTACTTTCCGCTAGCCGATGTCAAATATGTGAAAAAAACACAATTTTTGAAGTTAGGATATCCATAACCCGAGAATGACCAAAAATCAAGCTTATCACCCAAACTATTCTTTATCAGTGACCTATTTGCCATCTATTCCAGCAATAATATTTTGTCGACTTACCCGTTCCCACTCCTTGTTCCACAGCGAGTGTACAGCTGATTTTTTTTATAAAAATAATTTTGACAGACAGGCTTGTACAGAAATCCAACATAACAACGAAAAAAAAAATTAAGAACAAAATTCAAATTTTTAACGGTAGAAAATTATTTTTATACAAAATTTCATCTGTACTATTAGAGTTCCTTGTGTTAAATAATTAAAATTATTATTTTTGCCGCGCAACGAATTTTTTTTCCCTAATTTTGATTTACGTTGATGAACTTTGCGAAAAATAAGGAGGAATAAGGAGGTTTTTATAAAAATAAGGAAAAATAAGGAAATAAGGAGGTGTGAAAGGCCTGTACTTGAATGGTTGGAAACTAAGTTCGACCCTATCTCAAAAGACCATAGCGTAAAATTTTAATTTTTAAGTCCTAAAACATCGGCTAGGCTCCATTTTAGGCTCCTCATGTTAGCTGCGAAAAAGTAACAAGAAACAACGAAAAGAATGGCAAGGAGATAAAGAACACAGTTTACAGATGTTTGGCCGTTTTAGTTAAAATATTATCAATATTGTACAAAAGATTGTAAACGGTAAACGACTGGACTAGGTGCCGGTCAATATATTTTTCGATTGTGGCTCTGAAATTTGTTCAAGTTGTCGGTAATGGCTGTAATCGGCTGTGCGCCTTTCTTAAAGGAACAAAGAGCTTCTGAACTTTTTAGTTAAGAGTCAACAAGCTGTAGTCTTCAGAGGATAATATAGTGTCTTAACAATTAGCTTTTGCCTGACCTCTTTAGAATCAACTTAGTCTTTGTGCTCCGAAATAGAAACATGGTGCTGTAATTTGGAGAAGAACTTAGGTTTAAGGCATTACATTTCAGGCGGCAGGAGATTAGTTAGTGGATTTTTCCTTACTGGGTCTGGACGGGACATAATAACAGTGATACCGCAACAAGGGCTCAGACAAAAATACAAAAAATTTGCTGTTTACTTTTACATAAATGTATAATTCATTTCAATAAATATATGAATTGGTTTTGGTTTGTTGTTAAGTTTATTTAAAATTTATTTATTAAATTAAATTTCAATTATTTTTGTATGTTCACAATTTATGATTCAAACATCAGTACATCAATTGATCTCATTTTTTCTTTATTTAAAACATTTAATTGATTTATAGTTTGTGTTTAATTTATAACAATTTTTAGTTTCTTTTTTATTCGAAAAGTTTTTTTTTTAATTAATTGATTGGATTAGTTATGTAGACGTATAACTTTGAAGACTGTTTCTTTCATCAATTTCCACCGTTTATTTATAAAGCAGTTTATAATGTTTAGAACAAAACACATTCATTGGCTGGTGCATGTCATGTGTAATGTTTTAATTGTCGTAAATATTATAAATTAGCAAAAGAAAAAGAAAAATTCATTTCATAAATTGTGGTTAGATCCCCCATTTTCTGTAGTAATTGCATGGATTTTAAGTTTTTTAAACGGATATTTTCATGTTATTATATTACAAAAATCAAAATTTCACAAAATTAATAACAAAAATTAAGTTTTTTTCCCCAAAAATAAATTAAATTATCATAATGCTTAGGAATGTGTCAGATAAAATGAAATGATTAACTTAGCGCCTTCTTCCAAATCTCAAAAACACGTGGTCAACATCGGTTCGTTTGCCAGTTCCTATTGATAAAAGAAAAATTATTTTTATTTATTCACAGCCCAGTTAAATAGCAAGTAGTTATGGCCACATTTCTTGATGAGTGGTAAATATAGAGTAGAAAGTCCTTTGACATAATTTCGAAAATTCCAAACAGAAAATCCTTTGTCAACAAAATTTTGGTTTTCTCAAATTGGTGACGAAAAGGGGCGTTTTCTTCGCCGTCATTGAGAAGAACATTGTACGCAACTCGGTGATAAATGCTTTTTTAAGCACATAATTAGTATTATCACACTCTGTCTTTGGAATCTAATGACAATCCACACATCTAGTGTCTAATAATGCACCACTGTCCAAAATGTTTGTTTTGACGATTTGAAAGTTATGTCACTGAACTGAAGGCGTGTGGCACATAATCCAAATCGTCAAAATAAACATTTTGAACAGATTTGCATACACTATTTTATCTGCTAAGAACAGATATATCGAGATGATAAACAGTTTAGCACTAGAGGGAAAAAATGCGAGATTTTCGTTCTAGGCAGATAAAATAGTTATTAACGTATCTGTCCTGGACGATTCATTTCAGGTAATTTCACGAGTGCCTAAGTTCCATCGACATCTTCTCACCGCATTTGAGTGGATAAAAAAAGGTTGATCACGCTGAACATGTCATCGACTTAATGACTCCTTTTACAAAATTTTGGTATCGAAAAATCGTGTGCGAGTTTACCTTTTACGTAGTTGAAAAATGCGTTGGTTTAGCACCGTGCGCCAAATTACCCCACGCCGATTTATCATTCGGACCCTTCTCCCAAGTTCGACATAACGAAATTTAAAACGGTCTACTTTCAGGGACGTTTGAAATGCCATTTACGTTAAAGAAATTTGAAACAAATGATTTTACATTTAACGAAATTGAAGTGAGGCTACGTCTGAAAGCACCATAACTTAAAGATGAGAACTATAATACCAATGCTCTGTCGCATCGCCTGTACATAAGTAATGTTCTGGCATTTGGTCTATCCTGTGCGTGCTTTTATCTCAAGTTAAGAACTATTTTTTCCAAACATAAATCATCATCTGTAAGAAGAACTAAAAGACTAAAAAAATACTCACCAGATGGTGCTGCTAAGTCTTCACCTCTGTATAGAAGAGCTGCACCAGAAACAGTAAAAAAAAATATTTTTGCTTTACTTTACCTTCGAGATTCGATTTAACAAGGAAAAAGTTTCACTTACCAGCTGCTTCATTTCTGATGTACGCATTCAGGGCATTTGATAATTGGTTAGAATTTTCCAAAGCAACGCAAACTTTTCGTATATGTTGTGGCATCTCTTCCAATATACCCGGTTCGCATAAAGGTGGTGTGCTTAGTTCTTTACTGCAGGCCACACAGGAAAACAAGGCGAGCACCGCAAACAGAAATACTGTTACTATAACTTGAGGTTGCATCTGAACATAAAAGGGAAAAGTAAATTGATATGGTGAGAATTGTAAAAAAACAATTTGAAATGGAAATATTTTTTAATATCATGCAACTGAGAGATGAAATTACTGTTCCTAGAAAATAATGTAATCTGAAACTCTAAGAATTGTTGATAAAAGTGGATTTTCTTAGCTTTAAATATCTCAGGTGAAAGAAACAACTTTGAGTTTACTATGACCATTTTAAAAGTAAGTAGCAAATAATGGGCTCCGCCCTTATAATACGTCTTGATGAGAAGGTAATTAGCGTGTGGAACAATTTTAAGCTATAAAACAAAATGTCAAAGGTCAAATTGAGATAAATTTAGAATTTAGATGATTTTTGTTTGAGGCACTGATTTAATTTCAGCGTAAAAGTAGATCGAGAGAATTTTAAGAAAACCGTTGCTAGTCAACGTATTCGATTTAATTACCAACCGTATCACCAAATTATGCTCACAGTGTATATTCTATCTATGTATACTGATGTGCAGTTTATTCCGTTTCGTTCCCCAGACAGCAAACATATCAGTAGTTCTTCTGTTAAATCTATTACTTCATTTGATGTGAGTATTTCCGCGAGATTGATTTCAAATCTTCTACTTCATTTACTGTGACCATATTGACCAATTACAGATAATTACCGTCTGGAAGACGTCAAGGTCAATTTATGAGCTCGTTCGAGCATTTGTGAATCAGCTCGTAAATTTAGCTTAACCTTTTGTCACTCTATGTATCACCAATCAATCAAAAACAATCAGAAACAATCAAATATTAATGGACGTATCAACGCTATAAGATACAAAAAGTGTCTTCCCTTCGTTGGCGCCGTCCCAGATAATTTGTATCACACTTGTTTGTGTGGCAAAGACACTATTTTACTTGTGTTTCGATTTCCTACGCTGTGTAATGAGTGTCTGTGGTGCAACTGGTTAACTCAGCTGTAGTAAATCTCTGTACATCTCAAATTATTCACCCAGGCCCGGACTGGCTATACTTAATTAGGCGCCTCTTAACCTTTTTCAGCCAATTAGCCCGATTCGCCTTTTGGTAGCCAGTCCGGCCCTGTATTCACCACTGTAAATGGTTCCAAATTTGAAGAGGGTTAATCGGTTAACCTTCATATTTATGAAAATGAAATTATTCCGAGACAAAGATGAATCAAATTAAACCAAACGAAATGAAAGCAGCACCTGTACACACATTATTGCTAATAAAAAATTCGATTAGTATTCGTACAGTCGTAGACAGAATAATTGAAAACAACGTCTCACTTTCGGTCTCAATTCTGGAAACTGCCAACGGCGAACAAGCCTTTGTTTATAACGATATACTATCTAAAATATTCAAATACACTCCAGTGTATTACATCAAAGATCGAAAATATTTTAAATTGTGCTCCACTTTAAAGATGAAAATGTATCCAGCTGTAACGAAGCAAGAAGGGCGATATGCTTATGCTCATAATTAATTTCGAATTGAAATTTAATTAGACGATTTTGTGATAATATTGACTTTAGTTGGTTTTTTGCGCCGCAACGAACTGAACCGATTTTCGGTATGACTAAATGACTATGATAGCGGAAGTACTACGACGAAGAGTACACCTCTATTGTGAATAAATTATTTATGAAATCATTGGCTTTTTCCATACCTGACGAGAATTATCAATTTCGGTTGTTTTAACACACGTCACAAATTTAAAGCAAATCGACGCACTTCTATGTAATACATTTATCCACTTCCCAATTATTATAATGCGTTCATCAAATACATTAAAGCTCTCATCATATGTGTATCATTTACTCAAGCATACAACGTCCACATGTTTTCTGGAATTAAATAATTTTCAAATTCTAATAAAATTACCGCCTGTTGCCATTACGGACGTGTCTGCTCCAAACTATGAAAATATAGACAGTGTCCCAGTGCAATTTCGATTAATGCTGTTTTCATAAATGTATGACGGAAAAAGGACGAATATAACGGCACAACTCCGTTACGGAACATACTATAAACAGTCATCATTGTGGCATTTCTCAAAATAATAAAAAACCATCAACGTGAACTAATAAAATTTCAAGCCTTAGGGACATCCTTCTCGTAAAGTCCGAATAACAAGTTACAAAGAATTATTATGTAAACACATGGATGGGTGCATACGATCAATCAAGGAAATAAAATATGAGAGAGCCTGAAATGTTTGGCGGTATACTGGAGAACGTTTTTTTGTTGGATGGAAAAATTGAAAAATAATATCTTGTTTAATAGAAGTTCTGCCTTTTCTGTTTATTCGTTACTCTTGATATTTTAAATAAGTATTTTCCTTCTTTAAAATATTCAGCCTGAATGGAAAGGGTTTCTCAATATGTTTAGTGTTATAAAAAATTTGATGACTGACGCATTTTCCAAAATTGTGTAACTTGAATGGAGTAATCAAATCCGTTCATAGGTATAAAACACTCGAATGAAATCCTTAAAATTTCGTCGGTCTATATCGGTCGAAAGGTGGGTTCTTATTGTAAATGTTGTAAAAATTGCAATGTGTTTGGGTTGATGAATAGCAATACCATCATTTGTTCGCTAAAGTTAAATAAATGAAGGAATTGAGATGAAAGGAATTATGACGAAGCCAGACCACAACATTTCTTTTGTGTTCACTGCAACGCTACTATTGAATCGTATAATAAACACCCTCACGTTTTAAAATACGTCAAAGTCCTTCCATCATAACAATTGCTTTTATTTTTATTTTAGTCATTGCAGTAACAGTCATTAAATGAAAATCGTAGGAAGATAAGTGTAGGCAAAAGATTTTGTTTATCTAGTGTCGAACTATCGCGACTTCGTCGCTCATTTCCGACACACTACCTACAAACAAAACGTTGTTTCCAACTTATGCTAAGAGGCTTTTTTTAGCAATCTCGATTCCGGAACTCGCCTTCGACTCGTGCCGGAAACCTCTCGTTCCTCTTAGCCTCTTAGCATACGTCAGGAAAAATACTTTTTTATAATACAAGTGTGAGAATACCTACTGTCGCATCTCAAAAAAACGGAAAAGGTATATATGCAACTGACAACTAAAATACGACCAATTTCTCAATGATTATCAATTGAAAGATTATGGCAAATGTCATTCATTTCGATACAAGTGTTGAAAAGTATGTCAAATATTGGTCAAATATATAGATTTTGATATTGTCATATTGTGGTTGTCAAAACAGTTCTTATTGTATACTGTACCCTCGCTGTGTTTGTTTCAAAAATGCCAGGGGTACTGCTGCAAGTATCTACCAAATATCGTCGTAGATATTTTTGACCTGTTATAGGCAGTAAAAAAAAACATTTTCTCCCTAGGTAAATAACTATTGTTCCGACTTTATCACCTTGAAATGCAGATAAAAATATGTGCAATCTTTTTACAAAAACGTATTGTACGGCCGTTGTTAGTACAATGGCATTATTCCCAATTAAATTACTTTAATACGTTTTGAAATTTACCTCTCTGTTCAATTCAAAATTCCTTCTCATAAAACCCCAGCTGGATTTTAATACTTCGTTAGGATATTCTCATTTTTTTGTTTTATTTGTGAAAAATGGCATAATTTGTCTTACATACAATACTCACAGCTTCTATTAATAACAAGATTTGTTTCTTAACATTATGTTTTGAACATTAACTTTGTCAAACCCCACGCAAAGGAATTTTATGTCGATAAAAACCATGACGGAGAAATAAGTAGCAGGTTGATCTAATTGAATGTTTTTTTTTTTTTTTTTTATCGGGAGGAAGTCATCAGTTGTTCCGTTGTTCGAAAAAAACGCATATATTCGTATCAATGATTCTACCTGTTATTTGAGAATACATGAACTTTTAAAATTCTAACTCTTTTGTATCATCATGTCTATTACATCTTTAAAAAAAAAATGGGAAAAGAATACGACCAAAAAAAGTTGGTTGACATGTACAAATCCTTAGCAATCAAGCATCTGAATAGGAAATAATAGAGGGCAAAATATCGGCAGTGTCATGTCATTTCTGTCAATACATTTTTTCTTGCTTGGTGTAAATTTGATGTAAATTTTGATTTTTCAAACATTAGCGACCTGAGTAGGTACTCGCCTTAAAAAAATTTCGTGACAAATGTCTGACAAAATGCTTGAATAATAGACCAATGGAAAAAGATTAAAAGATGTTGACATAAAATTTATGAACCATCCGTCATTTTTTTTTTTACATGCCCTATGCAAACCTGATGCAAACAAGACCTATGTTTGGAATTAAATTCTTAAAAATTCCATTAAAAACTTAAAAAATTCAAAATTTATTTCAGGAATTTTCCAGAAAAAATGGCTTTAACATTAGCTTTATATCGAGCATAAAATAGTATGAAGATGAAAAGTGGAATTTTCGTGTGAATTTTGTTGATCCAAGACGCAGCCGAGGTCAATAAACACACAAAAACGTGACTTTTAATTTTTATCCCGAGTTATGTAATGGATTTTACATATTGATGACGTCGAAAGTAGTGCTTGAAACATGAAAAGTACGGTTTTCAGCGCATGTAGAATGTGAAAGACTATTACAGAGACCTCATTTGTTTTATATCAACATTATTCATTAATTTTCCATGGGTCAATTTTTCAAGCATTTTTCACGAGCTCATCTTAAAGCCAGGCTACTGATCTAAACGATCGTTTTTCTGGCATTTTGCATATTCTCACGAATTGCGTATGTGTGTTGTGGAAAAATATTCAAATACCATACCTGTAGACTCACATTCAATGAATTCAACCGCATACTTTGAAAGCTGCACGTGGCAGCACGTTGTAAATAGTTTTGAATCAATATTTGCACTCGTTTTAGAGAAATATTTGTTGAGAGCAACCCGACTACTTATATTCACCGCCTAATGTAACACGTAGATACATTGTAATTAGGATGAGAACTCTTTGAATAAAGTTTAGTTCTGATTGTAAACTCAATACGAAAAGTCGCATTTATTATTTCCATCGCTAATACTCTGCCATCAGGTTATGGGTAGACCAGCAAATTAATTTATCGAAAAGTTAATTTGGAATTCAGTAAAGATGTCAAAGAAATCGGATTTCGAGGTGAAGAAGTTGCAAGGGTCGGACAATTACCATTATTGGAGATTCCAAATGCAAAATTATTTGGCGCTAAAAAAACTGCAAAAGTGCATAAAGCCGAAACCAAATTTACCAAATGTATCCAGCGAAAATGATCCCGAAAAATTAGTGGAGGCTCAATCAATTCTATCATTAAGTGTTGCTGATTCACTAATTTGCCATATACAGAATGCAAAAAGTGCACTAGAGATTTGGAACATTTTCCAGAGCCTGTATCAAGATAGCGGTCTATTGAGAAGAACCGGTTTGCTACGCGCGCTTATGTCGGTTCGCTTGGAGTCATACAATTCTATGCAAGCATATGTGGAAGAAATTATGGATATATCAAACCGACTCAACAGCATTGGATTTGAAATTGGCGATGAGTGGATTGCATCTATATTGCTAGCTGGATTATCAGACGAATATAAGCCATTTATCATGAGCATCGAGGGATCTGGTGCGAAAATTACAGCCGACACTATCAAACATAAATTGCTCGATTCGGAAGTTAATACAATGGGTGTTAATAGTTCTGAAAGCAACGCATTATACGCATCAAAAAGGCAATGGAAACCGAAGGTCGGCAGAAAAGAAGAGTTCATATGTTTTGCATGTGGAGAAAAAAATCACAAAGCAAGTGATTGTATGAAAGAGAGACAGAGTGATAAAAGGTCGTTCAATGTATCACAATTGAAAAACAATGAGTCATCAGCGTCATCGGCTCAATCATCGAAGCAAGGGACAACAGCAAAAGTTGTTCGGTCATCGGCATTTACAATGAAGAAGAAAGATCGAAGGAGACAGAATGATTGGTATATAGATAGCGGCAGTGGTCGTAACATGACACCATTCGCCGATATTGTCGTGGATAAAGTGAAAAGTGATATCAACAAAGTGGCAACAGCTGACAACTCGAATTTGGATGTTACAAGCATGGGAAAAGTCCATATAAACGTTTCAAGCAACAACATTGAAGTGAATGACTGCCTACATGTTCCGGATTTATCAGTTAATCTTTTGTCAGTGTCGCAAATAGTTAGCCGTGGAAACAAAGTTGTGTTCGATAAAAACGGTTGTTCAATCTTCAATAAGGATGGCGATATCGTTGCGCATTGTGAAGAAACCGATGGTGTGTACAAACTTCGTGCGTCAACGGTAACAAAAGGAATGTTTACAAATGCAAGCAACAATTTGGTGAAGTGGCATCGACGATTAGGTCATTTGAATTACCGGAGTATGTGCAACATGAGAGATGGTGCAGTGCATGGAATGTCGTTCAAGAGTGATGCAAACATTTTGAGATCCTGTGAGATATGCGCCATGGGTAAACAAAGTCGGCAACCTTTCAAAGAAAACAAGTGTGGAAGAAAAACGAATGAATTGTTGGACATGATTCATTCAGATTTGTGTGGAGATATGGAACAGATTTCCATTGGAGGAGCCAGATACTTTCTAACATTCATCGATGATTTCTCCCGTAAGACATTCATTTACTTCATTAAATCAAAGAGTGAAGTGCCAGCAAAATTCATTGAGTTTAAGTCGTGGGCGGAGAATCAATTTGGCCAAAAAATTAAAGTTTTTCGTACGGATAACGGTCTCGAATTCTGCAACCAGAAGATACAGAAAGTGTGTGTGGCAAATGGAATCCAACATCAAAGAACCGTCGTCTACACACCGCAACAAAATGGTGTAGCGGAAAGAATGAATCGAACGATCGTAGAACGTGCCCGATGTTTAATGTTTGACGCAGAATTGGATAAGTCATACTGGGCCGAAGCAGCGAATATGGCAGTGTTCCTCATCAATCGATCAGTGTGCTCAATTTTGGTCAATCAAACTCCCGAGGAGGTCTGGAGTGGCAAGAAAGTGGACCTGAGTGACCTGAAACTGTTTGGTTCGCCCGTTATGGTACACGTTCCGAAACAAAAACGAAAGAAATGGGACAGCAAGTCACACAAGCTAATTTTCGTTGGTTTGGATAGCAATTCAAAAGGCTATCGATGCATTGATCCAGCCACAAAGAAGCTCGTAATCAGCCGTGACGTTATATTTATGGCGAAGGTAAGAGATTCAATCACACAGTCAACTGAGGAATTTATTTCAGTGAGGGTCAATCGCGACAGTGAGGGCGAATTGTCTGAAGAAGAATTGGATTCTGATCAATCAGTTGTTACCATTAGAAATTTATCGAACGATCAAAGCCACATTACATCGGATGAGGAGGATCAATCGTTTGACGATGAATTGCGAGACCCGGACTATGAGCCAAACGACAGTGAACTAAACGATACGACGATGTATGTGCGTCAAGAACAATTCGACCGTAACATTTGTTCGTTGACATGTCAACCACCTGGTGTAGAGCCTATCACACTTTGTGATGCAATTTCGAGCAACGATTCGGATAAGTGGCGGTCCGCCATGAATGAAGAAATAAATTCATTGAACGATAACAACACCTGGAAATTGGTAGACCTTCCGCCAGATCGAAAACCGGTAAAGACAAAATGGGTTTTCAAACTCAAAAAAGATGAATCTGGTAATGTCGTTCGTCACAAGGCACGATTAGTTGCAAAAGGATGTTCGCAACGCTACGGCGTTGATTATCTGGAAACATATTCACCTGTTGTCCGTTACACGTCGCTACGATTTCTTGTTGCGTTGGCAGTGAAGAATGGGTTACGCATAGACCAAATGGATGCAGTAACTGCGTTTATGCAAGGCGATTTAACGGAAGAAATTTATTTGGAACAACCGGAGGGTTTCAACGACGGTTCAAGCCGAGTATGCAGATTGAATAAAGCGATAAATGGTCTAAAACAATCTGGAAGAGTTTGGAACATTAAGCTCGTCAACGCGCTAAAATCATTTGGGCTGAAGCAGTCGAAAATGGATCCTTGTGTTTTTTACACAGAAGCGCTCGATTTGTTGCTGGCAATTTGGGTTGACGATAATTTCATTTTTTGGAAGGACGAATCGATTTTGAAACAGTTGAAAGATTCTTTATGTTCAACGTTCAAAATGAAAGATTTGGGTCGAGCGACAAATTGTGTGGGAATCCGAATAACATACAATCAAAACAGCATTTGTTTGGACCAGTCAACATACATCGCTGAAGTTCTGAAACGATTTGGTATGGCGGATAGCAAGCCTGTGTCAACACCGAGCGATGTGAATCAAAAATTATCGATGAATGCAACATCCAACAATGAGGAGGATGAGAATATTACTGGAAAGGTACCATATCAGGAGCTTGTCGGATGTTTATTGTTTATTGCCCAAGGCACGAGACCGGATATAGCATTCGCTGTCAACGATGTTAGTCGTTTCAATCAAAATCATCGTGCCATACATTGGAAAGCGGTCAAACGAATTTTGCGCTACCTCCAAGGAACAATTGGATGTAAGCTTCGATATTCTAAAAATGGAAATCAAGATTTAGTTGGTTACACCGATTCGGACTGGGCATCAGACATTGATAAGAGACGTTCGTGCAGCGGAAATTTTTTCAAACTTTCCGGTGGTGCTGTTTCATGGTACAGTAAACGTCAGCAAACAGTAGCACTGTCAACGACCGAAGCGGAATATATGGCATTGGCGTCGAGTGTTCAAGAATCGATTTGGTTGAAACAATTTGGCTACGAGTTGGACAAAAGTTTTGGTGGGCCAGTCACATTGTTTTGCGACAACCAAAGTGCAATCGATTTAGCAAATTCTGATGGATACCGACAACGCACAAAACATATCGATATTCGTCATCATTATTTGCGTGAAAAAGTTGCTGATCGTACAGTGGTCATCAAGTACATTTCGACTGATAATATGGCTGCAGATAATCTCACCAAAGCGGTTAGTAAAGAAAAACATAATTTTTGCTCAGAGGAAATGGGGTTGTGGTTTTAAGATTTGCTAACTGATTTCCAGTCTAATTTCGTTTACATTTAATTTTTTTAATTCAGTTTAGTAATTTGCTGATAAATTTATTTTTCTAATTCTTTTGCCTAAATTTTGAATTACGCTTTGAACTAAAATTGCTATCTGAAATCTAATTAACAATCATAAAAAGTGAGGGTGTTGAGAGCAACCCGACTACTTATATTCACCGCCTAATGTAACACGTAGATACATTGTAATTAGGATGAGAACTCTTTGAATAAAGTTTAGTTCTGATTGTAAACTCAATACGAAAAGTCGCATTTATTATTTCCATCGCTAATACTCTGCCATCAATATTGAATTATGAAATTCCGCACAATAATTTTGGCAACTTACAAAACGAGCCAATTGTGTAAATCGGTGCACAAATTACCCACATCAATTCTTCCATCCACCCATCGTTATCTCTTCGGTATGCTTTCACATTTTGCGGCAGATTAACATGTTTTATGAAACATGTTTACATTAGAAATACTTGTGTATGTGAATGGGCCTCAGTGAATAAAATGCGAAAAGAATGGATTGAAGTTATAAACTATCCATGTACATACGTTACATTATGTTTGACAAAAGAGATAAACAAGAACTTAATTAATTTTACGACATGTTCGCATTTCAGTTTTATATTTTATCATAATTACTTCGCTTTGATGTAGACTACATACGTTAGGTAAAGTTTTGCGAAGGATATTTACATATTAGCGAAATAACAACCTATCTACCTCTAGCACAAACTTAAGCCATCAGGGATAAGGTAAATAATTTTATGTTGTTTTACTCTGAAGATGCAGTTGATCAACAAGAGAAGATATAGTTTCTGTTAAATTCCTATATCTGCGAACGTAATCTAAAACAATCCGATAATTTCTTGGAAGAATGACAGAACATAGCCAATACTCTCTAGAGCAAACAAACTATTTTGGAATTTCGTAGTCAGTCAAAATGTAGAATAGTGTTTGTAGAATACAAACAAATAAAGTGTGAATTTGACACTGAGAGCCGAGAGTTTGGTTGCTAGAGAGAGTATTGGTTCTGCACTAGGTAGACGATAGAGATATGTTTCCGATTTTGTTATAAATATAAAAACAAAAACGTTTTATCAATGTCGTTGCGCTGAATTATGTTTACAAATATAAATCTACACCTCCATCATCTCCCTCTGGGAAGACAATTCAGATAAAGAAATTCAATAAAAACAATTTCGAATTTTAATCATCTAAAAATAGATGAAGAAACAACAGCAGAAAAATTGTTGTGACTGCTACACAATATTGTCTCATCGTACGTTGTGTGGTGAAGTTCAGATTGAATTTGTTTCATGTAATAACATATTTTCACCTGAATGGAATTATTTAAAGTAATAATAAAGACTTAGCTATTTCATTGTGTTGAAATAATAAAAGAAAGTTACAGTACTGTCACCGTCAGGATTTATATATTAAGATGAATGACCAAGCAATTTAGAGAAAAAGAATTTTTGACAGAAAACTTTGTGAAAAATATAAACACTACGAAGGTTAGGTGTGATAAGCTGCTTTTCTCTACACCCGCTTCCAGTGAAATTTATTTTAAAAAGAAATCGTGATATTAAATCTGAGTCTTGGATCGCAGCAGGGGCGGACTAATTAAAAAAAAAGCCAATCGTGGAATCTATGTTACTCATTTGTAAAAAGGCCCAAAAAAATTTAAAACTTCAATAGGAAAATCCAAAGGACCCTTCGGGAATCGCCCGAATTCACAACATGACCAGCCCGGACCTGGCTCAGAGTCTTTGTATATTTTTGTCCTCAATTTTATAGATTAATCTAATAACTTATTATAAAACATAAGCTCAATTCCCCTCGGCGCTGATAAATTTCCAAGCTATCAGTGAAATTTACACCAGCCGTAGCTGGTTTTTGTGCGATTTCTAACTGACAGCTGACGGGAAATTCCAAGGGAAATTGATCAACACTTTTTCTCTTTTCTAATCATCCAATCATCAAATTCAATTTTTACGACTAATGCGGAGGTTGCTAAGAGAAATGATTATTTTCGGCACGTGTATTGTTTACTTGCGTGCAATGCTTAACATATTATTTGCAAAGCCATATAAAAACCATAATATGATTACCTAATCGATTGCTAAGTTCATATAAAAGGGCACTCTTATCCATCAGTCATTATTGACAAAATCAACAAATTTTCTCGCTTTCAATATCAATTAAATGATTAGAATGTGTGCGGTAAGTAAATACGAATAAGATGGTGGTAAATAGTCACATTCAATCAGGCTAAATATAAATTTTCTTTCGATGATTCTCATTAAGATGCCTATTAATAAGCATGTTATAGAATTACGAAAACGTATCATTGAACCCGATTCAACCCTTGTTTTTAAATGTTTTCTCGTTAAACGTGTCACTGTGAAACAAAAACCATGTTTGATCCAAAATGCTTTACGAATTTTTGGGTAATCAAATTACACCATTGACTGTTTAAGTTACAAGCAACAATATTACACCGTTGGGAGAAACACCCTAAAGTGACGACACATATAACAGCAGTGACAATAGTAACGAGGACGAGAACGGGGATGATAAAAAAACGCTATCACCTCTGGCACAAGTGGGCGCAGCCAATGAAAGTGTAAACCAGGTATGGTATATGGCGGACAATACCCGGAGGACATAAAAATTTGATTTTCGTACTTAAACGCACTCATTTTCATATTATTTTAACATAAAATGTGAGTGCGTTTAAGAAGAATTCGCCGATCGACCATACCTGTTCTAAACTTTCATTGGGCGCAGCCCGCGTTGACATATAATCATTGTGATTTTTATCCAATTTATCCATCGTTTTATATCCAGGCGGATCGAAAAGTCAGATGAAGTCAAAATAAAAATGTACAAAGATTTTCTTCCAAATACATCGCGAATGATATGCCCACAGTACTCTACATTTGAGAAACGTAAGGCACAACTGACTATTACCAAAGAAATTCAAGACTTTAGAGAAAAATTTGAGTGAAATTTCAGCATGAATTTGCTTCAGCTGATCCTCACCACAAATACAATCAAAAGTATTTATACGTCTTTATATGATTTGACCACTACCGCACGAGTGCGTGCAGCAGCTTTAACCGTATAAATAAGTATAAACAGTTCTAATTGTATGTGTGGATCAGCTGTATCAAATTCATGCTGAAATTTCTCCGCCTCCGACTGTACAATTAAAGTCAACCAAACTTATGCTTTAGCTGTTTCACCCGTTTTAGTTATACAAACACACTTCTTATAAGTCGTACAGCAGTGGTAGAAGCGTTTCGTTAACGTAAAAGTAGTGTGATCGTATGAGTAGAACAGCTGGTAACAGTGCTGAAGATAACTTAGACACAAATTTGGCTGTTGTCCTCGATGAAAAAAAATACAATTTTTTTGGTTCGTCGTCTGTTCTTCTTCGGAAAGATTTTACGGCATTTTGTGTATCCGTAACTTTTCGCACTAGGTATGCTCATGGTAACTAGCTATATTCTGGATCGTGCAAGACTATCATCATAGCTACGGTTTTGACCTTTAATTTTAAGTTAAAAATACCTCGGATACTTTAACCCATCTTCTTAGCAGATCTCCACTTTCCTTAGTGGCATAAAATTCTATTCATAGAAGCTACAAACAGTTTTCAGTGAAGTATAAGTAATAAATTTGTTTGTACACCACTGTTGAAGAGTCGTTGATGGTCACTTTATAACACTTTCAATGTTAAAACGAATTCCGTTCACTACGATAACTTGCTTTCAAGTATGTGCCTGCTGCATGAATTTAATTTACAATTTTCTTTGTAGTGAAACATATAATTAATTTGCTGTTATTTCGTCAAAGGATGAGACGGTTTCCATTCCAACTTGGGAGCACCAAGAGTAGATTTTTATTTCAGATTCAAACTTATCATCAACATCAAGTATTCCGAGTATTGTTTGTAATTACATATTTGTAGCTCCCATCAACATTTGCACAACCAATGCCATGCGAAGCTAATTTAATTTCGTTTGAAATTCAGTAAGTTTAGACAAGTTTCCGGATATTTTTTCATACAAGCAAGCGAAGGATAATGTTGCATGTGTGCACTTTACTGCACATCTTTCGTGTCTTTCTTTTGCATCAAATGATTTCATACTAATGGGGAAGAGTGGGATCCGGAAATGGAATAAAACTAAATAATGTTGATGTATGTCCTGTGTCTGCAGTTGAACTTACTAGTGCATAGCAAACAGATGGCGAATAGAGTGACAAGGTTTTTTTAGGCAGGGCCTATTTTCGAGAAATAAGAGATATAATCTGTGAACGTTCCTGTTCTGCAGTCTGTTATTGATTCCGCAAAAATATTTTTTTAAAGAAAAACGTTGCAGTACACATGAAGGATAAATTGAATTCAAGGAGAAAACATCTTTTGTCTACAATCTACAATCATCTGGTAGATAATTTGTTGTACTGCTGTGTTGCACAGCGCTATTGAAAATCTCATTGCCAGATAAGTTTCTTTGTGATTGTTTTTCGTTGCAAATATTGAATTACAAGAAATGGTTTTCTTCACTACATTTTAAGAAGTAATCAGATTCATTGAAAACCTTTTATTTTATCGTTACTTATCCATATTTTGTCGGATCGTCAAATTATTCTTTGTCACATCAATTTTTCTTATCATAATTCGACCAACCGACATAGTCTTACGTAACTTACGTTCGATTTTTTGTTAAACAAATGAAGGCCTAGATTTTTCATTCTAGATTTTTGTATATAAATAGGTTTATTGCAGCATTAGTACAGACTTTACCAAAAAAACTGCTGCACTTCTAGATTTTTGTTGAATAATCTCAAAATCTAGGTCAAGGAACATGTAATCCACAACTAATTCAACCAATGAGCAACGGAAAAAATACCATATGCTTCGTCCAATGAGTCAGTTTTTGTATAGTTTCTAATCGAAATAACTATCGTTAATGGTACATTGAATTTGAGAAAAGTTATTTATATCTCAAAAAGGACTCTAGTTAATATGCGTGGTTGCATCGAAAATAACTTGGTATACAATGGCCTCAATTCGAACATTGTAGCCTCAATGCTTGGCATAATAATGGAGGAAAGTTTTCGAAGAGGTATTCGGGCTATTGACACAATAATTCCAATTAAGTAGCTTGGAAGGAAATTAGTATGAAAATGTAGACGAGAGAGATAAACTGAAAATGACAAATATTGTCAACTGGAACATAAAAAGGCACTTAATTAACGATACAGTTGTTCGTATCAGCAGAATAAATGGTTAGTCTGTTGTAATCACCACACATTCAACAATTATCAAACATTTGATAACGCTAGTTGGAACATATTGTCACCCTCTTCGAATTGAGTATTACCATATCCACGATAATTAAACATAAACGCGATGAAAATCAACAAAGGAAATTTTCGGTTAACTTACTTTGATCTGGTTTTGCTGAGTAAGATTTCTACACGAAAAGACGGATTCTATTCCAATTTTCCGCAAACTGTTTTCACTAGTGGTTCAGCACTTTTCTCAACAAATAAAATCACAAGCAAACACACGACGAATAAATCCAAACGCCGTTATTCAACAAGTCTTTTCTCAACAGAATTTCAAAAATCCAATTTCTGTAACAGCAACAGTTTTCCAAATTTTATATACCGCAACACAATCTACAACTAACCAGCAATGTATGAAAAGCTTTCAACTTGATTATGAACGAAAAAAGCTAACGCAAGATCTTATATAGTGCAGCGAACAGAGATTATAGCACGTATAGAGACGGCGCATTGGGCCAATGAATGTCTAGCATTGCTTTCACAGTCATCATAATTGAAAACCTTCATACCATCAACAGCAACATCTTCATCATTTCTGCAAGAGTGGTTGTTTAGTACATTTTTTTTTTCGTGGAAAAATTCACACTTGAGAAAAATAATACGTTTTTTTCGAATATTAAGCTGCTGGAAATGACGTAGAAATAGACTCTCGTATAGTACACTGTTTTCGTGATTCCTAAATAATGTGAATGAAAATGAGCATTTCGCACGTGGGTTTCACGGGGGGTTAAATGGGACAAAATGGAAATATTAAAAATTTTCGATTATTATTACCATGAAATGCGTGGAAAGTAATTTTCAAATTTACCAACGCAGTTAAGGAAGCGAACAGAAAATAGTCCAATTCTTACTGCCGTGGAACAAATTCGAAATGGGAATATCTCATAACAATTTCATATATTCGCAATTGGGAATTGAGAACAATGCGGGAATGATTTGGTGGTTTCTCCGGGTGATTGTGGCCACTCGAAAATCAACATATCTACTTTCCTTAGTCATACAACATACAATACGTCTTTAAATTAGTTTGTATAATCTGAAGCTCAATTTCTCGCAAAGACGTTTTTTTATATCGAAAGTTATTTTAGCAAAGCTACAGCATCCCATAGAGTTCCCATATTTCAGTATAAAATCTTCATTTTTCAAAGTCATGTTGCTGACTGTAGTTAACATCGACAAACCACTTAACCCATGTTGGCCCGTAACTACTTGAACTCAGCTATCCAATGATACCATGGTCGGTCATGCTAGTGACGAGGCACAGACGAGAAAAACAGGTAAGAAATTTGCTATTTTCATATTTCGGTCACCTCTTACTGACGACACAGTGGCCGGGAAAAATTTTGAAAATGGTTTTGGATTCTAGGGTTCAATTCGTGTCTAGGCCATAAAAATGTTTCGTCATCGCTCTATTTTTTGTGAACCATCAACTTCACTGCTCTGACATTTCATAAGCTGCTGTGTGTACACACCCGTGACACTTGCGATAATTTTCATTTTCGCAGGGCCTTGCTAGTACAATGTCTTACGTAATTGTTTGGAGATTGTTATTTTGCCACAAAGGATTATAGCCCTTGCCTTCGACTTGGGCTACAAACCTTCTTTTCGGCAAAAAAGCTCCAAACAAGGACGTAATGTACTATTACGAAACGACCGTATTCAGCTGTGAAAATAAAGGTGTCTCTTTCGTAGTTTTCAGTATAAACTAGTTACTGAACGACATACTCTTCTGAGGCGCATCTACGGACGGATGCTTTTCATTTACGTTGATTTACCTGTGGCTTCATAAGAAATAAATTTGTTTGAAACAGTGACAAACCCCTCCAATGTTTCGAATTCTACTACGCACAGCATAACATTACAACCGACCTGATCTCACGAGCACTTATAACAAATAAATCAATGTACGCGATTTAAGAAACCATCAAATGCAAATTAGTACAAATTCGATGGGGACGTTGCTGTTTTTGCTGATTTAAAAAAAAATAAAATCGAAAAGTAATCTTCATACCTGCGTTGGGTGGTTTTTAATCAATTTCAATTTATGGATTGTGCGACATCGAACTTATATTGTACATGTGTGGACTCTTTTAAGGACTCTCATATATTGAACTTTCTGAAATTTCTACCTCATGCTCATTTTACCCATGTAAACGAGCAACAGTTATTCTTATTTGATACTCTTGATAGCTTACACGTAAGATTTGATTAAATAATAACAATATAATTAGAATTAGCGAAGCTACGGCGGTATATGCACTATGTGATTTTGAAAATGAATGGTTCTGAAAGCGATGAATGGAAAAGTTGTTCCTCTTAGTATGTGCAGACATAATGTGGATTACATATTCCGTCTGATTGAACGGTCTGATTTAAGTTACTGCTTTTGCTCTTGGTATCAGGAACACAAAGACTCCAAATAACACGCGATTAGGTTCATTAAACGATAGAATCCATACCAAACTGCACAAGTTAATTCAATTAATAAGTTTTGTTGTGTTTATTTACCTAATCTAAAGGATCAAAAGTATTTAATTTCAGCTACTAAAGGTATCCTAAAATAGCTATCTATAGATACCAAAGGAGTTTGGCTCGGTGAAAGTTATTGGTCGAGGGTTATAGAAAATCTTCCAGTATGTGGTTAGGCACAA
Organism: Bradysia coprophila; assembly: GCF_014529535.1. NCBI lineage: Eukaryota > Metazoa > Arthropoda > Insecta > Diptera > Sciaridae > Bradysia > Bradysia coprophila. The sequence continues at coordinate 8,131,514 of NW_023503501.1, read as the reverse complement.
TTTCTGCTTATTTTAGGCTTGGTTCAGTGCATGCACTCACAGGGCTTTTAGTTGGAAATTTTAATTCTGAGTATTCCGAAAAATTTCGTACAATTCGGAAAAAGTTCCGAAAAACTGAGAAATTCCGAATTAAAATTCCCAATAATAGTGTGCATGTATCCAATAATAATATTTTAAACTTACTTTGTACGTCCTTAATAGCGACTCATTGATTTGATTTAATTTGAAACTCAGCTGATACAAGACTGTTGTGATTCACTAAAGAGAAGTAAACGAAACAAACATCCTAATAAATTTTGAATTTTAATTTACGAGATCCGTTGAAAATACAGACAGGAAATGCCTTGTAAACAAAAATTCATATCACCGTCAGTAGGTTCCGTTCACCCACGTACAAAGACGTCATATACAGAAAATGTATTCACAATGTTATAATGTACTTGCAATATTACCGTGAAACGTTTATCGTTAATAATTAACGTGTACGTCATTATGTTTTCATTCAATTAAAGTTTGAAATAATCTAACGAACGTATGCCCGGCCTGGCCTGGGCTCCTTTAGTAATTTTAATTTAAAAATGTCAAAGAAAACGCTTCCATTGTCACTCAATCGTTACGCTTCACGACTCTGCACTGCATCAGATTCTGTAGTTAAATTGGAAAAACAGTAAGATTATCGAAAAGAACGTTTTGTGTTTGGAAAGGCAGCTAACTTTAATGTTTTTTCTAACAATTTTGTAGATTAGAAAAGGAACACTCAATTACAGATGTTGTCGAAAAAGTTAGGTAAGGCCGAAAACACACAAACAATCCTACTGTTTTTCATTGGTTTTCGAATTTTACAAATCGGATTACAATCGAAAAATGGAAATAGCAGTATAGTTGTAAATCTCAGCACCACACAATTGTTCATGTGTTCTCGCGTCTTACGATTTAAATAGTTTCTTCACTTAAAATAATTATTTGAAAATTTTCACTCGCTTCGCTCGCGTTGTAAGACATATGCCAAACATAGTACTTAACTTTTGGACTGTGATAGATTAATTGTGACGTCACTTCCAGCCAAATTTCATTCTTCAATGCAGGCTGAAATTGTAAAATTGCAAAAAAAAAATTGTAAAAAGTCAACAAACTTTTAAGGCACAGTCAAGAGTTTCTTTCCAGACTTTGTCAAAAAACGTGTAAATAAAGTACAAAAGAAAACGAATTGTCCAGGACGCGTTATCTTTAAAAATTCCGTTTCGTCCTGCTTATGTTAAAACTTCACTAGTTCACTACCATAATACTCCCATGAATTTTATGTTGAAAAATCTAGTACATTTCCTGCACATAATTACACCACCATTTTACGTCAGGAAGTTGGGACTAGTACTACAAAGACGACTTTGTGCAACACGGTTATACTATTTTAATTTTAGCATTCCCTTTGAATTGTACTCAGAATTATAATTTTGTGCATTGATTTTTAACCTTAATCAAAAACATAACTTATAAATTTGCAAAATTTGTATCCCACGTTGATTCATTGTGAAAGCGAACTATGAACAAAGTTCGAAGTTTCTTTCTGTTAGGCAAAAATAAGCTTCACGAGAGTTCAAACGTTCAATCAACCTGAATAAGAGTGCCCCCGAGCTGTAATATTGAAAACAAATTTACAAAACGTTTCATAACTCAAACAGCAAATAAAAAAAAGGAAATTATCTGCTGTATACAAACGACGTATCCACTAAACTGAAAGTCAAAAAATAAGAAAATAAAATAAACATCGACATTAACTGACAAATTTGCCTGTTCTTTTCAATACCTAAAAGCACCTTATTACATTCATTTGTTTCTATTTCAAGAAGCCGAAAATAACATACAAATAAGGGAAAAAAAGTCATTAATCGCTCGAAGCCAAAAGAAAAATACGCACAATTACTTCAATTGTATAAGCACCAAAATGTAACGGGCTCGAATCAACTAAATTTCCTAAATAAAAAAAGAAATCTCTGTACGGTAGGTTGTACGATACATTTTGTGTAAAGAATACAACATTGCAGTGAATCCTTCGCTGCGATTTAATTTAATATTTTGTACATTCTTAGCCTAATAAATTCCAAATTTAGTTCAAACAAAAGCCGAGACGGATTTAATTTTTTCTTTTATTTTTTATTGAAATGGAAACAGTTTTTTCTCCTTCATATAACCCAGGTCGACATGAATATACAATAAACGTGTGTCAAAAGCATTCAGGTAATTTTAAAAAATGGTTTTCGATTTAAAAAGTAATTAAGAAAAAAGGTTGTTCAATGAAACACCTACCTACTATTCGATTCTATTTCCTAGATTTAAACATTGTTAATTACGCCTACATTTATTCGACACAACTATAGCCACTCAATTTTCCTATTTTATTTCAATGGTCAAAATACTCTCAGTATTACTGCAAACTCTCCAGAACGGCTGCATCAAGGTGCTATTTCGACTGCACAAGAGAACCTATCTCGACAGCATACTTCCGCTCGGGCAGCTGGCTGTTGTTGATCGAGTTACGCATCTCCACAAAATGATTAAAATGATGACAAAACATAGCTTTGACATTAGGCGCAACTGTTTCGTTTATCAAAGCTCGTCGAGAAGAATGAGTCAAATCTATAATTCGCATCATCCTTCTCTCCGACAGTCAATCAACGAGTACAATAGACCCAACTACGAGCTGCGACAGTACAATAACATTGAGGTTTTTCGATCAAAGGTGGTGCTTCTCTCTTTTTTTGTCAAACCTAATTAATCTCATATGACCTGTGATATCATCATCAAATAAGCGTATTCTATTATTTTTAAACTTTTTATTTACCTTGACGTTATAATCTTTCTATATTAAGTAAAATTTGGTAATCTGAGCCCTATTTTGTACTTCACACTAGTATCAAAAGAAGTGACAATAAAGAACAATCCCAACAAAAATCTCTTCGAGAAAAGTGTGACGCAGTCTTTGAAATACAATTTCTAAAATGAATGATATCGCTAGAGTTGACGCTTTCAGCTTCGTTACGCAAAAATTAAATTTTACACCCAATTTTAGTTCAAACAAGCTGGCTTAGTTTTTCTCATCATCTGCCAAATAATTTTTACCAAAAAGAAATTTGACTGGAAACAACCAAAATTTTACCAAAAAAATCTGCGTCGCAAAGTGGCAAATGTTCAGGAACAGATCAGCAAGAAAATTTATCTGCCGCATGCGACGCAGATTTTTTTGGTAAAATTTTGGTTGTTTCCAGTCAAATTTTTTTTTGGTAAAAATTATTTGGCAGATGATGAGAAAAACTAAGCCAGCTTGTTTGAACTAAAATTGGGTGTAAAATTTAATTTTTGCGTAACGAAGCTGAAAGCGTCAACTCTAGCGATATCATTCATTTTAGAAATTGTATTTCAAAGACTGCGTCACACTTTTCTCGAAGAGATTTTTGTTGGGACATCAGTCGTTTTAGAAGTGTAGTCAACACTGCTTTTTATAACAGTTTACAGTTTTAATTCAAAAATTTTACGAAAATCGAAAATTTGACGAAATTGGAAAATTTGACGAAATTTGACGAAATTCGAAAATTTGACGAAATTTGAAAATTTGACGAAATTCGAAAATTTGTCGAAATTTGACGAAATTTGAAAATTTGATGAAATTGGAAAATTTGACGAAATTTGACGAAATTCGAAAATTTGACGATATTCGAAAATTTGACGAAATTTGACGAAATTCAAAAATTTGACGAAATTTGAAGATTTGACGAAATTCGAAAATTTGACGAAATTCGAAAATTTGACGAAATTTGAAAATTTGACGAAATTCGAAAATTTGACGAAATTCGAAAATTTGAAAATTTGACGAAAGTAATTCTATATCTGCCACCATTCAAGAAATATCTCCAAAACCCCAAATGACCCACCCATTTCCAACTTTCGACATTTTTCACATATGTCCCTCTGTTCTACTCGTAAAACTCTGAGACTTTGCCGAAGAAAGTAATTCTCTATCTCTCATAACCAAAAAAAATATTAGTCCTTTCATCCTACGCTCGAGTAGCTCAAAATATGGTCACTCTAATCACTCTAGCTCAAACGAATCTGCCCCGATTTTTTTAATTATTTTTTTGTTCGAATCGTGTTACGAATACCTTTCATTTGATGGGTCGCATGCCTCTGTAGGTTTCAATACAGCTAAGCTACACCCGAAAACGCGTTCCCGACCCTCGAAAACCACACTCAGAAACCACTTCGAGGTCAATAAAACAAAATTCTGGTTTTTCCTGGGGTAATGGCGTATCACATTTTCATTTTTATGCCCACCCTGAGGTTCCTGCAAAATTTCATGGAGATTGGCTCACTAGTTTCCGAGATCGACCGTCGATAGATAGACAGATAGACAGATAGACAGATAGATAGATAGACAGATAGATAGAAACATACAGAGTAAGTTGAAAGATTTTGATTGTTTGGAAAACGTTAATTTGGTACATTTTCTATCAAAATGACCAACTTCAAAACGATGTATCTCCGGCAATTTTAAAGTTACAAAGTCGAGTGATAGCTCGTTTTGCTCGTATTTGAAGCGCGAATAAGATAGAATAGGATTTGTGGTGATACAGGCCAAAGGAAAGAATCTTAAATTCTCGCCTATATATAGTTGCCGCGTCTCAAAAAAAATTCTTCGTTCTTTTTTTGGAAGTTAGACTGCGTCAAGTCCTCCGCTATCGCTCCGGACATGATTTAAAAAAAATAGAATAAGTATTATTACAGATCAGTGAACAAGACCAATGCTGTCGATTAGCGCCTCGATCTATGCTACCATTTTGACTCTGTTGCCTAATACTCTGATTTCTACAAAGTCATGTTTGATTTTTCACTCCTTGACTAATGTTCAAGGTTGCTAAAATAAAGAGAAAAAATCACGAAATTTCAATTGAAGGATTAAAAGAACAAATAAAAATTTCGCAAACATGACAATACAACATGAGTCTAAAAAAAAAGAATTATTTGAGCTTCTTTTTAGTCATGGTAACGTTTAAAATTGACTGAATTACAGAAAACAATAGGTGAGTGAAATTGTTGAATAATATGTTGTTCACGTATCGTACTTATTCATACATGACACCTAATTATGCAGTTATTCAGTTACTAGAAATGTAATTAAAATTCGTTATGTAGACTAATTTCATATTTTAGTTTTAGCTAGACGAGTTAGAAAAAAAACATAAGACGTTTAATGACTAGACACGCTTTATAGCTGCATAAAATTCCACATACATCCTTCCAGTGAGCTGCGGGAAAAAGCGGGATATTATATTCTACCGATAAATTAATTCAAAACTTTGTACCGTTCTCCCGTTGCCTTTGTTTATTGCAACGAAAATGAAATTACAAAAATTACAATTACAAAAGCTCACTTAAACTCGAAAGTATTTACAAAGCAAATCAGAATGAAAATGAACACAAATTAAAATGCTGAGAAATATCGTCGTCGTTCCTCGAAGAAAATCGGGTCCAGAAGTCAATTGCTAAAAACCTGAAGTAACCTGAAGTAACACTCATGGGAACTTTCTGGTTTTCTTTAGAAAAATAGCCAGGCATGCAGGGCTGTTCGCAAAATTAATATCGAAAAGGTATTTATTGAGCCCGCAGTGGTTTGTGATGGCTTCCACGACATTTTTGATGTTTGTCCTACTGAGGTTCAACAATGTCTCGCTTACTTCTTTTGATGGTGCATTACAGAACAGTTTAGTGTGTCTGGCCTCTTCGTAATCTTTTCATTTGGTGAGATGTTCATTACGCACCAATTTCTTTAACTATAGCTTTTCTCGCAGTAGTAGAGACACCAAACATGGGTTCTGGGCCAATAAAGTTCGCAGCAGCTCCCAGGTTTGCCAATCTGTCCACTTTTTTCATTGCCTGAGATGCCGCAATGACCAGGAACTGGACTGGCTGTCGGTGCAAATGCACCTTCTTGTCGGACACAATACCAACCAGCTCATCGCATAGTTTAGAAATGGTGGAGAGTTCCGCTGGAATACGGATGAAAGTGAAAACTTAACTACCTAATATCTCCGGAACGAAAGGTTCTAATGACACCAATCATCCTATTTCCTAGAACTCGATAAAAACTAGCAAATAGGACTAAATTTGGCATAGTTAGGTTGCGTGATCTCGCAAATTTCATTCAAACTATCCATTTCCCCCATGAATTTACCGATTTTAACTTGCGATAATTCGGTTGAAAGTTCTAGGAAATAGGATAACATTTGTGTATTCCGCTTGAGTTGCAGCGCTACATAAAACGTTACAACAAATGGAAAGGGAAACAAATTCCTAAGAATTGTCCTTGACTAAAAAACATTCTTCTTGATGAAAGAAGAGCACTACATACAAATATAAACCTTTCACGTTCAGCTCCACTGGAGACACTCCAGTACACATAAGGTTGAAGGAATTATAATAAATTACGAAAATATTGGTCTAAAAGGTGGTTTTCTTGGCCCATTCCCGCAGCTACCAGTAACACATAGGTGGAAGGGTTGTATACATTTTTTTGTTGCTTGCAGCATGCCCACCAGGCATAAGAGGCTGCTAAATTATGCACACAACATAGCAAAATTAATTGAATAAGAATCCGAAGCGACAATAAACAAACTATTCTTCGGAAGGGAAACGAAACATGTATGAAATTTATAATGCATTCAAGTGAATCATAAATATTTATTGAAAAATATATAAAAAAGCGCAGAGTTCTCTGCGTGTAAAATATATATCGAAAACGAAATATAAATAATATTAAATCATTATATTCCGTTGAATAATTTCATAAATTTCCATTTTTCCATTATAATAATGATGTACCTTCAACATTCAGCAGAATATACTACACGATAGTAGGTTGCGTCGTCTAACACATCGTCGTCGTCCACACGAAATTATTATTTTTCATATAAATAATAAAAAAATGTAGTGAAATTTCCGTCAAGACTGGCAAAGAAAGTAAATCAATTTTTCTGCAACGTGTTGCGCTACCACATATGATTGGAAAGAATATTTTTTTAATATACTAAGAGAAGAGGCGTTGTGTAATCCGCATATTAAGATTTATTGTAAAATAACCGTTTTTGGTTGGAAATCTGGAGCAACAGGTGGATTACACTGTTTCATTGAATAATATTTTTCCATGCCAACCGGGAAATAACCACTACGTCCCACTTATACGGACATATGAAGTTGTTTCATAGGAAAGAGTAGATTACGTCTCTGTTTAGAACTTTTTATTTTGCCGAGTGTTGCTTGTGCAACTCGAGCCCAATGCGAGGGATGTGTTAGAGAGTGTGTTATTTTAACACTGTAAGAAGGGTTTCTTTTTAGGTATTTGGTTCTGCAAGATTCGTAAAAATTCTTAAATTTTTGGATTTCTAAAAATTCACTGCGTTACCAGTCATAAGAAATCTCACTTTGTTGACTTGAAAAGTGTCGTGAAGTCGCCAACTCGAAAACAGGCTAAATAGTCAGAACACTCATATGAAGTCTTCACGCTTTTCATATTTTATTTGGCTTTGATAAAAGGAACGTAAATAAAATGTTTTTAGAAGACAAATTTATGAAAATGAAAACTGACTTTCTTTGATTACTCTATTTTCGAGTTGCCGACTTCACGACAATTTTCAAGTCAACAAAGTGATTTTTTTCAAATGAAATATATTGAGTGGGTATCGTTAGAAAATTATGACCTCTGACTATAAGATAAAAATTAGCTTCGATCAAAATATGTCCTTTCACTGAACTTTTGTGACAAAACGGTCTCAAAGAGGTGTATGAAAATTCATGAAATGAAAAATTTTGTATGGAGAAGGAACTGGTCCGATTTTACTGAATACTGTTCTGAGCTCCAAATAGGTCCCTGAATCGATGTGCGTTCTTAGTTTTTGGTTTTTGGGATGCTAGTTTTTCCCGGCTTTTATTTTGATTCCTCGTAAAGACAACGTACACTCGATGAGGGTACATCTCTCTGTATTAATATTCGAGGAATGTATTCCATGTTGTGCAAAACTCTTTGCAAAGGGACGATATGGTCGCCGTGTCGGGTCGTTGTGCTATTCAGTAGTGTGTCATAATCTGGACAAGCTGTCATCTTACCTTTTGCACCGAAGGCCCTCTTCTCAAAGGTGGCTGGTTCGTCAGTCTAATTTGGAAGTAAGGGCTTTTGGGCTAAATAGTGGTAAAGTTTGGTGGTTGACCTTTTGGTGGCGCGCTGCTGAGTGACGCTTCTGCCTGGCTCGGCTTTCATATTGTCCCACTGCAGAGAAAGTTTACGTTCGAACGGGCTAGTCTTATAAAATATGAGACTGGACCAGGTCAATGTCGAGCGGAATGTAAATCACAGGCTTTATCAATCCCAATGACAAGGACTGTGATTCGGGCGACAATGTTGCCTTACTCGCTGTCATTAGTGTAAGGTCTAAGGGGTGAGATACAGCTGTCCTCCCAGTGGCTTTCTAGAATTTACAGTCTAATGAAACGAGGTTGACGCCAGTCACTCTTTGCTTTCTGCCCTAAGGATTAGCTATCATCCTGGTACCTAATCATAGGGATCAGTTTGCTCGCCTGGAGTGATTCGTGTAGAGCGTAAGGCAATAGGTTGAGAAGGAGATGAGGTCCTGAAAAGGGCTTCAAGATTTTCATGATGACAGGGTAGCACAAAGGATCCCATGATCTGTGTGCATTGATCAGAAATGATCACCCTAACTGATTAAATCTAAATCTAGTTTTTGGGTGCATTTCGGAAAAACTTCTTTTCTGTTGAGGAGGGGTGTGGTAGATTTCAAATCTTGTGCTTCAATTTTTTTAACATGCATTTTACTATATAAAATGTGTATGTTACCCAGAGCTTGTCATTATTTTTGTCGCCGTTATCGATAACAGATGAATAGCCGTATGTGACTGGTTGATTTGGTTTATTGTAGTATTTAGTTGTTAGTTCCCTACCTTGTAAAAAGACTAAAAGTGTGTTCAGCTTGAAAATCTTTAGAAAATCTGTTGTCTGATACAAAAACGAAATTATCTCGCTGTCTGTATATATACAATACATGTATAATGTACATAAAAGACGAAATTGTATAACACTGTGTCCACACACCGTGTACTCTTTAACATAATATTATTTATTCTGCAAAAAAACAAAAGCTTTTCCCGTTATCCGATTTTCGTATTAGTGATGAGTAATCCAATTTTATTTCATCCACTCAAAAACCGAAAGACCGTAAAAATGGAGCGAATGTGGTCACATATAAAGTCGCACGAATATGATGAATTGGTGAAAATAATAGTCTAACTTTGGACGACCCATATATATAAAATAAAAATGTTGATAATAATACGCTGGTGAAACAAGTTGCCTTTCAAAAGAAAATCAACTTCTGATAGAATGTATTGAAAATGATGTGGTGTGTGGGTGTTTCGGGTAAATTTATATTTTGCATCCGATTCGAATGAGGTAGGTAGAAAACGGTTCAACTGGTAACTTTTAACATTCCGTGTGTCAGGGCCGCATTACTATTTCCGCAATCTCATCAAGGACTAACAACAGCACCATTTTTAGTGCTGTCCTACATTAGGGTTTTTGGAATATCCTTAATATATCTAGAGTTTTGATCTTTAAAATTCAAGAAGCCACATGAATGTGAGAATAGCATTCACACAAAAATAGTTATTTGCTTACCGAGGGAAGGCAATAGGAATATCCAACAATAGCGAATTTTGTGGCTAGAGCATATTTCGTATTTCCTCGAGGTGAGCATCAAGTTTTTCATATGTATCAGGTGTCACCTACAGTTTTTCCCCACGAAAACCATTTTTGAAAACCCAAACAAAGTGACAGTTCAAATGAGAAAGTTCGATTTTCTCCACACGAAAGAGAAAAAGCTCAGCCATTTTGTCACCTAGAAATGTCAATCGACCAGTCGTCAACAAAACACAATTTTCTCATTGCCCATTGAGGGGAGAAAATAAGGGACAATGTGAAAATAACTGTGTGTAACATGGTTATGGTGTGCGGGGTGAATTGCCTTATTTTATCGACACAAAATCCACTCCACGCCAAACAAGTAAATTCTGTATTTTACATAGTTAAGCGCTATCACGCATAGTATTTTAACTTTAGATTCTGACGCATATGAACGTTGTTGTCAATATAATTAGCCTAGCTAATAAAGGTCGTATTTAGGCCGTTTCTCTATTTTAATTTTATTATTGGTGAATACATATTATTGGTGAGTACATAACCATAATATGTACGCATTGATGTATGTTAATACAGGCGTATTCCTAACAGGAGCTTAAATTTTACACAACTAGTGTAAAATATGTGCATAAATCGATTCCCATATAAAAGGAAAAGAACTATTCGCTCGGACCAACGTTATCTACACATAAAATTAATTTTTACGTGAATGTTTTGCAATTTGTTGTTGTTGTTTGACGGATAAACTCAAAAACCTGAAAACGAGTAAAGTTCTATTCACGATTTCGGCTCGGATTGGTATGCGTCACACTAGAAGTACTTTTTTCACGATCTGTCCTATTGGTAGCAGTGGTAGCGGTAGTAGCAAATTATTTCCCAACGAATGGAACAAATGATGGAAATGGTGCTCTTTGTGTGAAATTCGATCCGATGCGTAAACACGCAAGAATCCATTTCCATCGTTTGTTACCGCATCCCAATCTCATTAACTGATAAGGTTCTTTTAATAAAAAAGCTTGGCTTACTCTACCTCACGTTCTTGAGTACATAATATTTTTACTCCATTTAGCCCCCGGGAAATGAGTAATTATTTCATTGACATTTACGTCAAAACTCATTTTCCGGGGCTTAGTGAGTAATATTTTACATAACCAGTGATAAAACGATGGAAAGTAGAGTTTTCGTGTGAATTTTGTTCATCCGTAATCCGAGGCGAAGCTTAATAAACTCACGAAAACGAGACTTTTCATTTTTATCCCGAGTTAATGCAATGGATTTTAACATACTGAGGACATTGAAATAAGTACTTTAAACATGAAAAGTACGATTTTCGACGCATGTAGGATATAAAATCATTTACGTAATTGTTTGGAACTTTGTATTTTGTCTTGTGAGGTTGTCCTTCGCCTTCGACCTCCAGCTGTTGAAAACAACAAATTTCCAAACTATAAAATTTTTCTGTTATTGCACCTCCAGTGCTTTATCAGCTTAACCAGTTCAAGGAAATAAATTGATGAACTCCCTTAGATATTAGATTAATCCGACTCTGTTCCGGCACGAATGCTTTTCTGCCACATACTACATTATTATGTTCTATTAAAAAAGTTTACTTCGAACAAATTCAGTTAATTTTGAATTTAGTAATGATTCTGCTTGACTAAATTCTTTGCAAATATAATTGCTGTGGGATTCGAATATAGTGCTGGCTTAACTATTTCGATTATATATTTGATTTAAAACATAGCACGCGAAAAGTCAGGGGGAAATGATGGTAAATAAAAGCTGAATACAAACTTTATTTACTCGGTAATGTTTTATTATGTATGTCGCATTTTTCTATTTCAATTGTAAATTTGTTTATTCGCTTCTACTTCCTGCCCATTCCGGTCGAATTCCGCTAAATTAAATTTGCGATGTAAAGCATCATGTAGGTTTTATTTAAAAAAAAAAATCTTCTTCCTTCACAGCCATTATTTGTCATCAAATTATTAACTACAATGGAACATTTGTTGAAATTCTCATAAACGGAATTAATTGCTGCGTCAGAAAATATTTATTTTTTAAAACAAAACGAACCAAAAAAAAAGTTGTGTGAAAATGGCTTTTGCCAGCACATAATAGTAGCAATAAAACAATAAAATTGTAATCAACATTTTCCGTCTAATTTGTTTTTCGATACAGAAAACGATATCGATAAATTGGTGTTATGTGTGACACAAACGGGAGCAACAACTACTGTTTAATATATGACGACACCTCATATAAATATTATAAATTACTAATATCTATGTGGGATAAAAGCTTTCGAACTGTATCGCCGATGCAATAAAACATCAATTCGGTTTGTTAAATACGAATTATATTTATTTGCTTGCGTATTAAGGGAATGCGGGTACGAATGTTAGCTGGCGTTTTTAGTTTAATTTAACCGGATTTGGAGTATTCATGTTTCAGAGCCATTTTACTTTCGAATGTCGATTTGCAAGTGATTTTTTTTTAGTGTCTATCGCTTTTATCATCCAACAACGTCCGTAGTCATATAGATTACAGGGGCTGTATTATATGAGTTGCATGACGCTTACGACGCTTACATCGTGACTCGTAAACCATGTCTCGAGTATGTTAAAATACAATTTATTTACATTTAATGTCCTAAGTGAAACTGTGTTTTGGCTTCACATCTCCGATTCCAGCATCTGTATTCATACGAACATTGTTCGATGTTCGATGAATTCATTTACTCCATTTTTCACAGACATATCCTTAAAAGTTATCCAAGTTATCTTACAGGTGACTGTAACATTATAGTAATGTTTCAAATTTCGATCACGTAATTCGGCGAGTTATTCAAATCACATTCAATCGAAGGGATATTATTTATGTGTGTCATTCATAGTGTATCTGCACCGTTGGAAATCTTTATTAATGAAATGCAATTTTTCCATGTAAATGCTGCAAATTTTTTTTCCCTATCTTCATTTACATTTGAATGAAATTTTGATCGATAAATTTTTCGATTCATCCTGAAATCAGAATTCAATTTTTTCTATTATTGTGGATTTGAAGATGGGGAAGTTTTCATATTGAGTTTCCAGAAATCTCATTGACGTATTGAATACAATTTGATGGAAGAGATCGTCCAGAAAGACGGTGTACTTTTTAGCGGGAGGAATAAATACAGCCAACTCAATTATGTTAGCAATTTTTATGCGACTTCTTGTTTTTATTCGTTCCACACCATCTACATTGTAATATTTATGTTAATACGGTTCGCATTGACTTTCAGACTTACTGTTTCTATGAGCACGCGTAGAGAGCGAGACAACTGGATACACATCATACAGGTGTGTAATTTATTGATGGTAGTGTAGAACTGTTGCAAAGTGCTTCTAATGACAGCTGTCAACTGTATTTAGAGTAGCACTCTGCACTCATCCGTTGAAGTGCGTTGATTGAACACATAAATTTTTTGTTAACAAAATTGAGTCAAGTGTAACAGCAAACAGCTGTTACTTTATTTCAGACTATGGGAAAGAGTGTTGACATAGCAGCTCTCTAGCACCGACACAACACACAAAATTATGTCAAATAGAGGACCTAGACCACTCTTTTTTTATACCAAGAAGTCCTCTATTCGACACAATGCTTAATATTGAGAAATGTCTCACTGAATTTCACCAAATGTCACTGAAAACTTTACTAAATTTAGTGAGTTTTACTAAATTTCACCAAATTGCATCGAAAAATTCAGTCAATTTTTCATTGAAATTTGGTGAAATTTAGTGAAACCCTCCTTATGATTTGATTTGACATAATGTTTGTGTTTTGCCTGTGCTAGAAAGCTGCTGCGGCTATTGAAAATGTTTACGAAAACGCCTGCATGCTTTTTGGATTCACCCCAAAGATTCATCTTCGATCTCTATTTTTTTTTTCATCGAATTAATTAATTCTGATAATTTATGAGAAATTCCCTGCAGTTCAAAGGTAAGCATTGACATGAATATTCATCATCGTTCATAAACGAAGTCAATGTTGTTTTGAAGTTTTGCAATGTAAAGTATAGGTATACACGACTTATCATTTTCTTTAGTAAAAGTTTGTCTTATTTAAATGTTATCATAATACATCTATCGTTGAGAAAATGGTACCGTCATTGTCGTAACATGAGTACGGCACGCTTTTAAAATTAATTGGAAAGGGAAGTTCTGTCGGCTAAGTGAAAAGACTTATGCAAAAGAAAACTAAAAATTGAATAGCCAAGTTTGAAGGAAATTCTAGTCTCGGACACATCCCCCGTTATATTCAAATGTTTCCTTTAATGTATACTTAAATTGTGAAAATAGCCCGGACGAGGTACATAAGTTAAGTGCGTACGTAGGTGTGGAAAATAAAATCTCCTGCGAATTTTACAGTACTTTTTCAATCAATTTTCTTTATGGTAACAACCGAATTAATATTGTTTCGACGTCTTACCAGGTAACGTAATAAGTTCTTATCTAACCAACTAACTGACTAACTTTAAAAATCCTTTGATCCTTTTTAAAATATTCAACAAATTAATTTGAAAGGAAATCAATATAACCTGCTCTAGTGTATCTACCGCTACCGCATGCATATATATGTAAATCCATGTATTATCCTGAACAAAATTTGTTTGATAATAGCTTCGACAGTCAAATTTAATTAATTTATAATTTCGTGTTGTACTTTCGTTTATAGAATGTTATTGCACACCGATTATCAATAGCATTTTAATCAGATCGATGGATTGAAATTTATATGTATTAACAACCCATAGCGAGAATCGGATCGAATTAGAATTTTTAATGATAATTGAAAGTTTGTTTAATTAATTCAGTAATGATTACGGTTTAACAGTGTGTTGGATGTGTAGATATTTGTTGATAAAATGTTTTTGAATTTTTAGTGCAACCTCTGGTGTGTCGCAACTGAATAAATTTATGGTTGCAATACAAACGAAAATGCGAAAAGCTTTGACCCAATTTTCAGTTGTTTTTTTTTCAACAATTTAATTTTAACGGAACAATCAATCAACATCAAGAATTTAGCGTACAAGGACTCGCTTGACGTGAAGACACTAACTGGTGGAAAAGTCCACTTTCTTCCCAAGACGAAACGAAACGTGCTCGTTAGTGTTCCAGCACTGAAAGATGTCAGAAAGACCAGTTTGAAACATTGAGACCAATCTGCACGGATGGTCTTAATTTTATCAATGAAATGTAACAAAAAACAAAGTCGTAGCTGGGGAGCTGGGAGAGCCGTTAGAGAGAATGTTTATACAAAGATTAAGTGTTGCAGTCCAAAGTCATAATGCAGGTTGTGTTAATGGCACAGTTCCTGCTGGAGAAGCGTTGGACGAAATATTTAATTTGTATGTTGTTCGTTTCTTTCAGCATTTATGTTGGAGTCTGAGAACTTTAATTAAAATTATTTAATTTTTATGTCAGATCTGTGATAACCTGGTCAGATTACCTGACACTGGACTCATTTTTTCAGCTTTCAGTTTTAGGTCCGGCTACAGGTTGTTTGAAAAGATATCTGAATCGGACCTGAAAACTGTTCGATTTGTGGTTCCACATCAGGTCAAACGTGATCTGTTTCGACATTCGACCCTTAGCCTCGCCCTTAGCTTCAAGTACTAAGCAATCACCCTGTCAATGTTATACAAATAACAACGGTCCTAGTGAATGAGTGTTTTACCTCGTTTAGTTCTTATGCTCTGTGCTCGAATTACAATCATGTTTTATTTCGATACTAAACACTAAAAGTCAAAGACCTGACCTGACCGTCACTGATTGATAACATAGAAATTCAATTTAAACGCAATCGATTTTAAGGTGCCGAATAATATAAACTGATACAACAACCCATCGGGCATTGTGTGGTGTAACTATGTAGAGACAAAGATATGTACAAACGAATAAATAAAATGCAAGAAAATTAAAAATGTTAATTTGGAAAAGAAATTTATTCAACAATTGCTCAGTGTAGTTCACTAAAATTTCCGTATTTGCGTTTAGTCGTCGATTACGGTTTCTTGTAGAACGTTGGTTGAAGCGTCCTTTTTTAACGTACAAGGCTTCCAGTGTTAGAGGGAGTTACAAATGCCCATTTAATTGTGAGGAACCACTTATAGATGCAGATTAAGTAAATCTAACTGTTGACTTAACGGACGGAAACAAAATTTTAACGTGAGAAAAAAGTGTTGAGAAATTATGCCCAACTCATCAGGAATGTCTTCGAGACATTTGGATAACCGTGCTAATGGATACAGTGAGTTGTTAGACGAAATTACTGGTAATATCGATAATACAAGAAAATAAAACAACAACTACGGAGTGATTATTTGACCGCGCGGGCGAATAGCCAATCCTTGAAGTGAAGACTACTTAACCACACGGTCAAACGACATTTTTTTTTGTAGACTATTTGACAGTGCGGTCGAATAGCCAGTTCTTTTTTTTGTAGATTTTTGTTTATTTTGACTGCTCCCCTCGTGAAATCATTTGAAAAAACTGAACTACTGTTTAACCAAGAAATTAGTTAATTGATCATGATTTGCAAGAGGCTCTGATTCTTATGTTTAGTCGCTGACACCCCACGATCACGATCTTATATAATCGTGGGTTGTGCTGGTTCCCAAAGCGCAACGCCCTCTGCACTCGCTTTAATTATTGAATTGAAATTCAAGAACTCATAATTCAACTTTCGATGAAATCAAAAGGATCCGTGAAATAAGTTGCAAAGCGGCAACATACCGCCAATCACGATCAAATACACCCTACGGATTACCATACAAATTGTCGGTGCTGAGAAAAGGGATGAAAGACAATGTCAAAATTTCGTCCTTACTTAATTCTAACGTCTACATTAACTCAGCCCTCTAACCAGTAAACATTTCTATTTATTTGTTATGACAATCTAATTGGTAAATTAATGGGATTATTAATTAGCTTGTAAGTTATTCATTGTTTAATTGCTTGTTTAATTAGAACAATTAGAATTTTCGTTGTATAACACAAATGTGCAATATGAAAAGAATTGATTGCCAATTTGAGAACCAGATTTTGTTAAACGAAAACCTTATATGTCGTAGATGTAGGAAAGTGCTGTATCGTGGAATACAGAGAATCTTATTTTAATTAATTTTGTTCATCATACAGTCAAAGGCAGTGAAATTTCAGCATGAATTTCCTTCAGTTCTTTGTCAGCTGATCCACCCAAACAATCAAACCTGTTTTTACGTCTTTATACGGTTTTACCACTACCACGCGCATGCAGCTTCAATTGTATAAGTATAAACCGTTTTGATTGTATGTGTTGGGTGGATGAGCTGAAAAACAGCTGAAGAAAATTCATGCTGAAATTTCACTGTCTCTGTCTGTACCACGAATTGATGGACAACATTCCATGTATCGACTCAACTTCAAGTTTCGTCAGAGATAATTTTTGTGAAAATATTTTCCTATATTTTCTTCAATTTTCCCACATTTTCCTAGGTCTTACCTAATTTTCCTTAAATTAAAAAAAAAATATTTTAGGAAAATTGTAGAACAATTGGCGAAAAGTATGAACATTTAGGAAAATATGGATAAATCATAGCACTTCTTCTAATTTTTTTTTAAGATTTTTGACTTGCACAGCTTCTACCATGAACACTGAATTGACAAGTGTCAAATTTGGAGGCTTTAGTGATAACAGCTACCGCTTAGGATATGATTGCTAGTATGTTTTAAATAACTTATAGAACGAGAACAAGTCATATCTTACAAAGTAGGGATTTTATCAGCCTCCGAAAATTTTTCTATGTTCGTCCTAGGAGCAGTGCTGTGAATAAAGATTTTCCCGAAAACAGTCTCTGAATTCAGCTAATGCTTTCGCAAACATTTTCTTCCTGAAAGGAAACGATATCCCAAGTTCGCTGTACATGCACGAATACGAACGATCAATTAAAGCGCCAGAAGAGTTTTGGGGCGAAATCGGAGAGAAAGTCGTGCATTGGGATAAGCCGTTCGAAAAAGTTTTGGATCATTCGGATCCACCGTTCACAAAATGGTATACCGGTGGTTACATAAACGCTTGCTACAATGCTGTCGATCGACATGTTGCAGCTGGACGCGGAAATAAAGTGGCTTTGATACATGACAGTCCTATGACGAATACTGTCAGACATGTTACGTACAATGAGTTACAAGATCAAGTAAGTGAATGTTTGGAATTGCCGTAATAGATGGTTGGAGGAGTGTTTTTTTGCTGTCACCAGTAGTGTCTAGTGAAATTTTTATCGTAAGCTTCTTGTTTAGGTATCGCGAATGGCTGGAGGACTTCAAAAATTGGGTGTGACAAAGGGGGATAAAGTTGTTATTTATATGCCATTGATTCCGGAAGCAGTAATTGCCATGTTGGCTACTGTTCGCCTTGGAGCAGTTCATTCCGTTGTTTTTGGAGGTAGGTGTCGCAATAAACGAACTTTTTTTTTAATTAGCGGTAAAAAATGAGCTTTTCAGTTTTCGCCTTACTCGAAATCCCATTTGCATTTCAAATTATCGTTTTCTTTGACCTGATGCATACTGATTTTACATTATTTTGAATGAATAACTAAAATAGGTCTTAATGAATGGATTCCGAAACGTTCTCGGATCCAAATATAAATATAAAAAAATCCGTCACAATACAAATGAATGCTGAAAAGGTTAAACATTTACATTGAACCGTAATGTCGATGACATACGTTAAGGCAGAAGGAACAGCTTTCGCTGGAGTGTTTTTTTAAAAAGTAATTTTACTAATTTTGAATTTATTGTTATTGGATTGCCTGAGTGGTTGCTCGATTTTGGTTTCTTTTTTTGTGGAAATTAATTAAATCAGGAAATTAGGCTAGAATACATTACGTACCTGCTTTAAGAATTTTTTGTTTTTTTTTACTTTTTGTTAGTTCGTTTTCCATTATATGTTCCACAGGTCGCTGAAACATAAGTACACTAAGCAATATATTTTATCACTTTGTGCAAGCAACAGAAATGCAACTTACGACTCGGTTCGTAAATCAGGCCTTGTCTACTAAGCACTTAATTTTGTCGCTTCGGATGTGATCTGGCTCCTTCTAAATTTCGAGGAATTTTAAATGTTAGGTTGGAAGTATGCCAATTCTATCTCAGTCGAAAAGCAATATAAATCAACAATTTGTCATCCGTTGGACCCAATGACGTCTGTAGTTACACTCCACAACAGTCACTTCATGAAAAAATGTAATAAAAAAAAATTATGGAAACGGAATAGTTATTGGTGCAGCCACGGTGGGGCTGAACGAACTTTAAATAAACATGTCGACTTCCATCTCGGTTCTTTTCATAGCTGAGTTAAGGGAAGTCGTGTACTATCCAACGGCACATGTTGCAGGCGCAACCGCTGAGCCGTTTCTGAGAACAAGGAATATCGTCGCCTGGCTCCGCGGAAGTTGCTGGACCAGTGTTTGAAACTGGAATCGGTAGAGGGACAAATTCTAAGAACAACCATATATATATAAAAATTATTGCTCTCGGTCATTTGGTCGCAGAGCAATAGAAGGTGAAAGTCGAAAATTCCACCTGTTCAAGGGGTGATGCCTCCTCGACGAAGTTCTCGATCCAGCACTTTAATAGCGTTTCAAGACAAGGTTAATGAGCTCTTTTGAATGGCAATAAATTTTTTTTGAAAGTCGTCTCTTTTGGTAAATTTTCAGAAAAGTCACTTTTTTGCTACCCTCGGTGAACTTTGGCTACTTCCATACCTTGCCGGTTGAAATAATTCAACACAACATACCTTTTAAAAGTTAGCCTGAAGTCCTTTCCAATGATACCAAATATGCCATATATGATTCTCAGCAAGAACTGTTTATGATAAAGATTTTGCATCGAGGTCGGGCTACTAGCAAATTTAGGGTCATTGAAAACGAAATTTCTATTCTTATGTTTGTTATGGCAAAATAAGCAGATATTATACGACGGATAACTCACGTAAGTCGATTAGACATAGCTCAAAGACAATAATTTGTAATATTTGTAAATTTCGTTTTCCATGACCCTAAATTTGCTAGTAGCCCGACCTCGATGCAAAATCTTTATCATAAACAGTTCTTGCTGAGAATCATATATGGCATATTGGGTATCATTGGAAAGCTTAGACTTCAAGCTAACTCGACCAAGGTATGTTGTGTTGAAATATTCCAACCGGCAAAGTATGGGAGTAGCCAAAGTTCACCGAGGGTAGCAAAAAAGTGACTTTTCTGAAAATGTACCAAAAGAGATCACTTTCAAAAAATTTTTATTGCCATTCGAAAGAGCACATTAACTTTGTCTAGAAACGCTATTAAAGTGCTGGATCGGGAACTTCGTCGAGGAGGCATCACTCCTTGAAGAGGTGGAATTTTCGACTTTCAGCTTCTATTGCTCTGCGACCAAATGACCGAGAGCAATAATTTTTACATGGTTGTTCTTAGAATTTGTCCCACTACCGATTTCAGTTTCAAACACTGGTCCAGCAACTTCCGCGGAGCCAGGCGACGATATTCCTAGTTCTCAGAAACGGCTCAGCGGTTGCGCCCGCAACATGTGCCGTTGGATAGTACACGCCTCCCCTAACTCAGCTATGAAAAGAACCGAGATGGAAGTCGACATGTTTTTTTTAGGTTCGTTCAGCCCCACCGTGCAGCAGGTATCAAGGATGTCGTGAGGTCCAATAGGTCTCCACTATACGTATCGTTGGCACGACATCGAATTACAGTAGACATGTATGAGCAGTTTTTGTCTGCCTGTGATATTGTATTAACGATAGGTAGTGGAAGGTCTTTGGTGTCATTATTTGAACTTATTCCACCACAGATACCCGCCGATGCTCTAAAATAACTGTCTCGTTACCATTACTTTTAAAATTTGTTTGTGAAGCATCTGCAGCGGAACCACATACGGCATTGGGACCAATGGATTCGTGTTTCGTACTCATTGCATCGAAACCTATCCAACGCACTTTGCCACCATTTATGCACAAAACCTGTGTTAACTAGGGAATCGAATTCAAAGACCGTTGTGAATAATGCTTCGAATTGAGAGATCATTGATGCGATCGGGGCCTCTATCTGATTTTGTATGAAGTTGATTGAGGACGAGGGATTTTGATTGCATTGTTATGTTTGAGACGTTGATTATTAAGAGTAATTTATCGACCAACCCCAGTCCATAGATCTTTAATTAGAGGGTGAATCAGAGCTCCAGCATCGCCTAGTGAATATAGTAGGTGTGTATCGAGTAGTCGTCGAATTCGATATTTTTAAGTTTGGCAAAAATGTTGACTCAGGGACGCTGACATCCTCCTAATTGAGGTGTGTCAGATCTCAGTATTTGTCACTTTTTAAAAATTTGACTTCGGATTTTTCTAATTTTGGGTATGGTGACCGAAGGTTGTATGTGGCACTCCCACTGCTGCCTTATAGAAGTCGGTGCCACTGTACTAGATCTTCTATGTGAATTTTAAAAAAACTTTTTTTTTCGAAAATTCAGGTTTTGCTGCCAGTGAATTGAGCACACGCATTGAACATGCCGAGCCCAAAATCGTAATTGCTGCCAATTGTGGAGTTGAACCGACGAAAGTTATCAGGTTAATTATCACGTACTTATTATCGTAAGCAACATCAGTGGATAAATTGCATATCTTATTTAGATATCTAGACATCTTACACGATGCGCTGGCCATGTCTAAATGGCAACCAATATGTAGCGTCATATACCAAAGATACAACATATTGTCGTCTGCGATAGATCCGAAAACCGACATTCTGTGGGAAACCATTTTAACGCTAAACGATCCGGTCAAATGTGTCCCAGTTGAAGGTAAAAAGTGAATGAAATAATTTTCGAAAAGAACGAGAATGTTTCCGGTATTCAACTATATGGAAGAACTCGCTTCAACCATCCCTTTCAGTCGATAATAAACGACTGTGACATTTTCATTCCAGCAAACGACCCTCTCTACTTATTATACACATCGGGAACAACAGATAAGCCGAAAGGTGTACAGAGACCTACTGGTGGACATCTCGTTAGTTTAATGTATTCGTGCACAGCCATTTATGGCTTAAAACCAGACGACGTATGGTGGGCTGCATCAGATTTGGGATGGGTTGTGGGACATTCGTACATATGCTATGGTCCACTCTTGTTCGGGGCAACGGTAGTGATGTATGAAGGGAAACCAGATCGAACGCCAGATCCGGCACAATATTTTCGGTAAAAAGACTTGAGTGAAACTGTTTAAGTCTATCAAACATGCTGAGATTGTGTTCATTGTTGAACTTTCTCAGAATCATCGAACAACACAAAGTGTCTGCACTATTTTCGGTTCCAACCGCTTTTCGTGTCATTCGCCGAGTGGATCCGGAAATTAAATTCGGTCGCAAATATTCGACAAAATCGTTGCGAACGATTTTCATTGCTGGCGAACATTGCGATTTGGAAACGAAAAATTGGATGGAGAAAACATTCAAAGTGCCAATCCTCAATCACTGGTGGCAAACGGAAACTGGTTCGGCAATAACCGCAACCTGTATAGGGTTGAATCAGAATTTACATCCACCGAATCTGACGACTGGACTGCCATACCTCGGATATGATAGTAAGTTGTTACGAGCATTTTGTCGGCTTCGAATTGTGGTTCACTGTTTTGCCATTTACAAATCAGTAAGAGTTGCGCGACCCGATGGAACGTGGGCACTCCCGAATGAGCTTGGAAGACTGGTGATAAAATTGCCACTGCCACCGGGAAATATGTCCACATTGTACAAGAACAACGAACTGTTTGAAAAAACCTATTTCCAGAAGTACCCGGTAAGTTGCAGTTGCAATTCTGTTACCAGGGTGATAACAGACCACTGGAATTTTAACTTCACAGGGTTACTATGACACAATGGATGCAGGATACATAAATGAAAGCGGATACGTCTTTGTTACAGCACGTGACGATGATGTTATTAATGTAGCCGGTCATCGCATATCAACCGCAAGTCTAGGTAAATTTACCTACCGATCCTCAGCCTATTGATTGTTGTACTAATTTCAAATCCTTGATAGAGGACGCAGTCTTACGTCATCCCGATGTTGTGGACGCTGCGGTGTTCGGCGTAAATTATTCACCTCACCTTAAGTGATCACTGTTTCACTCTGTATTTCAAATAGGTACCCGAACCAACGAAAGGCGAAGTACCGTGCTGTCTCTACGTCACGAGATCGGATGTCACGAAATCAAGTGCTAAATTATCGGTCGAATTGATCAACATTACCCGAGAAATAATCGGACCGATTGCCGCTTTTCGATTGGTCGCTGCGGTGCAGGCATTGCCCCGGACAAGATCGGGTAGGTTTTTGATTCAGTCGATGGGATGTTTGATTTTCTGACGGATTGCTTGCAATAGGAAAAACAATGAGAAAAGTGATGGCCGACCTGGCTCGTAACAAGCAAATTATCGTTCCCGCTACGATTGAAGATGCAACAGTTTTTCCGGACATCAAACGAGCATTGCAAGAACTCGGCTATGCAACAACAGCTCCGGATCCACTAATGAGTCGAAAGGAGTGACGCTGAATCGGAGCACCATAGCACTATAGTACGAGGGAATAATAGTTTTGATTTCTGTAGCTTAAGACCAAATGACAAAAACCGTAGATGTAAAGCCAACATTTCCACATTAAAAGAAAAACGTTTACTTCGACTTCTTCTTTGCCTTTACATTGCCATCACTTTTGTTAGGTGTTTTCCGTTTCGCAGCCAGTGGCATGGGTTCGTCCATTTGCTGATCGTCGTCTTGGATCGATCGAACACTGAATCCTTCGATGTACGGTTTGACAAGCTCGAGAACTAACTTTTCGTGCTGAACATTCGACGAATCCAGACTCAGACGAACGGTAACTGGATCAAATGAGTGGAATACAACATTTCCACATTGTTGGGTGTGTTCCTGTTGATCGGGAAAAATGATTATATTGGTAGCCGCCACTTCCCCCTATTGATCAACTCACCTCCTCGTTGTATACAAATTCGACGGCAAACTTTTTCCCTTGGCCTTTCTTGCCGGATACGTAAATGGTACCCTCCAAGCCAAATTTCGGTATTAGCACCTGCAATGCATTTTTGCGAACAAACAGCACATAACTGAAAAGTACGTGCAAAGCGTTGCAATTGTATGCAATATTCTGAAATGATACTCCCCAACTCACCCTTCCTCTTCCTGTGTGCGACCTTTGAAAAACAAATGGGTATTCAGTGCCACCGATGCCCTACCCGCATATTGTGCCATTCGATTCCGATAATTAAGGTTGTTACACAGGGCCGATGTTTTACGCTTGTCCAGTAATTCGGGATACGTGCTGTCGGCACCTATGCAAGCCGCTAACAATCGATGAACGATTATGTCCGCGTAACTGCCATGGGCGAAATTTATTATTTTTTTTAATTTTTCAAGAAACCGTTACACCTACCGTCGAATGGGTGACGTAAAATGTGTATAAATTGGAGCAGCCAGACCGTAATGGAAAAACTCCGCTTTTTGAGTTGTTCCGCTAATGAAATAGACAGCTTGCATCATGCAACGAGTGGCCAATATTCGCAGCATAGTGTTGAAGTAAGGGTTGTCCGGTTTCTTTGCTTCATCCAATGACAGAGCCAACTGTCGTCCCGTTGATGTGTCGATGTCGAAACCTGTAAGTCGTCCGTATTGCTATATCAGATGAATGGACAAAGTGTCCTTAGCTTACCTTGATTACGGCCCGCTTTGATTAACGGCTCAAAATTGGTCTGAGGCGGTTCGGGATGCCGACGCAGCATAGCAAATTCCGGGAATTCTTTTTCAATTTTCTCAGCGACGGATACATTGGCCAGTAACATAAACTCTTCGACCATTGAATTGGTGTCGCGAATTTTTTTCGCTTCAACTTCAATGGGATCATGAGTCTCGTTGTCGATTTGAAAACGAATTTCGGGCGATGCCAAAACCAGAGCACCACTCTCCACTCGTCGTCGCTTTAACACTTTCGCCAATTTGTTGAGATTTCTCAACGACATGGCAATATCGTGTTGCTGGCTCGGATCGTCGATGATAAGTTGAGCTTCTTCGTAGGTCATTGCCTTTTTCGATTCGATGATGCTCTTGTGGAATTTAGTATTCAAAATGTTGGCTTCCTCGTCCACTTCCCATATGCAAGAGAAAGCGAATCTAACTTCATTGCCACGCAACGAACACAAGTTGGAAGACAACAACTCCGGCACCATGTCAATACGTTTGTCAACTAGGTAGACCGTCGTTGCCCGTTGAGATGCTTCTTTATCGAGAGCATTTCCCGGTCGAATGAAATGACTGACATCGGCAATGTGTACACCAACTTCAAGATTCCCCTTCGGTAAATTCCGACAATGCAACGCATCATCAATATCGGTACAACCGGGTGGATCAACGGAACAAATGCAGATGTCACGTAAGTCTACTCGCTTAGCTTTGTCCTAGAGGAAAGTACGATTAGTGGCTGGATAGCGGCACTGAAAATCGGTGACTCACTTCATCTGTTATCGTCCAAGGTAACTTGGGTAGGAAACTGAGAACTTCCTCCGAGAATTTGCTGTGTGGAACATCGTGCTCCAGCAGAAGTACTTCGTTTTCCGTGGCCTTGTCGCCGAGTGGTCCAAGCGCTCGCACAAAATGACCCTTGGGATATCTGAAAATGATCAGTTCTCAGCTGAACCAGTCTCATTTAATTGTATATTCTACTACCTTGAATGTCTCGGCCATTGATCGATGGCCACTATGATTCGTTGCATGTGTAACTGTTCCGCTTGCCTCGTTTCGATTCTGATCTTCGGAATCTTCCGTTCGGCAGGCACAAAAATATGCCTGGTCGCTCCTTGCACCAAATTCGGTTGTAATATGCCACAATATTGCCGCCACTTTCGACGAATTATACCAACAATGCGACCGGTCGGCGATCGTTCAGCCACATCGGTCGCTTTGATTTGAGGTAGGAAATTGGCTTCTTCTTCCAGTACATCGTCCGGATTTTCGGTGTCGTCTTGCAAAATAATTTCGCTGGGAGCCGTCCACTTTTCTTCCGGTAATATTTCAACGGCTACGATATCACCATCAACGGCCCGGTTCAGTGCATCCCGTCCTTGGATCAATATCTAGAGAAATTTCGTTCGATCATTTGAATCGACTGTGCTTGGGTCGCATAATTTTCTTACAAACTTTTCGTAGCCTTCCACATTGACTGATCCCTCCAAATAGTTTTCCCGTGAAGCGGCAAAGGCACCTTGATGTAACAGACCGTCCTTGATGCCCTCATGAATTTGCGATGGTGTCAAATGCGGTGGATAAATTGCCACCTTAGTGCTCTCCGTATCATAATTTTTATGCGACAGCTTGTCTTGCAGAGTCGGATGATCCGTCAATGACTTGACATAATCGGCGGCTAATGAAAGCGAAATTCGTTGCAGATTCGATGTAGCGTCAGGTTGGATTTAACTCACCTGAACACACCAACAGTCCGTCATCCAAAGCCTTTCGACGATTATCAGCATCGTCAGTCAACAGGACGGCTCGGATGCGATGTTTTTTATGTTGTAGGTGATTGTCATACCATTTTGTGGCGACTCGAATTGCCCGATCATTTCGGTCGTTGGCTGATTCACCGGGAAGTCTTACAACGTACGTTTCCCTACATCAAATGGCATATTAAAACAATTGCTCGTGATGGCTGCTGTTGTCACTACTATACCAACCTGTGGTGTTCGTTCACAAAAATGTAAAAATTACGCGACCGATCTGCAACAACTTCACGAAATTTCTTGTAGACGGACGAGCTTTTGTGCTTGATTTCATCAAGTACGGTGTATAAGACGATGACATCGCTAAGAACCTGCGAAGTTAAAAGATGGTAGGCGATAAACCAGGAAACATTGTCGCATTCAACTTACATCTTCCTCAAACACGTCGATATGGTCTAGAACGGCATTCGTGTCCAACACCAAATAATGTGGAAATGGGTAGAGGCTGCTCTTAGATTCCGGCTGCTTCGCTAAGACCTTATCGTGCGGTTCGTGGTCACATTCAACACAGAACTCCGATCCACAGTAGATGTCATCGCGTAAATAGTGTTCTCGGACAATCTGTTAATCAAAAATTGTTGCACATAACCTCAATGAATGTGATGAAAAAAAGGGACATGCTACAGTTCCACCTATGAATTGACTGAATTTCAGTTACCTTTAATATGTTGCCTCGTTTAGTTTTGCGTAAAAATACTTTACTCGTAAGCATTTTTTAAGTTTTAAAATTGCGTGTTCAACCGGTTGTCAACCATGTCAAAACAAATGGAAATGTCAAAGAAACGCCATCCATCACGCTGTCAACTTTGTCAGCAAAAACTATTCAATGAACGCAACGACGAATGTGGATTTACATTTTCCCGCGAACACTTTTCTGGCTTTAAAGACTTCGAAATCTACAAATTAATAAGTTTGTTCCAAAGCTATACGACAAGGGGCATTACGACTTTTCAAATTACTGTCAAATTTCATTCATAGAGACATTATGAAAACCGATCTCTATGGACAAAATCGTGTTCGTTCGGCCAGTGAAAACTAGTGTTTACAGCTACTTGGAAAGCAGAAGTGGTTCTTGAATGCCATATTTTCTGCTGGGTTCACCATATCAAGGCTCTGAAAGAACAGGTTAAGACAAATTGCGTCAACGGCTGCGAAGTTTATATGAAAAATGCAACTTAAGGCCCGTCATTGGGAAATGACAGGACAATTTCCCGAAAATGTATGTAAAATTTTATCACAAAAATTCACCGAAAAATTTCAAAGAAACTCACCTCTTATTCTTTCCATTGTATTCGGGCACAGTCTCTTTAGGTCGCCAAGGCATATTTGAACACTAAAACACTTTTTACTTGATGCAAAAACAAAAAGTTTTTTTTGTTTTGTCGCGACAAAAACAGAGAAAATATTTCGACACAACTGTGACACTCCGCTACTATAAGTACTAGAATCAATGTTTGCTGTGTTCACTTCGGCGGTAAAATATTTTCATTCAAAAAAAGTTTCGGACATTTAAAAACAATCATCAAACGGTTGACAAAGGGTAGCGTATACATTTAATAATGCTCATCGACCATTTTTTAAAGCTTTACGAGAGCTCAGCGGACATTCTCTCAACGATGGGAGAGCATTTATTAAAAATTTAGCCTCTCGTAAGACTGCGCTGAGCGTAAATAAATGTTCGTTCCTCTTTAGTAAGCTAAGAAGACTTCGCGAAGTCTAATTATGCCACCTCTTTGAATAAAAATATCGGCTGAGCTCTAATAATTCTTCGCTGAGCTTTAACAAACCTCCGCTGGGCTCTAATAATTCTCCGCTAGGCTTCAGGAAGTGTCCGTTAGGCCTAAGCAAGTTGCAGGAAGGCTTAATGGAGCGAATCGGACACTCAGCGGAGATCTGCCAAAGCTAAGTGGAGTCTTATTAAATCATAGCAACAATTATTAGGTATCCGCTGATGCTTATTGAGTGTTCGCTTAGCTTCATTACCTTACTACAACGTGCTAAGGTCTGACGGACTCTTACTGAAGCCTAGCGGAGAATTATTAGAACTCATTAAAGGTTACTACAACGTGCTAAGGTCTGACGGACTCTTACTTAAGCCTAGCGGAGAATTATTAGAACTCATTAAAGGTTTGTCAAAGCTCAGCGGAGAATTATTCGACCTCAGCCGATATTTTTGTTCGAAGAGGTGGCATAATTAGACTCAGCGAAGTCTTGTTAACTTACTAAAGAAGTGGGAGAGGTTACAATTTTAATAAATATCTACCATCGTTGAAGTGTCGGACACTTTTTTGAATGAAAATATTTTACCGCCGAAGTGAACACAGCAAACATTCATTCTGGTCCTTATAATAGCGGAGTGTCACAGTTGTGTCGAAATATTTTCTGTGTTTTATCGCGACAAAACAAAAAACAAAATTTTGTTTTTGCATCGAGTAAAAAGTGTTTTAGTGTTTAAATATGCCTTGGGGACATAAAGAGACGGTGCACGAATACAATGGAAAGCATCATGGGTGAGTTTCTTTGAATCTTTTCGGTGAATTTTTGTGATAAAATTTTCCATACATTTTCGGGAAACTGTCCTGTCATTTCCCAATGACGGGCCTTAACAAAAAAAAGTTTTGAATTTTCCAATAAAATATTTTCTTCAAGTTGATTTCTCCAAAGTTCTACATATAAACAACGCAGCCGTTGACGCAATTGTGTGTCACCGCCCTCGTGATCAACTCAGAGTTGTCTTAACCTGTTCTTTCAGAACCTTGGATTTCTCAAACTATCTGTAGTGAGTGCGTTTATAAAATTTGGTGTCACCCGCCTTCGTGGTTGTACTAACCTGTTCTTTCAGAACTTTGGTTCAAATATTGAAACACACGAACAATTTTGTGCTCAAGGGATTGACAATTATGCTGGATTTTTCATTTTCTAGCAAGTAGTGAAAAGGTTGTTTCCAAGGTGAAATGAAATGTTAAACCGTTATCGATAGAGCCATAACCTCAACACTATTAACAATGCAATTCTCAAAATAACAAAGAAAAATAAATTGTGGTTCTATGGATGACATCGGTTCGCGTTCGGTTCATTTTGTTCGGCTTAACCGTTGGAAGAAACCTATATCGGATTAAAAAATTGCCCAAAATTGACAGAATTTTTTGGTTCTAATGTCAATTTTAAGACTATGCGTTGCCCATACGTCGATATCTAACTGCACAGATAGATCCGTCTATGCAGATAGAGCGGGATACACTCAGCTTTTACTGATATCATGACAATTTTTCTTTTTTGACGTCTCATCATCACTAATTCCATGCATCCACATTCACCCATGCATCCGTTCTGAGACAACAGGTTATGACACGCCTGAGATGATCACGAAGAAATGCATGAAGGCAGTTGCAGTAAAATTTTCAAATTACTTCTAAATCAAAACCAGGATAGAACTATCTATGGGAAATTCCAGCGTAAGTCATGTTACCAAATCAGATCTTGTGTCTTTTTGATGTACGAATACGCACTAAAGAAGATGCGAAAAAACACACCGTAAGTCATGTTACCAAATGTGAATATGCATTCTGTAGAGCGCTATCGCTACAATACAATGGTGATGTTGTGAGAGTCAAAGAGACAAATTTCTGTCACAAGATACGTGGATTTACCCATGGAAAAATCCACAGAATGTCCTAATGTTTCTGACAGCTTCTTTCGTAAGATCATTACCCTGTTCTTCCAGACCATATCGTTGACCACTGTGGTAAAATTAGGCGAATTAGTCGTGGTGTGCTTCAAATGAATTTCTATATTCTTAGGTCATGCTAAATTTTTCGACAAAATGGTAAACAGATCAAGGTTCTGAAAGAACAGGTTAAGACAGCCACGAAGGCGGGTGACACTGAAATTGATAAACGCACTCAGTAGAGATTGTGTGTGCAATCAACTTGAAGAAAATGCGAGATTTTTCGGATTCTTGCAGGTACGCACTCCAGATCTTATGCAAGATTTTAAAATATCATGAGAATCTTTCTTCTGAATTTTTATGGAAACATTTTTTCTGCATCTTGTAGATTTTTAAACATCACAGCTCGGGTTCTAAAATTCGAAAAATAAAAATCGTCAAATCAGGAGACTTTTGAAGATTTAAAAAAAAAAACTTCATAAAATCTTTGTCCTAAAAATCTCAAAATTCCCATAGAGATTTTTCGGATTTTTGCAAGCTACTAAAGTGAGTATCCCCTCGAGAAAATGCTTTTTAGGAAAATTTGGAATTTAGTTTTTATTAAGTTGCATTTTTACATTTAAACTATCGCAATTTGTGTGTCCCGACCGTCCCGACCTTCGTGATCGACTCAGAGTTGTCTTAGCCTGTTCTTTCAGAACCAAGAACCATGAATCTCATAGAGAGAAAGTTTGAATAAAGCTATAGGTCTGTTCCAGGGTTATTTGAGCGTCGTGCATAGAACCATAACCAACAAATTATTGTTGACAGATTGTTCGCAAAAGTGTTGAGGTTCAGCTTGTCAAAAATCGTTTTTCCTGTGCGATGGAACCGATGGAACTTAAACGAATAATCTAAAAAAGAACGTAGCCATACTTTCAGAACTCATCCATTTAACATCGAACAGTTCGATGGAATTTTGACGTGAATGAAAATAGTATGGAGCAGACAATTAATAAAATCCGACGTTGTCTGATGCGCTTTCAATAAAAAAAGACTTTTAATTTAAATCAAATTACTACTGAGTAACACACCAAAATTGTCTGTTGTGCAAGCTGTTATTGAAAATGTGAATATTGTTTGTGAATCGATCGGAAAATTTATTTTCATTTGTGTGCAAAGTGACCCCATTCGGTTCGTATAACACTACTTGGCAAAAAGTTTTCTCGATTTTCGGTTTATTTTTTACGATAAAATCGACAAATGTGATAATATAATGAAGAATATGTGATTTTCGTGCAATTAGTACGACAGATAATTCAGAAAACCATTCCGACTCATCCGGAAAATGTCGCTAAATCACTCAATCCGAACAATTTAGCAACACACCAGCGTAATTTCAGTACAAACATTGTTTAATAGTGTAATGTAATGTAATGCACCATTGCTGTTAATGGCAAACAAACAAGTGAATCTTCGCTAGCTCAACATTTTGTTTAGGTGGAATTGTGTAATATAATGCGTTCTGTTATGTCAAAGACGGATCTACACTAGCGTTAGATTTGATAAATTGTCTGAAATATTTAGATGGAACATACGGGCGGCGGAATGTTAATTTTTATCACCGATTAAAGTAAATATTAAATTACATTTTGATTGCCTTACGTCATCAACCGCTCGCATCGCAATTTGATTGTGTTGTATAGTGTATGCATAGCAGCATTTTTCGGTGGTTATGTTGGATATAAAGTAAATAGTTATTAAACAAGTGCCAAATTGGAATCCTATAGGCAACCATTTGAAGTGTCATATGTACGCCGATCTAAACGTTTAAACCAAGTTCAAATGGGATTGGTGAAGTTGATCTTTCGGTGGAGACATTGTCATAAATTCGGTTCGAACACATTCGTCTACTGAGCACGATCATATAAATTGAACTAAATTGTTATTCAAAAGAGGTCACCAAACAAAACTGTCCGACTTCAATATTTAAAACCATAAAGGTCCCAGCATAATTAAAGAAACGTCTCGTACCGCTTTTCAGATGCACGAAACGACATTCGTGTATTAAGTCTCGATGTCATTCGATGAGTACATACTAATTGAAATGATTCCATTAACTATTTATGTTGTCGCAAAGGTCAGAACAAATAACCGATCGACTTATACATATTGATATCATTTTTTTTTTAAATCCTAAAATGGGCGTTGCTGCACAAACCGACATTGTAACGTTCAATAAAAACAAACAGAGTAAAAAAGAACATACAAAACGGAATGTTTACATATGAGTTATGGCAGAACCGTACATAATGTTTGTACAGAAATACTTTCGATGCAATAAAGCATTTATTGCTGGACGCATAATATACAAAACGAGTCTAAGGTCAGTAAAGTTCCGACTGACTTTCATTTGTTTGTTGTTTTGAATGAATCGGATTCGAGTTGGAAATGGAGTGCACATTCTATTCATTCATACGTACACACTAAACAGAATTCAATTACAAGGCGAACGTTATGTTTAGTTGCAATTTGCACTGAATGTTTTCTGTGCATACAATGGCAAGCGATTTTTTTTTTCTATTTTCCGATCGGCGTCGGCTTATGAATAATGTTTATTCATAACAGATCCAATCCAATCCATGCATTCACCTAAACGATTGAAAAATTTAGCGATTCGTTTCATGCTCAACAATTTCTGCACAAATTTTCACATTACGTATAGTCAAGTGTGCAAATCCTTTTTAAACTCACTGCACAGAACTTGTTTTATCGGAATTATCTACATTATACCGTTGGGAACTGACGTTCAACAAATTATTTTAATCACAAGATAAATGTTTGTATGCCCTTCTGAGTCATTAAAATAAATTTATCAGAACAACGGAAGGTTGTCAGCTGTTAAAATTATTGTAAAAATTGTTGCGAAAATTGTTCCATTTTTCAATTGGTTGTGATTTCTTCAAAACCTGTTGTCCACGCAAAATTTAAGTATTTTCAACTGTAACTCACAGGGCTCACCACCCAAAAATTTAAAATTTAGATCAGTAACTTATGGAACTGAGTGCAAAATGCTTTAATAGGCACTGGATGTGTAATTGTCACACGAGACCGCTGAACGAGTGTTATAGTGCTCATTGTTTGTCTAATGAAGCATTTTGTACCGAGTTGCGTATTAGTTATTTATGTAACAAGAATCGTATGGAGGTATATTATGGCACTAGATGTCAGATGACATCTTCTTCTTCTTCTTCTTAATCAGCCCGTTGATATCCACTGCTGGATGTAGGCTTCCCCTTTTGCCTTCCATTCTGAACGGTCCATTTCCATTTGCTGCCAGTTTGTCACCACCATTCGCTTGATCGAGTTCGTCCATCTTTCTGGTGTGTGTTCATTGGTCGTGTCATTGGTGGTTTTCCAACGTTCGTCTGTCATTCTCGCAATGTGTGTCCTGCCCAATTCCACTTCATAGATGCTATCCTTTCCATCACGTCTACGACTTTCGTTTGTTGCCGAATCCACGATTCGTCATTTTATCTCTAAGCGAAATACCAAGCATACTACGTTCCATTGTTCTATGTGCTACTCTGAGCTTGTTCTCGGATGCTTTCGTTAGTGTTGACATTTCTGCTCCATGCGTCAACACCGGTAGGACACACGAATCAAACACTTTCCTTTTCAGACTGTTGTTCATTTTGCTTTTAAAAACCATCCTAGGTTTTCCGAACGCTACCCATCCGACCAATGCTTCTTCTGACCTCTGCTGTCTGATTGTCTAGACCTAGTTTTAACTTGTGGCCGAGATACACATAAGTTGTCGACTCTTTCGATGATGGTGTCTCCAATTTTCATGTCCTTGTCATCATCGATGACAGATGACATCGTGTGCGCTAATATACTAGCATACGATTCGCGTTGCATACAACGTTTTATGCAATGAAAAAAATCGAATAAATACCGAAGATAACCGTGTGACATGAGTAACACGCGCGCTAGTACGATAAAACCCCTTGCAAATCGCACTAGTGTGATAAAATACGTTCATACGACATTGCACACATTAGGCGTAAGTTACAAATATCATCACTAGCATAAAACGTTTTCTTTTCACTACGAAGGTATCTAAAGTGTGCAGTTTTTGTACGATGCTGAAAACGTTGTGAAAACGGTTAGTAATTTCTGAGCTTCATAGTAACGAAAATTCTACCTAAATGATGAGAAAAATCACATATTCGTCCATTATATTATCGCAACGCTAAATTACAATTAAAAACAACGAAAAAAATTGCCAGTTTCCGTCAATGTGTTGCAGAGCATGTGATTAAGATTAAAAAATCAATAAATTTGGTTACATCATAATAATTACGTATTCAGGTGTTAAACACATCTTTCATTTGTGCCAAACTGTTAAAACGAATTGTTATAATGAATGTCTTTAATGAATTTCATTTCATGAATGAATGAAGTAAAAAAAATATCAACAAAAACAACGGAAAGCGAAAAATTTTCGGGTCAAAATATCGAATCATTCGGTTGAGAGTTTTTGTTTTGTTTTCTGTTTTTCTGATACCAGAGAATTGTTATTAAGTGTTTTGGGATGTGCGAGCATTATCGTTTCGCAATTCGATAGTGAACGGCCGATCTATTGTTATGCTGAGTATTTACTAGACATTACTTACATCTAAGAACGGAAAATCTTCAGGCAGACAAAATGACAGTGGATTTTAATGACTATTTTTGGGTAAGTTATTGTTTTAGTTTGTTAATAAGAACTTACTTTTCGCTTCGTATAATTGCTAATTGAATCTCTAACTAGTTTCCACAATCAGCGTAACGAGTAATAGTTACTGACGAGTGCTAAATTTTTTTATTAGGCACTAGAGGTGTATTCGTAGGTCGAAAGTGATAATCGTGTGCCTTAAAAAAGCATAAAAGTGACTTTTTTTTCACTTAGCTGAGAAATAGTTATTTATAAGAAATTGAGTTGTTTTTTGTGCCACTTGATGTGGCGATATCAAACGAGCAAAACACATCATGTGACAAAAACACCTTATTTCTCAACGTGTTCCATATGACGTTTATGCCACTCAGCATCATAATGAGGAATTCTTTTGAATTTCGACTGACCAAAGTCGGCGCTATTCAGTCCGGGACTTTTTCGTATATGCCTAGTTAGGCATTGGTGCCTAGGCCCCAAAAGCAGTCTCAGATATTTTTGATCTTCCATACCTGGCTGGCTGTAAGTGGCCAAAAGTCGAAAAATTAGGTTTCGTAGTCCGGATTTCATTTCCGTAAGGTGGCGAGGAGACGGGCGTGTATGGGTTCGTTGGAAAGCTGATGACGAGTACTCCTGGGGAAAATATTACCTTCACAAATTTGATGGAGGAAGTGTTCCTAGTATCGAGGCAACGTTTCCTCGTTGAATGGCAACAGTAATTCGTTGAATCAAATAACTTATTGATCGACGTTCGTGACCTGTTTGATTTTGCTTCCGATTTGTTTCAATAATTGTAAGCCCGTTTTACCAATAACGCCTGATGTTTCGGATGCAATTGGGACGAAAATAAATTGATCCATTAAATGCCTGTAGTGGTAAAATTTCTTGTCTTCCGCTTGTTTGGCCGCATAACCACGATTACGTGACGTTCTATCGACATAGGATTTTGCAAAGATGTAATCTCAAAGTAAGGACTTTCCTTTGGCCCAAGGAACCAATGTAAGACCATCTGGTTTCTTTCCATCAAGTCGTGAACAACCTGGTGGTTCACGAACGCAAGGTACTTCTTCCGATTTCAGCGATCGCTGGATTATGTCGTTAACGGGGATTCGTGCCTTGGGATAGTTCCTGCAGCTTTTGCACATGATAGACCATGTCGACCGAATTTGTCCACTTTTGAGCCGCATACACACTTGTGAGGTTGAACTGCGCTGCGAAAACTGAACTTTTTCATGCGCGATATGGGTGACCATCGAAGGGTCTTTTTTCTCTGTTTTTCTATATTATACTACTCTCCACTAGTGGTGAAATGGAATTACTTTTCACCACTCCTTCTGGGCTGTTAACCGTAAATAAAAATTCTGCCCTGACCAAATTTCGAACCCCCGACACCAAAATCCAATACTTATCGAGCAACATATCGAGCAAAATTCGGCAATTGAGATATATAATCGCAGTGAATCAATTTTTGAAGCGTACAGGAATGGCTACTACCACCACTACTACTACTACTAGTCAACTTGACTCGTTACAGTAGAATGTATGTTAAAGGTAGTTTTGTTTTTCATTTCAAAA
This sequence comes from Bradysia coprophila, assembly GCF_014529535.1. Classification (NCBI taxonomy): domain Eukaryota; kingdom Metazoa; phylum Arthropoda; class Insecta; order Diptera; family Sciaridae; genus Bradysia; species Bradysia coprophila. Next base: position 8,095,181 of record NW_023503501.1, on the reverse strand, counting down.
GTTCATTCAGCCGTTTGCAGAAAACGGTGTATGCAATAAGTTGCGAAAATTTGTAGTTTTTATCACAGGCTTCGCTCATTTGATAACGTCACATCTAGTGACAAAAACTACTACTTTTCGGAACTAGTTGCATAAATTACTGTTATGCACACGATATGTATTATCACACTCGCCTTACGGCCGCTGGTGACAATATACACATTTTATACCTTAAAAAAGCATTTTCCACTCGGTGGCATAAATAACTATCATACACCCCTAACGTATAAAACGTAGTCTATCCCTTCGTGAAGAATTCTTAAACGGATTACTATTTACTCTTACATATAAAAGTCCATGTTTAACAAAGTTTAGTGCAACACTTTTCCTTAATATTATTCTGAACACAAGCTCCATAATCGTTACAAACAGAAGACTACACTCACAACGTTCAAAGATCTTAACCTTAACCCTTATTCGATATTTGTGTATCGTCAGTCTGATGGTCGGTAACAAAAATGGAAATCTGAGTATCAACGTCAATGACATGGAAAGTACAACACCAGAAGTTGCATATCAATTACGGTATATGCTGAATTCCATGACCTGTTCCGTGATTAATGGAAATTATGTTTTGAAAGAGGTCGAGATCTATAGCAGTTTTTTTAGAGAAACGTTCATGGAACTTGATCTCATCTACTGATGGACCGAATTCAGAAGAATAGAAGAATGTTCTAATAAAAATTTAATAGATTTCACGTTATCTTGGTTTGAGATTTCGTTTGTTACGGTACATGTCATGGACAGCTTCATATATTTTCCTTACATTAGAATGGGTACAGTGTTAAAGTCCGAGGACAAATGTTGCTCAGCTTAGGCATGGGGCGGATCGTTACATTATATATCTATCTGAAACGAGAGAAGACAAAAGTTTCTTGATTCTCATTTTAAATGTTAATTTAATGACAGAAATTAAATCATATACCGTTCGAAGTTCGAACCTTGTACAAAACTGATCAGAAACGACAATTACTAATGAAGGAAAAACCTATTTCTGTCGTCTTCATTCATAAAAATAAATTAGAAATGTTTTAGATTACAACCGTAATCAATTTCAGTGTTTGAATAGGGGTCGTCTATAAATGAATTCGTTTTTTATTTGCCTCCAGCATGGTTAGTCACTTTCGGTCAGACTCCATTTCCACCTAAAGCCGCACATAATTTATGGATGATTTTCACGAACCTAAAATTAATTTTCCAACTACTCGGCAGTTTCGTGTAACTAAATCTTAAGTAACGGAACATCGATGTGCGTGTAAGCTTTTCTCCATTTCAAAACAATCGTGTCAGAGTGATACAATAAACACAACCGTTCCGTTTATATTTTTAGTCGATACTTTTCCTTCAGTCATAACATACATTGTAATAATCCATATCACTATAATCATATTGACCGAATGTTTCATCTATTTCAGTACAACAAGTCGTTTTGTGGGTTGGCTCTCGTCTTTTTTGTGTATAAAGTTGGAAGTTGTTGCGTTTCAAAAATGAATTTCAAGTACATAGAAATGAACGAACCATTACTTTTTAACATAAAAATAGGTATAGAGAATGGAGAGGCATGCAATTGTATACCAAGAAAACAGAACCCAATTTCACGGAAACCATACTATGTGTTTAACATTTAAAAACCACAAACTTTGGTATTCTTCTCTTTTATCTATTTGTCTGATAACTGCAAACGAAATAAATGCCAAACTCGTTAAATATACATAACAGGGTGGATCGATTTTTTTTTCAAATTTTATGCGAAAAGCGTAGCGTTTCGCCCAAGTGCCCGACCAATTTTCATAGAGCAATTTTCCGATGAATACGATGATCTTGGTCTACAGGCAATTACAACTTTCACTTTCAGTAGGGACTTAAATTTTACGATCCAGTAGTACAAAGAAAAGTCACCCTCATTCTGTTACACTAATGACGTGTGTAAACTCATACACAACAGACCTGTAAACAAGTCAAATGCTCATGCATGAGTAGTTTGATTCTTCTACAGACACGATGTGCAATGTGTCTGCATTTGTTGAATTTGTTAAACCAAATAGATGAACCGATCATCATTAAATTGGTTAACATAGAATGCTAAATGCACTCATCACATCAACAACGAATCCATGCCATTAGACAGGCATAATGTCGTACGATGTGCTTTTTCTTTCGCAGTATGTGCTGCTCTGTAGTGGCTATAGCTACAGTACTCCAGCACAGTACATTTTGTCGTACAAAGGGGCGTCACGTAAATGCAAAATGCCCAATTACGAACGTAATTCACCACTGTGGGTGGCACCTTTAAGACATAAAATAAAAAAAACGGTTTTCGGAAAAATGATCAGCGACGCAGACAGTTAAAAAAAAATTTTAATCGATCCACCCTAAAATTTAAAACCATAAACGAACTATGCTGCAGTTAATAAAGATATTTCTCTGAATATATTTGATAAAAGACAATAAATGGTGTTGTACGGGGTATATTAAGTTCAATAGCTACAGCTTGTGTTCTATTTCTATACAATTCAGTCATTTTTTGAAAAATTGTTTATCAGTTCCAAAGCGAAGTGTCGGATTACCCAACTATAATATGATGTACGAGTAACACAATTTTCGATGATTCGCAATGAAATGTTATTATTAGAATTGACTTAAATCGACCGAATCATTTATTATTTAATACCTTGCGACCTGCGATATTTATGTGAAGTCAATGTATAATAAGAGACACATTTTATACTGTCGACTGAATAAAGTCGAAGAGAACATTTCTACTTTGATAACGTTTTTAATAAGTGATGAGTTTGAGTAGATGTTCATGTTAGATGGGGATGACTGGAGGTTAATTTGCTAAATGCTGGGGACTGTTTAAACGAATTTTGAGATAACTGTCACGATCTCGAGCGTTTGTGTTAGTATTAAATGGGAAAACAGCTACCTAGCAATTATTTAAATTGATGAACTTCGTCACGAGATAGTGTTTCATTACAAGATTTTGTCTGCCATCCACTACGAATACATTAATGTTACGCTACTGCATAACAATTATCGCAAAATCTGCACACAAATTTCATTGGATATCTCTAAATCCAAAATTGATTAAGTTTTAAAATTATGAAGATAGGGTGGGAGTTCTTGGATCAAAGACATAATATGAATCAGCAAAGTCATAAATTTCCATTAATTTTCACTCCGAATTTTGGAGACAATTCTTAACCTCTATTTTCCGTTCGCTTTCCAGGGTGACAAAAACAATGGATTCGACGTGTTGTATCACAACATGAAATACGGACTAGTGGCGAGCAAAGAATTATCGGATTTCTTTCGCGAGAAGTCAAACATTGAAGAGCACAACTCAAAGTTAATGACAAAATTGGCTAACAAAGCCGGTTCTGGATGTGTTAATGGGACATTTGCACCGATTTGGGTGGTGCTGAAATCATCGGCCGATCGACTAGCATCGTTGCACTTACAAATGGTGCAAAAGATATCAGAGCTGGTTAAGGATGTGGCGAAATATGCAGATGAATTGCATAAAAAGCATAAAACGGTGAAAGAGGAAGAGTCTAGCACACTGGAAGTGGTACAGGCAATGCAGTCGTCAACGGTTGCCGTTCAAAAATCAAAAGATTTGTACAATAGTAAAATGTTGGAATTTGAGAAGCTGAAGAAGGATAATGCGTCGACAAAAGATTTAGAAAAGGCGGAAACGAAGCTGAAGAAACAGCAGGACGACTACAAAGCTTTGTTGGAAAAGCATAACCCCGTTAAGATGGAATTTGAACGTAGGATGAATATCACGTGCAAGGTAATTATTGACAGAATGCCAGGACGGGACAACCACCTTCACACTTCATTGTATTTTCAGAAATTTCAAGATATTGAGGATAGTCATTTGAAGCAAATGAAAGAGTTCCTGTCGACGTACATTGAGCTTTTACAGAACAATCACGATATGGTGGGACAAGTAAGTTTTGGGTTGCATCAGTTGTGAACAGTTCTGTTTTCGTTGGTGCGAACCATGTTAAGGCCATTATCGCATAACATGAATCGAACTGACGAAACGACAGAGACACACACACACTTAACGATTAACAAGTTCGACTAAAATTTTATGTGTTTTCCAACCAGGTTCATTCCGAATTTAAGCGGCAGTTTTTAGAAATGACCGTCGATAAACTCTTAGAACAATTTGTTTTAAGTAAATACACAGGCCTTGAGAAACCAGGTAAAGTCTTGCGATATTATACTAACGACACGCCATATTCAACGACTAAATCTTAGAATCCTATTAGAATATCCGTGTGTTTGAATGATCGATTCTAATGCATTTTTGACGAACCCGAAAAAGTTTTTAAAAAAAGTGTTCAATTCGTTTAACTGTTTGCGCATCCTGTCCCACTTTTAAAAATGTCGTTTTTGATTTGGAATTAATTTTTATGAAAATGTTACCCTGCATGTTGTACATTTAAAACAAACAAAACCAAAAAAACAAATTCCAGAAATTGTTGAGCTTGATTTGGCTAATTGGTCAAGTGCAACCAATCTAAATGCAACCACTACCACTCAATCAAACAACACTACTCAACCTCATCAATCGGCTAACATAACACTAAACTCATCCGATTTGCCTGGTTCGCCAGCCACAACCAATTCAACAACCACGAAAAGAGAACCCTATCTGAGAAATTGGTTCCTAACATCCTCCTCATCATCATCGTCGTCAGCTGCTACAGCACAGCAGCAACAACATCTGACACCGGTACCAACGACCACCACACCGATTCCCATTGTCAGTTTGTCGTCAGCGAACGACACAAAATCGGATTCCGTCGATGTAACGCCAAATCAGTCACCACAGCAAAGTGTTCATCCATCGGTACCAAGTACGCATTACCATCAAACGAATAATGGCGAAAGCATTGACAAAGTAAATAATAAACCGTCGGCTGCGCAACCGCAACAGCATCAACAAAAATCTTCCCGCCGCACTACTTCCCTTCTAAATCTCTTCATGTCTAATTCTCAGGGTAAATGATAAATTCACATAAACCAAATGAAAAAAGAAACACAAAATAACGATTCATTTAAAACGGAACCACCGACAAAAATTAAAATAATTTATTTAGTCCGATAAGAACACAACGGCTCAATGTGTGTGGAGATTAGGGAATGATATAAGAACAAATGTAGCAAAACGTTTGAGGGATTGCTGCTCTCATTGAACAAATTAAGAAATCCAAATTTTTCGGATTTCATTTGCTTACAGCACCAAGAAACTCTTCAGTTGCACAAAAAAAAATTATTTGAGATGTCCGATTTCTGGAGAATTTCAGTTTCCATTTCTGAACAGTTGTGACAGAGCGAAGCTACATACCACAGACAAGGTCAGACCTTAGTGTGAACATTAAATCTTGAACAAATTACACTGTAAAAATTACTCCCTCGACTCTGTTCTTGATTGAAGAGCTCCATACAAATGCGTTGTGCTTTCTATCGGACTGAATACCAAAATTTTTGATCACAAATGAAATTATTTTACACACATGACACCCAACACATAAAAGTATTAGGTCACGCAAATATACATGCTGTAAAGCTTCAAACAACTGCCTTCCATCATAATATTCGGATATTCAATTACATACGACGTCGTGTTGTGAAACATAATTTGTCCTTTTTAGAAGTTCCACCTCTGGCTTTTTTGGCGCCGAGTGCAATTTTCAAATTTGCGTCACAAATGTTCATTCTGGGCGCCAAAATGTTGATCTTAACTTGATTCAAAAAACGTTTTCTTTGCAGACATCGGCGCCAATTCGTTTGGGATGCCACGGGATTTTTTTTTTGTCATATTTTATCATCACCAACTAAAGTCATTGTCACTGAGTGCAACAACCAAATATTTTCGGTCAGCACATCGATAAGATTGTTGTCAATACAGTTGGTACATTAGTACATTAGTTGGTAAGCAGTCTCATTATATCGAATGTTATACGTTATACGAGCGAAATACAAACGAAATCATATTTATAACGAGTGCAGTGTTGCGGAACGAGTGTTAGTAAATTTGTTATGTTTGTATGCAGCTAGGATATGTATAACATACGAGATAATGAGATTGTTTTTGTACCATACTTCATTTCGTATGAAGAGATGTGTTGAAACACCTCAACTAAATTTGATAAAATGTACACAAATATGATGTACAGTGACACATAAAATGTCTAGAGCAAGTGGCAAGTGATTCTAGCAATCCACGCCATTAGTCGTATTAATTTATACGTCAGATAGAGCTTTTTTTCTCCTTTGTTACGATCTGTCACTTTTTTTTATTTTACGATTTAGTATGGAAATGAAAACTAACATGTTTTAAGTGGTTTTTCATTTTTTTTTGGGCCAATATGTTGTAAAATGTGTTTGGAATCGATTAACATTAACAAAATAATGAAATAGAAAAAAATATTTTCACACAATCTGTTTGTGCCAATCGATTCCAAACACATTTTAAAGCATTTTGGCCAAAAAAAAAAATGAAAAACCACTTAAAACAGCAAAGATATCTCAATGTTAGTTTTCATTTCCATACTAAATCACCAAATAAAAAACTGACAGATAGTAACAAAGGAGAAAAAAGCTCTCTCTGACGTATGAATTTATACGACTAATGGCGTGGATTACAATAAAATGTTGCATGTAATTCTCGAAAACTTATCGACATGATTTGCATAATAGCGTATGTGCACTATAGTGCAATGTGTGTTTTCACGGAAGAGTAAAAAAAACCAGACATGATTTGGTGAGCACTTCATTTGACAAGGGACATGACATATCTAGTAGTCACATATTTGACGAATAAAATTTATTCAATTCATGTCAGTGTTCATTTGAGTTCATTTTTATAGAGTGTTTTAGGTTCCTTATTTGACGTTTCAAAAATGAACCGCTCCTGCCCGGTTTATTTTACTATGCCGTGGTATTTTTGATAAATTCCAATTCCACATTTTACCTCGAATACTTTTGTTACTCAAGAAGACATCAGTAAAATCCTGAATTTGGAACTAACAAATTCACAGTTGATTAATCGAAACAAAAATATCATAGCAAAACGAGTGAATAACGATTTCATGACTATTACTCGTTTGTCTTGTATGGATTAGTGACTCAATCATGGGTCATTTTGCACCTTAAATTGAACAACACAAAGTCAACATTATCTCTTCATACGAAATAATAATTTATTCAGTGGACCTGTGACAACTACTAAATTGTACACAAAAAATGTGACTGTGGCATCGAAACATGTCCTGACCAAGCATTCAATTTTTTGATTTGATTGCAAATATCCACGGCAGAGTAAAATAAACCAGGCAGAAGCGCTTGATTTGACTAGATATCTAGTCTACTAGCCTTATATTTCGCGAATAAAATCAATTCAATTTATGTCAGTGTTCATTTGAGTTCATTTGAGTTCATTTTCATACAGTGGATTAGGTCTCCTATTCGACGTTTCAAAAATGAACCGCTACTGCTTGGTTTATTTTACTCTGTCATGAAATAGCACAATCGATATACGCAAGAACCGTATGTAGTTGAGGATCTTAATGATATGACATGTTATGTACGTTGACTTTGATTGAATTATTATACATCGAATGGATTGCAAATCAATCATTTTCCGATTTATACTTTAATGTTATCGCTTTATGTCACGTACAGCGCTTTTCTTTGAATCATTTTTGTTTAACTCATTCTGCCTACATATTTTTACAATAATAATTGCATTCCTATGTTTTTTGATTCGATCATCTTATCAGTTTTGGTCTTTTGTCACGTGTCTGCAGGCTTTGCTTTTTATACATTAGGCGAGCTAAGGACTTGCCCATACTAAAACAAAATATTTCCATTTTCCATCGACAAACTTTTAGTTGTTCTCGTCCGAGGGTATTCGATATTTGAAAAGGCACACATAGAACAGAACACAAAGTGTATTTTGCAAGGTAAATTTTAGAATGTTTACAAAGTTATAGTGAATGTCGTTCGGCAAGATTTTGTTTTGTGAGATGCAATTTTGATGAAGTCTTCTATCTCAGCACATTCCAATAGATTAGAAATGATAAGTCTGGTTGCAGTGGATGATAGATTTATATATTTTGATCTAGCCAAATAAAAAAACTTTTGTCTTTTTCGATTATACGATTTCGCACGCAATGGTTTTTCGTTGAGTTATTAATTAACACGCAAAGTGATTTCTCAAACGAAATCAATTAACATGTCAATGCAATTATTAGGAAGTGTTTGTTCAGTGTTCAATGTTGATAATTTAATCATGTTGTATGGGTCCTACTAAGCGACAACCACACACAAAAAAAATATTTGTCCAAAACAAAAAATTTAACATTTTTCACAACGAGAAAAGATCATTTTATTTGAATTGTTAATCGATATTAAATGGACTTGAAATACACGAAAAATATTCTACGAAAATTTGCAGGAAGTCGTGAGAGTCGTGGTAGCCGTGACTCTTCGTCCATAGAAGTATTATCAGCTCCGACAAGTCCCAGTGACCATAACCAAACAAATTCACAAATCGGCCGGAATCCTTTAAGAGGATCAAAATGTAAATTGAGATTTCCTAATTAATTTGTTTTCCTTTGAACAAAAGTTTGTTTCGTTTTTTCTAATTAATAATTTATTCTTCGTAACACATTTTGATGAACGCTTTTTTCCGATTGAATTTTTTTTTCAACCACCGTCATGAACACCTAAAAGTACCGCCGCGCCGGGCTATCAATTTCTTATTTGTTTATTTCACTTTCGTTCCATGCATTCCTATCTTGTGACTAATATACATGTGAATGTATGGAGCAAAATAGACTAATAAAACAAATGGATCTGTAATTCGGCGGCACTTTTACGTGCTCGTGACTGTAGTTTCTGGATTTCTTAATTTTGATTTTTTTTAAACTTAGTTGAACTTATGCCTGAAACAGTTTGTTTTTCCTAGATTTTCTATTTCTTTATTTCAATTGTGGCATGCACATTTTCCAACACTTTTTCATTTTTGGTTGGTGTGTTCTTTTTTCCGATTTTTCAAATTAATTTCTTTGTCTGATGGTGATTCTTTTGTTTTGAGCTGTTTCTGCTAAGGTAAAATGTTCTCAATCCAATAGTTTGTATCACATTTCTTCTGACTGTAAAACCAACATCATTGAAACGAAAACCTTAGCATAATTACAGTGAACGTCAGTGAAATTCAGACATGAATTTTCTTCAGCTGTTTATCGTAACTGATGATACGTATCTCTTTATGTCAATGCGAATCGTATGAAACAATGTAGAACATGGGGGTCAAGATTGTATGAGTGGACCACCTTAAAAACAACTAAATCAAATTCATGTCGAAATTGGACTGGCGTCAACTGTATCAAGAGAAAGAAATTTTCATTATTATTTTTTGCTAAAAGAACATTTTATCTTCATTTTGCTTTTTATCACAATTCAAACGTATATAAATATCGCAACCAACGAAATGTAAAACCATCCAAGAATATATCATTCCCTTAAAAAACCTTGCAAAGTGGGCGGGAAGTTTTTTTTTAAATTTTTGCATTCTGTTTACATCACTATCGCGAAGCGTTGCAGCACAGCAAAATATAGAGCATTAATCGTAACTGTATTATACGTAGTCTAATTTAGAATTTGAATTTTGGTAGTTTTGCTGCTGTAGATTTTATGGTAATTTTAACGCAAATACGAGCATGTTTGCAGTAATTCTCTCTCGAATTAATTTTATCAAAGTTTTAGTTATCCCTTCACAAGTGTATGTATAAATGACCGATATATGCATACATCATGCACTCTAATGGCGTTACAAATGTTCAACTAGCAATGCCAAATTACCTACACATATTCATCCTACTGTTTCTGAATTATAATTGTTACTGAGGAGCAATACTTACTTCACTGAAATGTGGGCTTCTCCTTTGGGTGTTGAAACACTACTTTTCTCAGCATTGCATAACTCGGGATAAAAATGAAAAGTCTAGTTTTCGTGACTTTATTGACCTCGGCTTAGCCTCTGATCAACATAAACCACACAAAAACGCTAATTTTCACCTTTGCATCACTAGTCATGTGACACTGAAGGTAATGCTAACCTTTAGTGGATCACATAAATATCGAGACCCTCTGTTTGGATGAATTCGAGTGTAGCGGCACACTAATTTTAAGTGGAAATGGTTAATCTAGATTGTAAAATTTCAAAGCATTTCATTTTTGAAATCTAGGTGCCACATTGAAGAAAACCTGTCGCCGCACTCGAATTAAACCGATTGTCCTGGGTTCTGTGCATTTTCGCAGATTCGTTGATACACTTGAGACAAACATACTTCTTGATAAAAGTGAAGCGAGAAGTGAAAAGCAGTGTCTGTGATGAAATCTCTAAGAATATCGTAGACTAATCCATATACAATTGGCTCAATATTGTCGGTGTTTAAAGAAAGACTAACTTACCACAGGCAATTTCATTCAAGATGAATATTTTTCCAATGAGGATTGTTGTCTGACTTTTTCGAAAATGTTTTTTTTGTACTTTGAAATCACGATTTGGTATAATTATTTCAGCGATATGGAAAATTAAGATTTATTATAACAGATGACGCCGATCCATCTGGTCGGAAGCAACGCCATCTGTTATCAATCTGGTAAAATTGCTCCAAAGTAAAAATTGTCATTCAATAATTTCGTGTGGACTCCCTGAAATAATAATAACATAATGTTTAGTCGTGGCTATTGTTAAATTAGAACAAAACTTTTGCCATTATACATGTTACGAGCACTATCGAAATATCGAAATTGTTCCATTCCGCACTAACATTTAATTCCGCGTGCATTTGTTATGAAATTCCACGAAATTTGTGTCGTATAGCGATTCTGTTAAGTAGCAACAACAATAAACTAATCAATCGAACGTAATATATATCTATGAACATTTTGCTCCTTCTTCTTCTTCTTCGGTTGTGGGTTTCCTTATTGGAACTAATGAGACTTTTCATTTGAACAAAAAAAACGTACTAATCGCACTAGACACTTAGATTGATCAAGTTTTGTTTTCGCCATTATTTAGATAGATTTTGATGGTAATGAACCAACGAATATTAATCAAATGATTTTTGTTTCCCTCAATTCTACTCACAAAAGTTTCAGCCATATTACGGAGCGGTAGAAATAAAGCCAAAGTGAAAAAAGCCAATAAAAAGAAGAAGGACGGCGTTGAAACATCGAGCACAAAGGACGAAAAGACGTCAGTTGCGTAAGTTAAACAGCTTTTCTGTTGGAAGGAATGCAAAACAATTTTTTATCGAAAAAAATCGTAGCGAGGAGGTTACTGAAGAAAATAAAGTAGAGGAAACACCTGTCGTATCATTGAAGTCCAGCACGCCTTTAGCACCGACTGCTACCCCAGATGTAGATGAAGACGGTTACAGTATTCAGCCGAAGGAACCGCAATGGGAAACTGTGGCTAGTAAAAAAGGTGAGTTGGGTAGAAAATTAGTTGGACGTTGCCAATTGAACTCAAAATGGAAATCGAATTTCAGAAATCTTCTATTCCGACTCGGACAGTGATTCCGAACACGATGAACAAGAAAGAAAAATTCGAGTGGAAATTAAACCGCTCAACAATGGAATTGCTCCAATTTCTGCTAGCGTAGATGAGTTGCGAGCAACAGTGGAAAGTTTGTCATTGTCGCCATTGGGAGGAGCTCTATCGGTGAGTCTTGGATAATTTAACCTTTTCTCTTAGTTTCAAATTGATTGGTTGTTTGTGTTTCGTTTGCTTTTATCATTCATCATTCTCCCACGGTAGTAAGGGGCCGTGACGCTTTATTTTATCATCATCATTTACATCGATCCTTTCATTTCAATCAAAATATTAGTAGCATGCTTGCGACATTTTTCACTTCACACTTCATCATTATCATCATGCGTTTGTTTGTTTCTTCTCTTCCATTTCACATTCAGGCACGTCATGGTTCAAATTCTGAAAGCGATTCGTTTATGAAACGCTCTCACTCTGTGTCCCAGCAATTCAGCGATAAACCGAGTAACGATTTACTGGGCCTTAATTTGTTTCAGCAACACCAAAGTCCCGGTGCATCAAATGCATCGACGCCCACAGCTTCACATCCGTACGCACCGTTACAAAGTCCTACATTATCTGTGTCCAATACTTCAAGGTACGATGAGTCGTCGGCTGCACCTTTTTTTTAATTGAATTAGCACAGATGATCACATGACCTTTGGGACATGTTCCAGATACGCTGATTTGGGCGACATATTTTCGGAAGTGGGTGAAATCAGTGCCTCCGCTCCAGCATCAGCGAATCTTAGCAAATCGGGCCGACAAATACCAACGCCGACATCAGCCAACAGCATTGCCATACCCCGTCCACCATCTAGGCGTGAAGCTGCTGTTAGAGGCCGTGTAAGTCCATCAACAATATCTCGTGCAGATAGTGTTGGCAGCCTAGAGTTTCGTACAGCGAGCATTGGCATTGGCTCGTCGAGAGGGCCATCGCCGTTAACGATTGGAATGAGCGATACAGTACCGTTGGCTGTCGCATTTCACGAGATAGTGCATGCCTATTTTAAGTAAGTCATTTGGTCGGCTACGATAAGCGTGACCAAACTGTAAAGTTTTCCATCAATCTCTAGGGGCAGTGATGAATCTCGGTGCCAGGTGAAGATGTCGGGCGATATGATGTTGTCTTTTCCGGCTGGTATTGTCAGTGTATTAGCGAATAATCCGAATCCGGCGAAATTAGGCTTCCGCATCAAAAATACTCAAAATTTGGAAAATGTCTTACCGAACAAACAACTTGTCACAATGTGCGTATACCAATCGATGTGAGGCCGAACGTCTAACCGTAATTCTAATTCCCTTTCCGTTGATTTTAGTGATCAACTGCAGTCGACTAGTTTAAGCACCGTTCTTGAATTCAACATGCCTGCATTGACATCGTTATTGCGCCGTCAGTCCGAACAAAATCCCACTGCGTCCTACTTCAACGTTGACATTCTCAAATATCAAGTCAAATCAAAATCGGGTGCGTTATCATGCCCATTTCAGCTGGTGTGCTATTGGAAGTGTGAACCGACCCACACCGACATAAAAATCGACTACAAATACAACAGTCATGCGATGGCAGCCCCGTCACCGTTGCTTAACGTTTCCATATCGGTGCCGGTTGATGGTGGTGTGAAAAATGTACAATCGAAACCGTTTTCCGCTTGGCTGGGCGAATCGAACCGTTTGGTCTGGAATTTCACGGACATTTCGCAACATTCTGATAACAATGGCGTTGGAACGTTGAGAGCCCGACTGGATGTGGCCAATGGTCCGTCGAATCCGTCGATGTTAACCACACAATTCAATTGTGAAGGTACAACTCTATCTGGTATCGAATTTGAATTGGTCGGTGCTGGGTATCGACTGTCTTTGGTGAAGAGGAGATTTGTATCTGGTGAGTTGTTTGCGGCCGTTTTTTCATTTTCAATGTCCAATTGAGAGATATTCTTAGAAGCCAAAAAGTTTGGCCCAAAACCACTTTCAAAAAATTTCTTCGGAGCTTGTGTGGCTAGTGTGAGGTGATCAAAAACTGAACACGTGAACTTTTCTTACAGAAATTTCTCCAGTTACACTAACCGTACAGGGTCGTGTGTAGTGTCATTAGAAAAGTAATTGCGTGTTCTTCCGGTGGAAATAGGGTCTTATTGGGTTTAAAATTCATTCACACTAAGATATGAGCAGTTGAAGTTTTCAACCGAAAAAGGCTGAAAACTTACACCTTTCTTATAGAAATTTCTCGATGTATGCGAAACGTACATGATCGTCTGGGGTGTCATTGGACAGGTCTGGCATGTACTTTCGGGGGTTTGGAAGCATCTACGATGAAATATGAGAAATTGAAAAATTTACCGCTCATATTTCATTGTAGATGCTAATAAACTTCCGCAAGATTTGCCCTGACACAACATAAAATTACCTTTTTTTTGCACACCCCACACGACCCTGTACGTTTCGTGTAACTCGAGAATGTTATCCAAGAAATTTGTAAGTTTTCAGTCGTTTTCGGTTAAAAACTTCAACTGCAATTTTAAACCCAATAAGATCCTCTTGGCAATGACACCCCACGTGACCCTGAACGGTTCGTGTAATTGGAGAAATTTGCATGTTTTCTTTCTCAAGCTTTGAAGAATTTTTTTGAAAGTGATTTTGGCTTCTAGGGTCGAATACGTTTCTGGGCACATATAAAATATTCCACTGGAAAAATGCGTCCGATTTCGGTCGGCTATTTTTCAAAAGAATCCCTCTGACTCACTTCCAATTTGACGATTTCAAATTTCATTTTTTTTTTTCGTCCAACAGGAAAATACATCTGCGAAGGGGACGGTATTCGGAACATGACAACGCCAACGCCACCCAGCTCCAGCTCACCAAGTCCATACAATCGTACTGGTTAGCCGCATGCATTATAAAATCAATTTAGAGCATAAAATTAACAATTGAATACAATTCGCAACAATGAACTTGTTTTTAACAAGAAAAAAAACTAAATTAAAAATAAAGGGAACGTGAACCACCTAATTAATCACGTTGATCAGTTAACGAAACAGTTTTGTTTATAATGGGTAACCTGACTGGATGACTATGCATCGGTCGTTAATTTATATTTTTTTATCGAAAATATCGGGGAAATATCTAGGGATGGGGACGGAAGATGATTTACAACGTTCTTACGGCTCACAAAAATGAAAAGATTGTATTGTTGCTGTATCGAGCCCGTAATACCAATTTGTATTGTTGTTTATCAATGGAAGTATAAATGTTGTTAACATTTAAATAATAAAAATTACAGTCAACGAACTCCTGTTGCAGCCACGACTGTATGATATTTGTAAAGATTGAACATTTTGTCTGAATGTTTCCAGTGTGCGTATCAATGGCCTGTAATAAATTTGGCTTAAGACAAACAACGAAACCATTTATTTTGAATGTCTGCGATTCGATATTGTTCACAAAATATAACTAGGTAACCATCGATTTGGGTAGGTCGGTACCTTGACTGAAATGTGTTTCGTTCACGGGATTTTTAATTTTGCTCATAGTTCCTTCAGTGCAGACCACATGGTGAACTTAAGCCTGTTTGCAATTGACGGACGTTTTTACGTTGCTCGTGGGCGGACCTAACACATTACATTATCTCACCAAATAGAGAGGCAAAACAACAACTTTTTCTCACATCTTTTGTTTCACTTGTCGTTCCCCCCAGTGACATCAATCTTCGTTCCCACTGCGCTTCACTTCGCTCGATCCTCGGACGCTTTCACCACCTGGGTCTAAAGCAAACGTTTTTGTTTCTAGTAACATAATATACTGTTTCGTACCTGGTTCCCGAAAAGTGCGACTATTATTCGTACCACGGACTAAAAGTCTTTTTTAGCGTATTCGATTCCGAAATGCAGACTTAACACGACAGACATCTGAATCGGTTTAGTAGTTCCTGTAGTTACACCCTTTAGTGTTGCCTCCGATCTGACTAATATGAGTAAAGACTTTACTGTAAAGTGATCTGTGGTTTCTGGTGGACATTTAGTCTTACTTAAGCCAGTTGAGAATGCAACAGAAGCTGTAACGTCAGTCCCGTACTTTTGCAGATCGACTACCATTTTCGGACGTTACATGCAAAAAAACCGCACCTATCATTCTACGGCCAAGTAACTGAAGTGATCCGCACTCCAAAAGGGCTCTAGCTCATGATCTAGTGAATCGAATTCCATAAACTTGTTTCTAGTTTGTATCGTCACATGACTTTTGCATTTCTATTTCAAAACCGGTTTTTAGGTTCAGACATTATTGCACATTGTGAAAACATTTTTCCATATTTTTCTTACATTTTCCTGCAGCTTACCAAATTATCTGACATTTTTGCCAAAAAAATTTTTAAAGGAAAATCTATGAAAAAGCAGAAAAATTCAAGAAAATGTTTTCCCAAAAATAGTTCATGCTCTAGTCTTGTTCGACTCATTTTGGACGATGACTCAAATGATCGTATCATCAAATCGGAAAAATATTTTCATTGTTTAATGTTTTTGTTAATATCGAAAAATTATCGACAAATAATAGTAAACTTGTTGTGTTGGAACTCGGAGCAGACATTTCAGGTGATTATCTGACATATGGGTTTGCGTAAACAAATGTGTAAATGAAAGCGTAAATTTTAAACCAAACAACATTGACATCGACGTTGAATTTTAACCAGCGGTAAAGTGTTGAAACGTGTACTTGTTGCGTGAATATAATGGAAACGAGACGAAGGCAAGGTCAATAAGCTCACGAAAATGTGTCACGTCGTTTTTATCCAGAGTTTAAAGGAATTTATAGGCTAAAGACGAAAGGAAGTGCTTGAAACATGTATTTTTCTGTAGACAGCGTATAGCGAAACTTTGTCTCCAGGTAATCTATGACATCTGCTGCAGCTGCAGATTTTTAATGCTTTTTTCTCAGTGTATCAGATTTTTAATGAAGCCCAAGTTTCGACAAAGAAAACTAAACTAGTTAGGAGTAGTTGAAGTAAGAATCTACTGCCATTATAACAGTTTGTTCACCTTTAGAAAACACAATTTTAGATTTGTAAGAGTTTTAATGTTCCCATCAGGGCCTAAAGTAACACATAAGCTCGTGGTAAAAATCCCCTGCAGTCCCCCTTCAATCCCCCTCATTTTTTTTTAAATCCCACAAATCCCCCCGACTCGGCCCGTGATCAAAAAAAGGTAATAAAAAATTCTGAAAAAAATCGAAATTCAAAAAATGTTGTATGTGAAGGGATCAGCTCAGACGTTGCGGAGTGCTTTTCTTGCTATACGAAAATTTCAAGAAAAAAAGCATTTAATTTTTTCCTGAAAGCTAACACATTTTAACACTAAACGATGGTCGTACTTTTTCCAAAAAGAATACGAGTCCAAAATTATCATCAAAATAATAATAATTTTGCCCCGAAAAGTAGGCAACAATTTAGCCATGTGTAGATTCGTCTTAAGAGCTTCCGAGCCTACGCTGAAATTGTAGCCTACATTTGTGCGTTTCGAAATTTTTGATCGCTGATATCTTTTTACGAGAGCCCTTTTTGAAAAATGTACGACCACATTTTCGAGTAAAAATATGTCAGCTTTGAATAAAAAATAAAATTGTCTGTGAAAGTTCCATGTGCTTTGAGAAAAGTGTACCTTTGATGCAAATTTGGGGCATCGGTACAGTTTTCTCAAAGCACATGAAACTTTCACAGACAATTTTATTTTTTATTCAAAGCTGACATATTTTTACTCGAAAATGTGGTCGTACATTTTTCAAAAAAGGCTCTCGTAAAAAGATATCAGCGATCAAAAATTTCGAAACGCAGAAATGTAGGCTACAATTTCAGCGTAGGCTCGGAACCTCTTAAGAGGTTAACCTCTTAACCTCTTAAGAGGTTCCAAGCCTACGCTGAAATTGTAGCCTACATTTGTGCGTTTCGAAATTTTTGATCGCTGATATCTTTTTACGAGAGCCCTTTTTGAAAAATGTACGACCACATTTTCGAGTAAAAATATGTCAGCTTTGAATAAAAAATAAAATTGTCTGTGAAAGTTCCATGTGCTTTGAGAAAAGTGTACCTTTGATGCAAATTTGGGGCATCGGTACAGTTTTCTCAAAGCACATGGAACTTTCACAGACAATTTTATTTTTTATTCAAAGCTGACATATTTTTACTCGAAAATGTGGTCGTACATTTTTCAAAAAGGGCTATCGTAAAAAGATATCAGCGATCAAAAATTTCGAAACGCACAAATGTAGGCTACAATTTCAGCGTAGGCTCGGAACCTCTTAATTGTGAAAATATGAAAACTTAATATCGGACCATTAAGAGCGAATGAAGAAAAAGAAGAAGAAGAAAATCTTTTACCAAACGTAGTGACTATTCGCAGGCGCATGCCAATAGACAAATTATTACCAAAGATGCTATTGGCGGCGAACTTACCTGCTAATAGTGTTTTCCTTTTTACGGAGGCTATTGGCAGGCGTCTGCCAATACCATTTTCTCTTTTACACAGGCTATTGGCAGGCGTCTGCCAATAGCATTTTTCCTTTTACTATTTGCAGGCATAAAAAAGGAGACATAACAAAGCTGGAAAATTACCGACCCATAAGCCTATTGTCAACACTCTACAAGTTGTTTATGAAAATCATTACGAAGAGGAACACTAACAAGTTCGACTTCTACCAACCTGTTGAACAAGCTGCTTTCAGATCTGGTTTCAGCACAAACGACCATTTGCAGGTGATGAGAACGCTTATTGAGAAGTGTCGTGAATACAACATCGACATAGTCTTGCTATTCATAGACTTCGAAAAAGCTTTCGATTCAGTGGAAACATGGTCGATATTGGACGCATTAGACGAATGTAGAGTAGACTCAAGGAACTCCAACACAATTCGATATGTGTACAAAAATGCTACTTCATGTATAAAACTTCATAAGAGCACGGAGAAATTCAGAATCGGTCGAGGTGTAAGGCAGGGTGACACTATTTCACCGAAATTATTCACGGCGATTCTGCAGAGTATTTTTAAGAAGATAAACTGGAGTAAAATGGGAATAAAGATAAATGGAGAGTACCTGAGCAATCTCCGCTTCGCTGATGACATTGTACCGATAGCAGCGAATCTAGGTCAGGCTCAGCTTATGCTACAACAGTTAAGTGAAGAGGCAAGCAAAGTTGGCCTCAAGATGAACTTATCGAAAACAAAAGTCATGACCAACATCGGGGACGATAGAGAAATCAAAATTGGTGACACTGTCATTGAACGAGTCGACAGCTATGTATCTAGGACATAAACTGAAGTTAGGTCTGGACAACCAAACTGCAGAAATAAGACGTAGGATTGGTCTTGCATGGGCAGCGTTCGGAAAACTCAGACTAATTTTCAAAAGCAAAATGATCAATAGTCTGAAACGCAAAGTTTTCGACAATTGTGTCCTTCCAGTGCTCACTTATGGAGCGGAAACGTTAACTTTAACGAAAGCATCCGAAGATAAATTGAGTGTGACACAAAGAGCCATGGAACGGAGTAACACTCAGAGACAGAATGACGAATCAATGGATTCGACAACAAACCAGGGTCGTTGATGTCATGGAAAGAATAGCATCTCTGAAATGGAGCTGGGCGGGACATATTGCAAGAAGGACAGACGAACGTTGGACCAAAAAGATCATGAACTGGCGACCATATAAAAGACGAGCTATAGGTAGACCACCAGAGAGATGGACAAACGGAATTAAGAATATTGCAGGTACAAACTGGCAGCAAATGGCAATGGATCGTACGAAATGGAAAGAAGTTGGAGAGGCCTACATCCAGCAGTGGATAGACACAGGCTGAAAAAGAAGAAGAAGGTGAAATGACCTGCCAATAGCATCTACGCGTACCAAAACAGGTCTGTGTTACAGCAAAAATAAGGAGATGAAGGTTTTCGTTTCATATTTTAATTAAAGAAAACATACACCAGACATTACGAGCGAATCGGCTTGTAAATGAATTGAAAACAGGACGGCAAAAGGATTCGAAGAGTTTTTAGCAAGTACTTTTTGTTCTATGGAATTGTAAAAAAAAAACTTCAATTTCGAACTAGTTACTTTCGAAATGAGGTGGCACCAACTATAATGTCCACAGCCATAAAATCATAAATTCTATCGACATAAATGAGTAAACTTACGATTAGTATCAGCTGCAATACAGAAATTCGTGAAATCAAAAATCGAATGCTTCTGTATACGAAAAAGATTAAAAAAACGAAAAACGCTGCTACGTCCAACGAATGCCGTTGAATGAAATTCATTTTCACTTGAGGCATTTGCAAATGTGCTGCCCCACGATGCCTGATCACATATTCTGTCCAATAGACGGCTGTATCCAAAGCTGTTTGTGGTCGATCTCTGTACAATTTCGATAATTCCTTCACTCTGACGGTATATGATCGATTCGACAGCATTTCATTGACTGCCGATGAGAATGATTCTGATGTAATGCTATCGTACGGCAAATGGATGCTCCATCCTTCGTCAGCTATATTTATTGCATTCACATGCTGATCATAGATGAATGGTATGCCCAAAATTGGAACGCCATGAAACAATGCTTCCGTGACACCACCCAATCCGCAATGTGATATAAATAATCGAATATTTGGATGAGCTAAGAGATCGTCTTGAGGTACCCATTTTGTCATTAAAACATTATCTGGTTTACTTTGTGGTATATCGTTGCTTTCCCACTTCCAAATCACTTTTTGACGCAGTCCTGCGAAGACACTCAGAATGGCTTCTACCTTTTCCGATGCAAAATCGGCACTGTTCACATTGGTACCCAGACTGAACAGAATAGCACCGTAGTCGTTGGTGTTACGCAGAAATTCGTCGATTGTTGCCGGCAATGGGTCCGATCTATTTTTGATATGAATGCCACCAACTTCGATCAAATTCGGTACGCTTGGCCGAAGTCCACCTTGCGAAAAATGGTGACAAGTAAAAACCAGCGAAACATTTTGTTTAACTTCTTGATAAGATGGAAAATTGCTACTCGATGGGAAATGCTGATCGTAGTACGATTGGAAAACAAAATAGTCGTAAAATTCTAATAACAAAAATTCGATGACATGCTCCCACATGTAGGATAAGCGTTTTTTGAATGTCGACTTGACTTGACGATGAACAATAGCCGTAGCTCGATTATTTTGAACGGACGCTGGACTGGCAACAAAATCACGAATCGTTTTCGTCGATCCCATTGTATAGAAAACAATAGACGGGCATTTGAAATGAGCCGCAATGCCGAGAAGGAATTCATTGTTCTGCCATCCCAAAATAAACAAATCGAATGTCTGTCCACTGCTTAGCAACAGTTTGGTCATCGGATCCTCTAACGCTCTGTTGGACGATTCGGCGTTGATTTTGAGCGCTTTCATGGCATTTAAGTCAGCTTGCTTGTTGGAATTTTTCATTTTTGACACAACGTCGTTGCGGTACTCGTCCAAAAAAACATTTCTTTCGTTCAGACGTATCTCGTGGTAATTGGGCAATGCATTGCTTCTGTTTTTCCCCGAACACATTGACACAATGGTAACCTGAAACAGAGAAAGCCACAAAATAAGAGGAAATGCAAAAATATCCAGATACCGGAGAAATTTTCATAAAATCAACAAAGAAAAGCCATCTCGACAAAAATGTATGAAAATTATTTGGGAGTGAATCAACTCTAGGAAAATGGACTTTTTTGGCAGAAAATGTATGGAAATATTTTTTGGCCAGTTGAAAGTGGTTTCATATTCCTTTTTTCCAATTTTTACGAAGGCCTGTGATAGTACTGACCGAAAACCATTCAATAGATTCAATAGATTCATTTGCAAATTTTTTGAAAGGCTTTTTTACATTCTTACATTGTGACCCCTTTGCGCCAACGCTTGTAGAAGAGATTCGAGTATAATGCAATGCGATCGACTGTGGTCCGATACAAATGCGAGAATATTTGCCGATTGAGCTTGCTGATTAAACAAAAAAACCATTGACACCATCGAAAATAGTGATAACCAAATTTTGTCACTAAACATAGCGTTAATATTGATTAAAACTACAACACGAATTCAGTGTTCCCCTATTAAGTACGAGCTGTGAACTGAACGCATTTGATGAATTACCTGTCATTTATTTTCGAGTTCCTATCAAAAAATATGCAGATATTTTTAGCCTAAAAGCCTTGGGTATTTGTTCAACTGTAAACAGGTTGTAATTTCCGAATTACGTATGCGGAAACGAGCTTAAATAAAAATGCTACTCGCATTTTGTAGTTTGTTCATATTTTTTGGGCTTCATGTGTGGAATGGGTCCGAATTTTTCTACACAGACTCTCTCATTTAACCTTTTCGAACAACGGATTCATGATTTTTAAGTCGTCTGCATTACAGTGTTGCTGCTATTGGCAGTGTTGACTGTTGACATATTAGTGTAGAGAACACTACATTCACTCTGACTCCCTTTTTTGTTGTTTGAAATGATTAGTCACAGCGCCACTTCCGTGACGAACGCTTGTGCTTGCCTATAATTTAGTGCTCATTTAGTGCTGAAAATGAGCCCATACTCGATGCTGAATGTGCTGAATTCAGTGGTTTTCGTATAAATTTTAACTTTTCTATATCTCAATCACGAGGGGTAACCGACTCGGGTAATTGACTACACACCCTTAAAGGAATTGCCGGAGTATCCATTAAATGATTGTAATTGATGGAATTATAAGGAATTGACCGGAATTGGCTGGAAATACGTTAAATTGTAAGGAATTGAAAGTAAATAAGGATAAGTATGATGATCAGAAATTCCTGGTACTTTTTTCCGATCATCATACTTATCTGTATTTAGTCTAATTTACTTTCAACACTTACAATGTATTAATGTATTTCCAGTCAATTACTTATAATTCCATCAATTTCACATATTCCCAGTCAATTTCGATTTTAAAGAGGATTTTTTCGATAACTGGCTGCAAAGATGCGTGTAGAGATTACTTTAGTGCTTAAAAGTTCCTCTGACTCATTTTATCGTCTTTCACCCAAATCAACATCAGTGGTCACTGCGCGCCATCACTGAGGAACTCGTTATGTTGGTATTGCTCCTGTGTACAAAATCGATGATGCTACACTCGGTTACTGCGTGGCTATTTTGCTTAACTTTAACTTTTACTTGATTTTATCTTTTAGTTAGGTAATTAACAAAAAAGGGCTGAGAGATCCTGGAAGGGGAGCCAAAAATTTCCCTCACTTCCCGCGCCCTGGGCGCCCTTTGAAGGTCATTTGCAGAGTCTTTTTGTATGAATTATGGAAGATAGAAAATCCGACCAAGATATGTCGATATGGTAAATGAAAGGTAAAGAACCAAACTTTATTTTAGTGAAAAAAAATTACAAATTTTCCTTTTCCCACGAGTTTTTCACAGTTTTCCAGAATTTTACCTAAAAAAACGCGAAAATTTAAACTTTAAAGTTAAACAACTTTGACAACTTAATTTCTAGAGAAAAATTTTGTTCGTGGGGTTTGTTGCCCATTCAATTCTACACACTTCCTACTATTTTGTTGATTTTTTTGTTGCCAGAGGGCCGGTTTTGGTACAATTTCACTACATCTGTCAAAATGTAAGAAAAAAATATTCTGATGTACACAGGGCAGATAGAGAGTTGGTTCCAAAGGATAAGTTGTAGCATTTTGTAAGGACAATTTTTTAGAACATCAACAAAATGGCTGACAGCAGCCATCTTGGAAGATTTCGCTGAATTTGAAGTAATACGGATCGTATTAGGGAAAATTAAAGAATTTTATCGTGGAAAATATCGTGGAATTACTTCAAAAATTCGTGGAATTGTAGAAATTATTTGGAATTATAGGAATTGAATGGCGAATCCGGCAAGTGTAGGTGTTAATCCGGTAATTGAATTAATAAAAGGAAAAGTATATTATTTCCGAGCTTCCAAGTTGTGTATTTGATGAGTGGGTGTTACAGTCCGACCCGAAGGGGAGGCTTGTATTCCCCACTTGTCAAATAACAACTTGGAATCTCGTAAGAACAATGCTTTACGTGATTAGGCAATGTAAATGAAAATGAAACATGCCTCGCCGTAACACGTAAAAACAAATTAAAAGGAATTAGTAATTGATTTGCCACCATTCGGCCAGTCGGTTACCCCTCGCTCAATCATTAAAAATATACCAATTTTAAATCGGAATTCTTCAAAAGTCTGTTCATTATTCATGGTTTATGGTTTACTCTATCGTGGTAAGAGGTAAGATTTTCTACTCTTTTTTGTCAGTGTAATTTCTTTAGGTCTAATACAACATTTGTTAAAAAAAATCACCAGAGCTTTTCTTATTCTTTGGTTTTAGCACATGTTTTTCTGTATAAGCGAACATTAGATGGATAAAAACTTGAAAAGTCGAGTTTTCGTGTAGAGTTTATTTCGATCTATGTAATGGATTTTTCATACCTCGGACCCTAGGACCCTTCTCCGTCCAATATGAAAAATACTCTTTGTACCATGGACTAAAAGTCTTTTTTTAGCGTATTCGATTCTAGACCTCACCTCTCACACGCTAAGAAAGACTTTTAGCATGCTGCAGACGTCGAAAGAAGCGCATGAATTATGAGAAGTACGATTTGCCTTGCCCCTCATTCCGCGCCTTAGTAGTGCCTTTGCACAATCTGTCTAATAACATTTTTAAATTATGTGTAACTCGTTACGATTTTTTTTACAAACAAAATTTATATGCAAAACAAACACTGAATAAATAACGTCGCTTTACTTTGGATATATCATAAAAAGTATTCAAATTATAACATGATGTTAGAGCTACCGTCCTCTGGTCACACATGTTAATTGAGTACCATTAATCTTTTAAAATTACACAACGAACGGGTCAGTAATTTCCCGTTGACGTACTCGCTTCATGTGCCTCCACCCTCCAGTAAACTATAACCGACTTGTATTATATGGTATCGAATGGTGCTAAGTCCGGCGGTTACATGTTCGTGTTTCCAGGGATTATATATATTGGTCACTACTATACATGCCGATGCTTGTGTCACTGACTCAACTTTATGCATAACTTCTGCAGTAACACGAAAAAGGAATATGAAACTTGTTTGCAAATTTTTAACAGCAAATTTTGTTAGTTAGGAGAAACCTTTTAGAAAAAATGCAAATTAGGTTGTGATATCGTTTACTCTTCAATCTTCGAGGTTGTCCCATTTATTGGATACATTTTATAAGTGTTTGTTGTAATTCGCTTCAGGCTGCGATAAATAGTTCGAATTGTAAATTCAAAGTCGTTTTCAATTACTCATAGTATTTTCATCCAAACAGAGTTGAACGAACGGCATCAAGTGCTTTCGGTAGCCCACATTCAATCATTACGGAAATAAGCGACAAAGGAACGGTTCTAACCAGAAAGTCGAGAACATCATGCAGTGGCATTTGATTTTTTTGGAATTTTGTTACTGGCGCAACATGTTTAGCTTGGCACACGTAGCAGTCGTCGTAGCCCGGAAGAGTTGTACAAATTTGTCCCTTGCCGCAGTCTGTATCCAATGAGCAAAAGCAGTTATCCAACAAAGCACACCGTGTTGTTAACGGATCAATGTCGATTTTGGATCCGATTTTCAGTAGACGACGACCGAAGTTATTCAGGAAAATTTGATTCGGATCGAATTTCTTCATTGCATCTAAATAGAATCAGAACTGAATAGAACTGCAGACAAAAATTTTAACATTTATGGTAGAAGAGGTCATACCGACAAAATTGCTGCGTGCCTTAGGGTCCAATTTTAAATCAAGCATTTCCCTACCATGATAAATTAGGCCGGATTTTCCCCAGTGTGATCTTGCTTTAAATCGGCGTGCCTGCAACGAACTATTCGTGAATGCGAAGAATTACACAAGGAGTTTCATACCAATATCTGTAAAATGGTCTGATATCCAGCTAAGCTAGCTGACGGATCGTTGTACGGATCATCTCTTTTCCAGAAATAAAACTCAGGATGTACCGAATCTCTTCCATTCGATGTCGACATATAGTTATTGTCTTTACCAGAAAAACGGAAAAAGAGTCCTTGAAGCGGAAATGCTGTTGGTGTTTTGTTTGCAATATCTTTCACAGCTTCCACAAAAAGTCCTAGGTCACTCAGAGCAAGGTTGAACCTGAACAAGAGAATATTAGCTTTTCAACAGAAACGTTTATTTAGCACATACTCATTGTCCAAAAGGGTTATATTCGCATTGATATGACCGTGACACCATGCACAGGCCTCACCAAAATTATTGTTTGAATCTTCGCTACATATAGTTGAGAGCATTGGCTGCGCAAATCCAACAGCTGGATTTTGAACCGATAGTCTATCCTCTGTAAAAATCGGTACAAAGCCGGGAACGTGTGACCACAGACTGAACTCCACGAGAAATTCTATCGCACGTAGAATTGTATATCCTAATAACGAGAGATTATGTTTAACATGATGGTGCTACAACAGTTCCATTCGGTTTTATGCATTTCAAGGATTGCTGCTACTACATAGTAATAGAAGATCAATAAATGAATTCGATGAAACCGCACAGTACACGCGCAAAAATAGTTGCACCACTTTATTTCATATTTTATACCAAGTGTGGACGCCGCAGCACACTCATTGCATGTAAGGTCCATAGCTAATTCTTTGATTGTTGATCCAATCAAATTTGTTGCATCGTACGTAGAGGGAGCTTCTGCACTGGTCCTTGCGTTTCCACGACTTTCGACCGGTACAAACGTTAAATTAGCTACCACGACTTCGTTGAATGCTGGAAACCAGTGAATCATTAAGTGGTCCGTCGTTTTTGCCCAGTTCGCTGCCACTCCATTTGTCAACACGTCATCAGACGTAAAGTAACTGTGAGCGTGTACTTTGTACAACGGTACGGTGTATAAGGTAATATCCACAATAATGCCTACATGATAAGATTTCGTAAAGGAAGCAACGAACTTCAAAGAAAATCATCAAAATACCGAGAAGGCCAAGATTAACTTTAAATGCCCTTAAGTCTGCTGGATCCGAAATTTCTGCCACGTTTCCTAGGCCGTCTACCACTGTCAATTTGACTACTTGTGACGATATGGTTGAATTATACTTTATCGTTGAGCCATGAGCTCCAGTTCCTATTGCTCCACCGAGAGTGATGCCACCATATGCTGCCATTGTTCGTAGAGCCCGTCCGTTTCGGTGTAGAAATTCTCCCGCATCGAACAACAATGTCCCTGCACCGAAAGTAGCGGTGACTCGGTCTGTATTCATTTTGCAAAAATTAAGTCCTGTCATGTCGACAGGAATCCCTTCTGTGCATATTATATCGGTCTGTGAATGACGAGAGCCGAAAGCTTTCACTTTTACACCTCGAGCGATAGCTTCTTTGACAATACTGACAACATCTGCAGTCGTTTTCGGATATCTCATGTAGTCTGACGGAGCACAAAGTGGATAACGTCTGTACGATGTGTAGTCTCTGAGATTCAAATTGAATATTCAGTTCAGATCTTAATGTTTTTCTGCAGAACATTTACCTGTTGCTGTGTGCAAAAACCAGTGGCAGGAAGAAAATTCCACAAAACGACAGGATAAAATTGCAAAAACTCTTCATGTTATTACTGTCTCGTCCAACAGTCGCTTACAATCTATTAGGTACCCACTGCAAGAAGTCAGTAAAGAGATGTTGTTGTTGAAGTTGCGACAATAAAATGTGTAGTTCCAACTGTGAGGTGATCAGAAAAATTCTGTTCGTTTAACTCACAATCAATCGATCAATCAACCTTATGACTATAAACATGCGGTAAAGAACAAGCTCCTTTCGACTGTTTAATCAGGTGTGTTCGTTAAATATTTAAAGAAAAATTGAATGCGGCTTAATAACACACATGAAGTGGCACCGAAATTTGAGTCGCTTAGTCGTCCAGAACAGAAGAATTTCATTCAAAGCCTTTCCCGCACGACTAAATCATTTACATTTTTTTTTGTTAACGACGACGGAGTGTTTCTGATTGACAATCTAAACCAACACATGTACTGATTTGTTGATGTCTTGTCAAACTCGACTTCGCCTCTGATTGACAACTTTCGCACATCTATTTCCCGAAATTTCCATTTAGGCATATGTTAGCAAAATAACTACATCAGAGCTCGTAATAGTCTGTGGATAATTTGAATATCAAAGTGACAATTTACACCCGGGTGCAAATAACCTCAAATAGACTATTTGCACCCGGGCTTAAAAATAATCAATGAAACACCCGTGTGTAATGGTCAGGAAAATAACAGGGTGCGAATAGTAAGTGAAATATTCGGGTCCGAATAGCGTCTACATTTAATTATTGGATCAATCAGACAATCCTAGACGAAGCAATGTTTCTAGTGACATCAAATGACTTTTTTTGAATTACATTCAGTCATTACAGATGTAACCATAAATGGAGCGATTCTTAACAGAAAATCAATGGCACCGAATGGTGCTACCTGATTAATGTTAAATTTTGTTACTGGCGCAACATGTTTAGCTTGGCACACGTAGCAGTCGTCGTAGCCCGGAAGAGTTGTACAAATTTGTCCCTTGCCGCAGTCTGTATCCAATGAGCAAAAGCAGTTGTCCAACAAAGCACACCGTGTTGTTAACGGATCAATGTCGATTTTGGATCCGATTTTCAGTAGACGACGACCGAAGTTATTCAGGAAAATTTGATTCGGATCGAATTTCTTCATTGCATCTAAATAGAATCAGAACTGAATAGAACTGCAGACAAAAATTTTAACATTTATGGTAGAAGAGGTCATACCGACAAAATCGCTGCGTGCCTTAGGGTCCAATTTTGAATCAAGCATTTCCCTACCATGATAAATTAAGCCGGATTTTCCCCAGTGTGATCTCCCTTTAAATCGGCGTGCCTGCAAAGACCTATTGTGAATGCGAAGAATTACACAAGGCGTTTCATACCAATGTCTGTAAAATGGTTTGATATCCAGCTAAGCTAGCTGACGCATCGTTGTACGGATCAACTCTTTTCCAGCGATAGAATTCAACATTCACCGAATTTCTTCCGTATGATGTGGACATGTAGTTATCTGATTTGCCAGAAAAACGGAAATGCAGTCCATTAATTGTAAATGCGCTGGGCGTTTTCTTTACAATGTCTTTGACTGCCTTCACAAACAGCTCTAGATCACTCAGAGCAAGACTGAACCTAAATTCACATGAAAATGTTGGATTTGTAAATTTTATAAAATCCAAATATCTATATTTGCTGTCCAAAAGCGTCATGTTAGCATTAATATGACCATGAGCCCAAGGACAAGCTTCCCCAAGAAAACGGTTTGAATCTTCGCTACAAGTAGTGGAGAGCATTGACTGTGGAAACCCAATAGCCGGATTTTGAACGTATACTCCATCCTCTGTATAAATCGGTACGTAGGACATAGTCTGTGTCCATAGACTCGACGCCAGGAGGAATTCCATTACATGTAAAATTGTGTATCCTAAGTAGATTAGAAGTAGGAGTATTAGAGAGCATTCGAAATATTATATATACCAAGTGTAGATGCAGCAGCACATTCATTGGATGTAAGATCAGCAGCCGTTTCTCCTAATCTTGTCCCAATTAAATTGAAATTATCATAGGTAGAAGGAACGATTGCATTGGACCTAGCGTTTCCGCGACTCTCAACCGGTATAAACGTTAAATTAGCTACCACTACATCATTGAATTCTGGAAACCAATAAATCGTTATTTGGTCTGTACTTTGCGCCCACTTAACTGCCATTCCATTTGTCAATACGACATCAGAAGTAACGTAATTGTGGGCGTGTACTTTGTATAACGGTACTGTATATAAGGTTACATCAACAATAATGCCTAGATGATAAGATTTAGTAAAGGAAGCAACGAATTTCAAAGAAAACCATCAAAACCATACCGAGAAGGCCAAGATTAACTTTAAACGCCCTTAAGTCTGCTGGATCCGAAATTTCTGCTACGTTTCCTAGGCCGTCTACCACTGTCAATTTGACTACTTGTGACGATATGGTTGAATTATACTTTATCGTTGAGCCATGAGCTCCAGTTCCTATTGCTCCACCGAGAGTGATGCCACCATATGCTGGCGTAGATCGCAGAGCACGTCTGTTTCGACGAAGAAATTCTCCCGCATCTGACAACAATGTCCCTGCACCGAAAGTAGCAGTGACTCGGTCTGCATTCATTTTGCAAAAATTTAGTCTTGTCATGTCGATAGGAATGCCTTCTGTGCATATTATATCGGTCTGTGAATGACGCGAGCCGAAAGCTTTCACTTTTACACCTCGAGTAATAGCTTCTTTGACAATACTGACAACATCTGCAGTCGTTTTCGGATATCTCATGTAGTCTGACGGTGCACAAAGTGGATAACGTCTGTACGATGTGTAGTCTCTGAGATTCAAATTGAATATTCAGTTCAGATCTTAATGTTTTTCTGCAGAATATTTACCTGTTGCTGTGTGCAAAAACCAGTGGCAGGAAGAAAATTCCACAAAACGACAGGATAAAATTGCAAAAACTCTTCATGTTATTACTGTCTCGTCCAACAGTCGCTTACAATCTATTAAGTACCCACTGCAAGAAGTCAGTAAAGAGATGTTGTTGTTGAAGTTGCGACAATAAAATGTGTAGTTCCAACTGTGAGGTGATCAGAAAAATTCTGTTCGTTTAACTCACAATCAATCGATCAATCAACCTTATGACTATAAACATGCGGTAAAGAACAAGCTCCTTTCGACTGTTTAATCAGGTGTGTTCGTTAAATATTTAAAGAAAAATTGAATGCGGCTGAATAACACACATGAAGTGGCACCGAAATTTGAATCACTTAGTCGTCCAGAACAGAAGAATTTCATTCAAAGCCTTTCCCGCACGACTAAATCATTTACATTTTTTTTTGTTAACGGCGACGGAGTGTTTCTGATTGACAATCTAAACCAACACATGTACTGATTTGTTGATGTCTTGTCAAACTCGACTTCGCCTCTGATTGACAACTTTCGCACATCTATTTCCCGAAATTTCCATTTAGGCATATGTTAGCAAAATAACCACATCAGAGCTCGTAATAGTCTGTGGATAATTTGAATATCAAAGTGACAATTTACACCCGGGTGCAAATAACCTCAAATAGACTATTTGCACCCGGGCTTAAAAATAATCAATGAAACACCCGTGTGTAATGGTCAGGAAAATAACAGGGTGCGAATAGTAAGTGAAATATCCGGGTCCGAATAGCGTCTACGTTTAATTATTGGATCAATCAGACAATCCTAGACGAAGCAATGTTTCTAGTGACATCAAATGACTTTTTTTGAATTACATTCAGTCATTACAGATGTAACCATAAATGGAGCGATTCTTAACAGAAAATCAATGGCACCGAATGGTGCTACCTGATTAATGTTAAATTTTGTTACTGGCGCAACATGTTTAGCTTGGCACACGTAGCAGTCGTCGTAGCCCGGAAGAGTTGTACAAATTTGTCCCTTGCCGCAGTCTGTATCCAATGAGCAAAAGCAGTTGTCCAACAAAGCACACCGTGTTGTTAACGGATCAATGTCGATTTTGGATCCGATTTTCAGTAGACGACGGCCGAAGTTATTCAGGAAAATTTGATTCGGATCGAATTTCTTCATTGCATCTAAATAGATTCAGAACTGAATAGAACTGCAGACAAAAATTTTAACATTTACGGTAGAAGAGGTCATACCGACAAAATTCCTGCGTGCCTTAGGATCCAATTTTGAATCTAGCATTTCCCTACCATGATAAATTAAGCCGGATTTTCCCCAGTGTGATCTCCCTTTAAATCGGCGTGCCTGCAAAGACCTATTGTGAATGCGAAGAATTACACAAGGCGTTTCATACCAATGTCTGTAAAATGGTTTGATATCCAGCTAAGCTAGCTGACGCATCGTTGTACGGATCAACTCTTTTCCAGTGATAGAATTCAACATTCACCGAATTTCTTCCGTATGATGTGGACATGTAGTTATCTGATTTGCCAGAAAAACGGAAATGCAGTCCATTAATTGTAAATGCGCTGGGCGTTTTCTTTACAATGTCTTTGACTGCCTTCACAAACAGCTCTAGATCACTCAGAGCAAGACTGAACCTAAATTCACATGAAAATGTTGGATTTGTAAATTTTATAAAATCCAAATATCTATATTTGCTGTCCAAAAGCGTCATGTTAGCATTAATATGACCATGAGCCCAAGGACAAGCTTCCCCAAGAAAACGGTTTGAATCTTCGCTACAAGTAGTGGAGAGCATTGACTGTGGAAACCCAATAGCCTGATTTTGAACGTATACTCCATCCTCTGTATAAATCGGTACGTAGGACATAGTCTGTGTCCATAGACTCGACGCCAGGAGGAATTCCATTACATGTAAAATTGTGTATCCTAAGTAGATTAGAAGTAGGAGTATTAGAGAGCATTCGAAATATTATATATACCAAGTGTAGATGCAGCAGCACATTCATTGGATGTAAGATCAGCAGCCGTTTCTCCTAATCTTGTCCCAATTAAATTGAAATTATCATAGGTAGAAGGAACGATTGCATTGGACCTAGCGTTTCCGCGACTCTCAACCGGTATAAACGTTAAATTAGCTACCACTACATCATTGAATTCTGGAAACCAATAAATCGTTATTTGGTCTGTACTTTGCGCCCACTTAACTGCCATTCCATTTGTCAATACGACATCAGAAGTAACGTAATTGTGGGCGTGTACTTTGTACAACGGTGCTGTATATAAGGTTACATCAACAATAATGCCTAGATGATAAGATTTAGTAAAGGAAGCAACGAATTTCAAAGAAAACCATCAAAACCATACCGAGAAGGCCAAGATTAACTTTAAACGCCCTTAAGTCTGCTGGATCCGAAATTTCTGCCACGTTTCCTAGGCCGTCTACCACTGTCAATTTGACTACTTGTGACGATATGGTTGAATTATACTTTATCGTTGAGCCATGAGCTCCAGTTCCTATTGCTCCACCGAGAGTGATGCCACCATATGCTGGCGTAGATCGCAGAGCACGTCTGTTTCGACGAAGAAATTCTCCCGCATCTGACAACAATGTCCCTGCACCGAAAGTAGCGGTGACTCGGTCTGCATTCATTTTGCAAAAATTTAGTCTTGTCATGTCGATAGGAATGCCTTCTGTGCATATTATATCGGTCTGTGAATGACGCGAGCCGAAAGCTTTCACTTTTACACCTCGAGCAATAGCTTCTTTGACAATACTGACAACATCTGCAGTCGTTTTCGGATATCTCATGTAGTCTGACGGTGCACAAAGTGGATAACGTCTGTACGATGTGTAGTCTCTGAGATTCAAATTGAATATTCAGTTCCGATCTTAATGTTTTTCTCCAGAATATTTACCTGTTGCTGTGTGCAAAAACCAGTGGCAGAAAGAAAATTCCACAAAACGACAAAATAAAATAGAAAAGACTCTTCATGTTAATCAGCTGTATGACGAAAATGTAATTTTTCAATATTTTACGAAACGTTCTTGAAAATCAACTAGCTCAGTAGCTTTTTGTAGCCGATGCAACGGTTACGGGTTACGAAAGTTTTAAGATATTTTTTCGAAGGTGTACAAAGGCACTTGAGGTCGTTAAGAGTCTATTCGTTAAACTATAATCGAAAAAAAACTCTTACGAACTTTCAAAAAGCATGCCTCAATTGTTTGATCAAGTGTGTTCAATTTCAACGACGTAATTTTCGTTTCGACCATATAATATGAGTTTAAAAAAAAATGGGTAGTCAGACAAAAAAAGTTGTGCATATTGGTGATATTGAATATTGAAAACAATACGTCGAAGCAACGCACTTCAAGCATGAGTGGTACTCTAGAAAGGATATATTGCAACTGGAAAACGCAAACTGGAACCATGGTAAAAAGCTTCTAGGAAGTTGTGAAAACTATAGTGTTCGAATGGAATATGAAGAGTTTATGCAACAATCTGTAGACTCATCCATTAGTCCCATCTGTTACCGATTTTTAAAAAAATCGATTCTATACGATACGGTCATGATTATCTTGATCGTCGATTGTTAACATTTTAGACTGAATCTCCAGCCAATTTAAATTAGATTCATATCAGAGGAGGAGGTTTTCAATACTCAATCTATTGCTTTGCCTTTCAAAAGCAAATCCTTAGATTACGAAGAGCCAACTCTATGTGCTGTTGTTTGTATACTACAACGAAAAGAAAAAGGTTTTTCGACGCAAGTACGAAAACGCAATTTTTCATGTTTCAAGCACTACCTTCGGCACCCTCAGCCTGTAAGTAATATATATTATGTACCTGTTGCCAAGATTGTTATTTTGATGTGTACCTGAGCCGAAGGCGTGGGCAATAATGCCTACACGTCAAAATAACAGTCTGGCAATAGGTGCATACCATATTTTATCTGTCGAGAAAAGATATATCGAGATAAGTAAAAACTCCCTAGGGAGATAAGCTCGAGATTATCGTCTAGATAGATAATATATATTATGTACCTGTTGCCAAGATTGGTATTTTGACGTGTAGGACATTATTGCCCTAGCCGAAGGCGTGGGCCATAATACCTATACGTCAAAATAACAGTCTGGCAATAGGTGCATATCATATTTTATCTGTCGAGAAGAGATATATCGAGATAAACAAAAACTCCCTAGAGGGATAAGCTCGAGATTATCGTTCTAGACAGATAATATATATTACACACTTGTCACGAAGAAGTCGAGGCTAACTGAGACTGATAGTGACAAGTTTGTGCTCTATAGTGACAAGTTTGTGCTCACATAAGCGAAAACGAGACAACAACATAGTTCTGAAGTGTAATTTTTGAATTATTCTTCTAGTTAAGTAATTTTGACATCCGAACACCGCGCGTATGTGATAAAATTATGTTTACATGATACATGCGTCGAAAACCGTACTTTTCATGTTTCAGGCACTTCTTTCGACGCCCTCAGCATGTAAAATCCATTACATAACTCGAAATAAAAGTGAAAAGTCTCGTTTTCGTGTGTTTATTGACCTCGGCTACGCCTCACACGAAAACTCTACTTTTCATTTTTTTATCTCTAGTCATGTAATAGTACATTACTATACCAGTGAAGTAATTTGATATCTCGTATCCAGATGAGTAAAAGTATCCAAGGGCTTCAGCCAGAGGTACTTTTACTCATCATGATACGAGATATCAAATTATTTCACGTGTAAAGTATGGCGTTTTACTTTACGAGCGAGGGAAAGGGTCTTCACTAGTGAGGGAAAGGCCACATTACCTCACTAGTAAAGTAAAATAATATTACATGACTAGAGCTAACATTTTGTTAATCCGAGGCATAGTCGAGGTCAATAAGCACATGGATTTTATTTGCTGAGGGCGTCGAAAGTAGTACTTGAAACATGAAAGGTACGATTTAGCATGGAAAATACTATTTAACCGCAAACAGCATTAAACTCCATAATGTTATAGTAACATATCCAGCTAAAACTTATCAGAACAGTTTGATGTAAGTTCATTTGATTCGTTATATAAAGTGGTCTCGGATATTGAATGAGAATAATATCGAGGGGAAAAACACTATTTTGTGATTAACATGGTTAATCAGTTAATCTGTTAATCAGAAACATAAGTTTTGTGAATCCAAACAGTCAATCGGTGATTAACAATGATTAACCGCTTTGTTATACGTTTATTTGTAGTTTTGCGACGATTCCACCGGTCAAATGCTGGTTAATCACCAATTCGTCATAATGTTAATCATGTTATGTTGATTGTTGTTTCTCTCAATTTTTCGATCGTTAATCATGTTAATCACATCAATAAAAAAGAGTGGTTTCCCCCTCGCATAATATGTGCACGTACACACACAGTGCAATTAAAACTAAGCGCACATTTTATGAGACCATTGCATGCGATGATCTGATAAAACAGTGAAATTTGTTAAACAAAACGGCTCGGAAGTTAGAGCAATTTCAAGTGACACTTTTTTTAAGTGATTCGCTTGATACGCTTGCTTGTGAAAAAGCTACCTCAAACAATAACTCCGTAAATTACGGAACATAACGCGAAATGTAATCAATTGTAACGATACCACCTGTGCTGTTGCTTGTGTATATCCAACTGTAATTTGAAGTCTCCAACGTCGAAAGGATTAATATAAAGAGATGCAAACACATTAAGGGTAACTAACTAACTACTACTAGTTAGTAGTTACTCTGAATGTGCTTGTGTGTCTCGTTTTCAAATTTCATTTATACATGGTACATACATGCTTCGGTCGAGAATCGTACTTTTCATGTTTCAAGCACTACTATCGACGCCGTCATCAGTCGTGTAATAGTATGTTGTGTTACAAGTATTGTAATGTTGATTTTTTCAGCACTAGACCCAAGTTTTCCTTACGAGCGGAGCGAGTAAGGAAAATTGGGTCGTGTGCTGAAAAAATCTCATTACAATACGTGTAACACATCATGCTTTGTGCCAACCGAGAATTGAAATAGACAAATGCACAAACATTCAGAATTTTCATTGTAAACAATCACTCTTCGAATTTGATCGATCACGTTGCTTTGCATTTTTTTAAAACGAATGCTGTAATAACTCATACGAATTTCATTTCAACACTGA
The DNA here is from genome assembly GCF_014529535.1 of Bradysia coprophila. Taxonomy (NCBI): domain Eukaryota; kingdom Metazoa; phylum Arthropoda; class Insecta; order Diptera; family Sciaridae; genus Bradysia; species Bradysia coprophila. The sequence goes on along the minus strand of NW_023503501.1, from coordinate 8,058,775 downwards.
TTTGAGTGTTGTAATAAGCCATGAAAACGGGTGTTGTAATTTTGGACATTTCAATCTAGTTATCGATATTGAAATCCGTCGTATTTCAATTCTCGGTGGCACAAATTACTATTACAACCCTAGGGTTTTTCGCCTTGGACGAACAAATTTGTCATTTAAACTCGACTTTTCGTATTCGTGTGAATTTTGTTCATCCGAGGCGAGGCCGAGATCAATAAACACACGAAAACGAGACTTTACATTTTAATTTTGAGTTAGGTAATGGCTCGATACATAACTTCCAAATAGACAAAATAAATATTTTGGACAAATGTACGTACATACTATGTTTCTCAAGTTTTTGAAAGTTTCCAAAATGTTTCTGAAAAGTTTTCTAAAGTTTCTTAAAGTTTCGCAAAGTTTCCTTAAGTTTCTAGAAAAGTTTCCTTAAGAAACTTTAAGAAACATTTTGGAAACTTTCAGAAACTTGAGAAACGTGTTTTCGTAAAATAGGCCCTGCGTAGCGTACAGTCTAATATTACATTCGCAGAAGTCGAAAGCAGTGCTAAAATATGAAAAGTACGGTTAACAATCTTTGTAAATGGCACCTTTGTAGCTTTCATTTTATTTAGGTGCCCTAACATAAATAATAATAATAATAAATACACGGAGGCTACAATCGGGTATCTTACTAGAATCAAATAATGGAGATGTGGCTTTATTTTGGACAAATTTGTGGAAAAAACGTTGTCATTTTGTTGATTTTTTTTTTTCATCACCCTACTAGCGCTGTGTTTGTCTTTTTGTACTCGTACGCCATACAAAATATCACAGAAAAGTATCATTTCATCATTTGAACGAATTTTTATCAGAGAACTTCCAGACCATTTAATCAAATTTATAGTTAATCTGTGCGGATGAACGAACAATTGAATTTGTGTGTTTTTCTCTCTGTGTTATCAGCATTGTCATTATTAAATGATCATTAACATTTTGTGGCGGAATATTTAATGGCACTAAAGTCTTTTCAGTCTAACGAATTCTCACTCCTGAAGTCGTTTACAATTAAATGGATCGACAGCGATTTCAATGGAACGGAGTATGACAGCGTCAGGGTAATTAGCTTTGAAGATTTAAGAGGGAAAAATATTCGGTAAACATTTTCCTATTTATCGGCAAAGAAATTAAATATCTTCGCATAATGTAGATTGTAGATACATTGAACCGACGTCAGCCATTAGCGCCATTTAGAGTTTTCTCTTCTCTTAATTAATTTTCCCATTGTTTCCATCATTACCGTACTACAATTATGAGCCACAAACTGCAACAAGAATGACCTTATGATAAACAAATCTACTTCAACAAACATCAATATATTCCATTTTCAATCTCCTAAGCAAACGAACGTTTGTGGTTTTCTCTTCCATATGTTGAAAACACCAAAGTATTTGTAATTGTTGTTTACCATATACCATGTGGTGGTGAAAAAAAACTCATCTTGTTTCGATGGTAGAATGTGAATTTGTTGCAACCCATTAGTGTGGATTATGTGGTATCTCTTTGGTACGAGACTGGAGGCTCATTTGCATATTTATGGTTTCGACGTAAAAGAAGAACATTCACACCATTCGACATTTACCTGATGAATTTCCGGTAGAAAATAGACTATGAAAAGTTTAATATTATTGTGAGGAAGGATTAGACGAAACGAGAACGAAATGATTTTATCGAATTCGGAAGCGAACAGATGTTCGTTATGCTTTCTCTGATGCATCCAACTACCTGCTGCATATTTCAAAAGACTCAAAAGTTATGGTATTGTTTCGGATATTAGAGAATTAACTTTCAAATCCCTTGAAAAGCGTACTCAAATGTTCACAATATCCGTTGAGTTTTGTTCAATTTATTATTCGAAAAACAATAGATGATAATCCATCTTCAACTGAAGATTATTATAAAGTAACTGAAACTTCTTTTCGTTTCATAATTTTGTGACGGAAATGAATTCTTTATTGCGTGTTTTGGATGGGATATAAGATATCTCTTCACTGTACTGAACTTGTATGTATTGAACTCTGAATAGTTATAAAATTTTTGATTTGAAAGAACGGGTTGCGCGGGTGGTGAGTTGTAACAAATAGAATTACAGAAAATTGAAAATTTTACGAGGTAGAAATTGTATTTCCATATTTTACATCGAAATAGTTCATTTCCGCCATGAATTGCATAAAAAGTGGTGTCTGCCATGGTATTTTGTCGCATATACGGCTTCTCCTCAAGTGGAAAGTCGACATCTAGAGCGAGAAAATTTCATTATACCATCGTAGATGAAAAATATTTCGCTTTTAAAGAGGTCACGTAACTTTTGGTTGATTTTAAATGGAACGTTATTAGATTGTGCACTGTATCCAAAAGATGACCAATTTTTGTAAATGCAAGATTTCAACGGGTGGAAACCACAAGATAGAATTACAAACACCAAGAAAATCAAGGTAAAGTTACTTTACGTCATTACCTACAGTGGCGGACTTTCAATTTTGTGAACTATTCACGCCGTAAGTGCGGTCAAAATTCAAAATGGAAAGTGCGGAGGTCTTTCTAACGTAGCGTCATTTTCATACAATGAAGCGTTGAAATGTATTTTTCGGTTCACTTTTTCATCGAATCGTTCACTTAAAATTCAAATTGTAGGCACACTTACGGCGTGAATTTTGATTCCTCTGTTCGACCAGCTGGTCCAAAGTAAGTTAATTTTATAATCAGGAGTAGATAAAAATGGCAACAGTGGTTTGTTTATTATCGTCAACAATACAACTAAAGAGAGTCTCATATGAGTCGAATGTATCACTAAAACATCGTGCGAACATTGGTTTCGTTCCGAATTTGGTACATTAATTATATAATGAAAATCTTTAGATTATTTAGAAACTAAAATCATTTTAGACGTAGAGTATAGTCTTATTAAAATAATTTAAATCCTGAGACTGTTGCATAGAAAAATCTACGAGTAGGTGAATTCCAAAATTCAAAACTTTCTTTTTCAATGCCTAAATCTGTGTTATGAAACAAATGCTCTCCAAAACTTTTTACCACCGCGAGTTGTTTAATCATCGGAATTCAGAGGAAAAGTAAGAACCAATGAGAAGTTCGATGACATGAATGCCATGGACATAAAGAGACTAGAAGGTAGATTCAAATAAAATAATTTAATGCTATTTATATTACACTTTATGAAGTTAAATAAATTAGAAAATGGGTTGTCCACTCAAAATATGCTTTCCACACGAAACATGCTCTTCATACGAAAACATAATTTTCCATTCGAAATATACTTTCCATTCGAAATATCCTTTACATGCGAAACATGTTTTCCATCCGAAACATGTTTTTCATTCGAAACATGTTTTTCATGCAAAAACATACTTTCCATCCGAAACATGTTTTCCATGCGAAAACATACTTTTCATTCGAAACATGTTTTCCATCCGAAACATGTTTTCCATGCGAAAACATACTTTCCATTCGAAATATGTTTTTCATGCGAAACGTGTTTTCTATTCGAAACATGATTTCAATTCCAAACATGTTTTTTATCCGAAACATGTTTTCTATTCGAAACATAATTTCAATTCCAAACATGTTTTTTATCCGAAATATGTTTTCTATTCGAAACATGTTTTCTATTCGAAATATGCTTTCCATGCAAAACAATATCTTTTCATAGAAAAATTTTATTTTTTGTAATTTAAATTTTCAAATATTGCGCCGCATCTTTCTACTCTTTTATATTCATACTTTCTTTAGTTTTATTGTTAGCGATAATAAACAAACTACTCCGTTGCCATTTTTATCCATAGAGGTAGACCATCTAGAGGAATTATAACCCGAAACTCATTGAAAAATTGTATCACACACATCACTAACACGAAAACGTCAACTTTGCTTCTTTTGACATTATGGGTCCCTTTACTTTTGACATTAAGAGTTCTTTTTACAGTCTGTACACGAAGTGGTCACACACACATTTAAATATATGATTTTGTGCCACCGAGAATTGAAATACGACGGATTTCAATATCGATAACTAGATTGAAATGTCCAAAATTACAACACCCGTTTTCATGGCTTATTACAACACTCAAACCAGTGTTGAAATGAATTTCGTATGAGTTATTACAGCATTCGTTTTAAAAAAATGCAAAGCAACGTGATCGATCAAATTCGAAGAGTGATTGTTTACAATGAAAATTCTGAATTTTTGTGCATTTGTCTATTTCAATTCTCGGTTGGCACAAAGCATGATGTGTTACACGTATTGTAATGAGATTTTTTCAGCACACGACCCAAACTTGGGTCTAGTGCTGAAAAAATCAACATTACAATACTTGTAACACAACATACTATTTCATTTTAATTTGTCAGTTTGTTCTATTGAGATGGCTCTTGTTTTTACGTTACCTAACTCCTGCTTATAAAGTTAACTTATCTTGTTTACATGGACCAGCTGGTCGAACAGCTTAATCAAAATAGTGCACAAAATTGAAAGTCAGCCACTGTGTTATATTCAGGCTAAACTAAACTTAAGCTAAACTAAATTTAAATGAAGTAGTGGTCATGTAGTTAACGCTCTACAGGTTCCCCATCACCATCTTTCCACATGTTGTCCACCAAAGAATCGTAAACAGAGTCGTTCCACTCGCACATCACATTCTACACTGAAAACATGGAAGCAAAGAGCTACTTTTACGAATCGAGTAGCATACAAACAACCAGTGTGAATACATGGCATTCAAAGACGACGACGTCCACCGAGGCGAGGCCGAGATCAATAAACACACGAAAACGAGACTTTTCAACTTTTATCCCGAGTTTTGTCATCGCGTCGAAAGCAGTGCTTGAAACATGAAAAGTACGGTTTTCGACGCATGTAGCATGTAAATGTGGGCGTTGAAAGCTCGTGAAATTCGATTAAAAGACCGACTTTTGACCCGCAATGTAAAATTTATAAATATATTGCTCCACGTACATACCACCCAAATTCATTATCAGCTTTCACATGTAATTCACCGCTAGTATGATCAACTTACTGATACATAAATTTCACCTTTTAAAGTTTTAGTTCAATTCAATTGTTGCAGCATGTAGACTAGAGATATAAAATTTACTGTAGCTGCATTAAACATGATGATGGTTAGATGGTTATTTAAGGGATTACTCAGCATTTATAAATAATTCACCTGAGGTAAAATACAAATAATTGATGAATGTTATCCGATACCAAATGTAGTACACATTCGATAATTATAATTCGACAATAATTAGCTTCGACGAATTTTATTGGAAATTGAATTACAAACACTCAAACTCGGTATAGCTTCCATTGACGTTTGCTAAAATCCGACGCAGCATTTTCATTAACCGAATTATGGAGTAGCTTGCTATTGATGGTTTTTCTGTTCGTTGCTGTATCCGTTTGCAATTTATCAAACTGTTCCACGAAACATTTTAGCTGTTGAAAAGAAGAAGAGAAAATCAAACACATTCGCAACATTTTACAACTGAACTGCAAAATTAACATCGCTGAACATCATTAATCAGCGATAATGAACGCGTATCAAAGCCCACCAGCACAACCCATACATAACCGTGATAACCATGAAGCTTTCGACTATTTTCCGAAAGTTAACCGTACCAATAAATTGCGAAAATAATAATATTTTAGAACGGTGTGGCAAATGCACAATCTAAAATATTGTTCCGCTAGTGTAGAAATAAATTCAGTTAGTTTATGGTTTGGCACTTAGTTTTAGTGTGGAATAAAATTATTAACAATAATGAACGGTTAGGAGACGTGCCTGGCTGTGCTTTGAGTTTAATGAAAATGGAGTTCAGTACACCAATTTTACTGGTTGACTCAAGTAGAGTTCATATACGTTTAAATTGCACAGATCATATGCCATTCATTTGAAATCTCATGCGAAACAACCTTAAAGATGTCCTAATTTAATCCTGTATCAATTTACTGCAGACAGGTCTTTCCATTGTAATGTTGAACAGGAAACAACAAATTACCTTGAACCCTGAAAACAGTTTGATTAAAATGTTTCATGCGACACGACGACCCGTAGCATCGTAAACTTGAAATTGTAATATTCGTTTCCAAGTACTATCGACATAAATACAATAGAATTCATTCTGTGAAGGAACGACATATAGTACATACACAAGTACATTTGCTTGACTATTTTATATTATCTCGTATACAACACCCTCCCCGAAAAACACACAAGACGGCAAAGATTAATCACAGTACATATAGTACATTGGAATGGAATGGTTTCAAGTGTATTCGAGAATTGAATTTTATTATGCCACCCCACGATCTATTTCATGGTACACCTCTATTGTATACATTCAGTATCTACGTACATGTAACGTATATTATGCACGTATTGAGTACATTCCTATATTTCGTTGGAGAGATTTGGGAGAATTTATTGACGATACAGCATTCACAAGTGATGTTCCCTGTTTACTTACTTCACCTCACTGTATATATTAAATTTTTGAATTTCTTTACACACCAGAGGCAAGTTCTTATGACGCATATAGACAACACTTTGATTTTTGACGATTTGAAAAATATTGAATGGAAATTAGGGAAAAATAATGGATAAATAACCCAGAGGATACGACAGCTCAACGCCTCATTGTACTGTGGAAATGAAAGCAAATTTGAATTACAGGAAGTAAAATTCGAATTCGTCATGTTTTCTAATTTGTATGGTGTTTCGGCTCGTAATTCCACAAGATATTCGTTGAACAAATGAAAATCTAGATTTTTTTTGACGTTCTTGTGAAAAGAATGAAATACTAAAAGAAATCTAGATTTTTATTTGTTAAATAAAACTGTGTGGAATCATTTACAGACCACAACAACTTCCAAAACAGAAAACGAGATTCCATTTTATCTTCCTGTACCGTTCGCAATTCACGCCATAAGAGCGATTGAAATTCAAAATGGAAAGTGCGTCGGTCTTTCTAACGTGAATTGTTTATTTATTAAGACGAATCGACAAATCGCTAAATTCTAGCCTAAACTTGTGCGAAAAAATAATTATTTTCGATGAAAAATTTGTATCCGCGCAACGCACTTCAAGTGTGAGTGGTACCCTAAATAGAGTACTGAAACAGGACAGTGTATCAAACAAATTTTGGCACTGTAAAAAAATGGAAAAAATTGTCATACAAAAAAGTACTCTATTTGACAGCTGTCATTAGAAGCACTTTTGCTTGAAGTGCGTTGATCCACGCGTTCTTTCTGGAAAACGTGCGAACTTCCTCTTGTGTCAAGAAGTGTTGACTCTGAGTAACAGTGATAAATGTTTGTAGTGATGTAGACTACTATGAGAAAACTAAGAATTTGTGGCAATTTTAGTGAACTGTTGCGTTTTCTCAAAATGAAACTATACAAAAGGCATGGTCTAATGTCAGAATTTAGCGGAGGAAAGAGGGATTCGCTGATTTCATCTTCCGACCAACTCATTTTTCACTTACATATATCACCAAATCTATCGATTTCAACAAGTTAACGTAAGCAGTTTCTGGAGGCGGTAAGTAAAAAAAATGTTTAAAATTTCTAATTATCTTCGAGTGATGTTACGTTAAATCAACGCACTTCAAGCTAAGTGATCATAGTGGTCATCAGCTGCAGAAAGTACTATATTTTACATGAAAATGTTTTTACAGTGTTTTACGTTTGTACTTTACACTGTCCAGTTTCAGTTCTCTATTTAGAGGACCACTCATGCTTGAAGTGCGTTGGTTAAATGCATTTGTTAAACTCGGTAGATTTAGTGAATAATAAATGAAAAATGAGTTCATCTAAGGGTGAATAAGGGAAATCGCTATTTCCTCCGGCTTGTATGGACAGACCATACCTGGTTTATACGGTCATTGGTTTTCTCTTCCCGAACTTCTTGACACAAAACGGTGGCCTCTCTTTTTTCTGAAACGAAGCGGATACGAAGTTATCATCGAAAATATATCCTTTTTTCGGACAAATTTAGGCTACAATTTAGCGTTGTGTCGATTCGTCTTAACCGGTAAAATGATTGGAAAAGTCGTTATTGAAAATTGAGCGTTTTAACTAATTCAGAAAACAATCGCACAAAGTTACTTACTGAAAATTGTCATGCATGGACTCATTACTCCGAACTTTCGCAAAACTTGTTTAATTGAAAACTATAACAAACAACATTTTTCACGTGCGAGTGTGCAGGAAAATTAAAATCTAACATTGCGTATATATATTCCAATCGCTAAACTTTTCTTCTGCTACAAATTGGTTTAGACATTTTACATAATTCAAATGTGTTCGGAAATTCAAAGCAAGAGCCCAACAAAACAAAAAAATCATCTTCTCCACTTCACAGAAATTCATGCAGGAAAGAAAAATCAAAAAAATATTTTTCCAGTCACGTAGAAAACTGTTTTCAAATCACTCGTTCTTGTCCGTGCTGTGCGCCATGATAATATACTTTTCCAAATAAACGACCTCTGGAATACGCATTTTTCCACAGAAAAGTCATTTGTAATTCCGATTTGTATCATACAAATTATAATGACAATTGTGGCTCGAATGAACATGAACAGCACCAACATTTAAGACGGAAGATGCGTTTGAACATTCTTGTCTTGTTTCATTTTAAATTATAAGCTCCAAGTCGAAAGATTTTTATTTTTAGAACCTTTGTTTAATACTCACACGTGAAAATCGGTGAAAATCTACTCAAGCCAAAAAACGCATAGGGCTACAGTAGCCACACTCTGAAAGCGTTCATGATGCCTGCTTCCAACGAACTTTTTTTTTATTGAAATAATTATTGACAATTTAGTACTAAGCCTGAAACACAGAAAGTTAGCTTTAATTTGAGCTATCCTCCATATCATAAAACCCCATAAATAATCGACGAACACACCTATGCCCTTGAACTTTAATGGGGTAATGGGGTATAAAGGGGATAAATGAAGTTGAGTTTTTTGTCTCGTCTGCTAGAATCTAATTTTTACGCCCCCAACAATATCCAATCATTAAATTTGCCAAACCCGAAGAAAAATTCCCTTGCCGATTCATATAATATATCACCCAGTTTCATAATGTACTATACATAGAGTCAAAATCGGTTACTTTAACAAACCTACACCACCTAACCTATACACTGTTGAAGCAATTTTGTATTAATTTTGTATTAAACAGGAAAATTACCAGACTTTCTACATTCTTCTCTTCTTCTGCAACGTCTCCAAGTCACAATAGATTGGATTGGATTGGATGTGATGGAGAGAGATTTGTTTGACAGATTTCCAATTTGCCTCGCAACAAACGGACTTTTTTTTAACTGTCCTTCAATCAACTTTTCAAAAGGTTATATCAAATCTTCTACACCTCGTCGCATCTATTTTCCATCCAAAATAAACGATTCCATATTGTTGATTCTGATTCTTCTGAGTTCAGCCGAGAACTTAGTTTTAATAACAGAAACAGTTCTCCTGCATGAGCTCATTGAACGAATTAAAACAAGCTCGTTATGGTTAAACAATAACAAAATAGATTAAATAGGTTCTTCAATTAAAACCGAATTGTCAGAGGAGCCAGAATCAACAATTTGGTATTGTCTATTTTGGGTGGAAACTAGATGCAACGAAGTCTAGAAGATTTGACAAGATGATGATGATGATGATGATTAAGTACTATGCGGCGTCAGCTACAAATCGAGCCAGACCCCAACCTGAATTGATTACATCCTGAAAATTTCATGTTCAGGTCAGGATCGGGTCGAACCTGAAAGTGAAAGTTCAGGACCTGAACTTCAGGTTCGGGTCAGACTCGAGTTGAACCAATTTAGGTTCAAATAATTTTTTTTAGGTTAAAGTCAAAGTAGGGTCGAACCTGAATTGAAACAGATCAACCCGATCCTATCCGATCCTATTCTTATGGCTTTCAAGCCAATATAGAAGAAATACCTTTCAGTGTCACTACCGTTAGGTAAATCAGTACAGCTCAAACAAGTTAAAGTGTTTAAAAGACTAAATAAAAAGCTCACACAGAAATAACAAATTTAAAGCCAGTAAACTAAAGCCGAGATAAGATTGAAATAACAATCTCGTTCTCGAAACGATTTTTGAATCGAGTTTAAAATAAACAAAATTAATGAAAAAGGCGATGTTACAGCTACACCAACCTTTTGTTTTTTTTTGCTTCATTTTATAAAAATAATAAAATTTTATTAAACCATTCTGCCGTCACCGGAGCACATTTTCATGTCAATGTATCACAACATCACAATCTGAAAATCGTCCGTATCAGACAAAGGTGATCATATTCATAAAAATAAATTTTCTTTTCTCATTTTCCGTTCTGTCTGAAAAGATATAAAAGTATAAAAACACCTTTATTATTGCCATCAAGCTGTAGCAAAATGAGAAGAGGAAAAAAAACTCAACTCTGTACTATATATCGCTCGCATATTAGAGAAGAGCTTAGAGAAATTGACTTTAAGTACGTACCATTTTGCCGTCGAAAACGAATGGGAAAAACTAGAAGTGAAAAAGGTATCATAATTCACACACATAATGAAGGATATATGCGTTCGAGACCGGGGGTGTGAGTGGTTAAATTGAAAAGGGAAAACGAAAGTATTTTTAGAAAATTTTCTATTTTTCGAATGAAAATTAGTGAAAATTGAGGGTTTGTGTGTGATATCGTTTATGTTGTGTAAAGAAAAGTGTTTTTCTGTGGAAATAATGAAATTTGTACAAAGGCAAACGAAATTTTAACAAGAAAATTTAAGACGAAACGATTATAAGATTTGGCATTGTTAGGTGATTTAAGCATTTTATTGTTTCAACGTATAAAATGGTGATGCCATTCAGAACAATGGCGCTATGCACTTATCTCCATCTGAGCTCAGCAAAAAAAAAAAGATCTTAATAAGATGATGATGTTTTTAATTGCACAGCTGAAGTGATATATGTTTGTCGCTGTTCGTTTTATTGTTGCGATAAACCAGATGTACTACCTGCTGAATTAAGATTTTTGGATATGTGTTTCATTCGTTCATTTTAAATAAAATTCCTGTTATCCTTTAAGACACTAGATTGGTACGGAGATGAAGATTTTCATTTAATTTTATTCACTATAAAGCGTTCATAACAACGGAGGTTGTATATTCATGTGGATGTTTGACAAATAAGAGATAAACTGTAAGCCCTGATTAATACTTTAACTCATTTATTTCAGATCTTCGAGGTAAATGCGACAAGAATAGTTTTCGACATCGTTATTAGATAATTCATTGATTTTCGATTCGTGCGTTCATTCACATCAAAATCAGTGTCGTGGATGAAAATTTCTAGCTACATGTATGTTGTCAGTGGTGTGGCGGGGATATATTTTATATTGTTGGAAGTAAGCTACTATTCGTCATTTTATAAGTGGCTATTCGCAGAGTATGAAGAGACAGCTATTTCCCAAGGTCGAACTTTATATGTGGCATTTTGTCAAAGAATCAATGTAGTAGGATCGATCCAAACATTTACCTTAAACAAGTCGAGAAGGATGCATTGAGTAGGATTGAATGAAACACCTTCCTTATACAATTTGTGGATCTAACTCTGATATAAAGATTGTACACAAACGCCCTAACCTAGCCCTAATATGATATTCACATTTTTGCTTCTTATCTTACAGCATACCAATAGCACTTGATATTTGGCTATTGACACTATTTTAGACTCCTCGTAGATTATAAATTCGTCGTCATCTGTTGGTGCTCTAGTTTCTGTTGTCTTAATACGCAAAATGTTAGTATTTTACATGACTAGGGATAAAAAGATGAAACGTAGAGTTTTCGTGTGAATTTTGTTGATCCGAGGCGAAGCCGAGGTCAATAAACACACGAAAAGAAGACTTTTCATTTTTATCCCGAGTAATGTAATGGATTTTACATGCTGAGGGCGTCGAAAGTAGGGCTTGAACCAGAAAAGTACGGTTTTCGACGCATGCAGTATGTACAATATTTTGCATCAACTAATAGAAAGTGAAGTAGTAGATTTTATGATTTTTTCGATATGTTTGTGAATAATTACAATTTACCATTCTATACAATCGTAAATACGTGAAATCGTTAATATAGTACCTCACTCGCATCGACACCCGGCTTCAGTGACTTTCAGATAATTTCCTTCAATTTGCTTGACTGTAAAGTCGATGGTGTTACACCAGAAAATACGTCTTGAAGTTCACTATGATCGATGAAATCGATGAAGTCTTTTCAAAAAACGGAAATGCGAAAGTGTTCAACGCTTGACTACACGATAACCCGAGTAATTCTGAACCGATTTTCAAGAAATTAGTTTCAGTCGACATGTGTCGACCCTTTTTGGCTGTTGGCTTACTTCCTTGATTTCATTGTTTTTTTTTTTCATTCGCTTTTAACTTATTGTAGCGCGTTCGGGCTTATTTAATTAAGTGCTTTAATTCAAAGAATGTGAAGTTTTGAACTTAAAATAAAAGAGCTTCATCAGTCAAGTGACCTGACCCACCCGTTAGCTGACACATGATAATCGTTGAAACTAAGTCAAACCTTTAGATTCATGAATGTCATTTTCATATTTAAAAAACTTTAAAGCTACTTTAACCACGAAATCGATTAGCATGCTTCAACAAATTTGCTGCTTCAGTTCATCAAACACCACAAACAAATTACGCCGAAAGGTGAAAAGTATAACAAAATATTTTGGTTAGACCGGAAGAATTTTGTTATTCGAAACGGGGAGGCGACAACAAATCCCCTTTCATGGCATTTCGATTTCATGTAAAAGATTTGCAAATCACGATTATAGTACATACAGGGAGTTGTTGGTTTGTACATTTACATTTTCAATTTGTAGTAAACCAAAGTTTCAGTTTTCCAGAAGGCTGAAAACTATAAACAGATTTTCATTTTACTTCTATCGAATCGGTGGATATCATCTACATGTAAAAGTCGAAGTATTTTTACAGAAAATGTTTTCTTTGGTTCAGAATGTTTGTCTATTCTGTGACCGGTAGAACAAAAGATGGAAAATAATTTACTGTTTGTCCTGAAGTACCCATTACTGAATTATGTTTAAGTTCAATTAATCCATTAATTGTTAGTGAAATCAGAGTAATTGCTTTTGTTATCAATATTGAATCGATGGTTTCGACAGTACATTTGCTGGGGAAACATAGCCTATTTTTGGATATTTAATTCCCTTGAATTAACAGTCTTACGTCAGAAAATGCGTCTCACGTTCACTATGTTCAATGTGATCGATTTTGTGAAATGTTAGCAAAATAGAGAAAAATGTCTGCAATGCTTGAGTAACTTGAACTGATTTCCAAAAATTTGGTTTCAATCGACGAGGAATAAAATTCATGAGGTTAACTTTGCAGATGGGCAATATCAACTCATCAATTACCATTTTCATCCCATAGCTGAAATGCCTGTCAAAATGAAACTCAAAAATTAAAGAAAACAAAAATAGAAACAAACAGAGTTTAAACACTCTTCCCTTGTTCACGGCTCACGTTAAGTGACTGAATGCAGAAAAAGAAGGCTGTTTCGACCTCGAGAACTAGCGGCGGTCCGAAAGTCAGACTATCTTCAGTTGTTTCCGCTAGCCTCTTACACAAGACAGCAGTAAACTTAAATTGACGAGTATTAGAAGTTTACTTGAATTAGGACATCCTTTATGGAAGCTACTATGAAATTCCTCGAATCGTAGCACAACAAACCAGTCAAATCAAGCAATCAAGCAATCAACATTCATACCTAAAAACTCACTTACAATCATCCGGCAATCAACCACCTTTCGCACAGCCCACCTTGAAAATTCCTTAATCGATTGAAACCAAGTTCTTTCTCGACCGAAACCAATCCGACTGAAAACGTTCACCGATTGAAAAGAATATGATTGAAGATGTTTCTTAGCCTCCAGCAGCAACACTGAATGAAACCAGTGAAAGAAAAATCAAGCAGTGAGTGACGTTCGGCTACAAACTACACTAATTGCCCTTGACACTGAAACTCAATTTGCAGAGAATGACTTGCTAGCACTCGATCTGCAAAGATCAACTTTAAATTGCTCTATAATCGAAACACCAGACACAGAATCAATCGAGTCTTTCAATCCCTAAACAATAACCGAGTCCATGAAGCTATAAGTCGCGAAAGCGATCGTAAGCGAGTGGAGCAACTACATAGGACTGAAATCGCAAAGCGATGATTAGCAAGTGAAACATCATTGTAAGCGGGGCTACAAGCGATAAAAACATCGGTCTAAAATCAATTTTCAAAGAATGACTCACTACACTCGACTTGCAAAGACTGACCCTTGAAACAAAACCGGTAATCGAAATTTCAGCCAATTTCGCTCTCAAACGCAGTCTGAACTGGCGTCGATCCAGATATCGTTGCACTTCGTCCACCATGAGCTTGACAAGTTTCTCGTACCATAATTCGCGTAGATCCATAGTTCGCGTAGATCCACCTTCACTTTCATGCTTCCATGCTTCATACATTCGGAAACAAACCAATTCACACTGATTTTTTTATGGCGGCACGACAACTTGAGAAATCCGAATAGCTGTGTTATCTGTCCTAGCTCAGACAATGGAGTTTTCAACTTAAAATAAAAGAATGTTTCAACGGCCTTTGATAAGTTCATCAGTCAATGGATCTACTTCTAAAAAATCCTGAAAACTCCTAAACATTCGTACAAAAAATCTGATTTTTTCTGATTTTTTTTTTTACAATCTTTTGGAAGTTTTTCAGAATTTTTCGGAATAAAAACTCCTAAAAATCAACCCTGTTGAGAAATGCTTTCCACTTGTTCGAAAAAATTCCCGCTGTGATGATGCATTGAGCGATGAAAATCGGTGCTAAGTAAATAAAAGCAGCATTCTCTCATTAAATTTTCCCAGCGCTTGTTTGTTTTGTTGTTTTATTTATTTGCTAATGACGTTTTATTGTTATTTAATTAACACATTTGACAATTTTATTTAACACCTACGGTAGTGGCATTATTTGTTTTAATAGTTTGCAATTGTCCAATATTAGCTGTACTCGTCCGGGTAGATGGTAAAATTTGTAAATATGTGAAAACATTTATATAACTACTCAAGTCTTAGACCAAAGAATATTTTCGAACAAAACGAATTATAATTTCGATGATTCAGTCAGTACATTTCAATCTACTCATTTTAACAAGTGGAATCCATATATGCATTGCCATACACTGTACACGACGACGACATTAAATTTATCCCTCAACTATTTTAGTCTTTTGTTTTTATGATTTATTTTCGTCCGGGTAATGTCGTTCATCACTCAAAAAATGTAACTTCCATTTACTTCAATTCGTTACATGCATGTCGTGATGGCTTTTATACCGTACAAATTATAAAAGTTTACCCTTTTAAATGTCCTGATACATTAAAGTAATATTGCATTTATAGTTCGTTTGCATGTTCGTGTTTATCCTCATGAAATCTAAATTAAATCGTAAATAGTTTGTTGTCACAGTAATCACACAGTGTATTTTAAGCTTGTTTAACGAAATTATTAAACATTTAAACTTGAGCGGAACATTATTTATTCTCAATTAAGCTTTTTTTTAGCACAAATAAAATTAATTGACGGAATTTATTACTAAGAAGACTGGTATTCTTACCCATCCTTTCACCGTTTTCTAAATTCTAACTTCAAAGTTTTAGCTATTGTTTGTCTATTGTTAACGAAAAGTTGATGAAAAGAAACCTGCTCCATTAGCGTCACTTTACTTTTATAACGACAAGTTCGAAAGAAAGATACGACGATGAAAATTCTCCTGGTCATATGAAACAACAATATACATGTATATCTAGACAAAGATCTACAAAACTTTTGATTAAAAAGACGTCATGACTAAGCCGATTTTTTCTGAACAATTTTCCAAACATGTTTCAGCACCGCAAAATGTAGGCAGTTTTTCAAGTGACACATGAGAAGTTGTGCTACATTATAAATGGCAGTAAGTTTTAGTCAGGAGAATGTGACAGCATTTTGATATAATTCATTTTAAATATTTACAACTGTAAATAGGTAGCTCGTGATTCACGTTATCAAATCGTATTTTTCTTCGATTTAAGTTATAGGTCACGTCAATGCCAGCCAGGTCCATTCAATGATTTATATACGTTCGAATAATTTTATTGCATTCGAGTGTCGCTGTCGCTCGAGGATCCCACTCCATATGAAATAAAGTACTATTACATGACTAGGGATGAAAAGAAGAGTTTTCGTGTGATTTTTGTGTGAACACACGAAAACGAGACTTTTTTTATTTTTATCTCGAGTTCTGTAAACATAACTCAGGCTGAAGCCCTCAGCTTTGAATCGTCTTTCGTCTGTATGCAAGATATCAAATTACTTCCCTGGTATAGTAATCTGATATTACAAGCTGAGAGCGTCAAAAGTATGCTTGAAACATGAAAGGCACTGTTTTCGATGCCTTTAGCAGCAGTAATAGTATGTTACTATACAAGGGAAGTAATTTGATATTTTGTATCCAGATGAGGGCTAAAGCCCTCGGACACTTTTACTCATAGTGATACGAAATATCAAATTATTTCCCGATTGTAGTATGACGTTTTCCTTTACGATGGAGGTAAAGACTTTTCGATATGGACGGAAAGTCCATTTTCCCTCCCTAGTAAAGGAATAGTACATTACTATACCAGTGAAGTAATTTGATATCTCGTATCCAGATGAGTAAAAGTATCCGAGGGCTTCAGCCCGAGGTACTTTTACTCATCGTGATACCACATTACCTCACTAGTAAAGTAAATTATATTTTATGCAATTCCGTCACAAAACGTTCACTTTTACTTGTGTTATTTCTGTGAATGTACATTGATGTACTTTATATCACTTGTGACAAAACGGACTTCCATACGAAGTAGGAGTAAGAGATTTGTTGAAATTTAGGTGTTTCAGGAAGATTTAGGTAAAAAAAAATCTTCCAAAGATAAGCTCTGGTTAAAAATTGAAAAACGAACTTATCAAAATTATAGAAATTTCACTAAGTTTCTACAAATTCCACCAAAGTTTGTCTAAAATAAACGATTTGCAAGAAAATGTGCGACACGTATAGGAAAGAAATCGAACATCCCTTTTTGCACAGAATGTGGTGAAAATTGTTTTTTGTGTGAAAAATTTGAATTTGTCATCTGTTGAGCGGGGAAAACGCGAATAGGCTCTGTAGAAAGTACATACCAATCAAATGACAAATGAAAATGTAATTCTGTGACGAAATCGCATAAAGCGTTGTATGCAACACGTTGCGAAAGTGGTCACGTTTATCACACGATGTGTTTAAAAGACCCGCTTTGCATCGAGTGACAAAAGTGGAACTATATTCACGTCACATATACTCAGAATTACAATAGTTACATATATGCAACGCTACAATAGTTCCAGTCTTTCCTTGACTTTTTCCCGTTTACGAAAAACAGTGGAACTAAAAGAGGGCTACTATTGTAACGCTATGGTGTGAACACCTCAATCTAGACACAAATAAGTAAACACTGTTCACAGAAGAGTAGTCCAACTCTGCCAGAATTCGCCCGACTATTTTACGTGTGTGTAGTGTATCCAAATAAAGTCGTTAAAAGAAAATCCAGAGAATTTTTTTTTTCTATTTTATTACATACCTGACTGTGAGGACATTGTAAAACCCATCTAAGCACAACTTTAATAACTAAGGTAAGAAAAAGCTTGAATAGAGAACCCGTATATTGAATGAATGTGACTATAATATGTTTGCGGGTTTCCGATGTATTATACTTATACACATATTATAGTCAACAATTCTCGTCGGGGGTATGAGTTTTATTATAAATGATTGGATTAACCACGCCTTTTCAGTGTTATGCCACTTCCTGTCCATTCCAGATCTCGTCTGTTCGTAATTTATGATTTTTGCGTATAATTGTCATAATTTTTTTTTATCATTTTCTTTTGCCGGGCTCGTTTATGCCGGTAGAATTTGTTAGTAGCATAATATAGCGTAAAAATGTAAATACGCATCAATTGTGAATCGTAAAATGACTGGAGGCAATTCGATTATCAACACAATATGGGATATTGGTTGGAAAATTATGTAATTGGTGGTATACGAATGTATACAAATTGGTTAATAAAAAACCGCATAATCGTTATGGAAATGTACACTTTAATTTTAGCATTTAATGAACCAATCCGAAATCGAAAATGAAAAGCACTAGTTTTTCACATAGCATTAGAGTTTTGGACTGTTATTTTCTATGCTTTGAAATAAAATCTGTTACTTCATTGGTTTCAACATGTATTTTTCTGTATGTGTTATAAGACGATGACCTTAACTCATTATGAATTCAAACAGGATGCAGAATTAATTTGGCTTATTTTGTTGCAGCCTTAATATGAACCAAAAATTATTAGAATCGTTCCTGGTGACTCTCGCAATGATTTTATATTACACTGGCGTCCCACGGGCGCTTGAAAATTTTACATCCTGTCAAGAAAACTAGCGCAACTAGTGATAAAAATGACTAGTAAATGTACATACGTTTGAATTCTGTTACTTTAAAATGACGCGAGTAAAGAGGAAGAGGTATAATGACTAAAGCTACACTATTTCAACGTTCCTGAAATGAAAAAAATCTATTAACTTCTTTTGAAAAACTGAAATCGCGAGCGGAGCGAGAGAAAATTTTCGTTTGTACACTATTACAGGCTTCCTTTCTATTTTCTTACAAAAGATCCCGATTCGCTTCCCGTTGTATGCTCACCTTTTATCATCTAATCATTTCAATTCCTGATTCCAGTTCGTTTCCCACTCATTTTGCTATTTTCATATTTTCTTGGTTTTTAATCAATTCTCGATCTCGACTGCAAGGACCGATTTTCCGTTTTCTGGTCATTTCCCGATTTCAGTCCTTTTCCAAACTAATCATTTCCGGATTTTGGTGATTTTTGAGGTCATTTCCCGATTTCTGGTCATTTTCCCATTTGCTAGTAATTTTCCCGCTTCTTTTCTTCCTTTCATTTTTCTTCCCGCTGATATCCAGTTTTTCGGCAAAAAAAAAATCCCAGCATCCTGGATACCAAGGATACACAATATTTGCACTGGCACTTCTGATTCTTTTTAAATTCATATTTTTCGAAAACTACTTAAAACTCTCGTGCCCCTCCGATGCACGTAATTTTCTTATGCAGCATGTTATTGGCAATTCAAGACGAGGGTAATGTAATGTATCCTCAGCAAACTTTGACAACTTCTATACCTTACCGGTAGGCTTACTTCAAATCAAATCAACGCCAGTACTGATTCTCAAAAATGGAACAGTTGATGCAGAAATTGTAGGTAGTTTTGTACTGTACCCGACTCAACAAGGTATAAAACAAAACAGAGGTGTGTTGTTTCTCGTAAATCTTTCCAAAACCATTCCCTCAGATCTGGAGTTGCACTCTTAGGGACCAATGACCATTTTCGGGAAAATATTTTCTAAATCTTAGAGAAAATTATGAATTTCCTTAATTTTCCCAAAAAAAAAGTTTTGGGATTGATGAAAATATGGAAACGTTTGTGAAATTATTTTCGCAAAAATGTTCCCTGGCTCCCACACAGATCCATACTCCACTGATGCGGTCTACAATTTGGAAAAATCCAATTTTTTAAACCACTTTACGACGCTATTAGCATATCGATGGAAAGGTTTCCGCATTTTTTTCCCTCCAGTAAAGGAATTGATTGTGATTTATACCAGCATGAGTTCAATCCATTAAAAGTCACAAATTTCCATGCCTAATTGTTTCCTTCGAAAATGTCATGTACCCACTTATGTGGCGAAAAGAATGCCATAAACAGCGAACAGATTATGTTTGGGTATTTGGATTGTGGAAACAATAATTGCAAACCGATATAAATCTTGACGATTTGAATAGCCAAGGTATTTCGATATTTTCACTGCTTTTGTATGTGGGAAAACTATGCAGAGGCTTCGTAAATTAATGCTCTAAATCATTGGAAACAATAAACACATAATATTTATAGCGCCTGGGCTTCCACAGAGAACGCACAGAGAATTCCAGTGTATATATTTTGCATGCTACAAAGACTGAAATACCACATTAATGTATGATTATTGTTCGTCCATGTGAAGGGTGCGAGGAGGTACGTAACACGTTATACTGATAAAAATGGTTATTTATTAGGAGGCAAAATATTTTTGTTGCCGTAGACATTTTTAAATGCCGGAACATTGCTGTGCAATAGGATGATCTATTACCTTCCATGTGTAATTAATTAATGATTTGTAACAATTTTCCACGAGTTTATTGTCAGTTAAATATGATTTTGATTTATGGCCGTTACTATCATTTACCACGCAGAGAAATGCAACATGTGTGAAAATTTTGTGACACCTCGTTCACATTGATAAATTTACTCTACCAACGTTTCTCATTTTATAAATCATTATTGAGATGGCACACACAATTTGTTTGAAAATTACAGTTCATAGATGCAAAAAACAAGTCATTTTATACTTCAGCTTACAACCAGTCAATTACATTCTATCCATAAACTAAAAAAAAATATTTTTCATTAAAAACACCCGTCAGTTTGCGATGGAAAACAAACATGGGATTAGTTCGACAGAATCAAGTTTTCCCTTACAAGTAATAACTACGATTTTTCATGGCGAACGTTTTCTGCAAAAAATTACATGAGCTGGTTCCACCCATTTCACTTCATTTTAAAACAAACACGTTACGTCGTTTGCACCGTATACACCATCAGCATAACGATCTCACCCAAGCAAGTAACAACACTTCACAAAGAATACATTGCGGTTAATGCATATCCCTGTCGCTTACATGTTACAATAAAGCATTTTCTTGATACTTTTCATTAAAATATTGCCGTTGAGAGGTTTACTTGGTGTGTGCAGCGTATGGCTTCCATTGTATAGTGAACGTGGTTATAATAAATGAAGCTGATCTTTTCTTCAGAATGATTATTTTGCGTCATTCATGTTCAACCATGTGCAAATATTTCCTTTGAATTTGTGGTGTTGATTGCAATTAAATGTTCATTAGTTAAGTGCTATATTCCTCAGTTGCAAAAATTGTGTCAGTTATAAAATATGGAAATTAACAGTAACCTCATCAATTCAATCACAGGGACTATCTTTTTCCATGTTTTCCTAAATTTTTCCAAACTTTACTAACCAAAATTACGGTAAGTCTAGTGGAATAAGGGAAAATCCAAGAAATTATAAGAGAAAGTAGCCCGAAAATTAAAAATTTCCCCATCGAAATATTTACTTGTTATGGTATTCTTACTAGTGGTTCCGCCCTCCACAAAAACCACTAAAAACATTTCATGTCCACGAGAGGTCGAATAAAAAAATTTCAAGCTCACCGTGATCAGCAAGCCTATATGAAGGAGGAATGTATACAAAAGTCTTCCGACCATTTGTGTCGAAATTCTGGAGGAATGAACTCCAACAATTCCTATCTGTTTTTGTGGTCTGTCACCTGAGACTGGTGTTCCACTCATTAGGAACTTGGAACCAACTTCAGATTTTGCACCATAGGGTATTATGAGCTTCGAGATGAGGATCTACTGTATTATCTTCCGTTAGAGTAAATAAGGTCAGTGAGTTTAAACAAAAGGTCTTTGGGTATGAGCTTCTCAAGAAGAAACTCTAATCTAATCTACACTAGCAAAATGTAAAATTAGGCGCCTTAAATGTATGTACATTCTACGTAAGAGATGTAGAAGTTGATGTACAAGTAAATCGTAATCGTACTAAACATCCATATTCTCGTGACCCTCGTGTCTCTTCTTTCGAGGCGCAATTTCGCCATGTTCCAAATTGCCTCATTTTCATGTACTCGCCCTCGACTCCGAACCATTAACTTGGTTTTTTTTATTTAAGAAAATGTTTATTGAAACAAATGAAAGTTTCAAATGAATGAAATAGCAGATTTAATGTTTTATATATCGTGATAGACTTGCCGGTTTTGAATGGTTAAGCATTCGCCTGATATAGCACTTAAATAAAAATTTCAAAACTGAAAGTTACACTTCGCGGCTTATGAAAGTTTGAAGAAACTTTCCTAAGTTTACATCGTATGATACACAAAAGCCAAATGTTTTGTTTACTTTTGTGGTGACTATACCACAGAATCTGCAAAGATATTGATGAATTGAAATTTTATTTCGATTATGATTCGCTAGACTTGTTCGTGTGCAAATTGATATAGTGTTCCTAGATCATTGTATCAAGTGCCACTGTCACCATGACTTGATGACAAATGCTATTTTTGAACTGCATTAATGCAAAACGTTGAAAGTCGTATTTAATTTTCTCTCAGGATATCTATTTTCAATTATGGGAGATGAATCTACTGGAAAATTACGTCACTTTTGTACGACAGTTGACCTAGGTCGATAGGGCACGGGCTTTTTTAAGCGTGTAATTTACACATTGTGTGTAAAAACTTCTAAAAAGTGTGTAATCTTACACACTTTTGTGTTTGCACAAAAAATGTGTAATTATACACGTTTTCAGAGAAAAAAAATTCACCAACAGTCTACTTGAAGCAACACCCAAAAACTGGAAAGTCAGCATGCAATATTTGGTCGATGAGAAACTGGGAGTTGGGGAATCTCGCGCCGTGCGAAATTCCTACTCTAGAGTCGTAATTTCGCGCCCATACATTTTTGAATTTTTGGAAACGGGTGCGAGGTGTTGTTGGAAGTCAGCGCGAATTATGGAATTCGGTGCGAATTTGATTTATGATGGTTTTAGGCAAAGTAAAAGTTGGAAATGGGTGCGATTTAGAGCGTGTACAAAGAAACTGAAAGTTGGAAATTGGTGCGAACTCGATTTAGAGCATGTACAAAGAAACTAAATTTTCCTTTTACGAAATGTTAACAAAGACTGAGGGAATTTTTCTTTTACAAAATTGGGTTCGCACCTCTTTCCAACTTTTACTTTCTTTAAAAATGCTCTAAATCGAGTTCGCAACCATTTCCTACTTTGAGTTTCTTTGTACATGCTCTAAATCGAGTTCGCACCCATTTCCAACTTTTACTTGACCTAAAATCATCATAAATCAACCGTCCTTAATTTACAAACGATTCCCAAAATCTTTTATGAGCAATTCCCTGACGATTTTCGACATCCAACTACAAATTCAGAAAACTGTCAAAAAAAATCATCGATCTGATAGAATGGGAGAATGGGAGAGGGATTTCATAGATAGTCTTTCAGAAGCTGAGACCGGATTAGGGAAAAAATTTACAAGCTTAATGGGCATGTGGTTTCCGAAGGAAATTTCAGTCAAGATTTCTCTCAGCTTCGACAAGAAATTACTTCATCAATTTTCGAAATGTTCGAGTGTGACTGTCAGATAAGAGAGAGACTTACAATTACGATCGCTCGATCATATCTTAGTTGAACAAATGAGAACGTGCCATCGAGTAGCATGTCCAGATTAAGAGTTTCGTTTATTCGCACAGTAATATTTCGATCTGGCTTGTACCAACAGTGTTCTCCGGTACAATTACTGCAAATTGTCTGTCAGAACAGAGAGGGAAAATTCGATACGGTCAAAACCTTAGAGTAATTATACCTAGAGAGGAAATTTGTACGACGAAATGTGGTCCCAACATCAGTTTGTATAAGATACACATTTCGTATAATTTTACACCAACACATGTATGCTTTGACGTTTTTTCGCTATTGATATTTCAATTTGCCCTCTTAATTAAGAGGGCAAACACACATACCAATAAACATTTCGTATTTTATGTTGGGACCACATATTTTACGTAATTTTGTTCGAAATTTCCTCTCTAGGTATAATTACTCGCACGCACAATAGTTTTGTTTGAAGGGTATTATTTTCCGTTTTTATGTAAAGTGTGTAATTATTACACACTTTTTCCAAAAGTGTGTATTCGCAAAAAGGTAATTACACACTTTTCAAATTTGCGAATAGGTACGTAATAACATTTGAGACAAACTGTGTAATTTCTCAAAAAGCTTAAAAGTGCCCCTGCGATAGGGACCTAGGTCGAAACAGTGGTCAAACGTCGTACTGACTGAAAGTTGTTTTCTGTTTCCGTATATTTGTAAGTTAAATCAGTTCTCCTGCAAAAAATATCTTTATCGAATTGAATTTTTCACATAATTCGACAAACTGACATGAAAACGTTCATTCCATTCAACCGTTTCACCAGTCAATTTATAGCAAACGTTTGCAAACGGAAGAGAAAATGCTCTAGCCCATTAGAAGTTTGTTCATTTATTATCACCACACAGGGTCATAGGTAGTATCACAGAATCGTCCGATACAAGTAATGTTGCACAGAAATTCTAAATGAAAATGAATAAAAAACATTTTCCTAATTAGAAAAAAGGCTATAAGCTGTAAGTGTTGTAACAGTGAGCAATGTTACAGCAGATAAAACATTCTATTTCATGCTTCCCATTTTTATCAGCATATATATGCGGAAGCTAAACATTACGTAAATTAAAATGGGGAAAATCATTACGAAATGCATTCGCATACGGAATGTACAAAAAAGCAATGTGCAAAAAAAAATCGCTGGTTTTATAGCACTTATCTTTGCTATAAAATTGTACATAGCAAATCACAGCGATGGAAAAACGATTATGATAGTAATCTCATATTTGGTTCAGTTCACATAAGCGTGATTAACGAATATGTGGAGTGGGCACAGTCTACATATAAATTAATGCCTTAATATTCGCCAGCGGTTGCTGAATACAATTAAAAACTGTCAGTTTTACTGATTATTGGAACCACATCAATTACTTCAAAGCTGCCACTGGCAATAGAGCGTGGATTGTATAGATTGTATGCGTTACCAACACAAGTTATGATTTTACGGATCGAGCTACACACACTCATAAGAAATTTGGTATACTTGCCGCAGCGCGCTGCAGCGCCGCACTGAAACGTACTAAAATGCGGCCTAGTATTGAACAAATTCCACAATCTATTCATGTAATTTGGGAGCTTACCTTCCAAAGAATTACAACCTCAAACATTACACATACTATAAATGCTGTAAATAGTAGATAGCAATGATAGAACACAACCAGATCTACATTTTTCTCAATTTAGTCAAAAATGAGCCATCATGGCCTCATGGTGACAAATCGATTTAAAGAATGTCTTGGCCAGAAATATGACCAAGTTTTATGACTCTTTTATTTGAGGAAAAATAATGGATTCTGCAGCTACATGGTGCAGCAGATTTACATTCGTTTGACGTTTAAAACGTCACTTTGACAGATATAAAAAAAAATCTGACTCAATATGACATTTCTAGTCCATTTCGTCATAAAATTATTTTTTGTGAACCAACTTCACTGCTATGCCATTCCATGGATATTTACTACGTCTGAAGTTATTTCACAAGAAAAAAGAGTGCAAAGAATGATTAATTAAAACAAAAATTGTAGCATAAATACATCAAATTTGGAACAATCCAAAACACTATAACCCCACAAAAAAGAGACCCACTCACCTCTTCTGCTCTAGACTAATAAATCACAATTTTGTTACAGAAATTTACGACGAGAAATCATTTTCTTTTAATAAAATTAAACTTTAATTATGTTTATGATGTAGAAACGAATCAGATAAGGTCACACATTGTGCTGAAAGCGTTGTTCCCACTGTGAACTGAAAGTCCTTTATTTTCAGTGTCATGAACTTTTAACCATTTTATGCGAGTTATTCATGCATAAGTTACTGATAAGCCGATGAAGGAAATATAGATTAGCTCATGCTTACAATGTCTACACTTTTCATTTTGAACATTTTTCTGCAATAGTGAGATCCCAACACGTAACAACTGGTATCTGTACTTGTAGTGAATGTATTATAACAACTACAGTCTGAAATCCTTAGACGAACGATCGAAGAAGAGAAGAAATGGATTTCTTTCAACGGATAAAAATTTACTTCTACTCTTTCAGTGTAAATAACTTAACTTGACAGAGTCACTTGCACGACCAAAACTTGATTGATTTCGTATACACCACAGTATTTCAGACCTATTTCGTGAATTAAATTCATAATTGAAAAGCTATCAAGTGCAGCATATGGAGCTAATTGAGTGGAAAAAGAACCCAGCCAAAAGAGTCTCGTAAACGTTTCAGTTACATACATATTCGTGCATATATATACCACGTTATATTATATGTTAAATATATCCGTATATTAAAGACCGAATCAAGAATGGAAACGAAATCGTACATTCGAATTATGCGACACATTAACCATAAATTTATTAAAGTTCATTCTGTTATTGTATCCACGAAATTTCCACTCGTGTTTTCCGTCTGTTTGGGTAATTCTCCAAAGTTTAACCGATGTATTGGATACTTTTTTTTTCTGCTGTGTGTCAGGAACAAAAGGAGTCGCGTTGATTTGGTTTTTTATGGTCGTTGCTTTTTGTGTTCGTAGAGTATAGTTTTCTTATAAATTTTATGGCTAACCGAATGTACAGAGGATGTGAAAATGGATGTGGTATGGAACAAATGACTTTCAACGTGTAATTCAAAATTGCTATTGCAAACGCTATTGTGTGTTTTATGGTGAATTTATTTGTCACATGAGAAATGACGGTGAGCATGTGTATGTGAATGCAAGGAAATTTCACTGCACATAGTCAATAATTGAATGGAATTGATGGTTTTCGTTCACATAGAACTAAGAGGACGGCTGTTTCCTAAGGCCGAAAGCACACGAGGAATTTTGCGTTGATGGGATCGACAATTATGCTGTGTTTTCCATTGTTTAGCCTGTGGTGAATATCTTATGTATGGTTGTTTGTTGTTTCTACTTTAGCAATTTTAATTACTGATTGGAGCGATAACAGATTAACTTGGATCAATCTTTGATTTTCGTTTGGACACGGCAGGTAGTGGGTAACACATTTCGTACCCTGCCAGATACTTTGGTTTACCAAAGGAAGTATAATTAAATATTAGTCCTGCGGATGCCTCTCATCTCTGAATTTCTATTTCTGGTTCGAAGTTCCAAGGACGCAGACCACTTCAACGTTAGAAAGGTCTAAATTTTAATGCATTTTTAGCAATTTTATGATGATTCGCTGCCCGGATCACATGATTCCACTTCTTCGAAAAACCGACACTTGCTGCAGTTCATCAACTAGGCGAAGGATCGACAATTGTGCTGTGTTTCACATTGTAATTCGATTTTAACTAAAGTCTAAACAATGAAAAACGCAACATAATTGTCAATCTCGTCAACTGCAAAACTACTAGTGTGTTTTTGGCCTAAAGCATTGACTTATTATTTTGAATCCAATTACACCAGGTCCCATCTCTTGGGTAGGTCAGGTCCCTTGACTGACAATTTTTTTCAATAATTGCAGTCTCGGTTTTCTTGCCATTTTTAAATAAGCTGGTGTTTTTAAGATCACAAAATTATAGTCAGATGAAAAAGCGATACAAGAATGGTCTATTTGCTACACCTCTTTTATTTTTTCCAGCAGCCATATCATGCTTTATTTTACTTAAATTAAATTTAATTTTCGTTCAGCGAGCGATGTTTTACTCCCATTAAATATAATTGTACTAAATAAAAATCGCTGAAAAGACAAAATTCTTGCCTACCTCATGAATAAATTAAACTCGTGCCCAATTGCGGCCTTCGCTGCGCTCCCATTACTTTGAATTTAATCACATGAATTAATCTGTTATAGATGGCTGTCATCTGTTATCGACAACGACAGCAAGAATAAACGACAATCTTTGACTGATGAGGTCTTATATAGCAAAAATCATATTCAAAACAAATGAAGTAAAAGATTTCTGAAATTAATTTCTGAAAATCTTCTATCAAATGAAGTGATAGTTTGGATAGTTAAACTGTTGATATGCTTGTCATCTGTGACAGGTTAAGCTATTGGTCGGCACAATCAGAAAAAACTTAATGTCACAAGACAAT
Organism: Bradysia coprophila; assembly: GCF_014529535.1. Classification (NCBI taxonomy): domain Eukaryota; kingdom Metazoa; phylum Arthropoda; class Insecta; order Diptera; family Sciaridae; genus Bradysia; species Bradysia coprophila. The sequence continues at coordinate 8,030,660 of NW_023503501.1, read as the reverse complement.
ATTTTCACATCTGCGATTTTGGAAGCCTCTGGGAATTACTCATATGGGTATTTTCTGTCATAAGACCCTGATTTTCAGTCAACTGAGCAAACATTGTGACAAAAAAATACTGAAAACTTATGTATGTAGGTATATGGTACAAATTGACAGCTAAGCATATAAATGACTAAATGACGGAAAGGGGTCATAGGTCATCTCGTATTTTAGGGAGGAAATAGATATGGTTTCAAATTTTCTGTTATAGAGATCGTCTGCTCGTAGATAATTTTGAGTTATCTGGAAAAGAGTTCAAAGAAATTAAGGTTGGTGTCAGTCTGTACAACAATATGATATTAATAATCAGTTCAATGAATTGGGAAAATGTATGCTTATCTTGCTTAAACAATTCCAGCTCATTAAGCTCATGATGTCCAAATCACATAAATACGCTGAGAAATATATGTTATGGACAGAATAATCGGAGCATAAGGAATCAAAATGCACTACAATTAGAATCATTCAAATTCATCCAATAATAAACTACGCCTAATTCTATTTCAATTTGCCGTATTTGTTCCATCAGTTTCTTTCCTGCAAACGTCGAGAGGTAAAAGTATGCATTAACTCCTCCACCACAACATCCCATCAAATATGCGTACACTCTTTACGAGTGTTTAACAACATAAAACTGGCAACATGTGCACTAAAACATTTGCTCCACTATTTCCATTTGAAGTGAGCAAAAGTTCAGCTCTTCTTTTGTTTGCACATTGCGCGCGCATACCCAAACTGAGAACAGAACGACTACAGACCGAAGAATACAAAGAGAGTTTTAATGTCATCGTATTCGATGATGGAGAATGAGTAAATGCGTTCTATTGTGTGTATTATTAAATAAAAATGCGTGAATGGAGCCCATAGAACCCATAGAACCGTGGTAGGTATGTGCTGTAAATGCCGAGCATAATATAAACATTGAAGCATTTTTTTTCGGTAAGCATGTTGTTATATACCGTATTGGCTCTTTGCGTTAGTATAGTTACGAACATTTACTTCGTGTTGCTCTCATGACGACATTGTTTTCTTCAGAGTTGACCACTATTGCGTTTGCACTAATGGTTATTATCCATTTCGCAATAGGGAAATTTCAATTAATTTACATCGTTTTGAAACTGCTACAAGTCTTGCAAGTCTTTTAGGTTACGAGTGGCACTTCTAGTCGGTTATAAGAATATGAATGAAAAAAAAATTAGCTAAGGGACCACCCATAAATAAACCTCAAGCAACATTAGAAGATCTCACAGATTTCCTACTCGTAGCATGTAAGATGTCCTGAACGAAGCCGATGAATATTTTTTATCTCGTCCAAGCAGATAAAGCAGCTTTAAGAGAATGGTAATCTTTACATTTAAAATTTTGCGCTAATTTTCCACGGTAAAAATCTGCATAAAATGGTGTTTAACTCACACCAACACGGTCCCACGCATACTTCATTAATGCAAACATTGAAACCTCTGTAAAACTCCATCTAAGAGAACAAAAGACATAATAACATGAACGCTAGAACATGAAATGTTCTCTTCAAACCCCACATGGATGCACTCTTTAAGATTATTTCTCTCTCAATTTTAGAGACAAACCAAAGAAAAAACGACTTGTTTTATTGCCACTACATTTCTCAGAGCTCACACATTTTCAGTCCGGTTTCTGCCGTTGTTTAGTAAACATACACAGCTTGTGCGAGTGCTCGATTTACATCGCCTTTTGTGATTATTAACGTTACTAATTGTGATTTTCTCATGAGCTGGTTTTAAAAAGTCTATGGCGTTTTTTTCACATTTTTTTTGTTTGTAGTGTTTTTGTTTGCAAATGCCCGACAGTTGTTTTCAAGTGGCATATAACAATACAATCCGTGAAAATCACCATTTCGCAGGCTTTTTATTAATGACAGCCCCGAAATTCGGAAAGAGTGGATATAATAAATATCAGAAGCAATATAATTAAAGCCGATTTTCGTCGATGAGGATTACGTGTTTACATGTAACTAAATAAAAAGTGGTTTTTACAACACTGTGATTATTATATAGTAGCGTGACGATTTTAGTTCTCTTTAAAAAAAAGGAAATTCAAAGAAAAAAAATTTAGAAATTCAATTTAGTGCTATATCGAAAGGAGAGTGTTTTATTCATAAATAAATAATTTGTGCTCAACGATCAAAACACAATTTGATCGAAAAAGAAAAATAATTATTTTTCCCTTTTGAATCGATCCAAACAAAAGCGTCAAAATTATAAATTATAGCATGTTGTTTGAGAATCCGGCCGTAGCGGCTAAGCTGCCTTTCCCGTACAACGTACCACCACCAATGCAAGCAGCTGCAGCATTGCCAATGCCAAATCTCAGGTGAGTTGCTGTTATTTTGGTGGTTTTATTTGCTTCTTTCGTTCGTTCATAAATTTATACCTGAATTGTATGCTTTAAGCGTATTACAACGCAAATACGATGTGAGGCTAACTACGGTTTTAATGAACGATATTTTCAGGTACACATAAATCTCTTTCAATTTTTTTTTCTTTATTTCATTTAAATTTCAAAACATTGTGACTTTACTAACCTTCTACAGTAACGGTGTCCAAAGAAATTGGTTATAATGAAGAAATTCTTAGTATAACCTGTACCATTATTGTCCAAATCAAAGTTAATCTATACTATACTGCAGTCTCTCGTCAATAATTATAATCGATTTATGACTCACTAATACCTCAAAAAAAAGTTGTTTAACGATGCGATGGGAAATCCAGAATTTTTATTATTTTTAAAAAAAAGACAGGTCCGATTCCTTGATTACTTTACCTGTAATTGTGCAAATTTCTGTCTTTCCAATCTGATCATCATACATTGCTTGCATCCAGCTCCAAGCACTCGTTCTGTACGTTCTGCACGCTGGGGAATGTTATTACAAATTGAAATTAAATCCCATTGATTTAACATACCGTCAGAACTGATTCCGATTTTGTGGGGGTAAGTTTACCGGTGGCGATTTGCAAAATCAATCCAATAGCTCATCCTACTCTCTCGCAATAAGTGCAAACTTAAGCTTAATATGTTGACATGACTGGTACACAATTTCGTGTAGCGGCAACTGTCATAAATATTTTAGATCGATTCGTTTGACTGAATAATATGTATGTGGGAAATGGCTCGAGGATGTTTGATTTGAAATATAGGGAACGGAGGCAGAACTCTTTTTTTATTCTTTATTTTTTTTGTGGAATAAATGGAACACATTTTATGTGTGTTTCCAGCAAGACGTCGTAATTTATTTAGAAAACAACGAAATATAAAATGTGCGTGAAAAGAATAAGTTTTGCTTTCGGTTCCGAAAATTCCGTTTTGTTGTGGAACCACGCTAAAGGGTGAAACACAACGAAAATATCATCGCACGTAAAACAACGTACGTATGTATGCTCAGGTAATATACCAGTTTCATCGACAAAACACCGGGCCACTTTGGAAAATTTACATACATTTAATACCTTCACTACGTTCGGTGTACTTCTTCATGTTCAATAAATTTTTGTCTTTTTATTCCGTAACAACCTTAACTTCTTTTAATATACACAGCTTGCGTTTGGGGTTGTTTTTTTTCTTTCTTCTCTCGTTGTTTTGTTTCTTCGATATATATTCACGATTGTCTACAAAATGCTATGCAGCACATATACACACTGAATTTAAGGTTTTTATTTGTTCCTTTTTCGCTTATGCCTTTTATAAATGTGTGTGCTGTAATGTAAGTGAACGTTATATATGGTGTGCATAGGAAAAAAAACGAAGTTCCAAACGATAAAAACTTGTTTCCAATTGAAATATACACAGAATAGATTCACCAACAAAGTATAGAAAGCAACGAATATTATGATATGCGATAGTATAACCAACCGACGTTACTATACTATATACGGTGCATTTCGTTGTTTCTTTATACGGCATGGATTTTACGTTTTTAAAGTCGAAGAAGACCTATAAAGCAGAAGAAAGAAAAAAATAATGTTGATGGTGTCGGTCGTTTCGTAGCTGAGCTGTTTATATTATAATCCCTGAGCAATGTATACCCATCCACACACCACTACCATCGTAAGAAAATCAGCTCTGAAAATTTCTACTCGAATGAGATATATTTAACCATACAAATGTTTCAGGGTTGTCTCATATTGATTTTCCTTCTTCTTTTTTTTTTGGTGTATTTTCGGTTGAATTACACACATTTTTCGGTGGTTGTGTGAGAAATTGGTATTGGTTTTTCCACTGGTCCACACTGTGTATACATACTACGACTATGTTGTAATTAAAACTGAAGAATATTGTTGTGTCGATGGATAATGGGTTAAAGTTCTGGATAGATTTATGACTGGCTAAAATTACAAGTGGAATGAAATATATTTCGGAGCATTTTTTGTCTTCTGTCTTCCACATTATACGAATGGTTTTCGGGCGAACCAACAGCCATATACAGAGAGTGAATATTCGAATGGAATTTCTCGTGCTGTGTAATGTTAAGTTTTATTTGCCGGTAGATAGAGACTTTTCCAATGGAATTGGTATTTTGCGAGCAAACTTTTGGCAACTTGGTAGTGGTGATCCAAGGGCTTTATAAACGATATTTATTATACTCAATAATTGGTCGGCAGTGTACAAAAAGATCCATTGAGCTCCCACCGTTCATAAACTGAAATGAAAGTAATTTTTCAAGCCGTCTCGGAGTAAGATTAAATTTAACTTTTCAATTGTGTGCACAAAACACAATACCAATGTTGAAGCCATAATCGACGATACGTCTTACGATACTTTATGCATATACAATACATTCATATTGAAATGGTTTCGAAGGCAAGAGAATGTGCTCACAACAATGTTTATCACCTTTTTTTTCATTTTCACGTTGTACAACGAAGGCCAATGTCATTTCAGTAATAATTGTAAAAATGGTACAGTCTCGGTCGTAAATTGTTAACTTACGTTGTACAAAGATCAAAATCTGATTATCTCTGCCATTTCCATTTTCATCATCCTAAACAGATTTGGATCAAAAGCATATTGTGTACAGCTAAACATTTGCTTCGCAACGTTCGTTTCGTACGTAAATGCTGCGTGTGAGGGATTCTTTTGAGAAACAGCCCGCTAAAGTCGGACGGATTTTCCAGTGATTTTTTTTATTCGTGCCTGGAGATGTATTGGTTCTCAGAAGCCAAGACCAATTTTAAAATCGAAAACCGGTGCAGTTTTCCTATGGAAATATCTCCGGGTACATGAAAGGTACAAGTTTCGTGTGGGTTGTCATTCGAAAGGTAATTGCATGTACTTTCAAAGCAAATAGAGCTTATTGGATTGAAGATTCATCCACACTGAGTTCCGGGCAGTAGTGCATACGTGTAAAAATTTGACTATTTCGGCGAACTTCTAGGGGTTCCTCTACATCCAAAACGCAACCAAATTATCGAACATCAGTTCCTGATTTCGACAAGGTGAATCAGCAGCTGAATTTGCTCAAATTTAAACATTACAGGCACATCCATTGGGCCACTGCCAATCGAGAGGGAAATCACTCTTTGTTATTGACGTGATTAACATGATGAACCAGGGATCCAATTAATCGTAAAATATGGTGCTTAATCACTGCATACTTAAATGAATCATATTGCTGACACTGATTAACGATATTGATCACAAAGTAGTGATTCTCCACTCGCTACCACTACTAGTGTCATTGGAAAGCTGGTGACGGTGAGATCACTAGCAATCAAGTAGAAACAGTTTTTTGATGTTTTGGTTGCGTTTCGGAAAGTGTGTCCAATTTCAGGAGTTTGTTTTCCAAAATAATCCCTCTTTGTGCTTTTTCCGAATTTTCAATTGTGTCCCTTTACAGTAAGCAGGACAACAAAATAAACAGAGTTCCCGGGAAAAGATTAAGGGAATATGGATTAGGATGATTGTCGACTGACTCAAACGAAAATACGTTGGAGAAACCATTTTTTTCCCTTTATGGCTGTAAGCAAAGACAAGAATTTGTAAACAAAAAAAAATCGTTTGACAATACAACTAGTAATTGCGGCATCTTTTGTTTCTGAGAATTTCATTTTTCTTCCCATGTCGATGTCGAATTAAGAGATAAGACGACGTGACATTGCTTCAGGGAATAAGATGTTCCAGATCCAAGATTTATTAAAAATATAAGAATTTTTGCTACAAAATCTCTGGATAAATTTTAAATCTGTCAATTCGTAGAACGGATATAAATGTTCGCTGAGTAAACCGATTCGTATGTCTGAAAACTAGGGTAATAGTAACGCAACATTCAAGTCAGACAACTTCTCGTTCCTACATCAAAATAGAAACCAGATTAAGTAGGTAGATAGCACATGCACGGTATTATTAAATCCGAATTGCATCCATTCACGTATTATTATAAATTGCAAATTATGATTTGGTATTTCGATATTCAATCAAGATCGAACAGCGAGATTTTAAAACGGCATTTGAACGTTCCAAATGTACTGTGTGGAATTTGATTTGTGTTTGGAAAACAATAATTTATTTTGACCTTTGATTTCAAACAAAACCACGCAATAATAAAGTGATTTTTTTTTGTTTATTCATTTCTGATTGCAAACCATTTAATGGAATTAATTTCTGTGAACCACATCATTTCGTTTGTCGAATTCATTTGTTCATTGGATAAAATAACAATGCAAATTGTATTTTAAACGAAAAAAAAAAAATCTTTTTAGACATTTAAAATGTAGGAACATTGAACTCTTAGAGTTCACGAGAAAATGTTAAACGTTGCTGTGCCGGCTGTTATAACCTATGGGTTCGAATACTAAATGCTACAGTAAAATGAAATTGAAAATTGAAAATGTAACAATTTCTGTGAAGTTGTATCTACAATTCAAGGAGGGATCTAACCCTGTATACGATATCTAACCATTTTCTGTTGATTTTATCACATTTAATGATTCTACGAAAAACAAACGAAACAGGAAAGTAGAGAGTCTGACTCGCAGTTATAGATAATATAGAAGGTGCTGGGCTGGCGCCGTGTTAATGGAAGTTATGTTGGTTCAGTTTCACTTTTTGGACACAACTTTTCGTTTAACTCATCAGATGCATTCTTTTGAAAATCGTCTTTCAAAGATCGGAAACTTTTTTGGGGGATGACCTATACATGCCTAGAGAGGTCTTGAACCGAAAACGCCGACACCACTTTGAATTATTTTTTTATCGTCAATATAGCTAGTTAGACGCATCAAAGAGTTGAAAAAAGAATTTTTGCCCGTGGGTATATTAACGAGCTTAAGCCAAATACCTCTCTTATTCAGACGTTATTTCCCCAAATTTTTCTGCAGAGCAGTTATGACCTATTTTAGGAATAAAATTCTTGAAAATTCTTGAATAAAATCCTTAAATATAAGGAAAGATATTGAAGAATTAAATTCCAAAAATTCTCAAATTTCTTAAAAGTTCCGTTAGATTTTCAAAATTAAGAAATTTTGAAAAAATTTAAGAATGCACAAGAAATAATTTTCAAAATTTCTAAAAATTCTTAAAAATCCTAAAGAAAGTTTACTAAACTAGGCTGGTACAGCTCCCTTATAGATTATACAAAGTTTTTCGTGTAACACCTTATGATACCTAAACAACAATTTAAAAGATGAAGGTGCCCAAGCAACCGTGAGAAATCTATAAGAGGACATGCAGTGTGGGGTGATAGCAATTTCCACTTTATAGCTGGAATTGTCCATAATTTGCTGTTGTCAATAATAAACTCGAAAGATATTCCGAACAGATCTATATTTAGCAAAATGATTTAAAATCCCTCCTTCACCTCAGCACAAAATTATATGCGAAGTCCATACAATCCACACACAGAATTAAGTGTATCTTTTTCCCGAAACGCGAATATTTTCATTCGAATGCTGTGCTTCTATCACTTTCGAGCCTCCACTGAGTCCAACAATGGAATATTTGTGGCTATGACAATTTCTTCATACCAATTCAACCGGTGTGGTGATAGAAACAAACATACCACCCGTTGACCAAAGTTATTTATTGGATCAGTACGGAACAATTGTTTTAATCAAATTAATTCAAAAACAAACACAGAAAATATATATGTGAGTTTGTGCCGTAATTGCACAGCTTTACCATCTCTTATCCATCGATAGAACGAGCACACAATGTGTTTTCGAAGTAACAGTTGTATGGCTTCGGAGTCACGTACATTCGACATAAACAAGGTTTATTTTTCTTTAACTTGCCTGGTTTCCCATATTAGATATAATGTAGGCAGGTCTTTTCAGAGCTCTTTTCCGACACAATTTTAAATCTAACTAACGAGGTTCCACAAAAAAATACTTGTATGTCTTCGTACTCCACGATGTTAAGTGATTCTAAAACAGATTCTATTTTCTCAGAAAATCGTTTCCTTTTTGAAAAAAAAAAAAAATGACGGGATATGAAGTATGCTTTCCTTTTAGGATATCATAAAAAACATTCAATATTGATTTAGTCTGGTCGTCCATTAGAAGGATTATAACTTATATAAGTCGACACTCGATTTATAAATCATAAGGATTAGAAGTTATGAGGTCAATTCTATTATACTCACAGGTCTAGTTCTATATATGTACATTGCATATTGCATGATTCATGCGATGTTTGTATGACAAACATACAAACAAAACTGTTCATATGGTAGCATATACCAGCTGAGAAATCGCTGAAACTTTGATCTAAATTTCACTGACGTCCACTGTAACAAGGAGGTTTTTCTGCCATATTCACCGGAGAATGAATTCCAGATGTTTTCTCATGTCATTCGACACAAAAATTCAATTCATTCTGTTGGTATGAAAATAATACAATCAATACAGGCCGTAAATGACTCGAATACTTTTAACTTGACCGTAGTGGAACGCAAAACAAAATACCATAAGCAATATCACAACCAGCAAATGTGTATGATAAATGATACAATACGGCGTTATGCACTAACCGTACTTATTTTTTGTATCCTAAAATTTCATGGGTATCCTGATGTGTATCTTTTGGATCTTTTTAGACCCGTACGAAGTACTGGGGTCTTATAGGTTTACGCATACGTTTGTAACACGTCGAATTGGACTCCCTGAGTAAGGGGAAACCTATTGTGGTTGTATAGAGATGCCAAATCCGCGAAAAAAAATGTCCGTCCGTCTGTCCGTCTGTCTGTGGGTTCTCTAACTTGAGTAAAACGCATCCGATTTTAAAAATTCTTTTTTTCCTCGTTTGGTAATGTCAAAAGACAGGCTAAGTTCGAAGATGGGTGATTTCGGATCGACCTCTCCGGAGCTGGGGCCCAATAAGTGCCTAAGTGTTTTTCGACGATATCTCCAGACATTTAAGCACTACACTTGTCAGTGATACGTCAAATAAAAGGTATTTACAATAAACAAAAAAGTTTATGGAAATCGGATGACCGACTCATGAGTTAGACCCCTTGGTGTGAAACAGGCACAGGGCGGCAAGCAGTTTTTGCTTGTAGGTTGGCCAAATTTGAACCGATATCGACTAATTTCGCTTTAAAAGATAGGTATTGACCGATCAGGAAAAAAAAAGTTTATGAAATTATGTTTTCCGGAGCGTGAGCTAGGTCTCTTGGAGTGAGCTCTTCTCTGGCTACTCGGCCGTACAGTGAACGTGGAGTATTTTGTCAATATCTCGAGTAAATTTTGACCGAATTTCATGATTTTTTTTTGTTTGAAAGGTATTAACGAATGTAAAGCGTCGGTACTATTTTCGGTCTCCTAACAAAATGGCTGCCGGCGGCCATATTGGATTTTATTAAAAGTGATATATCTTGGGAAAAATGGTACTTAGAGTGTTTCTGTTAACATGGAAATAATTTGTTATGTGTGTGGGGTGTTTCAGGCATTCCATATATGGACATCTATATATATCTATATACAGCTATATTAAGCTATATACAGGCATATAGAGCTATATAATAGCATATATTTATCTGTGAAATGTTTATTTATAGTGAAATATAGTTAAATATAGCTGTTTAAATAATAGGAATTTATGAAATTTGTCTTCGTACGGGGCTGTCTATATTGCCTCCGGTAATTTATTTGTTGATGATAGCAAGGCAAAGAGTCGATAATGTAAGTGATTTTAAAGTGAGAATAGTTTTTCAGCAGAGAAGAAAATGAAGTAAGATAAATAAAGAGTTTCACATTAAAGGCTTTTGATACGAATAGGTGTTTCGTACGGGTCGGCGTTAGCTATGTTTGTAAGTACGGTTAGTGCATAACGCCGTCCGTAAGTAGTACAAGCTCTGTTCCATGTAATTATCATTACATCTGTTACTTCATTTGTTTAACCCCTAGACTAGTGTTGGATACGAAATCTATTACTTCAATATTTTTATCAGACATTTCTCTTTATAAGAGGAAACTAGGCAGAGCTAGTGGCTTCATGTTGTCGTTATTGTCGATAGACAGATGACTAGCCGTTTCTATAAGGTTTTTAAGGAATATTTCAATCAAAAAGAGGAAAATATTGCAACGATGCTCCCACAAATCAATACTATGAACCGAATCAAATCTAATGAATTGAATTGAAATTTGCCAATTAAATATTTGATTCTTCTTTAGTTAATTCTAGAAAGTAAATTCGTCTTTGAGAGTTGACAATGTGAATTAATCATTTTATTACTTCCGTTGTATAAATGTTCTTCTACCGCACGGTCCAAAAGTTAACAAAGCACACCCCCAAAACTCAATATCACACCTGGAAATTAATTCGTCTGCTGCCTGGGGCAATTATTTAACACAATTTTCGAAATAAAATATTTCTGTACTTCGACTGCGCAAATGTGAAATGACATTTGCTTTCGTACAAAAAGTTTCGTTTTCGGTATGTGTCGAAATGTTGTTTTACACACCCGATACGTTGTTCAACGTTGTTCTTCGGTTCGAAATGTCAGTTTTCTCAGCAGTTGATACGAAAATAGTTACTGTCAGGAAGTCGTCATGGCAAATATCATGTGTAAAATGTTGTGTTCCGGGTATGTATGAACAAACATGCATAGATACATAATATGATATACCTCCCAGGCATACCAATGTATTATTGGAGCAAAGGTTGGCTTTAATAATTTTTGTTTTTATTTGACTGCCATAATTGCTGCCTTATTGTTTATTCAATGACTCCGATTTTCGATTCTCCTGAATTAATTTTGTAGAACAACACGCTCACTATTTACATATTCGACGATATTTTCGGATAGTTTCAGTACACGACGTGAAGTATGTCGATAATTTAATAAATTAAGGAAAACCACCGTCTCTCAATAAAACATTTTACTAAATTTAAGCCAGCAAATAACACCATTGGCATTGTTCGTTGATTTTACTCAGTAAAACCATATTTTCCTCGCCCATATTCATAATAATAATAATAAAACCAAAACCAAAACTTGCTAAATATTTTTCGTGTGAAATTGTTTGTTCATATCTCATCTAAAACACAACATACACGACACGCTATACTTTATGCTTAAGAATACTAAATGCTAATTAATGTGTTCGTTACTAAAATAAACATATTTGTTGACAATTTAGATGAGTCTATTTAATTATTCATTTTATGTGGATAGATCAAGATGCCCAGTGTGTCGAGGATTGTAACGCTTTTAGAACTTTTAATGTTCGAAGAAAGGAGAAAAAAAAGAAGAAAGCAGCTAATGGTTTATAATAAACGTTTTATCGCAAATTCTAATCGATTTGGCAACAATGTTTGTTAGAAGAACAAAAAGTGCAATGTTGATAGCATACAGCGAAAATATTTTAAAAATTCGTGTTGAATGTTCAGATTTTTGTATGAAGCTAACAGTAACTGGGAGAACTAAGTCTTTTACATGAAATGAATTGATAAAGGAATTTTTCTGAACATTAGCTTCCTTACTTTTTATGAAGTTTAACGAGAAATGCTAACAATTTTTCCAACATATTAACTGAAAAGTTCAAATGCACTTGTGAGTTCATAATTCATATCTCATTTCTATCAATTTCTTACCATTTACGACTGCCTTGAAACATTTTAATATTCTTAGGAATACAAAATTCCTTAGCAACTGAAAACGTAAAGAAATCCAGAGTCTGTGTGCATGTCATTCACTCGCAACGCAACCCGCGATTTACATTATTTCGCTACCCAATGCAAAAAATATTCGCTTGAAAAACACAAATGATCACTGCATTTCGAACATAATCTTTTTTATTAAGAGGTCTGTCATGTCTGTTAGGTCAAACTTTCTTTTGTTGGGATGACAATCTATGAAAAAATTTTTATTTTTAAATTTCATTCATCTTTTGGGACCAATACCTTTCTTGTATCATCAGCTTGGAGTTTGTGTGATGATTGACACATTCACAAGCCTATCAACGTTAGCGTCCTCCTTAAGATATAAGTCATAGATCAGTCTACAATGTAAGCTGACTGTGAAATGCATCAGGAGTGTATCTATTAGGAGTCCAAACTCCTAAACTGAGGAAGGTCACGCAATTTGCTAGATGCCCGGGACCACTTTTCATGATTTTACACATAAACAAATTCACCACATCAGGACGACGATAGGTGAATTCTTTCTGTGAAAATTTAGATGTGGTCGGTCTGTATCTTTATCCGCTTGATCCTCTCCAAGTTATACAGCCATGCCATCGTCAGTGTTCTTGGCTATCATGCAGGACTGATATATACGTGAGATTTCTCCCTTTATTAGATTTTTCTTGAGTGTTATTAAAATAACATTGAAGAACACATTGTGCAACACATACCAGGTACTACTTCTTTCTCTCTATTACTTTTCACACACAAAAGCCATTCTCTCAATTTTTATCATACGCGTAAAATGGTAAATGTATCATGCGTGAGAAACATCTAACTCACCATTTACATCTGTACAACGCCACACAACGCGCTACGTACATCGTACATACAAAGAAAAAAAAAAATGGCCCATGGCTTTGTATGGTAATTTTATATTTTGCGTCACAATCGGTTCAAATAATGAAACACATTGTGAAATTGAACAATAATTTGACAATGGAGAGAGTCTCATAAAGATTTACGTGTTACGACAAAAAAACGCACAATTTGGACGCCATAAGTTTTATGTTTTTATTAGAAGAAGAAAAAATTGCGCGTAATCTTCTGTTATTATTTTAGGTTGACGTGCATTTTATGTTCATCAGCAGTTAGAGTACCATGACTTCGATTTTAAAGAGCGTTCGTCCGGAGTTCCGCTACAAGAAGGCATATTTGGTGGTGATGGTTTTCACCATTATTTTAACCTCTAATAACCATAAGCGTATCGTCATATAACGATTCAATCTGGCTATATATTTCACTTCTTCAGCGTAACTTTCTGACACACTCGAATCAGAAACTTTGTTTGTGTCCAAGTAGAAAATAATTTATTTTTACTGAGGTACTTACAAGTAGCGTCGCCAGAAATAAGAAAATTTCGAAATCGAATGCCGTAGCCCAATGTAACTTAACTATACATGCCAAGAAAATGACACCAAAAACATAATTTAGTTTTTCGAAATATTTTTGGTTCGTTTAAGTAGCCCTCCATTTATTCGTTCCCAAAATTACATTTTCTCGAATAAAGCCTCAAGATTGGCGTCGTTTGAAAGCTACTAAGCCACAAAAATATTTTCAAGTCGATAAGGACAGTTAGGTCACTCAGGTCGATGAAAACAGCTTTACAATGCCCAAAAAAAGCGGGTTTCAAATTTTACTTTAACGAGGTCGCTACGAAAATAAAAAAAAAAATCTTCAGTGGTTCTGAGTCAAAACAATATTTTGTGCCGGGTTATAGTATCGGATTCTGACAGACAAACTCAGATTTCAAGTTCTTTAGGTCAGCTTTCAGATTGACCTGACCAGTTCCGACAATGGGCTATACAAAACGTAATATAAGGAGCCATTCACAAAGTACGCACGCGTCTCAGGGGGTATACAAAATCGTATGCTACATAAATTTTCAACGAAAATTCCATACATTTTTGCGTGCAAGAGAGATCTGGGTTAGCTATGAAAAAAACGTGAGCACTCAATGATACGTATGATGTCTATATGATGACTTATGCTGTTATCTTTGTTATCGTTGTCAACCACTAGCAGTCTCTAGTTAAATGGTTAATTGATGCTAAACCCACTTTAGTGGAGATTTCTTCTAACATTGTTATGTCACTTTCAGCTAAAGGAAGCTTTACATTCAATAGCATTATCTCTATCACCGAGTGGCTAAAGTGAAAATTGAAAATCGAATTTATTTTCTTCGGTGCAAAACCAGAAACCGTTTACATTATTGTGCAAACAGACCAACAGTCTGTACATGATACTTACACAAATAACAAATATCCAAGCACAAAACTGTCTCGTGTATAATTAAATTACATGTTCAATAGATAAATATGTAGATCTGCATTGAAATGCATCGTAATTGCTGATCATTGTTTATGTTATTACAAATTAGTTGTCAGTTAATTATTAAGTAAGCATTTGGTTGCACAACATCGACTATAATTCAGTAGAATGAATAAAGTAAATTGTATAATCCAAAACTAGCGTCGTTCACAAATGATACGTTAGATGATAACGAACGTTTTTTTTTTCTCCTCTTCGAACAAAACATTTGTTTAGCGATACAGATCATGCTGATGTGACTATACCAGATTACAAGAATGAATGAAAGAACGAATGAAATAAAACATAGAAACAAATTTATGTTCTGCGAATTGTAGAACTATTAACCTTGAGAAATAAAAGCAAAATATGTAACTTAATACCATGCCGATTTGTTGTTATTTAATGTTGGTTTGAGACAATGCTTGGATTAAGGAAATAGCGTACAGTGAACTTTTACAACAAAGAATTTATTTATTGTTGAAAATGTTTCATTTTCGAAAATAAAGTACTATCAGTTTCGGTGTATGTACCTTCAACATTCGTTCTTTAGTGATTGGAGTATAAAATTCAGTAATTGTTGTTTACTTAGTATATGTCCGTAAACAGTCTATTCGGGTCAATAACTCAACGTTAAATCATTTATTGGAAATGGATTCCCTTTATATTGTGTTTCATTTTTGCATTCCGACTGTACGTTCCGATCTACCCACTCCACGAAACTTTTTCTTTTCTTATTACTTTCCTCCGTCCCTTTCGAAGTTTTCAAATTATAAAACTTGAATAATCAGCCAGGCAAGGCAAACACGTAGTGTTTGTAAAAAAGACTCACACGAAATCACTCACTTTGAAATCTGCATGAATGAAATTAAGATCATCTAAATAGGTCTGTTCCAAGCCTATTTAAGCTGTCAAAACATCATCCATACAGTGAAATTCCAGCATGAATTTGCTTCATTCGTTTATACAGTTGAATCTGCTACTCACACGCCCGTATAACCCGTATAAAACCGTATAAACAATATAAACAGCTGAAGCAAACTCATGCTGAAATTTCTCTGCTGTAGAAAAACTAAACAATTATTGTTGACGAAATGTTCGCAAAAGCGTTTAGGTTATGGCTCTGTTATGTACGGTCGAACATAATTTCGGTGACCCAAAACCCGAAAATGGAACAGGTTTCCAGCGATATGTCATTCTTATCAAGACTTTTACCATTATAATATTAACGACACGAAAGAGAAGTCCTTTGAACCCACAATTTTTGCATCTTTATTTACGGTAATTGCTCTACCATTCGAATGAAAAAGATTATAAAAATCGGCTTCTTTTCAAGATTTTATTGTACTGTCAAAGAAACCAGAACAACCAAACGACACTAGCTTACTAACCAATAAATCAAATCGGCTTAACCTTTTACAGACTGCGAGTATAGCAGCAGTTTTACTATCGGATCTATTACTTCATTTGTATTTTCATGAGATTGAATCGAATCTTTTACTTCATTATTTTGATCATGCTTTTTGTTATATCGTCATTTGTTCCGTCCTTCTCGACTTCTCGATTACCTTTACTGTAAAAAGAACCTGTCGATCAAAAGGCTAACAGTTGCTAATGTTTTGTTGACATCTGACGTACTTAATCGGCTTTTTTCCCGTTCACAATTCCCCAGAACACGACGGACCTGTACGTTTTGTCATAATGTTGCACGATAACGCAATAAGAGACTAGTTACTATTACTCCATATGGCGCTACTCTAACGAGGAAAATGAAATCACAACCAATGGCGTACTAAATCGGCCTAACTTTTGCTCCCAACTGCCCAGGACGACGGACCAGTACAGTTTATCATAATTCTGAACGTTACACGATAATACATAAACCTAATAGACTGGTTACTATTACTCCGTACAGTGTGGGTCTAACGAGGAAAAGAAAATAGATTTCCCATCATGCGAAGTAATTTTCTTTAATAAACAATTAATTAGTTCAGATAATTATCATTTTATTATTCATTAGTTTAATAATTACTGGTATCCACTTTCGAAAATCAATGACGACGTTTCAGTTGCGTTAGTGTTTATTTCATACCTACCTACCTAACGTCATATATATATAAATCTAATGAACAAAATACCAACTTCAGTAGAATGCTCATTGTTTTTGTTGCTTATTATCTACTATGTTACAGTGTCGTCGGGAAGGACAACGTGTTCTTCATTGAAACAAAAAACAAAAAAAAACTTCTAATCGTATAATATGATCGTATATCTGGTGTAGCGTGTCAGATAATACGTTATTATGATGTACACATCGTTCTTCATGTCTTAAGTGACTTTAAAATGATTCAATAAAATTACCCGCCCACCATTCCTACACTAATCTTGCGGTAGCAATTTTTCATATTTGGACAGGGGTCCATTGCTGAAATACCAACAAATAAATTTTTGCTATGTATGGTAAATAGACCATGAAATGTGACACCGTCTAATCGGCAAAAAAAATCTTTGATCGCAATTCAAAATCAATTTTTGAGACACATCCACAATGAGTCTTATGTAACAACTCAATTATTCAAATGGCTAATTAATTCATAAAATACACACAAAAAATTAGGCGAAAAGCAAAATATAAAGCAAACAACTTCCTTCAGCTGTCACAGCTCATAAGCACGAAGTAAAGAAAAAAAAAATTAATAAAATAAAACGAAAGTAAAATATTGATCTGGAATTCACTTCACGAAAATCCCACGCACTGAAAATCCAAGTAATTCGTTGTTTTGTGTACTTGAGTGTATATTGGTTTGGCATAATTTCATTAATTTTTTTTTTGTCGAGTAAATTTTTGGCTGAGGTTTTTTTTCCGTCTTCTGTATAAGTAACAAAAAATGTGCAAGCGTCTGCACGTTCTCGTTTTTTGCTTAGAAGAAAATTATTTTTTTTTTGTCTCCAAAAACCTCGTCAAAAACAATGTCTCTATTGTTGAGTAATTTAATAACAAAATTTAATTGGTACGCTCGTTGGTATAACAACACGTTGTGTAAAATTATTTTTACTTTTTTTTATGTCTGCCATGTAACTAATCAGAACTCAATCATACTGATTTTTTGGAGGTCTGTACGTCGGCGACTAACGAAAAATGGAAATAATTTTCTTTCTTTCTTTTCTCAGACTCTGTATCTGTATGCATGACTAACTAATAATGATTGAGATCAAGATTAACCGAGTTTATCGATGCTTGGCTGTAGCACTGTAGCAGTGTCATGCGACAGTTTTCACAAGTCGTTTCACCAAAGCTAGGATTAAGTCTGGACAATTTGATTATAAGCTGTTGCTAATGTGTTTTGTTAATAGACCAAAATTAACTGGTAAACAATGATGACTGTTGCCCAGGGTTCGTGTACCTCGTATAATTTTATGATTTTTTGTTTATTAATTATCGAAAATGTTTTAAAAGCAAATCAAGCGACACATTTTTTAAATTTTTTTATTTAAGCCCGCAGACCGCAATAAGCCATTCGTTTTTTATATTGACTATGTTTGTGTGCATGCATATTCATCATACCCTCTTCACCTCATCATTGCGCAATGTTTTACCTTGGCGGAAAAGAATATTTATTCGGATTTTTGATCTTGTACTTGAGTCTAGACTCTAGACGGTAAATAAATATTATTCGAATAACAAATTAGTGAGCATACATAAACACACAATGAATAAATGAATGAGATACATTCATATTTCCGCGAAATTTTATGATGAAATTGAAGGGAGGTATTATCTATATGTGGAATGAAGTACGACACAGATTTTACTCGGTGAAATGATTTTAAATTTTCAATTCATATCTGTTGATAAATGGAAAATTCAATTTTGAAAGGTAATTGCGAAGAAATGTACAGTCTAAATATAAAGTGAAGAAAGTCATCACACTTAATCCGACAATAAATCAAATAAAACTATCTAGCAGAACGGCAGAAAATGAAATATATCAACTCCTTTTATTGCATTCATCGTGTTCATTTTACTGGCTTCGTTTCCTTGAGTCCTATCGAACCATTCAATAAATTGGTCTATCTGCGTGTATGTATATAGTGGAATGCATAAATTCAATAAAAAAGCTCTATGCTGACAGAGTGACTGCTAAACGTGAATTACCCTAGAATATGATTCGACTGCTTTTTTATGTGATACAGAGCAGGGTCTATTTTCGTAAAAATTATTTTTGAAAATTCTCGAAATTTATCCAAATTTTCGAATTCTTGAAACTCCCAAAATTCTTTAAAATGCTCGAAATTGTTAAACTAAAAAATTCCCGGGTAATTTTCGAGAATTTCAAGAAACAAATTCTGAAAACAGGCCCTGATACAGTGTCATATTCTGTACAATTTTAAATTTTTTTAAATTCTACTTTTGAAGAGATATAATTCAATATGAACCAACGGTCCCGCTGGTATACCACAATGTAAAATTAATATTTTATTGTCTACGCGAATTTCATTATTTTATAAGCATTTAATGCACTTTTTCAGGATATTAAATTTGAAATTAATTTTGTAACTGTTGCTATGGTTTCGTGATGAGTATGACGTCATTATTATTATTCTAAGGATTTTTAAATGTACATTAAGCAGCGGTTGTGCGCATTTTTTGAAGTGTTTTCACTTAAACACTAAAGAATCGTGTTGCTACTATTTCACACTCTGTTCGATGGGTATCGAGGTCGGTTTCGCATTCTTGACCAGCATAATTAGTAAAGTTTTTTTTGTGGTAAAAATTTCATATTCCAGTGCAGTGCCCAAGCCGCAATAATATCGACTATCATGTAAATATAATTAGTGATCCTGCGAAGTCGGCGATAAATCAGTTTTAAACTCTTTGGTGCCCATTTTTAGTACTCTTCCTACAAATTGATTTTATGTCATCAGACCCTGACTTTCCGTCAAGGGAATAATGTTTGTGTGTTGAAGAAAGAGAAAAAAAATATAATCGAATCAGATTATGTCTAAGCTAGTGTTGTCGAGACTGTGATATTGAAGTCGTAACAAAAATCTATAAAATAAGCGAAGCATTCTGTCGATAATTATTTTACTCAGAGAATTAAATCCTTCGGCAATTTGCTGACAAGAGGCTCTAAAACAATTACGGTTTTAATCCTACAAAATAACGTTCATCTGTTCTGCACTTCTTTGACCTAAATTACGTTTGATGTGACTAATAAATTAAATTGAACATAAAACCGTATTACAATTCAATTAATTCTTCATTTTCTTTCATACGCATTATAATCCCATCCCATTCATTCCGTGTTCGTATGAATACTTTCCTGCATCATTGATTACTAACTCGCCTCATCACATAAATCACACTTTATTATTGTGATTATCGCCCATATAAAACTGATAAGTTAAATAAATAAAACCGTCTAAACAAACTATTGGTACGCATAATAGTGTTTTGAGGCGCATATATATGAGCCCACTAAACACATCAGTTAATACAACGAAAAACCGCAGACGAAAAAAAAAATGAAGAAGAAAGAAATGAAAATACTAATAAAACCCAAACAAACAATAATCATAAAAAATACAAAAATAATTTGCATAAACAATCAATTTGAATGAATGAAAACTCAAATAGACGAAACATTTATAAAGCAACTCACCGCCTGGCTACAACAAAACTACACTACAGAGTTCACGCTGGAAATGAATATTCAATTTACATTTTATATAGTGCAATAGATTTGATTTCAGGTGAAAATGTTATTGATTGATGGTGATTTCGATACCAATATCAATGAATATAAATTCACTGGACTCCAGCCAATTTTAGTGCATTGATGGTGTCGGTGATGGGTGAACGAATTGTGTTCTAACGTTTCGTAATCGATTGTCTGGTTTTAAAGTTAAATTGCTAATACTCAGTTCGAGTACAAATTCTCGTTTGTATAAACCAAAAGGAAATAGTCGCTCGACATATGCAAAAGGTATATAAATTGTGATGATATTCAAGCACATTAATGGGAACAAATGTAGAACAAAATGATAATGTAGAAAACTGTACATCACACTACCTCAGAGGATGCAATGAAGTTAGGTATGTACGTACACCTAGAAAAAGAAAATTCAGACAATACTTCGGGTATGTGTAAAATTTCTCGGATAGGTGTAATTTACTTCACTGACGTATATGATACATGGACACTGTTTTATATACGTGAGACATATTGAAAACGTAGTTACGTATTTCGGTTGTCACGTTTGAATATTCATGTGTTACGTATTGTGGTGATGTACGTGGAATGTGAATAACTTACGAGTGGGACGGAAGATAAGCCCTCACCACGTATGTTAAGCGTGTACAATGGATGTTCGTCCTAAGCAATGAATTTGCATCATATTGATATTTCGTAACACGAAGAAGATCATCATTGTTTATGTGCGTTGCGGTTATAACGTGCTCTGGGTAACTTATATGCCACACACGTTTATGGCTTTCAAAGTACGCTTATACAATAAGAAATGTCAACTAACACTGCTGTACTGCAGCATTAGAAAGGTCGTTGGCTCATGATCCAGAGGTCCCCGGTTCAATTCCCGAAGAAGTTAATTGTTAATTTGAAATATTTGTTACCAATAACTTCTGAAATGTATATTAATTACTGTCAACCGTAGATGAATTCAATAAAATTTATATTTTTAAATCTTTGTGGAAGAGAAATACGTCTCGCACGTATTATATTCGAGGCCGCTGCATAACTACCTTACCATACTTTTTAACAGGGAGCACGAATGATATACGCATAGCACGTAAGAAAATTTCGCTCAGTGCGGCCCGGGCAAGGAAAAATGCGGTAGGCTAGTTATCGGGAAATATTTCGGCCCAAAATTTGTTTACTGGGAAATCAAACTTTTGGCGAACAAACCGTCGTGAAATATGTAGACCACCACTTAACGTTTTTGGTTACCGGGAAATTTTGCCTCACGGGAAGAAAAAAATATTTCCATTCCCGATGTAGCCTGTCCCTACCCAGGTCAAAATGAAGCATCATTTGAATTTCTTTAATATAAAAAAAAACTTATTTCGCTCAACTGAGATTGCACCTTTCATTTCTACTTGGGACAGGTCATATCGCTCATTACAATTCTCAGCTCGATTTAATAGCATACCATTTCAAACCAATTCTGATAATCGAAATGCATGGCCGTGTCGAGTAATTTCACCTACAATCGTCCACATCAATGGATTGATGGTGCGCTCACTTTCTCTATCTTAAATTCTACTGTGACTCGGAATTCGATTCAGTTACATTCAGTTTACCATAAAATTTCGTTACAGAAAAGGTCAAAGAAATATAATTAACTGAAACTAGATTTCGAAACTGTACAGGGACCAACGGTATGCTACACAAAACAAGACTGTTATTCCGTTATTGGTTCGCATTGATTATAGTAGGAGAATAAATAAAGGATAGTGTATATGTACGTTACGTACAGTGTGCACTGTGTCCGTGTTGACATTGTGATGAAATAATAGGTAAATATTTCGGGCCAGCTCTGATAACTTGCTTCATTATGTTGTCAAAGTATTTTGCAGCTTGTTTAATTTTGATGACTTTAACAAACAAAGTTTGTAAGTGGGTGCAGATAAATGTTGCTGATTAAAGGGATGACGATTTTATTATCGATAGCAAAGATGATTTTTCGGAGCCCGATATTGGCATCGTTAAAAACGAATAAAGACGTTCGTCGGTCGACAGTGGGCATAATTTCTGGTCGAAAGTTGTCATCATAGTTTTAAATTAGACTCCAGCTGATTTAATATTGCTGATGTAGAAGCGGATGTAATTATCAGGTACTCGATAATGACATTGCTTATTGATACAAAATATTTGAGCGTTTGAAGCACGCTATTCACAATTGATTATAGATTGCGGATAGGCAAAAAGGTGTAATCAAAATTGATAAAAAAAAATCCATTTCACTGTTTGCTTTTTGTTCTTTGTCTGTTTCGTTTGTATATTTGCATAAATCTACGAGAAATTTTCATTTTTCATTTGCCTCATTGTGAGCTTTGATCTAAAACCATTTCTGTTGCGTGTCTGCAAAGTGTGCACACATTTCAAGCAGAAGAATGGCGATGTACATTGTGATACACCACACCTACTACAAATCCTTCCTACAATTTTTCGCATTTTTCGATATCCTGCCTACCAGTTTTCAAATTTTCCGATAAGTTAAAGGGAAAAGAAATTTGGCACTGTAACAATTCGGAATGTCGTTCCGTTATAAATTTGAAAAATAAATTGAATGCAAAGTTTTCTGTGAAATTCTCGCACCCGCCAATGTATATAATAAAAACGGCGAAATTATTGTCCCATTACGATTTCGTTATCAGGGTAAATTTCGAACTTTTAATGCTCTTTTATGAGACAATTTTGAGCTTTCATTACAAATGTGTACATAAGTGACATTGGTACATGGAAGTCGTTTTATATGCATCACTTATATGGCTGATGTTCGTCACATAAGAAAGTCATTGCTTCATATCATTTCTGAACATGTCTTCAATAAAATCCGACAGTGGGTCAGAGATGGTGAGAAGTACAAAATGGAATGTAAAACATTTATTTTACTTTACGATTCGACGATGATACAGAACTAATCACATTTGGAATTAGGATAACGGCAACTAAATTTCTGGGCTCACCAATGGAATGGTTGCTTTACTAATATTTTTTAGCAATTTACCGTTATTTCACTCAATTTCGACCAATATCTGTCAATTTCTGGAAAATGTAACGTTAACGACATTAAATATAATGGTAAACCCAAATAAAACAACGTTCGAATATTACCATCGATTCGGAATTCCATTTACTTATACAGACCAACGTGTTCACGACAAAAAAAAATCGCTTCAGACTTTTGCTAAAATCATTTTGTAGAAACAACGTATCTACCGTTCTTTCTGTGATCGCATTTTTTTCGGTAAATTATTTCCGATCTGAACCGTACTTCCGTAAGCTAATTTCTGTTAATCGAATTTTCACATATGCTGCATTTTGATATCGAATACAGGTGATATGACGACATAAAACACAGAAGTTTGTTTTCCGAGCCATTGAAAGTGGCATGCAAAAGTTTGCTGAATTCAAAGTTTTTCAATCGTAACGTTTGAATGTAGCGACAAAGTTCTTATAGCGTCTGAAGATATGTTTGCAGATGTATTTCGGATGTATTCTACACATCTTATATAACCAAGTGAAGTCGATAGATATCTGAAATTGTATTGAAATGGGAATGAGTATGAGTATGGATACAAATGTCGCCGATGTGTATACGTTCGCAATGTTGTTTTTTTTAGCTAATTCTAAACTATGACTCCATTGTTTTTACTCGACGTCATTGTTTTCTATTTAGCTATCGTTGCCAGAGTTTTAAAAAAACTAACTGGATTTATTTTTGGTTGTTTATCATGTGTATCACACTTTTGTTATGCAAATTTTTAATCAACTAAATGACTACATTCATGCTCTCATGCATCATCTCCTTTTATTCATTTCTTTTATGTTAAATATACCAACACATCCCAACGTATACCCGAAAAAAAATGTATGTTGCATTTGTAGCACAGCTTTACACATTCAACGAATGCATTGTATGCACAATCATGAACGTGATCGCTATTATAATATAGAAACCAAACCGAAATGCAATGTTGAAACCTAAAAGTTTATAACCAAGCGAAAACCAAGGATTTCGAACAAAGATATCAACACATCGTCAGGAAACAGCCTGAACGAACAAAGAACAACTTAAGAACAACGTATGTGTTCAATATACAAGTAGTTCTTCAATACGTAAGATATTGAACATTCACAGTAGTATATGTGGTACACGATAAGCAAGGGAGAGGTAAGACGGTGGTTGAGTGACTTGAATAAATGAATCAAGTTTTGTGGTTACGTCAATCCGTATATTAGATTGTAGGTTGCATTTCAGCAAGTTTGTTTCGGTGAACGATATCAATATTTCTATTAGCATTATATTCGAAACAATTGGTTGTTTGTCAAATTCGAAATGGAAACTCTGTAATATACTCGTAATGCATTCTGAATACATTATGTCGGTTGATTGGATATGATCATAGATTAGTTCTTGGAAAACACAAATCCAGATGTTAACTTAATGTAAGGATCTGTTATCGACATGGTGAAATCAGAGGAACAGATACAGTCATAACCTTCGCCTCGGATTCACACGAAAACTCGATTTTTCAAATTTTTGTCACTAGCTATGCCAATGACTATTGTGGCAAACACTACAAAATACTTTGAACAGTTGAAGTAACAGATTTAATCATATTGTCGCGATACACTTACCCACTTACCTTATCCTTTTTATGCAAAGTGGTCACTTACAGCAGGATCAGACTACTCTAGTTGTGCGCTACTTTCTGTTTTGCAAAGAATAGTTCTTATGATGTTCACAGAGGAATTTTTAGATGCTTACATGCTTATACATGTCCACAAACATGTAAAATGTGTTACGTTGCTTGTAAATGCTTGTTTATGCTGAAAACAAACGAGGCATTGAAAACGTGTTTTGGTCCTATTTTTCATGACGAAATTTTCAAAACTGTCAAATGAAGTTAGAACTTTTTCTATTCAAAATCGCGACTGCTGCATCTGTTAATGAAAACTAGGACCAAAACACGTTTTCAATGCCTCGTTTGTTTTGAGCATTAGGGACGTGTGATTAATCCACTCGCCTTCGGATCGTTTCGCAAACCTCACACTTGCCTAAACAAATATTTACAAACAGTGACGTAACATACGATGACATCTGAGGAAAAAATGTTGGTATAGTTGCAAGGAGTCGCAGGTGGAGTATATTGAAATTTTACCCGACAAAATGTAGAGCATGAAAAGCACAGTCCAACCCTGAGCTCCAGCGATTATACGAAACTATAATAGCAAATGAATACGGTTCAGATGTAGGTACTCACACTCTTCGAGTACCTACGTCCATTAGTCGTCACCTTTTAGTATCAATGATAACTCGGGATAACTGCAACCCTTTTCAATTCTGTGTCAAAATAATTTCCGTTTTTCCGACATATTCTCAGGCGACCATTACTCGTCTAAAACTACGCATTAAATCGATTCAAACGTGCCTCATTGCGAAGAAATTTACTATTTACCCACAACGGAAATTATTGGAACTAAGTTGGTTGGCCGAACGGTATTGATTTCCAGTTTTTCCGGTATGCTTACATCATTAAAATGGATTATTTCGATATAATCCCGTAATTGTGTAATTTCATAAATTACTAACTGGGACTTTGATCAAAATCTACAGCCGATGACAATTTGCACCTTTTAGCAATAAAAACTGTGTTTGTTCATTCTGGTTACAAATAAAATGTTGGCACGCCATTAAGCAGCACGAAGTAATAAATCATTTAGAGAATAAAAAATACCTACACGAAGGAAGTCAACTAAAAACACCTTGCAACTTTGTCGGGATTGTTACAAAAAACACGGATGTTTTTCTGAGAATAAGTTTCGGACGTTTCTTTTCTTTATGATTAAGACGGTGTGAAACAGAAAGAGACGTTTTCTCGAAAGCTTATCGAAACAACTGTGTGTGTTCGTTTAAGTTTACGATGACATTTTCGTTTTCTTTCGCCTACACACCCTACACATCAACGATACAGCTACAATTTACTTGAACAAATTCGGGTAATGATCGAAAGTGCTAGCATTTTCATGCTTATAATTGATTGAGGAAATTATACTAAAATCAAAAGTTTTATTATGATTTCTTTTTCCGACACTAATAACATGCTGTCTGCATAGACGTGCGTGAATTATTAGGAAACAAAAAAAAACTTTAAGTGTTACATCAACCGACTTTCCTTATTTACTCAAGCTAATTGCTTTTTATCATGGAGTGTCATCCAAGTCGATATTAAAACAAAATAACGAATACGACCGAGTTAATTCCACTGTAAATAAAATCCATTTTCAGTGTGGCATGGCGTAAAGTTGATAACCAACAACCTTTCAACAGAAAATTTATTTACTTTAGATTTAAATAGTTTTGTATTTTCGTAAAAATTCATTCACCGAGAGAGACGAATTTTTTTAAGATTTTTTTTTAGTAAATGGCCAACATTGATTTCATATTTTAGCACTCAGACAATTATCAATATCATCGTTCTAGTCATTGCCATGAGAACCGTTTTAAATTAGCTCGCCCGAAATAAATTAAAAGCGAGAATAAAAGACAAGTCCGTTCATTTCGTTAAGTGTGTGGCTCGTTTTTTTTTGTGTGTTTTATTTTATAAAATTAGCAATTAATCAAATCATCTCTTTGCGCGCTTCATTTTATTTTATTTCGACAAAACAATTTGGTTCGACAAAAAAAAAACTGAATTTTGTGTTGGAAAATTTCGTCGCATCATGCATATACTAGGTTGGGTACATATCATATATGTGTTGCTCGTTCGCAAAATGACAGCTGACTATTCATCGTTTTCCATTTTGGCTGCCGAAAGATGTAACAACCACCTGGCAGTGCATGTAACGAAAATGTTTCTTCTTTCTTCTATTTCGAATGTTTCGTTCTATAAGCGAACGTAATACATGGTGTCAGCTGGTGAATTGAAAATTATATATTATGTCTGCGGATACTTGTATTATATAGACCACTACATGTAATTTTAATGTGAAGTTACTGAATTATGAGTCTGACGTTTTCTTATACACATACACATTACCGACTATATGGTATGTGTGTACATAATGACGTTATTTTGGTGAACATTTTCGTTGGCTCTGTACGAAAAACGTGCATGGACAGTACGGACGAGTAGGGTGTTTTTTTCCCAGATTAAAAAATATATGGCGAGTTCCATAACAGAGAGGAAAAAAAATCAGTTTGACATTTCTTTCTGTCAAATCTGTCTTTCTGCCATAGGAAATGTCAAATATTTATATTTTATTTAGATGTTGTCGGCTCATTTCCTTTGATCAACAAATTAACAAAAATTGTAGTCGACGTCAGTTAAACTTAGACATGAATTTGCTTCAGCAGTTTTCAGCTGGTGCATTCATACAAATAAAAGTGCTGATAGTTACACGGAAGTACGTGGAAATGGTAACAATGAAAGTCTAGAACAGGTATGGTCGATCGGCGAATTCGTCTTAAACGCACTCACATTTTATGTCAAAACAATATGAAAATGAGTGCGTTTAAGTGCGAAAATCAAATTTTTATGTCCTCCGGGCGGACAATAGATCATACCTGTTTTACACTTTCATTGAAAGGTAAAACCTTATCAGCAGAATTTTTTTCATTACTCTTTTCTTAATTTGAACTTGATATTAGATAACGTTATGGAACTGGCCATATTTAAAAAAAAGCTACTCAAAAACTTCGGGAAAAGTGAAGCTTTATTCACTGCAGTGAAATATTACCTCAAATTTTTGAATAAAATACCTCTTTCTTAAGTAATATGCACTTACCTTTAACTTAAAAATACTTGAAATTTTCTCCAGTTTTATAATTCTTTTTTATTTTTATTTACAGGTGAGTAAACACTGCATCAACGTGATGTGCCTCATATTGTAACTACGAAGAAAATATATACTGTGCCATTACAAACATTAGCATAGAGTAAGAGTTTTCATAAGTTTTGTTTTCATAAAATCTTAGTTCCAAGAATATTCTTATAAAATAATACTCGTTGCATTTAATTAAGTTGCATTTTTCATCGGTGGTTAGTGGTTAGGTTAGGTTTCCGTGTTTTAATTAATTATTAAACAGAATATTTCTGTACGTACCAGTTTTGTTGTTTTATATGATTTGACAATCTAACTAGCAGTGATAATTGTATGTTTCAATACACCACAATACCCCAATACCTAGGAGTATATTTTCCTTACGTCGAATTTTCCTCGAATTTTCCTAGAATTTTCTTTAGGTTGAACTGAATCGAAAAACGAACAAATTTCAAGAAAATTATTTCACAATTTCTCTTTAAGTTAATTTCTCTTGACTTTCTTGATTTTCTAAAAAAAACTTTCTCAGTTACGGATTCATCAATGGTCAAAACAAGAAACGCGTAGTGTTATGAATGTACGAAAATCGATGAAACAAACATAGTTTTATGCAACTCGAGATCATAATGTTCGAAAACTGCGAACTTTAGATCCCTCTGTTGCATAAAACGTTGTATGAATCTCGGTGCAAAGTACTTGATTAGGCTCACGATGTGTTTTATCACACGGCCTGCGGCCTCGTGTCATAATTATACGTGTAGAGCCTAATAAAGTACTTTGCACTAGATGTCTTTAATAACTATTTTTACATTATTTCGAAAAGCGCCAACTTTACCACCCTACCCTTCAAACAAACGTTTGTTATGACCCAAAAAAAGGGGAAACACGAAGAGAAATCATAGGTGCAAAAATTCTTGATTAAATTTGGTTTCGGGCACACCGTCAGCCATGATAGCTATTTTTTGTATAAGTGTACAAAAATGAATAAGACATTCTGATTTACCATCATGGTAAAGAACAGATTTGAGAAATGTCCTGGCCAAAAGTGGGTCTTTACATAAGCATACGTAATGTACCATTAATTGCTTATTAACTAATAGTTCATTGCCACGTACCTAATAGTAATGGTTTCCCGAAAACCACCTCAAAATTTTACCTATATAATGTAAACTGTGTGGTTCTGGTGTCATTTGTTCACGATGGTGGATGATGTTGACAATGTACTATCCCCATGTAATACGTAATGGCAAAAAACCCCTTTACTCGGTGAACAACTAACAATGACGGAACTCTGACGATTTTGAGAATTTTAATTTTTAATTCACCTCACCGATTTAACAGTTCTGTCGCTCATTTATTTATTCAGTATGAAGTTTGTAGCGACAGGCCATACTTGTTCCACTTACTTTTTATTTTTATTCTAAATTATTGAGGTACACTCACGAGAGGTTTTTGTTAGAATTTGTTTTTAATACGAAAAATCCATCTGCTCCCACACTCATCATGTGAATTGTACTCGAGATAAAATGTCCTAAATATCAAAAGGTATTTGTTTAAATAATAAATGCCCCCGAATCAATATAAAAACAACCAAAAATACATCCCATTATCTAAAGTATACGTTCCATTTCCTCATCGAAATTCACGTACAGTGAAGTAGAAAATCCTTCTTCGCTCTTCCATTTCTCAAACAAAGTTTCGTTTATGTATAAATTTGCTCATAGCGTAGGTATTAGCGTGTTACATGTGTTACTTTAGCGTTAATATATATAAATACACACACTCATAACAATAGAAAATGGAACACAACAGCTCCGAGGCGAACCCCTCTTGCACAATCGTACACTCGGGGTATATTGGATATATAAACGAAATGGTTTCGTTAAGGGAATATGATCGTAAATTTCTATGAAAAACCACCCTCAAATGGAAACGAGTTCTAAACATATAAACTACATATTCCTACATCCATCCCAACCCACCGCCGATACTCATACCACCGCAGTAAATTGTTTCTGATTGTTATAAACTGTCCATATATTTCAAACTCGTACAATTTTTTGTTCGGATTCGGATTCAAAATAATGAAAATGTTTCTCGAATCGAGAAACATTTTTATGTTCCATTTTATACAAAAGCTGGAAATGAACAAGTTTTTAATGCACTATCAGCAATGTGAACAACAGGATCATTTTTTTGAAATATGTTTTTGGCTCTAATTGTATGGAAAACAATGTGTATGCAGCGGTTTAATGACAGAAAATTAAATTAAATGTTCGCTGATTAATTGATGAGATATACAGAAAGGATGGCTCTCAATGATGTGATAATAATGTATCGGTTTGATTGTGCGGATTTCTCAGCGATTTTGAAACAATGCCAATCGGTATGGTCTTCCACGTTAATTATTGTAACGAATAACGGGATGATGGAGACTGTGTTATATGTCGAATTGGTTATACATAATACGTTGAACGTAAATATAAATGTGTTCAAAGTTCTGGAGGTATCAGTCGAAACTTGGTCTACATTTCCATTAAAATTTTGCCCTGCTCCAGCTTTAAAACTTAAAACTTTAAAAGATGAAATTAGATTTCCAGATTGTTTCTTGCTGGCAGCAGTTAAAACTTTAGAAATTTTCCGGAAAGAAGAAGTGAAAACCCTGGTGGAAACAGAAAAAATTACGAATCGAATAAACTCTTCTTCCAGGAATTTTATTTTATGGAATCAATTTTATGTACCAGTGAATAGCCCAGTCTAATTTTCGAAATAATTTTCAATACATGCGAGGGAGTATCGGGGATCTTCAGCCCAGAAATTGTACTTGGGTGGGCGAACCACTTTTGAATAATGCCAATAACAATTACATAATGCATGTTCCCATCATTCAGCATTACTGTTATGTTAGCGACCTAATCTATACTCCAATGAAGATTTAAAAGCTTTGTGCAACAAATTGCATTTTCGACAAGGATGCTTTTACATTCCGTTCGGTATGCTTCATACACATTATACGGAACAAATTAGATCGTCAAGAATGTGAGAGAAGAATGCATAATAAATGGGCTGGGTAATTAAAAGGAAAACTGCACAATTTTGAATAGCAATGTCTATATTACAGAGGAAACCCTCTACCTAATTGACTTGTTACTTCATCTAATGGTCAACATGGAACGAAATTGAATAGAGCCGCTCTCAAACTAATGGTTCTCAATTTCAGTCTCTAATCACTTAACAAATGCATTCCAATTTACTGAATTTGTGCATTAATATTATATACAAACTTTGCCTTGCTTTTCATAGCAAAAACTGTCTTTTATTGTTGATAACAATGAGTTGTGAATTAAATGCAATTGAAAATGTAGGTGCACACAGTTTCTAAAAGTCGGTTGGTTGACATAACATATTATTTATGTGTGACGCCGTAACGAACAACCGTACAATTTTGATATGATAACACGGTTTGACGTGTATGAAATTTTCTTTTATTATCAAGAGCGGTTTTTATCTGTTTGAAATGGAAAATGAATGACACAAATTTTCGTTTATGATGCAACTTGTTCTCATTTCATGCTCAGTTAGGCTTATTGTAAGTGAATTCGGTTTGGGAAGCCTTATTAAGAGCGAACCTCAAGTTTTTTTTGGTTGAAAAATGTCATGTAAACTAGGGCGAATCGAATTTCTACGACTCGTAAAAATGTAGATCATCGAAAACTCTGTCCGAACTCTGTCGAGGAATCCGGAGTTGTAGCGGAAGAAGTAACTCCAATCGACTATGTGTTTATAATGGTGATAACTCGGAAAGTTGGGAGTATTTTTGAAAAAGATTTTTTAGTGGAATGTAGAGCACTGAAATCTCTATAAAACTGCAGAAAGTGCTGATGGTCCAGAAGGTGTCCCTGTCGAGATTGCCTAACATTGTGAACCTGACCTTTCCGAGTTTTCCTAATGTTACCCGCCCACGAAGTCAGTGCAGATACTGCAACCGATGCTGGTGAGTCCAGGATACACAACATTCCATGACATAAGCTGAACTCTTATGCAATACTTTTGTGATTGTGACTTCGATTACAAGTCTCAAAATTCAATACGCCCTAATGACAACTCATGTCTTATAGCCCTCGTAAAACTACAAACGAGACATTCAGTACAGTGTTACACAAACAATGCATTTCGCGGCGAATGTTCGTAGACTGTAAGTTAATTCATACATTTCCGCAAGTATAGCATTTCCATCCATGCATGTTCCCAAAATTAATTTCGACAAAAATTCAACGCATTATGCAGTTAAAATGTTACTTTTGATATATTCTCGATAACATTCGTTTTCATTATTCATTCCATGCGATACCTATAAATTTTTGAATGTGTTTTTGTTGTCCGTCAGGTTGTTCAAGACAATTATGGTCATGTGTAACAGTGCGTGGTTGTGAATATATTTTGTTTTTGTTTCAAAATAAACACACAAACACACCGTTGATTTTGTTTTCGGTCGTACTGTAGCACGTAATTTTGTACACAGATAATCTATGCGATATATAAGCGACACACAAAATACAAACAGACTCGGCAGCAATAAAAATTCAAACTTCAATCGGGTAATGAGAGATATAGTTTATTGTGGAATGACCATAATGCCATAATGAAAATATTGTAGCAAGGTCAATTTAATTAATCACTACGTTAAGTTTGATTTATAAGTATGTAGAGAGAACATTTTATGGATTTTGATCGGTCGGTAAATAATCAACCAAATTTGAATGTTTGTTTTAGCTACATTTTTGTCTACCGTCTTTTAAGCATAATTTTTTGTCAGTTTATTTTATTTGGTCATTAATCTCTAACCATGTTAAGGTGGTTGCTGTATCCGTTCTTCGTACGCAACTTTAGCAAAAACATGAACTGTCTGTTAAATGCCTTTAAATGAAACGAAACAAAACAAAAAAATTCTTGCTCGGCAACAAAGGAAAAAAAAAATCTTCGAAACCGACGAAAAAACCAGTTTGGTTTATTTAATTTTAATCGGTCGACCTTGATTACGATAATCTGTATGCCATCGAGCACTGACCATGTACATTAAACTTAACCTTCAACTGTTTTTGTCTTGAATGAAATGTCTTTTGGAGTTCGGAGAAGAACAAGACCAAATGGGGAAACTGGTTCAAAAGTGACTAGATTTTGGTAACATTTAACTTCGAAGCAACAGTTTGAAGGCCCAACGTCTTTTTTTTGTAAAGGTATAGGGAATATCGCAAAAAAAAATTAATCTGTGCCTGTGGCTTGGTCTTTTACGATTAAAGGTTTGCATGGATGTACTAAATGTGTCCTACAATCTGCACATCGTTCTTCTCAAAGCTTTTGTTTTGTTTTAGTAAATGGAGCTCAGGTAGTGGTCGTCAGTCATGCACTTCGGCTTCTATACCACTTAAAAGTCGGGAACCGTGAATACAATGCTGTTAAAAAATTATTTCAATTATTTCGTTTATTATCAATTACACTGTCAGCTCTACAAGCAAGCACTAAAATTACTGCCTTGATAACAAAGATTAAAGGTTGTTATTGAATAACGAGGCAGACAAGTCTGACTAATATATGAGATAAAAACATAGGTACAAGTAGTACTTCATTAAGATGCGGGAAACCATGAGAAAACAACGAGTGAGTTGGGAAAATGGTTGGGTAGACGTTATTTCCATTCGATCGAATAGAAGATAAATTGAACTACTACTGATCAAATAGGAAATAGATCTTCCAAATATTAGATTAAATAGTTGGAAAGTTGGAGAGGGATTTGAAGTGTAAATAGACTCAGTTCAGAACTCGAATACTTCCGTGGACATCAAAGATGTATTTATCAACTTAATCGAAATTACAACAAAGCACTCATAAAATAGTCCCACCATTTTATCTATCCAGCATTTAAGAGTCCTTCCCTCTTCGTCCCTAAGATACGGACTCCTATTATCAACGAAGTCATATATGTAATGAAAACTTAACCACTTGTTAGCTATAAATTATGATAAATTGTTCCCACACAGTAACGACGATTATACCAGTTATAGCCTAAAAATTGAACCAGCTGTTGTCACTAAGTATCCAACGCTAACAAAACCATTTTGAGAATATTTCGTCAATCTAATAAGCGGCTTATGACGAGACATTTTGTCAAA
Source organism: Bradysia coprophila (assembly GCF_014529535.1). NCBI lineage: Eukaryota > Metazoa > Arthropoda > Insecta > Diptera > Sciaridae > Bradysia > Bradysia coprophila. The sequence continues at coordinate 7,996,423 of NW_023503501.1, read as the reverse complement.
TTTTTCGTTGAAGAAAATTCGCCTTTTATCCCATCACAACATTTCCATTCACAGCACATCGAATGTTCTTTTAGATTTGCATAGAAAGTTGTATATTTTCAAGTGAATCTACTTTAAAGAATGACAAAAAACGCACAAACTTGGAGCCATTAATTTCATTAAACCTTTTTTTTTCTTGTCGTGTTTATGCAATAAGAACATGTCCCATTTTAATTAAATCATTTCCAGCAAAAGCTTTTCCCGTAAAAGTGATGTATGTTCTGTGTATGCCATCACGGATCTAAATTTTACATTTGTTGTCGGTACTAATTTGAACACGTAGCTCAGCGTTTTCATAACATGTAAGGATTTTTTCCCGTTAACAATCAGCGCATAAAATGTTTTAAAATTCCATGTAAAAGTGGTTGTGCTGTGATGCAAACATTTTTGTGAAACTATGGAGGTAGAAGTGGAATAAAAATGAAAATTTAATAGCTCGCTTGTTATGCTTTTTTTTGATAGAAAATTTCAACGACAGCACTTTTTAGCCATTTTTCAACGTAAAGTTTCCTAATAAGTTGTCATTTACGATATAATTTTTAGATCCCTTTCAAAACTTCTTAATTAATTGCAATTATCTCACAGCAAAGTAAATGGGTACATAAAACCGGTTTTTCAGGATTGTTAGTGGTTTTTGCCGCAGTTTTTCTTTTCTTTTTAATAATTTAAACTTTTTCAACGTCTTTGCTATGCAAGAAATATTTAAAGTATTTTGTCTCGCTGTTACTATTTGTTTGAGAAATTCATAAGACTTCTACACACAACGTTTTGTTTTACAAATTTCTGAACTCTTTGGAAGTCCTGTCGAAATTCTTGAAACTCTTAACCTCTGAATGAGCAAATTTAAGCATTCTTACATCGACGCCAAAAGTCCCAAATGGACATTATTATTGGAACTGTTAATGTTCGTCAACATTCTGATTCGAATTAAATTAAAATATTCCGAATAAATGGTAATGCTAGTGACTGATGAATGATTGGTATACTCACGGTGGTATAAAAACTTAATCTTCTGCTACTTCTCTTTGTTTAAAATTAATAGACCACTGACTAAGAGCTCATTACATTATTATTGTTGCTGGTGTCAGTCGCAGAGATAACAGATAAAATTAACCATTTCTGAAAGGTTGAACCGTACCGCTGAGATTTCGCTGCAGAGAACACCTTAGATAGATTTTTTTCGCATTTTACACTCAAAGTTTCTCACACTTCAGAACATATTGTTGTTGAATGTATTTTGCTCTGTTCCGTGAATGTACCGCTTAAGTGTCTGTTGAAATTTTAATGAAAATATTCAGCTTGCAGAAGCCACTGCATACCATTTTTTTCTTCTTCATATTTTCTCACTGAGTTCATGGGAAGCGGAATCTTTTTTTCCTTCAAATTGTACGTTTCATTATATTATGTACAATCGTGTAGATTTTGCATAAATAGAATTAAGTAAAATTTACATTCGCATTTTTATTTAATTCAATTGAATAGACGAACGAAATATTTCTGATTCAGTACTTCAGTTGAATAAACTTTTCGTGTATATTTCCTGAAGATATGGAACATCTTTTTATATACCAGGCTGGATTGCGTTTTATTTCCATTTTTCTTCATCTTTTTTTTTGCGAAAATCTACCAAGTACGACATAGCATTCCGAACCGGAGATGTGAATATTTTTCCATAAAACGAATTACATTTTCACTTTTTTTAGTAGTTCACAAACATACCTACTTCAGGTGAACTTTTGTCGAATGGAATTACAGCTACAGTCGTATTCTGAATAGTGTCGTAATACATTCATCTAATTTAACCCAAAGGTATTCAAACAAATGGTTGCTTATTACCTATTACCTACCTTAAATTTCTTTTTAGATTGAACTACACACTGAAACTTTACTAATTTTTACGAATTCCGCAATTTCATCCCACTATTCATTTATGTTTCTTAGCATTTGAAGTAATAGATTTGATATTTACTTATAGAGTAACGCGATCAGTGCACGACATTGTCAATAATTTAGTATTTCGATCAAAGGGATTAAAATGATCAAATCAGAAAAACAACTGAATTTCATAGTAACTTTCAACTCAGATGTTTAATGAACCCAAAGTAAGGGTTTGCACATTTGTATGTGAGCTTACGAAGGTTTCTTTTTATCCAACCTTCATAAGCCGGACATACCAATGTGACGAGCTTTGATTCTTCTTTAGATGCGAAGTGCAATGTATCTACATTTATTGAATTGTCAACCAACATATGATCAAATGATCATAAATATGAAGATAAATTCCTCTGTATCTATAGAGGAATGAACACACTCGTCACATTGGTATGAGCGGCTTATGAAGGCTTGAAAATACTTTCATAAGAACACATACTAAATCCTTGCTTTGTTAAGCGTGGTGGTAACTTCATTTCGACTATAATTCGCTACAATTTTTCGTGAGCAAAATTGTATAGTGTTCATTAATTTTTGCACCAGTACCACCGTCGCCAAGGCCTGACGAAAAATGGTATTTTTGAACTGCATATTAATGCAATACGTCAGAAGATGTATTGAAACTTTCTCTCAGATCGAAACAGTGGTCGAGGGTCTTACTAATGAATCCAGAAATCTTCACTTAATTTCGATATAGTTGAATGCAAATTTTATTGTCTTTGGAGCAAAATATCTGAGATCCTATGAGTGAATACACAATCCGTTATACTTACTTACTTTACCGGCGCTACAGCCACCTGTGGGCCTTGGCTAGGTCACAATCCGTTATGCTGGAATTCAAATCGCTAAAGCTAAGGACGACGTCAGGAAATCCATAGGTTCCATCTAAAAGCTTCGCCACTGAATTTTAAAGCACATTCAATTTTTTGTGCATGATCAGCCGAGTAAACAAAGTTTTTTTCTGTAATTATTTTCCAGTAAATTTCAGCACATTAAATTTACCAATTTGAAGAGGTACTCGAACGTAGTACAGAACATGGAATTATCGCAATAATGGATTTATGCTTTAAATCATTTCATAAAAACATGAAATGGGAAAAACATATGCCATTGGCCATCACATTTATGGATATTTCTTTTATTAACTGCTTTCGAAACCGAATGAATGTTAGTCAATAAAGATATTTCGGATAATGTGAATTATTTTTATTATTTCTCTTCTCGACGCGATAGACTTCTTATGTAAAAGATTTTTTTTTATTTTGGTTTTCTATCCACCGAAGGAGTATTATTCATATATTGGCTGGTGTTTTCATCAACAGATTTGGGCGTTTCATAAATAGAAAATCGAATGTAAGCTGAGTGGATGGTGGATTGTAACCGAATTTGTAACTAGACGAAATCGTATTAAGAAATAAAAATGAAAACGAAATCACATTTTGAGTGTGTGTATGCCATTGCCTTTTTCACTTAAGTGAAATGGAAAACGATCTCAACAAAGAGAAGAAAAAACCGTTTGATATTTCTATTTTGTTGCTTTTTTTCTCTCTCTCCTTAAAGTCAATATCTTATGAAAACAGACGAGTGAATTTCAAATCCGAATCGACTATGTGCTAGAACAAACAAACATTACCAAAGGTATATTGGAAGACACTTTAAAATGAAATTTCAACGTTAAAACTAAACATAACACCTTGTAGAGAAATTGTTCATGCCTTTTATGTACAACCGAATGTTTATATTGTCATGTACTGCTCCAAGCATATTGGTATACGTGAACCATGTGGAAGACTTTACAGTATTAAAATGTGCTGTGTGTGTTTCTTATCTGCATAACAAGGTTTTAAGTCCATCTGGTGGAAGAATGCTTTCAAGTTATTTGAATCTAAAAAGTTATTTGAATAAGAACATAATCATTCTGAACATAAGTAGCAATATAATTCTGCTCGGAGACATTTGGAATCTCAGGTGTTGACTCGGTTACATAATTACAACAGTTCTGTATACCAACGCCATCTCTCATTACTTCTTGCTTTCGGTTTTCGTTATAAGGAAGTAATGCTCTTATTTCTAAGCACTTCAGTGGTAATGTTTCAATCGTTGTCTAAACAATAAAAAAAACAAGTGAGAAAGCTTATTAAAGCGATCGTTTGACGATGCATCATTTCAGTTAATGAAGCGTATACCAATTCTGCTTTTTATTTAGCAATATTTTATTAACCTTCACTTCGTAATTTAAATTGGATTGTCGGTTTCACACACAATTTCATAACACATTAATATCAACGGTGGGAGTTAAAATGACATTTAGTTCATATGGTGAATTAACTTCTTTTGTTAGTTTTTTTTTCGTTCCTCTTCTTCGATGAAATGAAATCATTATGGTACTTTCTCTATGCACGATTGAACATTAAACATACATCAATTTAATGGCCAGACCGCTGAGATTATTATTTTTTGTTTACTCTGAGTGTACACACATGCAATTACAAATATACCGCGAGTATAATCCAATTTAGTCTAATTTAAAATTCCATGATACTCGGTTTTTGATATTAATAGAGTTCGTTGTCATAAATCTTCTAATAAAAATATTTTCCTTTATTGCAGGTAAACAGAAAATCATTTACTTGAAGAAATTTTTGCTGTTTTATTGATACGTAACATGCTGTGAGAAATGCGATCAAAATGAATTTTATTTATTATTGTTTGAATACGAGACGCTTCTGTATCAGTAGTAGTTTCCATGTTTTGTCATTGGATCGGCTTCAAGTAAGCCTCTTACCTTTAACTAATGTGACGAACTCTTCATTCTAAATCTGAAGAAGCTGACACCTTGCCCGCTATAACACAGATTGTACAATAAAATTTGACAGATCTAAGGGAACATGAAGCATTAGCCATCATCGGTGGCATCTGAGACAGAAATGCATATGTGACCAACGATAGAGTTTGTTTGAACGAATGTTGAACCTTAAGGCAAGCGCAGCGAGATCTACTACTTCTTTACTATCGCTAAGTGTTTTACACAAAATCTTTTACTTCATTTGTTTGAAACGACCTTTTTATTTAACAGAAAGCTATAGATATCTCAGAGCTTCTTCTTGTTCTTGTTGTTGATAGCAGATGATGAGATTGTCAATGACTATAATTAATCCTAAGGTAAATTTAACGAATGCATTTTAGACGATCTGGTTATTGAATTATCTAAGAAGTTTAAAATCGTTTTGACTGTAAAAGGCACGGGTGTGACACTATTCACATATATTTTATGTCGAAGTGTCTGGGAGGTGGTAAAAGGTCAGTGGAACTCCTACAAAACTACAAAACGTATTGAAGAAATCTGATGTTTGTTGCAACCTATTGTCCCACAACATCATTGAGATGTAAATCAATGATATTGTGGGACAATAGTTTCAAGACTGAATCTATGAAATATAAATGTTACTAATGATTCCTATGATTTCCTATGGTCTACGTGCTCAAGAGCCGTTCATCTGTACTACCAGGGTGTACCATTTACACTGGAAATGTTGATAGCATCTATGCTTCTTGATCATTCAAATCAATTTCATTACATTGTCGAATCAGGCACTCTAGCACTATCACCTAATGCGATTCCATTAATTTCAGTAAACTGGAGAGGGATTATGACATCAGTTCTCTTTTCTCTATTCAATCAAAACCATCAAAACTCTACCGATAGAAAACGATTCACTATCTCATTGAAAGATGTCGCTGCAACCAAACCAATGTCAACAGAAAAAATAATTAATTTTTTGCTCGACGACGGATAAAATGCCCTCGTGTATCACATGATCTCAGGACTCCGGAACAGTAATTCAATCGGCCCTATATCGGCTTAGGGATAAGCTTTTGAAAAAACGTTTGCTGCCGTTTCATCTCATACTTTTTGAAAACTATTATCGCCAAGCCGATATAGGACCGATTTAAAAAATAATTGCTGTTCCAGAGTCCTGAGGCCATGTGCTACACGATGGCTTTTGACTAAAATCCGTCGAGTAAGAAATTAATTATTTTTCTGATGACATTGCGGTTTTGTTGCAGCGACATCTTTCAATGAGATAGTGAACCGTTCTCTATCGGTAGAGTTTTGATTGAACAGAGAAAAGAGAAGTGACGCCGTAATCCCTCTCCTGCAGGCGGTAGATAGTTATCATAGAAATATTGTTTTACGACTCACTTACGGAGAACATTTGTATGTTGTAGCATATTCGAAACTAGCACATATTTTTGGTATTTTCATTGCTGTCGTTATTGCTGTGATAAGGATTTACGTTCTCCTCACTGATTGATGATGAAAATAGTTCTGTATTATAGTTCAAAGAAACAAGCCATGATGCAGAATGACAGAACCATTGGTAACGATAGAAATTCTTGTAAAAACTATTTCGAAATTCCGTTTATGAGAATATTAGTTTCCGTCAATGGTGTCAAACTTTATATGAAGTTTGAACATGGACAGTCATTTCTGTTAAAAACATTCTCGTCAGCGACATTAAAATAGAAATGGAAATTTTGCATTGTCGCTTAACAGCCGTGGTGAGCCATTGTATGTAACGTGTAATGACCAACTTCGGTGCATTGAAAAATGAAAATGAGCTATTTCGATTATACATATTACAATATCCGCAGGCGTCTGTGTGATTGTGGTTAATTATATATACGGGCGGCTAATTGAAATGTTGCGAAACTTTGTTTCCAATTCCAATATATTCGATCATGGTATGTACACACAAACTTTGTTTTTCCATTTTTATATCGTCGAAACAAACCATTTAACTATATATTTGTGCATTCACATATTTGGTTCATATTTTATATACGTGAAGCGATGGCATAAATCTCATTTCCTTTTCCACCCAAATAAACTGTGCTCTATCGTAGACAGTTACTTCTCTATATGGCGAATTTTATTGATTTCCGTGACCTATCTTTGCAAAAGAATATCCCTTTTACCGATGAAAACGGCGCTCAATTCTGGCTTTTGGCACGTTTATTTTCTTCCCATTCCGAAATGTTCGTTCGTTCTTGTAGGTAGTTTGAAATAGACGTGTAATTTTTATTTTTTTTTCTCTTCTTCGTAGTGTAATGTAATGTAATGTGCACATGTTATGTTTGTCTTTATGTCCGTATCTCGGATCTTAATGGTAAACGTGAGAGTCGGTTGATTTTACATTAGGCTATATTTTTAGGGTTTTTTTTAAGCGAAAACAAATTTAGCATAAATGACATGGAAGATGAACGATATAAATGTAATATTGCAAATGTTCTTTGTAAGTGGTGCGTTTTAATTTCGAATAACCATAAAACGATTTGATTTTGTTTACGATTGCTCCCACATTAAAGCTGTGTTCACGGAACGATATGACTAAAAAGTTGAAAACATGAAAAATTAATTCAAAAAATTCATTTTACTTACAGTCAGAGACAGTGAAATTTCAGCATGGATTTGCTACAGTTGTTTTTCAAATAATCCACACAAACAATCAAAACTGTCTATACGTCTTTGAACGGTTTTGCCACTATCACGTGCGTACGTGCAACAGTTACAACCGTATAATTAAGTATAAAAAGTTAAAGTTTTGATTGTATCTATGGATCAGCTGAAAAACAGCTGTAGCAAATTCATGCTGAAATTTCATTACATCTGACTGTATAACGCCATGACTAACATGTTTGTCTCGACATTATTGTCTCGAATTTTCCTTCGCAAAAACGTTTTTCATGAAGTACCCACTCTTTGTCGAGTAAGAGGAAAACTGGTGGTCTGACCGAGATTCGAACATGGTGCATGTATATCGATCGATGATAATGCCACAACGCCACCAGCTCCTATGTTAATAAGTAAAGAATCGTCAATGATTCGCCTGTCGTCTACTAGATGGCAGGCATATCGTCAACCATTAGTCGGTGTTCACAAACTTTGTGATATGCAACTGTGATATGCAATTGATTTAGTTATGGTTATTCACCGGTATGGCCGATATATTTTAATTGTGATTCGTTTACAATATGTCTCAGTGCCAGACTGGCTACCAAAAGGCCATTGGGGAAAATAGGGAAAAGGCCTGTAAAATTCGAAAAAGGCCCTTGTTTCATATCAAAATGCAAATTGTCTTTCGGGAATCTCCAGGCCGGTACTCATATTTCTTTGTAACAAATTTATTCATTCCAAGCCCTTTTTTTTCAAGATACACAGTGTACCGAACCAAAATCTCTGACGAAATAAAAATAAAAGTAATTAATCAATGATAGCGTCGGTATAGCAACAGTAAAAACGTACTTACTTTACGGTCAACAGAATTTATTGAAACCAATGTAGTACGGATGTTGGTACCGATACAGACGGTAAGTATTTCGTCAAAGATATTTCTTTGACGAATTTCTTTCCATTACAAGTAAAATTTGCTGAACTGCTCTTCCATGGTCAGAATAAAATTCTTAAATAAAAGATTTTTTTTTTGTTTCGGACTTTCTAGCAGTTTCTTACAGTGAGACCGTTTTCCGCCGTATTCACTTGAAGATTTTCTTATTATGTGAACCTTCAAATACTCGTTCGCTTTTGGAAAGGATTCTGTGGAAAAACCTGAAGATGGTTAGACCATACTCACCTCGGACCTCTACTAAACTCCAAGCTCGAAACAGCATATCTGCTTTGGTGGCAATCCACCAACAATCACTTTACGTAAACTTAGTGGGTAAGCGAAAAGGTTTACATCTGTTGAGCCTTTTTTAAGTTTTATGAATTATTCTCATGGGCCAGGCAACAAGGAAAAAATGTCAAAATTACAATCCCTACACTTCGCTGTGTTAGTTTATGAATTCACCTGAATATATTAAACTTTCAAATGTTCAGATTTATTTCCGAAAAAATGCACAACAATAAACCTGTAAACCTATACCTGTACCTAATACCTATAACTGATATTAAAAAATATATTTTTGTATGCGCTAAAATCCTTTTAAGGGATAAAACCCGCTACAACAACTGTATGGAACACATGAAAAAAAAAATCCGATCGCAATATGGTAAAATTAAAAAAAATTGCTTTACATTGAAAAAGTTTTTTTTTCGCTGCTTCAAAATAATATTTTCACGAAAAACATTTCGACGGAAATATTTGTGAAGAAAATACCCAGTATTTTTAGTGTATTGCACAGAATTTTGCGTTTAATTAAACATTTCATCGCTTTGTGTTCTGGTTTTTTATTCAGAATTGAGAGAGCTTTTACAAACTTTTATAATTGTGCATTACATGATACAGGTACCTTCCTATATTATATTACTAATTACCCAGTTACGTTAACTATTTCCACTTTTCAACCATGTTTTATTAGCACAAACGATGTCGTATTGTCACTTATGATCGTATTAATGGACAGACGAAGTCAGATTTTGCTATGACAGGAGGTGTATGTCTCTTTCAATAGCTCGTTAAATTTAATAACTTTTTCAACTGTTTAACTTTGATTGAACAGCAAAAATGCTTTTCGAATAAAGTTAAATTTTTCGTTCTAGTCATGAGCTTGTTCCAACTAAATTGATGAAATTTTCAAAATAGTTAATGGAACGGAAAGAGCGTGTAACAGTAAATTGAGTTTACAGTTTAGCATATACGTAACGAACTCATTGACATTTCCTTCCTTTGTCCGTATCCTTTGACTCTTGAACAAGTTCTGTTTCTTCTAGTATAAAGTGCACATTTCAACGATATGTATCCATTTCTCCATAAAGTCGATAAATATAAATTTAAGAAGTTTCTTCAACTCATCTTTGTTCGACACTGTTACAGTACAAAGACATTCCAGAATGTTTGTACGAAAGCAATTAAGTTCTCGACATAAATTTTATGTTCAAATTACGACCATAGTCACTTAAAAAGAGTTTTCATTAATGGACCAATTTGTTAACTTTAATAAATTCAATTACCGTTAAACTAAAACAGCTAACATGCCGCATTAAAACGTTGATCTGAAAACCGATTACGCTTTTCGGGCGAATTATGTAAACAACAGGTTCACTGCACTTGGTGCTCTTATCTTATCATACAGAATGGATTTTTGTCTTCTAACAATTATGAAGATGAAACGACGTTGCTTTGATTTTGGATCGGTGGATTGTAGTGTTTGAGTTAAAGTGTTAATTATTGATGTGCTTAGGTAAACTAACGTATTATGTTTCCGTAAACTGATTACATTAGTCGTAATTAGTTGTTTTGTGTGTGAACTTTCTGGAGAGGCAAAGTCGTCACATTAACTTTGTTAAACTTTGTCTTATAGTGCGAAGACTGGCAACAGCGACAGCACATTTATTCTATTATTAATTCAAAGTTAGAACTTTTAAAAGATTCAGTAAATCAACTGAATTCGATACAAAGAACATGTCTCGTTTGAATTTATTTGTACTGTAAATGAATGGTGTCTGATCTGATGTTAAAGAAATTTCTGTGAAAGACAAAGGAATCACATTGTTTTGTTAAATATTTTTGGTCTTAATGATCGCCTAAACAGGATCGGTTTACATTCATTATCCACATGACGTGTAAGCTGCAGACAATAGTTTTCTTTTATTTAAACTTCTGCTCTGAAATTTCTGTTTTTATTATATCGTTTTTCATACGGAGTTCATTTAGTGCACATTTTGAAATTAAATGAAAAAATTCTTTCAACAATTCCGCTCTCCACAATACGATGGGCTTGAAATTAATTACATTTACGTCACTGTTCTTGTACTGAAAATTTATTTTTTATGAAGATAATGTATAGTACGGTTGTTCTGAGAAAAAAATGGTGCACTTCAGACACGTTCGTTCTCATTGATAAATTTTTATTTGTTTTCGACTTTATCTTCATGTTATCAATTCGCCCGCATGGAATTGAAAGTGCATTTTCTTTTTCTTTCGAGGAGATTGCTCGTTCCTTTATTTCATTTTTTTTATTGAATTGCGCGTTTCAGTACTCTGGTCAATATACGAAAATTTGTCAGAAATCGGAGTAATTAAAAAAACATAAGGGTGGGAGTATCATGTTCCACAGCAATAAAAATGTTTTGTATTACAACAGAATGGGAAATTATTGTATTGTCGACATGAATATTAATCCCTTAGAAACAGAAAACGTTTCGCAATAACACCATTAACTCTGTTACTTCATTTGTTTAACGTTTCTACAGTGTTTGATGCAAATCTATTACTTCAATATTTCTATCATAACCATCGCTGTATAAGACTGGACAGAGCTCTTAGTTTATGATATCGTTGCAATCGATAGCAGATGATGGTTGTTATTTTTTACCTGTATCCTAAACGAAGAAGCCTGTTTGAATTCTCTATTCAAAATTCCGGACGTAAATGTGAGGCCCAAAAAAGTGCACGACCACTTATACTTACTCTATAGAAATCCTATTTGGATTAATAGTGTTTTTGAAAATCGATCCAGCTAACGGCTGCTCAACATTTTTTTTTTTATTCTAAGAAGCCTGATGTCTCTTGGATGTTATTGGCTCATTTCACAGGCTCCTTTAAGCTTCTTAATTTTAAATTCACCGACAAAAAAGAATTGAGAATTTCACCTGGCACAGGAAACTTTGTCTACAGGTAATCTACATTATCAATATACTTTACATGTGGCGTTACAGCTGTGACAGTTGTATGTTACCTTGAAATCTACCTGCTTGAGGTGAGATTTTCGACAGTTTTTTTTGTCAATGTTTGGGGTCCCATTAGCAGAACGATTTAAGTTACAACATCTTCTACCAAGAGCGGATGTAGCATTACGTCTCTTGTTAAGACTATTTTTCTCAACTCAGTGACAATACACATCCTGCGCCTAACAGTAACGAAAAGTGTTTGTACAAATAAGAGTTTAGTCACAGCTGAAGAACAAAATGTACAGCAGTTGAATCGTCCTTTTTACAAACGTTACTTTTACGCACTAGTGTACAAATATGAGAATCCATTTCCGCACTATGTACATCTTTGTCATATTTCTCACTAACAGATGACTAGAATATTAAACTGCTACAACGTAAACATTTTACATTGTGGCACCCGGTTCCTTTTGTAGGTATTTTTGTCTGATTGAATGATTAATAAACAACAAAGGAAAATCTGTCAAAAGGCAAAGTTCAGTCATTTGTATGTAACGAAAATCTTCAGAATCAGAAATTAAACAGAAAAAAAACATATCCCAGACAAATAAATAAATACGAACGGTTGTTATGTTAACTTATCTGTGTATAATGACTATAAACACCCACACATAGCCATAAAAAAAATTTCATTACTTTTCCCAGCAAATGTTGGTAGAGAAAGAAATCTTCTTAATTGCTTTGTTTCAGGTGTGTTGCTCTTTTATTTTCCTTTTTTTTATTTTTTGTGGAAGAGGCTAATTTTCGGTAACATTTCGATGGAGATTGTTCGTTAGAGTTAGATGGGAATGTAGATTCACATTTTATTGTGATATCTTGAGTGCAGACCACTCTCAGATGAGTAATAAAGTTAAAGTACACGTGTAACGATTGCCACACTAACTTTTGATTAAAATAGAAATCAAGACGACGACACTTACACCATGTCGGGTCTTAATTTCATGTACAAAAATGACCTACCGAATAAAGTTATGTCTCGATTACAAACAAAAAATATGTGCAATTTCCTGAACATGAGATAAACATATTCGGCACTGTCGTTTTGTGAATTAAGAAAACCATATTGTAACAGATTGTTCCTTTTTTATGAAGTGATATTAGAAGAGTGTTCTTTACACCTTTGGTTTCCATGGGGTCGAAAAGGGCTTAATACATTACTAGGGAAAACAACAGAATTTCTTCGGGACTTGGTTCGGGAAATCACAGCATGTAAATAGTACATTACTTACCAATGGGGCAAATGATGTAAATGGTACCTCTTGTGTGAAATTTGCCGATCGAGGCGTAGTCGAGGTCGGTAAACACACAAGACGAACCATTTCCATCATTTACCCCCTACCAAGTAAGGTATTTTATACAAGAACTTGAGGTAAAATTTTGGATCCGTGCCACCGAGAATTGAAATACGACGGATTTCTATACCGATAACTAGATTGAAAAGTCGAAAATTTCCACACCAGTTTGATGGGATATTTCAACACTCAAAGCAGTGTTGATATGGAATTTGTATGAGTTATTACAGCATTCGTTTTAGAAAATGCAAAGCAATGTGATCGACCAATTTTGAAGAGTGATTGTTTACAATGAAAATTATGATTTTTTTTTTGATACCAACATTGAAAAATGATACTTTCGCCCCGCATATGAGGGGCGAAAGTAAAAAAATGCATCCCACGGGGAGAAAGTACTTAACGAAGAGCGAACGCAACTGAACGAACAGCGAAAGTGACTGACGTCACAGAAAATGAGAGAAATGAGTCGAGTTGTCAACAAAATCCGCTCATATTATGCAGAATACTTTGATCAAAATTGTAAAACACTGTGCGCCAGTGTTCTTATTGAAATTAGCATACAAAGTTGATACTTTTTGTTACTGAATGATTTGTTAGTTATATCTTAATTTTTGTGTGTGTTATTGTTGTGATGGCTAAATTATTAAATTTTTCATATACCAGGGGGCTGCCGCCCCCTGCACCCCCGCATTTTCTGGCTAAATGCCTTTTTATTTCAACATTTTGTTGCGATGTTTGCGATACGTATCAATTTTCAATGTTGGTATCAAAAAAAATAGTATGAACGACTCGGGGGAAAAATAAAAAAATTCAACCTGTGCGATTAGAGCCCTTGCCTTCGGCGCGGGCTCCAACTCTCGCACACGGTTGAATTTTTTTACTTTCGCCCCTTGTCATTCAATGTACTATTGGGCATTTGTCTGTTTCAATTCTCGGTAGGCTCAAAGCATGATGTGTTACGCGTATTGTAATGAGATTTTTCTGAAAAAATCTACATTACAATACTTGTAACACAACATACTATTACCTCACGTTTTTGAATAAATTCATTTACAAAACTCAGGAGAAAAATGAAAAGCCAGGTTTTCATCTTACTATCCTTTGTCATGTAAATTAGATATTTATGTAACAAGAATCGTATGGACGTATATTATCGCACTAGATGTCAGATTGTCAATCCGAGGCTAAGCCGATAATATACCAAACTTAATCTTCAGTAACTTCAGTAACATGTGGCTTTTATCGCACTAGTGCGATCACACATCTTGCAAATCCTTTTTCGCACTAGTGCGGTAAAATGCGTTCATACGACATTGCGCACAGGCGGCGTAAGTTACAAATATCATCACTGAATTGCATAAAAGTAATTATGCCCGTAGTGTTGATAATGTCGAATTAAACTAATAAAGATTCTCATTCGGCTCTACCTTAACATTTTACTCTTGATAAATTCACTACATTGATTCAGTTTATTGTTAATCTGCCCATATTTTCCTATCCCAAATAACCATATCAACAGCACGTTCGTGTGAACCAAGTATCAGTAGGTGAACCTCAATGTTTTTTTTTATATTTAATTTGTTATTCAATCCGTACCATTTTCAATGATATAAGCCAATTTCAAATCTGACATTACACAAATTTAATAGTAAGTTGTAGGAGTTCCATAGTCATCTAATTAAAATAATTATTCAAACAATTGTGCCATACCATCATAAAATGTAAAAAAATATGAATCGAAACTCGAAACCTGTTATTTTATTGAATAAAAAAAAAAAACAACAAAATATTGTCACATCGAGATCAATTTACTTGCATAAGACATTGTTATTTCGCATTATATCATCCATTCTGGTTGAAAGTATAATTTAAGTGAATTTATTACCTGTTATGATTTGTGTGCTGGATTTTATTCCGCAAGATCTTCAGTTTGTTCTGCTACGTTTGATCATTTTCTGCACAATTAAATCAGTCTTACGGAATATTTGAAATTGTCATAAATACAAAACGTTATGGTAAATCGAAACTATTCGGAAATTTAATCACGAAGTGGTGGTGGGAGTTATCTGATCTGTCGACTTCACGGAATTGGGTGTTGTAACTGTGCCGTGATATCTGTCTCCGTACAATAGTTATTTTCCTAACGCATATATGCTGAAAATCTTTTTTAGCGAATGAGAGATTTCTAGCTCGAAACGCAATCGAATTTGCTACAAAAAAGGTCTCCTTATTTATTGAAGCTCAATATTATTTGAAAATCCATTGAGGTATACTTTTGAAAAACAGTCTACTGAAATCGATCCCATTTTTCAGTTTTTTGAAAAATCCCTTAAAATGCTTTCAAACAAAAAAAATCAGCTCTTTGTCGTTCCTTCAATTTAGTGAAGTTGACTCCCAAATCCAATAAGACCATATTTGCCCACATGCTCTTTCCATTGGCACCTCGTCCCCCGTCGTCTGTGGTGTTATTTTGCCTTAGATCAATACACTTTTCCTAACTATTTTTAAAATATCACG
This sequence comes from Bradysia coprophila, assembly GCF_014529535.1. Classification (NCBI taxonomy): domain Eukaryota; kingdom Metazoa; phylum Arthropoda; class Insecta; order Diptera; family Sciaridae; genus Bradysia; species Bradysia coprophila. The sequence continues at coordinate 7,980,970 of NW_023503501.1, read as the reverse complement.
ACTTCGTCGCGTATTTCTAACATCGCTAAGGAAAAACGTTGTTCCTAACTTATAGTCGCTCGTGTAGTAAAAAAAGGGTCCGCTCACTAAAATTTTTTGAATTAACGAAATTCTTACACAGGAGAGAGATTACGGCGTCAGTTCTCTTTTCTCTATTCAATCAAAACTCTACTGATAGAGAACGATTCACCCTTTCACTGACAGATGTCGCTGCGACAAAACCATTGTCAACAGAAAAATAAAATGCCATCGTATAGCACATGATCTCAGGACTCCGGAACAGTAATCAGTCCAATGGAAAAACTGATTGCTATTCCGGAGTCCTAAGATTATGTGCTATACGATGGAATTTTATTGGCATGTAATTAAAGTGATAGCTATTTAATAAGAAATGATCACAAGAAAATAGGAAATGATCACTAGAAAAAGAGAAATGATCACAATTTTTTTATGATAGCAATAAAAATAGAATTTGATCACCAAAAAATAAGAATTTGATCACTAAATATATGCAATTTTACCACTAACATATGATCGTCTCGAAATAAGAAATGATCTACAATTATACGAATTTGATTACAAAAAATAAAGAAATGATCGTGCAAAATAAAAAATTTGATTGCAAGAAATAAGGATATGCTATCTATTATTCTGTTTGATTATTAGACGATGCAAGAGAAAAAAAAATTAACACCTAAGTTACCAACACCGTTCCGGCGCCCGGCTCGCATTGCGGCCCTCCGCTTCGCTACGGGGCAATGGGCCGGATCGCTCGGCGTGTTAAAACGCTTTTTATGTGCAATGAATTACACAGACTAATTATTAGACGATGCGAGAGAGAAAAAATTAACTCCTAAGTTACCAACACCGTTCCGGCGCCCGGCTCGCATTGCGGCCCTCCGCTTCGCTCCGGGGCAATGGGCCGGATCGCTCGGCGTGTTAAAACGCTTTTTATGTGTATTCGTTCGGACTTTTAGTGATCAAATTCTTTACTTTTAGTGATCAAATTCTTTATTTTTAGTGATCAAATTCTTTATTTTTAGTGATCACATTTGATTTAGCGGGTGGTAGGTACTACTTGTGATCACTTCTTATTTTAGGTTGATAGAATCTTATTTCGTAGTGTTATATTTGAAAAACTGGTTGTGATCACATTCTTATTTTCCTGCAATCATTTTTATTTTCAAGTGATCAATTCTTATTTTAGATTTATCGCTTTTATTTCTTCCCAATTTTATTTGACTGAAATCCGTCGAGTAAAAAATTAATTATTTTTCTGTTGCAGCGACATCTTTCAGTGAAACAGTGATTCGTTCTCTATCAGTAGAATTTTGATAGAATAGAGAAAAGAGAACTGACGCCGTAATCCCTCTCCAGATATTCGTTTCCAATCGAATGGGCTAACTGAAAATCTCGAAAAACGCAAAGCGAGTAGATTGACACAAACACCTGGACTTTTATTATTTTCTTAGCGAATTCGACTCCAGAACTCGCCTCTGGCTCGTGCTCTCACTTCTCATTCGCTAAATAAGCCTTTTAGCATGCATTATGAAAATAACTATTTTAGCGCTTCGATCGTCTCATGAGGCGTAAAAAGTTTTCCGATTCTTGGGATGAATACGTTTCTAGTTACATAAAAACTGACACCTCTGCAACCAAGGTACGATTTCAGTAAGCTATTTTTCCAAAGAATCCCTCATTAATTTTTCCGTTTACACTGTTACTGCATTGTATACGAACTCAATTATTATGCCAAAATCCCAGAGATTTTCTATTCGGAAATAATTTCTCCTATATTATATGTATACCCATCGTTTCTACAATAAATTGTGGCTTTTATTGATGCACGTTATAATAAATACACAAATGAAGTCGTGAATACCGAATACAGCGTTGTGAGCGTATACATTATAATAACACACAAATAACAAGAAAAATACGAAAAATTATTGCGAAATCTAGATTTCCTTGATTCCATCACACGTAAAATACACGATGCCTCATTATACAATCGGTAATATAGTCAGCTCCATTATATTATTGCTATGTGGATTTATGTACAAAATGTATAGAAAATGTAATACTCTCTTGCATACCGGTAATCAAGTTAACGTACTTTATATAAAGCAATTTAATTTTTCTTATTTAGAGAAGAAGAAAAAAATGTTCACTTTCTAAATATGCAGTGCAATGTGCAATTAGTCGAATATTCTATTCAAAATTGAATTAGATTCCATACTTCTTGCTCTAATCATTTTACTGCGGCTCCAAGACAAGGAATTCCTTCCGAGTAGTATTTAAGAATAATTATGATTCACCTTCTGACATGAACTAATTTCACTTAAGACCTAAAATACCTCATTTGAATAACTTGACTCTCCACTTTAGTTGACATCTCACCCGTATGACGGATAATCTAACAAAATATATTTGGTAACAACTATACCAAGTACATCACCGTCTTCTGAGCCAATTTAATCTAATATGCAAATTGAATTTTCGAAAATTTGGAATTCAACTTCCATATCGCAAACATAAATATCGGAATGCATTCAGTTTGTCTCATTTTGAATGCCATTGGAAAGAAATTCGTAAAATTTATTAATTTGATGTTTTAAATCATCAATTCTTGTTAGATGTGGGAAGCATATATCCCATCGTAAATAAATCGAAATTGGGTTGATTTCGATGCTAATGATTTAATGCTCTCTGCATGAACAATTTTTTCTTCTTTTTCGATCTAATTTTAACAGTCTTGTTGGTTGTCTCTTATGATGATGTACCGAGTTTTATTGATTCGGCGTGACGATTTGTTGCAGCCTAGTAAACGCTGGCGGTTTTCTGACAAGGTTGACTCCTATAAATTATCATAAGAAGCTTGTACCACAGAGTTCTACTTATGTCGGAGATTCTTTTCTGATTCGTTAACTAATGAATGTGTCACTTGACATTTTGAATGTAATAAAAACGACGCTGTCGATCATACTTTTCATTGCGATACAAGTGTTGCTGTATGCACATAAATTAATTGAACGAAAAAAATAGCGAATATTCACTAAACTTGTACCTCGGCTCATGCATATAAATCGAGGTATAAATAAATTATCGCAGCTGCCTTTCCTTATTAATTTCTTGTTTTTTTTTTTCTTCTTTTCGAATTAGAGTTTTCTCAAAACATCAAATAAAAAAAAAAGACACGAAATGTATATCCACCTTCTTAGCATTACACGAGTGAGTGCATTTTCAAACATTTAAACATTGCACATTAAATGTGCTTAGTTCTCTGAAACGGTTGCAGCACACATATCAGCGTTTCTCTATCATGCATTATATATATAATGTTTTATGCAAAATTTTACTCTTATATATACTTATGTGGAGTCGTGCAAAGAGATGCGCTGTTTTTAATCGTTTTCATATTGAAAAAAGATAGTTTTCTTGGGCGTAGGCACAACTAGGGCAGAAACATTCTCCATTTCCAATGTTTGTATCGTCTTTTTTCTTCTTCTATGATACTCGTTGATGAAATAACAGAATTTTTAATTTCAAATTTCTTTTTTAATTAAAAACGGAAAATTAACGATCTCGGTAAAAATGAGGAATATTTTTTTCCCCATTCATTCATTCATATGATGACGGTGTGTGAACTTTGTGTAAATTTTATTTTAAATTTTAATTTAAATGTGAAGGTGGTTTGCTTTATCCGATTATGAATATATGCAATTGGAGCATGGTATGATATTTCATTGAAATGCGGTTGGAGTAATATAAAATTCAATGAGACTGAAAAGTGAAAAAACAAAAATAATTTTACCTTGTAATGCATCAACAGATTGTTCAAAGGGAAATATCTGTGTCTTACTGTGTTAGTAGGTCTCACCTGATGGGTGGGTCAGATCCCTTGAGTGTCTAAACTTCTGTTTACTTCTGTTGACACCGGTAATATTGTAAATCGATGCTTAATTTTAGCTTCAGAACTTCACTTTCTAATACAGGTCTTCCTTTATGCTCACTTAAAGTATTTGTCTATCAAATACCCTGTTAAAAATAGCGTATCTCTTCAATATATATTCCTGTAGATATTATACTTGTGTGAAATACGACCCTCGCTTCGCTCCGATCGCAGACTTCATATTCGTTTTTTTTTAATTCAATTTTGTTGACAAGTCAAAATCAAATGACAAGAAAAATACTGTTGACATAGATACGAAAATTCGTTTAGCAACAGCAGCTAGATCGTTGGATCATTATAATCTATCTTGGAACCTAACCTCAGGAATTCCATTCTTCATCAAACAATTTTTTTTAAATCGGTTGCGAATTACTCCAGTTATCAGAAAAGCTTCGTTTTCCATATCCATTTTCAAACTTGACCTGATGATTTCAATCCATCATCGAATATAAAAAGGTTTGTAAAAATCGGTCGTCTTTCGTAGGATATATTTTGTGCTGTAGGACCAATGACTTGCAGTCAAGGAAATAAATAAAATTCAATTTATAGTTTGCAAGTAAGTCTCTGGCTAGTCTCTGGAAAATATGTGGATGCCATACATTTTTGGTATAAATTGTTATGTTCGACAATATCTCGGGCTTTGTTTCTCAGTACGGTTAAGCGTTAATCTATTTAGCATTTTCTAAATAGTTTCAATGCCACGTTCTCAAACATGATTCGGATCCTTTAAATGGGTGGTAGAGTGGCAGGATTGTTTACAAACGTCTTTTCATACACCATGTTAATGGATTTCTATCGAGGATAACAGCAAAATAATGAATAAATCTAGAACATTGGCCTCTAACATCAACTTTGAATCGACACAAAAAAATAAACAAATTTCGAAGGGACAGGAAATTTTTCTCAAATTTCCATTTGTTTACCATCCATTTCGTTTCGCCAAACCAACCGTTGATGGCACAGAAAACCGACCGGAAGTTTCGGGTTTAAATGATTGCGTCATCAAAATTAAACAATCGTCAAGTTCATCAGTATTATGTGTAGCGAAATACAAAACATTTACCACAATATATTCTCACCGCAATACATCATCCCTTCGAGACAAACTGTCCTCAAACTTTTTTTTTTTCGTGAACACAATTTTCCGTCTCTCGGTCCTTATCTAGTCATTTCATTTGCGACCATTTTGATTTCTTTTCCTTTCATATCTCAACTCATGATGAGACATCCGCAAGCGAAGGGGTGAATAATTTTGTTTTTTATTAGTTGTAATGACTCAGAAGATTGCTTTAGGAACGTTAAAAGTTATAATATCAATTATGAATCTTGGCGTAAATTCTTTTTTTTTTATCATTATTGCGATATGTATGATGATGAAGTGAAAGAAATTTGCAAAAAAAAAACATTTTTCGGCGTGAATTGTATACCGTTTTTATCTCGTTAAGTCAATATTTATAAATAAGTATGTACAGCTCCCTCTCGCTTGTATACTGTAGTCTCGTTCAATTCAATTTTTTAACTTTTCAATTTTAATTAATTTTCCACTGTATAGGTAAATTGAATTTTACTGGCTCGTTTTGTGTACTTTAATGGGAGTTGATAGACTATACTAGCCGGAACTTTAATAATCACATCGACTGGTTCTTTGGAATATATTTAACGTTGATAATATACTCCAATACTAAATAAATATTTAACGAAAAATAATTGGATTACTCTACTGATGATAATGATTTAATTTATCATTATGGTGCTATATTTAGAATATCAGTCATTAAGTTATCAAGAAAAGTATCCCATACGTTCTTAACATAAATAACTGGATTTCCTGTGGCACAGTTATTCAGAGTTTTCTTAATTTTAGCGAAACTTATGATCAATGTTCACAAATGCAGTAAACCTTGAATTTCTTTTCGCTCATAGGTCCAAACCTTTTGAGTCAATAATTAAAAAATGGACTTTACGCAATGGTTGTTACACAGTCTTGTACATATACGCATTTGTCTCAGTTATAAACCATTTATTAATGAGTTTCTTGAATGCAATATCACTCTACTCGGTTTAATTTAACGAAACGTTTATTGCGCCTAATTGAAATGCAGCATCTGAGTGAAATAAACACACATATGGGTAATTCCATGGTTAGTTACGCTAGAAATTTTAGTCATTTCTGAAGCATAAAGTGAGCTGTGTTGGCTATGTTTTGCGGTAACAAATCAGTCTATAATACTTTTCTAATGGAGACACATTGCTTTCATACCAACAGAAATTTGAATTTCTAGCCTGTGAAGTGTGTGAGTTGTGTGATCGAAGAAGTCAGCGGTCGCGTGTGCAAAATATGTTTTCTTCCCAAAATCCGAGTCAAGATTTCCCGGATTTCCCGGTATCCAAAAATGTAAAAGTAAGTTCCCGCTACATACATTGCCCGCTGGTTTAATTCGATTTCCCGGTATCTTCAAAAAAAATTCAGAACTTTCCCGGTATCCTGGATACCACGGATACACACAATTTGCACACGCGTCAGCGTTAAAAATGTGTGACATTTCGATATATTTTCACTAAACCTTTACCGATTTAGGTAAACTTTTTTTTCCTTGAAAGTCATTGTAAAGACGCACAGCTTAAGCCCCATATGAGGTTGATAGCCCAAAATTTGTGGTAGCTGTCAGGGAAAAACAAGTTTTCCGAAATCGGTTTACATTTCGTAGATGCTATTGGCAGGCCATTATTGCCTGCAAATAGTCTTTGTAAAAGGCAAAATTCTATTGGCAGGCGCCTGCCAATTACCTCCGTAAAAGGGAAAACACTATTCGCAGGCAAGTTCGCCTGCCAATAGCATTTTGTAAAGTGAGATGCTATTGGAAGGCGCCTGTCAATAACACCTTTAGTAATAATTTGGCTATTGGCAGGCGCCTGCGAATAGTCATAGTCAGTACGTTTACGTTTGGTGAAAATATTTCGAAAAGACACAAATTAGCTGGAATGTCCCACATACGTTCATTTTCTGAATGATATTATTATTCATGCTACAATCTAATGTGTCTTGTCTATACTGTGGCGACTGAGACAGAAAATAAATAAAAGATCTTTGGAATAAAAAATCATCGTTTCGAAAATGTGAAATGTTTTCGTTTTATCTTTGATACTGGAGCAACAATTGGTTATTTACCAGGCTTTATTCAATGCCAAAAATTTTTTGTAAAGATTCCTGACTCAATTTGTCTTGTCTCTTGAATGGCAGTTGACTGTCTAAATGGAATATTGAATTATGTCGACTTACTATTTGGCGCTAAAAATATTCATTCAGAATTTGTTCCACTTCTTTGTTGTTATGTATACGAAGATGAAATTAAAATTGAGTACAACAATACAATTCACTGAGTGACAGCGATACCGTTGAAATTTGCAGAGAGAGAACAAACAAAAAAAATTGTGGAAATAAAATCGAACGTGCGATAAATTGTTTGAGTTTTAGAGATAGTATATTGACTGATGGTGATTCGTGTAGCTTCACCGTTTTCTTGGGGTGTTTTATGTTCATTTTCTGCTGTTAGTTTTTAAATATTCATTGTCGATTCGTGTTAAATAATGAAATGGATTCGATATTTAAATATCGATTCAACGTTAGTGCCGGAAGTTTAAAGCTCGCTATATCGCGTAACATTTACTGCCAGGGCCTATTTTACAGAAATCAAACTAGTGGAAATTGTCGAATTTTCTTGAAAATTTTTGACAATCCATTTCGAACCTTTGAACAATTTAAAGAATTTTGAAATTTTTAGTTCGAATAAATAGGCCCTGAGACCAGCAGCTGTAGAACTACAACTAACACGCGTTTATAAAGGTAGTTTTCTCTCTGAACAGTTTTTTTTTGTATGTAAATATCGAATTGGCCCGAATATTTTCATGAATCAGAATATTCACCAGGCGCTTGAGAATAGTATTTCATCATCATTGATGTGTGAAATCGTTATCGTACACTGTACTGAATTTTAGGAAACTGTTTAAATTATAGGAAAATCTTTTGTCTTGCACATTGTTTATGGAGCAACTATACCTGAATTATATTCAATATTTAAAAAAAAAAACTCATCCTTTTCGCCTCCTCATTTATTATTCACTCAAACGAAAAAAGTAATTTGAATACCATCCATCAATTTTAACTTTGAAAAGAAAAAAGGGATGGAAAAGTAAACGGAAGAAAAAAGACCAATTTGTAATTAGAACGTCATAAGCTTTGACACTCTCTTCTTATGTTTGTTGATTTGGACGATTATTTGAAACAGAAAAGAAAGATTTATTGACAACATTGATTCTTATAATTATAATTAATTTGGTTTTGTTTTTCTTTTCCAGGTAAGCCATAAGTTCGAAGCTCGAATATTGGATGAGTTTGAAGTTGGTGGATCATTCTGGTAAAATGTATTTGGCGTATTTTGCGTAATTTCTTTTTGAAATTAATATTCGTAAACCGAAATGATTAGCGATTGCTAACTTGTTACAAACGACTGTTGTCGATTATATTGTTCGTTCAGGGTATATTATTGGTACATTTATTTACAGAATTTACTAAAATTTGCCGAGATTTACTGAAACTTAAAGAATATTTGCTGAATTTATCGATACATAAATTCGGTAAATTTCGGTAAACTTTCGTAAATTTTGGCTAGTTTCATCAAATTTTTCAATAGTCTTTTGCCTTCTAGGGAGGTAATATGGCTCTTCCACCCGTAGCGCAAACCCAATACAATACAAAGAAAATATTTTTTACATGCTACATGCGTCGAAAACCGTACTTTTCATGTTTTAAGCACTTCTTTCAACGCCCTCAGCATGTAAAATCCATTACATAACTCGGTATAAAAATGAAAAGTCTCGTTTTAGTGTGTTTATTGACCTCGGCTTCGCCTCGGATCAACAAAATTCACACGAAAACTTTACTTTTCATCTTTTTATCCCTATAGTCATGTAAAATAGTATTTATCTCGTGTCACGATGAGTAAAAGTATCTCGGGTTGAAGCCCTCGTATAATGTTACTCATCTGGATTCGAGATAGCTAATTATCTTGTAACAAGGAATAAAAAGAAGAAAAGTAGTTCGTGCGTAGTTTAGTTGGTCCGAGGCGAATCTGAGGTCAATAAACACACGAATACGAGACTTTTCATTTTTATCCCAAGTTATGTAATGGATTTTATCTGTCTAGAACGATAATCTCGAGCTTATCCCTCTAGGGAGTTTTTGTTTATCTCGATATATCTGTTCTCGACAGATAAAATATGATATGCACCTATTGCCAGACTGTTATTTTGACGTGTAGGCATTATGGCCCACGCCTTCGGCTAAGGCAATAATGTCCTACATGTCAAAATATCAATCTTGGCAACAGGTGCATAATATATATTACTTTTAATCCCTAGGGTTGTAATAAGCCATTTTCGACCCTAGAGAAAAAAGTGTGTAAATAAATTTACAAAATATAGGCACTGGTTTCTTTTAGTAAAGAAAATTCTGTGTTACACAAACGAAGTAGTAGATTTATCTATCCAACAGTACACAATATTTGGGAGCAAATATTTTGAGATTATAATTGGATAGGTTAAAAGTTCGTTGAACAATTTATAAAATTATATTCGAAACCGACTTTGTTTATTGAAACCGAATATATTCGAAAAACAATATCGATTTAACAAACTTAAAAAAAAAAACATTGCCTTAATAACGGATTCCCTATAAAAATACATTTTATGGCGCAAAATACGCCTATACAACGTCTAACTATTACAATATACATCCATGTGCTTCACATACTAATCCCATAACTGTCTATCAAGTAAATCATAACTTCTCCGAGTATTTAAATTTTTCTTTTTTGGCTATGAAAATATTTATTAAATCGATCGTAAAAGTGTTTTTATACCTTTCGGTATCTGCTGTCTGTCAATCGAAAGATGAATCTTATTGAGACGTACACGGAATCGTTGAAACTTTATTGTGTAAGTCAACGAATGGAGTGAAAAAATAAAATCAAATGAATTTTCTAACATAAAACACGTATAACTTTGAAAGGCAAAGACAAAGTTTTAGGTGCAAAGTCTGGAAATCAACTCAAATACAACCTTGTTATGAATAGCACCAAATTATAACCATTGTTCGTTGTAATGAAAACCACTTGTGACTTGTAATTGAAACAGTTGAAGTACTGTTTGCTTATGCATTTTAAGACTTAACACCATAGCTTTCCTTTACTGTTGCCTTTGCTGCAACTTTACACAAAGTTTATAGTGTTCGTAATGAATTAAATTTTGGCTTTGACTCTGGTGAGCTTTCTGCTTTATCAGATTACTCTCCAATAAATACGCAGACAACACGATGTTTTATCGGTTGCATCGCATAACATAAATCAATAAATCTTAACCACCCCGAACCGAAACGTAACATAAAGTTATTTTATAGGTCTAATCATTTAAAGAAAAATGATTTACCCAACGGTACCACATTATAGACAATTGGAAAATAAATTCCCTCACACAAATAAAGCCAATTAAAACTCGTATAAATAATAACACTTCATTGAGTTATTGCTGTACATTTTATTGAGAGACGCAGCTGCTTTCGGAAAAGAAATTACTTGTTCTCCTTTATTGTAATTTTAATTAATTATAACGAGACCCTCTGTTTAATTGAATGTTCGGAAAGTATTCCGGAATTAATTACTTTATTCGGTTACACGAGGCTCAGACACGAATTCACTTCTAAGCCATTTGACCTGAGTGGTCCAATTACAATGGATTTACGGGAATAAGGATGCTATCGGGTTGCCAATACATAAATGATTGTAATTGTCGATGTACAATAGAATTCAATTTCCTTCTCGATTTAAGCTGAATCAGTAACAAGCAGCGAAAAATCCTACTATTTCTTTGCACAAGGAACGACCATGCCTTTTTAAATTGAAATTTCGTTCAAAGTAAATAAATCAAAATTGTGCACTCCATCCAAACTATTCAATTATATGAGGTCATGATACTCAATTTAATATGAACTCCAACCAAATCAATAATAAATGTTTTAAGTCTCCTTATCATAGAACAAGCTATATATATATATATACGGTAGCGGTACATGCAGAGCATTGTTAGACTTTTGAATTATTGAATCGACTTCAATATACTAGACGACGAATATTGGACCTGTACAACAACAACATAATATCGTTTAACGTATTCAAAAGTCCATAATTTATATGTTACCGATAGAAAAATGGAAAATCAATATAGCGTAATTTTCATTCGGTTGGTTTGTACGTCAAAAAGTATAAATAAAAAATACAAGCAAAGACGACGTCTGGTTTTTCTTTCATTTCGTTCGGAATTTTTATATGTTTTCGATCGCATTATAGGAACTACACAGTAGTGCCTTGATGGCAAGTTAATTTTAGAAGAAAGAAAGAAAAAAACGAAAATTGTTGGTTAATTAACTATTATTAGTATACGTTTGAAGTGGTTTCGATTTTTGTTTTCTCTCTCTCTGTTTTTCGATATTTTTAATATTTTGTAATAATTGGTAAGAGGAGAGTGAAATCGGAGCATTTCTAAAGAAACATGTTAGTCGTAATTCGGTCGAGGACGTTATGATGACTGTAAATTCGATGGAACATTTTTAGAACGATTCGTTATCATCTTGCTTAAATCAAGTCCATAAGCCCACGCAATATGTTTTTTTCAAAAAATCGATTTCAAATGGGAATTTTAGGAAATAGATCAAAAACCATTACAATTCCAAATTCCTAAAGCTCGAAATCTGTTTTTCTTTTAGTTCAAATGTAAATGCTTTAGGTTCTGTTATGCAAAACCCAAAGCAACAGAAACGTCACACAATTATTGTTTGGCCCACTAGTTAAGGTTTGACCATGCAGAATCCCATAAAAGCACAAACAAGTGGCAATTAGAACTAAAAACACTTATTAGGTCCTAGGTCATGTCGACTAAAATTGGAAACACATCTGAATAAGAATGAATGTAGATGTAGAATGCCAATGTCCGTTCTTTACTATACAAATATCAATAAATAATGTGATTCATGAGCACTAAAATACACGAAAATTGAACGTCATATGAGCTTGTGCGACAAAGAAAGCAAGATCTGAAATTCAAACGTTACACCGAGCCGAGAGATCAATTTTTTTTATGATTTTAGGACAATTTAAATTCAAATCACAGACATAACGGAAGAATAAGTTATTCCAATGAATAGGGACATCCTAACACAGAAATCAAACGAGCAATTTTGCGTTGCTGTGATCAACAACGTTTTGCATTGTGTAACGTATGCTAGGAATCGGTTTACAATGGAAAACGCTGCATAATTGTCGATCTCAGCAGCGCAAAATTGGTAGTGAGTTTTCTGCATAAGCAAAAGTGAAGCTGGATGCCCTGACAAAAAAGAGTTGAAAATCTATTACGTGTTTCAGTTAACTTTGTCTCCAGGTAGCCTATAATAGAAACCACTACGGTCGCTCTACATTTGAAAAATAAAGCTGTATCAGATAAGGTAGGTTACCTGGAGACAAAGTTACCTGCAGCAGGTAAGATTTTCAACTTTTTTTGTCAACTTCATCTATTGAAACCTTAGCACCTAAAAAAACTGCCAACAATTTTGCATTAAAATCATAATTGCAAAAACACTCAGCGGAATCTAATTTTCGCATCATTCAAAATCCCAACGGTGTAGAAGATATTCAACCCGATAATTATCAATGGATTTCTTTATGACTTCTCCTACCTCGTGTTACTTGTTCCTATAAAATACTTAAAATTACACTAACCAGCAGGCTAAACCGACAAAATATTGAAATTTTTTAAATTGTATATACTGACGTGCATAATGACCGAATGATTGGAGAGCAAATGTAGAAAATATCATTAGCTTTTGAAGTCTTTTTGTTTTTAAATTACGCTCGAATACATAAAGTTGCCGAATTATGCCAGACAAAATGAAATATGGACAATAATTTAAATAAACTGAAGCTTTTAATGGGGCAATAAAGTAGAATTTATATTCCAAATATTCATTTTAAAAATAACAACCGAAAACACATATTGGGGGTAAACCATTATGATGGTTCGTTAAGTTTGTAAGTAAGTCAATTTCATAAACTTTTGACATTTCTCCAATACATTAAATGTCAAAAGTTACAAAATTGACTTACACACACGAAATTTTGAAAACCGCGACACATTTTCTGTGTTTTGCTGCTTGAGTGTCTGATTTCTCCATAAAAAAATAAATGAAAAATTCACAAAAAACCAGTAAACCACAAAACAGAAAATGTGTCGGTTTTCAAAATTCCGTGAGTGTACAAACAAAGTTTACGAACCATAATGGCTTACCCCTATTATACTATCAGTCTGCAACAACGATAACAATGAAATGTTTGTACAAATTGTGCCTTCGAGCAACTACTATGGGCATGTTGTATATTTTAATACCGAAAAAACACTGTTTGTTTTGCAGCAAGTCCATCGAATTCATCCAACGATGAAATTTTGAACCTTTGACCCATATTTTTTTTTTTAAATTAAAGCTTTCACTGTTTGTGCAGTGTACATAAATTTATGCACGATGCTCACAGTGTATAACGAAAAATGATATTTTACCGTGTAGGGTGGGTTGTAATCAGCATTGTTTACATGTAACGGTGTAGGCATCTCAAAAAACGAAACCACACTCGCAATACCAAAGTGTGGTCTTCAAATTGCAATTTAACGCTATTTTTGGATCAATGGAAAAATTAATTGTTTTTTTAGTGTGATGGGTGTACAATTCTTGGATGATAGTCCTTAATTTCAAATTCTCTTTCAAAGTACCTCTGCACTGAATCTGAAATTTTTTGTTATTAAATCGAAATTATGTTGCCCTCCAATCGAACATATCCTTTTTCGATTCAGGCAAACTGCTCTAACCCTCTGACTTCTGATCACTTTACAAAAAAATGTCATTCGATTTATTTGAAGGCTTTTCCTCTTCAAAGGTCCTGCATTCAGCTCCAGTTTGTTTTTCGAACTCTGCTGGAAAGTTTATTTTGTGACTCACGTGCATTAGTAGCTATAATTTCAATGAGTCGATTCACTCGATTAAAAACAAACGGGCTAATGTCGGAATTAAATTGGAATGTGGAATAATTTTATAGACAAAGCGATAATCTCTTTATGCACAAGTTTAACGTGCAAACTGATTATTAGAACATAAATCATAATTATGGCTCCAGAATAATAATATTGGCACAAATTGGAATTAAATCATCAGAATGATAAACAAAATTATGCGATGCATTCACCACATTCCATATTCAAATTGGTCATGCACTCTGAAATGAATTAATAATTCATTGTAAATCTTCTTAAGACACAAAGCGTATCGTGTCTATTGGGTATCACAATGTAACTATATTGTTAATCTGTTCCTTCATTTGATCAACGCATCGCCAAAAGTTTACTTATACAAAATCTTATACACTTCTAGTTTTGCTATACGTTTCGCTTTTTAAAAGAGGTAATTTGCTCATTTATGTCGCTGTTGATAGCATATGACCAGCTGTTTAAAGGGCCCGGATCACCCAAAGTTTTTGTTGGGACAGTTGGGTGATTTCTCTATCATATCTTCACAAATCTAATTCCTTTAACTTTCGGAGCGATTTCGTGTAAGTGAATATAAATCTATTACTTCTTTTGTTCAAACAAGGCAGTCAAGTCATCAAATGGTCGTCTAATGTTTGATGAAAAATATCTTATATCGTCAGTTGCTTAATAACACTAGCTAGAGCTCATCACGTATTTTAACAGCAGTTGATGGACGTAAAACTTTAATTGACTTAAGTATTTGGGGCGGCCACTTTAAATATATGAAACTTAAACCAGCTCTAACACTCTACTCCACCACATGCGGTACAACGTAACTTTTAAACTGTTCCTTATTCGTTGTCCGAATTACGAATTAGGTGCTAAAAGGACTTTATTGAAAAAAATTGTTTCTAACAAGTGTAGCCCTAGCCAGTGACAACTATCACATGTATTCTCGTTAGTTTAGTATTAAATCTTCCATGCAGCAATACTGCAAAATGTATGTTTCTACTGATCAAATGCTAGATCTTTGTCTGTTTCCTATTGTTGACACGACACATTAAAATATTTTTTTTAAATTATTTTGTATTTTTAAACGGGATTGCGATTTACCTACATCATTTTTTCACTTTCTACTCGATATGTTCAATGTTTTAAATATAAAACGAATATCAAGAGTATTCGAAGTATTTGCCAAATGTCATTGAACGAACACACTAAAAGTGAGTCTCTCAACAAAAAAATTGTTATTAATTATGTGCCACGATTTCTTTCGATGATTCATTTGAAAATATTAAGCTAACTCAAACGTTTTACTGTTGTTATTACGTTCGTTCCAAAATCTTTAGATCACGTTTCTTATTACTTTTTTTTTCTCTGTAGACAACGTCTTCAGTTTTCTTAGATTTTCATTGTAACAAATATGTGTTTGTAAGCTGAGGCCTTTGATAGTTTTTAATATTTTTGCCATAATAGCTTAACGACACAGAAGCTGCTAAAGATATTTACTTAAGTTGTACGTATAATGTAAATTCAAAGATTATTTTTCTCAATCTCAATACAATACATTGTAAAACGATACATCATCAATACAAATCCGTTTGGTTTGAGTTCAAAGAAAGTTTGTTTACAGCAAATCATGCATAGGGCACTTCGCGGAATTGTCTCTGGAACCTTTTTTTAAATAGGAAATCCAATTTTGCGAAAATTTTGTATTTTTATCAAATAAGATTTTTCTGATAGAAATACCAAGTTTCGTAGAGGTTAACAGAGAAGCGATCTATTCGGTCAATCAATGGATAGGCGGGTAGTATATGATATGACACACTTTTCCAATAACATAACTCATCGTGGTTCGTGCTACTTGACAAAATTTTGAGTTTCAACATTATTAGTGGAACTTTTGCTAGTATGTGTCATCTTAATATTTTTGCAAGAATAATCTAACTTAAAAAATTAACTTTTAACTGGGTTTCTATGCCAACTGATAGAATGATAAAGAAATTTACTTAAAGTGTTATATAACGGAATTCAACAACTCATCGCTGAACAATAATTGCGTATGATAAGTGCCTATTACCAATATAGTGTGATACAATTCAAGTCAAAAATGTATACTCTAAAATTAGATTGGCGTCCTAGAAGTAACAGAGAAAAAAATCATCACAGATTCATTGGCTACTGTCATCAGCTCAAAATTATTATCTTTATTTTTTTCAAATTATTTTCTTCTGAACACATTCATATACCGTCAATATCCATCATGGTGGGCCTGAACCAAGTTTAATTGAACAAAAAAATCTTCGCAATTTGCTTTGTTGTATGGGAGGCCGATAGATTTGGTATCAAACACGTTCTGAACGTAAAAAAAACGTCTGCTTCAGCGGCGGTTATTTCGTAATCTATACATTTTCCATTGGTGTCACTGCACAAAAACATATATTTATTTTCTTTCCACAAGCAACATTCAATCAACAGATTCCACATGTGAGGAGATTCATTTTCGTCACTTTCACGTACCTCTTGAAAATATATGGAAATCGATGAAAAAATCATAATTTTTTACATTCAAACCAAAGTTGATAATAATGACCCACAAAAACCAAATTTTCAATTAAATTCGGTTCAGGCCCACCGTGACATGTATTCAGTACTAGGCAAATCAATGGACATGGGATACATTTTTGTGGGACATTTGAATTTATTTTTAATGTGACGCGTTACACGATCTGATTTATTCGATGGTGAAGAATCTTGGCACATTTGTTTTGGGACAATTTATCAAAAATTGGTTTTTCATAAAACAAATCGTTTTTATTTTCAATTCGGTATTTTTGTCTATTCCTCACTGTGATGGTATAACTGACTCGCACGCGTGTCGAATTGGGTTGCTTGTGTACATATAGTCAAAAAAGAAGGAGAAAATAATGCGCAAATAACCGAGGCAAAAACGTTCATAGTGATTTCAAAATGGTGTTGTCCATCAAGTTTCAAAACATTAGCGTTAACCGATTTGTGTTTGAACAGATTGGTAACTACAAAAAGATTTATTTGCGTGGCGCTATAGATCGAACCATCTGGGGTTTGTATCAAAAACTTTGGTCTATTGTATATGTATACATAAATTACAAAAACTTTTCGTTCCGATTACTGACCCAGTTTCTCGAACAATTTTAATCATACAAAACACTTTACCTCCTCAAACTCATAGCAAACAAAAATGGTTGAAAATCGATTTCGATTTATTTATGTCGTACATCAAAGTTCAATTTGAAAATATTAAAAATATTATTTTTGATTTTATTTCACCAAAACAAATAAATTTTCTTTAGCCTTCTGGGTAAACGACCAAAAAAAAAAACTCTCCGTTTTCGGTAACAGTATCACTATGGTACTGCACGCGATTTCATTTCGATATTGTGTGTGTTTGTGTACAAGAAGTAATCACTTTGATTTATGTTGTTCAACAATGTATATATTCGGTGCTCACTGGATTTCACATTAATGTAGAATTTTTGCATGGTGAATCGTTATATTTCCTGTAAGATAGAAATTTCGTTTTTTGAAAGATAAAAAGCAGGTTATTTGTCTATCGATGAACGAAAATGTAAGCGGAAATTTCAGTCAGGTCTGGTGGGAGTGGTTCTTCTATTGGTAGATTCCAAAAATTAAATCAATTTAATGTTGATTTGAGTACTAAAATTGAAGAAATATTTCAAACACTTCCTGATGTACTACAATATGAAATTAAAATTTTAATCAAAGGAGTTTTGTCTGTTAAAAATTTTCGCATGAGCGTAATTCTTTACATACAATTAAATGATCAAGCCAACATTAAAATTTGGCTATTCACTAATTTCTTACCCCAAGTATAATTGCCTTGAATATTGTGCAGTACTAGATTTAGGCAGATGTAGTGCCCTATACTGTCTGACTTTAAGAAATTTTTTCATGATTTTCTCGAAAATCGAAAAACGAATTAAAACAGAAAAAGTTTCAAGATTTTTTTTGATTTTCTAGAAATTCGGTTGATTTTTATGAAATTTTCTCGATTTCCCAAAAATCTTTTTCAAGTGCTGCACAATCCTACTTGTACGTCACTTTGAACGTCAAAAACAATTCTAAACAGCCTGAGAAACGCACGCCCCTAATTTGAGTGGAACTTGTGGAATCTATTAAAAATGAAAAATGCTCAACTCAATTCTATTCGTTACACTAGTTATTTGTGTATCTGTTTTGGACGTTTGATTTTAGGCAATTTTAGGCAAAAAGTATTTTTCATGTCGGGGCCGAAAATGAGGGAGTTTCGATATTTTTCTCAGGTTTTCGACCCCTCACATGAAAAATTTTTTGAGTATCTGTTTTGGACGATTGATTTTAGGCACTTTCGCATGTAGCCCTCACTTCGTTCGGGCTACAACAAGCGAAATTGCCTAAAAACAATCGTCCAAAACAGATACACAAATATCTATTACATATTAGAGTAGCAAGTCTATTTAAGTATGATTTCCACTCAACAAAAAGTACTCCGTGTGGGAGCCGTGAAAAAAATCAATTTTGTCTCTCACCCGGAGCACTTTTTTTAATAGAGCCTTATAGATCAAGTCCGGGCAACTGTAAACTGCTACACCGTCATCTATAGAGAACCCTAACCTCAACTCTGCCGTTTAATTTTGTGTTTTGTCCGGATCTACATAAACGTTAAATTTAATAGATTTCCAATGTATAGAAGGTGAAATTTGTTTCTTGTATGGTGTTTGAGCTGATTATTTTACAAGAAAACCATTCAAACATTTGTTTCCATATTCAAACGTGCCTGCACATTTTCAGGTTAGGGTCTCTGTGGATGACATTTCGAATAACCTTGGACTTGATCTATAGTTCTTCCATTCAATACGTACGAGTGAGTGCAATGACTCTCTTTCCGTTTCTTCTTTTGATAGGAAACGATATGGAACGAATGAAACTGTTAAATGTTAAGTAGTAGGTACACAAAACGTTTAGTCGAGTCAAGTTTTGTTTCCGTACATCTATCTAATTTACCAATCGAGTCGTATGCCTTTTGTGATTTCATTTTGTGGCAAAATACTACACTGCTTCATTCTAATAACATCCATAATGAATTATGGCTGATGGTAGTCAACAATTATGATGCTCGTTTCATAATCACTCAGTCGTATTCTCTTTTCTAATCTAATATTAATACATTGTTGTACAATTGTTCGATATTTCTTTGTTACTTTTTATATTCTAAAAATTCATTGCGTATAGCTTGCATAAGGCAAGCTATAATTATGTTAATAACACTCACTGGAATGGAAGATACTCATCCATAATTAAAACTAATATTGAACCATGTTACGTATTCAAACAAAAAATAAGGCGGAAATGAAATTCAATATTATCCTTGTAGCAAAAAAAACACCACGAAAGTGTCTTACATCAACCTGCAGCGCAGTAGTTTTATCGAAACGGATGGTTTTTCTAAGGGTTCCCATTGTTTAATTTAGTTACAAACTATCCACACTACACGTGTGCATATACTTTTACAAAAAAAAAAATCCAATTTCTGATCGGGTAGAATGTGCATTCAGTGTGCAAGGATTATGCAGTAAATTGATTTGAACATCAGTTTTGTTTACCTTTGTTTCCTTTTTAATGTAAACTTTTCAAATTTTATAAAACTTTTGTTTAATGTTAAAAGAGAACTTAAAGTAAAAATTGTGAAAGAATTGTTTGAAGTTTTGATTTAACTGGATAATAAGGGTATACTGGGTATATAAGGCTATAACTAGTCATCGACTCGATTCTTAGAACATCCATGAATCACTCACATTTTTTTATAGAGTGCAACTGATCCGTACGTTGCTCATTAAGGGATTCAAGAAAGATTATGGTTTCGCTTTTCGATGCACCAAAATACTAGCTTGGAACTGGTCGCATTACGAGAGAATGTTTTCTTCGGTTGAATATGATGTATGCATTTATTGTAAATTACCTTAAGTAGCGTAGCACACAGCAGAGAAATAGTTTTTTTTTGTAAATTGTGGAATAGAACTATCAAAAATATTGGCATGGTGTGTTGTGTTGATAAAAAAACGGTAGTCCTCTGAAATGTACACCTTTTTGCAGTGAGTCATGAACACAATAATGGACGGAATAAAGTTTTTTGGTACTTTATGGATAGGTAACACGACTTGAACAGTTTTTGCCTTTTTTGCGTTTATGCGTTTTCGACTTGACTATGACTTAAAACTAATCCTTTTTGTTGTTTTTTCACGTTTTTCATTGATTTTCGTAATTTTACCGATGAACGTGAGCCTGCACCAACAAATCAAATCTGACTTGTATACGAGCTACGATGAGCTTGACTTATGTGAACGTGATGACTGAAAATGGCATTAGAAGATTAAATCTATCCCTCAAAGGTTCTGTGCATCTTTCTTAAGACTACAGGAAAAAAATCCAGTATATCCGACTCATCACAGACCATAAATAAGATGAATATTGTCGTTAAGATCTCAATCAATCGTTTGATCAATCAAATGTTATTATAAAAGTAGAGGTAAAACGCAGACATTATTGTAGATTGAAGAGGGTTGTACCTATCCAATCCATTTTTCATATTGCAATCGAATTCAATTTCGCTACGGGAACGAATTTTTGTTGTAAACAAGAAAGCTATTTCTGTTCGTCTACAGTCGTGTCAAGCGCATTACGTTGATAGTAAATCAAATGATAACTATCGAAACGGAATAAATATGTAAAATGCGATTTTCCATTATCTAACAGAAACTATTGCGGTTTCGTGTTATAACATCCTATTTTCAAACCACAATCCAACCCTCAAAAAGGTATTACCTCTCATAGCCATGAGCTAAAACATAAAATAGCTAAAAACGGTCTCGAATTACCTCAGTGTACATACATATACCAGCGATTTTTATGTTCAAATATAGAAAATATTTGTACTCGACGTTACGTGTGTACCAGCCACGGTTGACTCCAAACTATATTATTTACTGAATTATAGGTATGGAAGAGTCAAACGGAAATCTAAATCCGAAAACAAACTCCTTCCCAGTCTTTTCTGTTAGGTTTTCACACACCCACATAACTTATAGTGACTCTATCATATGTACATAACTTTGATCGAAATCTTCGTAGATAATTTGGGTAAAACAATCTTTTTTAGACTCGTCGATGTGAATATGGTGTCGTGGATTTGTGTAACCATTTGTGTACTTTGCGATCCGCTGCATATGTTTGTTAAAGAATTTTGATTAACCTAGCCAAGACATTAGAGAGCCGACTTCAAAAATTCGCTGTCTGTCGCAATATTTTGATCTCACATTGGCTCCAGATTTCTCAACACATTTTCGTTATTTTTGTTTCTCAGAGTTCCGACTTCGGCTAAAATACTTTTAACATTTACTTGTTTCAATCCTAAAGCTTACGTGTCAACGACAAGACAATAAAATTGTTGATTTTATGAAAAAGCAATTTGGCAAGAATTTGTTGAACGGTGGAAGTTTTTCAAGTCTGGAGTTGTTGTTGTATCTTGTAAGTCATAGCTTCTTTTGATGGCCGAAACGTATACCATATAGACAAGAAATATATCGATTTTGTGATGGGCTGCAGCCACAAACACACTTTTTCTCCGAAAATGGCATAAGAGCAAATGTAATTTTAGTTTCAATTGGGTTAGGACGGTAAAAGTTATCACAAATGTTAAATGTGTCAGTTATCGTATTAAATCTTTCCAACTTATTTCCAGACTAATCAGTAAATTCAATTAAGCTGATCCGCTAGTTCTAAATTGGTATTATTAAATTGTTAAAACTATGAATGACGAATTGATCCGAATTCGGTCTAATTCTTTGACCCAGTTTGGAATAAATTCTCGCAAAATAAAATCCAAATTCAATTAAAATCGAAAAAAATCAATAATCAAAAGAACAGAATTATTTAGTAGTGCAAAACGGTGTGATGGATATGAAACCATCATTAGTTATTTAAAATTCACTTTGTTATATTTTCATTGAAAAATGGCTTCATAATCGCATTCTCATAATCCTATAACATGCTCATCATAAAGTATCGCGCATACACCATTCATAAACAGACATAAATACCTAATTGAATAATCCTTTTAAAAATATGTTTTCTCTTCAATTTATTACGGCTTCGGTATTGCGGGACATCTTATAAATACCATTCATTTTATATTATGAGCTGGGGCCTGATGTGTACGCTTGCCGTGTTGTAGATCTGTTTAAAGTCCCCGAAACAAACTGGATTATTGTTATATGATATATTTGTAAGCATGAATTCCGTTTGTATATATACTTATACACACAGCTTTAAGTTTTATTTCAAACCAACAACCTGGGTCGACACTTAAGAATGGTTAAAATAAAATGTGAGGTTAATACGTAATGTACGCTCGTGTAAAAATAAATCTAAACGAAAATGTTATAAGTCAATAATGTTATAATGTCAATTCTGTACTCCGTCTAAGCACAATTTTTTTTTTTAAACATTCATTTGGGGAGCGGGTACGAAAGCGCGCAGTATGCTTTTATCGTTATATTCTACAGTGTCAATATTTTGTTAGGTCAGGAATTTGCCGAACCGTGTTACATGATGTGTGTCATTTAAAGACGTACTGAAACGTTCAGTCAGAAAGCACATAAAACATTAGAAAAAGGTTTGAATTTTCAGCTGATTTAATTTTGCTGCCATCGTTTTCAGTTAGAGTAGGGCATGTAACGCAATTTCCCAACAACAAAGAAATGTTTTCAAGAATATGGTGGTTGGTGGGTCTACATCAGGCGGTGAAAACGCGTCTGAGAGACAAAGTTTGCTGAAGTCATAAGCGCTAGCGATAGCATTTTTACCTGAGTGATTTGGACAAAAAACAGTAGAGATATTGTCGAAAAACGAAACTAGCGCTGATACCGCGACCAAACTCTGTGGAATAGTAACTTTTATATAGAGCTTTCGACAGAGCTTTTGGTGGTAAATTTAAGCTTTTGAACGACATCATTTGCTTTATAATTGTACTCTGTCATATAATGCATCACATTACTTATGTACATTTAACGTAAGTTTCTATGTATATGGCAGATAAGAAGTACATTGGTCCTTCTTACGCATATCTCAACTGTAATTCAAAATGTAATTAAGTGATCCACAGTGTAAATTGTCGATGAACACGAAGTTTCCATTAACAAAAGAAACTGTTTGTCTTCCGACTGGGATATTGAAAATTTCTACGGCAAGAGTCTGAGATATGGCGCAGATTGCCCAATTATGTTTTTAATAGATTCTAAGGCGTTTTTACATTGCGTTGCTGGTAAAATATTGTTATTGTCGATTCATACAAAGCCCGCATTGAAGATTCCTTCAGTTATAAAGCATAATGGCCTCTGAGTTATCCTTATCCTTAAACGAACAAATTGAAGCAAATTTTAATTAAAACTTTTCGCATACTTTAGACGGTCTGCTTTTAAAACTTTTGAAACAGAATTCCGTGTATGCGTTCTACGTTTAATGCGATCAGTAAAACTAACGGAATACAAGTAACTTGCGCAAATGTTCATAAATTGAGGCTTAGTTATATTAAATATACCAACCAAAATAAATGTTTTCCATTTTTTCCGCCTGAAACTCTCATAAAAAAAGAAAATTCTAAACTTTTTCATTCCCTCATTTAATGCAAATGTAAGCGCAATAAAAAAAAACGCGAACAAACTTAATTTCCAGATTTACATATTCTTCATCGAAAAACTGGTCCCAGGCGTCAGGTGGAATAGCAGATAGAAGGAAGAAAATATTGTGCATAAGCTCAAAATTCCTTGATTTAACTCATTCTCTCCTGTTACATTCGTAAAAATGAGAAACCTTTAACCCATACCCAGATCAGCAGATGAAATTATATGACTTTTATATCCGTTATCATTCTCGGCTAAATTGTATTTGTAGCACACACACAAAATGTAGTACCTATACGTATATAAATACAAAATCCATCCATTTTGGACGTAGTTATTTCTGCATAAACCATACCATTGATGGTGTATTACCCACGTACGAAGTAAATGGCATAGACTTCATTCAGTCAGAATAAGGTCTGGAATAGCACTCTGACACTGTGTATATAGTGTAGTATATGATTATATTGTTTCAGGTGAATAATCAAAGGTATATAAAACATACACACAAAAAAACAGAATTTTCATTCAGTTCAATAGGTAAATGCAAAAAGGGACATCCGTAAATGGAGAATCTTTATGTGGCCATTTAATTTTGTGAATAAAATCGATTCAATTTGAAATGAAATTTTATTTTATTTTTGCAGATACTTCAGTCCTGATAAAGTCAGTCAAACAAATGGACCACTTCCTGGGTGAGTAAAAGTGATTTCGAATTCTTTTTATAAATCTGCGGTTCGGTAACTTCGAATCATGCCGACGATTCGATGAATAAAATATAATTTATGATATGGTGCGAAGTGTTGACAATTTTCTCGAAAAACAATTTAAAGTTTGTCGTTCGTTTATTTATATTCAAATGACTGAACCACATTTAAGCATTCACACTATGTAAAGGATATTGCGATTGCCACGACATAAAATTGTAAGAAAATATCACAGTTCACATCAAAGGTCAACACCTAGATTCTCTAACCAGTTAAGAGCGTCGTGAATATCAGGGAGACTTCCGACGAAATCGTGCATAGGGTGTCACATAGGGATTACTTTTGGGACAACGTTCTCCAAATTTGTCACACTTTTTCTCCAAATAAATTTATAAAAATCAATTTTTCTATTTTTATAAATTTATTTAGAGGTATTCCTCGACTCCCTTAGCACTTTCCGGTGTGTCTAAAGTTGACAAGTCGCAATAACCGGCAACGTGTTAAAGATTGGTTGCGAAATGTAGTCGCTTGCTAATACCTACGTTTCCACAGATCCATTAGCTCGTTCATAGTTTCCGAGGTTCTATAGAAAAAACAGTTATCAGGTGTCTATACGATGTCTCTGGTACATCGGTAGATTCGGATCATCTACGATTTTTTAGCATTCTTTTGAGAGCCGATTTTTCGTTTCTTGATGGACGATCTTTCTAAGCACCTATAGCAATAGTTCCTTGGGTTGAGATAGTCCCCAGACTATCATCAACATCCCATTGAGTCTAGGTCTAGAAGGGATGCATAATTATTAGCTACTGTAATTAATATCCCCTTGCTTTGTTATTCGGTGAGTTTCGCCAGTTCGATCTGGTAACAGGCCGGGACTGGCCATATGGTGAATTCGGGGAATTCCCGATGGGCCTTTTGGATTTTTGTATGAGAATTTTTAATTTGTGGTCCTTTTTAAATTGAGTTGCATGGAGCCCCCGATGGGCTTTTTCGAGCCAGTCCGGTACTGTCTGGTAAGCATTTGTATTGCTTTGCTCAGTTTTCTTTTATCAGTGTTCGTTGTTTAACGAGAAACGACCTTTCCAATTGTTATCAGTACGGCTTATCAAGCCTTTTAGTTGTTCAATTTCAAAATTTGTTTATTAATATTTATTGGCCATCTCGTAAGTACAGTAACAAATATTATATATCTCAGACCCAAGTCGAATGTAGTACATTAGATAATACTTTCCAATTTTAAAAGGAATTCTCAATGCATAAATAAATACAGAGAGTAGGCAAACAAAAGTTTTTGATGTGCACACACAACATAAATGTACATACCGTTCCCAGATAAGACAGAAAATGAGCCGAGCATAATAAATATGCACATAAAAGTATAGTTTTTCATTATAAACAGAGCTCTCGCACACACACAATGCTTGTGACCTCCATCCAGATCTTTCTTTACGAAATAACAAACAACTTCACATTATTCCATAAAGCCCGTATATGCAACAAAAATATGGAGAAAAAAAATATTATTTATAGAAAGAGAATCCTTTTTTGTGATGATTATACCATACAAATCCTGAAATAACCCAAAGGGCTTCAGTGCTTTTTTTTTCTTCCTCCATTACATCCTTTTTTATGCTGCCTTTACTCTTTATAATGATTTAGTTTCAGCTGTGTAGCATAGATTATTGTCATTTTGTTTTTTGAAGCGCTTATGTTACTAGTCTGACTAGCATAGAACCTGGAGGATTTTGAGTACAGGAAGTTGGAGTTTTTTTTTATAGACAAAAAATTATAAAATGAATTCCAATCCTTGATGTCTGCTGGTGGGAGGAATCTTCATTGAATTTGTAACAGAAAAGCTTAAACCACAACGATTTTTCGATGCATATTGTCAGAGAAATATTTCCTAGAAATTTCTTACTAAGAATTCGATTTTACAGCGGACTTATATGGACATTTTTCAATTCAATTCAATTCAATATTAAAAATAACTTTACATTCTCAAATAGAATAAAATTGATATAAAGTACAAAGCAATTGCTGCAAACATTTCCCATAAAAATAAACGGAATACCATTCGTTTCTTATACTACAGGAAGTTACATAACGAACGCAGCATGAGATACACCTCTACCATTCACAATCTGACAAATCCATAATTGACTATGGAAAACGTTCAAAAACCCGCACAATATAATTATGTTTTTAATGTGCTAAGTTATTCAATGCAGATTCCGTGAACTATTCCACTCTTAGAACATAAACAACGTGCAAGATGCAGTACGCTTTCCAGAAAATAAACGTTCCTAGACAGGGATCGGTTATGAACTGATTGTAATTATAGGTACCCTTTGCAATATGGCTTTGATATTCCAGCTTTGTGTTAACATGAATTACGTGCCGTCAGTTTCACAGCAAAAATGTTTCATCCTTGAGTAGAGATTGGGAATAAAACAAAAGAAAAATAAGAGAAAACATGTATCCTCCAGCTATTTATACTTTATTTTGATGCAACAAAAACCGGTGATAATGTTTGGAGGTAGATGTGATAGTCTGATAGTCTAACTATTCTACTTATAACGAATTTAACATTCCACATGCTAACAAATAAGGATACAAAGTGCACCAACCCAAAGCACTCTGTTCAATATCGCCCTGTAGGACCATCGAAATCGATTGGTTTTTCGGCGATATATGTAATTTGTCCTTGGAACGATTTATTGACGAACGCAGGAATCTTTGAAGCAGCCGAATTGAACACATGTGTTTCCATATAAATAATTCCTCTGCAATTTACGATGTTAGCTTCTGATTTATGACAGCCCATTATGGATGTGTACACAAAGACGAGCAAAATAAATTTTCATTTACAAACTCTTCAGATGAAAAATCACTTGTTCGTCTCCGTTTCGTTCTAATTTACGCCTTCTCTTTCAAAGTTGATGTATTCAAAGGACAAAAAGCATTGAATTATATTGGGGAAGATTGGTTGGGTAATTTGTTATCCGTACCTCTAGCAAAATTGTGTTGAGACATAAAATCGGAGACCGGATTTATTTGGTGAAACCGTTAAATAAAGGTACAAGTTCGAGTCACTGTTATGGACAGGGACTATTTTTGGGATGCCTAAATTTTCCCAATTTTCCTAAATTTTTTCACCTTTTCTAGCATTTTTATAACAGAAACTTCAAATAGTTTTTCTAAAACTTACCAAAAAAGTACTCCGTGTGAGAGACAAAATTGAATATTTTAAAATTTTTCTTTGTTTACTTGACAGCTTGCTCTCTAACGGAGTACTTTTTGTTGAGTGGAAACCATATTTAACTCGACAACTGAAAACTGCTGATTATGCACACAAAATGCAATTCCAATGACTACTTTCAGCGAAATTATTGATTAAAAAAACTTCGCTCGTTACATCATTCTCCGACAGGATACTGAAAAAAAAAAATTCAAAATTTTATGAGACACTTACAGGGTAATATTGTAAATAGCAAACACTTGACGTAAAACAGAAACCTCATCATAAAATTTTGTAATAAATTTTCAAAATGAAATGCTTCATAATTTCAACCCAATTGTTCGTTGTTGAAAGTCTATTGGTAACCCTCTCCGAGTCTCAGACAGTGTGCTATCATATTGATAATCGAAAAGAACATCCTTTGTGCTCACAACCACTTGAAAACTGTGTGTGACGCACTTTTTCTTTACATTTATTCCAAGATTAGATCGGATAGGATAGAAAAAAAACCTCCACATACTCCACATCCGTTTTATTACAATGCTCACTGGTTGCAGAACATTGTTGAGAGATGTGTGAGAAATAAGCTTTCATAATGTCTAATGATACTGGCTGGCATTAACGACATGCTTTTGTATAAACCAAAATCTAAGTCTCTTGCTGTGTGAGTTTATGAGTTATCAGCGCACACAGAGAACCGATTTTTTTCCCTTCATACTCGGATATATATGAAGGGATGTCGCCTTTTATTTAGATATCTCGTTCAGTGTATGTGTGAACGTATGCCGACGTTGAATGGGGTATGTGAAAATTTAAATAAATAATCCGAAAGTGGAGATGGTATGACGATGTAAACAATGATTTCTTGGGGAAGAAAAAACCTGTTAAGTTGAATATCACAGTGGGTATTCTTGTTGGCTTAGATTTTGTATGTCGTTTTACATTACCTAAAGAGGTTATTACCGAAAGGAAATGCTTCGTTTATCAAGTATAGTGAAAGGCCTATTGTATACGCAGAGTTTTGTGAAAACGAGCCAAAATACTGATGGGAACCATTGATTGGAATAGCAATTGTGAATTGAAAATTAGATTGTGGTCATTGCACAGGTTGTATTGAGAATCGATATCCAAAAAATACAGAATTTTCTTTACTGGTTTTCCTAACTGAACGATTACTAGTAGTTTCAAAGACATGTGACCCGGGGACAGCTAAATGTTGTCACGTTATTAGTCACCATAAAGTTTGACAAAAAGCTCAAACGGTGATGAAAAGTCTCAGCTTCTCAGCTCGATTCGTTGTTACTTTCGAAGACATTCGAAACAGATTAACAAAAAATGTTCTCCAGCAAAATTCAATTTATCAACCATTGTAATGCGAATGCGATCGAAAACATGGACTATAGCCCAGAGTTAATTTGTGTAAATAATGCCTCTTTCAGAATGTCGACGATAAATGAATGGCAAAAAAGAAATTCAAGGAAAATGTTTCTTTTCTCAACCTTAATCAATAAAAATATAATTTATTATCCACCCAGACAAATCCTTTCCAAAACAGCAAAAAAAAGACAACAATGTGAAAGGAGCAGAGCGAAATCAAAAGGAAAAAAAACCTGAAAGAAAAAGCTACCCAACACATTGATTTTATTTTTCGTTTTACCATGCACAGCGACATCTATTAACACATCTTTAGTTCCGAAGTTTTGCAAAAGATGGACGAACAATCACTCTTTTAAGCTTTCTCTGTATCGCATATGTATCAATTTTTTCGTAAGAACCATGTTATTAGGGTGGATAGACATCACGTTTATTTTCGGAGGAATTAATCACTATTCGATTAAGTGACAGATAGGCCATGTAAGGTATATTAATATTGGGGTGCTAGGACCGAGATGTCTTTCAAACAAAAAACTCTAATTTACACTAATTTAATTGTCTGTTGGATATCTTAACATTGATATTCTAACCTGCTTCACTTTATTCTTTCTCTTATATTACTCTGCTTTAGTGGAACGACAATAATCGTTGATGGTTCCAACTTTTCTACATATTCATTTAATTAGTTTAGTAGAAGTATGTGGGGCAAAACCCGTGCACCTAAGCCGCCAGTGGGCCTGTTGAGCTTTAATTCCTTTCCTATTCGTCTCTATTACGTACTCTGTCCACCAAGCACTTCACCTTTACGCTATGCCGTTTCACCCTAATATCTAGTACCGAAGCCATGAGTCGAACTAAGCGAAGGAGCTTTTTACCGGATATCGATTTTCCCACAAAATGGAGGAAAATTACCGCACACACACTGCTCATTGTATACAATACAATAGAAAAAAGGGAAAGAAAATCTCGGGCGAGTTTATGTACCTTCCATGAATCCATACGGCGTTTGTATGTGACCTTTTAGTGTGCACGTCATTACATATTCGTTCATTTGCATTCGTCGGACCGTTCGCATGCATAGCGACATGCAGAACATTCCCAGTTGAATTCATATACAATTTCGGGATATGGAATTTGGATTTGATTCAACTTAAGCCATTACGCTGATGGTATTAAAATTTCTATTATTTTGTTCGTACATTCGGAAACATTTTTATTACTTTTAGATGTTTGAGATTACTTTACCACATATTTTGCCATTGCTGTAATTACACTCGGCACATCTGTACCAATCCGAATTTACGTGCATCTACAGAACTATTGAATTTCAATTTTTCTTTTATGCAATCAGCTTACACTAATGAAATTTCTGTTTTAATTAAGAGTGATACTGAATGGATACTGATAGCTCTTAACTTTTGTTCAATCAATATTACTCCTGCACTTCCATTTCGTTTCCTTTTCGGATTCTACTAATTTATATCGATCGCTTTGATGGCAAATTCATATCCGATGCATACATCATTTATCCGTCTGTAATGCGATATTTTATTGACGGAAAATATAAACGAAAGGGCAATATAGCAATTAATTAGTCTTCTATTGAATATATCATTCTAATTATATGGTAAACGTTTTGTCAGCCTATCGGACTTCTAAATTTCATTGAATTTTGTAGCCGTTTGGAGAGTTGATATT
Source organism: Bradysia coprophila (assembly GCF_014529535.1). Classification (NCBI taxonomy): domain Eukaryota; kingdom Metazoa; phylum Arthropoda; class Insecta; order Diptera; family Sciaridae; genus Bradysia; species Bradysia coprophila. Next base: position 7,950,163 of record NW_023503501.1, on the reverse strand, counting down.
TCCGTTGTATCATTAAGTTTTATTATTACAATGAAAACAATATACCGAATTCCGTAATTAAACTAATTAGTCGAACAATTATTTGAAATTGTTATTTTTACTATGAAACTCGTTATAAAAAAAAATTGTGTAGAATCATCTAATTGGACTCAAGATAGATGTTAATTGACATTTTTCGGTTCGTCCGCAATGAACAAATCATATTCGGAAAATATTTTGCTGTTTTAATAGAAATTTAATGAATTCACATTTACAAATAATAAGGGTATTCCAAGCCTCGACTTTTTACTCCATTATATTGCGTATACAATACATCCAGGTGACGATTCAAAACTCTTCTTTGACATTCTACCCTTTCTTTCTCGCATACAACCTCAATTTCATACGATAGAATTAGAAAGAGAAGAAGATAGAATGCCAAAGATGAGTTTTGGATCCAAATCGAGTAATGTATATCCTGTGTAACGAGTTCAGTCTGCCGGGTGATAAGACTTTGACAACGTAGGCGAGATAATGTTCATTTTCTCAGCTCAACTGAAGCTTCGAGAGCCTTTATTGTGAAAGCCGCTGTGTTTACCCCGGGAAAAAAGTAGGAAATATCATTTTTCATACCTAGGATTTTTCTCCGTCCAATATGAAAAATACTATTCGTACCACGGACTAAAGGTCTTTTTTAGTGTATTCGATTCCAGACCTCGCCTTCGGCTCTGTCTGGAAACTTCTCACTTTTAGTCCTAGGTACGAAATGTACTATTCTTGGGTGACTTGTGACCCTTGCTACGCTCTGGCCACAAAAAACACCCTCGAAATGAGATTTCCAACTTTTTTCCTTTGGTGACCATTTTTTAAAGTATTTCTCAGCAGATATTAGTACGATTGAAAATCTAAGTATTTAACCAATTTAACCGGAGTCTTGAGATCGCGAGCTGGCATTTCGTTTGACGAAAATCTGTCGAATCGAAATTTATTTATTTTTCTGTTGACAGTTGCCATTTATACCAGATATTATCGACTCATCAAAATCGGTCGGTTTATATTGAACGTGTTCATTATTCATGTCAAAATTATATGAAAATGAGTGCGTTTGACCCCGTTTTTTAAATCGATATATCTTCCGAGGTGACATTAGACCATACTTGGTAGTTTGTATTTACTGATTTATACGATTTGAACTCGATATACTCAATATGAACTAAAGCATAAAGTCGAGACCTGGAATACCCCTAATGATTTTATATTATACGAAACGATGTCTGCATGTATGTATATCATCCAGCCAACCAGAATTTATCCTTAAGTCAACTTTGTTGAATAACTTTTTGGCCTCATATTTTTCTTAACAAAACTCTTATACCGCATTCCCCTAATATATTCCAGTTACAAGACATACAAGCAACAAGCTGTTTTCTAAACGGCTCTATTTTCATCAAAATATTTATGCAAATTTCATACATAACGCCTACGAACTCACACAACGTACAATTGTGTTAAATACCCATATCGTAATATCGTATGGCAAAAATGTCGTAAGGAATTTTTGGTTGTTATACTGAAAGGTAAAAAAAAATGCTGAAGAAAATGCGCGTGAGAATATAATTTATTGCGTGAGCTTTAATGAGCCGAGCTTATTTCAAATTTCCTCTTGTGTTTTTTTTTTTTTGCTAACAACATTACCTGAAATTAAATTACGCCACACATTGGGTGGTAGAGTAATAAAAATAATATTAATTTGAAGGATGACGGTAATGATGGTTTTTCTTTGTTTCTCTTTCATTTTCCTTTCAGGCTTGACGACCTGTTATTATTCTACTAATCAGACCATTCTTCAATTTATTTCCCTGTTTTTAAATATTTTTTTTGTCGACCCGTATCACTTACAGTCGTGTATATGTACTGAACCAGTTATTACGTTGATAAATGACACAGCGTTTGTTTCACCTGTTATGCGAATTTTTTGTTTTTGAATCACTGCCTTGTAATTGCGTAATGATACTGCACCATGATGCATTAATGATGATGAGAAACTAACTTTTAGAAACAACAAGTGTATCGTATTATCATTAAGTCTGTAGTAGCTTTCTGTCAGAAACATCGTCGAGGCTTTGATACAAGATCTTCATTAGTTTTAGCATACAGTCAGTCATTATTGTATTATCGTTATTTTGGTTCCGATGTGATATGTATTTGTATGATTTACTAACCTGTAAACCTATGAACTTAGAGATTTAGTGAGACAGTTACCCAAACATCCGATCACAAAGACTCAATTATGAATTGGGTGTGTCTAAGTAATGTTGGAAAAATCATTTTACAGATATAGCTGCAAAACATACCATTTCTTCTCACGAACCTTTTCACGTAGTTTTCATCCCAATTGTATTGCTGACCTAAATTCTTTAAAAGTTAAATCGTTTTTCGTTGTTCTAAAGCCAAATGTAACTCGCTATTACATATACAGACAACAATCTCTTGATGTCAGTATAAAGCATAATTCACCCTCCATATTCGCATCTGTGTTATAATAGGTAGCAACGTTCGATTACGTCGATGATGGAAGACAATTCCCTTAGTGTAAGCAGACACTAAGTGTATTTAAAAGGCTCAAGATTTCCGCTCTTTTGTTATCATGAAAAATTATTCACAAATTATCAAAGAAAGTGGTTACATGACGAGATTATGTTACAGGAATCTAATCTGACAAAAATGTTCCGTTTCGTTCCTGTAAAACCTGTAAACATTATACGACATCTAAAAAAGCGTATGCATGGTTGGATGTTGTTCGTGTAGTACTTCTTATGCCAGCATTAAAATATGTACGTTGCTTTACTGGTATATTATAATGCTGAATGATGTACCACACAGCATAACAAAGGCTCGCACTTTTTCCCCCTAGAGATTTTTGCCGTCGTCGGCGAAACTTCAAATATGAATGTTCTGTGCAGTTGTTGTTGTTGGATTTTTTTTTTAGCAAGGAAGATATGGGGTGAAGATATTGAGTACAGCATTCGACTGAACGTATATTATAGATGGGGTACAATTTTAACTATACGAAAATTCATTTTGAATCTTTCCAACTGATGTTTCGCGTTAATGTCGTGGTACACCGTTTTTTGTAACCTGTTTTGATATGAAAATTAATTCTGTCGAGGGAGTGGTCATGCGTGGGTTTCTCTTTAAAGTGTGGTTCAGATCATTTTTTTTTTCAATTTCCAGGTCGATAAACACAGTAATTCATAAACACTAATGTAGAATTCGGATTTTATTTTTCCGAAGCATACCCCTTCAACGAAAGAGTACTTTTCATGAATTCAGCGCATTGAAATCGATCGTTTAGCCTTTCAATAGTCAGTTCAATGTAAAAAGAAATTCTTTAGTTTTGTCACTGAAAGGCATAGAGGAAATTTTTCTTATTTAAGCGAGACGAAAAACTTCCTGAAGGTTCGGCGACTTCATGGATTGATTTTATTTGATGAAAATTTATTTAATAAAAAGAAAATTTCAAAGGACTGCTTCCTGCGTTGAAGAGAAAAACAATTTTTCAAATATCCGGTGCTACGTCAAAAGATTAGACGTCTAGCTCACAGTTCATATATCACCATCAAAATGTGCAAGCAGGTAACATCGGATATTAAATTGACCGACTTTACGACTTGTTGAACAGAACTTGAAACGATTTACATGTTCTCTTTTATTGAATGAAAAAAATTGTCGAGTACGATTGGTGCATCACACGTATGAACGCTGGCTGTGCACGACGGTATTCGGTTTGGGAACGGTAATATTCTTTCGGTTAAAAACATTTTCACAATCTATACCGAAACGGAAAATTTACAAAATGGCTGATCACACCCTTAATCGATAATCCACATATAAGAGTAGTTTTCGGCTGGGCTATACACACTCGGAATATTAAAGAGACTTTTCCGATATCCACTCCCCTAGAGTGTCATAAAATATTTTTGTTAAATCCATTTTAACCGTTCCGTCTATTTTATCCATCAAATGTTCAAACCTGAAAACCGTAAATATCTAAAATAAAAATTTCGAAAACGAAGCGCTAAACCTCATAGCCATCGATTTTCTGTTTTTCGAATGGCAGAGGAAGAAAAAATATATTTCCATTAAATGTAGGGTGCGGAAAATGCTTGGAAACAATGTATTTGCCCCGAAACAACAGTAACGCATAATAAAGTACTGCTGTGACAGGACAATATAATCGTAATCAAGCGAATTTTAATCAACACAATTTCCAATCAAAAGTCACTTTGCGGCTATGACTTTGAAAACTTTCTCTTAATTTTCAAATATTCCATTTGGGTTAATGTACCATTTTGAGTAACACTATGTGAGGAGGTACTTGAATCTGATTTTTTTGTGTGTTAGACTGAATATCACTCACGTACGAACACTTTGAGCTTACTGAAAAGACTAGGGTAGATATTTGGTAATCGGGCAGTTCGGCTGTCATGACAACGACGGTGGAAAAGAGACCGATAGACAAACGTTTCATTTTCCACTCACAAATACATTGTTAGTGTTATTATGGGGTGGTGTGGTGGTGGGTGGTTGTAACATTCATTGTCATGATTAGTGCTCATGAAGATGATGTTCAACGCTTTCGTTTTAGCTTAGTTTTTTGCTCTTTTCGACAAATATTGCTTGTCATCAAATGAATGGAATTGTATATAATAGGACTTAACGACTGATGTCATTTAGGTTGTATTTCTTTACTTGAACGAATCAATTTTTTCTGAGAGAAGTTACGATCTCCTCGCAAAAATACAGGTGGATGGACAAGTTTTTCCATTGCATCCATCTTATTTCAGCATACAATTACACTCTCAAAATATAAAATAATATTATTCAATCCATCCTAGTCGTGTATGTGTCATCCCTCTTCCACTATCGTCGAAAAAACAACACATTGTTCAAGTCTATGCATCTATCACTTTCTGATTCTCCTCTGGACAGAAAAATTCGTTTGAATGTGTGCCAACATAAACGAACAGGGTAGGAAAATAGAGTGTAAAAGAAAATCAATAGACCACCAACACGTTTGTAAAATGCTATGCTTATTCTGAAGCGAAATCGTATTCGGTGAGTAGATTTTCCACCGACTCCTCGAACGTAACGACAAAAACCGATTCGGCGCAGTATATTATTATCGTTATGACGGTGAATTTCATCATTTTTAAATGATGTCGCCCCAAAATATAGGGGATGGTTTCGTCTACTATCTGGTCGTTACACCTCAAATAACATGAAAAATGCAATATCGCTGTATTTAAAACGATATCTCTGTTTGCTTGGTATCTAAATAATTCGGTTAGAAAACAAATTTGATTCTCTTTTCTGTTCATTGATCTTTCTCAATGCAGCAAAACAATTGGTCATTCATCGGATGCATTAGCGAAACAATTCACTACTGTGAGAAATTAATTAATCTCGAATCGGTTCAGCCAATAAATATCATTTACATCGCACGTTATTACTGTAATGCTCGTCGTGGTCGTCCAATCAATACATTTTATGTGAATGTTACCTTATGATTAGATCATCCATGCTTTGTTATTCGGGAGGGTCTATCAACTTCTGCTATTATTTTTGCAGCATACGTTGCGATGTGTGGTGTTTATTATTGCATTTATATATCATATGAAAACAGACGTAACATAAATATCCTATGCGGTCATTGAACTTCGTTGATTGTATTATGATATTATTGGGGACGCTGATGTAATTGAAAAGCTACTGATAAAAATGAAAATGAAACTGTGCTTGAACATTCATTAAGCATTTGCGTTAGGGTGGAGCGACGTTTTATGAAAATTTTGAAGATTTGTTCAGTCTTTTAGAATCCGATTGAATTGAACTTATAGGGTTTGCCGGGGTTTGTAAGGGATAAAAGTGACTACCTGTTTAAAATCAATATTTTTTTGCCTAATCGGCGTTGCTAACGACGCCCTTCCATCCATCCCTATATTTTTTTCAAGTATATTTACAATAGTAACAATTGATGACATAGATTCTGTGACTGTAGCAAACTGTAGCACAGTATAAGCCATGCCATGTCCACTTCTCCTTTTTTACTTCTACCCAAATAAATGGTTAATTAGATGCTAATGAAAGAAAACATTGTAAAAGTGGGTACATTGAGCACAGGTAAACATGTTTGTCTTTTATTACGGGGAGTCAACGTGATTATAATAGTCTAGAGGGTTCGTCAGTTTAGGTCAGATGTGTGTTAGTATACAAATATCGTGCTTCATGAAGTTATTAATTTCGATAATAAAATGCAAGTACATGGCAGCGTATGTAGTATACGTATGTAGTGAAGGTAATGACTTCTGGGCACGATAAATTTATGTTGATAAATTGTATTGATTTATTATAAACAACACATACACAGCACATATCCAAAAAAAATGACTGTGAACGAGCATAAGTTCACTGGACGACCTTCAAGACTTTAATAGCAGCAGTTTATTTCGTTCGTCCTTTTTAATGTTGTGTACTGATGAAAAAAAAACTGTTGAACTCTGTCTGTCAGGTGTATAAATTGGTATGTTCATGCTCTCGGTTCTTCTTGTAAATTTATTAAAAAGCAGGAATTCAAGCAATGGCAATTAGCTGAGTCTATGCAAACCACACAGGTTATATCAACTTACATGATACAATTACGAGCCATATGAGAAGGATATTAAAACGCTCGTAAATGTAACATGAAAGGATGGGATAACATCCAGGATCCTTTCCGTTTTAATCAAAGTAATAGTTTTCCGCCCACACCCGGGTGAAAATGAAAGTCTCAAAGGTTCGAAAAACGTAGTCTCACGTCTCAAAAGACAAAAGATTTGAGACCATGAGACTACGTATTTCGAACCTTTGAGGCTTTTGTTTTTCACTAGGGCATCAAAGGGATGAGTTGATATTTAGCGTACAACGAAAGCACTTGACTATATCGCATATAAGTTTTATCATAGCAAGCGTTGACCACTGTACATGTCGCAGTAACGTCTCAGTAGAAAGATAATCTCATTGAATTGACAAAATGGAAAACATGTGCTACAACAAAAGTTATTATTCTTGCAGTGCGATTGAAAATGGTGCACTAATTCATCACGATTTACACAATGCATTGGCTGCAATGAAAACTGAGGCAGCGCATCAACAGCAACAACAACAGCAGCAGCAGCAACAAACACAGCATACCAATGGTACAACAGCATCACATTCCGGTTCGTCAGGTCGATCAACGCCAAATAATGCAGATCCGGCACCTGGTAAATTGTTTGTTGGCGGTCTAAGTTGGCAAACATCTTCGGAAAAGTTGCAAGAATATTTCGGTGTATTTGGAACAGTAACTGATGTACTGATCATGAAGGATCCGGTCACACAGGTGAGATAGCAAAAAAAAAGAGTAATTTGGCTTTAGAGGAGGCACGGCGACAAGAACGGTATTTCAATGATTTTTCATAATTTTGTTTCTTTCATCGCTCTACAGAGAAGCCGCGGATTTGGTTTCATCACATTCTCAGAACCAAGTAGTGTAGAAAATGTTCTCAAAGTGCCAATTCACATATTAGATGGCAAAAAAATTGACCCCAAACACGCAACACCAAAGAATCGACCACGCCAAACGCATCGAACCAAGAAGATATTCGTTGGTGGCGTCAGCCAGGACACATCCGCTGACGAAGTGAAAGCCTATTTCAACCAGTTCGGCAAAGTCGAAGAAACCGTCATGTTGATGGACCAACAAACGAAACGGCATCGTGGTTTCGGTTTTGTTACATTCGAGAATGAGGATGTGGTCGACCGTGTCTGCGAAATTCATTTCCATACAATTAAGAATAAGAAAGTCGAATGCAAGAAGGCTCAACCGAAAGAGGCTGTTACACCCGCAGCGCAGCTGTTACAGAAACGTTTGATGCTGGGCGGTTTGGGTGTACGCATGGTTGCACCGCCAACGATGACCGGACCCGGTTCGGTGACGGCGGCCACACAATTGCAAGTTGCTCAGGCTCAGGCACAGGCAGCTCAGGCTGCAGCCGTTATGCAAGCTCAAAATGCGGCAGCTGCAGGCTATGGAAAAGTGTTCACTACATATCCACCAACATTGCATAGTTTCAGGTATGTTTTCTTGTGCAGTGGAAATCGATGCGATGTGGTAATGTTATTAACTGTAAGAGTGTGCCGTTACTACATATTTCGTCGAGCTTCACTAGTTAAAAATATAAAAATTCCAGCTGAGTCTGTGATAGTAACTAGTCTAATCTGAGTGTTTCATTAAATGATTTTTTGTCAATTGATTTACGATAATGAGAGTGAGTCTAACGCCTTTCCGTGTACTCTCCCCGTAGATATGCACCATATCCAATTCCAGCTAGTGCTGCCGCAGCTGCTGCACATATGTCTGCAGCTCAACACGCTCAGCCACAAGGCCAACCAGCCCAACAGCAACAGGCATTAGCAGCCGCACCGACTGTTGGTACGCAAAATCCATATCATCCACAAGGTTATGGTTTGCCGAACGTCGACATGTCAAGTTTTCAGGGCGTCGATTGGAGTTCCATGTACGGCATGGGAATGTACGTTTAAATTTTTATCATTTCATTTGCATTGCACCCAGCCAACTAAAAATTGGATGGGACAATATGAATTTGACAAAAAAAAAATTATTTATTTTTTCTCCGTTTTTCTTTTTTGTTTGATTTTAGTTATTGATTTGATTGGGAAAGTGTTGCCATTATGTGTTCCGAGCGCTTGCGATTCCAAAACAATGAGCAAAGAGAATATTGTGTATTTGAAGAGGTCAGAAAAACAAAACAATTTTTTTGATAATTAAAATGGAAAATATATTTTTAACCCCTCAGAATGCAGACTGTGACTGAACATAGATTTATGGTATGAACGAGACACATTTAATATAATTATTTTTCACATCTTACTGGATTATGAGAAATTATTTTCTTTTCTTTTTTCAAGTCAATTGGTTGACTAATATTGTTCGTCACCATTGCCATCTATTTTGAGTCACACCAAACTACAACAAAAATCAATTAATATTGAGAACCTTTCTGTAGCTTTGAACATTATTTTATGTTGGTAATTTTCGTTGTAAGAAATTGCTTAGTCTCTTTTCATTTCTTAATTAATTTCTATTATAATCTTATCCAATTGTCATGTTAACCAACTAAATGATGAATTAGGATTCATCGGATCGCCTAGGACTTTATTCGAAAAAATTTATTAATTGAATTAGTTGCAGCATTTTGTTAACTTCCGTATGACAAAGAATATACAAATGTAAAACGACTAAAAAAACACTTATCAATCGGACCCAGGAAAAGATATGAAGAACGGATGGATTCTAGTGTCCGCATTGAAATGTACAGATTCGTCGAGAATCCATTGATAAATCATCAAATATCTGATCCAATCAACTGTCCGAACGTTGTGCTTAACCTAATTGAATACAATGACAAAATAGGAGTAGTCAGCAAAGTTACATTTTTCCTCTGCATTTCTAACGATTCTTAGAACTGCTAATGTTTGTTCTGCATTTCGCATGGAAAATGTTTGTTCAAATTAGATAACGACAACCCAGGACCTATTTTCAGGATTATTTTTTGAGATTTCAAGAATCTTCCAGAATAACAGAAATTTCAGTAATTCAAATTTCGCCGAAATATCTCGAAAATCTTAAACTTAAGAATTTCAAAAAATTCCAGTTTCAAGATTCTTCAAGAATTTCGGGAATTTTCAATTTAACGAAAATAGGACCTGCTACAATCATTACGAACACAATCAATTCCAATTTCAAGCTGACTATTGAACGATAAAATTTGATCGAATGATCTCAACTGTGTAACTTCGAAGTCTGAAAGATTCGTTTTCCTCGTCCCTTGTTTGAGGAAACTCTAACGTTTACTAACTTCATCCACAATAAACAACCACGGAAAGTAATTTCACTGGTTGTAAACCATCCACACTATGATTTACTGATCACATCTCCTATTACACTACAGGTCGTCGATTGCTCAATTTAGAACCGATATTTTTTACATTTCTCTCATTTTAAATTAACCTTTTGCCGACGGATATTCGTGTTTCGACTTCGACGATTTGCTTTGGCTTAAGCGGTCTTAATTGTATGTTAAAACAAATGAAGTAAAAGATTTTGCTTTTGAAAATATCGAAGGAAGTAACAAAGTCAATAAAATCATACTGATAACATGCCTGCCGTCTGTAAAAGGTTAATGAGTTCACCGAGACTAAACTGGAAATGATGTAACTCATTTATCTGCAAAATTTTGATAGTTAAACTAGTTTTCAGTTTTTCCCGGTGACCATTCCCCGTATATCTGTTACTAATTTTACATTTTCGTATTGATTTTCGTTCCTGTTGACGAAAGTTTCTTTTAACATTTTAACAGACTAGCAACATAGCAATTTACTTCCCATGAATTTAAGTATTTATCCTTCCTTACCTAACGTCTCTTTTTTACTTAATCGAATCGCAATATTATCAATGTTGGTCTAGGGTGTAGTTAGGTTGAACCTAGTGCTGTAATATGAATGACCGTTGGTACAAATAATGTTAATTTATAGTTAGAAATATTGTATTCATATGCAACGGATTATGGAATGGAACTGGAAACAATTTAAACCTTTGTGAATGCGGTGACGAAAGGATGAACAGAAGAAAGAAACGGAGCATAAAATCACTAACCCAAATGTTAACCAATTTAAGACTTGTCCTAATAGAGAGACAAACATCAATGACAATAAACTTCGTGTTTGATCTTGGTCAATTAATACTAACAATTCCATTCGTCTTCATTGATTTTGCCGTTCATACTGTGGTGTATAAATCAAAATGAAGACATCTGAAAACAGAGACGAATAAAACTCGTGTCACTGTTACCATGCCATTACCTTCATCATCTTGAATATTTCATTATCGCATGTGTCATCTAAATTAGTGGTTTCTGGTTTCATTATGTAATTCGTTCCATTGAAAGAAGATTATCAAAACCTAGAAGAACAAATTTTTTTTTGCGCCAAATCGAAACTCCAAATATTTCTCGTTTTTTCTTTCTATATTTAAGGTGATTGCTTTTGAAAAGGATAATGACTTTGTATCAAAGATTGCCACTATCGATCAGTTTATTTGATCAACAGAATAGAGAAATAAAAGTGATGTTAAAAATGTTAAGCGACTACCATGTGTCGGCATATTACGACCCCTCGAGGTAAGTTCGATTGTAAAATTATGCAAAATTCGTGGTTGTAAACTGTTGCTGATTTTGTTTATTAACCCAATCGAGAAATTAGATTATGTTAATAGTGATCATAGTGTTTAGCAAGAGACTGAACGTTTTAAATAAAATGACAAAATTTGTACTTAATTCTGTAAATAGATTGTACCACCTGATTTAGTCTAATATAAATTTAGATGATTAGCTTTCCTTTTAAAAACACCAGCATCTTTTCTGTTTAACTATACAAACAAACAAACATTTTTCACAGCTACTTAGGCGGATTAAATGGTTAAAGTTGCAAATTGTACTTCACTTTTTTCATCTAAATGTAGCCTCACATAGCCCTAGCATATTTTTCACTTAGACATTCTTTTAACGGTTTATTTAGAACAACTTTTGAATTGGGACAACGGAAATTTTAAACTAATTTTTTTTGTTCCGTACACTTGAACGGAAGATATTGTACTACCGTTCAGAGTTAGTGTTTCAATAAGGGACTATTTTAGGGAAAACATTTTTTCCTAAATTTTCGCACATTTTCCAGAATTTTTTTACATTTTTCCAAATGTTCTCAAATTTTTTTTTGGGAAAATTGAGGAAAATATAAAAAGGTTGGAAAATTCAAGAAACTATGGGAAAATGACTCTGGTTTCAATTTAGCAATAATCCGATATGCTCAATGGTCTTTCCCCTTTCAATCGGAATCAGAAGACTTCATCCTATATTTCCAACCGTCATCAAAGACTCATAGTCAGACTTGGCATCTCCAAGTCCAGCTAAACGTCTTTTCCACGCTAGTGACTGATCATCTAGTTCGTTTATCTTAGCATTTCAGGTGAAAGAGGTGAATGGTCTGACTGCAGTCCAACAGCGCCGGCCCGACCAATGAAAGTGTAAAACAGGTATGGTCTATTGTCCGCCCGGAGGACATAAAAATTTGATTTTCGTACTTAAACGCACTCATTTTCATATTATTTTGACGTAAAATGTGAGTGCGTTTAAGACGAATTCGCCGATCGACCATACCTGTTCTAGACTTTCATTCACACTCTATGTACAAGCATCACTATCTCTTTAACAGTTTTACTTTTACAGAAGTCTAGCTTAAAACGGTATGAACGATATGGTGACGAAATTATTTCGAATTAGTGACACGGGTAACTGAACGGTTCAGGAGCTAATATCCCAACAATACTCTTTCAAACGATTAGGTCATTGAATTACTTACTTGTCGTACAAAGATAAAGATCATTTCACAGGAGGTCATCCTCGAATAAAGCAATCAACTTACCGATGTTTACAGCAACGCCCAAAATCAGCATTGATAATTCGTTAGCTATGTTTTTGGAGGAATGAAGAAAATTTCTCGTTCTGTTTTTCTTTTAAAAGAAAACTTTTACAAAGGTCTTTGATCTATGTCGCAACGTTGAAATGGTTTTTTTTATGTTGAAACTCTATCTGTCTCTCTCTTCCTTCCCCTTAAAGAAACCGTTTTAATATCAAAGTGTAACAATAATTTATGTTGACTTTGTGATTGTATAGTACTTAAGCAATAACTCGCAATAAGAGCAGTATTACTATTTTTACGGAAATCTAAGAATTTTGTTTTTCCAAAATATTCAAAATTGATTCAATTTTGAAAAATAAGAAAAACGGAAATTATTATAACTAAAAATCCTCAATTTTAACCCCCGCATTGATTTTTTGGATATCTAAAAACAATTAGAAAAAAAGGACTAACCTATTATAACCAACAAAAATTTATATCATTCATGTGCTCGTTCATTTTTCACTTCCATCTAGGAAACGAGATTAGATATAAATTTAGCAAAAGAATGTATGTCGTTATGGAAGAGAGGAAATTTGAAAATGAATTACAGTTAGATTCAACAACAAGGTTACACTTTTATAGTTGTGCTTCAGGTGGACGTTTTATTCGTATTTCAATCGCTACCTATTTGATATATGAAACCCATGGACTATTTTTTATGAATTTTTTTTTGCTGTATTTTCCTCAATTTTACAGAGTTTTCATCAATTGTACAAAATTTTCATCAACTTTCCAAAGTAGAAACTTTTCAAAAATTTACCAAAAATATTTTTGAGAAAATTGAAGAAAAGTGGGATAGGAAATTGGGGGATAAATTCTAGAAACTATTAAAAAAAAAAACTTTTTTTCAAAAATAGTCTCTGATGAAAACAGAGAAACCGAAACGTAAAAGTGTAACCTTATTGTTGAATCTCACTGTAGAAAAAAAAATTACGGAAAATATCTCAACTTTTTGTGATTCGATTTTATTTTGTATGATTTTCTTGTTTTGACAAATTTTTGTATAAAATAACACAAGAAAAATCAATTCAATAAAAAAGATGTTGTGCAAAAAATAAATAATAAATTTTCAAAAACCATATATAACGACTAATATTCGTATATAAATTTGTGATGTACATTTAAATAGAGAAATGAAAATTATAGAAATGTTTTGTGTAATTGCATTGTTCAATAAAAATTAAAAAGAAATTTAGAGAACCAAACAATAATTGAGATGAAAACCAAGTTTACAAATGCATGCGAATAGAAAGGAAAAGAAAAATTATTACAACATATAACGGAGAGAGGAATTAAATTAACGGTAAACAAAAAAAAAATAAAGGAAAAGAAAACTAAATTAACAGTTCAATGTTTGTATGTTGTAAAAATAATTAAAAAAAGAAAATTAAATTGACAAAAAAATTAATTAAAATGTGTAGGCTTGTGGTGTGTCTTAAAAGTAAATTTTTCATTTCAAACCAGTAGGGTATGGACTAACTAAAAATATGGAAAAATGATGTGATATTCTGTAATCTGTGTCTAGTTTTAAATATTTTGAAAAGTTTCTCATCAAGCAGAAAACTGACAATGAAACTTTAAGAAATATTTTCAACTTAACATTTTAAAAGTACGCAAAATCTTTCGTTGCATTTTCTTTATTTCTGAAATAAATTTCCTCCTCTTTTTATTCTGTTTAATTGGGCGTGTTTGATGAATGTGAAATTGCTTTTCTTACGGAATTCGTCTGTTCTAACAACTATAAATTAGATTTTGTTTCGGTGAAACAGTAACAGATTGAAAGAAAAACAAAAAATTTTGTACAAATTAATTAAGTCAGCAAAATATTACATTTTATTTTCACTTATTTATTTAGAAGTCTCATTGATTAATTATATAGCTTTTGGTAAAAATTTGTTTTATCATTTTCTTAAATTTTCATTTTTGAATTATTATATTGCTCTATTAAGGATTGCTAAATCGAGAGGTAGAATTAATGCTCCATTTTTTTATTACTTATAATTAAGCAATGTCTGTCAGTAAAAACCATAATGTTATAATCTCAGTGTATATTTTGGGTATAATTTATGAATTAGCTGATGTATACCAATTGGTGTTTCGTTTCTATTTTGACCAAATCAAGACAGTGTGGAAAATCACGTGATTCAGCCTTTCATGCTTTGTATGAACGAATAAAATCTAGCAATGCAGTGTGATTAAATGGAATGACCTAATATACTAGACAATATCCAGTCAGGTGTGGCGAGAGATATCGTTAGGCCTATGATCGAAGTAATTTAATTCTTTTTTATGGTTAAAGCTTCACATAAATATTCCCAGGTAACACTTTGCCGCAGAATTTTTCTTTCGGAATAGTGATGCCTTCATCTCATTTCTTCAATTGAACTGTAACGCAAAATCTTTTGACAAATACATCTATCTAAACCTTTAAGGGGCACATCTTCAACATTACTACCGAGCAAAGCTTACTTCCAAGAATTTATAGAATTTCTTATAAATTTCTTGAATTTTCGAATTTTCTGAAAATTTTCTTTCGAAAAATTCGAGAAATTTAAAAGAAAAATTCAAGGAATTCGAGAAATTTCAAGAAACTAATTTCTTAGAAATAGGCCCTGTTACTTCTTTTGATCCTTTATTTTCATTAGGTTGCTACAAAATCTACTACTTCGTTAGTGAACACTTGTCATCAGATCACATTATAGTCAGATCGTAACGCTTTTTGTTGTCGTTAATAACAGATGGCACAGTAGTCACAGTACAAATTTTACGAATCAATTAAGTTTCGGCAACTAATGAAAATTTCGCAATACTGATTGACACTAGCGATAAAATTCATTGAATTACGTAATACGAGTACGTAGCGTAAAACTACCAAATACGAGTCGCTCTTGTAATACGCGTCCTCTATTGTTTTTCCAAAGCATAACCTTCTTTGATCTATCCGACGACACAGAATTTATTAAAAAAATTGCCGGGATCACAGACAAATCTATGATTTATCGGTATGGAATGACCGGTGATAAACAACAAACTTGCCAAGTTCTGACTGAAAAAATGCAATTATCAGAGCACTGCACTTTGGTACACACTGTCAAAATATTAAACGAATAGGTTTTTTTTTCCGAATTCAATAAAACTCCTCGCCCGAAAGACCTTTTACTATTTTTTGTGTTTGTTGAATATTTTTAGTATTTGAAATTTAAAAAAAAATGTAGTTGCCGGTTATGTTTAGGTGCCTTAGATACAACTTTAATTAAATAACGAAAATCAATTTATTATTCAATTAATTTATTGCATTGCTGAGCTGTAACAAATATAAATATTTTAGAGATATGAGTTTGTGTTTTTTCCTCTATATTTCCATTCTGTTTCGGTTGTAGAATAAAAATTCTTTTTTACGTAATTTTTTTGATATCTTTTTCACATTTTATTGTCATTTACTAGTAAAATTTTCGTTTCATTATAGTTCATTAATTTCACTAATTTTCGGTGTAAAATATTTTAATTTTTCAATTTCCTTTTTTAAACAAAACCCCCTAATTTATCAAATAAAAATTAATGTGTGAAACAATAGACATATCCCGCAACTGTAAATTACTTTCATCCTTCGCTATTTATTTTTTAAACTTTTTCATTACATACGTAGCTGTACAAATGTCTTCAATAATTAAACCAAAAATAAAATTAAAAAAAAACCTAAACTTAAAAAGTGAAACAAAAAAATTACAACCAATTGTGAATTAGATGAGAGGTAATCCATATCATTTACGGAAAAAAATATTTAAAAAAAAATTAATTAAACTGAACTGACAATAACATAAATAAAGAACCTAAGCAATAATATTTAAAAAAGAAAGAAGAAGAAGAAAAGATGTAAAATATTTTTTAAAAATAAAATTTAATTCCAATTTAAATAATTAAATATAATTAGTAATCTCGCGTGTTGTCTCTTTCGAATTATAAAAGTACCTATAAAATGTAGAATAGAAAAACCATTTAATAAACATCCAACACTTTTTAAATTCTCTTCGTGTAAACTATGTTCTTGTCGTGCGAAACTTAATAATAACTTCATTCGTTCCTGTCGTCAGTTTTTTTTTATTTTAATTTTATTCAGTCGGTTAATTTACTCGTGGTTAAAATTGGTTTCAATACACTGACCATAAATGTCGGTTCACTTTGTTCAGTGCTGCCAGCAAATTTAAATACTTGATAAAAAATTCATTCTATAAAGTCTAATAGAATAGACCTACTCCATTTTTTGGAGGATATTATGGTCACACTGTTACACAGCTTCACAAAAAAAAGAGTTTGAAGGTCAAAGTAGCACTGAAAAATGAGGACGTCTCTTTGGACAGTCTACAATAACTCATTAACCGGGATCGATTTGTTGCGTTAAAAATAAAATTTCTATTAAAAAAACGTGTGTGCTTAAATCGATGCTAAAACTTTGACTTAAATTCTAATAAATATAAAGAAAAAGTACAAACTTGTATCTCTATTGAAAGAAGAAGAAAGAAAGAAAAACTACAGAAACAAAACTTCAATATCTTTATTACAACCTTTTATCCTGGTCAAAAAATATATAAATTGATCTTATATGATAACGGCGGTTTTATAAACATTGCTCAATTGCTCCACTGAATTAGGGAAAGTGGAAAAGAAAGAAGTCAATGGAAAACAATAATTTTCGATGGAAGTTTTGCTGATGATGATACATATCATGTCTTTATATATACCCATTCCCATTTATCTTGATTTTAAAGAGACAAAAATTCCACTCATCGGTTACATTCGTGTAAGGTATATGTGGGGTCACAGATCTAAATTTCACGTCACCAATAAAACTCTTGAATTTTCTTCTAAAATACCAAAACTATATCACCTAAGCTATACAAATTATAAATAAAATTTAACAAAATTTAAAAAAATGGACCAAAAATCAATTTTTGAATTTATTTTTTCAATAAAAAAAAGAAGAAAAAATGGTAAAATTAACGAAACTAAATAGTAAACCGTAGAGTAATTAGCACTCATTTGTAATCCTTGTAGCAGCACTATATATAATTGTTAATTTTGATTGGTTGATGAGTGAAGAAGATGGAAAGAAAAATGTAAATTAATTGACACTCTTTGCACAAAACTGCGAAAGAGTTCGTTACACGTTCACTACCAATCAAATTTTCTATTATATCATCAAGATGAAAAGTAAAGCTTTTTCCCAATATTATGTAATGCGTATAAAGAGAGAATTTTTCTCGATTTTTTTTTTGTTTCTTTAATTTAAACTAATTATTTTTTTGATCGTTTTTCTATCCAAAATTAGTTTAGTAGCAGCTATAAATAAAGTGTTCTCTAAGCTTCAAAGTATTTATTGCATCGTATAAAATATAGTTATCTACTAAAAAGCAAATAGTTCTCATTGAAACGTAATAATTGTACTAAACAAGCAATTCATTTTTCGGTTTTTTCATTTCAAAATGTTAAAACAAAGAACAATATTAAAAGTAAAAGAAAGAAGATATCATTCAAAGAAGCAATAACAAAACTTTTCTATCACAAATTATACCTTTATATAATATCCCTCAACCCCCTAAATTAATGTAAATATTTTAAAAATGAAAATCCTTTCATTCATCTAGCGATTTTCTTTTTCTTTTTCTTTGCATCATTCATTTTCTTCGATTCATATAACCCATTATAACCGGAAAAGAAATTTAATCTCATCATCCATTTCATAATTTCTTCTCTGTTGTTGAAACAAAATATTACATAAATTTGCAAGAAAACAATAATCGTAAACAGTAATTTAAAGAAAATGGAAACAATTAACCTAATTTTAAAACGAAGCATTACATAGGCGAGTATTTAAAAAAAAACTTAAAATATATAAATTTTGAATATATAACCTCAAATTGGACTGAATTGTATTTTTTGTTTTTTAGAAACAAACAATACTGATTGATTATATTGATTACTATTAATTTTAGCGTGTATTACATTAACACACTTTTAGATTTTATAGTTCTACCGTTTGTTTTTTAACCGATCAAATTAGTTTATAAATAATTCCCATTTTGTAAACTAAAAAAAATAAAATTTGCGAAAGAAACTTAAATTATTTTCTATCCCAACGATATGATGTTTTTGTTTTTAGTTTTTAGTTTAGTGATTTCTATTTTAGTGATGAGCTGAGAGATTAGTTAAGTTGATCGAGAAAAAAAATGGTAAAAAATTAAAAAAAAAAGTAAAAAAATACAAAAAAGTAAAACTTAGACATTATAGACGTATGATTATTAATTATATATCGTTGTACTTAACAATTAATGAAATAAATAAGAAGATATATATTTACTTAATACGTATTATACACACACACATGGTATTTTGTAAATTACATTTTACTAAAAACTTGTTAGTTTTCGATGCTGATTATCAAAAAAAAATGAAATTAATTAATAAAACAAAAGTATTTCTAGTTGTTTCTCTTTTCATTTCTATTTTTTTAATTTTATTTTTAACCTTTTTTCCGTTGTACAAGATATTAATATTACATTTTTAGCTCCTAGAATTTTAATTTAACAAATACAAAACCAACAAAAAAAAAAGATTGAAAATAAAAAGGAACTACATCAAAGTGAGAGAAATTCAATTTGTTTTCATATCATAATAGTCATTTGAATATTGGAATGGTTTATAAATATGGATTTGTTCTTGTTATACTTAATTTATTTTGAATTACTGTCGGTCCGGTATCTTACATAATCTCACAAAATTACGGTTTTTCATAAAATAAAATGTCAATTACGAAATCAGACAAATAGGTTGAACAGAATATGTTTCCGTGCTACGAACGGCAATTGTATTAAGACTTAATTTGCTGATTGGTACAAAATACTTTACACGGCACAACATGGTCTATTATTTGGAATATTTATTTTACAATAAAAATTCTCAAAAATTCCTAAAACAAACTCTTACGGTGGAAGAATTATCAGAAGTTATATTTTCAACAATTACAATCCACTCGACGTTATTCATTCCACATGCGATTTACACGTTATAATACATCTACATACGTAAATGTCAACGCTGGTAATGTGGAATGAATAGCGTCGATTGGATTGAAATTGTTACCTCTTATAGTTCCGGGACTGTAAATTTAAGAATTTAATAATTTTAAGAATAATTCTGAAACATTCTCAAACATTAACACAAATCCATAAATTTGAGTGTCTTTCAGAATTTTAGGATCCAAAACTCCTTAAAAATTTTATTATCTCTAAAATTTCGTGAAAAAGTTCCAAATAATAAGCCCTGACGCAAAGAAATTTCTTATATTGCAACTTGTTTATACTTACTTACAGTCGGCGATTTTCAAATAAGTGACGTATTTCGTTTCAGCTGTTTCTCAACTGATCCACTCATACAAATGGCATTACGTCTTTAAGCGATTTTACTATTATCACGCGCATGCGTGTATACATTGTTCACTCGTATAAACAGGCATTAGCACATTTGTTTTCATGAGTGGATCAGTTGAATCAGCTGATCCAACATCAGCTGAATCAAAATGCGTCACTAATTTCAAAGTCGCCCAACTTACATAACTAGGGATAAAAAATTGAAAAGTCGAGGCTACGTGTGATCCAAGGCGAAGCCGAGGTCAATAATCACCATTAATAGTATTTTACTTGCTGAGGGTGTCATCAGACGTGCTTGAAATATGAAAAGTACGGTTTGCGACGCATGTAGCATGTAAACATAATTTTTAATCTTTATCAGGAGTTATATACACAACTTTAAACTCGAAGTAAAAAGCAACCCTAGGGTTGTAAAATATGTATGAAAATCCATTGCACCACTTGTCGAATGACTATTACAATAATACTTCTACCATTTTTGCTATATGTCTATGAGATTATGTAGGGTAGAGGACCGTTTTCAGTAAAAGTATTCTGGACTCGAAAAACTATCTAACCCCATAGATCTACACTGTTAACAATTTTCTTAGTTTCATGTTAATTCTCGGTATGTATTGGGATAGCGATTTCTGTTGATAGAATTATTAAAATCTGTTGATGTTTGCTCGATCACAGAAGCACTAAATGCATTAGTTCCCATTATGTTGAGAAATGAAATCCTATAAGAAAAATTCACCAACTGAAGATGCTTAAATGAGTCGTAGTGATCCAACAAAGCATATAATTTTAGTGTGTCCTATTTCGTGTTAATAAGAACGTCATAAACCGAGGATAATTAAAAAATAAATAAATAAAAATTAGAGCAAAATAAATTGACTGTAAGTACAAGTTTTATTCTCATTTTTTTTTCTATAAAAAACAATTCTAACCCCAAGATTATTCACTTTAGTTTATTTTTGAATACGTAGCTTTTTTCTGGTAAACATTAGAGCTGGTCAATGTGTTCGTATTATTAAATCGTTGCTGTATTTTGTTTTTTGTTTATAATAAAACTCTTTGATTCACATGTATCTTTTTGAAATAATTTGATTAAAAACGAGTAATTTTTTTTGTATATTCTAGACTGATTTGATTAGCTTTTGTATAGATTATGTGTGTAAAAAACAATACTCTCATTCACAAAATTGTGATAGAAATTAACCCGATCTTCATGTATTGAACCGAAATTATCATTCAAAATACAAACTCCATAAAAGAGATTAGTTTCAAACAGTGGTCGAAACTTTCAAATTTTTAGGATACTCAGCCTTTCGTTGCATCATTTTACATCATACAACTTTTTGTCTTGGAAGACTAGTGGGATATCTTTTCATAACCTAAATATCATCTCATTTCTTAATAGCATTCTAGAATAGTAATGAAACATCTACGTCAACAATCGAATATAAAAATTGTGATGGCACTCTCTTGCTTTCATTACTTCTGCACTGAAGTAAAAATGCTTAGTCCTTAGGCCTGTTCATTTTTGACAAATAGTCTCAAATTCATCTGGCATGGTGTCTATCTGGTCCGGAAGGCTAAAATATTGGACCCGTATTTTTTTTTAGAATTTTAAAAAATAGTTTAGATCTGGGGAGCGAAGCATTTGTTCAAATGTACGAAAGCGTTGGTTAGAAGAGAGGAGAATGATGGTGTATATCTTTTTTACTCTTCTAACCAACGCATTCGTACATATGAACAAATGCTTCGCTCCCCAGATCTAAACTATTTTTTAAAATTCTAAAAAAAAATACGGGTCCAATATTTTAGCCTTCCGGACCAGATAGACACCATGCCAGATGAATTTGAAACTATTTGTCAAAAATGAACAGGCCTATTAGTCCTACATGAATGTTAATCATTTTTTTAACTTGTATGAAATGATGCTTCGGTTATTAAAGAAAAATTATTTCATGTGCGTCGCACGCTTTTTAAATGTTACTTTCCTAACTTACATGCTAAAGGGCTTTTTTATCGAATTCGATGCCGACTCGTGCTGGAAACATTTCATTTGCTGAAACGCAAATACGCAATTCTAGCAAAAAACGCAAATTTGAAAACTCTTTAAATCGACCCTTAGCTACTTCTTTCCTCAGTAATTTTCCTGAAATATACAGGAAGTCTCAATATCTGCCGTAATTTGCACAAGTGGCTTAGTGAATATTTTAAATAAAAGAATTTTTTTAGTTAAATTGTTCACTATGTCCCTCATGCAAATTACGGCAACATTGACTTGCGGTAATTAATTTCAGAATTATTCGAAAACGTCTTCTAACACCTAAGTCCATTTTTTGTTACAATTTGCAAAAATTCCTGCTAAAATTTCGACAATTTTTAGTAACTTCAGTATATAAATTATCGTAATACAGGCACTGTGTACTAAAGCCCTAATAGGGTGGACGTTTCATATCTGATTGAAATTGTTGTTAATTTCTAATAAAAAATAAATTGACAAAACAATTCTACTACTTCGATTTTTAATTTTTGTTCATCTTTTTCCTTTTTAAATGAAAACTTATTTGCAATGGAGATACTAATAAAATGAGAAATCACAGTTGAAATCAGCATTAAACGTTATTATTATACTAATGATTGTACACACCGTATTTATTTAATAAACTTTTTAACCACCTTTGTTTGTTTTCTAGAATTTAATATCATTATTGAGTGTTGAAAATTAGATTTAAAAAATATTAATGAATTAACAATAACAAAACAAAAAATCACAAAAAAAATTAAATAAAGAAAAAATATTAATTATATGTTAGCATAGACGGTTGAAAGTTATATTTAGCTATACATAATGAAATGGTTAATTATATTTGCAGAAAAAAAAATAATTCAATAAAAAAATACCTTAAACATTATTTACAAAAACAACAAGTATAACCAATACAAAACAAAAACAAAAAAAAAATATTTAAAAAAATACAAAAAAATGTTCTTGTAATAAGATTAAGGTAAAAAGTAAAAATTAGAGATTTTTAGTTTGTCATCACATTTTCATTTTCTTTGTTTGTTTAGTTTCATTAGTTTAATTAGTTATTTTTTCGTTTTTTTTTTTGTAGTTAGACTTAGGTGATTTTTTTCATTTCTTTTATTATTTTCTTAAAAACTGTTTTTTTTTTGGTTTACTAACACGAGCATATTAAAAAAAAGAAACATTTTTGCTCATTGCATTTTTCACAAATATAATTTTTAATAAAAAAAAATGTAGACGACTAGGTATTTTTGATTTTAAGCATAACTAAATAAAAATATAATAAACATAAAAACAAACCAAGGAATTTTTTTAGTTTTAAACCATTGAATACTGTTTTTTTCGTTTCGTTTTAAAGTCTTCAATTTTCTGTTGTTATAGATGCATGATGGTGTTTGCTTTAGTAGGTATAAATCTGGATACGTAATGTCTTATTAGGATTCTGCTAGTAGAATCTGAATTAGATTTCATCAATAGACTGTCTGGGGGACTCATTGTTGATTTTAGCTGAACTTCTATCTAGACCCAAACTCCTCATCAACGAGAACATCGGGTGGAGGGATTGATTTCTTTGTTACCGTCGTAGACACTTAATTGCTTATTATGACTAGTCCAGTCCTTCCTATCAATCTGTTGATTACTTTGTTTATTTTGTGTCAAATACTACAACTACTAGTTTGACTTTTTCTATCACAGGTCGTGAGATGTTCTCACCGAGAAAGCTTCATTTATTTGTATCTCGTTCATTTAAGTCAAAGTGAATCAGTAACGGTTTTCAATTCATTAATATTCCACACGATGCATCTTCGTCTTTGTCTTTGGTACCTGGCTGTACGTTACATTTTTTGTCAGTAACTAAAATGGCGAACCGACCATCGATTGAATTTGAAACTATTGTCCGAATTTACTTACATGTAATATCATCTTTTCCTATTATTTCCATGACAATCGTCGCTTTACTTTTTTGATAACTTCTCAAATAGAAATTATGACTTGGAAATTTTGAAGTGAATCACCGGAAACTCTTCGAACATTACACAAGTGGGCGTAGTATAAATATTGTGTAATGGTCTACTGCCAACAAGTCAGAAGTCAACTAATAAATTGGGAATTTATTATCAATATCAAAATACATAAATGTAAAATGCAAGCGTTAGAAGCTAAATCAATTACATTTCATTTTTTCTATAATTCACTAATTGGACACATCCCCTTTCTGTATTTAGATATTCATATTTGTTATATGAACATTAAACTTTAAATATTCCGTTGGATTGAGTCAATATTGTTTGTTGGTTTCGGTCAAAACGATATGCAACCTCCACTTATTGAGACATTTTTCTTGTGCAAAGTGACAATGTATTTCAAGATAATAACATGTTGGTTCCTTAGTCTTGTCGTTACATTTATAGCTTTTAGTTTGCAGCGTATGGTGTGTACATTAGACGCCTCTCATAATAAATTGTTGTTGAGCTGTTTGTTTTATAGTGCTATAGAGATATGCCATAAGATTCGGTCACGACGAATCCTCAACTGATTTAACTCATTTAAAAATTCATTTGATTAGAAATCGGACGAGAGCTTTATTTTAGAGTAACATTAGTAGATACATTAGGCCGTAGTGACATAGACGTAGAAGTAGGTATTTTAAGTGTGTCAACACGTCAAAACCAAAATGAATTTGTAACCGCACTCAATTTCTCTTTTAGTTTTAAAAAGCTGACACAAAACGTTTAGACCATAGCCCTAGAGTCCTTTTAGGATGAATAATATCAAATTACAGTTTATATGTACATCGTATTTCTTAATGAGCTGAACATCTTGGATGTTTAATGGAGACTCAACACTTCAGGTTCGTGGATTTCTTTTGAGAAAGAGAACACGGAGAAAAAACAATTTTTTGGTCTCTGTTGAGCATACATGGAACCTTTTTTTAAATAAAATAAATTAAAACAAGAAAATAACTAGTTTTTGTGGAATAAATCGATTGACAATCAAGTGATGAAGCTGTCAGTGCAGTAAAAAAAACTTTCATAAATCATAAGATGACGCTGTGGGCCCTGTTTAATGAAAACTCAACAACCCATCATAATTCTCCCATACCACCAAAGTACTCGAGCCTAACCAAGACTTCGTTAGAAACAGTTCAACGAAAATGCCAAAAATGAGAGATAGTTTCGTCATACGTTTAATAAAGTGAAATTAAAAAAACAAAAAAACAAATGGCGAGTGCTATAAGGATGGTTCATCGTCTGTGTCATCGATATCGATACAGCGAGCATATAATATTGTTACGCACGTAGAGCAGTCAATCTGCCAGCCTATTGAATCTGTTACTTCTGTTGATTGAACCGTTTAATTGTGTTTGATTCAGAATTTATTACTCGGTTAGCTTATACGATACCACTATTTGTAGTCCACTCTTTGCCATCTTTGTGTCGTCGATAGAATAAAGACAAATAAAAACAGAATTAGTGATGAAGTCTGGTTTCGATGTCAAGATGAGAGAGGTAAGTGCGATTGGAGTACTTCAAAAGTGCCACTTCTTCAGATATTTCATGTAGTAGACAAATCTTTACATCCCTGAACGTTTCATAAAGTTACTAGTATCTGATATAACTAGGGATAAAAAGATGAAAAGTAGAGCTTTCGTGTGAAATTTGTTGATCTGATTCGAAGTCGAGGTCAATAAACAAACTCACGTTAGCGAAAGGGAATCGAAAGAAATGCTTGTAACATGAAAAGTACGGGTTTCGAAGCATGTAGCATGTAATAGTATGTTACGTCTCTGTTTGCAAATATTTGTTTAGGTAAGTGGGAGGTTTGCGGAACGAGCCGAAGGCGAGTGTAGTAATCACAACCAGAGTAAAAATAAAAGTCTCAAAGGTTCGAAAAGAGACGTCTCATGTCTCACAATACAAAGGATTCGAGACCGTGAGACGTCTCTTTTCGCATAAAAGCATGTAAGATACTAACATGCTACATGCATCGAAAACACAACTTTTCATGTTTCGATCACTACTTTCGACGCCCTCAGTTTGCGGACCCGAGCGAAGCGACTGAATACTTATAAATACTTACGAAACTAACAATGCCCATTCCAATGTCAAAAAATCCTTGAATTATTCATCAAATCTTTTGGCAAGATGCGATTTTTACCTGAAATACCAAACTACTATCGAACGATTTGAGGACGTATTGACAAATATACCTATTGAACATGCCAGAAATGCACGTTGAATTCATTCATTTTAGTAAAGACACATACCAGAAGCTTTTGTAAAACATTTGAAACGTTTTAGCTTTGAGTCATATTCAAATACCAACGAACCAACGAACCGAATTGAATGTTTTTTTTTGTAGAAAAAACACCTCAAATGTATTTTCATCGAAAACTAATCGACTCAGTTTTGTATCACAATTTAAAATATCGGGATTGATTAATAAGCCTGCAGTAATATGCACTAAAAATTGGTTTTAGGCCTCTATTTCAACATTCTATCCTTGTATAACATAATAGTAATTTATGACATCGAGTGCGAATTACTTTATTAGGCTCTAGATTTGTAATTATGACACTAGGCCGCAGGCCGTGTGTTATAATACACATCATGAGCGTAATAATTCTTTGTATTGTATTATCGAAGCAGATCTTTCACTCATTTGTCGTTTGAGTTTTATTGCTATTTCTTACTAACCGTCACATTAATAAGCATAATCATTCATTGTATTACACTACGTTTAAAGCAAAATGGCTTAGATATAATCTCAAATTTTATTTCGTATACGGAAACATAATTACAATTTTTTAACACCCATGCCCACACGTAGTGATAAAGAGTTTCGCAGATACTTAAGTTCATTGTAGCAGCTTGAAACCAAAGTCAGCGTGGGACATGTTCTTCCTGGTTTTACTATAAGTAGTAACGTATAAATAAGGAAATCGTTTTCGTTGCATAATGAACTTAATGTTAATGTCATGAAAATAGTTTCATTTACGAAAGGAATGTTTCTGTTTCGATAGATGTGATGTCTGTAAGTCGACCTGAATGCAAGGACTGCGTTCACAATAGTAAAAATCTTGCGTATTAAGCCAAAACTGTCTGGATTCTTTAGCTGTTTCTAATCACTGTTTTCAGTACTGAAACATGCTGCGATAAAATGGGTATTAGACAATGAGCGCAAACGATGTATCAATTATAAGTTGGAAGAGTCAGATCTTCATGAAGAAGTTCTGGAAATTTACTTTTAATATCCAATTTATAAGTTGACCTAAAATTGATACGTCATTTGCGCAAACTGCCTATTATTATCAAACCATCACAATGAAGACGAAAGAAATAATTTGAATCTTACAGAAACGTAGAAGCGTCTCATCATCAAATTGTTAAATCTTTTACTTCTTTCGTTCAAAGTACGAGTGTTCAACTCAAAATCTTTTACTTCGTTAGTTTCAACATATGTTTTCCTATATAAGAGAATTCTACGCAGATCTCATCATTTATGTTTGTCACCGTTGTCCAGAACAGATGGATAGAGACAATATCAAGGCTATTATGTCCTCCAGCAAAAGGGTTTATTTTACTCTGCCATGATTGTAGGTTACAAATAATAACGTTAATGAATGGCATAGAGGTAAATCCTTATTAAAATTTAAATTGAGTAAATGATTTTAATCGAAATGCGATGGGGGAGCATTGATGGTGTGGCGAATGCATAGCCGAATCGCTAGTGTAATATGAATATGACCAAGGATAGCGAAAAGGGAGGATTCTTACAAGGGTAAACGTCTTGTCAAAATCCTCACGTTCAATGTTCTCATGGGGTCGCCCACAGGTCAGTCGAAAATCAAGTTGTCCATTACAGATGGATAGCCATTTTGAAAAGTGGAAAATAAAAAATTCGTGCGAGTTTTCGAAGTAGAAACCAAGTCAATCGATTCGTAGACTTGCATTCACATCCCGTCCAATTCATCAATATTCATTGAATCGTTTCATTATTAAAAATACAAATAGAAAAAAGAGTTATGACCACTACACACATTTGGTATTAGCAAATTAATTTGTTTTTATTTCTTCATTCTAATTCATCGTATTAATACAAATCACGTATCAAATTCCAAGTGTAAAATTATTAATTTCCATTTATTCTACGATAGTAAATAGATAACATGCGCGCTATCACCATGTCCCAATCAGGCAGTGAAACAAAACAAATAGTCGAATTTAGAATATAAAATTCATTCACACGAAATACCATTAAGATGGTAAGTGTTCGGTTACATCTAATTCCGAATCAAGGTAAGACAATTAAACACACAAAAATACCGTTGTATCGTTGGGCCATAATATTATTTATAGTCTGAAATTGTTCGCCCCATATTCATTGGGATAATATCGCATTTTATTGGTACACACATTGTTAGGACGCTTTTTTTAATGTGGAAATATTTTGGTGTTATGGGAAAGATTTTCGGTTTAGATGACCACACATAATATTCTAGTATATGATTAAGGAATATTAAACGGCGGAATTATTGTGTTTATTGTAGGAAATATGGAGAGGTGCTCGGAAATTGTGAAATAAAATCAACCATTTGGGAGGATAATGCTTTTTGCAGCAGCAAAGTATAACTAAACGTACAGGGCGATACATTGTCGTTAAGAAAATTGTAAAAAGACTTTCAATGGAAAGTGCTTCCTTTATCGTCCAACAAAATATTGAATGAATGTGTGGTGCCCTCAGTGTACGTTTTATCTTCCACAAAGTAGATTATTATGATTGCTGCCCAGCAATATTGTTGGCAATAAAATGTTTTATGCAACTGATTATTGAAAACCGGATACGTGGGTGAAATAAACGGAATCAAGTTTAAACCACTTGCTTTACTCATTCCATTAAGACAGTTCGATTTTCTTATATAATGCAGTTCGTATGGGTTGAACCGGAGAGATGTTAAAACATAAAATCGAACTGAAAAGAGAAACAGATAACGAAACTACGTGATCTAATGTGGAAACAAGTTTAAATGCTTTTCAATTGATTCTCGGGAAGACACCATTTCAATACGTTCAGTTAAATCGACGTCATTGCAAATTTTAAATTTACCGACAGTGGGTTTGAAATTAAATTTAAAAAAAGTGGCTCAACATTGTATGGGGGTACCATCATTTTACTCTGACTTGATTTGGGATGTTTTTTTTTCAACATATCAATTAAAATGTTCTGACCTAGATGTGCACGCACTAGCAAGAGCATTCTTCTAAGTAAATATACTGCTTCTAACTAACTCTAAGACCGGTGCTACTTAGGGTTGAATTTGATGAATCGATAGAAAAAGAATTGAAAATTTGTAGTCGGGTTTGTAGGCTCCAATTAAAAAATGGTATCTCCGATATCTCAGGAACTACTGATTTTGAAAAACTCCGTGAAAGGTAGTACCAAGTTATGAATTTTGAGCATAAAAAAAAATCTGCACTTTTCGTCGTATTCACTAGCGGCTTTTCAGTTTTTCCACAATAACTTCTGAGCCGTATGGCCGATTGACTTCATGTCGAGCTCAAAGTTCATTACTTTTTGCTACCTTTCAGGGAAAAATAAAATTTTATCAAACACGGCTCAAATGTCTTAAGAAAACAATTTTGAGGTCGATTTACTATTTTCAAATAATTGATGAGGTAAAATTTTAGAATATTGGTTTGTTTCAGTCTGTCCTCTACAAAAAATGGCTATGAGACATCTTCAGGCTGTATCAAGTTAGTTTTACTAACTATTATCTCGTAAACCTATAAATAATAAAGCCCAAAATTTGATGGGTTGAGATACATTGTGAAAAATCAACTCCATTTCTCTCTGGGACGTAGGATATGGTCGAGTGTGGTGTCAATAGATAGAGCTTGAAGTAAGCTACAAAACTCTGGGTTAGAGCTTCCTGCTAATAACTTTCCCAGTCGCCCAGAGCTCTTCAAAAATGTCTGTTTTCTCGAGGTTTTTCACTTTTTGCGGCGGCTGGGTGGGCGTCGACGTTTGTTGGTCAATAATATTCATTGACCTTCATAAACGTGCACAATTTGACATTATTCAGATCTCGCATGTTGGAGTAATTGATAAAAAACGATTTTCGCGACCACTTCGGAGAAAAATTTTCTGATGGCCATGACAGCCCAAGAAAAATTTTCCGGGAAAAAAGTTGTTCCACGATATTCTCAGAATTGATCGACGATTCAGTTGAACCATAGCTCGATTGCATCGCTGTCGGCTTGAATCCCGATTCCATAAAAGCGGTTCGAAGTTTTGGCGAATTGACTCTTATATACTGAAATGTTTGTCAAAACAAATGAAGTAAAGGATTTACTTGACGCACATTGAGCAATAATTTTAACAAATGTAGTAATAGATTTAAGCATTATAATAGCGATTAAGTGTATCGTAAAGGATTGAATTATCCTTCTATCCCTATACAACACTCAATGAAAATACCATTCTAATACAAGACACTTTGCACAAACAACATTTATGGACGCCTCGTGAAGCTTATAAAACCCAATTGATTAGAATTTATTGCTTATTTGCTTAAACATAAAATCGGAATTTTAATTTCAGTCATTGATTTTATTAATATCTATGCTATGCCAACCTCTATGCGATAATTTATTGTGATTGATTTTTTCTCCGAAAAGTAGAGGGAAAAAAAATGAGAATCTGATTCGTTCATCTTAATTACCATAATTATTAGGTTAGAACATAAATAAATTAGGATCATTAACCGTTTAAAATGTATCATTTTAAGAATGCCAGCACCGATATTTATCGATATTATTCGTAGGTGGGTAAAAAAAATGTACTCAAAACGATTTGTTGCTCAAAAATAAATCAAATAAAAATTAAAGAAATAAGGAAAAAGAACTATGTTGAAGCAACGTTGGTTTTTGTTATTATTTTCTTATGAAAAACTATTGAAATGAATCCAATTAATTATAAATAATATTATGGATTTAATGCTTTCCGTATACATAATTTATTGGTAGCTCCACTGACGTTCTGCATTTTTAATTGAATATTTTTTAAGCTTCAAGCGGATTATCGTATTACGTTCCATTGTTATGAAACGGAAAACGAAATAATTTTACTGTGCTCAACTGGAGGATTGCGAACCAACAATCTAACCAATTATTTTCATCAATAATTCAACCTGATAATCAGGAATCGGAACAGGTCAAATTCATAACTAACTCAATCATATCCAGTGTCAGTGGCTTTCCATGTTGGTGCGATAATCACATAGTAAATTGTACCTGATGTACATAATAGATCAAAATGTTGCGACACAAGACGTATCCTATATATGGTAGGATAATGAATTGTCATGTGGGTTGGATTGATATGTGAAAATCGTCACTGAACGGATATTAATATGAGAGCTACTTCAAATGGTAATGAATTTTTCTGCAACTGTGCTGCGAAAACTGAACTTTTACGTGAGTTGGGTGGCGGTCGAAGGGTCTTTTTTCTCTGTTTTTCTAACGAAAACGTTGTATGAAATACGTTGCGAAAGTGTGGTAGTTTTTTGTCACACGATGTGGTCAGATGTGTCACATCTAGTGATAAAAACTAGTTGCATAAAGTACTATTATGGTCGGAAAACATACAGTTTTAATCAAAAAAACAAAATCGGTCTATCATGTCTGTCAGAAAAGATTTTTTTTTTTAATTTTTACATGAAAATGTTACAATTAATTGCTTGTTTATTGCAAATAAAGAGGTAATTTGCCGCAATCGATTTCAGAATTTATTTTCAATTGACCAGTAAGCTCATTTCATTCAAACATTTGAAATGATGATTGAAAATCCTCCAGTTAATGAAGGGCCGTAACCCTAACAATTTTCTGTATTAATTAAAATTGGAAAAAAATATTTTTTCCAGAATTCGGATTTAACGTTTTTCAGTTTCATTTTCATCGCTACAGCGCTTCGAGCTTGTATAGTCGATATAATCCTTATACAAAGGCCAATAATGGGCGAGTCGACTATAGTTTTCGAGTAGATAGTCCAGTCGACTATATGATTTGGTTTGCTCACATCTACACTAGTTAATGTGACGTTGCGTGTTACGTTGAGCCAGTGAGCTAATATTTTTTTAATTCCGATTCCCGTGTCACACACGTAGAGACAAGATTTAAGAATAATACCTGCAGCAGATAGCTTTGTCAACTAGTGATCTACTACAGTTGGTACCACAGATCAACTTGAAAATGACTATTTTCTCGCCTGCGTTTTGAGAATCCATATTTTTTCCACTATGAAGCGTTCTATTCTTAGAGGCGTCATTTTAGGTGAGCAAATGATCACGTAGAATTAGTCTTGCATGGGCAGCGTTCGGAAAACTCAGGCTAACTTTCAAAAGCAAAATGATCAATAGTCTGAAACGTAAAGTGTTCGATACGTGTGTCCTTCCTGTGTTCACATACGGAGCGGAAACGTTAACGTTAACAAAAGCTTCCGAAAATAAACTGAGAGTGGCACAAAGAGCCATGGAACGGAGTATGTTTGGAATTACGCTTAGAGATAGAATGACAAATCAATGGATTCGACAACAAAGAAAAGTCGTTGATGTCATGGAAAGAATAGCATCTTTAAAGTGGGCTGGGCGGGACATATTGCAAGTATGACGGACGAACGTTGGACCAAAAAGATCATGAACTGAATACCTAAAACACCTAAAACAAGACTTAGAGGTAGACTACCAGAGAGATGGAATGACAGTATAAAGCGAATTTCAGGCACAAATTGGCAACAAGTGGCAACGGATCGTTCGGAATGGAAGAGAATTAGGGAGGCCTACGTCCAGCAGTGGATAGAAACAAGCTGAAAAAGAAGAAGAAGAAGAAATGATCATTTTCTCACCTAAAATGGCTGAACACCAAAACACACTATTTATTTTATTTTTTTCAAAGTGGATAAAACGGATTTTCGCAAAACGCAAGAATGAAAAACGTTGTGTTCACATCGGAGACAAAACAGCAAATTCCACCTTGAACTCTTGGTGTGGAATTTCCTATTTTCTTCTTGGTTAACAAATAACTATTATTTCAAGTTGCTTTATGAATATATCGAAAAAGACTAGCTCAATCTGATCTTAAAATCGTATGAGCGACCACGAAATGAAATGACACCTGTTCCTCTTCCTGAAGAGAGACAATGACTATATTTCGAAATTCATATGCTGTATCCTTCTGCTGTCTTTGGTTCGAATTTTTATGATATTATGTGACGCTTAAATCAAACCCCCACATCGTCATGACAGCCCGAAAAAGCATTGCATTGCAAAAATTTCCACTGACAACATCATTGAGATAAATTACCTATTACAATATCGTGTAAAGCGGTATAACTCAATTTTATGTCAGTCAATAAGGTAATTTCGAAACTTCCCATATGCTTCCATAATTCAATTTTATGTTCGCAAAACCTCCCAGTTCCTACAGAATGTACGAAAAGCTATGGCTTTATTTTAAAACACAATAAATCAGTGAAATATTTATCGTGTACAATTTTCTAGTGTATGCTGCATAATTTGGTAAGCCAGCAGCGGGACTGGCAACAATAAACGTTCATTGAAATTTAGTAGTGATAGTCTCCGAAAGAAAATAAAAATTAAAAATTCTTACTTGCGATGTATGTTCGATATTTAGTGACATTGCATATAAATTTCCTTTCGTATCTAGCTTGTAAACTTATTTCGTTCTGACGTTACATCATTTCGTATAACATGCAACTTTCTCATGGTGTACGAAATAAATGATGAAGAAAAAACCAACTATACCTCAAGTATACACCACAAAAATTCTTCACTCACCACGAACAAGTAACGCAACACAACACGTTACGTTATAATGCAATTGTCATGTTGCTCCTCTCCATATTCTCACGTAACCATTTTTACTCTCCACCCCATTCATTCATAATTCATTCTATCAGAACATTTCATACTCATTTACAATGTTACGTTGAGTTGAATGGTTTAGCACCGTTGTTCTTCAGTCAACGATGGTACATCGAAGCGAGCGAAGCGTATGATTCTGTTTGTTGAAAACGAAATATATTTTCGATAGAAAAGTTCTTTGATTCTCGTTTATATCGTAAAGTTGTCGTAATAAGCGGAGTTTTCTTTTCGAATTTTTGTTTAATAATTTTTTTTTTGTTGGCAGAGAATTGATTTTTTCTTCGTCGGTTGGAAATTATCTACACGTGTGTGATACTCTTGTGGTATTTTTGAATTGACAAAAAATTATAATAAATGTTTTGTGGTGAAGTTTGACAAATTTTTATGTAAGGATATCTTGATGTAGACAAACAACCGATTCCACTTTGAATTTTTACTCTCCTTAAAATAAAGTTCTTGACAAGAAAAAAATATTCCCCAAAATTCACTGGGCTGAGATTTAATTTATTTTTCTTACTGATTTCGGTTTTATTTTTTTCGATTTGGTTTTTCTCGAGATTTTTTTTCTTTTCTTTTGTCCGTGACTTCAGCACCATGTGTATAGTTAAGTACGTACCTTTTATTCGGTAATTTATTCCGAAAAGAACGGTTGTGTTTTGTGCGTTCGCTATTAGGCATCGAAAGGAAATAATTGAAAAGCATTGAGGCTTATTCAAATTGGTGGGTGATTCGATTGAAGTAATAGAAAGTATTTCGGTGTTGTTCGTCATAAGGATGTAATTTATTGCAAGTCTATGCTGTATATGGACAATGTAACGGATTTATTGACAGTGGGGTATTGTCACTGTGAATGGACGATATTTTTTGTCAATTTGTGAACAGAAGGATTTTTTTTGTTGTTGTTAGGGGAGACTCAAAACCAAGGAAGGTTAATAAGTAAAGAAAAAAAAAACTTTCTCAATAGAATCCATAAAATTGCTACAACGGAAGTGAGTTGAACATTACCAGCAAGAAAAAATAAATAAATGTGCGAGTGACTAACAAAAGAAAAAGAATTGTCCTGGTGGTATATTGGAGGCAATAAAATGTAAATGCAAAACAAATACAATTTTTGGCATCCAATTTACGTATTAAAAACGAAAGAAATAAACAAAATAAATCTCGGGATCGTGTAGCATGCTTAATGAAAAAATAAACACGAAAAATATTAAAATTTTATTTATTTAAGAAATTTTGAATTTTCTATATATACACACGGAAGTGGCTGTTATACGGTTCCCCTTTAACCCACCCTTCGCATAATTGGGATATGGATAAATCTATACGGATCGCACTACATTAGAAAAAGAAAGGAAAACATTCAAAGTAAGTTTGCTTTTTAAATGTTTAAACGTTTTACAACATTTTTACACAAGGAATTATTTATGTAATTTATGATAATGTCGATGGAGGCTAGTTAAGGTGCATGGATAATTGAAAATTTACCGTTTTTGATGTATATTACATAACGCTCCATGAATTTTTCAACTCAAACTAATTGTGAATGTGGTCGTTTTTGAAAACCCAACAACACCCTTAAATGTTTAGATAGCACGGTAGGACCTTGAACAGAATAAGTCTGCTTGGTAAATTAAATGGTAAAGGGTTTGTATATCCTGCCACCACCACTTTTACTTTAAGTCTAAATAAATAATAGCAACCACATCTCCGTGAAACGTGCCCGACCTTTTGATTCAGCGACAGTCAAGCGCGTACAATAATTCTATATCATTCACTGACATTAACTTTTGTCGCTCAGTTAATCGCTGTTAAAGTTAACTTTACGGTAATATTCTTCACGGCCGATTTTGATCGTAAAGAATAAACTCGTCAGTGACAAGTTGTCAATTAGTTTTGGATTTTAGTATTATCAAGAGTAATTAGTTTTCGATAGACAAATATTTTGTAAATATTGAAAATTAATTCAATAAATTTTGTTTGTTTGTACTCAGCACGTTCACTGGGGGTGACGAAAAAAATAGAACATCTGTACGGGCTCTAAGACTGTGCCTCATATTTCTCCGAAAGTTTACATTTTTTCACGTTTTCGAATTTCGACTCGCATATCTTCGAATCGTCTTTCCATTTTTTTTTAGATCTTGTAGAATGAAGAGTGCATGTAAAGCATGATGCACGGAAAATTCGTGGATATCGTTAAAGGCTGTGTAACTTATAATGTGGCTGCAGTTCTTATAATATAGCTGCAAGACTTATAAAAATATAGCTACTGAACGCATATCCTATTAATGTTGGTTATTTACCTGCAATGTGAGTTACACAACTATATTATAGATTACAGAGCTACATTATGCATCGACAACACATGTTATAGCTAGGATTTGCATATTGTGGCTGTGTACTCTATATCATAGCTGTGTAACGCATATTTGACGTATGAAAAATATAGCTGTGTGCTGCATATCAGAAAATGTATGGGACCATGCATTCAAGTTGTGATTCGTACTGACGCTTGGTCGGACTCAATGTTAACAGATAAAGAAAAATCGTAAAATAGCTTGGCTGATTTTAATAAAGCTTGATTGTCAGGTTATAGAAATACCTCTTCAATAGTCAAAATCCGTGGAAACACAGACGAATGAAAGTATATATCCGTATATATCAGAAATCTCATGCATTAGAAACGAATTAAGCCAAGTAACTGCTCCCAAATGTCAAACTAGGAATTTCACAGAAAACAATTGAATAGGCGATTCTTCACGCAGGCAGTCTCAATTCACTTTCTTTCAGAACCTGAAACAATGCTCCAATGACAACTTACTAAAGTAAAAATGCTAAATATGAATACTACAGACTTGAATTAGGCTGTGTGCCTTATAATATAGATGCAGAATTTATATTGCGGTAACAACGCTTCGAAATAATGACGTATTAAAGCACAAGCAAAATTAGCACAACAGCATCATAGGTGACGGTCGGATTCTCAGGTTAAGCATCAATGGGCGCGGTTAGTACTTGGATGGGTGACCGCAAAATTCATGAAAGTTTAGGAAAAAATTTTATTTCTCGAGATAGATTTGAAACGCGTCTCACAGCTATAATATAAGTTACACAGCTATTTTAACTACAGTCTTCGCAATATGCATTACACAGCTATATGCCAAAAAATGGGGGTGCTAAGTCCACTTATAGATCTCACACGCATATTGGGATTTTCCGTGATATTTTAACAATTGGAAAGTGTGTCAATGAATAAAGAGATATGTGCATCGAGTAAGATATCGTAAATTCCCAAAATTTTGGAAATTCATTGAGTCATTTATTCTTGTTACAAAGGACGGGTGGTATTTGTAAATTTTGTTGACTATGATTATAAGTAGATTTACGTTAACCTTTCTGCAGGATTTTCACAAGTTTTTAATCATTTTTTCTTAAGAAACCTTCTGCAAATTTGTAGCCTACATTTAGGCGAAAAAATATTCGGTTTTTGATGATTTCTCCGAAGCAAAATCTTTTTTGAAAAATTAAACGAAAAATTGGTTGCGGGTGATAACTTATCCCACTTGAAGAAACCTTTGCAGATTACATAAATTTATATAATCTGCATCCAGGTGGATTAACTCTACACATACGGCTGGTATCATCTATTTTTAGAACAAAAGAAGAAGAATAGATTTCCAAGAATTCTGTAAATTCGTTACCACTGGGTTAAGTTATTACTTACAAACCAATTTTTCCTTTAAAAGTAACACATTTTTGCGTGCTTTAATGGTTTTATTTTTTCAAAAAAAGATTTTTGTTCAGACAAATCATCAAAAAACTAACATTTTTCCGCCTAAATGTAGGCTACAAATTTACAAAGGGTCCATTGCTCTTAAATTTTGAAATTTTCTTGGAATTCCATAATTTTTTTTCAATTTTATTTTCTAATGCTTGACACAGAATTTTCTACCTAATACTGATATACTGATATACTTTAGATATACTTTTAATGACTGGAATTAGATGTTTTAAGTATTAGTCGAAGATTCCATTTATCTGTTTGATTTTGAATCCTATCTATGAGCAAATTCCCGCTGCTTCCATAGCAGATGTTAAATTCCTAAATTGCCGATTGATAGAAACAAAGTAACAATTTCACTCTATATGCTGAGTCCAAAGGGAGATACTGGTGAAACGATCTGATGTGATGTCATTTAACCCGTAGGAAAATTATTCCCAGAGTTCTAGTCATAGTTGTGTGTTCGACGGGTCTGTGGACATAAGATGATTAATTCCATGAACATATGTCGATCAGAGCCAATTAATTATTAAAAATGTTTGCGCGCATTTTCGCGAACTTTTACATGAATTCGCAATTTTCACGATTCGGAAAAATGTTAAAATTTTAAGAAAATTCGCGAAGATATTTTCATCAATAATATTGATCCCTGATCTTCATTGTCTATCTGCGAAATGTAAACCTTGACCTACCCAACTGTAAAAGTTCTTCGAAAACAATATTTCTATTTATCTTCATGGATAAATAAGTACCGGCCCTTTTCGAAACCATTGTTCATTTCAGACACAAAGTATTATTAACTCAATGTACCTATCCTAACTTCGCTGGAAAGTTATCTCTCTGCATCGAATCAACATTATATTACCAAATCTATGTATTTAATCTGAGCGGATGAACGAAATTAAATGTTTTGTTATCGTTGCACCCTCAATCAAAAATCGCATTTATATTTTCAACGAAAAAGCAGACAACAGTAGAGTAGAGTACTATGTAATGTACTGTTGAGTATACCTGAAAACTAAATGATTGTAATTTAATGAACTCAGTGAACCGAACTGGAACATATAAATTGATTTCAACCATTATTTCATTCCCATGTAATATAAAGTTTAATCAACACCATCTGCAACAAATCAAATCAAGTCCAATACAAACAAATAAAATGGCATTTTGCAATTTGATCATCACTCATTCGATATATATATATACATTTGCATCTGAATATATACATCGGTCGTATGGCAAACCAATATAGTGTATGACCATATGCAATTTCATTATATTGCATTCTAATTCGTTGTGTGTATACACACAGAATGAATGTATATTTACATAACATGCCACCATACTGTAACACATTATATCATCTGACTTGTTGTTGTTTTGGCTACGGTCGATTTCTAAAGGAGCAATGTTTGACGTTCGATTGTTAAAGTTTTGGTTGCCAGCAAACACTGGCATTTTCGATCATAATGCTGTTAAAATAATGAAACTTTGTTGCTTTCACATTCGTATAAAACATGAAACATGAATCGGAATATCATCTGTAAATGGTGACACGATTCTTTCAATTGCATTCCCTTTGTTTGGAATGTACATTTAGGTGGACATTGCTTTGGACCGGGAAATTAAAATGTTTTCTTTTGCTCACTTTCAATTTGGAATCGTTTTGCTTGAACAAATTGCGAATACAATTTGAAAAAAAACTTTATTGTGACCATTTGACCGAATACACGAACGTTCAATGTTTAATGTTTGGCTGTTGTTCCATATGTGATGCACAGTTTGTCGTACCGTTTTTATTTCGTATCTCGTGGATGGGGGGACGATGACATTGTAAAGGTTTTTGAAGTTTTCTTTTTGGTGTGCTACCGAATTGAGTCCTTAAACTTAAGCGTCCGCACTAAGTGGAACGAGAAAAAAGCTTCTCTCAAGTTTACTTAAAACTTGTTGAGGTAATCTTCTTAGACTTTTTCGTTTAAAAAAAAAAATATCTGGAGATGAAGTCAAACATAAACGCATTAAGGTACTAGACATCCATCATCACACATAGCCATGTGCCAACTTTATCAATTGTTTTTTTATGTTCAAATATATTGGTGGTGCAGATTTAATCAGGTCTCCCACACCTCCAAAAAACTCGAAAAAAAAACAAAAAATTTCAAAAATTCTCCTAAAATTTCATACATTTCCCAAAACTCCTATAGATCAGGATCAAGATCAACAAGATGAGTGGATGAGAAAAATAAATTAAAAATTTCCGCCAGCGAAGAGCGAATTCGGCAGTCTGTAGAATGAGGGTGTCATTTCATCCTGGATTAACATACTGTCAGTCCACATGATTTTTTTAAAAGTTATTTTCATGAAAAACTATTTCGAATAGCTTATCAGCCAAACGGCAACATACTGGAAAAAACGAGACAATACTTTGCACGTATTTCATCACAATTTCATGGTAAAATTGTACTTCAAAAACACGTGACATTTCGTTGGTGCTACTTCCACCCGGGTGCGAATTGGTATTTTACATAACAAGGGATAAGAAGATGAAAATTCGGCGGGTCATGTGAATTTTTATGATCTGAGGCGAAGCCGAGTTCAACAAACATACATATTTCATATTTATCCCGAGTTATGTAAAGGATTTTACATATTGGGGCTGTCGAAAGAAGTGCTTGAAACGTGAACAGTACGCTTATCGACACATATGTAGTACTTATCGTTATTTTTCCGAAATCTCGGGTGCGAATGGATAAGAGGATTTTTTAAGCGTGGGAGGCCTCAAATTTCAGTAACCCGACAATTTAGAAACCTTTCCGTACTGTTGTGCACACACGAAAATACTGTAACTTTCGTATCAAATCGGTTCTTACTGTTTCACTGGTTTCTCTCATTTCCTATGTTATTTCAGATTACAAATGGATAATAGTTAACAGCAAGAAGAGCTTGGATACGAAATTGGCAGTATTTACGTATGCAAAACAGTAATACTTTTCCCAGGCCCGAACTGGCCCTATGGGCATTCGGGCAATTCCCGAATGACCTTTTTGATTTTGTATGAATAAATGGCAATGAAGGGCATTTTGCAAATTTTCTTCATACAACGCCCGAAGAGCTTTTTCGACCCTGCCTTTTCCTCACAACACTTGCTAGGCTTCAGCGTGATTGAGTAGCATAACTTCGATTCCATTCATTTGCACGTAAACATGTTGTTGTTTTGCTTCGTCGATATTCATCATACAGTTTGACGTTAGCCGATTTGTTCAACCAAAAAATACAAACACTCCAAAAATGTTTTTGCAC
Source organism: Bradysia coprophila (assembly GCF_014529535.1). Classification (NCBI taxonomy): domain Eukaryota; kingdom Metazoa; phylum Arthropoda; class Insecta; order Diptera; family Sciaridae; genus Bradysia; species Bradysia coprophila. Next base: position 7,909,100 of record NW_023503501.1, on the reverse strand, counting down.
GCCAAGTGAAAATGCTAACAATAGAAATTAAAAAAAAAGAATTGTTCAAAACGAAATGCAATTAAGTTGTCCAAAAAATAAATTGATGGCTCACAAAGACGTTTTTGTGGAGTTTTAAATAACATTCGGGTATAATTCTCTTTGCCATTCCCAACCAACAATAAAGCGAGATTTGTGCTACCACCAGTGAGTTCACTAATGGAATGACACAATAGCATCAACAATAATTAAAATTTTAATCACAAACTGGGTCTGTTGGTTCTTATTTCGTATTACTATGCGTAGCCATGTCTTTAACAAATGTTAACTCTTTCGAAAACGTACACAGAGAGCAATCAAAAACCAAAAAATTTTTACTTCTTACGTGACTTCTAAACTATTAAATTTTTGACTATGAACCGAGAACAAACTTTTCTTAAATAAGCTTCGCAAACACGAGTACCTACACAACACAATTAACAAGTTTACTGTAAGGTTACTTACTAGCAAATCTACTTTATTACCAAACTTAGTATCTCTCTGAATCATTTGCAACCACAAATTCATTACTGTAATGAACCGACTATTGTGTACTATAAATCAATTCTACACGTTTCCCATTAAAGTGTGTGCTCTTCAAGTCTTGACGGTAAAAACTACACACTTCACAATACTCATCGTTCTATAACTTATACTTATATACACCCCCACGATGGCTTAATCCAGCTGTTGCCTATTTCCATTGACAAAGTTTGCTATTGTGTACCCACTGTGTTGTTTATAATGAGACAGTTTCTTTATCGGCGAAAGTGACGTGCACCATAATTTATCGTTATGTGTCATTGTGTCAATTGAATAATCTTGAGATGAAAATGAACAGTCTATCCAAGGGTGTATATACGCTTGGATATGTATACGAATTTATCGTCTAACGGAACAGTGCAAGTACACCTATAGGTGTAAACAGAGCGAACAAATATGGAACGGGCGGTACATAGATAAATGTACCTGTGATGGTTGGTATGTAAGTTATGTAAGCTAAAAGCAAATAGCTCCGTATAACGTCATCAAAATCCTTTTATGTTATGGATACCACATATTTCACGGGAATATGGGACAAATTTGTTCATTATAATTGCTAGAGTGAGCAGTAAAAGCATTGCTGCAACGTTGAGGTAAACTTGCATCTAATTCACCATACAATTTTTTCGCAGTTTTATTGCATTTTTCACATTCGTTTTTGTTAATTGATAAATTTACTAAAATAGACGAAAGTGAAGGCAAATATTCCGAGCCGCTCAATTTTGTACGAATGCTTGATAAAATGGAATATCCTACATAATCATTTCCTACGTTTAATGTGCACCAGGTATGGTTGAAAAAGCGGAACAGAAAAATTGGAAAAATCAATGCAGAGATCGAATCGCTGTGCTCATTCGTTCATCATATTTCAAATTTCTTTCAGGATTTTTTCGACACTGTATAACAGGGCCTATTTTACGGAAACATGTTTCTCAAGTTTTTGAAAGTTTCCAAAATGTTTCTGAAAAGTTTCTTAAAGTTTCTGAAGTTTCTAAAAGTTTCTAGGAAAGTTTCCTTAAAAAACTTTAAGAAACTTTAAGAAACAGTTTGACGATCAAACGAAGTGAAAATTGATTTTCACAACATTTATGATTCACTAGAAGAGTGCATGCACAAAGGTATAACCTACGCTGTAAAGGTTTGCCATTTCTTCGTCACAGTCGCTGTATTGTTTTAAACGAACGTTGAGAGGCATAACTTAGTTTAGGATTACGAAAAAGTGGATGGGACACTGGGTCCCAGCATCTTGGCTTCTAATCTGCCTGTTGTGCAACCCATAGAAATTTAGTATTTATTAGTACTGATGATGTACAACGGTACTTAATCTTATCTCAGATCGACACAGTGACGAAAACCTTCTGCTAAGAGATTTATAGAATTTCTAAAATCTAACAAAATTACCTGAATTTTTTTTTCATTAGACCTGACGGACGTTAGGTTAAACCGAAAAAAAAAACTTTGCCTTCATCAAAAAGAATACAGTAAAAGCGTGTCCGCAAAAATATCGTTTGTCCTTCAGTAACTTTACAAATCTCACGATAAAACATAACTGACATAATTGGGATGGACAAGAAGAAATATTTACTTTTATCAACCGAAAATAAAACTCGCTTCCTTTATATCACATTCATTCATTAAATGTTCGCAGGGCCCGAAGCCGAATTTATTCGTAACCATAATACAAAAAAACCGGTGAATATGTTGTTTTTCACCGAAATAAAATGCTCACGTTATGCTTTGCACATCTATAACCCAATAACATCAACACCAACGAAGAGAAGAGCAAAAAAAATAATATGATTAATCACATAATGGCAATTGTGTGTTCTATGGATTGGGATTCGCCCTGTGGGATGTTGTGTGTAGCAAAAAAAAAAGGAGAAAAATCACACACGGAAATCGATTGTTTCCAATCTTTTGATAACTCCTCATTCAATATAACATACATTTGGACATTATGATAGAGTTCTGTTCTATATATGTAATACTTGGCGCGTCCTATACAGTATATTCGGCGCGTCATATATATTTTTTTAACTCAATTACGTTCAATCCCAACAAAATAATCAAACTTTTATGTGTAATATGTTTCCTATTTCGTCCGTTTCTCTTTTATCACAATGTTATACAGGCTGAGAAAAAAAAAAAAAACTCACCCGAAATGTATGTTACTACACATCTTCTACATGGATAGATACGACTTACACTTCCCTCTTTTTTTATTATCTTCTTTCTTTATTAATACGATAATGTTTAGAGATGTTTATACGGTGCTATAACTGATCATATACATACAGAAAGGATACGAAAACTGTTTTCTTCTCCTATCCTCACGTTTCCACTCAACAACTTTGGCTTGTCGTACAACTGGATTCTGTCGGTAATTTGCTAAAGACATAGCCTCGATGAGAACTTATTAAATGGTTGGCCGTGCAATAGGTAAAAGAAAATAAATAGATCTCGGCAGAATATCATATTATACGATGGTATTGCTGCAATATAGCTAAATGAACCTCATAAAATTGATACTTTATTGGCCCGTAATTTAAACAGTCGCATGTCTTTTATATTGTCATAATGTAACCAAAGATATGGCAAACGGTTCCGTATTGGCTTATGCATAACAAATGTTGTTTAGGAAATTTCCCCAAATAAATTCGATGGTTTTATTAGCGCCCGTGATACCGTCGGACTGTTTTTAGAACAATATCTTCGTTAACATAATTGGGAAATTCAATATTAATGTGACAAAATTTTATTTTATTTACTTCAACATCCGGTTAATTAGTTCCATTTTGTGATGCAGATTCGGATGTTTTAAAATGTTGTTTCATCCATACAGGATATCGTAAATAATTTATCTTCGATTTGTGTGTTCTACTCTGATTTTTCCTTTGGTTTTGCCCTTAGGGAGATGAAATTTTTATTTCAATTTATATCTTTGGAATTTCCAGCATTCGTCTGTTTTAGCACAAATTTGCCGTAAGGTGTGAAATGGGATATGAATGGTTGAATTTTTGGTTTAGGGTAGATGTTGTGCACAGTGGTAGAGTTTGTAAATTAGTAGTGGTGAATGCATAGTACAATAGGTACGGAAAAAAGAAATGAAAAGAGCTAGGAGTTTTAATCTAATTTAAGGTAATCATTCCACATGCCATATCGACGTCGGTACGCCTTTATTGGTTCATATAACACTCGTATAAAAGTCGAAAATTTTTAGAGACAGTTTGTGATATTTAAATTAATTTCAAAACGACTATAGTCATCTGCTATTGACAACGACGCAGAAAAAGAACGATGACTGTTTTGGGTTGTGTTTCCTTTTATACCAAACCAAATTGGTTTAACGAATGAAGTAACAGATTTTGAATCATATTCTATGCCGTTTGTGAACGATTAAATCGAGATATCCCTCAACATGAGTCGAAAAGTGATATGCAACATAATTTCTGATTTAAAAATAGTTGTGGTTTGTAATTGTTCCCACATAAATTTCTTTTAACAAATGACAGTCTAGATTCGGCTTTTTAGTATTTCGTTGCAAATCTCCTACATCTATCTAGGAACAAGTCAGAAAATAGAAATCTAGATTATCATTTGTTAAACGAATGTTACAATTACAAACCACAGTCTCAAATCAGAAAATATGTTGAATCTCACTTGTCCACTGATGAATGGAAAATTTAAGAAATCTTCCTTTAACAGAGAATTTCAATTTCTGCGAACGATTAGACAAATGAAACTTTGTATAGGTGGACCAGCTGAAGCAAATTCATGTCTAAATTTCACTGACATCGACTGTATCCACACTTTTAGTTAATGCCTGTCTTATATTTCACATTAATTTAGAACAATTCGCCGCTGTTCCTGCTCTTCAGTAATTACACATAATTAACAATACCTTTCGATAGTAATTAACACAATGAATTGACGGCTCCCACAATGTTCATCACAACATTTCTGCTGCCTGAAGCAACCGTGTAGAACTTTTTTTTTTCTGTATTACTTCCATAGACAGTATTAAAGCTACAGGTGTGCAAAGTAGAATGAACGACAAAAAAGTTTTCGTGCCTGTTTCTCATTCTCCCTGCTTGTCGAAATAAATTTCAAAGAATGCCGTAATTTCCATTCAAAAATAATTGAAGAAAATTTCTTGGTTGAATATTTAAAATAAGTTTCACCCATCCACAATGCGGGTAACATGTAATTCCCATACTTATTGTAGCGTACTTACGAGTACGTTTAGTGGAAATAAAACGGAAAACAGAAGTTCAACGTCAACGATTTTCAATAGGAAGAAGTTGTAATGCATCCATGAGCATGTTGCTTCACGGCATTTTGATTCGGGTAAACCACATTACCACTTAAATTCACATATTTCTTCAACAAAAGTGATAGCTTCCATCCAATATCATATATGTTCACGTGTTTACATTTTGCCACACATACGCCACGTTCCATATCCTAAATGCTTTCATTCTTTACAAATGGAAATGTGAAACCATTGTTAAGGTGCAACTTGTATACGAAAGAAGAATCAGAAGCAAAAATAATATTTTTTTTTACTTCAAAGAATAGAAAAATAACAGCAACAAAACAACGGCAAAAGGGTCAAGAGTGTACTTACAAAATGTACGAATGACTTTAGATGGTGGTATTTTTGCTTTTTGAATCGATGGTATATATTCATCCAGTATCCTATGTAGCATGTAGCAAATTTAGACATAATACATTGTGTAAAAATACCTTTGTTTTCCTTCTATTCCTTACACTTATATCTCACATCCCATCGGATTGTAGCTCACAAACTTCGTGTCACATATGGTGTATACAGAACAGACGATGATAAAATGTATAGTGCGGTTCGGTTTTACTTTGTTTTTTTGTTCGGTTAAATGTTATGGTTTGTAGCACGCTATATCGTGTATACGCCATATAACACCCCATTTAACATTTAAGTGTTACAATGTTCAACCATCATAAGATTTCGACTCCAGGAAAGACATAAAAGCCGAGACACTAAGAGTCAAAGTGTACTGGTTGTGTTTTATATATAGAAAATATATTTGACAAATGGATATCAAGTGATTCGCTTTGGATCAATAACAAATGCTTACCAAATAGAAAAAGACAGCCGAAACTTGATTTATTACACGCTGGAGAGTTGAAATATCAAATCTTCGTACATTAGCTGTCGTAAAATCGTAAGACTTTTGGTTGTGCTCTTTTTTTTCCGTCATTCCGGAAAAATGTGCACAAATAGCTGCAAAGTAAATAGCTTCCCATTGAATGGAACGCTAGCAGCTACTAAATACGAATATGTTTTCACCATTTACACTTTCGCATACGTCTTTTCCGTTCATCGTCGATATAGGCAACTGGATATATAAATGGGGATAAATGGTAATCCATGTGTTATTAAGGAAATTCTTCGATCCAACATCATTACTGAGTATCTGGATTATTTCATCTAATTTCATCATGAATTTTCATTACTGTCTGTTTGTGCTGTTGGGCATCTGAACTTGTTTAGATTTATCGGATACAGACGACACAGATGGAGTGTATTAGAACACTGCTGCTAAAATTTAATTTAAGCGAAGAGCGTATGTGTGGTGTGAGTAGTGTTTTTTGGCTCATTAGGTTGGATGTTAGGAAAATATCCTTAAGGTTATATACTCGGATGTGTGTCACCCTCATTGCTTTTCAAAATACAACAATTCAACAGAAACCCCGAAATAGAATTGTTAGGACCGAGACAAATCTCTATCTTTTGAAATATAATCTAAAAATGATGAGTCGTTCAATAAATCAGTTGACTAGCAGCAATATCACTGGCTCTAGCATTAACGTAGGAAGTAATTGGAGGTCTATCAGAACAGGCTTTGCATTTTCAGGGTCTGGAAAAACATTTTTCAATATTTCCAATATTATCGTCAATTATTACCTGGTTAATACACACAACACAAGCAAGTGTATACGCATTTATCTATCAAAATTTGGAGGCTATTTGACATCTGGCAAGTGTCAATGCTAGCAGTAAATTTACTTGACTGTCTGTTAGAGATTGAATAAAAGCTATACCTCAACTCAAATACTATTTAATCTGTCCGAGACGGATACTATAAACGAGAGAAGTATCTATACATTGTTACATTTGCCGGTTCTGAAATCATCACACCGTCAACGGGCCTTACGCCTTTTACTGAATGAGTTACATTACCAACGAACAATTACATGTAACACAAAGAGACGTCATCGGTACCAAGACGCGACTAATAACCGATTGTGGACAACAACCTGATGAAACGAATTATATTTGCGTTGCGGTTGAGTTTCGAACCCACAACTGGCAATTCAATAATTCAATGTAAGTCTCGACTTACACACTGGGTTGTCTAAAATTTGGAAAATATAATCTTTGTTTTTGTCAAATGTCAGAATTTATGGCATTTCCAAGTTAGCATCTTAACCTAGGTTCTGAAAGAACAGGTACCTCTGACTCTATCTCAAATTTTGTGCTTGCAAAATTTTCTGGTGGCTCCTCCATTGATTTAGAATAGAACGTTATGTGTATGGAAAAAATCCATTGAAACGTTTAAATTTTACTGCCATCGTGAGTGTCGGAACCTTTTCTACCTCGGTTTTAACAAGAACTTTGCTAGAAGGGACTACATGAATCCAACGGTTATATTTGTCGTCTCTGTCAATAACAAATGACTAAGTACTCTCTTAACCACACTAATGAAGCAGTGACAACCTTATTTTCGTATAGCATAAAACCAATTAATTTCGTAGTTGGATGTACTGCTGAATTATGTCATTCAATAGAAAAATTCTTAACAGGACCGAATGAAATGAATAAAGTCACCTGATCTGTTTCAATCTGTTCAAAGTAAAAGAGTAAGTTATACCCGATCAGACCCTTTCAGATGAATAGACAATTTTCTGATTCAACCAAATTATACATCAGAATATCATAATTTACTTGCAATTCATATAAAGACACGAATAAAGATCATTCTTAGAAGCTTAGAGACTATTGCGATGTGTCGTAGCATTCATAATAAATTAAATAGCATCAGCTATGAGTCATGTCTGTAAATGAAAATCTATTCACCCCAAAGATTTCCTTTTTAAGAACGTCAACGACGTATATACATTCATTCATATACGATATACCTCTACATATTGTAAAGTGACATCGATGTATATTCAACGGTTCTGCTAGGATTTAAGCTGCCCATCTGTCTATGCGTCTATCATTGCGATAAATCAGAAACTCGGTTAAAATTTAAATTTTATAAAAAGAAGGGAGAATATTCATTTTGGTTTTATGCGACGCAAAATATAACGAAGAGTCAACTACATCAAAAAGTTTTATCTCTTGCCATCTACTTTTACCCGAATTCTTAGCCATACATGACGTTGTAATCAGATTATTCCTTCTGGTTAGTTATATATATACGTTCTATTCAGTTACACTTTTAGCACTGTTGCGATCCAGCAAACTCTTCAATTTTTTATATATGGATGAAAGGGGGGTGTACACACAAGTGACGGTGATGTGAAAAGTGTATGAAGTAGCTTTTATAAGATTTATGAGATCTCCCAGCTTAAGAGAAACATCAAATTATGCGGATTGTATACGTTAATACGAAACATTAGATAGCAAGCCTAAAGTGCGGCTTATGTTTATTTTCGATTGATGTCCATTTAAGACGTCTGCTGTTTTTGTTCCGGGTATGGTGGGTGTATACAAGAAAAGAGATTTAGTTTCTTTACAAAAAAAATCCAAATTTTAATCAAAGTTTAAAAAGGCTAAAAAAAACTTTTTACACTTCACTTTACTGCTTCCATCCCGGGAACCCTACGAAGTTTATATTAACAGCAATTTAAGCAGAAGTAGAGCGTAACAGTGATTATGCAAATTAATTTTTTTTCTTGAATTAATATCGTGGATTAAGGTCTTTTTGCTGTAAAATTAATTCCACTCCCAGGTCGAATGCAGGCAATTATGAATATTTTTAACCATCAGACGAATAAACCCACAGCCAATGGTCACTTTTATGTCCATGCATAGTAGACACTCATGGAATCCCATCATTTTGCTGTAGTTACGACAATTAACATTACACAACCGAGTGTTTCAACGAACCGACTTTTCTTCGGCTCGTTTTTTCTCTCAACCAAACTAAGTATCGACCTTGAAGCTAAGTAACTATAAACCTAAATCCAAACATTAAATTACTCCCTTACAATAAGTTTGAGCCCACTTTATCCACCGACACAAACTAGCAATTAATTACAAGGTGTTATCCCTTTTGAATCTCCAGTAATTACTCTGAATATTATACGCTATACATTGTGCGTGTGATTATTCTGTTACGAGTATTGCGTACAAATACGTTTCGTTTTTAAATCACTCGAATAGGATTATGTTACACGTTATAACGGCATTATTAGGAATTGAAACAATTCGAAACAAACTGCAAATGATAGAAATAGGAATTATATTTAACTCGTGTTCGTAATCAGTATACTTGTACAGTACACAAGGTATAGTGCTAAGCAATCTATAGCTAATAGCTACCGACTGAAACATGATATTTATGATATATGTTGACTTGAGTGGAAGTATTATAACAACCAAGTAAAAAAAAAGTTTAAATTGAACAAACGAAATTGGCATCAATTAAAATTAATTTAAGAGCACCAGTTCGTTCAATTTTGTATATTTTGCTATATTGCTCGTTTAAATTAATTGAATTTTCCTTCCTATAATCTAACAATTTTATTATTAGATCAACGATGGTCATCAGTTTTGAAACAAAACAAAAAACCAAATGAAGAAAATTTCGATATCATTATGTTCGGCTAATCATCTGCCTTCAACAATTTGTATAATGAATTTTGATTGGATTCCTACTGAGTAATTAAAGTTGGGGATGGATTTTTATTTCGAGTGTATAGTAATGTATAGTCAGTCGTTCAGAGCCTATTTTTAAAGTCTCAGCAAATTTTGGCAAATTTTGGAAAATCTTACAAACTTCAGAAATTCTTAGGGATAAAATAGTTTATTCAATGAATGTATACAATGTTTATAGATAAAACACCTCCTTCAAATCTTTCGATGGTGGAACTGTGCCCAAAATTGATGCCACGTTTCCTTTTTGAATGCTGATGCGTTGAATTAAATAGGATGTCGCACTGGTAGCATCGGTGATTTTACTTCCGATTTTTAGCCCCGTACGAAGTACTGGGGGCTTATAAGATTAATATGCCGTTTGTAACACGTCGAATTGGAAGCAGACAGTAAGGGCAAAGCATTTGGTTATGTTCATAGATGACGAATCCGCAATAAAAAAATGTCCTTTTTTCAAAATTCTTTTTTCCCCGATTGGTATTGACAAAAGTAAGGTCAAGTTCGAAAATGGGCATGGTAGGGTCGGCCCTTCCAGAGCTAGGGCCCTATAGGTGTTTTTCAGTCTTTCGACGATATCTACCGAAATACGCACGCAATAGCTGCTTGTGATATATCAAATGAAAGTTATTGACGAGTAGAACAAAGTTGCTGAACATTGTTTTTGGGTAAGATGCAACGCGGGCTTGTTGGGAGGGCTCAAAGGTCGTTACTCGGCCCTAAGTGTTTTCTGCACATAAATCGAGTAAATCTCATCCGATTTTGCTAGATTTAGTTTTTTATGGAAGATAATTGAATACCGAAAAGAACGTGTCGAAAAAAGTTTCAAATTTGGGCCCTTGGACTAAGGCCGCTACTCGGCCCTAAGTGTTTTTTGCACATAAATCGAGTAAATCTCATCCGATTTTGCTAGATTTTGTTTTATTTGAGAGATAATTGAATGCCGAATAGAATGATGGCAAAAAAAGTTTCAAATTTGGGCCCTTGGACTAAGGCCGCTACTCGGCCCTAAGTGTTTTTTGCACATAAATCGAGTAAATCTCATCCGATTTTGCTAGATTTAGTTTTTTATGGAAGGTAATTGAATACCGAAAAGAACGTGGCGAAAAAAGTTTCAAATTTGGGCCCTTGGACTAAGGCCGCTACTCGGCCCTAAGTGTTTTTTGCACATAAATCGAGTAAATCTCATCCGATTTTGCTAGTTTTTGTTTCATTTGAGAGATAATTGAATACCCAATAGAAAGTTGGCAAAAAATTTTGGGTTTCTAAAATAATGTCGTAAATTGTTGGTTTTATTTGAGAGGTACTTCGAACGGGCTTTCGTAATTGCGCTATGCGCAATTTTAAAAATGAACACTTTCAGTAAATTTGATCATGCCCAACTTGACTTGCATTTTGGTAACAGACGCATTAGAGGGTTTTAGACGTATTAGGGTTCCGGGCGTATTACGGCTACGGACGTATTATGGTTACGGACGAAATAGGATTACGGGTCGTACGGGGCTAAGTCGCAGCAAACGCTCCGACTGTTCTGATGCCTTGTTTTGATTAAATCCAGGCCCAATTTTCCTATTACCCCTGAGCCCTGACGTCGCCGTAGCAACCGGGATGAAAATGTACTGGTTAGCCAATTGTGAATAATGGCTGATTTTAATCCTTTTCCCTACTTTTGCGACGTAAACGGCGTGCTTAGACGAAGAATTTAGATATGACGGTGCGAAAGTGTCCTTACAGGTAAAATCCCACAACAATGACCTTGCTCTCGCCCAAGGAACTAAGCTCATTCCGTCTGGTTTTTTTCCATCCGGTCTCGAACAGCCAGGTGGTTCGAGAATAGCTGGAGCTAGACCACTCTTCAATGCTCGTTGGAGAATATTGTTTGCATTTGCATGACGTGGATTGGTACCATTCGCTTTAGAGCATGATAGACCATGATGTCCGTATTGATTAACTTTTTCTCCACATATACAAACATGAGGACGAACGATTGGAACACCGAGGCGTAGTGATAGTGCAACCCGGAATTCGTCATTGGATAGATGTGTTCCAAGTTGTGGTGACGGTAATGCTTGCAGCCGAGCACCGGATTCGTGTACAGAATTTGCTTTAAATCTTGCCATATCACTTTTCTCTTTCAAAGAACTGCTGATGGAATCGACTTTACTCGTGATTTCATTTGACTCCCAAATTCTTTGGATATTCCTAACTTCCGGTAACTCCCCAAACCTTTCGTACCAAATTCTTTCTGCTTCCAACATCACTGGATCGATCTGTCGGTAAGGTTCGGATAACAGCTTCTCCACCAAATCGGAAACTTCATGAATTGATGACAAAAAGGAAGGCAGAGCTTATTTTGGAAAATCTTAGCTTTTGGAAAAAAAAAATTAACAACTTCGAGCAAATTTTGAAAGAAAAATCTTAGCAAAGGTCGAAAGATTTTAGCAATATTTGGAAAGTTTTACCAAATTTTTGGAAAATCTAAGCAATTTTTAGAATTTTTTACGGACGTACACACTTCAGGTTTCTGTTCTTTCCTTTTTTTTCTCAAATTTTTTAGTTTTCTATGACGACGTTCAATTGGTTTTTCTTTGACAATTGTTGTAAAAAAAATTGAACACTTACAGAACAAAACAGTTCATGAACAGGTGACGTCAATGAAATTTAATCGTGATTTTGATTCAGATGTTTTTCACCTGCTCCACTCATACAACCAAAGCTTTGATACGTCTTTATGTGTGTTTCAATCGTATAATTGTGTATGAGGAGACCTGCTGCATAATAGCTGAAGCAAATTCTTCATTAGATTTCACTGACATCCCTTTTAAGTACAACAAGGAACAAAGAAATTTCAATATATTATTTACATAACCATTTTCCGCTTGCAAAGAGAATAACATCAAAGTTCACCACTCTGTAGTATGACACACCACTCGGTAGAATTTGTCGCAGTTTCCAATGTACTACTTTTGTTAAGTACTTCTGCTTCTGTTTGTTTCTTATGTGTTATCGATTCCTCGAGTCCTGCTTGCCGAAAAATTGTTCTGTCTTTTGGTGAAAAGCACAGCCAGAAATGGAACATCATTTTTGGTCATCATTGCCCTTGTGACGATATACGAATTTCCCGTAATTCACGAAAATTCACTTTCCTTGAATGTATGAAAAAAGAGAAATGGAATGGGCATTTGGGGCAACCAATAACGATATGTTATACCAATATAATGCAATCATTTCTTCTTTTTTGCCGAGGTTATATTCAATGCGATAGGTACACATTTCTTTACGATTGAATTTTCATTTTTTTTCGTTCGGGTTCTGGCAAATGCCAATGGATTGGTGTTGGAGATATGATCGTATATACAGAGATTTTCTTTTCTGATGTCTCGTTTTCGTCATATTTATTGAGAAAGGGCAAAACTAAAAGAATTTTCCGGACATTTATAGGCTTTAATATGATGTTAAAAAATGATTTATGATGATGTTCACATAGTATTTTGGTTCAATATGCGGTTACTGCTGTTATGTTATTGAAGGAAAGGATATAAACGCTGAGTTTCCATGATGTGACAGAATTTAAAAAAAAAAGAAAAAAGAAAAATTTGACCGAAAAAATGCGATGAAAAAAGAAAATGATTAATAATAGGTCAACTGAAATGTGTTTGCGCTCTGATGCATATGTGTGAACGTTCACATTACATAAAATACATAAAACGTTTTTCCAAGTAAAACATCGTCAACCAATTTGTTCAATTTATCCCCGTACACACGTCAAGGTGTGAACGTTGTTTTTCTGTTCTGTTGGACACTCGACAAACATTTTTATGACCACTTTTCATTGGATTTCCGTTCGGTTTCCATTTGGTAAATGTATTTTCATTCCAAATAAATTCATAGAGTAATGCGTTTGAGGAATGTTTTCACTTAAATTCTGACGATGATAAAACTGAAGGATGAGTTTGATTTAAAAAATCGAAGCGGAAGTTAAAATTGGATAACAGCCACAAGCAGATTTTGTTCAGTGACCGATTGAAATCAGAATAATTAACACCAACCAGCTGAAACAGGTATGTGCACAGCATTATCTTGTTTATGTATCTGACAAGATTAAACCTATCACTCAAATGCTGGGCAAACTCTGAAATTATAATCATCTACGTACTAAAACTTTCAATCGCAAATGCGATAAAAATATCTTGATACTGATACACCAAGCAGCTACGGAGCGTGATGATAGCAGTGACTGTTAGACCTCTTCGTTATTAGTTAATGAACTGAAAATGAATTTATCTTAATTTGATTTGAGATAGCCAAATATAATTTGCTGACGTAAGCGTGATACTGATTATGTGTCTTCATGACAAGATAAGAAAAACGAAAATGAACTGGACAATGATGGGTTCTGCGTCAATCCGAAGCTAAAAACCGTCCGGATATTATGTAGTTTTTCATTTCACTCACAAAGCTAAACCGACAATACGATTTCATTCATAAATTCGTGGAAAAAGATATGTAGCACCAATTCGAAAACTATGAAGCGTACATTGAGTTCAACTGGCGAGTACAGGTGTATTTAATTAAAATATTTATTTGTTGAGTATTATCAATTTGACGAGCGAAAGTGGTTTGCTGAAACTTCTTTTGAATTTAATTTAACTTTTAACTCGAGTTCCGACGTTCGTACTAAATGTGTTCCACGAAATTCAAGCCTGAAATATCTTATTGCATAGCACTACTCCTAGCATTAACATAGGATATATTTTGAGGCTGATGAAATTACAGATAGGCTCTAGGTTTCGTTGTAAATATAGAAGACTTGTATTCATTGAATTGGTTACAACATACAATTCAATTAATTTTAAGCGATAGCTCACTAAAACCTCCAAATTTGATGCTTATTAATTGAGTGTCAATGCTAGGAGCAACTTCGGTAACTGCTCAATAAAACATAAAGTTTTCGTGCAATCTATTCACTCAAAAAAGTATTTCCTTATATAATTGAGATAGTGTAAAGAGTCGAAAGGGTCAAATGTAAACCGAACTCCTTCACACCGCCAACAAAAGTATGCCAGTCATAAAATAATCATCGAACAAAATTATATTTCATAACGAAAGTACATTTCCATTTATCGTGGTCCATGAGCGAATGGAGCCGATGCCCCAGTTGTCAAGAAGAAAACACTCAACGATGCACTCGTACCATCAATGACCGGTTCGCCACCCATTCGTCTGCCAGCACCACTAGACACACAATTTCTGTTTGTAATATCAGCGAAGTCACGGCATCGAGTAGCGCCGAAAACATTGCCCATGTTGATGGAATGTTGGAAGAAATCATTTACACGACTATGGCTGCATGTGGATCCAGCACATCCGGGTTGGTTAACACCCCAATTTGGATAGAACTAAATTGCGTTTAGGAAGATCGATGATTTTCATTCTGATTAGAAACGATAAAGAGATTCACTTACGTTTGCATGGCCAACGGGTTGAGCGAATCCTAAGTTACCAGCATCAGTAACGATATTTTCAACATGAACAGCATCGGTGAAATGGACTCGATTGGCAGAGTCACCAACGGTGAAAAGTGGACCAGCCGGATCAAGCGATACGATGGATTGAACTCTACCGCGAGCGGTTCTTTTGCCAGCAGCACCAGCACAATGAGCGCCCAATGAATGACCGGCGATTGAAACTGCAGCGAAAGATTGTCCTCTAGCTTGATTGAGCCAATCGATGTAACTTGCAATAACGGCACCAACAGCATTGACACGATTACGGGCTAGCACGTAGTTTGGAGTTTGGGCTCCCGCTCCCCAGTCAACAGTGAATACGTTACAGTTAATAGCATTGATCCATGCATTTCTAATTGCGGCTCCTGTAGCTGCACCACCACCGTTCCATCCTAATTAAATGGATTTACGTTGATAACTAGGTTATTGTTGCGTCTTCACAATAATTAACATACCATGAATGTGGAATCTGGTCTGGAGAGCTGGATTATAGTTGGAGTTGTTCAATACAGCATTATTGTTCAATGGAACAGTTTGGGCAGCAGTTGGATTTTGTCTGGTGAACAAACGGAAGACGATGTCAGTTGGAGCATTGAATGATGGAGTCACCTCGTCACCCATTTCTCTAATGTCAACCAAATGCAAGTTTCCATCAGTATCGGGCACCAATTGCCAGTCTTCTGTGTTGTCTTCTTGCACAACTTCCGGTTCGTTTACGAACTCTTCACCAACCTCTTCATTTACGAACTCTTCGCCAATCTCTTCATTTTGGAACAAAGGATTCGCAGTAGCTGAGAAAGGGATATTTACAATTATGTTTTGCACTTCAATAAATTGTTATTGTTCATCGTACCCGCAGCCACAAAACAAACGCAAATGATCGCAAACAGCTTCATTTTAAAACTATTACAGGCGATTGAACAGTTTCATCCCAATTTATACTTTTTTGGTCGTGCCAAATCTTATCAATGTCGATAATAATATGATTGAAAGATTGACTGTTTGTACGCACACAAATATTTCTAAGTGGGCGCGTCATTTATCAACAACACAAAATTATTGCAAATTCAGCACAAAATTCGCTTAACGAATTCTTTATTAATCTACAGACGGTGGTGGTAGAGTCTCCTGATCGGCATGTGGTCGGGCTGTGTGTATTGTGATGTGATAACTGTTGGAGTAGAACTGATTATGTTATTTGCTCATAGGTTTATCCCAAGATAATAGAGCTCTTGCTCAGAGATATGACTGACAAGGACACACATTTAAACGATTGTGATTTTTGGAGGCCAGAAAAAGCTCGTCAGTCACACACTAGGCCCAGTTGTCCATTACATGCTGAACATTACTCAACTAGTTTTTTTTCGTACTGCCTTGCTCTGTATCGCATTTGTGGCTTTGTTTTTGCAGAGCTTTCGATAGCTTGAAGCTTATTTTGTATTTCACCCAAATATTCCACTTTTTCAATGGAATCCAAAAGAAGCTCAAAGCTTTCGAAAGCTCTTTAATTCACCAAAGACTCTGTATCGCATTTGTGTCTCTGCTTTTAAAACGTTTTCGATAGCTTTTAGATTCTTTTGTATTTCTTTCCAAATATTCCTCTTCCCCAATGGTATTCAAAAGAAGCGTAAAGCTTTTGAAAGCTCTCCAAAGCACACAAACAATGCGATACGATGTTTTGGCTTAACATGTTATGTTGTCAGTGTAGCGTATAGAAAACGATGAATTTCCGTTCAAGAAGCATTGAAAATATCTACTCAGCTAATGGTGTCCTTTCCGATTATTCCCATGTCTGGTCGTAACTTTCAGTGCTAGTGAAATGATTGTGTTCAGTGTATATGCAGTGCATATTATGCACTCTGTATATTCTCACCAAGGTTGTGACATTCTTTTTCGCAATCACGTGTAATGTAATTGCTACAGCTGGAACAGTATTAATCTGGGATTTGGGTCATCAAGAGTTTAAACCGAAATTTTAACGAATGTTAAAATCCATAACGTAACAGCATTATTATTCCAGTAGCATTTCCCTATAAAATGTAATGAACGAAAACGTAAGAGATTTATATTTTAAATGTAAATTTATTGTTAATTCAAAATAGCCAGGAGTAATAAATCAACGAAAAAAGCAGTGACAGTGAAATGTGGCGAATCCAACAAAACGGGCTCGGCTATACACATATTTTACTAAATAGTCTGATATGTAATTTCATATATCAAAATCCTGTGGCAGAACAATGGTTTGTAGAGAGTCGTCGGGTATGTACTGTTCAGTTGTGTTGGATATTAGTGGCATAACGGTGGTTAATTAAAATTTCACTAGCTTCATGCAAATTTTTAATTTGACACTCTTGAATAACTAATGAAACACATCATTCCACGACATCATTTCATAAATATTATTTTGTCTTAACACTAAGAGTATAGTGAGTTGATCTGTGCACAGGGTTGTCGGTGAGATTTCGAAAAAAAAATTCTGAGAAGTTATCTGGTTCGAGGAACGAACATCTAAACTAAATAGCATTAGTGAAAAAGCTTTTGAGAAATATGTTTTTTGTTCTCTAAGGTATCTGAAACTTTATTATCATTTTCTTTTCCTTTCATTGTTTCATTATTTCTTTAAAATTTCTTTTGTGTAGAAAACTGTACGCTTTCTCTGCAAAATAAACTTAAACGGCAACGAAATGTTTCTTGAACATTTTATTTTCCGCACAAAATTCCATTCAAAATAATTCCTTTCAGAGCAGTTTTTAATGATAATCTTAAAGAAAATGCATTCTTCGAACCAGATCAGAAAGATTTACCATCAGTTGAAGTACATTGGCAAAACTCCTTTATCCGTACATGGAATTAATTTATTTCTGTTTACTAAGATGTTACAGCCACATCGCGTCCAATGGATAAAAGCAGTCCAATATTTGTCTATGCCGTTACTCACTAGAATTTCAATTCGAAAATATATTTATCTTCCATTCATCATACAGTTGAATGCATACTACATAATTCTGTGCTTTTCAAACACCCTGCGCGCATATAAATTGGAGATTCCATTCTGACTGTGGTTAAATAGAGCTTTATCACTTATTATACGTGAATGCCGGGCGAGGAACGTTTTCAACAACGCTGTCGAATTTCAAGCGACACATAATCACATTTTACGACTCTTCAGCTGTTACACTGAATATGTTTTCACATCATAGATATGTATGAATTTCACTCATCCCGCCGACACACATACATACCGAACCATCAAGAACTTTTGTCTCTTGGTAAATCCATTCTTATTATTAGGTGCATGAAATCACACTCTAAATGAAATGTTTCTTATGTGTATACGATGTACGAATAATATATGGTTTAACATGGTATGTTAATTATATTATCTGGGTTAAATCATTGAGTATCCGTTTCGTGTATTGAACACACTTAAAAACGGTAATTAAATGTGTACACGATATCCATTTTGCTTTGTTAATGAAGTGGCTCCGTTTTTCGGATAATTTTAAATCATTTTGTAATCAGCCGAAATTATTATTAAATTTTGCTTTAATTAAGCTCTTCATCCGATTGAAATTAATTGAATTTAATTTTAATTCGGCGCTAATAATAATTTTGGAAGCGTTTCACCTGATTAATTAATATCTCTACTGTTAAATTATAATCCTCGTGCTATACTATAAAAATTTAATTGAAATCGCTGCTATGGCATTAAAATATTTGCATTTACAGAGGCAAAAAAGCAGCACAAATTTTCGCGTTTAAATTTTATTTACGTAGCAGGATGGTTCTCAGGATTTTTTAAATTAAATACGACCTCATAAGAATTAGCGAATTTTAAGAAAAATGAAATTACATTGACAAAGATCCGTTTCAAATGGAGCGACGATATTAATAAAAAAATAACGGTTTTTTGATGATTTCTCTGAATCGAAATAATTTTTGAAAAAGTAAAGCCATCAAAAGTACGCAAAAGTGTGTTACTTTAACCCTTTTGGTGAAACCCGTACAGATTTCATAAATTTACACAATCTGCAAAGGTTTCTCCAAGACGGATAAGTTATGACCCCACAAACCAATTTTTCCTTTAAAAGTAACACATTTTTGCGTGTTTTAATAGTTTTAAAGATTTTGTTTCAGAGAAACCATCAAAAAACGAACATTTTCCGTCTAAATATAGACTATAAATTTGCAAAGAGTACATTGCTCTATTTGAAACGGAGCTTTATCGTTTTTCGTACCATTCCCTATAATGTGACAAGTACCGTTTCTGCATTTAACTACTCATATAGAATACCGATATTTCCGGTCTTGACTATTCAGTTCATTCGCTGATTGTTTCCATTCATTTACTTTTAACTTCTCGTATTTCCGGTCGATTCCTTTTAATTCCTATAATTTCTTGTAATTTCTTCAATTTCTAGTATTTCCTTCAATTCCAAATTACCGGATACTTTGGCAACTACGAAACTTCAGTAATTTCGACGGATTTCGTTTATTTATATTTTAAATTTGAAAGGAAACCTTAGAAAATTATCGAAATAAAGAAAAGTAAAGAAGTTCGAAAACAGAAAATATCGTGGAATAATTAGAAATTCATAGGAATTATAGAAAGTAATGGGAATTAAAGTACAAATCCGCCAAGACGGAATTAATCGGTTAATTAGAAAATGATTTGCCACTCTCTCGACCAGTGGTTTCCCCAATCATTTCTTATGATAGAAGCTTTTTCTACCCGTAACATCCATTGATACCAAACCAGTTCTCTCGATCCCATATAAATAAATTTCATTTGCAAAGTTATTCAAGTGCACTCAAAAATTCTCACCGAACATGTGAACAATAGAAATAGACATACGAATAACAGAACAATATAGCATTCGTATCTATTGTTTGCATGTTCGACTACTTTTTCAGTGTATGGTACAGTCACATGAGTAGTTTCTTTACACAAATGTGAAGACAGCGCCACCTGTATATAATTTCTATAATTCTTTTTACATTGGATATTCAACACTATCATGATAGTCGGAAACTTCGGAAGCCTTTGTTGCGACAAACGCTGGGTTTACGTCGGGGAAAAAGTTGAAAATTTCGTTTTCACATGTGACAACATCGAAATGTAATTTTCAACTTTATTTCCCTTGGTGAACAAATAACTGTTCCACTTTTTTACTGACTCATCCGTTTATTATTGGATTCTCTTACAGCATTAGTGCGGTAATGAAATTCTCTCACTCGTTATGTTCATTAGTTTTACTTGCTGGTTAAATAGCTACTCTGATTCCGATAAAAGAAACGAAAGGTGCTGTTTTTTGCACTAGATCCAAAACTGCCAATACGAACGTGGAGCAATTCAGACAACACATTGTGAATCGATTTTCTCTTATTTTGGCTACGAAAAGAGGAAATTTCCTTCCATTTAGACAAATTTCACCAAGAAAATCGATGTCGTACCATGTAATAATTGACAGAGTACATTGAAAGGCTTGCAATATAACCACAGCACCGATAAAATCCCTACTCTAGTTCCATGTAAGTTTTTTTTCATTTTGAAGTGCAAGATCTAGAACGGTATCTAAAACGACAGCATTTATTTTATTTCACGTTACACGGGATATGGCGTTCGAACAATTCCCAGTTCCCATAGTGAGTGATGTAGAATTTTTTTTCTCCAACGTTTTTTTAGTGTGGTGTGGATATTAAAATTGCCGTTGAACAGAACATATGTGAAAGAAAGTATTCCCTTTAGTATCAACTACAACACCATTTTGATGTTGCCTTATACGCTGGTTGAATTATAACTTAAGATAAATGACGTCAGTCCAAATGGATGTTTATTATTCTGTGTGATGTATGTGTACATTGTACATGTTTTTGTTTTGACTGGATGCATATTATATGGTTGCGTGAAAACAAACACTCGTTTGCCCGAATTTAAATCAAGAATTATGTAGTCCGTGATGTGATTTTTATGTGTCTCGTAATTTGGAAATGAATGCACATCAAATGTAATGTAATGAATATTTGAGTGATCATTTTTCGTGATCCGATTTTTTTTATTATCTCTGAGGTCTCGGGGGATTTGGCGGAATAAAACGAATTTAATGATTAATTGAAGGGTCATTTGGTATTGGAAATGTAATTACTTTTATAAGCTCGTCTATGAATGGACATTGGTTTCTGCGGTGGTTTGTGGTTTGTGATTTGCTTTTTTTTGCCGAGCAAAAATGACAATGAAAATCCGTTTAAATTAAAAATAGATCATGGGGCGCCACTCGAAGGCGCATTTTATTCGTAATAATGCTGATGTAAGGTCTTCAACGACTTTCATTTTCTTTTTTCGTTCATTTTCAGTATAATGAAGATTTGCTGCGTTTACTTTCATTAAATTCCATGCACCATCTGTTTGAACGTCGTAAAAACCGGATCTAATAAATTAAAGAAGTCAATAGGAGAAAAAAAAACATTTTAACAAACAAACAACAGTGAACAGTCACAAGGATTATGTAAAAAAAACCTAATTCAAATTTATGTCACTGAATTACGGATGTATGGCATGCATATGGTGGCGAAAATGTCGAAGGATATTGTCATAAATTCGGTTCTTTGTTGATGCTAACCCTTCTAAAATGCATCGTTAAATATTCAGTTAATAATCTTTAATAATGCGTTTGATCGGCCATGAATTCAATTCATTATATAAATCCAATGTCCATTGTCCGACCTACTTTCTCTCATTAATAATCTGTTACCATTTACTACAATAAATTGAACAAAATAAAATTGTCCAATCGATCAACTATTCATTAACCATTTACGTGTAATTTATGGTGATTTATCCTTCCATTCACCCTATACGTTTCATCGATAAAAGTAATAATTGAGAAGCGAGACCACCTACTGGCTTTTGAAAATAGATCTAACCGAGCGGATAGTGTGACCCCATATGCACTTCAGTTGGTAATTTATTTGTAGTGCATGCATTTATGCAATTGTCATAACATTTAACATTCTTTCAATATTTTTTTTTGTTTGTTTGTTGAAAAGAAAGAGATCCATTCGTCCGTGAACCATAAAGGTTTCCATTTTAATTCTCTAAAAGGACACATTTTTGTGGCATCCATTATATACTTTCATTTAAATTGTTTGATGCGCTGTAATAGTAGCACAGCATTTATGTGGTTCGTAGGTTCGCTGTGTCTCAGAAAAAATTGTTGTTTGAACAAGAGTCGCGACTTCATAAAAATAAAACCGCGACAAAGGCAAACACTTGATGAATTATGTCCCATCATATTTATGTCAATCGAGTTGAATTACACAAATCTTATAGAGCATAAACGACCTTTTTCTATATATTTCTATCTATTATTCATACCGAAGCTATAAAAAAATCGGTTCGGCTTAATGACCTATTGAAATTAATATGCCGTCTTTTCGGTTAACTATTGTTCAACGCTGTTTATTGTATACGGCAGGGCCTGTTTTTGAGATTTTTTTTTTGTTCCGGAAAATTTAGGTAAATTTCAGTAAATCTAGATAAGTAACTTTTGGTAAATTTTAATAATTTCAGGTAGATTTCGAGCGATTCTTTAGAAAATCGACCTACCGAAATCGGACGCATTTTAAAGTGGACTTTTTGATATGTGCCTAGATAGGTATTGTTCCCTAGAGCCCAAAAATATTTTTTTTTGAAAATTCTTCGATTTTTGTATGGTTAGCGAGAGGTGATCAAAAACCGAAAACACGCACTTTTCATCTGGAAATTTCTCCAGCTACATGACAGCTACATGGGCGTGTGGGGTGTCATTGGAAAGGTAACTGAATGTACTTTTGGGGCAAATAGTCGATCATGGTGTTCAGTGTACATTCATTCACACCTTCTGTTGATTGGCCGAACATGGTAGTAAAGCGGTTCTCGTCTTCAGATAAAAGTAAAGAATACTCATGAGGTGCTCTTTCAACCTGAACAAATACTCCCTGTGGAAGGCGAATTTATTTTATTGCTTTTATTATACAGAACGAGATGTGAGTAGGCCGTGTCCGAATGAATGATGACACGACTGGTGACATTAAAGTTACTCCGCTCATTTCTGGCAAAACTACTAATGCTTTCCAGGCCGGAATTTTCCGTTGAAATGTGAATTGAAAATTCTACTTTATTGTCCATTGTACGAGAACCGATTCTAACCTCAACATCTACAAACAACATAATGAATACTATGAAGAAGCCTGTAGTTTGTTTGAACAAAGAAGTCAATAAATAATCAATGTGTTAAAAGATCGGTTTCCATTACTTGAAAATCACGAGTGAATAGATGAGTGCTGTATTTGCACGTCAAGCTTGCGGTCATCATACCAGTACCCATGCATGTGTGGAGTCACGCGAAAGCTAAGACCAGTACCAATTAGGAGAATTATTAGGGATTATTTTTCGACCCGTACGAAGTACTGGGGTCTTATAGGTTTACGCATACGTTTGTAACACGTCGAATTGGACTCCCTGAGTAAGGGGAAACCTATTGTGGTTGTCTAGAGATACCAAATCCGCGAAAAAAAAATGTCCGTCTGTCTGTCCGTCTGTCTGTCTGCACGATAACTTGAGTAAAACGCATCCGATTTTGAAAATTCTTTTTTTTCCCGTTTGGTAATGTCAAAAGACAGGCTAAGTTCGAAGATGAGTGATTTTGGATCGACCCCTCCCGAGCTGTGGCCCAATAAGTGCTTTACGGTTTTTCTAAGATATCTCCGGACATTTAAACGTTAAACTTGTAAGTGATACGTCAAATAAAAGGTATTTACAATACCGATCGACAAAAAAAAAGTTTATGGAAATCGGATGACCGACTCGTGAGTTAGACCCCTTGGTGTGGAACAGGCACAGGGCGGCAAGCAGTTTTTGCTTGTAGGTCGGCCACATTTGAACATATTTCGTCTGTTTTAGCTATATTAGATAGGTATTGACCGTACCAATCAGGGAAATTTTTTTTAATGAAATTATGTTCTCCGGAGCGTGAGCTAGGTCTCTTGGAGTGAGCTCTTATCTGGCTACTCGGAAGTACAGTGAACGTGGTGTATTTTGACAATATCTCGAGTAAATTTTGACCGAATTTCATGAATTTTTTTTTGTTTGAAAGGTATTAACGAATGTAAAGCGTCGGTACTATTTTCGGTTTCCTAACAAAATGGCTGCCGGCGGCCATATTGGATTTTATTAAAAGTGATATAAAGTGGGAAAAATGATGCTTAGAGAGTTTCTGTTAACATGGAAATGTGTGTGGGGTTTCAGGGATTCCATATATGGACATCTATATATACCTATATACAGCTATATTGAGCTATATACAGGCATATAGAGCTATATAATAGCATATTCCTTTGTGAAATGTTTATTTATAGGTAAATATAGTTAAATATAGCGGTACATAGCTGTTTAAATAGGAATTTATGAAATTTGACTTCGTACGGGGCTGTCTATATTGCCTCCGGCAATTTAATTGTATATGATAAC
Organism: Bradysia coprophila; assembly: GCF_014529535.1. Classification (NCBI taxonomy): domain Eukaryota; kingdom Metazoa; phylum Arthropoda; class Insecta; order Diptera; family Sciaridae; genus Bradysia; species Bradysia coprophila. The sequence continues at coordinate 7,884,601 of NW_023503501.1, read as the reverse complement.
AAGGCAAAGAGTGGATAATGTAAGTGATTTAAAAGGAAGAATAGTTTTTCAGCAGAGAAGAAAATGAAGTAAGAGAAATGAAGAGTTTCACATTAAAGGCTTTTGATACGAATAGGTGTTTCGTACGGGTCGGCGTTAGCTATGTTTTGATGTTTTTGTTGCTTTTTGGATGCACAGGAACCGTCACAAGTTCGCCCAAATAATCAAACTTTTAGCCATACTTTCAACTGCTCGTAACTAGGGTTGCCATTTTTGAAAATTCGAAAAGAGGACATTTTGTACGAAAAAAGAGGACAAAAAGAGGACGCCTTTTAATTCGAAAAAGAGGACGAAAAGAGGACAAATATAGAGTCTTAGCTCTTTTATTATTCTATGTGGACCAATAGATATTCAAATAATTAGTGAGAAAAGTTAAAATTAAAATTTCATTTGGTTTGAGGCGAATCCGAGGTTTCAGTACCATTTGTAAACATGACCTTTTTTTCCTTTTTTTATAAAAACCTTCATATTCTTCCTTATTTTCCAGAAAAGTGATTCTTTTACTTTTTTTGCTAACTTTACTTGGAGTTCTTCAACTGTAAGCTACAAACATGCACTTATCTCAGAAGAAATTCATAAGTTTTTTTCGATACTCCATTTTTGTTAAGAAGTAAAAATCTAAAAAATAAGAAACGTGTTTCTTAATAATTTAGAAATCTAGGCCTGTTCTAGGCACATTTTCTGAAATCTGACTGTTTCTGACCAATGTAGGAAAATTTTCTAAAACCTTTCCGTTTCTCACGAATTTCCTACATTCTGCCTATTTCACACCAATTTAGTTGCATTTTTAAATTGCTGCTAGAATATGTTTCGATTTCAACTTAATTTCGTTTTTATAATACTCCTGGTTTACTCCTTATTTTATGCATATAAAAACATAAAAATTCCCAATCATAATGCTAAAGCTTCCTTAATTCCTAAATATGGAGTCGAATTTTTGACTGCGAGGACTAGTCAACTATATCATTCGAATGCTGTAGAAACTATGTAGTTTTAGAAATAGCTGCGCAGCGAAATTTTTTCCGTAAAATTTGACCACCAAACTTAACAGAGTTTTGCTAAAATTTAACAATATTTTAGAAAAAAGAGGACAAAAGAGGACGTTGTGTGAAAAAAGTGATGTTCTTAGAATTTTTACAAAAAAGAAGAATTAGACGAAAAAAGAGGACATGTCCTCTAAAAAGAGGACGAATGGCAACCCTATCGTAACTCGGTTTTTGATCACCTCTCGCTAACAAAAATCGAAGAATTAAAAAAAATATTTTTGGGCTCTAGTGAACAATACCTTTCTAGGCACATATCAAAAAGACACTTTAAAAAACGTCCGATTTCGGCAGGTCGATTTTCAAAAGAATCCCCTTTTCAGTAAATTAAGGTAGATTCCAATAATTTCAGGTAAAGTTCAGTAAATCTAGGTAGATTCCAGTGAATTCAGATAAAGTTCAGTAAGTTTAGGTAAATTTAAGAAATTTCGGTTTTCAAAAATTTAGGTAAATTGTAGCAAATTTAGGTGGATTACAGTAAATTTAGGTAGATTCCAGTAAATTTAGGTAAGTTTCAGTAAATTTAGGTAGATTTCAGTTAATAAAATTCTCAATAATAGGCCTTGATGTATGGACGTTTACTTGTTTTCTTCTAAATATTCTTATAGTTATAACTGAATGAATATTATTCATAGGTCCACAGAGAGTTTTCTTTTTATCTAATAATTACAGAAAATTTCCATCATATTTTCCCATTCGAAACGAATACGAGTGAATACGAGTTTTAGAACGTGAGCACTATTCGAATCACCTCTCTTAAATTCAGATAAAAAAAATACAGTAGCCTCTAACGATGTGCTATACACACACACACACAAATCTCCATATCATAAAAGATGATGTGCCAATAGATTTTCAGCTAATTATCAAAGTTCTTCACACCTACCGTACCATAATAAACACAAAAAAAATAAATAAAATGCTCAAAAACATCTATCTCGGTTGGATTAATATTATTTTGTTTGCCTCGTAATTTTATGCGCATACGTGATATGGTTAAAGGTGTTTAGATTTTCTATCTGCCGGTTTGTGTGATACCATTTCTAAGCATATATATACATCCGTCATTGTAAAGCATATTTACTAATTGTCTGTTATTCCCATGCACATCTTCGTTTCTTGTAAAGTCCCTTTCACGCAAAGGCGACACGTCGTTCAACATTAACATAATAAGTACACCCGATAGGCAAGAACACATATATAATCTATCTCTATACGATCTCATATAGGATTTGATTTCGTTACGGTCATGAATTCGGCGTGTAGAGTTGTTGTGAATCTATAAAACGTATTTGTGACTCGTAGGTTAAGACGAACAAAATAATATCGTAACTAATATCCGAAAGTTTTGTGGAATAGACGTGACAATCACAAAGGTGTATTCTGCGTATTTCTATGTTGAAAATTGTACTTCCACGGCATCACACAAAATGTTATTTCAGACTCGTATACATATGATACGAGTAAGTGTAATGTAATGGATATATGGGTTCCGTGTTCGGTGGCTTGTATATCTATTACAATAAAAAAAATGTTTTTTTTTTGGTTTTAATTTGATGATTGAAAATTTGATGAAACCATTTGCACTGGGTAAACTAGCATTTCAAGCCATAAAAACGATTTTATGTTTTTCGATGTTAAATCAGGGTTTTTTTCAAGAGAGGACCGTTATCCTTGAACATAAACAAAATAGTTATTGCAGCGGTTTCACTATACAACGCCGCCCCGTTTTACGGGTTTTATGTTATACAATTCGAGCTAAACCAAAACTTCAACATAAAAAAACTTAAATTCCTCCTCGTATCAAGGATTCCGAGGATTAGTTATCGACTTTATATTAATTCAGTTCGACAAAGTTGAAGGTTACAAGCGAATTCGTCGCCTATCGATGGCTCAAAAAAACCACTTCTCCCATATCTAAATAAAAAGTGTGAAAATTGATTGATTTTGTTGTACTATAGATGAGCCTATGTATACATATACTCTGTCCATCAATTTTATTTTGATCTGAGAATGGATTACTGGAGAATATTTAACACATCGAAAATACTATCTCAGCATTACACAGTGTGTAATACACACTCAATGTTCGTGTAGATTTGATAGGATAAAAAAGCCAATATTTATGTTATATTTCTGGCAAAACGGATTTCGCAACCAGCGGCAAGAAACAGAGCCGGCTTGTCCAATGGGCAAACTGGGCCCGGCCCTTGGTGCTGAGAAATGAGAAATTTAGGCACTCAGAAATGAGAAATCAAATGTTTTGAAAGTAGAAAATCACAAAAACTTTTCGCTCGCTCCGCTCGCAATCTCTAACTCTACACCTCAGTGTCACAGGCCCAGGGCGCTAGAAGCCTAAAGCCGTCCCTGGCAAGAAAAAAATATCCGATTTTCAAGAAAATTACAATTTTGTGACGGTGACACAACATTGTAAAAAATAAGAAGAAATTGGTTCGATACATATTGTGACATATCGTCAACCGTTACCAAATTCAAATTGGAAATTTCGTAACGCAACGCATTATGATTTTTTTCTTCATTTCATTATCTCAGTTTCGTTCGTCTTAGAATTAGATCGTCTTGATACACCCTTTTAATGAGACAAAATATGCTGAGCTGAACCGTAACCTCAAATGTGAATAAATAATTTCTGTAAACTTATCGTTCAGCGTTTTGATTCACATGTAAAATTCGGTTTTATTTTGGCCTGTGCTGCGTTACGCATAATTTACATTGGTTTAAGTAACCGTAACGATATAAAACAAATAAATATTGATTTAACTATACTCGATGGTATAATGCAACTCTATATATCGTTCTGTGTGGCACAACATTTTTTTCCCTAAAATAATACATAGCACCTCCGTTAGACATTATGAGCTTCTGGCTTCAATAATGCATTAGGTAGAAATGTATATTGACATTTGTGTGCATATAACTAGCATTGTACTGTGACAAAAGTCTAATGCCTATGCCTTCATTCAATATTGGGTTCAAGTGCTTGACCATTGAAAGAAATTGTGTAATGCGAGTGGCAACGATGATGTGAATAGATAGCTGCAAATCAGTTTGTTTGTTTTTGTTGCGCGGATGAAAGTAAATAAAGTGTAACGGTAAGAAAAACAGCATTTTACCGAGTTAACGAATTTTCATTGCACAAAAACATCGTCTGTATTACTTTCGCTACTCATTTCGTTTTGTTCCACTGAGGAATGAATTTTACACGCGTCATGATACGAAAATGAATGTGAAACTATTTTTTTTGATGTTCATAGCATTTAAAATGAAAGCAAAGTAAAATGATCGAGTCTTGTTTTAGACAATTGAAATTCAGAGTCGATCATTTTATTTTGCTCTTACCTTACACACATTCCAAGGCACGACAACTATATTTTGCCTTTGAATGGATGGAATATGAAGGCAGGCGGAACTAAATTTATTTCTCTCTCTTTGCTTTTTTGGTGTTGTGTCTTTCGTATCATGACGCGTTTTAAATTTTGAACATCACATGGAGCGAACACTGAGAATTCTTGAACAAGCGTGACTATTTTTTACTTAAATGTGTGTTCGTTCGAGCCGAAGGCGAAGCAATTCGAGTGCCAATTTTAAGAAATTAAATCCTTCAAATTCTCAAAAATTCCTAAATTTAATTTGTTGTTAAAATGTAACAAATATTACACGAGAGAACACGAGAGTTAAAATACCTTACGGAAAAAATATCTGATGAGCCAATACGAGGTAAATTGTTTTCATTTCTAAATCAACTGAAAAAGTCATTAAACGAGAACATAGAACACGATCGATAAGCGATCTTAGGAGTGAATATAGCGAAAATCGCTTGTAAAATTTAAGAATTAAATTCTCTTAAGAGCGCTCACCCCTTGGCAAATTTTTAGCCTACATTTGTGCGCAAAAATATTCGTTTTTTGATGATTTCTCTGAATCAAAATCTTTTTTTGAAAAAGTAAAACCATTAAAGCATGCAAAAATGTGTTACTTTTAAAGGAAAAATTTGCCAAGGGGTGAGCGCTCTTAAAATATGCCGTGAGCAATACATACAAGTAAGTAAAAATATTACTTTCGGAACTTCGTGTGTTCTCTCCATGTGATGTAAATACCTATCAAATTGTAAAAAAAATCCTCATCAAACGCTGGAGAACACTTTTCGTTTTGTTCAAAATGTAAAAATAAATTGAATGATCTGGTATAAGACCATCACACTTCACAAATACAATCGCGTATGTGGCATACATATATATGCAACAATAGAATAATATACAAAGCACGCCAAGCGCTTAACTATGCATTTTTTTCTGCAACAAAAAACACCCCATCATCATCATCATAGATGTTTTTGTCCATCTGTCAGTTTTCGAAGATTTTTCTCGAAAACGAGTTAGCGGATTTAATTCGGAACATTTTTCTGTTGATGATGGTCTATTGTTATCTTTCATTTCGATGGAACGTTAAAAGAGACGAAACCATTCTAGTTGGTAATTTTGCAATTAGAACTGAATTGACCAGATGTATGGATAGATGGTATAATAAATATAGTTAGACTGTAGACATAACATGTTTAATTTCATGTTTGGTATGCACACATTAATTCATTAGTTGATCATATTAAAATCTTGTTCTGCGTAGCTATATTTATAATAAAAAAAAGACTTAAATCGAATCTCTCACTCTCATCGTGGTGTTACATTCCAGGTGTATAAAACCAGCCAGCACGATTTGATCGATTTATATTTTATGTTAAAAAAATATCCTCACCCGTATCAAAAATAAATAAATTTCAACAGCTTACGTAACGTGCTGATTTTTTTATCCCTATTTATTCAGTGAGTATGGAGAGCATTAACTATTGTTTAGAATTTGTGTATAGGTTTATGAACCACTGCATGGTAAATCGTCATAAAAGTCTATGCGTTCGCATCACGTAACCTAAATATTTTCCCGTACCATTTGATTTTATTATGCAAAGGGTCCAAATTCAAACATTATATTTGTGAAATAGGACACGTGGCCTTAACATTCGTTTTAAGATTATGTGTCTGCTGCAAAATAACACACATATACGACACGACACACACAAAAAAAATAACAAAACGAAAAAATCGAAGGGTGTAATTTCTATTTATTTTTCAGATCCATTATCACCGGGATTCGGATTCGCTTTAATATTTTTATTCTCTGGACACTTTTGTTATATGATAAAGGTAGGAAATATTTTAGTAATTTATATACAAATATTTAACGGATACACACAATGTGAATTTAATCAAAGAAAAAATGCGGAACGAAACCAATAATTTTGGAAATTAATCATCTCACCACATTTTCCCTGTCTTTTATAACAATTCAACTCAACAACATACAATAAATTACAAGTGTGGTACAAGAAGAAATGAAGTACTAGACCGTAATTTTCTAACATGTTTCTAACATCGAAATGCTCTCCGGCCATCAACCACACACCTGCCTATGTTTATATCTTTGATGATAAAACGATGTGAAAGTTAACTTTCATTTCGTCTATGATTCGCCAGATGTGCTCATGTAGAAGCGTATGACCAGTAGGGTAGGCTGGTCATGAGATGATCTCCGGTCCTCAACCACACACCTGCCTATGTTTATATGTTTGATGATAAAACGATGTGAAAGCTAACTTTCATATCGTCTATGATTCGCCAGATGTGCTCATGTAGGAAAAATACATAGGAGCGAAAGATGCATCAACAATGAAACAACATTTTCATTTTTTTCATTATGCTTGCTCTGCAATTAGACTTTTTAGAAGAAGATTGGAAATACGACGGAGCTGATGCATTTTCTGTTGCGTCAATATTTTTTTAAGGGATTTGGCATCTAGTCGTATCTAGTCAAATCATGGCCTATTTTAAAGGAATTAAATTCCCGGAAATTCCCTAATTTCTCCGTCACGTTATATCTGTCCTGTTCTGTGCACCTGTTCAAAATCTTTTTTTTTTCATATCAAGATGTTATAAAATGTTAGTAAACATTTTCCTGGAAACCCAGTATATCTAGGGTGCTCTTTTCCAGATTTCCTCGTTTCAGGACTTGATGGATATGAGTCGCCTGAGATAATGCAATATGGATTTTGGAATTTTTATCCACTTTGACATAAATATTCAATTCACATAACATATCAAACAGATTGTAATTTGACGTGCACAAGTAAAATGAGTAAAATTTTTGGAAACTGACAACTAAAAAAGTTATTATTTTGTCAAATCGTTAATTTTCCAATCGTCAAAATGGATTTGTATGAATTTCTGATTGTAGGTAACCGTTGTTGTATTGTATCCTCGATTGTACCCATTAAAAAAAAAATTAAATCAGTCGTGCTGGAATAAATATATTGTTCTATCCAAATTGTCATCGACAATATCAAAAAAGGGACACAAAAATGATTTTTTATCAATTTCTGTTTTCGATTCACTGAATAAGCGTAAAACATATTCATTTGTTTCACGTTCTGCTTATTTCTAGGATTTAATTAAATTTAATGAACAATATTGTAATTTGATATACGTACCGTCTGTCAATTATCTTTTACTTTATATTTTAAAATTTGAGCTTTTTTTTGTTAAAATTTGCACAAATTGGAGTTTGGGACATTTTTTTTGCCTTTATAATTGATACATTCATTAATTTTGATATATCAATGCTCTTCCAACGGGGTGGTCAAAAAATAAATAATTACTCTACCTATATGGTTATCCAGTAGCACATCCATTAATTCCCAATTTTGTTGTCACATACAGTTCCAATTTTTAATCATAGCGCTGGAGGACGCCATAACCTGGGCTTAACACTTCTGATGCTATCAACATTTTTCCTAAATATCTGAAAAAAATCAACCACGCATTCTCATGATAGGATTATGATCAGAGAATTCCTCAGATTTGTCAACTAAAGGAGGCAGCCTGGTTGAAATTTATAAAGTGGAATTAGAGGTTAACGTAATAACGTATACTGGTTGACACTTCAACTTCGACAAAGAAATCTTGTTAAAAGTTTTGGTGCGTGATTAAAATGCAGACCTCAGCTGGTTGTAAATTTGTCATGATCCAATCCCGATATCTTAAGATACCGTTAATTCAAGACTAGATGAAGAATCACTCGAGTGGATGAACCGCATAGTCGGGTTCCTTGTGTATACGTTTATCGAACCTTTCAGGTATCATAAAAATTTGTGAAAAGTTTTGCGATAACCGAATTTTTCCGTACATTTTTGGCGAACAGAGCCATTTGTTTTGACGCTAGGGCCTTCACTAGCAGTTTTAACTAATATCTTTCTCTCTTTCTCTTTTTTGTTATGAAAAATCGAGTGAATCTGCTGCTAAAAATTCGTGAACGTTAGAAGAACTGAAACACTAGACTTACAAGTGAATTATTCATGGAAAATTAGATTTTCCGAAACATCATTCCAGAAATGGAATTTCATTGTTTATATCAAATATACTCAGACTTTCGATACCAATAGTTCTGTGATTCTTACATTTTACAGACGGCGACTTTCAAATGAGTGACACATTTTGTTTCAGCTTTTCCACTCATACAAACAAATGTGATAATGCTTGCCTCTACGATGCTCTACGATAGAACGATGTATACACTCGTGTTAATGGTAAAATCGGTTAAAGACGTCAGGCCCTGTCTATTTGTATGAGTGTATCAGCTGAAAAACAGCTGAAACGATCTACGTCACTTATTTCAAAGTCGCCGACTGTATGGCACATAGTTTCAACAAAAATCACGGCAGAGTAAAAGTAAACCTGGCAGGAGCGGTTCATTATTGAAACGTCAAATGAGGGACCTAATACACTGTATGAAAATGAACACAAATGAACACTGACATAAGTTGAAAAATTTAATTCGCAAAAAACATAGGGCTACTAGATTATTCAGGTCCCTAGTCAAACAAGCGCTCCTGCCTGGGTTACTTTTACTCTGCCGTGCAAAAATGCACTGCAGTGCCATACAGTTGCATGCAGTTCCAGAGAAAAAAAAACTCTTTTTGCTAAAAGTTCAAACAGTTCAACCGCATATATGTCAAGGCTGATGGAATTTGAATACATTCATCACAATGTCAGGACTTAATTTATTTATGAAGGCAAAAATGTTTCAACATTTATCTTTCAAAATATTTTGATTATGATTCATAACACCACTGAATTTATGGGACTTGAACCAGATATTTGTGTGTGTAGTATACCCATGGAGTATTCGGTGAACGTAGATTTTTAATACAAAATTTTGTGTATCCAATAAATAAAATATTGATTCAATATGGTTCGGTCGGGCTCGTCAAGTGCCATCTAAAAATATAAATATTTACATAAGACTAATCAGAGAGCTCGCGAGTCTTCTTATTTCATTCAGAATATGCGTGAGTCAGTTTATTAGCACGAATTTAATCACTCGTGTGATTTATCTTAGTCAAATTTCATTGTTAGCTGTGAGCGTTGAAAAGGAATGTAACACATCAATTGTGTGTGCAAAATTCAAGCCCAGATCGAGTTATATGCGGCCTCTTACTACATGTCAGTTGTTGTTAGAGCTCAACTCTTTATGCTTCAGACAGATGGATGAATGGTTCGAGAAAAAGGCAAACACGAGAAAGGGAGGAAAAAAACAATCATGACACGGAAAGATAATATAAAACAAAGAAATTGACAAAAAAGGGACAATAAAAAGATGTGAAAAGGATATACGTTAAACATAAAATCTGACTGGCAAATGTGAATTATATTAATGCGATTTCCAGCCCGAGCAAATCATATAGATACACAAACCATTTTTTTTTCTCCTGTATATCCAATAACTTGACGATTTTTCGGTCTGATAGTTACGAAATTGATATGTAGTTGGATATAGTTGGTTAAACTATCAAACCTATCAAACATTGATCGTTGAATGTTGATGTCATCAACATAAAAAAAATTCTTATTTATGTTTGATCTGAATATCATTTGGGTGGAACGAACAAAATGTAAGAGTTTTATGGTAGAAAAATATTGTCATATGGTGCCATGGTAGCCAAGTGACCGTAGAACTGACCAGGGGTAGAGAGAGAGGTTTTTTTTATAAACTGAATGGATAGCTTTAAAAAATATATCTTTGAATCCGAGTTGCTAGCAATTACTTATTCCATATGCATAGCGCTACAAAGGATGTGTGCTGAGTTCCAAGCATTTCGTTTTCAATAATTTAAATCACATTCCCTTTGGAGTACTTTTCGTATTGATGAAGGAATATAACTGACCGAGAGACGGTCGAATACAATCAATAAGATTATCTATACGGGCTATTTCTGTATGGGAAGCTTTTCAATCTGTTTGCACAAAATATTAAACTAATTTTCAATTTTACATTTCCGCATCCATATAGACTCATGCAATTTCAATTTCCTCAAAGTAAATTTATTTAAAATGGAAATATTATAATCACAAAATGTCAGGGGTTTTTCCATTGGCATTCGTTCTATTAATGTCCGTATGCGTTTCGTATTACCGGTGTGTGCAACATTGATTTAGTTTCTATCAAATGAACTCTGAACATTGTAGCTTTTGGAAAACTGCTGAAATTTGATCGACTGTGCGGTAATTTGTGTGTTTATGGAAATCAAAACCGGATAAAAAAAAATTAACTAAATGCGGCATGAATGCAAATAATTCTGCGAAACATTTCAATTAGTGTTAGAACAGAACGAAAATAATGGAAGTGCGGTTGTGGTGTACCTGTTTTGTTCATAAAATAACTGAAAGATAATTTTAGACAATTTAAATAGAAATAATTTGCGTGTTATCAATATCTCATTAGGGTGCGTTCACATAATACGTTAGAACTTTTTTAGCTCTTTAGTCTAAAAAAAATAATTTAAGACCCTTTGCACATTTGTAGCCTACATTTAGGCAGAAAAATATTCGTTTTATTAATGATTTCTCTAAACCATTTTTTTTTAAGTAAACAGCCCTCAAAAATATGTTACTTTTAACGGAAAAATTGGTTTGTGAGTCATAAATTAACCCACTTGGAGGAACCTGTGCAAATTTACACCATCTGCATCTTTTCTTCTTCTTTTTTGTCATAGTCATTCTGTCGTTCAAGACGAAGACAGCACTTACCTGAGCCTCTATATTATCAGGCGAAAAATTGTACTTTCTAATAATTTATCACACATGTCAACTTGTGTGTACTACCACAGATTCAAAACCATAATAAGTAGTTCTAGTGTTTGAAGAAGTCGAAAAAAGACAAAGTCTGACAACACTGCAGTCGAGGCTAGGTTGGAGGCTAGATCCGTTTTTTTGCCACAACTTCGGGATTCAGGTTAATAAGCTGAAGTTGTTGTTAAAAGTGTGTTTTGCCACTTCTTTTGACTGGTTTTTCTTCTGTTTTTTTCTGAAGTTGTTACAAAAGCAGTTCTCAAAGTTTTGCAACTACAGCCAGAAACAAAAGTAGTGGAAAAACTTTGATAACTGTTTTTGCCGCTACTTTGGCTAAAGTGGAAAAAGTAGTGTCATGTCAAAACAATCTAGCCTTCACCGCAGTGTTGTCAGACTTCGTTTTTTCAACAACATTTGCAACTACTTCAGCGGAGTTACACTAAGTGCCGTGTTATACTAATTAACTCTGGATTCCAAAAGTCAGACTTTTTCACTATTTGAGGGGCGACAAGTTAGTTAGTTACGTTTATTAGCTCATCATTTGAAAAGACATGTAAAATTACAATGAACTTAACAGTTAACAAATTGATGAATACAATTAGAACTCTCGGTTGGTTCTCCTTTGTTTGCCATGTAATATTTATGTCTTAATCGATTGGTCTTGCAGTTGCTTCCTTCATAAAGCAGCAGCGACAGCAATTTATTGAATCGGTAAATTATCAACTTCTACAGAATACACTAAATTGACCAGAAACTTGAATCATCCTTTCAAACTTTAAGACACTATTCATTTATGTAAAGTATCGACTATTGTTTTCAGAAATCTATTACTTCAATATTTTCATCATTTTCATCATTTTCATTATAGGTTTCTTCCATCGTACTGTAAAAACGAATTTTGACAGGCCGAAAACAACCGACCGTCATCCATAGAAGCAAACATAACCGCAAATTCTTTGGCTTCTCTGTGGATGACGATTGACATTTTGAACGGCCTTGGAAGACACCTATTGTCAACAGCAGATGATTTCAATTGTTGATTGTTCAGAACATGCCTGTTTTGTTGATTCCACATGATTTTCTGTGATGGCCTAAAGCAACAATTTATTTGTTGAAATCTCTTCAAAACTTTTTCTGATCGCATTCTTTTGAAACGAATTTTCCATGCCAAAGAAGCAAAATATTTTGCCAAATCATAATTTCATCTCAAAACTGTCAACAGCCATAAAGCACTGATTTCGACGAAAGTTGTTATGTTTCATTATTTGATGTTTTGGGAGTTACAACATACTTTTGAATATAAAAGAAAAATTGTATAATTCCCAGTTATCTAAATACATTATACGTCTAATATTAGGTACTTCCACTTCCTCACCCTAAAATGAACAATATCCTATCCCCGTGCTTTTATATCCAATTTCAATAGGGTGCTGACGACCACCTTCATTTCTCAAAATAATAATAAAATAAAAACCGAACCGCCAAAGCGATATCATAATAATGCTCCGAAAAGTTCAACACAATATTTTGGAAAATCGCTTCCTTCAAAATTGTGTGTATTTGAGTTGAATGTATAATTTTATTTCTATAAAGTTGAACATTCGATATCATCTGGGAAATATGATATTCTATTTGTGACAATATGAGCTACAGAAGTTAATGGTATTAATGTCACTGGAAATAAATGAATAAAATATTTGCTCGAAATGGTGATATCGACTTCCCATATCATTTGGCTTAGTTTGGGAGTATATTTTATATTGTTTTTATACGAAACTTATAATAAAATGAATAAAAAAGAAGTTGAGATATGAACTCAATAACACCAGTTCGATGTCTATTTACGTAAGAACCGAATGAGGTATACGTAATGTGAATATTTTGTATTTTTATGGAGATCGGATTGCTAGGGGATTTAGCTATTGCGGAATCTTTTGAAGTCTCTTTGGAAATTGAGAAAGATTTCTTCTGACTGACAAAATTCTTTTTCCATTTATTTCCAAATTTTTGAGAAAACAATTTTAAAAACTGTTTGACTGTGCAATTACTCTCGAACATTTTTCATATTGTTTGGCTATTTTTGGTATTAAATGAATTAGTAGTCCCCTGCTATCAACAACGAAGACATGACGTTAATAACGCGGACTGGCTAGTGTTCTCTTATATACACCGAAATGTCTGATAAAAATAGTGAAGTATTAGACTTGGTGTTTGATACTTTACATGTAATAGGACATTCGATATTTTTACATTATCCTATTTCGTCGTTGTTAAGGATATATTCCAGAAGGAAGAATATTTGTATTGTTCAATATAATGACTTCGATCAGAAATTCGTTGTGTTTGATGACCTCTCTAATTGCAGTTTCCCTCATCATTATGCAGTTTACATTAGCAGGGGTTCGTTAAAAACATGGAAATTAAAACTTTCGTTATCTTCAAACTGTTTAACTTTAGGTGAACCAAGTGATATTTGAAAGAGTTGAATGCTTTCCAAATCGGAACAGTGGTACATCAGTTAATAAATGTCTTGTAAAACTTATAGTCCAAAATCATATCAGAAGTAGAAGTGACAATCAATTTTTGCTATTTTTTTTGTCTTTCATTGGTTTCATTTTATTGGTACCGATTGTTTGGGTGAAGTGTCTGATATATTTATTAAATAAACAAAAATTTGAGAGTTTAAGAACAGTTACGGTGTTGCGGGTCCTATTTCGGTCGCCATCAACTGATAAGTTTGATGAAACATAGTAACAGAGACGCATTCGCAGCCAAATATAGAATTTCAGATGACAGCCTGAACACATAAAACTCAGAACTTCAAACTATCAATTAGGTTCAGAGAAGACGTCATCTCGAATTTATGTATTTCATCAGCAAGCCTCAATGAAAGGTCCTCGGGTCGACATATATTGCGATAAAATACTTTTTCATACAATTGTTGTTTCATACATAACTGTTATCACTCGGTGATCTAAAATCTTAAAATTAAAATGTTCGCTCCTTTCGTCACCATTCAGTAGAGAAAGATCAAAGTAAGAAGGCTTTTGATATGGTATGCTTCATTATACTGTTCGGTATAGTAGTTATAGTAGGTCCTTTCAGTTTCATGCAATAGTTGTCAGGATTCAAGCGACGTAAATTACAAAAAGTTTATTTCCGGAAAACGTCTTCCGTCATTCCCTACTATCTTGCCATTGACAGTTGTTTTTTGTCGGAAAGGGTTCGTTCATACGCAGATTTAAATACTAAATGTCATCAGTTGCAAATTTATCATTTTCTTTTCAAAAAGAAACCGCAACAGCATAAATTATGCAAAGGAAGGTTTTCCTTGGTTAATTCTCGCTTTTCATTTATGAATATCCTTTTTTCTGACTGATACTTCCGGGATTATTGTAAATATCAAAGGATATAATTTTCGAATTTCTATCGTAGCTGGAATAACAATAGGCCTTCCATACACCGCGAGCTCATAACAACCGCCCAAAAATTTATATATGAATATTATACAAAGCCACTGAACGACTAATTGTACGACATTAACTGATATTGTATTCTTCAATTATATACACTGGCAACATCATTAATTCATTATCCTCGAATTGTATCTTATCCTTGTACATATATGTAGAGAGAAAACATCATTTCGTATTACGTTATATTGTAATAGCCTGTAATACGTTCTGAACGCAAAACCTAATAAGAATATTTTCCTCTAATCCAGAAATTGTTTTACTCACTATTATACTATGCTTTGAAGTTTGGGTTACTCAGATAATCCCTTCATTACGAGGCACATATATCTGTAGACATACGCACACACAGGTCTATTTCATTCGAATTGTTTTCGCTCTTTATTTAGTTCGGTTGAAAATCCCCCATATAAGTCAAACCACAAAAACTTCGTTCATTTTAGCAAAATTGTTTAAGTGGCATTATTAAAATTATTTATTATGGCAGCACTTCGGTTTTCGGGATAACAATAAATTAACGAATGATATGGCGTTTTAGTTGAAAATGTTGCTATTGTTGTGTAAAGCTCTAAACATCCAGCATTAAGCGCGTTACTTTTCAACCGAAATCTTCAATTAATTTACAAATATTTATTCAGCTTAGGGCTGAAACAATTAAAAAACTAACATGAATTGGACCGAAAATGTCGGAAGGAAAATATGTCATTTTTCTTGCGGCAATGTACAAGTCGGGTTTTCTTTTCTGTTTCGCTTATTTTCCACATTAATTCAAATTTAGATTTATGTAAGAAACACGAAATTCTTTTATAATATGAAAACAAATTGCCAGCCGCCAGGGAACAACAAACGTGTAGCTTGTTGTAGATCATAATTTTGGAATAAAATTGTGTGTACAAGTTGAGTCTTGAATGAATTTATTACATGTTTTTGTTCATTGCCATTTAACCTGTTACGGACGGTTATCTTATGTTATCGATAACGTTTGCAAGAATAAACGACAGGCAGACCGCAAAAAAAAAATGTTCAAAAAAATGAAGTAAAAGATTTGAAATCAATTTATTGTCATTATATAAATACTTGGGTCAAATGAAGTACTAGATCAGAATACTGTGGGGAAATGACCAAATTGATACTTTTAATTGATTATTTCTTTGACTTTGGACTGAATGGTTATTTAATGAAATATTGAACCTTAGATGGTGGCACGGCGTTCTCCATCATAAGCTGCATTACGTCAGTGTCTGTGTTAGAACCGTTTTGCACTCAACGCCACAAGCGACCGAGAACAGAATCGAAACGAAACTCCATTTCATCATTGAGTAATACAGCAGACAAAACGACGAATGCTAAATAAAGTCGGCGATCTTTTTGGTGCAATATTTGGAGTTTCTAATACTAAACCGACTCATAAATTGGCTTCTCAGAAATTTCAATTTTAATTTAGGACAATTTGAT
The DNA here is from genome assembly GCF_014529535.1 of Bradysia coprophila. Classification (NCBI taxonomy): domain Eukaryota; kingdom Metazoa; phylum Arthropoda; class Insecta; order Diptera; family Sciaridae; genus Bradysia; species Bradysia coprophila. Next base: position 7,868,395 of record NW_023503501.1, on the reverse strand, counting down.
AGATAGAATCACCAGAATACAAAAAAACACAAGAGGAGAATTCCTAGTTTTCAGATAACATCAACAATTGCAGCTCAACATAAACTTGGTAACGTCCAAAATTTCAATCAAGCTTCATAATTTGTGTAGTTGCAGTGTGACTTATCCCAAATACGATGAGTTTGTGTGCATAGTGTCTCCGTCTAGTCTACATTTAGCCGAGTTATCAATTAAGCACCTAACTTTCCTCACAGAATATTTGCATACTTCAAGGCGTAGTTCAGAAGTCATGTTAAGCCACACTTAGAAAAAGAGACGATAATACAGTGAAAAAAAAAGCCGGTGGTCTAGACTTTACTTGTTATTTGCTGTAAAAGGCTGTTAGTGAGGTCTCTAAACGAACAAATCAAATCAAATCTGCAACGATGGCAGAAATAAGAACTAGACTCTGAGTATATGGAAAATGACATGTTAAAATAAATGAAGTCAAAGATTGGATTGATGGAAGTAACAGATTCGAGTATATTGCTTTAATGCGAAAGTTTAACTATCGACATTGCAATAACTCAGTTTTGATGAAATCATATCATTAAACATATGATTTCATCAAAAAACTATAGCTATACTCTCTCCCTTTACTCATCGTATTCCTGATGCATCCAATCGAAAAACATAAAAAAATCGTTTCGAAATTTCAAACACGAAACCTCTTCATGCCACACAGTGTATTATATGGTCTCGTTACAAAGAAACGTAGTTCCATTAAAAATGAACTGTTGTAAAAGTTAGATTTGAATACCGAACAACCATTTAGGAAATGCACGACACAATCCAATTAAGATAGTAAGTCTCGTTACTTGATTAGATTACACACCGAATTACATTTACAATAAAAGAATGGAAAGAAGAGAGAGTGAGTGAGAGAGAAACAACAAATCTATGACTGGATTAAATGACCGGAATCACAATTCATTAGATTTGTTCAACATTATCATTAGGTCGTCAATGATGTTTATACGGACTGGAAAAAAAACGAACGAAAATAAATTAATATTTATGGTTATGCTCTATGGTAATGTTCTATTCGCGTTTTCTGTGCATGAATGTCAGCGGTTTCATTTCGAGCTGTATGGATAAGTTTCGCAATCAAAAGTTTTTATTTTTTCATTCATTGTTGAATGGCTTCATATTATAAAGCTCAGTGCATTCACATAATAAACTTTTTGATATTAGCAATTTTTTCTGTGCATAACATTGCCATTTACCTCTCGTACAATGATTGAAGATTTAGATTCCTCGACTGATTCACCATTTCGCTTCGAATAAATCGGGATAAATATGAGAGTTTTTTTTCATACGCTTTTTATAGCATCAGCTGTTTTAGTATGGTTGCATGTTGTACACGGATATGTTTACATAATTTTTATGGTTCACATAATAAAAGTGGGAAGACAAACTTGTAAAGTAGCTAATCAGAATGTAATTGAATGCAACCGTAGCTAAATGTTGTAAGCTAAATTTTACATGAACTTTGTCAGAGTTCTTGAAAGTTCTCAACTAAATTGTTGTTAAAGTAAATATAGCATTACTGAACGAACGGAACGAACGCTATGCAAAACGTTTTTATTAAATCAGTTGGAAACCTCTTCAAAGAAAATACATGTCTCGAGATCAGAGGGAATATTTATGCAGAAAATTGACCAATGCAAAGATTGTATGTTTTGCTTAGTCTCAAAAAGCCATCTAAAAGTTACTAGTTGCCGCATAGGGAATGGAATAGGTTTTGATGGTATTACATATCTACGATAACGTTTATTGGCTGAAGAAGTTTTTAAAAGCGAAAGTTAAACATTTGCTTCCAGAACTTTTAAATGATGACAGGACTCCCACGCTTTCAAAATTCTTCTATCTAAGTAGTTTTGGGAGGTTTCTAGACTTATGTTTACCCTAGAGAGGTAAAGGTTTTGCAAGCAAAATTATATCACTAAAAAAAGAGATGTTTGCATACTGCGTTAATATACCTCCCTCATATAAGGCAGTATATAAGAGACTCGTACTAATACTCGCGCAAGCGCTCGTATACGTGCACGTATCTTACATACAGCCTCATAGCAGTATTGTACTATTATCCCTCACCAGAAACTGGAACCTCTAACAAATTAAACTAACGTATTAGCATACTCTTAGATTAAATACTAAGAACGATTTTACAGGATCTATTCAGAAAAATTTTAGTCACCCAAAGTTACCAGAAAGCTATAAGTTCTAAGTTTTGGACATGCGCCTCTTCCTACACTACATTTGAGGTTTTTTTCATTCTGTCAAAGTTCTTTTACTAGGATGTTTGTCTCGTCATTCAAAAACTAAAACTTTGATAATATAAGGTGACTAAGCTTATGGTCGATTTGGGATTGTGATAGAATTCAGGACAGTAACGTTTTCTGACATATTTCACAATTTGATCGAGCTACCACCACTGTCTTGACCGAAAATATTTAGAACTAAATTAAATCGTTTTTAGTTTTAAAATCCTGATTTTTAGGAGCTTTAGGAGATTTTGGAAGCATTTTTAAAATTTATGGAGTCTTAGGAGATTCTAGGAGGTGTTGGAGGCCTGATCTGATGATGCTCTGACGTAGAAGTTGGAGTATGATGGAGTCGTTGTTATAATTTACTTATGTGACTCTTTGTGAGAGACATTGTACTCTAACGAATCCAAATAATAGACATGTAAGGTGAAAAAGGTTATGTGAACAAGAAAACGTATCATCAATTACAAAACTTTGATCGAATCATTCTCTGTATAAGTTTTCCCTCTTCACAAAAAAACTGAACTCAATCAACATTTGTTCCATTCATTTTTCACTCAGCCATTGAACGTCGATTTTTCGATTTTCTTCAGTTTTATAGTTTTCGACTAGTTTTCATTGCGAAATTGCGATGTCTTGACCATTTATGGCAGAGCAAACTTTCTGAGTGTTCGATTGATGAATCCATCCAATGATTAAAAGTGATATGAGATGACCCGAACTCAAGACTTTCCACATTCGGTTTGTCTGCAGGAACAACTGTATATAGATGAGTATCTAAATGCAATGTATAAGTCGAAAAACAACGTCATGAACATCATCAGGGTGTATACGTATGTTCCTTTGGATTCGTTCGTTTCACAAAAAGTATGTATTTATCTCTGTGCTATTTGTTTAGGTTGGATATTATATTATCAAGGGATTTAACACAAACAAATAAAAAATGGCATTAAAATGGAAAGTAGAGAAGACGAAGAAAAAAAAAATGAATGTACGAAATAGAAACGCGTATGATGGGTTATAATGGAATTACGCACTCCGAATACTTTATAATTATATTTGTTAGCTTCAAAATTACAATATGAGCGTTCTGGGGTTTTACGAAATATAAAAGTTAAAGAAATTTGTTCCCGGCTCTTCTTTGTTTTCCCCTTCTCCAGCCGGAACCCTCTTTTATTTATCGATGTATACGAAGAAGAAGAACGAAAAAAAACGCACGAAAAAAGGGTTGAAAAATTTATGCGTATGGCATTTTAACTGAACAATTGTTGTGTATGTTTAAAATATAAATTGCTCATTGTTGCGTATCAGACCGATGGGACTGGGGGAAGAGTTTTTTTTTATATATAATGGTAAGTGATGGCCCATAGAAGCGATTCATATAAATGCTTGTACACACATTTATGAATGGATTTTTTTCAATAACAAAAAAAATTGAGATCAAAAATTGAAATGCATTTTGAATTTCAATTTAAAAAAAAAAACATATTTGTTCCGTTGATTCATATCCTCTCTGTGATATATGTGCTGTAACTAGAAAACTTTTACATGCGACAATCAGTTTTTGTACTCGGACGACTTTAAAACTCTCGGATTACAGTCAATATCAACCAATTTTGTGGCTAAAGCTTCAACTGTTTTACCAGCTAATCCACTCCTTCAATCACACTGCCGATGCGTTCTTGTAGGGTTTCCCCAGAAACACCCACCGTGCGTGTAACTATGAAACCTGTAAGCGGAGATTTTGTGTGAATGGTAAAACAGCTGAAGAAAATTGACATTACATTTTGCATTGAAACGAAAATCAATTTTGAGTCCCTATGAGTCCCTATTGAGTCTGACGTTGTGATTGAATCGGAATATTGGATTGATAGTAGAGCGCAGAAGCCAACACACAATCCGTGCGGCTAATCTTTTACTTCATTGTTGTAGCAAACGATTTGTTACATAAGACAAATATTTACTAGAAGTCTTCACCTATTTTCGTCGTTGCTCTCGATAACAAATGACTAGAAGATTAACAAGACGTTTACTTTGTTTATAGGAACGAATTGTGATCACTAGTTTTCTATATTAACCGTATGGTTCCAGTGTCTATTTTCAAAATGTGTTTTCCCGAAACTCCTTGTAAATTCCAATCGAGAATATCGAGAATTGTAATTCTGTAAATTTCATAGAGGTTCTCGTAATTCATGAAAATAGTTAGTAATGCTTTTACTACCAGACTGGCCACGAGTTAGGAAGGTTGGTGATGAGTTGAAATTACATTTCAACTATGATTCGCTGAACTATTTCATGTGCAAATCCGAATAGTGTTCAGTAGAGCACTTTATCGAATACCACTATCACTATGGCCTAATGTGAAATGGTACGTTTGAACTGCATATTAATGCAAAACGTCGAACGACATATTAAATTCTCTATCAGATCGCAACAGTGGTCCATTGTCTTATCATTCCTCTTATTGCAATTTAGTCTGTAGAAAATCATCTTATTATCTGCACACACACTATAACTACTAATGGTGCACAGAATCTATGCGACTATAATCCGAACACACAAATTTCGAAATATTTGAAATTAGTTCTGCACATTTTCAGTGCTGCTGCTTAAAATTTGTTGCTGAAAATATTTGTAGTGTGTTGATGCATTATAGAATGTTCCATTAAAACTAATGTATATTTGCGTAAATATGCGCTCTGATTAGCTGATAAATGAAATTAAAGTGAACGTCTATTGTTCTGGTCGTTCATTAACATCAGAATGTTATTAAATACTTGTACGAACTGTGTTGCACACAACCACCGTCCCAATGCATAGCCAACAATTTAGTTGTGATACCGGAAAATACCCCGTAGCTAAGGAATGCACGATATATATGTAGAGTCAAGCCAGTCAAGCTCACAAAACGAAAATCAATTTTAACAATAGAAAATCAATATCACTTTGTATTTTCCCCACAAAATATACGAGCGAGTCACATAAAAACTCCCCTTTTATCCATAAAAAAAGAAATATCAACGTCATTACCAAAACAAATTGCATTGCTGTTTCAAAAGAAAATGCTAAACAATGCAATTGTTTGCTTTATTTTGTTTAGGAAATCTACTCTCACATTCTGAGAGTGAACTTGCTGAATTTAAAAAAAAAATCGGATATAAATTTCCATGGGTAATAGAATGGCGACCCAATTTCGTTGACTTCGATAAAAAAAAATATTTTCAATCGAATAAACTACAATCGATATTAATTAAACGAGTAACATGTAACAGGCGTTTTACCTATGCAATTTAAATAATTTATTTTCCATTATTTATACAACTACAGACACTATGGCGGGAAAACCAATATCCGTTTCAAAACTTTCTTTTTACGCTAAATCATTCATGCTGAACCTTCAGGAAATAATTTCGCTGATTCAATCAATGTTCACAGGTTCACACTTTAACTTTACATTTTCTTCGGTAGTTTATTTGTTCGATGAGAAAATTATTTGAAGTATCCGACCTCTGAATGATTTAATAGCAAAGAAAAGATTAAGAAAGAAATTTTCCGAAGGCGATCTCAGTGAAAGACCAGTTTCATCATTCACTTCCTCGGTTGATACCGAGTTCAATGGCGACAGAAATGACATAAAAAACTAATGCTTATCTATGTAAGTGAAATTACGAACGATAATATCAGGTTCAAACCGAATTCGACCTAAAACCTAAAACCTAATGTTTCGATTTCGGGTACAACCCGAACCGGATCTGAACCTGAAATTTTACTTTCGGATTTGACCCGAACCTAACCTGAGCCTAATTAGAGTAACCCGAAATAATTCATGAAATTTTTTGATTTTGTCCAGATTTCGGGTAACCCGAACCGAATCTGAAAATTTCAGGGTAAGATTCGGTTCATGTGAAACACGATAGTAACAGGTTCGGGTCCGGTTCGGGTTGAACTCGAACTCGAAAAATTTCAGGTTTAGGTTAAGTACGGGTCAAACCTGAATTTTAGTTCAGGTTTGGGTTGCAAACCTCGGGCCAATCTGAACTGAAACCTGTCAGCCTGAATCCGTTCCGAGCATTTTTTTTAGAATGGATATTGGTGTCATTGGTTGGAAAATATTTGTTATCAAAACTGGTTCCCTTTCTCTTAAACTTCACTGGTGAAATAGTGGACGACCATTGTTATATCTTCGCTTTCTTCTTTTTTAAATTATTTTCTGACGTAGATTCAGCGTTTCGACAATATTTTCAATTATACCAAAACTGATGTGGTTGATAATAACTTTTACAAATTTTCACATCCAGCTAAATACCATCTTTTTACTGCCAAGTTTATGGTTATTGTGTTATGCTCTCAATTAAGGCGAAAATTCGTTGCATTTCGTATAAACAATGGAAAATGTAATTTTCTTTATGTGTAACAGTTTTCGAAGGGTGTGGTTATAATCTTGCGAGCTTATACTCGTTACACATTGGAAAGTTTACCATGAAAATATTTTCGGAATTTTCTCATTTATTCAATGTTGGGGTATGTCCTGTGGTGACTTTTAGGTGTAAATATTTTTCAGAATTTTTTATGAATCTCTCGTCTTCCAGCGCATATGTCGAGAAAAAAAAAAGCCCACAACAGTTTTTTGTTGAAATTAATGTTTTTCTTCAAACAAAAAAACCATGCCTGCAATGAAAAGGACGAGTCAGAATTACACAGTTCGTATCCCATGTGATACAGTCGTGTTTACACTACCTACATGTCTACTAATGAAATTGTCCATTTTCCGTTTATTTATTGTGATGTGTATTACCTTTCTCTGAAACGAAGTACCAAACTTTTTCACACAAAGGTTGTTGCCGCTGGACCGTAATTGATTCATATGAATGTCTGTGTTATGCTGAGTTAATTCAATTACATAATTTATGATGAAATTGGGCAAAACTGTTGTTGTTGTGTCGAAAAATGTTGTACAGGCTGGCATACACAATCAAATATTAGATAATAATTGCCGAGTCAATTATCATGACCGAAACAATTACAACCATCAACGATAGCCATTTAATGTTTAACACTGCAACATCTAAATTTCGATGAAAATGGAAAATGTTCAAATATTGCCGTCATAAAAATTAATGTCCAGTATACCATGGAGTAGACATGGCAGCTGATCTGAGAACGGCCTACAAAAAAATTCAACGATGCCGGTCAGGTACTAAGTTTCAATTTTACATATGAAGCCGAATCGTGTAACTTTCAAAAATTTATTCTTTGTAAAATACTAGTGGTGTACCCCGGGCTTCGCTCGTAACTAATATAATTTTAAAATATTTAAATATTTTCCTCACGCAAAAAATCACTTAGAATTATTTGACAAAAGTAGCAGCTGGCACCACTGAATCTCTTTTTGTCAACAAAATTTGTCAACTATACTTCTGCTTTAGCATGAAAGTAGTTGACAATTTTTGTTGACAAAAGGTGAGTATGTCTTTCGTAGGTGAAGGTGGAAGTAGTTGTTACAAAAGATAAAACTCACCACATAAATCTGAAACTCACCCCGTTTTAGTAACAAACTTGTCAACTATTTCCGCGTTTGGGCAAAAGTAGTTGACAATTATTTGTTTCGAAAAGCTACGAAAGACACACTTTGTCAACAAAAATTGTTAACTACTTCCTTGCTAAAGCAGAAGTAGTTGACAAGTTTTGTTCACAAAAAGAGATTCAGTGCTGCTAGCTGCTACTTTTTCGTCAACTACTTTTGTCAACTAATTCTACAAGATGTCAGCCTTTATCACCTTTAAAAAAAATCAAATCAAGAAGATCGATAAAAATTCTCGATTTTTTGGATTTTCCTGATTTTCTCGAATCTTAGAAAATGTGAGAAAATCTAGAAAATTTGAATGGTTTTACCAAATTTTCTTGATTTCGAGAAAATTCACCAAGCATGACAAAATGAAGGAAATTCGACCAAACCAAGAAAACTTTTCTCAAAGAGCATAAGTTTCAGGTCTCTAGGATTTCTTATCTGATTTATAGAACAAACAAACAAACATTCAACTTATATATCTCTCCACTGTAAAGTGCACTATACGGTAGAGCAAGCGAACGTTAAGTCACTCGCTGTATAAAACTATCTATGCTACGAGAACTTGAAACCGTTTTCCGTGTCACAGTTTTTGCTACACAGTATGCTACATATCTGTTATATTACAGATCATCGACATTCTACAAGCTTTCAACACAATGTACACTCAAAGTCGAAGTTTAAGCCAATTTCCCAAAACAACTCGGCTGTCGTGTCTGCACCACGGGATATCTACTTTGATGCTTTACACATCAAACTTAATTTAATAAAATTGTGTACACTAAAATGATAATCCGATTGATAAAACAAAATTAAAATTTTATTACCGTTGTTCAAGAGTCGATTTTCATACTGAATTCTACAGCTTTTCGACAAACTCCTCCACTCTTAAAAAATGATAATTCCGATTTTCTCTTTTTTTTATACATATATCCTGCGGTTCTTATAGTACGACAATTTGTAAGTGTACATTAAAAATTTTCTGCTTGGTAGAGTTCAGCATAGTGATAAATTGTTGAAAGAGAAAAGAAAAAAAAACTTTTACAAATATTTGTAAATCCAGTTCAATATAATCTGTGTTGAAAATAAGGGCTGTTAGCTATTAAACGGGACAAATTTGTACATTACTTCCAGATAATAAATATGGTATTGTCAAATAAATTTGCATGTCATGAGTTTCATGTCGTTCACAATATATTTATTTACATCGTGAGCATACATAAAACTCGGTGTGTTGTAAAATAAATGGATAGGTCAGGGTTGAACAATGTATATTGTTTCATCGATCATATTTAAGTTGTTTCAATTTTGATGCGATTAAAAATTGGTTAGCATAATAAACACGCACCTAACGTTATTATCGATTTTTACCTACGCTAATGAGAATACGTGCCTGGTCGTATCGAGATTTAACTGGCTTGCAAATTTATCGAGATCAATGAACGATTGACGAAGTTTCCTTGGAAATAGTTATTTGTTCAACTAGGGGAGACAATTCGTATTTCTTTTGTGTTGTTTGTGGGCAGATCGTAACAACTCATCCGAAAAAATACAATATCCAACGTTTTTCTCGAGTTAAACACAAAGTTTTTCATATTTCAGAGGAGGGAAGAAAAAACCTATTTTCTCGCCTGCGTTGTGAACTTTTTTTATGTGTGCGTTGAGATTTTCCTTATTTTATTCATTCAGTAGGCAATGATAAAGTTCCAATTTGCCGACTATATTTCTAGTGAGAAAAGTTCACTTTCGAGAAAACAGACCTTTTCTCACTTAAACTGTCGCTTTGTTTATGTTTTCAAAAAAATCGAAGTTTTTTGATTCCTGGAGACAAACGGTAGATCCCACCTCGCACATATAAAAAACATTTTGTTCACCTCTGTGAGAAATAAGAGAATTCCAAATCGAGTGAAATTGTGAACATCTGGCCATAAACATCGCTCTTGTTGGATGATGGGTTTATCGACAATACTGCTAAAATGTCGATGTTGCTGCTTGGGTGCCATTCATAAAGTACGTTTAAGGCTTGGAACGGGTCGGGTTCGGTCAGACCGGAACCCGAACCTGATCTTGACCCGAACCTGAACTAAGAATTCGGGTTCAACCCGAACTTGACCCGAACCTGAATTTTCGATTTTGGGTTCAAACCGAACCCGACCCGAACCCGAAGTTATTCAACCCGAACTTGACCCGAACCCGAATTTGCATTTCGGGTTTGACCCGAACCTGATCTGAACCCGAGATCTTCAAATAAATCAAGTCCGGTTCGGGTTAACCCGAAATTTTTGGCATTTTTTAGTGTAAAATTTTCGGGTCACCCGAACCGGACCTGATCTATTTGAAAAATTCGGGTTCAGATCAGGTTCGGGTCAAACCCGAAATGGAAATTCAGGTTCCGGTCAAGTTTGGGTTGAATAACTTCTGGTTCGGGTCGGGTTCGGTTTGAACCAGAAATCGAAAATTCAGGTTCGGGTCAAGTTCGGGTTGAACCCAAAGTCTTAGTTCAGGTTCGGGTCTAAAACCGGTTCGGGTCATAACCTGAACTGATCAGGTCAACCCGAACCCGTTCCGAGCCTTAAGTACGTTAAATGACGAATTTTAGAAACCCCCTCCCAAAAATGTAAGGAAAGGTTTTTTGAAAATGTATCGAGCACAAGCTTGTGAATGGCTCTTAAGCGTACAATAGCTATTTTAACCAGATGGTGAAATGATGTTGTTTTACGCACTAGATGTGTGGTGGCCGTTACCTACCGTACTGTACAGGTACTGAACGGAATGATAGCTCTTAGTAAAGTCCTGTACGATAAAAAACAGGACAATTTTGTATCAGGGGCCTGATGAGCGGAAAGTCAGATCCTACGCATCTGTGCAAAGATCTAGATCTGGAAAATTGGTTTTCTTCACCGTTCAATACCACGGTGACTTTGGCTATCTTAATCGACAAGATTTCTTTTGTTGAACTGGAAAAAATGGTAATTCAATTTTTCAACTACGAAATCCGATTTTTATCGCTCTCGAAATAGAAAAATGCAAATCGTCCAACATCCATTTCGACATTACGCTTGTATTCCAAGATTGAAATCTCGTTAAATTATTAATGCAAAGTAATCCAACTTTCTGTTACTGCACTGAAAGGATATTCCTGTTAATTTTATAAATTACCAAAGTTGTTGAGCTCTAGCTATATCGCTTCGACGTGTATAGACGATGTGTGCGCTACAAACATTCACAAAATATAGACAATTTCCCAATTAACATATGAATAAGATGTTGAATGAATAAGTTTGTGAATAAAATATTCTTAAAGGGTAAGAAGATAATGAAAACATGCTCCCATTCTTATATTGAAGATATTTTCGAATAAATTTTCTCTCATTTCGCATATCGTCTTCTTTCTGCTTTTCTTTCGAGTTAATTTATTCCGTGATAAAGGAACCGGGGTTTTCAGAATGCAGATAAGAACGAAGGTTACTGTATTGGATATGGATATATACATGTTCCATGCCTATTGCCTATCGTTCTCTAAAATGAAAAATAATTTGTTTTACATGCTTCAGATACGTAATGGTGTCATATGCGAGGGGGACCGCACTGAATTTGCAACTCTGTTTTCTTGTGCAACTCTTTCGCAACTTTTTTTTTTCTGCGTGCAACTCTTTTGCAACGCTTTATTTTTGAGTGCAACTCTTCGATACTTTTTTTTTCAGATTGCAACTCTATGCAACTCTTTTCAGTGCGGTCCCCATCGGTCATATGGTTGTTACTGAAAATTGTTGATAGACCGCTTCTGCACGAACAATAATAATTATTTGCTTGCTGGAAAATGTTGTTTTGACTAGCGGATCATAGCCAGAGCCGAACACTGCGTCCACTTAGTTAAAACAACAAATTTCCTAGCAGGTACGTAGTCTACTACTTCATGTACTCATTCAAGAATACACCCTGAAATGTGTATCCCAATCCCATTCGTGCAACATCAATTATAGTTTCCCCACACTCAGCAAATTTAATTTTTTTCGTTTACGAATTCTCTCCTCATCATGCTTCGATAAATTTAACATTTTATTTTTTAAACCTACGCAACAAAGAGACCCTTTGCCAACATTCCATCTTCCTTTATCTTTACGTCAGTGTCCCGCGTATTTCTCCAGCATTCATTTTTTTTCGGTTATAAGATTATGAAATATCACATACCCTTACGTATATGATTTGCGATAACCGATCCCCAATTCATAGCCACATGTCATAAAAAGGGTCAATTCGATTATAAATGTTTTTTTTCGCTCTCTTTTGAATTGATACCACACACTAGACGACGGAAAAAACACATTCTTGAAATATATCCATCCATGGACATATTACTTCTGGTTGGGTGTTATGAAATTGAGGTGAAGAATACATGCATATACAAATGTGTATACAAATTGAATACATAAAAAGAAGAACGGATGTATACAGATCCAGATATTATACATATTTGGCCAACAAGGCAGCAGATGTGGGAAGGTCTCTCACCGAAATGATGGAGAAGAAAAAATTGTGTGGACATGGACATACGATTATTATTGAATTTGAATGTAGATGTTATATGACGTGAACGTAATACTGGATCGCAAAATTCCAGGAAAGGTTCATCTGATGTACGGATATGAATTTGTTGACTTGGAACATGTTTTGAATTTATTTTAGAATGAATAGAATGGAATGTACACATTGTGCACATGTATCAAATGAAACTACTTTCATATTTGGGTGAATATGGGTAACATAATTGAAACGGTGACCATCTTGACAAGGTAACGAGTTTATTATATCAATGTCTTGCTGGACTTCGGTCAAATAAATTTTTCTAGAAAATATTTTAATATTTTGTTGAGGAAAATGCTCTGGATATTCTGAATCAAAATTTGGATGTTTCAATAGAATAGCAGCTGCGTTCTTGTTGAGACTTTTTTTATTTTGACGAATTGCAAGTTTGTAGTTCATACCAAAGCAATGTCTGTATAATCCCACTATTCACATTACGGTAGGTACCTTCTCCCTTGTTACCCATCGTTTCGATTAAAGAAATTTCCTTTAAGGATGAAGGAATTTGTTCTTGTTTTCTTTGTTTTAACGTGAATCGCCACCGTATATCGTTTTTTGGTTAATAGACGTTGCCACAAATGAAAGGTTGTCAAGCTTTTATAGAAAAGAGATTACGCCAATTGCTAACGGAAAAGACACATTATTGGCCTGTTGATATATCCAAGGTTGAATATGAAGATTGAAGATGTTACACCAATCGCAAAAATTCCCTGAACTTTGCTGTAATTTTCACACAAAATTGTAGCGCCATTTCAGTTCAGTTGAAATTTCGTACTGAAATGTACTTATAGAGCTACCTATAGTCGCCATGTTTTTTTTTATGATACGGCCCAGTGAAAAGATGGTGATCAGCGTAACCTCCTCATGTACAACTGTGGATACAATCACATGGAATAAATGTTTGTCACTAAAATGTGTGCAGCAAACTCAATTTTGGAACCCCTGAGGACGCTTTCACCTAAATATTTAAACTCATGCCGAACGAGCGAACCTTCACCTATTTATCTAAGTGTTTCTAGAGAGAGATAAGTAGGACATCATGCTGTCAAGATTTGTTTTGCTTTGTTGAGTAAAATATCATACGTATCTATTTGATATGGTGGAAAATGTATTTACATGCGTCGAAAATAGTACTTTTCATAATTCTTGCATTTCTTCTGATGTCCTTGGATGTCCTCGATTTTTGTTGTATCTATTAACCTCGGCTTCGCTTCGGATCATCAATAGTCACACGAAAACTCGACTTTTTAACTTCATATTTCTTGTTTTAAGTTAATGACTATTACTCGGGTGAAATCTAGTATTATTTATCGCAGATTATTTACTGGGCGGTTCTATATAAAAATCGACAAAATGTAACGTGGAGGACTGGTGTGAGCGAAAGGCAATTTATTCGTATGAATAGCGTAGAGATAGCATAAAATTCTGTAACGTGGATAATAACAGCCAATCACGAACAGAATTTTTTCAGGGACTATTAAAGGAAAATCTTGTTTTGAATTCTTCCATATTCGTAAAAATTGGGAAGATGTTGGAAAACAAATTAAATTTGACCGGAGTTTACTTTACTAGGGGTGTAAAGTGGCACTTGCCTCGCTAGGGCAAAGTCTTTTCATCACTCGTAAAAAACGTATTTTACATAATAATTGAGAAAAAGATGAAAAGAAGAGTTTTTGTGTGAATTTGGTTGATCCGCGGCGTAGACGTAGCCGAGCTCAATACACACACGAAAACGAGACTTTTTATTTTTATTCCGAGTCATGTAATGGATTTTATTTCTTTGCGTGGTAAGACTAACATTATGCATCAGCTCTGACAGGGAGTTTGTATTTATCGTTGCTTCGACACATAAAAGCATTAGACTGCACTTGGGAAATAATTAGATATTTTGTATCACGATGAGTAAACGTTACATCGGGCTGACGGCCTCGGAAACTTTTACTCATCTGGATAAGAAATATCAAATTACTTCCCTGGTATGATATGAGATATTGAGGTCTTTCTTCCAAATTCCAATTTCCAAATCTTGTTTGCGAAAAAAGCGTTCGAACAGTGATCATCACGATATTTAAAAAAAAAAGTCGTTTATTGATCATTCCATGATTTCAAATAGCACTACCCGAACGCCTCGTCAATTAGTAGTTAATCCGAACTTTATCGCACAACTGTGTTGGCGTAAAATTCAATTTATCTTCCGTTGCCATCATATGAAATTATTTACAATTCTTGACCACCATTCGCATACAAAAATGGTAATTCGTAATTATAACAAGAAATGCTCGCAAAACTTTGAACAAACTTGTAATAAAAGCTATTTAAACAGTTACCTGTTTGACTGTAGCGCCCATTCTTTTGTTATACACCACTATCGGAAAAACCGGATACAGAACAGCTTCCGTCATTTATGACAAAAAGCCACAACAATTACCCCAATTTGATTTTGAGTTGAAATGTTTTGAATATAACAACTAATTATGCTAATAACTTTAATTGTTTCATGCAATACACACTCTCTACAACTAATAATTTTCTTGTTACAGAATGACTATCAAGTGGGCGATACTGTTAGCTTTGGTGCACATGATATTCCTTGATGGGGTTATCTGTTTCGGAAATTGTCCCGTTGAGTGTTCTTGTGGTTTAGACGACAGAGGAAGATTGCAGACGATATGCAACAAAGGTTTTATTGAAAATTATATTTTATATGACATTGGTTCATTGTTCATTTTATCGTTGCCAACAGGGAATATGCGCAAATTTCCGGAACGTCAAATTGATACAAACGTTGAAGTCATACGAATCACTGGCCGAGGAAATACGTTCACCATCGGATCGCTATTCAGTTCGTTTACGAAATTAGAAATTTTACAAATAACCGATTCAAATGTGCCTGCTATCGGACAGCACTCCTTTTGGGGTGTGCAGAGCCTGAGAATGATAGGTACGTTTGATGGACGAGAAACAAATTATTTTGTCTTTTTGGATTGAATTACCCAATACATTGTATTACGACAGATTTGGCTAGAAATAACATTACGACCATCACCGATGATAATTTCCGAGGACAAGATGGTTTGCATGAATTGGATTTGTCGGGGAATAAAATTCATCGAATGGCCAGTGGAGTCTTTTTTCATTTGAAAGTGAGTTTTCGCTCGATTTTTTATTTGTAATTTGAATATCCTTTCTAGCAAACAAATTTCGTTTTGACGCTGTCAAAATACCACTTTATTCCTTTACTTGTTGACTAATTCCTCATTTCACATGTAAAAGGCTACGTTGCATTTTTACCACCTTAATAAATGTAGTTAGGTTGCTAGAGATCGTATTGGTAGTTGTCAGTTCGTGTTAAACAAATTTGTGTCGACGTTTGCAGCAGCTGTTTTACCGAATATTCCACTCGTGAAAACATGGTTCTTTCACACGCCTTTACACGGATTTCGTAGTTCCACGCATCCGCGTCGTATTGGTAAAACAGTGTCACTGTATGAATGGATCAGGTGGTAAATCAGCTGATTGAAACTTAGACACAAAATCGGATGAACTGTACTTTTTGCGAAACAATTATTTGCATCATGGAAAAGCAATGCATGCTAATGATGCCTCAATAAAATTCAAGAACTTTTTGCAATCATTCCAAGTCCCGACTCCAAAATCACATTTCGAGCATTCATCAAGTTAGATTTTACAGCTCAATAAACATTACTTTGAAGAACAATTTTACTGATACGATTTGGACATGCTGAATCGCGCCATCGGAGCTATTTAGAATGATGCCTTTATAACTTTCCAGTTTAACGACCACTCGATTTTCGTATTTCAAATGAAAAATTCAGCATTTTGAGTTTAGATTGTAATTTGTCTGTCTGTTCGTTTTTTTTTTTCGACGTGTACAACGGCAATATGTTATACATTCGAATTCAATTAATTTATTTACGTAGGATTTGCGTCGTCTTAATTTGGCCGATAATTCCATCGAGGAACTGGTGTCGAGAACATTTTATATGCTAAGTAAATTGAAGTACTTAGACTTAAGTGGAAATTCATTAAATGATTTGCCTCCGGATGTGTTCAAAGATATAACGGTATGGAACAAAAATGCTTCATCAATTTCGAAATGGATTTCACTAATAAAATCGAAATTTTCGTCTGCTTCTCTTGTATCTTTCTATTTATAGGAATTAAGAGATTTGAAGTGTAGACGATGCAATTTGAAGAAAATCAATCCACAAGTGTACAATATATTGCAGCACTTGAGTGTGTTAGATCTGGGTGATAATGAGGTGGGTTTGGCATTTGATTTATATTAGCCGGACGCGCCGTTTCTATAATTCTAAATTTTTTTTTCCAGTTGAAATATTTAGAAAAAGAAGAGTTCCACGACCTAAAGCGGCTCAAGCAAATACGCATTGACGGGAATCAATTATCTGTTGTCATCGACAATTTGTTTATTCGTCAGAAAAGTTTGGAATTTTTAGGTGAGTTGAGCACGATTTTTTTTAATAGCATGTGCACTCACCGGACAAATACCTGCAAATTGTGGGCTATAAATACCCTCGGCTACAACTTTTCCATATTTTATTCTTCTCAAATGAGACTGACCCTTTTTGGTTAAATAAGTTTCGATAATAATTTGCTCGAGCAAATTGTTTGCAAAATATTGGTTGGTCAACAGTGAGACGTAATACACGATGGAAGGAGAAACCAATAGTAATTTGTTTACCGAGTGGAGAAAATAGGAAACTCCAACAAGAGCAACGTTTGTGGCCAGAGCGAAGCGAGCGCGGTAATTTCGCTCGAGTTGGAATTTCACATTTCTCTCAAAAGTAAACAAAGCGTTTTTAATGCGTGTATGTTGTGTTTTACCGTTCTTCTCCACGAAACAAAAAAATCGATTCGTAATGTCATTTTCGAAAACATAAACAAAGTGACAGTTTGAATGAGAAAAGTTCTATTTTCTCCCCACGGAAGAGAAAGTGCTACACTAGAAATATCATTCGACCAGTGGTCAAGAAAACCCAATTTTCTCATAGCCGTTTGAGGAGAGAAAATAATTGAAAACACAATCAGCGCATGAAAAAACTATTTTTCAATCTCCAAATCTAATTTATATTAATCGACGGATGTTGGTTAACTAAACACCGAAACTATGCTTTGTCCAGCGAATACATGAAACATTTCATTGCATTTAAAACGAACAATTCCCTCGCAAATATTTATAACACGTCGACGCCAAAATATATTTATTCTCATTACCCATTTTTACCCATAAAATAGATCTGTCGAGAAATCGGTTAGCCAAAGTGACGAATGGTGCATTCAATAATTTAACCAACTTAACCCATCTCGATTTATCGTACAACAAACTTGTTCGCTTGGATACGGTCAGTGTGGAGCCGTTGAAGCGATTGCAACATTTAAACATAAGCGGAAATTTGCAAATGGATTTAATTGATATAAAGGACACGTTTCAGGTGAGTGTTATTTCCGTAGAATTTGTTCTGGCTATCAGATGTGAAAATTAAAGTCGTCACTTAATGTCAGACCGTTCAATCCGTTGAACGAAAAGCGAAATAAGAAGTGATTTTATGAAGCCTTTCACAAAAATCTGCTACTTCCATAGATTTAGATTGATTTGTTCGATATCAGTCTTTTTACGCACGAGGATTTTGAAATTAATTTTGTCTGTTCTATGTAGCAGTGCATTGTAGCATATATTGTGGATCTTTAAGTTGTGCTAGGTGAAGGCGTGTTTCATCAAACAATCTGCGTAACCTTTTTCTACAAAAACGCTTCAACAATGTGTGGCAACATGTAAACACAAAATCCACTCGAAACCGGTACCGATCCACTAGTCAAACAGGCAATATAGGCAACAATTCTCTTAATCTATAGATTGTGGATTTAAGCACTATTTCACAGGACTCTCAAATTGAGAGTCTCAATGATTGACGCTGTCGGCAAGTCGGTCACTTCTGTCACTTCATCGAACAATATTTTCATGGACAATGTGATCGAAAATTGAATTTCCTAACAAATGATTTTGATTTTTAAATTTCGTATCTCAAAGGACCAAATCGATGGCAGTGCCATCGCTTTTGTGGTAGTGACGATAACAATTTCCACAATCTATTCATTTGCGTATCATCTAGTGTTTGATATAAAATCTGTGGATGTATGAATTAATTAGGAAGACAAAAATCAGGAATCCAATAATCAGTAGACAAAAATCAGGAAACATTATTCAGGAAACACAAATCAGGAAAAATTAATCAAGAACTCCACTTATTAGGAAGCATTAAGCATTAAGAAAACCATGAATCAGAAATTGTAATGACTTTCGGGACAAAATATCCACATCAAAGTTTATAAGGACGTGCAAGGGGGGATACTCCCCCCTTGACCCCCCTTTGCGGGGGCTGCCGCCCCTCGACCCCGCTTTTTTTATTTTTTTAAATTCTCCACGGCCTGCGGCGCTACATCATCTGTAAAAAACATAATATTACTGGCGTGCGCAATATTGTACTTATGTATATGAAGTGAATTCCAGTACAATCGAGTCATAATTTATTTGTCTTCCAATTACAATCGAACTGAACTTACTCGATATATTCTCATATGCTCAATGAGCATTGGTCATATGCTCGACTATTTCCGGATATAGACGATGTACTCGAATAAAGCAGACGACGTCCTCTAATATAGTCGATGTCCTCAAATATAGTCGATGTCACGTAATATAGTCGACATCCTCGAATGTAGTCGATGTCCTCTAATATAGTCGATATCCTCGGATATAATCGGTGTCCTCGGATTTAGTCGACATCCTCGAATATAGTCGACTTCATTGAATATAGAAGATGTTCTCGAATATTGTCGATGTCCTCGAATATAGTCGATGTCACGTAATATAGTCGACATCCTCGAATGTAGTAGAAGTCCTCTAATATAGTCAACTTCTTTGAATATAGTAGATGTCATCTACTATAGTAGATGTCATCTAATATAGTCGATATCCTCGAATATAGTCGATGTCACGTTATATAGTCGACATCCTCGAACGTAGTCGATGTCCTCGAATATAGTCGATGTCCTCTACTATAGTCGATGTTCTCGAATATAGTCGATGTCCTCTAATATAGTCGATGTTCTCGAATATAGTCGATGTCACGTAATATAGTCGACATCCTCGAATGTAGTCGATGTCCTCTAATATAGTCGATATCCTCGAATATAATCGGTGTCCTCGGATTTAGTCGACATTCTCGAATATAGTCGACTTCATTGAATATAGAAGATGTTCTCGAATATTGTCGATGTCCTCGAATATAGTCGATGTCACGTAATATAGTCGACATCCTCGAATGTAGTAGAAGTCCTCTAATATAGTCAACTTCTTTAAATATAGTAGATGTCATATACTATAGTAGATGTCATCTAATATAGTCGATATCCTCGAATATAGTCGATGTCACGTTATATAGTCGACATCCTCGAACGTAGTCGATGTCCTCGAATGTAGTCGATGTCCTCTACTATAGTCGATGTTCTCGAATATAGTCGATGTCTTCTACTATAGTCGATGTTCTCGAATATAGTCGATGTCCTCGAATATAGTCGATGTCCTCGAATATAGTCGATGTCCTCGAATATAGTCGATGTCCTCGAATATACTAGATGTCATTGAATATAGTCGACATTCTCGAATATAGTCTACTTCATTGAATATAGAAGATGTTCTCGAAGATAGTCGATGTCCTCAAATATAGTCAATATATTTGTAGATGTCATCTAATATTGTCGATGTACTCGAATATAGTCGATGTCTTCTAATAAAGACGATGTACTCGAATGTAGTCGACATCCTCGAATATAGTCGACATCATCGAATGACGAGTTATTGGTGAGAGTCTATGCAACTCTCATGGAAAAAAAAACTAATTTTTCTTCCAACTTTTCATATTTTTCGTGTTACTTGTTTTATGTTTTCCCAATTTCACATTTTCCCAATATTTGGTTTCGTAAATATTTTTCCTAATTTACGTTTCCTAAAAAATTTTCCTGATTTTTGGTATTCTGAATTAAAATTTTCCTGATTAATGAGTAATACCAAAATCTGTTACTTCGATAGTTTTAACATTTTGCTATAAAAGTGGCGATCAGTCAGGAATCATCGTTTATTTCGTTGTTGTCGATAGCAGATGGCTTGTTCAAAAATTTTCTGCAATTTGCTCCTAGCTTTAAACTGCTGAGAAAATCTTCCAAATTCGCAAACTACTACCAAGAATAGAGTGTCTACTCGAAAAGAAAATGCAAATAGAAATTGAATAAGCCAAGGACAATTTAGAAGATCATCGAACCAGCGTGTGGTATCATATATGAACATTCCTTACCCCATAATCTTATGATTCGACTTTATAAATATAAAAATTTCACACAACCTCTCTCACCCTTTTATCGGGCTAATAATAAATGTATCAGGCTTACGGACAGGATAAAATTGTCAAATCAATATTTTTATTACGCAATAATTTCAAATAAACGATTGGAAACATGCAATCTCTTTCGTATTTTACCGAGGTAAGAGAAAGTGAAGATAGAAAAAAAAACGAACACAAAAATACACACAGAACCTTCCCATTTACCAAAAGTATTCGTGTCACGAAATCACATTGAATTTTCCCAGCGATTTTCTATATGATTCTATATCTTCTTTCACATAATACTCAACGAATGCTATTATTACATTGTTTTCTTTGGGCTTTTAGTAAGCCCCTCATAACACATCTATGGAGGGTTGCATGGTGCTGTATATTAAATTGATATACAGAAGACATACTCGCTACAAAAATTCAATGTATAATCATGTTATCCCACATGAAAAAAAAGAGAAGAAAATGTCCAATCCGGATATAGTCGTGCCATAGAAATATCTAATCGTACAGCCATGATGTTCGTCTTCTATCTTTTCAATGTTAAGAGTGCTTGCTAAATTGAATAGTGTAAGGATTTCTCGTGCAAAGACATTTTCCCGTACATTCGTAACATGTTTCTCCTTATATTCACCGTTCTCTTCTACTTTGCAGTCACTGCGAGAACTTCGTTCGCTATTTGTGGCTGAAATGGGTCCATTGCCAATGGAGTTATTGGTTCCGTTTAGGCAGCTGAAGGCACTTAATCTCTCTGGAAATCATTTGGACAACGCTTTGTTGCAAATACTTAAACCAGTTACATCGTTGGAGGTAAGTTATGATGTACTTTCTCATGTGGTACTTGAATGAAGTGCCGAAGAAAATGTTTATTTATATCGGTCACTTTATATGGTGTTGGTAGCTTTTTGTTCCCTTTTGATAAGTTTCTTTTTTATTATTATATTTATTGGGTCCACGTTCATTCACATTTTGTTATTTATTTGGCGGCTCTTTTTATGGAACATTTACTGGAAGTCGAAGGGAGTTCAGTCCGTATTATGTGGTCATATAACATTCCCATTAACATATTTTTAACCAAGCGAGAGAGAATCGAAAGTTTCGAAAGTTTTGCCTGATCTTTAATTCATTGTGTTGTTTATTGGTCGGTATAATGCGAACACATTTAATGGCTGTGACATGGTAATCGATTCCTTAGATTAAGACGTCGAGGAACAGGGTTAAACAAATGAATTCAATCGCCTTGCAGAGAAATAGACAATTGTGTATGTGGTTTTATACGTCTGTGTTTACAGTAGCGTATGTATGTAAAGTTACATTGCAGAACACTGACAACAAATCATTCGATCTGAAGTCTATGGCCGAGTGTCACGCCGAGTCCTCTGCAAGGCGATTGGTTTAATTTTTTTGTGACCTGAACTTGACACGATCTGAGTCTCTTTCAGTCGAAGCTGCTTATTTAAATCAAGAGAATCGTTCGTCGTTGTAGTGCAAGGGAATCGATGAAGTTCAAGTCGAACAATCAACCGTTTAACTACTGTCCAATATACTAATTTTCTTTGGAGCAATGTGGTTTGTCCACAGTACATTGTACTGAGTACAAGGCCTAATTTCTCATCGACGATTTTAGCAGCTTTGGAAGAAAAAGATGGTAGCAATGGACTGCAGGGCATTACTTCGAGAAATTCAAGAAAACATTTTGTTTTTATACTGAACATATGAATCGGTTAATCCTGAATTGCACGCTAATTCCGATTCAGTTCCTTACGCGGTTGATATCTATCACTCACCTGATTGGTCTGGCGTAACGGACATTATTGATTATTGTGTATACCAGGAGTGGGATCAGTTCTCTTAGAGGGACATCAGTTCTCTTTCCTCTTTTCTATGTGATTCCTACCGATAGAGAACGATTCGCTATTTCAGTGAAGATGTCGCTGCAACAAAGTCAATGTCAACAGTCAACAGATAAATAATTAATTTTACTCGTCTGACTTTAGTCAAATAATAGTAGATTATTCACCTCTGTCCACATGTCGCCTTCGACTCATGCAATAACTCCCCAAGTGTCTAAATAAACATTTGGACAGAGGTGAATACGCTATTTTATCTACCGACGGCGAAATAATAGCACTTTTTCACTGATATTATTTCACCTAGGTAGATAAAATGTCATTGTAATGCACATGACCTCACGGCGATGCGGCAATGGAACAGTAATTTGTTTTTAAATCAGCTCCATATCTAACTCTAGGACCTGGACTACGCCACATCGTTTTAAAATTGTCTATTATTTATTGCATCCTTGCTTTCAATCAACATGAGTCTGAGTGCAGACACTTTGCGTAGAGCGCCATACATTACCGTTTACAATAAACGTGTGTCATTTCGTGAAATATTTTTCATTTCCTATTCATATATGCTAATCGACTGGTTGATTTTCTTGATTACAAAAGGAACTAAATTATCAGCAGAATATTAATGGGTAATTTCCGTTGGGCTAACTATCTCTGACCGTTTGAAGCGTGGCAGTGTTAATTTATGAAAATTGTAGAGAATCAGCAAAGCATTTCACTTAAAAACAATTAAGATCAAAGGGAAGTATTTAGAGAATGGAATGCAACGAAATAATTTTATTGCACAACAACAGGGTGACGTGCTTGTTTCATTTGCACATTTAATGCACTTTTGTTCACAAAAGTGGTTCACTATACGGAAGAGCTTCTTCTTCTTCCAGTTTTCTTATTTATTTCACGGAAAATTAACAAAAATGTTATTTTATGATTTAACAAAGAGCGAAGGAAAATATTCCAAGCATCTCTGCATATTTTACTGCGTTTAAAATTCACTTAAATTTTTACTTCTTTTTCACGTTGACAATGTATTCATATACTCCATGCAGAAAAAAAAAGAAATCTGCCACAATAGACCAGAGCCTTTATAAATCAGCGGAAAATTCGCGAGAAAATTGCTGAAAGCGAGGTGAAACGAAAATTCGGTCGACTTCTTTCACAAACCTGAGAAAAGAAAGTATTATGAATTATGTCACGTGTATGATAATTTCCGAAATAAAGTTGCGCCATTATGAATATGAATATATGCGGCGACAAAAGTAGCGCGAAAATTGAGGTGTTGAAATGTAAAGTTCGTCGCGATTTGTTAAAGGATGCGTTACTTGATCGTTATCAAATTATCGAAAGAAACACAACATAACGCCCACGGTGGTCATGTACAATTTTTTCCAACGATAAATCAATTTCAATGGTATTGGAACTGTTTGTTTTCCGTTGAGGTTGTATTCCATCCAAGCATAAATTATTGGTTGCTGTTCGGTCACACAGTTAGAAGCATGTGTGATGCGAAAAAAAGTTTGAAAAGAATTTCCGGGTCATACACCGCATATACATTATATACCGAAATGAGATCGATATAGAACAAGGTTGCATTGCTCGTCTTTTTTTTTCCAGCGATCATTTGAATAACAGTTTCAATTTTTTATCTGGAAAATTTTCACAGCTTAACACTATACGTTCTGGTAGCGAATTTCCATAACGTTATGCTCTGATATTTTTCGCGATATCTTGAGGCGTGCGAATTTATTTTTTTTTTCCTCTGAATAAATGGAATAAGGGAGTTACATGTATGATACGAAAATAATCGTATAGATTATACTCATTAGCCCGTAGGCCTTGGCAAATGGTAATACATTTTGCGGGTGTGAAGAAATTTAATGGATGGCTTATATTCGCGGCATATAATGTTAGATCGTGGTTGGGGTAGATGTCTTTCATACATGCCGGTTATGGAACTGGTAAAAGGAACACAACATGTACTTTCATGAAAATGTTGAAAATTCATTTTTCGTCAAGATTAGTTCGTGCGTGAATTTTTTAAAAAAACGAAAACAGTTTTTTGTTGCTCCCCCCATCCTCCGCTCAGAAAATTGATATGCGCTTTATACAATAAATTTTGATATAATGCCAGCGAAAACATTGCCAGACACATCTTTAAATGCTTCTACCAAGTTTACAGGTAATCGTCTGATCATCTGTATACATTTCGTTCGTTTGATGTCTTCTGCACAGTCGCTTTTTTTCTCGTTTCCCTTCCTTCGGAAAATTTTCCTTGCAACAAAATGAAAGAAAACCTTTGCCTCAACACACTTTTCCCATCAATTGAACATTTCAATTTCTTTAGCTCTTCCTTTTGTAAGCAATCATCCAATAATTGATTTTATTTTCCATCACCTCAACAGCTTTTAGACTTATCCAGAAACCAATTGAATGGTGTCAATGCAGCAATAGCATCGAAATTACGTCGGATTAAAGACGTTATTTTAACAAAGAATCCCCTCATATGCGACGTATGCCATTTGGGGTCATTGATTTCCGTCATGCCATCGGTAAGATTCAGTCATGCCGTGTCGCCGGATGTATATGAATTCAGTTAATTTATCGCTTTCCAGGTGGAATGGCCAACGATACCTGAATGCTTTCTGCCGGAATCGTTGCGGGGCGCATCTGTCATTGATATCAATGTGAATGCATTGGACGAGTGCATGGATTTCTTTCATGACGAAGGACATGATGCGGCTAGCACATCGCACAATTTCTTAGAACGAAGTGAGTTTGCATTGTTTGATTGTGGACAGGGCCATTGGTACATTTATTTAACGGATTTACTGTTTACCAAAATTTAACGAAACTTTACTATTTTAACGAAACAGAAATTCGGTAAATTTTCGGTAAATTTATGTAAATTCGGTAACTAGGCCCTGATTGAAACTTCAAAACTCAAAACACACGAATCATCGAAAATATGTTTCGATCAAAATCTTTTCGTTATAGTTTCGTTAAGCATCAAAGAACAACGAAAATTCGTGTATTTTGAGCTTTACGAAATTTACCCTCCACACAACTACCTTCACTGTATGACTTTTCGTTTAAACATCACAAAGAACTGAGAAAATAAGATTTACCCAAACAGTTTGACTTTAATCACGGACTGGACAGGACAAATTTTACGAATGTAGTTTGCAATGTTAAATAATATATTATTTATACAACAACACAAAACGACTTGATAAACCTAGTGACAGACAGATAGACATACAATTTTACCTCTATCATGTTTTCTGTCTGTTTCACAACATGGGTTGCCGCATGGTCGTAAACTTTTCCAAGAAGACGTTTGACTCTAAAATGTTAACATTGTCCTCTTTATCTTAAAGTACATTTCGTACTACCTCTCCAAAATATGCTCCGAACTCATTAAATTTATGCCATCTTCAGGTCTACTTATTGGAAACTTAAATGTGCTAGCGTTCGTATGCGGTATTATATTTGTGATGTTTGCTGCAATTGTATTAATTAGTCTCGTTTACTACTCCAGACATCGAGCTAGATATTATACACATGAGGAAAAGCGTGGTGGTAAGTTAAATGTTCAAAATGTTTTGCTTTCGTTTAAAACCTTTAAAATTTATACCTTCGTTTTTGTAACATTAAACTGTGTCAGCGACTATATACAATGTATAACATTCTACTGTGTAACGATATGACTAAAACCCAACTTGAAATTGTAGTGTAGAGGACCGACAATATTATATATAGTAGTGGTATATTGCACCATCAAACAATTTAGTATTTTCTTGTGATAAAATAATTATTGTCACCATTAGGAATGTGTGAATTTAAATCAATTAGGATGTCACTTTTTGCCAGAACATAATGTCGCTGAAATTCAATTATGTACTCGTGAAATGAGTTTTTAACATCCTTCCGAAATTGAATTAACCCATAATTGGAATTGAAAACATTTAAAATCAAGTTTTCAAGTTTAGGGATATTGTATTAACATCCAATTTACAAAGGGAAAGGATGGTTGATCAAAATCACAACCCACTTTCGTTAGTGAAACACTAACACATCTGGTTAATTTTGTGCGGTTTTTTGGGATTATGAAGTTCTTTTCGTTTCATCTATATACTGGTAGTATAGTAGATTACAAAGGAAATTTTAATTTTAAAACTTTTTTTCACTTAGACTCATAGGGTCGTTAACAAGGTGGTACTCATAGGGTCGTTAAAAAGGTGGGTCGGGCGTTATAGGAAGAAAATTAAAAAAAAAACTTTTTTGTCATCATATCCCTTCATTCTTTAAAAAAAATAATTAAAAATCCCTTGAGCCATTACTCTAATGCCTGTAGGGACAGTTCAAGCCTGGTCGTGTATAATGTCTTGTTGCAAGTATAAAACTCCGAGAAACGTAGTTTCAGGCATTGTAGTCTTAGGCCGAAAACACACGAGCAATGTTACATTGATGGAATCGACAATTACATTACGTTTTCCATTGTTTAGCCTGTGCTTAAGAGGCATTGATGCCTTGCTGAAAAGCATACATTTTGGCCTTTTTTTAAATACTGGATTTTAGTTTACTTTTGATGATATCTTTCCACCAGAATCCTTTTTCAAAAATATAGGACCGCAATAACGACCACGAGTTAGCTTTCAACAGAAAATAGATTAGGTTGTAGCAGTTGGACCAGCTCTGAGAA
This sequence comes from Bradysia coprophila, assembly GCF_014529535.1. Taxonomy (NCBI): domain Eukaryota; kingdom Metazoa; phylum Arthropoda; class Insecta; order Diptera; family Sciaridae; genus Bradysia; species Bradysia coprophila. The sequence continues at coordinate 7,840,973 of NW_023503501.1, read as the reverse complement.
AACTGAGAAGTTTATGAAAATTTCGTTAAGAGCAATCTTCACTTGGAAGCTGCGGGAATTTGGTCATAGTTAGGCCTCACAACCAAACAGATAAATGGAATTTTTGTCTATCACTTAAAACATTAATACAGCAGCCACGGAAGTGCTAGTGTCCATATAAGGTGAGACTATTACTTCGTAATAGACTAAGCCTGGGACTAAGTTCTCATGAGGTGCAATCAAAATTTTCCTGTTAACATGCTCACACTACTTCGCCTTCTTCTCTCTTTTACAAACATTGTGATCCACCCTGTATTGTCTAAATGCTTCAAATGCTTCAAGCCATACTTCTAATTGTTAGATGTTCGATAACTTATCGAATGAGTGAATATTAACTGGGAATTTTGCTTACTTTTAAATGTTAATGTAATGTATCGAAATAGTGGTCGAACTTGACATTTTTCTAATATTTTCCTCGTGAAATCTTCTTTCTTAAATATCCTGAACACCCTGTTAAACTTAAGAAATCATAAAAAATATAATTCCATCGTCAATCTTCAACATTTGTGCGACAAATTTAGTTAAAAAGTACTATCATTATTTCTCTACATTCTCTTCATTCGAAAAATGGTATAGCAAATTTTCCAGGCAACAATATTGTAGAACATTATCTAAACATAAAATCAATGTTTCCATATGAAATATGATAAAAACAGTGAAAAATTAGATTTTTCAAAATTTTTCTTTACACCACATTTTTGGACCACCCTATGTTGTCCAAAAAATTTGAAAAAACTTCTAGGGTTTAGGAAATTTCATTCTCTATCGATAGCATCCATAAAAATACGAAATATTTTGTTCAGAGTGTTCGAAAATGTTCGAGAACTAGTGCACTCCAGACTTCCCCCTCATCTTCCCGAAAACTGACAGGATTTCAGCTTGGCACCCGGACTTTTGTTTTTTCAGGGTATCAAGGGCTATCCAAATCCCCCAAGACATCCCGTACACCTTTTATGGACAAGGGCGCTTCCGTGGCTACTGGACTACATCTAATTCCAGTTATTGAAAGTGTATCTAAAATTCCACGGAATCAATGCTAACTTTTTGCATTGTTGTTCTTTGACGAACGAATAAGTCATACCTTAACGATAACTCGAAAAATTAAAACGAAGTTCTGCAAGATATGAAATCTCAATATTCCCATCTGCGTAACAAGCGCTTTTTGTAATTAAACCAAAAATTCCATTTTATTATCACGCATTTAGCTTCTTTTTAATCATTTATAATTAAACCTACCAGCTAGTCATCAATGGACCCTTTGCACATTTGTAGCCTACATCTAGGCGGAAAAATATTCGTTTTTTGATGAATTCTCTGAACCAAAATCTTTTTTTGAAAAAGTGAAACCATCAAAACCCGCAAAAAGTGTTACTTTTAACGGAAAAACCGGAAAACGCCTACAAATTAGCATTGGGTACATTGCTCTTAAAATGTTTTATGATAAATGCGTTGTGCGAGTAACCATTGGTTATCATTAAGCTATCGAAAAATGACTAATTTCCGGGAAAATATCGCAAATGCATGAATCTTACGCTCAATATTGCAGCGTCTGATACGTATTATCTTGGTACTTCTATGGACCAGATCCAGTAATTACAGATAAAACCACAAATGTCGACGAATACAACACATTTCAAACACATAAAATTTGTATCATCCACTTCTAGATGATCCCAACCATTGCTGACGTTATATGTGGCTCCGCAAGAGTATTTCAGTGCTAACTAACTAAAGAAAATTTCATAATGAAGTATTGAACTCAAACGTAACATCTCGAGTTGACAGTGTTCAAAACCGTGAACTGGCATTAGTTCTATAAGTTTCACTTTGCTCTGTAGTGCAATTCAGCCATTATATTCGTAATGTCTCACATTCAACGTTCGCTTCTTCATCAAATTACAAGCATTTCGGCTTAATTCTTTAATTAAGAATGTGTCGACGCTGTTCACACATATAATTCTATAACGACAGAAAAAGTCTTACAAAATGGATTGTATACTGTTTTGCAAACTATAACAAAAATGTGTATTCGCACAGAAAAGGAGAAAAACGAATTCATCGGGAATACGTATTATGTGTTATACGAGTGAAAGCACTTAATCGTTTAGCAAATTAGCACTTTAAAAGACATTATTGTGCACCACATATATCACCCAACTCCATTAAAGTTTAATTTAATTCTGCTGACACAGACATGTTTCACCCAAAGCCGAAATAAAAACTCTCGAATCGCACTCAACAATTTTTTTTTTGTATTTTATTTTTGTGTAGTAATTCTATTTCACTTTTATTTATTTAACCTACTAATGCATCGTTTTTTTTCTCTCTCTATCTACTCATTCCTTTTGCGTTCATTCAACCATCGATTAAATACACAACCAACAAATTGATGGTTCACATTTTATAGAGGCTGGCGAAAAAAGCTTGGATATACTTACAATTAAAGGCAATGAAATCAGTTTTAAATTTCCAATTGATGATCGAGTGTGTACAATCGATGAATTGGTACCACCATCACCACCGCCACCACCCAGGTGTAAAGCACCGATAACCAAAGAATGACTAACGGTTGAGATAAATTCGAAACTGTGAACGCTAAATCGTGTGTGAATGTGTGTAGTGAACGCAGTGTTTAATAGTAATTAATAAAATGAAGGAAAAAAAACCGATTCATTTGAGGCAGACACCGCACTGCACTTTATGAACTTTATGTACTCTATGTGAGTTGAATCAAATTTTTATTGTATTGTACATGGTATGGATGAGTGATAAAATAGATATTTCGGATGAACAATGATAAATTGTAGCAGAGTTAAGTGGAAAGGAAAATTAAAAATTTTAATATTCTAATAGGAGTAAGTTTCTTGAAATAAAAATATTTAAAAAAAAATGCAGAGAAAAACGTTAATATTTGGTGTTAATAAAAGCATTCGACTACAATGTAAAATTCCAAGACACAAACACAAACAAGGTATAGTAAATACAATTTATTATACATTTTAATAGTAGAGAACCATTCGTGATAAGCAAAGTTAAGCAACCAAAAAAAAAACTATAAAATGAAATTCATTAAAAAAATGTTAAAAAAATTTGTTAATTTTGGTAAAAAGAAGAGAGAAAGAGAGACGAGAATTTTATTGTATAATTGAGCGAAAAATGCATTTGAAATCTTAAACTGTTTTCCCATCAACAATACCAATCCATATTACGCTTTACGTCGAAACCCCACTGACATAAGGCTACACAAATGAAAATTTTACGAATTCCGCACTTCAATTTTGTTTGCAATAATCCGTCTCTAGCGATCGGTAAACAATTTACTATAACAAACAGAAAAGCGTTCATTTCATTCTAGCAGTATCAAATACTCAAGTGTGTATGGATGGAAGGATTTGGATTTGGTGTTTTTTTGCCAACTATTTTCTGATGAAATAAATAAAAATTTCAACCCAAAAACGGTATCAAAATCAACATATCGAACAGAGGTGCATTAAATCAATTCGAAATTCTTTGAATACATCAAATAGGATGAGCTTTGAATTCCATGAATATTTTCCACCTGATATGTGCGTTTCAAATGGATTTTTTTATAGGAAATTAAAATTGCGTGCTTAATGGCGCACATAAACGGTAGTCAGCTGGACATTTCTCGTCGATCTTTGAGTTTTTTTCGTTTGCAAACTCACTCTCAACCTTTCACGGACAGTAAGCAGATTTACAAACGGAGCTGATCTACTACTTCATTTAATATAATTTTTTTCAAGAGATTGATTTCAAATCTTTTCGTTCATTTTTGAACATGCGGTTTGCTGTATCATTAGTCAGAGCTTGTGGTTTATTTTTGAGGTCGTTATCGATAACAGATGATTTTCGTCCATAACAGGTTAAAGACCATTTGAACGACTATCTTTTTAATGATACCTTCCCTTGCTAGAAGATCAGTTTTCTTTTAAAAACCTTTTAATTTAAAATAGCTTTTTTCGCACCTCAGACATGAAAATGACTTTTCGTGCCCTTGAACGCTTGAATAATATGATGGGTATGATGAACACTTTGATGACAAAACGAAAAACATAAATATTTAACAACTGTTTGCTGGCTATGAAAACAAGCTCTGGCAAAACTTTTGTCATTTTGAAAAGATCAAACCATCAATTGAATGTTTTAAGATTTCAATTTACATTTTTTCGTGTAAGAGAAAATTCATATCAATATATTTATTGTGCTTTGAATAGCAGTGCTTTTTTGAGTGCGTACATCGTATGCTCGAAGTCACATTCGAGCATGTTGCAGCTAATATTTAGTTTGTAATTATTTCGCTAAATAGTTGAAGAATCACGAACTACAATTCTCGTAATATGATCAGAGATTTAAGATCGGGTGGTCGATCATACCTCGAATAGAAACACAAAACTAAGCCACGAAAACTTTCAATTTGCTGTTGTGGCTTGGCTCCCATCAAAAGATAAATATATTCGATGCAGAGAAATCTCAACTATAATTAAAATACATCATCCGCATGTTCCTTGCTGTACAGCTTAAATGACTTTTGCTAGTTTCCCCACTTTTACCTTCCTTTAAATTGTGTAAGTGTAAGACACCAATGTTGAATGGATTAAAACTGACTCTATACCTTTCAAACCCATTAAAAAAGTATAAAAACAAAATCATTCTGGATGGAGACGATGTTGTTTATCCAGATGAAATTTTATTTATCTTTTACAAATCTCGGCAAAAGTTTATTTCGTCTGTTTGTTTTCCTGAATCTCATTAGAATCATAAAATAGCTGAGCATCAAAGAATCTGTGAGTAAATAAATTTACATTGTATTACGTGTAGACGAGACAACCAAATTGTTTTTAAAAAAGTACAAAATTTTATTTAACAAATCAAATTGAAATTATTAAGTAAAATCAAAATGAAATTAAATTAATTTACCCTCGAGTCGACTGCATTTGAGCGATATTTTCCTTCGACTAATTTTATTTAAGTTTTTTTTTATTTATGTAGTATAGTTCCACAAAACAAGTATGACTAATTTTAATTTAACTTTTTAAACAAACAATTTTATATCAAACCTCGTTTGTACTTTTAAATTATTTACATTTTTACGATCATCATTTTGTAAGTTAAGATTATATTTTCGAATAAAAACAATTATTTAAGATCCACAAATAACTTGGTAGTTTTATGTTCTTTTCCAAGTCCATCAACGGTTTTTTATACGACCATTTTGTATAATTAAAAAGCTGCTGGTTGAATTATACAAAATGTTGACAGAATTTATGCAGAACTGTAAAAAAGAGAACTTTAAAAAGAGAAAGTTTTTTGTTTTGTTTCACGTTTCTGTCTTCAGTTCATAATTCTTTGAAAATGTTGGCACATAGTGATGATTTATACCGCAAAAACATTTTTGTAAATATTTAAAAGCAGGGTCGTCGCTTGTCACTCGCATCTAATTAGTGTTGCTTAAAAAAAGACCATTCATCTAAACTGTTAAATAAATGAGCAGACTTGGCAGCCGGAAATCAATATCATTCTTGGTAAAGTTTTTTTTCAAACTACTTCATGAGATTGTGAAAAGTCCTACGACTTTTGAGTGCGACAAGGTTCTAACGAGCGTATCTTTAGTGTACGTTACGTGTGACTCGTAGTACAAGACAAACTCCTAATTAACGTCAAAATTAAGGTAATAGAGTCAAAAGATTTATGTAATTGGAAAATTGGAAGGTCTATGGTGCCCATGAAGTCTAATTCTCGAATTTTTCACTTGTCAGGTAAAAACCTTAAAAAAGACCTTAAAAATATAATTCATTATTCAATTCCATTCTTTGTTAAGCAACAATATCGTCATTATGACGAAGAGTGATTTTGTGCACATATTTTTAGGTTACGCTCGCTGTGGACGATTTTTGAAATTAACAATTACCTTGAACTTGATCTACATATCTTCAAATTTTGCTAAAGAAAAAATCTTTGAAAATGTGGAAAAATTTAAGAAAATGTATTACCGCGGGTTTCTGAGGAAAATGTCTTTCCATTATTACGAGGAATGATTGAAGTAACTTCTTGGATGTTTGCTGACCTCGGCATCGCCTCAGATAAATAAACTTCACACAAAAAGTATTACTTCCATCATTTTCTCCCATTATTGGTAAGTAATGTACTATTTATTTTGCCAAGAGTGAGGCTTGGAGCCTTTGGGAAATGAGTTCCAAGATTTTCGCTAGCGAAGTACTGACTCATTTTCCGTGAGTGCATTCAGTGAAAATCATTACGTAACTAGAGATAAAAACAAAATATTAGCACCAAGTAAATCTCCGACGGAAACTCAACCTTTCAACTTTTTAAATCTCTCTTATGCAAATGACTACTGTCATTCGAATTGCGTTCCTGCAGAACAAACGAATTTTAACTTTTCGCAATTAAACTTTGTTAAATTACATCACCGAATGACGACGTGAAAATTATTCGATTCGTTGAGATTGCGGTTTTTAGTTTAAAACTGTAATACGTTCGCCTACATTATATGCGTAAGCATAAAAACGACCTTTTTTGGAAAAAGTTTTAGCAAAACTACCACTATTGCTAATATATGAATTCGTGCCACAAATTTGTTTTATGTCAAGTGTTGGTAAATGAAACTGGGGAAAATTGCAAAAATTATTTGTGTCAAAAATTTGTAAATTTTTTTGTGAGGAATTGGAGGATTGGGTATATTTCCTGCAAACTGGAATGCCATGTGAAATAGCAAATACGTTAGAATTGCAGCTACCTACTAATTTTTTTTTGGAATTTTGAAATTGACTAAGTCTAATTGCGTAATTGATCAAAATATCTTAGAAATGAATTTCCAGCTGCCAGAGAACTTAATCTAAGTTTTCGACGTGAGAACAAAGCGTCATTTTTTATACTGACAGTCAGAGACAGTGAAATTTTATCATGAATTAGCTTCACTCGTTTTCAGCTGATTCCTACATACAATCAAAACTGTTTATACGGTATACCGGTATTTTGATTGTTTGTGTGGGTCAGCTGAAAAATAGCTAAAGCAAATTCATACTGATTCACACTGTCTCTAACTGTAGAATTATCAGCGATGATCCATTTTACAAAATAGAATTAACTGAAGCTACGAATGGCAAGTTGTTGATACTGCATCAGTTCAATGTGGCAATTGTTCATAATTATGCTGAGATCAATTTCTTCTTGCTACCGTTAACATAAAAGCTATATCTAGACCCTGCAGAGCAAAAAGAATCGCATCCAACGCTTTACTATGAGAAGCGGAAAAAGTTGATTTTATCTCAGTCCAATCTGGAAATTGTTCAGAATTTTGAGGAAATATATTTCCACTTGCTACCCACAATAGGTGGACATTCATTTCGTGTCTTCCGAACCACGCCTTCAAAGTATTTTATACTCTGAAGGATTTTCGATTATTGCACCTTAGTACCTATAGCAGTACTAGGCCCACTAAACCGCTGTAGGAGTAAAATACCGGCAGCTCCCAATAATGTCTTGACCGGCCAGATTTGAACCAGTTCAGCCAGATGTGTATCCGTGTACACGTCTGTCAGCCGATTTTTTTTCTGCTGCGTTGAGTTTCGAACCCCCACACTTGCAACTCAATAGAACAATGGAAATGAAACGATCAATTACCCAATTAAATGTAGTCAATTTTAAAATTCCAAGATTTTTTATTAGTAAGCAGCAATTCTCATTTATTTACTGTTTCCCATGTTATTCCCGCTTGCCACCAAATAAGATCTCCACACAAAAAGTTGACAAATTCTTGACAAAAATTATATTTGTAATTTTCCCCAGTTTCATATACGACACATATTCATATATATTAGTAGTAGCGGAAGTTGTGCTAAAACTTCTGCCAAAACAAAGGTCGAAGTATAAAATATTACCAAAATGCATTTTATTTTTAAAAGTGGCATTGGTTAAAGTTTGTTGATATATCAAAAATTACGAATACTATAAAATGGCACCCCACATCATAGCGCACAGATCATATATCATTTTATGGAAAAAGATACCGGATGACGCACATGTTTAATACGTAAAACTTTTTGATATTTTGCAGATACATGTTTCAAAACTTGTCATCTCTGAAATTTGTGGTGACAGATGGGTGTCAAAGATTTTTTCTTCCCCATTGCTGACTTTAGCTGGACTGTTATTAATGAGATTTTTGAGAGTTGACGAAAAAAAATGAAGAATTTTTTAACTGTAAAGTATTTTGCTGCTCCTTTGGGTATAATTTTTTATGTTAAGTTTCATGTTCTATAGAACGCGTATAACATAAATTACTGTATGTATAGTATATGGATATATTCAACGAGTGGTGAAAACGACGTTAAAAAGGGGTAACTTTTTATGTCATTCATAATGGTACATTAAAAGGATTGTTAATAGATCGTCTCTGGTTAAATTAAAAGTTTTTTTTTTCTTTAAATTTACTCTTGGTGTTTTCATTTAATTTACACAGATTTTAGATGTTGCCTTTTTCATTTCCGTGCGTTTTTTTAAGGGTAAGCACTTTAGCCTGATTGCGAGAAATTATTGTCAGAAGTTTTAAACATCGTCGCAAATTTATTAGCGAAATCGTCAGTCATATATTTCCTAAGTAAATGAATAGAATAGTTTCACTTATGTCTAATATTACCTTAACGTTATTTACTTAAATTGTGTAACGAAATGCAGGTACACCATGGTAACGAATAAGATTGTATCGCAAAAATAGATCGAGTTAAAAAGTGGCACACATGCAGCAGAGGATATAATGACTGTGAATAAAAGAAAAAAAGGAGGTGTTAAATTCGGAGAATACGAAACCATTTTAAGGAAAAGAAGTACTTTGAAAGAAACTGAAACCGAAGAGTTTACCTACTATTTCAAAATGTCAAATTTCATCCACAGAAGGCAACTTTTAACCTCAATTTTCAGGTTGACGAAAATTGTAACGGAAAATTTACAAAGAAATTTGTTGATGTTTAGGTTATGTTCATCTCTGTGGATGAAATCGTCGTTCGTTCGTGTTGTGAAAGTTCGGGCTTACAGTTATTTGCAACAAACCTATCTAATCACATAAGTTTCTGTAACATCAAATAAAAATATTCATTTGCTGGAGCCACGGCAGAGTAAAGTCAAAGTATATCAACACTGAAGGTAATGAAGACCCTCAGCATGTCAGAGAAATTACGGATCTAAACTTTCAGGTGAATTCATTTTCATATGTTGCCTATCTTAGTCTTGTGCAACATGACAACCCTAAATCCTTCCACTTCACCACTTGACGCAAACGAATTTTATATGAGTGCAACATAACGCCGCTAAATCGTTCCAAATTCACCACTACAACTTGACGCAAACCAATTCAATACGTGTGAAACATGACGTAGCTAAAATTCACCTGAAAATTTGGATCCGTGTGTAACTGTGGATTACATTACCTTCGGTGTTTATATACTTTGAATAAAGTAGCCCAGGCAGGAGCGCTTGTTTGATTAGGGACCTGCATTATCTAGTAGTCTTATTTATTTTGCGAATTAAATTTTTCACCTTATGTCAGTGTTCATGTGAGTTCATTTTCATCCGGTGTATTAGGTCACTTATTTGACGTTTCAAAAATGAACCGCTCCTGCCAGGCTTATTTTACTCTGCCGTGCTGGAGGTCGGACAGAAATTTTAATTAATTCACTGACGTTGACTTTTGTCGCTCAGTTAATCATGTCAAAGTTAACTTTGTGGTTTATTCTTGAAGGCCGATTTTGATCGTGAAGAATTAACTCGTCAGTGACCAGTGTCAATAACGATATCAATTAGTTTTGGATTTCAGTATAGGTTTCTTTCAAGGCCGTTCAAAATGTCAATCGATATCCACAGAGAAGCCAACACAACCTCACTTTGAAGTTTTAACGCTCAAATTTGTTTAAGTTGCGGTTATGTTTGCTTCTGTGGATGATGGTCGGTTGTTTTCGACCTATCAAAGTTCGTTTTTACCGTACGATGGAAATCGTGTTGAAATAGTATGTTGTGTTACAAGTATTGTAATGTTGATTTTTTCAGCACTAGACCCAAGTTTTCCTTACGAGCGGAGCGAGTAAGGAAAATTGGGTCGTGTGCTGAAAAAATCTCATTACAATACGTGTAATACATCATGCTTTGTGCCAACCGAGAATTGAAATAGACAAATGCACAAAAATTCAGAATTTTCATTGTAAACAATCACTCTTCGAATTTGATCGATCACGTTGCTTTGCATTTTTTTAAAACGAATGCTGTAATAACTCATACGAATTTCATTTCAACACTGGTTTGAGTGTTGTGATAAGCCATGAAAACGGGTGTTGTAATTTTGGACATTTCAATCTAGTTATCGATATTGAAATCCGTCGTATTTCAATTCTCGGTGGCACAAATTAATTAAATAAATTTTTCATTTAGGCAGACCAAAAACGTCACAATCTCTCACCAGATAGAGATCCAAAACAATAGCTTTTTCTCTTACTTTTTTACACTTTTCGTTCCAAGAAACGTCACTTTTCGTTCCCAGGTATGTCAATTTTATTTAGGAATTTGTTACATTTTATTTTGTTTCTGTACAAAATACAAATTAAATGTTCAAACAATTTCGAATTCCATTTGTTATGAAGAAATGAGTTAACATTTGCGAAACATTGATGAGATTACTTTGATTGATGAAGTAAAAAATATGAGTACTTTGATCGCAGTGCATAACCCAGTAAAGAAAATATTCAATTCAAGTTTGTACAAACCATAACATTGTTCGGAATGTGACTTTTTGCAAGGAAAGTTTATTCTATAGGTTACTGTCAAATTGCATACATGGAGACATAACCTCATCAATATTTATATGTAAACCGATCCCTGTGGATAAAATCGTGTTCGTTCGGCCAGTCAAAATTCGTATTTACAGTTACTTGGAACAAACCTATAGGTATACCTGGTATGGTCTAATGTCAAAATTTGAATGGAGCGGAGGAAATAGCGATTTCAAAAAAACAAACTCACCTTTCAATGAAAAGCATTGAAAGGTGAGTTAGATAGACCATACCTGGTTCGTACTTTCAATGACATTTTGATCAGCCTGAATCCAAAATAGTATGTCACACGAAACAAAAAGGCGCTTGTTTTTGACCACGGTGGTGAAAACGTACTTTTTTGTTACCTACAGCAATTTATGAAGCGCAGCTTCTTCATCCTTACTTCATTGATTCATCTGGTAAGTTTTACATTTTCACATTTTAACAATGACAACTGAAATGTAAATAATTCGGTAGAAGTTCTATGCGGACCCATTACTTCTATAAAACCCACTTCATCCACCTTTGACATTATAAATTAAATTTATGTTTTTCAGTAATTAATGACTTTATTCTAAATATTTAGTACACTCCATTCGTAGTGTCGCCACTCTCCTTTTTTTGGTAACGAAACCGAAAATTTACTGTTATTGTTATTTACATTTATACTAGTCTTTTACAGTCTGTTGTATTAATGGATACATACTGCGTATTTAGTTGGAGCAATAAAGTCACAGTTGTCTGCAATGATAATATATTATTTGTGCATATCCATATGTTGTTGTCGTTTTTTTTTTTCAATGGAGTTGTTTGCACTCACTTGAATTAATGTTTTTTTTTTGTTCGCTCAGAATTGACGCAAAAATTGGATTTGTTGTAGAGTTTCTAGTTACAATGTATTTACATTTTTCATCAAAACAAAGTCTTTGCATCTTTTATGGGATCTAAGGTAACAATCACTTTCAATCAGACATGTTCAAAGCGAATATAAAACGGATTAAATGGGGAAAAAGTTTTCTGTTCTACATTATCCTTTCTTTGTATTGATGATAATGCACCCACTCTATAAAATCTATTCGGAGCTTACAAAAGAGCTTTAATTTTCACACTTCAATGAATTTTTTTCGTCATATTCGAACATTCACTATTGACTTTGCTTACCAACGAAATAACAAAAACTGAAACTTCAAAGTGGAAAATCGAAATCTTGTTGAAAGAATCTGAATTATAGATAAATGAATCAGCTCAGTTGTCATCCATTTTTAATTTGTTTAAATGTTGAGCTCAGTTCTACGACAAAATACTGCGTATACCATTCGAATGTGCCGTTTCCCCGTTTAATAGGCTATTTTGTAAACGTACTTTCGTTTGGTTATTAATCCCAACCAAATTAAAATCATTTGTCCATTTCGATCCGTTAAATATCATTCATGCAACGGCTCCAGTTTGCAAAAGCTTTTTATCGGTGACATGGCTACAATCCTTAATTTGACGATGGTTACGAACAAAACAAACAAACAAAATCAAAAAATGGACGGAGTCGATGATTTACAAGAGATAATTAAAAAGTTTTTAATTGCAGGAAAAAAATGCCACGGCTCATCAGTAAATTACATTCTCGATTTTTACATTTATTTATCCGGAGCCATTCACAAATTACTCACACAAAAAAAATGTTTCGCGATAAATTATAAAGATAATTTCGAAAAATGTATGAAGCGTACGGGTCAGACCCGTTCCCACTCCGAGTGTGCGTTTTTTGTGTACGTCCCCTTATTCGAAATCATCAAATTTCCGCACATAAAAAAATCAAATATGAATTGGCATGATTAAAAGAAATGTATCAAACAGCGAAACCGGATTTATTGTGCACATGAATTAACCACCAGATATTGCAAATATTTTCCATTTCGATGGAAAAACTAAATGACTTCGCTGGTTGCACAATAATATGTTTTTGAATGACTTTGTGGCAGAAAATAAATTACTCCGCGGAATGCTGTTGTGGTGAAATAATAAATTATTTGCTGGGGAATTTGACCAAATTGACACAAATCCATCTTGATATTCGAATATATTCGGTCATCTCTATGCATAACTGCGATAACTGCGGTTGTTTGGCAGCCCATGGAAGATATAGTTTTAGATCAATGCAATTGTTGTTATGGTAACAGATTTATCTGAACCCTTTGATCTGTTAATTGGAATTTTTCTACTTGATTTAACTATTACATTAAAATAAGATACGAAATGCAACAGATACACACCCAAAGGCATAACAGTTGCTGGCATGTTATACTCTTTGAAAATGAGAAAATTAACTTCAAGTTTGGCTTTTCTGACTGATGATGAGGAAAAGTTAGGATGTCAGGCCTGAGGAATTACTTTTGACGGCGGCTCAAAGCCAAAAATCCGTGTTTCAGACTTTTCGTTAAATATCAGGAGTACCCGAAAAGACAAAAAATTAGTTATTTCGGGAAAAATGTTAAATTCAGAACCGCATAACCGAATACACAACGTTTGTGGAAAATACAGGAGGAGCCGAAAAAACTGAACTTTTTGTGTTTTTGAAGAAAATTCTCCATTTTGAGCCGTCTTCTTCACTTTGAAAGTGTTTTGCGAATATTATTTAACTGGGATCCCCTGTTAATTCCGAAATTATGAACACGAATGAAGGAAACGAAATGTTTTTTTAAGGTACAGGGCGGTAGTTTGTAGTGAGGATTTCGAAATAAATGAATCAGTAAATTTGTGTTGAATAGAAATGAAGAAGTAGCAAAAACGCTATAACAGATCTAGGTAAATGTCTTCCCAAAAATGGTCCCTGCAAGAAAGTCTCTTGTGTTCGAAGGGGAAACTAATAGAGCAACAGATTCTGTAACTATAAATGGTAATATATGTATGCCATTCCACTGCCTACCTTTAAGAAAATTTTTCTTGATTTTCTCGAAATTTTCTTGAAATTTTTTCGAAATCTTTAAATAAAATCAAGAAAATTTTGAGAAAATCAAAGAAAATTTTCTGAAAGGCAGGCAGTGTGCCATGCCGTAGGTACAATAGTAATCGTCCAGCGTTCCCATTTGCTCGGTCCCCTTTTCATGTCCTTTTCCTTTGTCTTTTTACTAAATGCCTAATGATTTTGATAATAAATTACGCGAGTTATGGTTCGAACTTTGTATCTATACGGTTCACCAAAAAATCTCAATAAAAACATAATTACGTACAACGTCTGTTGATTTCTTGTTGTCCAATTTTTCTTTACCCTGTTCAGCTCATTAAATTTCTATTCAAAATTTATCGCAACAAGAAAATGGCATAACAACGAATCTATGAATCCATCCACTTTGCCACATTAAGACTACCAAAACAAAGTATTCGAAAGTATTTCTTGTCCTCGTTAGCATTGTTTTGAAATTATTTTTTTTTTACACTGAACAAAAAGCTCAGCGTTGTTCATTTTACTCGCATTCTCTTCGAAACAGAATTAGCAGATTTTTGTCGATGGTATTTGTGTAGATGAAGATGTTCTAACAATAGGGCTTTAATTTGTTTAGCTTCTGCTGCCACAGTGCGATACACTGTATTAAGTTTAAGTTGTTATAAGTGGAACAAGAAGGGTGTGTTGAGGTGGATGGCAACGATCGAAAGTAAGTTCGAAATGATGTCTTTGTGTATTTTGCACAACAAAACAGAATGTTTGTTGAGAGTCGTAGTTAGACTTTTACACATCTGAGATTACCAATATAACTGTCACAGTCAATGGCAACATAATGTTAAAAAAAAAGTTTACTTTGAAACGACATAGGGCTTGAGAATTACTAATGAATATCGTCTCCCGAACCGTTATACAAATTATTTCGAGCACTTTCTACTTTCAAAGGAAATCATTTCATGCATATCTTCTCAACGTAATCAGTTCTTAACTTTATATCATAGCCTAGCTGCCTCTGTGTTCGTTTTTTAAACGTTTTTTTTGCAGAGAGTGTAATGTGTGTTAATTAAAACATTTATGCGTTGCAATGAAGAGTTTTATTCAAAATTTAAATCGGATTAAGCATACGTGGTGTGTAGCGCAAGGGTTCTTGTTTTATTTGAAACATTATTTAGTTAGCTTGTTAGCACAAAACGTTTTGCAGGCATTAAGAGCTTCCGTTCTCGTTCAATTTTTCAATTCACAATTATTTTC
Organism: Bradysia coprophila; assembly: GCF_014529535.1. Lineage (NCBI taxonomy): Eukaryota > Metazoa > Arthropoda > Insecta > Diptera > Sciaridae > Bradysia > Bradysia coprophila. Next base: position 7,825,910 of record NW_023503501.1, on the reverse strand, counting down.
TCCTTATTCAGTTTACATTAAGAAAGAAATAACGCTCCAGTGCATCCTTTCGTTCGACATGATAAAACAAGATAAACAAACTTTTCAAAGTTGAGTTTGCTGGTGGAACCGTGGAACGCAACCAGCGTGCAGAATATTTTGGGCTTGTATGTATCGAATTGTATAAATAGTGCCACAGCGAAATCGGAAATGGGTTGACGCATTAGCTTGATTATACGATATTCTAGCATTCAAATCGAAAATTGTGACAAAAAGTAATTTGAAAGTATCAGAAATGTTATCCAAATTATTCTTTCCTCCTGTTTCTTTTCAATTAAAAATAAGTTTCCGAAACTTTCGTCTTTTCAAATAATGGCAGCAATAAAATTAAATCGAGGTGATTTTAAAATGCAATAGTTTCGACAAAGAGAGCATTCTTTGTAACTCTGAGTACCTCGTATTTGCAACGGTAGCAAGAAGCAATTTAATGAGTCAAAGCTGCAATTTTAACTTTGTTGAATTAAATTAGCGCAATCGTTTTGAACATTTCCTCGTGAAATATGAAGAGCTTTTTCTTAGAATGGTCTTTATATCTGTGATTTGTGTAATGTTCGGTGTGATGGGATGTATACATTTGGGATTAATTGGGACTATCCGTACCCGAATTTTATAAAAATGTAGAGAAAATTCAGAAAAATGTGGGACTTTTACTTTTATGACATTTACAAGGTGGAGCTAATGTCATACATAACCGAATCAGATTCGCAACAGCACTAATCTTCGGGACAAACATCTTTCTTCACTTCATTAACAGTGAAAAGTTGCATAATTAAGCCGTCTGTTTTGAGATAGATCGACTGTAAGCTACGCACTATTTTCTTCTGTTGGTAACTATTGGTGTCTATTGACGTCTATTTGCATCTATTGGTGTCGCTTGGTGACTATTGACGTCTATTGGTGACTGTTCCGAGAAAGAACTACGCGGAAAAATACTTGGTCGGGTGGATTTGCTAATGATACCAATGCCGTCAATGGAAGTAGATCGGACAAGATATGCTTGCATAGTTTTCCCCCTCAACTATAAGCTTCCACTGTAATAATGAAAATAAAACATTGGAAGTAAGAAGGCGTTACCCCTTTGGTTCGAGGCAATCCGTGTGCTTTTTTGTAAAGGCTTTTCCTACACCACGTCAGAAATACGCGACGAAGACGGGATATTTCAACACTAGTTAGGAAAAATTCCTTACATGAGAGAACAATTTTAGATAACATCAAACTCATAAGTTTAATGCTGAGCAACAAGCTTCGGTAATTGTTACTTTCGACAAGTGAAGTGTAGAGTTTGCATATCCGATCCGAAGGCGAGGTATGAAACTTAACTTGTCAGAAAAACTGTTACCGAAGAATAAAAAGCCTTTATGTGTAGGTCTTACTGGCCTAATTGCATTCTTATCGTATTTTCTACAATGGGACGGTAATAAAAAAATTGGCCGTTGCTATTCGCAAATTGTGAGAGGCAATTGTGATACTATTCGCACCCGAGTGCGAATAGTCAATTATGGGAATTTTTTTCTTCTTCATTTGTTTCAGTTGTAATTGTGAATAAATGTTAAAATTACTTCATCAGCTGCAGCTTTTTAACTTCAGGTGTAACTCTATAAGGGTGAAGTCTAATAGCGGCTCTTTGTAAATTATCTGAATTTCTATAAAATGTATTTTGTTTCACAAGAGCTTCATTAAGTTTCTTTTTGTTAAAGGTAGCATAAGTTACTTATGTTCCACGTTGTAAAAGGAAGCATAAGTTTCTTATGTTCCATTTTATAAAAGGAAGCATGAGTTTCTTATGTTTCATTTTGTAAAAATGGAACATAAGTTTCTTATGTTCAATTTTGTAAAAGGAAGCATGAGTTCATTATGTTCCATTTTGAAAAAGGAAGCATAAGCTGCTTATGTTTGATTTTGTGAAAGGGAACATAAGTTTCTTATGTTTCAGGTTGTAAAAGGAAGCAAAAGTTTTTGAATTGAATTGAATTTATTTCCACCGCCAAAGACTGGCTGAATAATCTGATACATTTACATAAATACAAACATAGTTTAACTAATACTATCATACAACAAATCTGTACAAACAATCACAGCAGATTAATACCTAATTTATCAATAATCACACTTTTAAAAGACAGTCTATTATTACACTTCGTCACTTCCGTTTTATGTTCATTAATGAGCCTAATTAGACGAACTAAAGTCTGATTAGTTAAGTACATATTGGAATACCTTGGCTCGATCAATAGTTGCATCGTAGACTCTCTAAAATTGTAAGCACTTTGGACGTTTCGAACAAATCTTGGTGATATCAAATCGTCGACAATATTACGTTTGTAAATGTCGAAGGCGAGCATTGCATCTGCAACAGTACGTCGTTTTTCCAAACTTTGTAGCTTCAGTTGTTTGCATCGATCTTCATACGGTGCAAGTCTGTATGTTGTCGCGTTGCTTCGGCTTTCCAATAAGTAGATTACGAACTGCTTCTGTACGGATTCGATATCGTCTTTGTATACTTGTGCTGCTGGGTTCCAAATGGGCGATGCGAACTCAAGCCTCGACCGAACGTATGCCACATAGAGTATTCGCTGCGTTTCTTTCGTAAAATTGCCATTTGAAAAGTGTTTTATGCAGCCAATTGTCTGGCGACACTTCATTGTCATCTGTTCGATGTGACTACCCGGATGAAACCATCTATTAACCAATACGCCCAAATCGCTCGTTTCCTCGACTCTGCTGATGATCTTATCGCCCATTGTATAATCGGCACGGATGAACGATGGTTCGTGTCGATATAAACTGAATATGTAGCATTTTTCCTCATTGAAGAATAGACGGTTCGCTGTATTCCAGTTTACTACATTGTCGATGTCGCGCTGCATTTTACGTGTGTCGTAGTGGTCAGAAATTATGGACGCCAATTTAATATCATCCGCAAACAGTAGAGTATTCGCGAATTCCACTGAGTCAACAATGTCATTTATGAACACAATAAACATAAGCGGTCCGAGTGAACTCCCAGGCGGTACTCCTGATGGTGACTCATAGCATCTTGATTTGGAATTGCCAATTTGAACGTAATTGGTCCTACCAACCAAATATTGACAAATCCATCGTGCAGTTTTCTTACCGATTCCAAATCTAGCTAACTTGATAATTAACAACAAAATTACTAACTTATCGAATGCCGTCTTGTAGTCGCCGTAGAATATGTCAAGCTGTGCTAAACGTTCAAAAGCGGCATGTGCCAGTATAGACAACCCTAGCAGATTCGTGACAACTGATCTTTTGTCTCTGAAACCATGTTGTGCACTTTTCAATTGAGGCTGGATCTTTTCACTGACTTTACGTTTCATGGCAATTTCGTGGATTTTAAGAAGCAGCGTTTGAATGGCAACGACTCTGTAGTTCGTAACGTTAGCTTTGTCACCTTTCTTATGGACAGGAACAACCCGCGACATTTTTGCTGCGGCCGCAATCTTTCCAGAATCAAATGATTTTTGATGCAGCAGCCAAATAGGCCATACGATCGTTGGTGCACACATTTTGATAACCAATGGCTTAATGTCATCAGGACCAGCACCACTTTTCCAATCAAGCGAATGAATTGCTGCCTCAATGTAGCAAAGGTAGCATAAGTTACTTATGTTCCACGTTGTAAAAGGAAGCATAAGTTTCTTATGTTCCATTTTATAAAAGGAAGCATGAGTTTCTTATGTTTCATTTTGTAAAAATGGAACATAAGTTTCTTATGTTCAATTTTGTAAAAGGAAGCATGAGTTCATTATGTTCCATTTTGAAAAAGGAAGCATAAGCTGCTTATGTTTGATTTTGTGAAAGGGAACATAAGTTTCTTATGTTTCAGGTTGTAAAAGGAAGCAAAAGTTCATTATGTTCTATTTTGTAAGAGGAATGAGCAAGCATAAGCAGCTTATGTTCCATTTTGTAAAGTGAAGCATGAGCCACTTAAGTTTCATTTTGTAAAAGGAAGCATAAGTTCCTTATGTTCCATTTTGAAAAAGGACAACCTTTTTCTTTAAATAATGCTATTTCCGATACTTGTTAGTAGATTTTAATACAATTTACATTTGCGTGCGAATAGTCTGACAATTGACTATTCGCACGCGAGTGCCAATAATCACTTCGAAAAAAATTTAAAATAAAAAACCAAAAACGTGATCTTCCAAATATGCTATTAAAAGTATAACAGTATGACACCAGCAACGGTGGAAAGTTTTTATTTTCTCATTAAACGAAAATTTAGAGAAAAAAAAATTAACTATAAAACGTTCCCAACTATTAAGGTCATTTCAGCAATCATAAAGTGCATGTTGCGCTCCCATCTACACCCCGTATGCACAAAGTGAAATGTTGTTATATCGGTAATCTGCAAACAATACCAAACCATTATATCTCACATAAGAGCGTGTATGGGATGTATGGGTTCTTACTGCATCGTTAAACAATCTTTAACCGTTTTACAAGAAAAGTTTTGAGTTTTTTATTATTCCCAATACTTCTTGTTCTGGCTGAACAGGGTACACAAGGCATTATTGTTGTACATAGATACGTACAGCAAAAAACGAAGAAGAAGAAAAGTTAAAATAGTTTTTAAGCACACATTGATGAGCTTTAAAACGAAACTGGGTTTTCATATATTTATTGGAGTATTAAATTTTCTACTTTTAACCGATTTATTTTCCCTTCGTGCGAAAATACGAAAAATGTTAGAGAATAGATTTTAAGCTTACGGATCGATGCGAGCATACGGGTACAAATTTTGCAGACCATCCCCGGTAACATAGTAACATAGTATACACCAACGAAGCAAGTTGGTATTATTCCGGATCAATGGAAAATAAACAAAAGTTCAAGCAAGAAAGAGAAATTTTATGTAATGTATTTAAGAAAGGTAACTGATTGTTATGGGGTTTTCGGTGCTCCATTTTAAAGGATTCTTATAAAGCTTAAGATTACTGCCTGGTAATGTTGTTTAATGGATAAACGTGTATATTAGGCAGGATTACATTTCTGCTTAAATGCACGTGGATTCCTGTTATTCAGCAGCATTTTCAATGCATGTAGTACCTTTTCTGGAAAATAATTAATTATGTGAGAGCATCTCGCTAAAACACTTTGCAAGAAAACATCCATTAATAATTATACATCTGTTGGAAAACTGTATCCATAGAGCACAGTGAAACTCAGTTTTACAATTGTAGCAGTGGCATTAGGTCCGGCGCTTAGCTTTCTAATGGAAAACCGTTTATAATTAATGAAATAAATCGGTGGAAGCATATGGTGGAATGCTGGATGCAAAAACGAAAATAGTAAGAAAAGGTACTTGGTCTTACGACATTTTTTTGTATATAAATTTGTATGATAGATCTAAATGTCTAGACGAAAAAAGTTTATTTTGTGACGACAAGACAGTTAAAACTGTATACTATCGACGAGGCTTAACAGCAACGACACACTAAAAGTTGAGACTACGAATGGTAAAATTAAAGCAATCTTCAAGATGAGTTAACGGAGATACGAAGATACGAAGAAGGAGATTCTTGTTTTCAACATTTCAGAAAAGTTTCGTCAAATTTATTTATTTATACCTTAAAAGGCGTACTCAGCGCGTATCGTATTGTATATATGTGGAAGTAGCATCGATGTAGGGCTATAAGATTTAAAGGATTATACAAAAAGACAAATAATGTTTCACTTCTGCATCAAAACATCATGATATAAAGGAGAAAGTTCTGTAATTTGTGATACAGCGACTAACATTGTTAAACCAGCCAATCTAATAAATTTCAGTTTTACGATAATTTTGACATTTCTTAGAGTTTAAAACGTCAAAGTACACCAATTGTGGGTAGGATATACTACTGACACCTGATTAATGACTATGGGAACCTCATCGAGTGTAAAACACTTTATTAGGCTCTAGATGTGTCCTTCGGCCTCATGTTAGAATACACATCGTGAGCCTAATAAATTTCTTTGCACCGAGATTCGTACAACGATGTTTGCAACAGAGGCATCTAAAGTTTGCAGATTTTGCACATGATGATGCTGAGTTGCATAAAAACATTGGAGTATTACGATTCGTGTTGTATATGTACGGCGCTGATTTTAGAATGTTAATCACTGTACGTTTTGAAAGTTTATGGCTTATTTATTTGTGATCTGCAACGCTATCAGCTCAAGCGAACTCTGTGTGGGTTTAGTTATTTCACCTCGTTTCTACGATTCAATAAATAAACCAGTCACGTTTCTATATGCATTGTATGCCACCTAACAACGTTCATTTCGACGTTTTGTCTGTTACATGGTGCTATTATGGATATAGAATGATTCAGGGTCGATTTAGGTCGAAGGATTTCTAGAAAAAATTCATTCAAGAAATCATAGTGCTGTTGAGACGTATGCAGCGGAAAAGTCATCTTAAACATGAGAAACTAAATTGGTAAAAAGTATTTTCCAGAGACCATTTTTAGGAAAATGTTTTCCTGAGCGATTCTTTTGAATTTCGACTGACCGAAATCGGTGCTATTTTTTCCGGGACTTTTTTATATATGCCTAGTTAGGCCTTGGTGCTTAGACCCCAAAGCCAGTCTCAAATATTTTTGATCTTCAATAACTGGCTGATGATAACTGGCCAAAAGTCGAAAAATGTGGTTTCGTAGTCCGGATTTCATTTCCGTAAGGTGGAGAGAACACGGGCGTGTATGGATTCGTTGGAAAGCTAAGATCGATTACTTCCGGGGCAAATATTAACTTCATAAAATTTGATGATAAACTGCACCAAGGCCTAACTAGGCATGTATAAAAAAAAGTCTCTGAAAAAATAGCGCCGATTTCGGTCAGTCGAAATTCAAAAGAATTCTCCCAAATTTTCGCCTAATTTTTCGCATTTCGCTATACTTCCCTAAATTTTTCCAAAAATTATTTTGAAAAAATTGGAAATGGGAAAATGTGAGAAAATTTGGGAAAATGTTTTTCTACCAATAGCCCCTGGTCTTCTTTGATTGAATTGTTGACGTAAACATCATTCTCTCAATTTCAAGTATTGAGTGTTCCACTGCAACGAGTTCAAGGGGATGCGAGAACGGTTTATTTTAAACCATTTTCTTTGCTTAAACTTTACCAATTATAAAGTTACAGATGTGCACTCACTCTGTTCCGTTTTCGATTAAAGAAATTATTTTCAATTTATCAAGTTCATACAAAGTATTCTGAGCTATGGGAATATATAAATTTACGAATACCGTATTCGCTTCCACATACTGAGAAAAGAACGAGGCAACAAAAGCAACGTAAAATTATTAACTTCTTTGTTCGTGGTAAAAAGAAGAAGATATTTTATCGTAATAAAGTATACTCCATATATAGTATCGCGGTATACTACATATACATTACACACACACACTCAGTAAGTAGAGTATTTTTCTGTTCTGCAACACATATAAAACATGGTAGCGCAAAACTAAGTGATTCATTTTTCATTTTCTGCACAGAAAAAAGAAATTGTAATTTTTCGTTAAAAGACAATTTACTTTACTTCCATTCCATTCCAGCTTTTTGTGGAATTCTAGACGATTTTCTTTCTTCGTTGTTTAGCTTCTGCATACAAATTGAAACTGCTTCATGGGTAGAGTTTTCAATGCATTAAGCAAAAAAAGAGTTGAGAACGTGAGAGATTAATGCAACGTAAGTGCGGTTTTAAAGCGATACGCACACCTAGACTAGGTGACCCAGGGTTGATGCAAAAACTAATATGAAAACGTAGGAAATTGTGGGAAAGTTCAAGAAAAGCGCTTTTCACAAAAACAGACTCTGACAAGCTGAACGAATGGTAAACTAGAGGACTAATCCTCTAAAATTGTTTACCTTCGCTTTATTCTGGAAATGGCACTTATTGTGTGAAATTTGGCTATCGAGTCGTAGCCGAGGTTGGTAAACACACAAGAATTGCCATTCACAGCATTAGTTCCATTGAACTAAAAAACTTGAGGTAAAATTTCGCCTCACGTTTTTGAGTAAAGATTACTTATCCGTAGAGAAATTTTACCCTACGCTAAATAAATAATAAATATTCTGAAAATTTGCGAGTAGCCGTAAGTAGCTGGGACAAGTAGAAAATACTCATTTGAAAGGTATTTCAATTCCGTATGCTGCAATAGAAAGCATTGAAAGCAGAAATTTGAATCGCGAAAAATCGCGGAAAACATATTGACACCCATTTTGGTTCGAATGAATCGAGTTGAAAATTAATTATTTTACCTCCTATGTGCTGCGAAAATTCATTTTTCGCAGGGTGCCCGCAAAAGAAAAATTCACTTTCGCCGCACTTAAGTGGTAAAATAAACTACATAATTGTGCGGAAATCGTGGTTTTCGGCTCAGCGTACAAACTTCACACTCTTCAAAACAACGATGTTCCACACAAGTATGTAATCTGCTGTTGTAAACATTCAACCATTCTTTAGATATGTTTGGCCATTTTCATCGCGGTGGCGGACGCCATCTGTAATCAATACTCTGGCTGATTATAGTAAAGTACTAAGTATAGATTGATTCGGATAATAAATAATTCTGGAGTGAAATGGTCAGCTGGTAGTGTGTCAAATCACTTTGATAAATATTCCAAAGCTCAAAAGTCACTTCTTTACCTTCGCGAAAATGCAGATAACTTTTTATGATAAATTGCAGATGTTGCGTTGTATGGAAAGCTTATCGACGGAGTTTGTTTTCCACAAATATGTTGTTTAAATCCGATCATTGTTCAATGTTTTCGCACAACATTCTTAAAACGATTAGTTTCATTCGACAATGCATTGTTTCTGTATTTAATTGAAGAATATGATCAATCAATTATTCGCACTGTCGATAAATTCTCCATACAAAATCTGCATTTAATCATAATTATGCCACCTATTAGTAAATGCGAGAACTGATCCCGCAACCCATGCTGCAAGCGTCACAATTTCGGTCACAGCCATGCTTGGAAGTGATCATTTGTGAATGACATTAAATCGGTATGATAACTTCTCACTGCCACGGGGGATAGGAAAACAATGCTGCTTTAGATGAAAAGTGGACTTGAAGAAGTTGGATTTCCATTCGTCCCTTTTGTATCAGTTTACTTAGACCCCGCCTCTATTATATTACTTAAGCACTCTAAGCACTCTAAGCTAAACGAAAAAAAACGGAGTGACTGAGAGGCCACCTTTAATGGAGATAGTACTAACTTTAACATATTGTCAATTAATATTAAATAAACAGTCTGGTTTCCCCATACCACTTTTTTAAAGTTTCGGTTTTCGCATTTAGTGAATATAAATGTGCCTGTGAAGTGTAATGTCGATATCAGTATCATTTAGAACACTGTCTAGAAATGAAGTGTTACCTGAATATCGCTACTTTGTTCATTGTATTGGCTCTGTTCGGATCCGCTACCGCAGCCGTTAGACTTCTCTCCGGCTGTTTTAACGGACAATGCTATAAATACTGCAAGAACATATATAAGCAAAATGCGGGATGGGTCATGGAAACTGATTTTAGCTTGGTGTTACACAACAACTTACACAATAAAAAATGATGCAATAAAACAATGTAAAAAGAATAGCGAGTGCCCATGGGAAGAACAGACCTGCGTCGGTAAATGTTCAAGGTGAAGTTACCGACACCAGTATTCGGCCGAATAAGAATTGTTGTTGGCTTTACTGATTTTATTACAAATATTTTTTTCTGTCTCTTGAATTTTAATTGGATTTAGCATTTAATTAAGATTTTTTTAATGATAATTACGGATATTTAATAAATTATTTAATATTTTTAATTAAATCTCAAAGTCGAAAAACACAAATTCTCTAGTTATCGGCCACAATTTTCAATGTTCGGCTATTCGGATATAGTTATCGGGCATATCTGTCAAGCGTCTAATGTTATTAATTTTCATTGATAAAATAATTATTTTCACAGTTAGAACACTTTCTTGTGACTAATTACCTAATATTAATGATGAAAATCACCAAATAGCATTGATTTAACTAGTTTATCGAAACGTTTTTGCAATAAAATGATGAGCCGTTTTTTCATATACGAACACAATTGTTTGTTTACAATTTTTACATCACCTTGGATGGCTAATAATTCAGCGAATTTTACTTTTTTCGAGTATCCGTTGATGTTTAGTGATATTTGAGGTTCAAAACTAATTAAATATCGAGTAAAAACCGCAAAAACAATGAATCCAAAGTGAATTAAATGTGAAATAAAATGTGGCCGATAACTAGTTTTTGTAGAGAAAACATGTACCCTATTTTCGGCCACAAACAAATTACGTGGATTTAACGGATTTATTAGTGAAAAATGATCAAAATCTATCATTAATCAATGAAATAATCCTTAATTAATTGATTAAAACACATAGCCGCACAGAAAAACTAAATTTTACGCGAAAAATACTTCATCAAGTAGTGCACTACAATTCTTTGATTGCTTAATTAAAGCGTTTACTTTTGTTCTGTTTAGTGGCATGAATACTTTGCAACAGCAATTAAGAAACTTTAAAATAATTATTGGGACCGATAACTATACACAAATAATCTTAATGCGATACATTTGCTGGAGAAAATTATTTTAATTAATTTATTAATTGATTTAATTGTTTTATTAATTCGTAAAGTCTGAAGTGGCCGATAGCTGGGTGGTGGCCGAATACTAGTGCCCGTACCCTAGGCATTTTTAACCGATTGTAACATTTCTTCTGCTGAAAATAAATATTTCAAAACCAACTGCTTTGAGTATAATTGTACAATGGTGCTGTAAAATGCACTTCACATTAAGTTTCTTCGTGGAAAACGTTTTGATCGCATCCGACGATTACTCTCTAGCAATGCTCCACATTTCAGTTGTAAAATAATTTTCAATCTCAAGTTTTCTGTGGTTCACGTTCAGAAATTTATAATATATTTGTCGACAAAACATGCATCAACTAAATATCGTGTCTAAATAAGCCTTGGTTTTTATGAAAAATGTTGAAAATTGTATTTATCAAGATCAAAATTTTCGAAACAATGGATTCGCAAAATTCCATTGTAGACACAAAGTATCAACAAGATTTTATGTACTGTAGCAATGCTAGTTATGATTTCTTATATTAAATACTTATTGTGTCTAAAGAAGGCTTGGGATCAAAATAAAATTAACAGACCAAGGGTTTGTAAATTAATGATCACTGATCACTACGAGAAAAACAATTAGTTGCAGATATCATATCAATTTTCAGCAGTTATTAAATTATTTTTGGTAAGTACGAGAAGTAGTGAATGCAACCGGTAAAAAACCGGTAATGGCTGTTACCGTTTACCGGTAAATAAAATTTTGATAACCGGTTTTACCTCAGGACATAGTGCTTAGTTTCCTCTTACCGAAAAAGTACTCCGTGTGAGAGACAAAATTGAATTTTTGCAATTTTTTCTTTGTTTATTTGACAGCTCGCTCTCTCACGGAGCACGTTTTGTTGAGTGGAATGGAAACCAGTATATAAATATAAATTACTCAAGATTATATTTTACTCAAATGAAATAATAATGCGTGATATCGATAGAGTCAATCCGCCAACATTATCGTCAAATTTAACTTTTATTACAAAATATTGAGAACTTACAAAGTCTAAGAGATGGAGATCAAGCCTCTCCAGGTTCACCAATGAAATGGAACCCGAGAAGGCAAATTGCAACATATAATCAAACTGAATATCAACCGTTTAAATATCGAATTGTGATTTGTCACTTGTATTTCGTATGACATTTTTGATGTGACGTGGCAAACATTTTTAAATGGAAACCAGTTTTAACTTCTAGATTTAAGAAAAATCTTCTCCGTAAAATTTAAGTAAGCTTGAGGGACATTTAAAGAACTGATGATCATTTTCAAGTAAAATTTTATGAACAAAATCATTTTTTAGGTTCAAATTGAACGTACCATGAAGCTGATTAAACTTTAAACAGAGCTAGTATTTTGAGTTTTTCATTATAAATTGAACTTAATTGGCCGTATTGTATGCAATATAGATTACCGGTATTTTACCGGTAAATTTTCTCAATAATTTCGGTAATACCGTTTACCGGTTTTTAAAAAACAGACGGTAATTGCATTCACTAACGAGAAGTGACCCAACAATAAATCGAATAGTACATTGCCAACCAATAATGGGACAAACATTGCAACTGTTCGTGTGTAGTTTATCAATCTTGAAATTAAGGCCAAGCACATACAAAGTGACTAATTGAATACATATATAAATGAAACACTTTTAATTTATGAGACATGAGTCGAGGCGATTAAAACTAGCATTTCCATTCACATTTCCCATTTTCAATCAAAACGAATTGAAATTAAAATTTAAAAGTGAATAGCAAATTTCCAGCTAAATGGCTTCCTACAAGTCATTTCTGCTACACACACGGAATTTTGAAAACCGACACATTTTCTGCTTCTGTGTTTTACTTGAGTTTCTGATTTCTCCATATATACGAAAAATTCACAGAACACCAGTAAATCACGAAACAGAAAATGGATCGGTTCTCAAAATTCCGCGAGTGTAATTGTATTGATGAATTATTTTTTTTATCTCATGTGCCAAAATAATTAACAATTCATTCAATATTCAAATGTAGAAATTATGAGCGTTCGCGTAGGGCACCATCAGGTTGATGAGGTGGTAGCTGACACACCCACTTATGCCAAAATCCATTTTCTCTTCCATTACAGCATTTACAGTTTTAATGCGCTTTTCAAAACAACTCCTTCATCCACTTCAAATGCGTATCACTTTTGTGACAGTTTGTTCACATTTCTAAGAAGAAATGTCAAATTACATCAGTATATCAGTGGCGAATAGACCGTGTGCGATTTTGAAAAAAAGTTTAATATTTCAGTAAAAAGATTCACCGTGAAAACCATTGAAAAAATTATTAATTTTTTTATAGAAATTATTCCATCCCGATGCCATCCCACTTATTAGAATAAAAATAGAATAAATAGAATGGATCGAGAATCTCGATTCGAGATATCCTTTCAGTCTTATTGACATTTTTCACACCCAGCCCATATAACTATGAAACAGAGACATGACTAAGTCGAGGGTGTTCATGTAAAGCTTTCAAGTAGCGTGGTGAGGGTTTCACTCCGATTCGTGCAAGGTGTTTGTAAAGTAAGTCATGACCAGTTAGTTTTCTGAAATTTGCCACGTAAACTTTTCGATTCACCGATCAGATGGATGCGAAGTTTGTACTTTGCCATGTTTTACCCATAGAATCGTTTTGCTGTTCTGATTGCAGTTCTTTATAGGAGAATGATGTTTAGAAACTAAGAAGAAATGTAATAGAGTTTTCAAATATTTCAGTACATTCTGTCATAAAATCATTGCGCTTATTTTCATGTGAACCAACTTCATATGGTCACATTTGTTCTGTAATGACAAATGTGAAGTTGGTTCACATGAAAATAAGCCGCAGAGAATGAAGTACTATGAAAAGAATGTGGCGCCTCTACAGGCCAACCCACACGGAAAGAACTGGCGTTATAGATTTGTATGGAGAAAATCAATTACGATTTAATGAAAAATCGATCTATAACGATGTATTTAATTTCGTAATTTAGTAATGGATGTGTTATTGATTTTCGGGGAAAATCAATAACGCGTAATAGTTTCGTTTTAGATTTCTATAACGCGTTATAGATTTTTTATAGATATCTATAACGATCGTAATGAAAAAACGATCTATAACGCGTAATGATTACATTTATAGATTTCATAATGTTACGTCGTAATCGATTACGTAATATTAAAATGTAATTGATTTTATTTATAATTTATTAAAACGTAATCATTTTTATTACATGCGTAATCGATTACGTAATATATTACAATGTAATAGTTGTGAATAATATAATTTTATTATAATTGATATTTTAAAAATATTTCATTATTTCGTTATTGATTTTTTGTTAATTATAGTAGATTTGAATTGTGCTGCCACGTAAGTGATTAGGAATGAGAGAAATTTAATATTAATATTGTTACATTTTATTATATAATTACAATTTAATACTTAACGTAATTGGTCACCCTTCTAAGTACTGACTTTGACACTTGATGCTTAACTTCACAATCGGACCGCCAACGACTCTACGCATGTTGCTATTGAGGATATATATTTATTGTTCTTATTTCGAACCGTTGTTACAATCAATTCGTAATTGAATTCGTTATAGATTACGTAATAATGGTAAAAATATATGTTTTTATTGGCAAAATTACTCGTTTCAATTGCGCTATCGACGTAGTTTAGTTTTATTTATTATTTGGAAGGTATCTTGACTAAAAAAAAAAAATTGATAATAAAAAAAATGTCAGTGAGCAGGTTTCGTCGGGAAGCAATTACATCGTAATGAAAATAACAATTACGTTGTTATGGGGTTTCTGGAAAATTGATCTTTATGTGGAAAATCGATCGTTTCAATGACGGTATTGACGTTGCTATCAAAAGATATTATCGAAAAACGTATCTTTTTGCACATAAATGTAGGCTATAAATTTGCGAAGGGGTGATTCCTCTTAACGGAGTGCGAAATTTGAGAGCGCTCCAACCCTAACGATTACCTAAAGATTACCCTTTCCACCCAACAAAAAATATCGTATGCAATATCAATAATGCGTTGTGATTGGCTTTAATTGTAATATTTTAAACAAGAGAACAAGTACACTGCCTTGTAGTTTTAGAGATTAGAATTTGACCGGACAAATTCATTTCATTTTTGATTGTCGGGTGAAGAAGTCCAGTTTATTTATAAAGAGACTCGTTTTGTATGTCTTGTCATTGCGGTATATGCAACTTAGTTTCTAACGAAACAGTACAAACAGGACAGACCAGAGAGCCGCCGATTTTCAGCCGGCCGAAAACGGCGGCTGACGGCTAAAATGCCCGCCGCCGCCGCCGGTGTTTTTGGTCGGCTGAATGCGGCTAGCCGCCGACAGCCGCCGCCAGTGGTTTAGGTCGGCTGACTCGGCGGCTGATATATTTTATTTGACGATTAATAAAAATTTTTGAATTAAAATTTATAACAACCATTTAGATTCTATTTTAGGACAGAAAAAAAATGAAAAGAAAAGTTATAAAATTGAAAAATTTCGTAAAAGGAAAAATATCTTTTTTTATTTATTTTTAAAAGCGAAAAAAAGGCTGCAATGCGCAACCAGTAAAAAACGATCTTTTCAAAAAAAACAAAGTTACAATAAATAAAAATCATCAATTCTACTGCGTCCTAAAGTCCCCAAAATGCAACTAGCGTTTCTCCGTTGAATTGCAATAGAAACCTTTTGTAATAGGTAATCCATTGATCGTGGTTCGCCAGAAGCTTTTCGCATTAATGAGCCCAATTTCTTTACAAATGTACTTGTTTCAGGACCCATGCAACCTAGTGATTCAAAAGCAATAGGTGTAAATAAGTAATTTTCAGTTTTTCAACTTTTTAACTTTTTTTTTCATTTTTATAACTTTTTTTTTAATTTTTTCTTGACCCTAAATAATATAATCCTTTTTCAGATTGGCCGGAAATTCGTCAAAGTGTAGAATAGTGCGTTTTTGAACACTACTTGAAGCGCTACCGAATGTGATCCACGCAACCTAACACATCGACAGAGGACTGAAAATTAGCAGGAAAGATGGCCAATAGAATTTCACTTTTAATCCACTCCACTCAAAAGTATTTTTAAAGAACTATCCTTCCCTTCCTGTGAATTTTCAGTCCTATGCCGATATGTGCGTGGCTTAGAGTAGTTTCATGTCACGACTCGCGATTCTACGCTTCGACGAACTTCGGCAACCTTAAACCTCCAAGAGGGTTACCATAGAATAAAAAAAACTTATTTTTTCATCAAGGAGAACCACTTGAGAGGGTAACATCTGACAAATTCAGACTTTCGTGTTTGAGACCTACCTAAACGAAAAAACTTTCACACTTGTGCTCTACATTGTAGTCTTTAATACTTCAGCTTTTGTTTAAAAATATGTAAGAAAATGTATACTACACTACTACAGCCGCCGCCAGCCGACTTTTTTACCGGCGGCTAGGCCCAGTCGCCGCCACCTCTTTCAGAGCGGCTAAGCCGACTCAGCCGCCGGCCGCCAGCTCTTTTGAGACGGCTAGCCGCCGCCAACGATTTTTCTTCGGCTCTCTGGTCTGAAACAGGAGTTGTATATTTGTCTTCAAGTGAAGAAAATATTTCCGAATCAACAGCCGAAAGTGTTGAAAGTGCATTTGAAGGTGCCCTTGTCGGACAATCCAAAGTTGAAAGTCAATGGTTTATTTTTCAGTTTATTTAACAATAATCAAGTCACCACAAGTTCTAATGATAATTATAACCGCATGCAGTACCTCAGTATTTTAGTCTGAAATTGATTGTCTTTGAAAGTAGCAAATAAAGTAGATTCAAACAAATCGTAATTAGTAATAATTACGAAATCTATAACGAATAATATATTTTATTACTCAAACAAATCGTAATTCGTAATCATTATATAATTAGTCAAGTATTACTCGTTATAGATTTCGTATTTTTCGTAATTTTCGTAATTATTACGTAATTTTGCCTATTAAAAATCTATTACGACCATTACTATGATTACGATTCGATTACGATTCTATTATTAGTAATTTAATAGATTAAATTACGATTAAATCGTTATAGATTTTTAATTTTCGACTATTACGCAATCTATAACGCCAATCTATAACGCCAGTTTTTTCCGTGCACTTGTCCCATTAATCGTTTTTCGAAAATTTTCGTTTGGTTGCAGAAAACTGTCTGATTCTTGGCATTTTCTTTCGATAACAGAATAGTCGTATCTTTTCAGTTAGTGGTAGTGTATATTTGTCACACAGCGTACGGACTTGATGCTCAAACGATAATTTCGATTTGAGTCGGTTCTCAGTACAAATGTAGTTTTTTCCAGATACTATTTGGTGTTCGTATTATTAACAGTACACATTGTACCTAATTCTTATCTTTAACCGAATCGAATTAAATGCAACGTGTAGCATATGCTCGATTTCGGAAATTTTCCTTTATTTGTACAAAATTGTTATTCGCAAAGTTATTGTTGCAAACACTTGTGCATATTCAATTGTATGTCGTTAAATAGACATAAAACCAACAGTTGCGATAAAATGTCTTTTTAAAAATTATTTTAAAAAACTAGGTCCCACCTGTTGGGTGCGTCATATCACTTGACTGTCTGAACCTGAACTTCTTAATAGATTTTGTATTGGTAATGATTTATTGGTCGATTAAGAAAATCTACTAGAACGGTCTAAATTTCTCATTAATAATTCCCTTGACTGAAAGTCAAGGGTCTTATGCCAGAAAATACCCTAAAATGTTAGTAACCATACAGTGTATGAAAAATTATCAAAACTTTAAATGTTTGAAATATTTTTTTTTGTCACGACGATAACTTGAGTAATTCTTAACCGATTTTGATGATTTTTTTTTAATCGACGAGGAATGAAATTCCTGAGGTTAAGTTCGAAGATGAGCCATGTCGGGATAAAGTTCTGGAAACTATGCCAGAAAAACATGATTTTATTGATAATTTTAATTGTTGATAATTGTAATTGATAATACAGTGCTGATAATTTAATGTGTTGTGGTGATATTATTATATAAAATGTAACTGTAATAACTGATAATTGGTAATAATAATATTGTTCCATTGGTTGAAAGTCAAGGGTCTTACGCCAGAAAATACCATAAAATGTTTGTTACCTAACAATGTATGAAATGTGATAGAAAACGTAATTGTTTGTAACCTATTTTTTTTGTAATCACGATAACTTGATTAATTCATAACCGATTTTTATGATTTTTTTTAATCGACGAGGAATGGGATTCCTGAGGTTAATTTCAAAGATGGGCCATGTCGGGATAAGGTTCTGGAAACTATTCCAGAAAAACAGGATTTTACTCTGTTGATAATTGATAATACATGTTAATTGAAAATTAATATTGATAATTTAATGTGTTGTGACATTTTATGAAATGTTATGAGAAACGTAATTGTTTGTAATCTATTTGTCACGACTTGAGATGGCTTGAGTCATTCTTAACCGATTTTAATAAAATTTGTTTTAATCGACGAGGAATGGAATTCAAAGATGGGCCATGTCGGGCCTAAGGATCTGAAAGCTATTCCAGAAAAATTCATTTTACGCGGCTTATAATTGATAATTGATAATTATTGGTAATTGATAATTCCCTTCACTGAAATGTTTGTAACCACACAAAGATAGTTGGAAGATAGGTCATGTGGGCCTAAGTATCTGGAAACTATTCCAGAAAAACAGGATTTTACTCTGTTGACAATTGATAATTTAATGTCTTATTCCCTTGACTGGCAGAAAATAGTGAAAAATTTTGGTTCCTAAAATTATACATCTGACATTTGGAAGGTTAAGTTCGACGATAAGCTATGTGTGATCAACGCTTCGGAAGTTACCCCAAAAAATAGAAATGCAATGTAATAAATGAACAATATCATTGAGGGTCGTAATTCACACGAGTTGCGGTATCGTATTGCAATATTAGACAGCTCGGACGAGCGAGCAGTTTGCGGCAAAGTATCAAGCAGAGTAATAGAAAAAAATAAAGCAGTTAATTTTGGCGGTGTCAAATGTCATTTTGATTTGGTAAGATTTTACACTCGTAAAATTACGATGAGAGCCAATGTATATTTGAAAAATAGGCACGAACGTTCTTTCAATGAAAATGTGATCACTGAAAAAGGCTTTAAAACACAATAGAATTTCATTGTGTCTTTATCGGATGCGCTTCTTTGTCACGTTGTAGACGATTAATCTGATATGAGATGAAAAAATCAGTTAAAATAAATTAAGATATTTATAATAGTGTAATATAATTGTTTATTATTTTGGAAAAATTATCAGTCAAGGGACCCGACCCGCCCAACAGGTGGGACCTAGTTTAATTCTGTTTCGTAAAGTCTTGAAACGTTATAAGACGATACAAATTTTTGATTCACAACTTCATTTTCTGTTACTGGTCATATTAGACCGTTATTGTCTATAAAACGATGAATGTCTTCAATAAAAATTAAACTCGTGTGAATTCACACTCGTAATTTTTTTGTGGTTTATTCGCCTTTGTTAACAAGACAAAATAAAACAACAAGAAAAAATTATTGAAATAGATCCAAAAATTCGTATAGCAACAACAGCTAGATCGTTAGACTAATATTATCTATCTTGAAACCTAATCTCAGGAATTCAGTGCATGCTTTATCAAACTTTTTTTTAAATCGGTTCTGAATTACCCCAGTTATCATGTTAACAAAGAGCAGATAAGGGTTGTTCTGAGAACTATTCCCAGTGACTGAACCGATACCAACCATTTTCAAACTGGACCTGAGGATTTTAATACTTCGTCAAATAAAAAAAAGTTTTTGAAAATCGGTTGATTTTTGCTCCAGTTATCGTGTTAACAAAGGGCAGAAAAGGCTTCTTTCGAGAACTGCCACCAGATGGTTGAACCGATACCACCCATTTTCGAACTTGACCTGAGGATTTCAATACTTCGTCAAATAAAAGTCATCGCAATAACACCAAATGCCAATTTGTGTTGATACGTCGACTAAATTGATTCGATTAATTTTGCCGATGTATGTTTCCAATACAGCAATTCATCACTGGAAAAGGAGCAAAACAAACAACAGATGTTTTGAATGTGTTGACATTTGTTTTGGTTTTTCAATCGGTCACTTTCGCATCGCAATTCAGCACTGGAAGTATTTCACATACGTCCTGTTGTGCAAGGCTGTATACTTTGGGGAGGTCACGCAGACCGCCATTTTATTAGATACGCGGGAACACACCACTTCTGATGACTTTACATATCCGAAAAATTCACCACATCATCAAAACGACGAGAATCATCAGAGTAGGTGAATTTTTGTATGAAATCGGCCATTTTATCATCAACTGTGGTGTGTAACCCGCGTATCTGTATCTGCGTGACCTCCCCAAGTATACAGCCTTGCTGTTGTGATCGTAGAGTTAGATTCGACTTTTACTCACTGAACGCGGGCGTTAATATAAACAATTTCGAAAAAGAAAAAATCAAAATTAGTACTTGAAATGATACTAGTACTTCGTCTCGACTTCCCCTTCTTATGCAATACAATGCTTTATTGCATGAGAAGAAACGAGACAACAACATGTTGTGGGGATGAATTTTATTGACATCAAACGAATAAAGTCTGATTTATAAGTAGCTCTAGATAAATAATTTTATCTCCTGCAAGCTGATATTTCATACATTACGCGTTTCTGCATATAAACACAAACACATACATAACCACAGCCTATACGATTGGATAATTCACACATAACCCACCTAGGGTAAATTTACTTTCCATCTACATATTTGAAAAAAAAAACCGCCGAACGGCGGAAGCGAACACGGGACCAGCAGCATATCAACCAAACATGCTGACCACTACGCCAACAAATCACATAACGCGATGCAATTGGTGTCGGTAGTGGTTCGTTAGTCACTTCTACATCGATCAAATAATCAGAGTAGTCGGAATGATGTGATTTCAACGAAATGTTGAGGTGGATAGTATATGTGTGTGAGTAAGTAAATAAAGGATTCTCTGTATGATGTTTTTTTTTGTTGTGAATGCGTTTTAAAACAACATGCTTAATTAATTAATTTTAAATCCAAATTTTTGTGGTTATTTCGCTAATGTATGAAATATCAGCTTGCAGGAGATAAAACATTGTTCTACCTTGGTGTATATTTCTCGAATCACTTCTTATGTACAATTGTATATACACTCGCTGGCGCTCGTTATATACAATTGTACACACGAAGTTATTCTCGAAATATACACCAAGGTAGAAAATGTACTATTTCTGTCACAGCACACTGCGAGTGCAATAATAGTTATTTATCTACCAAGGTAGGTATGAAAGTATTTTTTCGCACTAGATGTCGATTGTCGATCCGAGGCGAAGCCGAGGTCGACAAGACGTCGTGTGCGAAAAAATACCGGCATACCTACCGTGGTAGATACAACGTTTTTCGCAATTTCGGGCCATAATCACCTTTCCAATGCAAAATATTACCAAAATTTCTACCAAACATTCACATGTAAACATGAATTCATTAGAACGATCAAGCAACCTGCACTATATACACATTGCAATGTGATGTATGGAGACGCGCTAAATAAAATCAAGTAGTCAATGCTTAGTATGTACGCTTCAACAATACGTTCTGTATAATTGTGTGACTCTGTAGCCGAATGGCTATGGTCGCTTGGTGTTTGGAAGAATTTTGGTGTTGGATGTTCAAATCCTGGTCTGTGCAAAGTTTTTATTTATAAAATTTAATCTTTCTTAAAGGTACTGAGCTATGTAGCATGCGAAAAAAATGTGAAAAAGTCCAAGTGCGAAAAAAATAATCAAAAACGCATTGTGAAATAAATACCTTCAAAACGACATTAAATGGATGCATGGAAAGGTGATGATTATGGACCGGAATTGCGAAAATTATTTTATACACCGCCGTGTGCGTCTAGGGAGATAAAACATACATTATGTGGTTGTGTCCTCGCCGTATATAGCAACTTGATAAAGTTTGTGGTCCTTGGAGAAAAAATTGCAGCTCGAGTGATTACAGTCATCGCTTCGCTCGTGACGCAAACTTCATTCTTGTTGCAGTTCTTTCTGCTTTATTTTATTTTTTATTTCTGCTGAGGCCACAAACTTTCTTACTCTTGTAATCACTTACATCCGCTGGGGCCTATGTAATGTACAATTAAGTACTACCCAGCGAAGCGACGCGTCACAGTCGCCATATTATCATCCCTCTGCATCCAGATCAACATTATTGGAATGAAAATTAGAAAAAACTTATAATTTAAACCGAGGAATTTTCGTCTTCCCAACTTGCATGATTCAACCTCTTTTTACGGCAAATAAAAAACACACAAAAGAGCAGAACAATCAAAAGAAAATATGTTTTTAATTCGAAACTAACGCATTTGGAATCCAAAAACACATTTTTCGGATTATTCTTTTTTTTTCAATTATCGTCTTCGAAGCGTAGATAAATTGAAAGCTGAATAAATTTTTGTCATTATTTGTGTTATTTGCAAATGACGAATGAAAATGGTTCGTCTTTGAAAATAATTCATTTTAGTCAGGATACGAAATGATGATAAATGCGCTCGTTGAAAGCAAAGAGTTCTACTCGAGACAACATCTTTTTAGCATTTCATGGGTGCCGATGCTCCTTGAATAAAATTTCTAAATGGTCAACTGTCAAAGTTCGGTGTTTTTCTTTGAATTTTTTTTGTCATGAGGGATTCTTTTGAAAAACAGCCTACCGAAATCGGACGCATTTTCCAGTGGAATTTTTTATATGTGCCTAGAAAGGAATACGACCCTAGAGCCCAAAACCACTTTCAAAAAAATTCTTCGAAGTTTTTGTGACTGGTGAAAGGTGATCAAAAACCGAAAACTTGCACTTTTCTTACCAAAATTTCTCCGGGTACACGAGCCGTACATGATCTTGTGGGGTGTCATTAGAAAGGTAATCACATGTACTATTGAGCCGAATAGAGACTCATTGGTTTTATAATTAATGTGTACTGAAACATGTGCAGTTGAAGTTTTCAACCGAAAACTTGCACTTTTCTTACCAATATTTCTCCAGTTACACGAGCCGTACATGGTGGTGTGGGGTATCATTTGAAAGGTAATTTTATGTGCTTTTGGGCCAAATAGGGTCTTATGGGGTTTGGATGCATATGCACTGAAATATGAGGAGTTGAAATGTTTAAGTGCCCATATTTCATCGCATATGCATCCGAACCCCATAAGACCCTATTTGGCCCAAAAGCACATAAAATTACCTTTCAAATGATACCCCACACCACCATGTACGGCTCGTGTAACTAGAGAAATATTGGTAAGAAAAGTGCAAGTTTTCGGTTGAAAACTTCAACTGCACATATTTCAGTGTGGATTAATTTTATAACCAATCAGTCTCTATTCGGCTCAATAGTACATGTGATTACCTTTCTAATGACACCCCACAAGACCCTGTACGGCTTGTGTACCTGGAGAAATTTTGGTAAGAAAAGTGCAAATTTTCGGCTTTCGATCACCTTTCACCAACCATAAAAGCTTCGAAGAATTTTTTTGAGAGTGGTTTTGGCTTCTAGGGTCGAAGTCCTTTCTAGGTACCTATAAAAAGTTCCACTAGAAAACACGTCCGATTTCGGTAGGCTGTTTTTCAAAAGAATCCCTCTGCATGACAGTTGTTTGATGACATTTGAAGCAGGGCTATAAAAAATTTCAGTTATAGGGTTGGGATTGGCTGGCCACATGCCCACATGTAAAAACGACAAAGCGCCACCATGCCATCTCTCGAGTATAACTCTATAACATAAAAATAAACATAAACACTTTGCTCAAGGGGAAATTATAGTTACAAAAATGCCGCGCTACCCATATTATCGTTGAATATTTTAAGGACAACATAAATGGTTCGCAATCGATAGCTGAATTATATTCCGATTTTCAGAAATCCATCGACATTAGAAGGGTACGAAGACGGATAGTATGCGTACGAATCATTTCGCTAGGGAAACGATTTTCTTCGAAAAAATTAAAATGACGATAAGCGATAGAGTTGTCGATTCATTTATGTGAAACTTCCATTCACAATAACGCTCGCAATGTCTTATAAAAGGGGGATAGAAAATCATACTCATGCAACTAGTTGGTTAACATGCGTAGCGCGTTTGAAGTTAGTTGTTGACCTCCAATAGACATGAATTCAGGGAATGTAACTTCGAGTTGGTGGACAATCTAAGTTGGAATTGGTACACTTGGCAAATATTACGGCAAAGCAAGATCACCGAGTTGGTGGAAATTTCCAGTTGAAATTCGTCGAAGAAAAGTTGTTGTGCGCAGAGTGGTACAAGGTCACCGAGTTGGTGAAAGAAAAGTTGTTGTGCGCAGAGTGGTACAAGGTCACGGAGTTGGTGGAAGAAAAGTTGTTGTGCGCGGAGTGGTACAAGTTCACCGAGTTGGTGGAAAGTTCCAGTAGAATTTATCGCTTATTGTACCTACCGTACGAAGC
This sequence comes from Bradysia coprophila, assembly GCF_014529535.1. Classification (NCBI taxonomy): domain Eukaryota; kingdom Metazoa; phylum Arthropoda; class Insecta; order Diptera; family Sciaridae; genus Bradysia; species Bradysia coprophila. Next base: position 7,801,643 of record NW_023503501.1, on the reverse strand, counting down.
AGTCAACGCACGAAGCAGTCAACGCACGAAGCAGTCAACGCACGAAGCAGTCGTAGTCATTGGGGATCAAACTAGGCAGTGGAATTGGTACAATTGGCAACCGAGGCAAGATTATTGAGTTGGTGGAAATTTCCAGTAGAAATTCGTTTGAAGCAGGGTCATCCGTTCCGAAGCAGTCTCGAAGTAATCTAATCAATTGGAGCCGTGAAAAGAGTTATCAAACGCTGCGCGTAGATTTGGTTCAAGCCGCAGTCTCATAATCCATTGGTCCAGAAGATCATCCATTTTTCCATAATCCATTGGTCCAGACGATTACCTATTGGTCCACGCCACATCCATTGTCGAACATGTCTGGGGAAACACAATCAACCAAAGAATCACATATCATCAATCCGTGTGGATCTACTTATCTGAAGCACAAGCGGACGAAACAGTGTTCCAAATTTCAGCAATCGTCTCGACATAACCTCATTATAACTGCCACGGAAAAAGTTTTTATCACGAATTTAATTACGCACATATTAACTAGCTTTGCCTGAACAAATTAACGTAATAACGCGCACTTTGAAATCAATTAAAGTTAGTATGCGCATTTGGTTTAACGATTAAAAAAAAAATAATAATTTCACTTTCACATAATGACAACGACGCGTTGCAACAAAGTAAATTTCAGTTCGACAGCTGTTTCAAAACTAGGTCATTGACACGTACATTGTTTGAAAATTTAGGACGTTCGATTGGATAAACATTAATTTGTAGTTGTGCGATTTTGTTGTCAAATTTTTTCTGTCATTGTAAGAACTTTAAATCACGATCGTTTCGGGCTGGTTTCAACCAGAGACACTTCTAACATACAAGCTCGTGGGACAAATCCCCCGCAGGCCCCTGTCTCGTCCCCCCCAGTTGACCTTGCTCTCTCTAACAAATCCCCCGCAGTGGGCCCCTAGTGTTCTTAGTCTAAAGGGGAATGTAAGGGCTCCCTACTAGAAAAAATTGGGCCCCTGCATAAAGCGGCCCCCGCACTGAAAAAGTCTTAAAAGTGTCTCTGGTTTCAACCGGGGTCGACTCGGCCAGTTGTTGCGATGGTGATTTAAAACGTTCAAAAATTTTTATATCGTCATTCTTTGTTCTTAGTTTAAACATGAATGTTTCAAGTCGGGATCGGGAAGTGGTTCGGAAACCGTTGCGAACATTCAAATAGATAAGTGTTATACTTTGTGAACTAACTGATAGAAGAGCCATCTAGCAATGAGTTTGTAAATCGGCAGGTGAACTTTGAACATATAAGCGCGAATGATTATTGTGTATGAGTATTATGTATATATGTTAGAACGGAGGTTCTCTCAGTTTTAAGATTCATTCTGTTATAGCATCCAGTAGATGTAAGATAGGAGCAAATAAATATTGTAACTTGAAAGTATTCAAACACTCGCGGAAATTTGACTTGAATTTATGTTCGCAATATTGCACACATGCCACGTGGACAACATGTCGGACACAAATCCACCTCAAACTAGCGTTCCGGAAACTAGCTGATCCGCTGATGGTTTGCATTACCTTTTCAGTGTTTATGTCAAGAATTCTACTCACTACATTGAAACCACTTCAGTTGGGGATGCTGCCCCCTGAACTTCTTCTTCAAAACTACTTTTATTTTCCCTTTTTTTCTTCTGTTGCTTTGATTATCTTCAACTTGATTTTCTCTCAAAGGATAACTCGATCACACATTGGAGTGCTTAGAACATTTCTTAACAGTTTATATCGCATTCAATGACTAACTAAAAAAAACTCACAAAAATCTTCATGTCTCACGACTGGGTTAGTTTTACACGACTCGACTACGCTTTTCAATAATTCAGATCACGAAATGTGAGTGGGCGGAGTATTTAGAGAGTATAAATACGCTTGCGAACAGTACGTTTGGCATCAGTTCTGTTGAGTATATTCACACAGAAACAAAATGAAGTGTCAGTTGAAAATTGCATTTTTGTTCGTTTTACTTGCCGTGCTCTGTGCTCCTGCAGTGTATGGTAAAGTATTCGGCTGCCATGAGGGTCATTGCTGGAAATATTGCAAAGAAATTTTCATTGGACAAAGTCGAACGCAGATAGTAACTGACAATAATGGAGATCCAGCTAGGGGGGGACGTGGGAAGTGGTGCTACACGAAAACTACACTAGAACCATCTGGTACGGCAAAATTATGTAAAAAAGATATGGATTGTTTCGGTGATGTGCACTTCTGCCAAGGCGATTGCAAGACAAAATAATGGTCATATGTCTCGACGCTTCAACGCTGATGTGACCATTAATTTGAATTCGATTCGATTTTGCTAAAAAAAATTTGGCTATTTGTAGTGACATTTTCATGAAAATAAAGACAAATTACAACTAAGCAATTTCATTGCGTTGGCACTGAGAGTTTTTTTTTATCACTGCTTTGCAGCATCTTCAAAGGACAATCTTGTTCCTAAGGTATGAATCAACTATGGATTTCGTTTCCACTTTCCGTAAAATTTATATAGCCGATTCCGAAGTCCAAGGTTGAAAGGTGTGGAAATGAAAAATGGAATAATTCCACGGAGTTCCTTAGGAATCGTCTACTCAGTGATCATTTTAGCACATTTAAAACATTAAATTTTTCTTTAAAGCTTCGATCTCAAAACAGTAAATGAAAAAAAAATATGGCAATATGGTGAGACATGAAGATTTTTGTGAGTTTTTTTGGTCATTGAATGCGATTTGACCTAAGTTTCAGCTTGACAAGTTTGCCTAATTCATGAGTTTTAAATAACAAAATGTCAGTAATGTTAATTGAAACGTTCAAATTGTTATTATTATTATTATTGTTTGATTTTTTCGATTCTCTCGCCTATATTTAGTCTCAATTCGACGTCGAATTGTCAAATTTTAATGTCAGTGTGAAAAATAAGGATTTCGTCAAGCAATGTTTGGCAAACATGCAAAATGTATTCCACACTTCTATCGAAAAATCATCGTCGCTTCGCTCCAATCAGCCGTTCGCTGTCTCGGTTGCATTTTATTCCCTATACATTTTTCTGCTGTGACATAAGAACCAACAGATTCTGCCTTTCGTCATATATAGTCGCTGATATTTATTATATTTAAATAAAATTTGATAATCGTGGAAATTTCGACATTTAAATAATTACCGAAAAATAAATATCTTCATTTTGTGAACAGCGCACTTTTTCATCGACGTTTGTTTAAATAATGTTTTGCCAAATACTTATTTCTGTTTTCAAATTAAGCAAACCGAGCGATTATTTATCTAATAAACCCATCTAACATTATCTAACAAAATGTCCATTTAATGCCATCGAAAAGTGTGTTGCAGCACATTAAATGTGCATTAAAAAGTACATAGACCGTTACATCTTTTCTTTGTAGAATATTGTACATTTAATAAGCCATAAATGTACATTAAATGTGGTGAATAGCAAAAAGTGTACACTAAATGTACACCTGATCTAGTGGACGATTCAAAACTTTCGCGTTGTACAAAAATGTGCATTTTATGTAAATCAACCAAAACGTTAAATCAACAAAAAAGTTTTGAATAGTTATACTGGATCAGGTGTACATTTAGTGCACACTTTTTGCTATTCACCACATTTAATGTACATTTATGGCTTATTAAATGTACAATATTCTCCAAAGAAAAGATGTAACGGTCTATGTACTTTTTGATGCACATTTAATGTGCTGCGGCACATCGAAAAATGGGGTATGTGTTATCTGGGTGCTGCGGGAATTGGCCCATATCACGAGTCTTATGCCCAATTTTGATTGTACTATTTAAAAGTCGTAACTACATACATACAACACCGTGTATGTGATATATGGTGGCACTTGTTAAAAACATTTGCACACGATAAGTTTTACTTCCGTTGCAAGTTTTTTTTTTCTCTCTCTCTGATATGAGTGAAAAACACCGAACTTTTAACAGAAACAATTGCAATGGCAAATACGATTTCAACTTTCGGCTTCAAAAGTCACTGTAAATATTAGCAATGCTATAACGAAATTGCTGGCATTTAACAAATTTTCAAAATGATGTGGTAGGTGCATACTTTAAGTAGGAGGAGTATTTTTTTACAATTCCATTTCATAGTGCCATGGTATTGCAACTATTAGAAGTTATTACCAAATATATTTTCCACATAATAAATTTGTAAAGTGGGTGGCTCCGAATATGGAAGGAAGGAAATAAAAGATGGAATGATAGAAAATTGTAAAAGTTTGCTGTGTACTCTGATTTTCAGTTGGTACTGTATCTGACCCGGAGTTTGTGGAGTCTATTCTTCGGAGTTTTTATAATGCGTGTGCTGTACTAAAATGTTTTTTTTTAACTGTTTCTCAAAAGTTCATTTTCGATTTGTATCCCATTATCAATTTAATAAAATAAGGGGTAAATTGAGTTGGCAGCGTACCATCGAAACACTCTGTATGAAATAGGGCAAAACAATATTTAGACAGCACAATTTTCATTTCTTTATTTTGAATGTTGTATTGCTTCGGTGGTGTTCCGAACATTGAAATAATTTTTCTTATGCATGAAGATTGCAAGTTACTTGACAATGAAATTGAAATTTGGAAATAAAATTTTTGTTTTACGCGCCCTGACGAGATTTGAACCCCAGACCTCTTGCGTATGAAGCAAGCGTTCTACGTATCAAACCACAGGACTGAACGCAGTTCAACATGAATCAACATGAAACCTTTACTAAGATGTAACCTATCGCAATGCCATCTGTTAACAGAAGTTGACGTCTTTGTAAGCTTCTCAAAAATTTCTATTTCAGTAAACCAATGTTCTCATGCTCGATGTCAATACAATTTTTCTATTGCCCAAACAACCTGTTCTGTTTATAAGATGGCACTCCTCCTTATATGGTCATCATTTCATATAATGTACATGTCATGCACGAACTCTTTGACAATATTCAAATACTAATGCGTTTGTGGATTTTGTGGATATAAGTAATAGCTTGGAGGAAACGACTCGAGCAAATCTTGTGCACACTTTTTGCTATTCACCACATTTAATGTACATTTATGGCTTATTAAATGTACAATATTCTCCAAAGAAAAGATGTAACGGTCTATGTACTTTTTGATGCACATTTAATGTGCTGCGGCACATCGAAAAATGGGGTATGTGTTATCTGGGTGCTGCGGGAATTGGCCCATATCACGAGTCTTATGCCCAATTTTGTATAATTAACTCAAGTAATTCATTAATGAAACTAATTTAATTCATATTCTTAAAATGGTATATTCAACTAAGATATTTACTAAAAAATTACTTTCCCAAATTCCGTTTAAAACGCCGAAAATTGAAAGAAACTAATTTTCTAACGAAAGTGCGCAACTACTACCGTTGCAATAGAATAAAAATTTAGAATATTTCATTAAAATTCGATGCAACAGTTTTTTGAACAAATCGCTGCCGACACATAATATCAATTCGACATTTTGGAAATTCCAATCCATCAATAGATATCCTTTCAGTCTTATTGACATTTTTCACACCCAGCCCATATAACTATGAAACAGAGACATGACTAAGTCGAGGGTGTTCATGTAAAGCTTTCAAGTAGCGTGGTGAGGGTTTCACTCCGATTCGTGCAAGGTGTTTGTAAAGTAAGTCATGACCAGTTAGTTTTCTGAAATTTGCCACGTAAACTTTTCGATTCACCGATCAGATGGATGCGAAGTTTGTACTTTGCCATGTTTTACCCATAGAATCGTTTTGCTGTTCTGATTGCAGTTCTTTATAGGAGAATGATGTTTAGAAACTAAGAAGAAATGTAATAGAGTTTTCAAATATTTCAGTACATTCTGTCATAAAATCATTGCGCTTATTTTCATGTGAACCAACTTCATATGGTCACATTTGTTCTGTAATGACAAATGTGAAGTTGGTTCACATGAAAATAAGCCGCAGAGAATGAAGTACTATGAAAAGAATGTGGCGCCTCTACAGGCCAACCCACACGGAAAGAACTGGCGTTATAGATTTGTATGGAGAAAATCAATTACGATTTAATGAAAAATCGATCTATAACGATGTATTTAATTTCGTAATTTAGTAATGGATGTGTTATTGATTTTCGGGGAAAATCAATAACGCGTAATAGTTTCGTTTTAGATTTCTATAACGCGTTATAGATTTTTTATAGATATCTATAACGATCGTAATGAAAAAACGATCTATAACGCGTAATGATTACATTTATAGATTTCATAATGTTACGTCGTAATCGATTACGTAATATTAAAATGTAATTGATTTTATTTATAATTTATTAAAACGTAATCATTTTTATTACATGCGTAATCGATTACGTAATATATTACAATGTAATAGTTGTGAATAATATAATTTTATTATAATTGATATTTTAAAAATATTTCATTATTTCGTTATTGATTTTTTGTTAATTATAGTAGATTTGAATTGTGCTGCCACGTAAGTGATTAGGAATGAGAGAAATTTAATATTAATATTGTTACATTTTATTATATAATTACAATTTAATACTTAACGTAATTGGTCACCCTTCTAAGTACTGACTTTGACACTTGATGCTTAACTTCACAATCGGACCGCCAACGACTCTACGCATGTTGCTATTGAGGATATATATTTATTGTTCTTATTTCGAACCGTTGTTACAATCAATTCGTAATTGAATTCGTTATAGATTACGTAATAATGGTAAAAATATATGTTTTTATTGGCAAAATTACTCGTTTCAATTGCGCTATCGACGTAGTTTAGTTTTATTTATTATTTGGAAGGTATCTTGACTAAAAAAAAAAAATTGATAATAAAAAAAATGTCAGTGAGCAGGTTTCGTCGGGAAGCAATTACATCGTAATGAAAATAACAATTACGTTGTTATGGGGTTTCTGGAAAATTGATCTTTATGTGGAAAATCGATCGTTTCAATGACGGTATTGACGTTGCTATCAAAAGATATTATCGAAAAACGTATCTTTTTGCACATAAATGTAGGCTATAAATTTGCGAAGGGGTGATTCCTCTTAACGGAGTGCGAAATTTGAGAGCGCTCCAACCCTAACGATTACCTAAAGATTACCCTTTCCACCCAACAAAAAATATCGTATGCAATATCAATAATGCGTTGTGATTGGCTTTAATTGTAATATTTTAAACAAGAGAACAAGTACACTGCCTTGTAGTTTTAGAGATTAGAATTTGACCGGACAAATTCATTTCATTTTTGATTGTCGGGTGAAGAAGTCCAGTTTATTTATAAAGAGACTCGTTTTGTATGTCTTGTCATTGCGGTATATGCAACTTAGTTTCTAACGAAACAGTACAAACAGGAGTTGTATATTTGTCTTCAAGTGAAGAAAATATTTCCGAATCAACAGCCGAAAGTGTTGAAAGTGCATTTGAAGGTGCCCTTGTCGGACAATCCAAAGTTGAAAGTCAATGGTTTATTTTTCAGTTTATTTAACAATAATCAAGTCACCACAAGTTCTAATGATAATTATAACCGCATGCAGTACCTCAGTATTTTAGTCTGAAATTGATTGTCTTTGAAAGTAGCAAATAAAGTAGATTCAAACAAATCGTAATTAGTAATAATTACGAAATCTATAACGAATAATATATTTTATTACTCAAACAAATCGTAATTCGTAATCATTATATAATTAGTCAAGTATTACTCGTTATAGATTTCGTATTTTTCGTAATTTTCGTAATTATTACGTAATTTTGCCTATTAAAAATCTATTACGACCATTACTATGATTACGATTCGATTACGATTCTATTATTAGTAATTTAATAGATTAAATTACGATTAAATCGTTATAGATTTTTAATTTTCGACTATTACGCAATCTATAACGCCAATCTATAACGCCAGTTTTTTCCGTGCACTTGTCCCATTAATCGTTTTTCGAAAATTTTCGTTTGGTTGCAGAAAACTGTCTGATTCTTGGCATTTTCTTTCGATAACAGAATAGTCGTATCTTTTCAGTTAGTGGTAGTGTATATTTGTCACACAGCGTACGGACTTGATGCTCAAACGATAATTTCGATTTGAGTCGGTTCTCAGTACAAATGTAGTTTTTTCCAGATACTATTTGGTGTTCGTATTATTAACAGTACACATTGTACCTAATTCTTATCTTTAACCGAATCGAATTAAATGCAACGTGTAGCATATGCTCGATTTCGGAAATTTTCCTTTATTTGTACAAAATTGTTATTCGCAAAGTTATTGTTGCAAACACTTGTGCATATTCAATTGTATGTCGTTAAATAGACATAAAACCAACAGTTGCGATAAAATGTCTTTTTAAAAATTATTTTAAAAAACTAGGTCCCACCTGTTGGGTGCGTCATATCACTTGACTGTCTGAACCTGAACTTCTTAATAGATTTTGTATTGGTAATGATTTATTGGTCGATTAAGAAAATCTACTAGAACGGTCTAAATTTCTCATTAATAATTCCCTTGACTGAAAGTCAAGGGTCTTATGCCAGAAAATACCCTAAAATGTTAGTAACCATACAGTGTATGAAAAATTATCAAAACTTTAAATGTTTGAAATATTTTTTTTTTGTCACGACGATAACTTGAGTAATTCTTAACCGATTTTGATGATTTTTTTTTAATCGACGAGGAATGAAATTCCTGAGGTTAAGTTCGAAGATGAGCCATGTCGGGATAAAGTTCTGGAAACTATGCCAGAAAAACATGATTTTATTGATAATTTTAATTGTTGATAATTGTAATTGATAATACAGTGCTGATAATTGATATTTTGATAATTTAATGTGTTGTGGTGATATTATTATATAAAATGTAACTGTAATAACTGATAATTGGTAATAATAATATTGTTCCATTGGTTGAAAGTCAAGGGTCTTACGCCAGAAAATACCATAAAATGTTTGTAACCTAACAATGTATGAAATGTGATAGAAAACGTAATTGTTTGTAACCTATTTTTTTTGTAATCACGATAACTTGATTAATTCATAACCGATTTTTATGATTTTTTTTAATCGACGAGGAATGGGATTCCTGAGGTTAATTTCAAAGATGGGCCATGTCGGGATAAGGTTCTGGAAACTATTCCAGAAAAACAGGATTTTACTCTGTTGATAATTGATAATACATGTTAATTGAAAATTAATATTGATAATTTAATGTGTTGTGACATTTTATGAAATGTTATGAGAAACGTAATTGTTTGTAATCTATTTGTCACGACTTGAGATGGCTTGAGTCATTCTTAACCGATTTTAATAAAATTTGTTTTAATCGACGAGGAATGGAATTCAAAGATGGGCCATGTCGGGCCTAAGGATCTGAAAGCTATTCCAGAAAAATTCATTTTACGCGGCTTATAATTGATAATTGATAATTATTGGTAATTGATAATTCCCTTCACTGAAATGTTTGTAACCACACAAAGATAGTTGGAAGATAGGTCATGTGGGCCTAAGTATCTGGAAACTATTCCAGAAAAACAGGATTTTACTCTGTTGACAATTGATAATTTAATGTCTTATTCCCTTGACTGGCAGAAAATAGTGAAAAATTTTGGTTCCTAAAATTATACATCTGACATTTGGAAGGTTAAGTTCGACGATAAGCTATGTGTGATCAACGCTTCGGAAGTTACCCCAAAAAATAGAAATGCAATGTAATAAATGAACAATATCATTGAGGGTCGTAATTCACACGAGTTGCGGTATCGTATTGCAATATTAGACAGCTCGGACGAGCGAGCAGTTTGCGGCAAAGTATCAAGCAGAGTAATAGAAAAAAATAAAGCAGTTAATTTTGGCGGTGTCAAATGTCATTTTGATTTGGTAAGATTTTACACTCGTAAAATTACGATGAGAGCCAATGTATATTTGAAAAATAGGCACGAACGTTCTTTCAATGAAAATGTGATCACTGAAAAAGGCTTTAAAACACAATAGAATTTCATTGTGTCTTTATCGGATGCGCTTCTTTGTCACGTTGTAGACGATTAATCTGATATGAGATGAAAAAATCAGTTAAAATAAATTAAGATATTTATAATAGTGTAATATAATTGTTTATTATTTTGGAAAAATTATCAGTCAAGGGACCCGACCCGCCCAACAGGTGGGACCTAGTTTAATTCTGTTTCGTAAAGTCTTGAAACGTTATAAGACGATACAAATTTTTGATTCACAACTTCATTTTCTGTTACTGGTCATATTAGACCGTTATTGTCTATAAAACGATGAATGTCTTCAATAAAAATTAAACTCGTGTGAATTCACACTCGTAATTTTTTTGTGGTTTATTCGCCTTTGTTAACAAGACAAAATAAAACAACAAGAAAAAATTATTGAAATAGATCCAAAAATTCGTATAGCAACAACAGCTAGATCGTTAGACTAATATTATCTATCTTGAAACCTAATCTCAGGAATTCAGTGCATGCTTTATCAAACTTTTTTTTAAATCGGTTCTGAATTACCCCAGTTATCATGTTAACAAAGAGCAGATAAGGGTTGTTCTGAGAACTATTCCCAGTGACTGAACCGATACCAACCATTTTCAAACTGGACCTGAGGATTTTAATACTTCGTCAAATAAAAAAAAGTTTTTGAAAATCGGTTGATTTTTGCTCCAGTTATCGTGTTAACAAAGGGCAGAAAAGGCTTCTTTCGAGAACTGCCACCAGATGGTTGAACCGATACCACCCATTTTCGAACTTGACCTGAGGATTTCAATACTTCGTCAAATAAAAGTCATCGCAATAACACCAAATGCCAATTTGTGTTGATACGTCGACTAAATTGATTCGATTAATTTTGCCGATGTATGTTTCCAATACAGCAATTCATCACTGGAAAAGGAGCAAAACAAACAACAGATGTTTTGAATGTGTTGACATTTGTTTTGGTTTTTCAATCGGTCACTTTCGCATCGCAATTCAGCACTGGAAGTATTTCACATACGTCCTGTTGTGCAAGGCTGTATACTTTGGGGAGGTCACGCAGACCGCCATTTTATTAGATACGCGGGAACACACCACTTCTGATGACTTTACATATCCGAAAAATTCACCACATCATCAAAACGACGAGAATCATCAGAGTAGGTGAATTTTTGTATGAAATCGGCCATTTTATCATCAACTGTGGTGTGTAACCCGCGTATCTGTATCTGCGTGACCTCCCCAAGTATACAGCCTTGCTGTTGTGATCGTAGAGTTAGATTCGACTTTTACTCACTGAACGCGGGCGTTAATATAAACAATTTCGAAAAAGAAAAAATCAAAATTAGTACTTGAAATGATACTAGTACTTCGTCTCGACTTCCCCTTCTTATGCAATACAATGCTTTATTGCATGAGAAGAAACGAGACAACAACATGTTGTGGGGATGAATTTTATTGACATCAAACGAATAAAGTCTGATTTATAAGTAGCTCTAGATAAATAATTTTATCTCCTGCAAGCTGATATTTCATACATTACGCGTTTCTGCATATAAACACAAACACATACATAACCACAGCCTATACGATTGGATAATTCACACATAACCCACCTAGGGTAAATTTACTTTCCATCTACATATTTGAAAAAAAAAACCGCCGAACGGCGGAAGCGAACACGGGACCAGCAGCATATCAACCAAACATGCTGACCACTACGCCAACAAATCACATAACGCGATGCAATTGGTGTCGGTAGTGGTTCGTTAGTCACTTCTACATCGATCAAATAATCAGAGTAGTCGGAATGATGTGATTTCAACGAAATGTTGAGGTGGATAGTATATGTGTGTGAGTAAGTAAATAAAGGATTCTCTGTATGATGTTTTTTTTTGTTGTGAATGCGTTTTAAAACAACATGCTTAATTAATTAATTTTAAATCCAAATTTTTGTGGTTATTTCGCTAATGTATGAAATATCAGCTTGCAGGAGATAAAACATTGTTCTACCTTGGTGTATATTTCTCGAATCACTTCTTATGTACAATTGTATATACACTCGCTGGCGCTCGTTATATACAATTGTACACACGAAGTTATTCTCGAAATATACACCAAGGTAGAAAATGTACTATTTCTGTCACAGCACACTGCGAGTGCAATAATAGTTATTTATCTACCAAGGTAGGTATGAAAGTATTTTTTCGCACTAGATGTCGATTGTCGATCCGAGGCGAAGCCGAGGTCGACAAGACGTCGTGTGCGAAAAAATACCGGCATACCTACCGTGGTAGATACAACGTTTTTCGCAATTTCGGGCCATAATCACCTTTCCAATGCAAAATATTACCAAAATTTCTACCAAACATTCACATGTAAACATGAATTCATTAGAACGATCAAGCAACCTGCACTATATACACATTGCAATGTGATGTATGGAGACGCGCTAAATAAAATCAAGTAGTCAATGCTTAGTATGTACGCTTCAACAATACGTTCTGTATAATTGTGTGACTCTGTAGCCGAATGGCTATGGTCGCTTGGTGTTTGGAAGAATTTTGGTGTTGGATGTTCAAATCCTGGTCTGTGCAAAGTTTTTATTTATAAAATTTAATCTTTCTTAAAGGTACTGAGCTATGTAGCATGCGAAAAAAATGTGAAAAAGTCCAAGTGCGAAAAAAATAATCAAAAACGCATTGTGAAATAAATACCTTCAAAACGACATTAAATGGATGCATGGAAAGGTGATGATTATGGACCGGAATTGCGAAAATTATTTTATACACCGCCGTGTGCGTCTAGGGAGATAAAACATACATTATGTGGTTGTGTCCTCGCCGTATATAGCAACTTGATAAAGTTTGTGGTCCTTGGAGAAAAAATTGCAGCTCGAGTGATTACAGTCATCGCTTCGCTCGTGACGCAAACTTCATTCTTGTTGCAGTTCTTTCTGCTTTATTTTATTTTTTATTTCTGCTGAGGCCACAAACTTTCTTACTCTTGTAATCACTTACATCCGCTGGGGCCTATGTAATGTACAATTAAGTACTACCCAGCGAAGCGACGCGTCACAGTCGCCATATTATCATCCCTCTGCATCCAGATCAACATTATTGGAATGAAAATTAGAAAAAACTTATAATTTAAACCGAGGAATTTTCGTCTTCCCAACTTGCATGATTCAACCTCTTTTTACGGCAAATAAAAAACACACAAAAGAGCAGAACAATCAAAAGAAAATATGTTTTTAATTCGAAACTAACGCATTTGGAATCCAAAAACACATTTTTCGGATTATTCTTTTTTTTTCAATTATCGTCTTCGAAGCGTAGATAAATTGAAAGCTGAATAAATTTTTGTCATTATTTGTGTTATTTGCAAATGACGAATGAAAATGGTTCGTCTTTGAAAATAATTCATTTTAGTCAGGATACGAAATGATGATAAATGCGCTCGTTGAAAGCAAAGAGTTCTACTCGAGACAACATCTTTTTAGCATTTCATGGGTGCCGATGCTCCTTGAATAAAATTTCTAAATGGTCAACTGTCAAAGTTCGGTGTTTTTCTTTGAATTTTTTTTGTCTTGAGGGATTCTTTTGAAAAACAGCCTACCGAAATCGGACGCATTTTCCAGTGGAATTTTTTATATGTGCCTAGAAAGGAATACGACCCTAGAGCCCAAAACCACTTTCAAAAAAATTCTTCGAAGTTTTTGTGACTGGTGAAAGGTGATCAAAAACCGAAAACTTGCACTTTTCTTACCAAAATTTCTCCGGGTACACGAGCCGTACATGATCTTGTGGGGTGTCATTAGAAAGGTAATCACATGTACTATTGAGCCGAATAGAGACTCATTGGTTTTATAATTAATGTGTACTGAAACATGTGCAGTTGAAGTTTTCAACCGAAAACTTGCACTTTTCTTACCAATATTTCTCCAGTTACACGAGCCGTACATGGTGGTGTGGGGTATCATTTGAAAGGTAATTTTATGTGCTTTTGGGCCAAATAGGGTCTTATGGGGTTTGGATGCATATGCACTGAAATATGAGGAGTTGAAATGTTTAAGTGCCCATATTTCATCGCATATGCATCCGAACCCCATAAGACCCTATTTGGCCCAAAAGCACATAAAATTACCTTTCAAATGATACCCCACACCACCATGTACGGCTCGTGTAACTAGAGAAATATTGGTAAGAAAAGTGCAAGTTTTCGGTTGAAAACTTCAACTGCACATATTTCAGTGTGGATTAATTTTATAACCAATCAGTCTCTATTCGGCTCAATAGTACATGTGATTACCTTTCTAATGACACCCCACAAGACCCTGTACGGCTTGTGTACCTGGAGAAATTTTGGTAAGAAAAGTGCAAATTTTCGGCTTTCGATCACCTTTCACCAACCATAAAAGCTTCGAAGAATTTTTTTGAGAGTGGTTTTGGCTTCTAGGGTCGAAGTCCTTTCTAGGTACCTATAAAAAGTTCCACTAGAAAACACGTCCGATTTCGGTAGGCTGTTTTTCAAAAGAATCCCTCTGCATGACAGTTGTTTGATGACATTTGAAGCAGGGCTATAAAAAATTTCAGTTATAGGGTTGGGATTGGCTGGCCACATGCCCACATGTAAAAACGACAAAGCGCCACCATGCCATCTCTCGAGTATAACTCTATAACATAAAAATAAACATAAACACTTTGCTCAAGGGGAAATTATAGTTACAAAAATGCCGCGCTACCCATATTATCGTTGAATATTTTAAGGACAACATAAATGGTTCGCAATCGATAGCTGAATTATATTCCGATTTTCAGAAATCCATCGACATTAGAAGGGTACGAAGACGGATAGTATGCGTACGAATCATTTCGCTAGGGAAACGATTTTCTTCGAAAAAATTAAAATGACGATAAGCGATAGAGTTGTCGATTCATTTATGTGAAACTTCCATTCACAATAACGCTCGCAATGTCTTATAAAAGGGGGATAGAAAATCATACTCATGCAACTAGTTGGTTAACATGCGTAGCGCGTTTGAAGTTAGTTGTTGACCTCCAATAGACATGAATTCAGGGAATGTAACTTCGAGTTGGTGGACAATCTAAGTTGGAATTGGTACACTTGGCAAATATTACGGCAAAGCAAGATCACCGAGTTGGTGGAAATTTCCAGTTGAAATTCGTCGAAGAAAAGTTGTTGTGCGCAGAGTGGTACAAGGTCACCGAGTTGGTGAAAGAAAAGTTGTTGTGCGCAGAGTGGTACAAGGTCACGGAGTTGGTGGAAGAAAAGTTGTTGTGCGCGGAGTGGTACAAGTTCACCGAGTTGGTGGAAAGTTCCAGTAGAATTTATCGCTTATTGTACCTACCGTACGAAGCAGTCAACGCACGAAGCAGTCAACGCACGAAGCAGTCAACGCACGAAGCAGTCGTAGTCATTGGGGATCAAACTAGGCAGTGGAATTGGTACAATTGGCAACCGAGGCAAGATTATTGAGTTGGTGGAAATTTCCAGTAGAAATTCGTTTGAAGCAGGGTCATCCGTTCCGAAGCAGTCTCGAAGTAATCTAATCAATTGGAGCCGTGAAAAGAGTTATCAAACGCTGCGCGTAGATTTGGTTCAAGCCGCAGTCTCATAATCCATTGGTCCAGAAGATCATCCATTTTTCCATAATCCATTGGTCCAGACGATTACCTATTGGTCCACGCCACATCCATTGTCGAACATGTCTGGGGAAACACAATCAACCAAAGAATCACATATCATCAATCCGTGTGGATCTACTTATCTGAAGCACAAGCGGACGAAACAGTGTTCCAAATTTCAGCAATCGTCTCGACATAACCTCATTATAACTGCCACGGAAAAAGTTTTTATCACGAATTTAATTACGCACATATTAACTAGCTTTGCCTGAACAAATTAACGTAATAACGCGCACTTTGAAATCAATTAAAGTTAGTATGCGCATTTGGTTTAACGATTAAAAAAAAAAATAATAATTTCACTTTCACATAATGACAACGACGCGTTGCAACAAAGTAAATTTCAGTTCGACAGCTGTTTCAAAACTAGGTCATTGACACGTACATTGTTTGAAAATTTAGGACGTTCGATTGGATAAACATTAATTTGTAGTTGTGCGATTTTGTTGTCAAATTTTTTCTGTCATTGTAAGAACTTTAAATCACGATCGTTTCGGGCTGGTTTCAACCAGAGACACTTCTAACATACAAGCTCGTGGGACAAATCCCCCGCAGGCCCCTGTCTCGTCCCCCCCAGTTGACCTTGCTCTCTCTAACAAATCCCCCGCAGTGGGCCCCTAGTGTTCTTAGTCTAAAGGGGAATGTAAGGGCTCCCTACTAGAAAAAATTGGGCCCCTGCATAAAGCGGCCCCCGCACTGAAAAAGTCTTAAAAGTGTCTCTGGTTTCAACCGGGGTCGACTCGGCCAGTTGTTGCGATGGTGATTTAAAACGTTCAAAAATTTTTATATCGTCATTCTTTGTTCTTAGTTTAAACATGAATGTTTCAAGTCGGGATCGGGAAGTGGTTCGGAAACCGTTGCGAACATTCAAATAGATAAGTGTTATACTTTGTGAACTAACTGATAGAAGAGCCATCTAGCAATGAGTTTGTAAATCGGCAGGTGAACTTTGAACATATAAGCGCGAATGATTATTGTGTATGAGTATTATGTATATATGTTAGAACGGAGGTTCTCTCAGTTTTAAGATTCATTCTGTTATAGCATCCAGTAGATGTAAGATAGGAGCAAATAAATATTGTAACTTGAAAGTATTCAAACACTCGCGGAAATTTGACTTGAATTTATGTTCGCAATATTGCACACATGCCACGTGGACAACATGTCGGACACAAATCCACCTCAAACTAGCGTTCCGGAAACTAGCTGATCCGCTGATGGTTTGCATTACCTTTTCAGTGTTTATGTCAAGAATTCTACTCACTACATTGAAACCACTTCAGTTGGGGATGCTGCCCCCTGAACTTCTTCTTCAAAACTACTTTTATTTTCCCTTTTTTTCTTCTGTTGCTTTGATTATCTTCAACTTGATTTTCTCTCAAAGGATAACTCGATCACACATTGGAGTGCTTAGAACATTTCTTAACAGTTTATATCGCATTCAATGACTAACTAAAAAAAACTCACAAAAATCTTCATGTCTCACGACTGGGTTAGTTTTACACGACTCGACTACGCTTTTCAATAATTCAGATCACGAAATGTGAGTGGGCGGAGTATTTAGAGAGTATAAATACGCTTGCGAACAGTACGTTTGGCATCAGTTCTGTTGAGTATATTCACACAGAAACAAAATGAAGTGTCAGTTGAAAATTGCATTTTTGTTCGTTTTACTTGCCGTGCTCTGTGCTCCTGCAGTGTATGGTAAAGTATTCGGCTGCCATGAGGGTCATTGCTGGAAATATTGCAAAGAAATTTTCATTGGACAAAGTCGAACGCAGATAGTAACTGACAATAATGGAGATCCAGCTAGGGGGGGACGTGGGAAGTGGTGCTACACGAAAACTACACTAGAACCATCTGGTACGGCAAAATTATGTAAAAAAGATATGGATTGTTTCGGTGATGTGCACTTCTGCCAAGGCGATTGCAAGACAAAATAATGGTCATATGTCTCGACGCTTCAACGCTGATGTGACCATTAATTTGAATTCGATTCGATTTTGCTAAAAAAAATTTGGCTATTTGTAGTGACATTTTCATGAAAATAAAGACAAATTACAACTAAGCAATTTCATTGCGTTGGCACTGAGAGTTTTTTTTTATCACTGCTTTGCAGCATCTTCAAAGGACAATCTTGTTCCTAAGGTATGAATCAACTATGGATTTCGTTTCCACTTTCCGTAAAATTTATATAGCCGATTCCGAAGTCCAAGGTTGAAAGGTGTGGAAATGAAAAATGGAATAATTCCACGGAGTTCCTTAGGAATCGTCTACTCAGTGATCATTTTAGCACATTTAAAACATTAAATTTTTCTTTAAAGCTTCGATCTCAAAACAGTAAATGAAAAAAAAATATGGCAATATGGTGAGACATGAAGATTTTTGTGAGTTTTTTTGGTCATTGAATGCGATTTGACCTAAGTTTCAGCTTGACAAGTTTGCCTAATTCATGAGTTTTAAATAACAAAATGTCAGTAATGTTAATTGAAACGTTCAAATTGTTATTATTATTATTATTGTTTGATTTTTTCGATTCTCTCGCCTATATTTAGTCTCAATTCGACGTCGAATTGTCAAATTTTAATGTCAGTGTGAAAAATAAGGATTTCGTCAAGCAATGTTTGGCAAACATGCAAAATGTATTCCACACTTCTATCGAAAAATCATCGTCGCTTCGCTCCAATCAGCCGTTCGCTGTCTCGGTTGCATTTTATTCCCTATACATTTTTCTGCTGTGACATAAGAACCAACAGATTCTGCCTTTCGTCATATATAGTCGCTGATATTTATTATATTTAAATAAAATTTGATAATCGTGGAAATTTCGACATTTAAATAATTACCGAAAAATAAATATCTTCATTTTGTGAACAGCGCACTTTTTCATCGACGTTTGTTTAAATAATGTTTTGCCAAATACTTATTTCTGTTTTCAAATTAAGCAAACCGAGCGATTATTTATCTAATAAACCCATCTAACATTATCTAACAAAATGTCCATTTAATGCCATCGAAAAGTGTGTTGCAGCACATTAAATGTGCATTAAAAAGTACATAGACCGTTACATCTTTTCTTTGTAGAATATTGTACATTTAATAAGCCATAAATGTACATTAAATGTGGTGAATAGCAAAAAGTGTACACTAAATGTACACCTGATCTAGTGGACGATTCAAAACTTTCGCGTTGTACAAAAATGTGCATTTTATGTAAATCAACCAAAACGTTAAATCAACAAAAAAGTTTTGAATAGTTATACTGGATCAGGTGTACATTTAGTGCACACTTTTTGCTATTCACCACATTTAATGTACATTTATGGCTTATTAAATGTACAATATTCTCCAAAGAAAAGATGTAACGGTCTATGTACTTTTTGATGCACATTTAATGTGCTGCGGCACATCGAAAAATGGGGTATGTGTTATCTGGGTGCTGCGGGAATTGGCCCATATCACGAGTCTTATGCCCAATTTTGATTGTACTATTTAAAAGTCGTAACTACATACATACAACACCGTGTATGTGATATATGGTGGCACTTGTTAAAAACATTTGCACACGATAAGTTTTACTTCCGTTGCAAGTTTTTTTTTTCTCTCTCTCTGATATGAGTGAAAAACACCGAACTTTTAACAGAAACAATTGCAATGGCAAATACGATTTCAACTTTCGGCTTCAAAAGTCACTGTAAATATTAGCAATGCTATAACGAAATTGCTGGCATTTAACAAATTTTCAAAATGATGTGGTAGGTGCATACTTTAAGTAGGAGGAGTATTTTTTTACAATTCCATTTCATAGTGCCATGGTATTGCAACTATTAGAAGTTATTACCAAATATATTTTCCACATAATAAATTTGTAAAGTGGGTGGCTCCGAATATGGAAGGAAGGAAATAAAAGATGGAATGATAGAAAATTGTAAAAGTTTGCTGTGTACTCTGATTTTCAGTTGGTACTGTATCTGACCCGGAGTTTGTGGAGTCTATTCTTCGGAGTTTTTATAATGCGTGTGCTGTACTAAAATGTTTTTTTTTAACTGTTTCTCAAAAGTTCATTTTCGATTTGTATCCCATTATCAATTTAATAAAATAAGGGGTAAATTGAGTTGGCAGCGTACCATCGAAACACTCTGTATGAAATAGGGCAAAACAATATTTAGACAGCACAATTTTCATTTCTTTATTTTGAATGTTGTATTGCTTCGGTGGTGTTCCGAACATTGAAATAATTTTTCTTATGCATGAAGATTGCAAGTTACTTGACAATGAAATTGAAATTTGGAAATAAAATTTTTGTTTTACGCGCCCTGACGAGATTTGAACCCCAGACCTCTTGCGTATGAAGCAAGCGTTCTACGTATCAAACCACAGGACTGAACGCAGTTCAACATGAATCAACATGAAACCTTTACTAAGATGTAACCTATCGCAATGCCATCTGTTAACAGAAGTTGACGTCTTTGTAAGCTTCTCAAAAATTTCTATTTCAGTAAACCAATGTTCTCATGCTCGATGTCAATACAATTTTTCTATTGCCCAAACAACCTGTTCTGTTTATAAGATGGCACTCCTCCTTATATGGTCATCATTTCATATAATGTACATGTCATGCACGAACTCTTTGACAATATTCAAATACTAATGCGTTTGTGGATTTTGTGGATATAAGTAATAGCTTGGAGGAAACGACTCGAGCAAATCTTGTGCACACTTTTTGCTATTCACCACATTTAATGTACATTTATGGCTTATTAAATGTACAATATTCTCCAAAGAAAAGATGTAACGGTCTATGTACTTTTTGATGCACATTTAATGTGCTGCGGCACATCGAAAAATGGGGTATGTGTTATCTGGGTGCTGCGGGAATTGGCCCATATCACGAGTCTTATGCCCAATTTTGTATAATTAACTCAAGTAATTCATTAATGAAACTAATTTAATTCATATTCTTAAAATGGTATATTCAACTAAGATATTTACTAAAAAATTACTTTCCCAAATTCCGTTTAAAACGCCGAAAATTGAAAGAAACTAATTTTCTAACGAAAGTGCGCAACTACTACCGTTGCAATAGAATAAAAATTTAGAATATTTCATTAAAATTCGATGCAACAGTTTTTTGAACAAATCGCTGCCGACACATAATATCAATTCGACATTTTGGAAATTCCAATCCATCAATATGTACATACATACAATAAAACGACACACACAACATATACAACTTCGTTATCACAAATACATTCTCTTCATATTGCAATGACGATACGAACGAATCCATTCGAAATCAATCTAGTTACACATCAAATATAAAAGTGTGTGCGTATGTTTTCATATAAATGTATTCGTGGTCATTTTTGTGGTCGACCACAAAATGGTTCTTTGTGGTCGACCATAAAAAAGACCACAAATGACCACAAACTTTAAGATGAAATATCAGCTGAAATATTGGACCGATCACAACCAAACCGGGGAAGATCAAAAGTACTCACACCTCTTCACCAGTCTTCCCCATAAAACCATTAAAAATTATTCGTTTTATGTATATTTGAGCTATTTAAAAAGCGTCCTTTGGTGGTATAAACCACTGAAAGGTCATTTTTTATAGAGTTCGTACATAATTAAAACGAATAATTTTTAATGGTTTTATGGGGAAGACCGGGGAAGAGGTGTGAGCACTTTCGATCTTTCCCGGTTTGGTTGTGATCGGTCCAATATTTCAGCTGATATTTCATCTTAAAGTTTGTGGTCATTTGTGGTTTTTTTTGTGGTCGACCACACATGACCGACCACGAAACCGTCCACTAATACATTTACATGAGCGCACACTTTTAATTATAAGTGTGTGTTTGATTGTGTAACTAGATTGATTTCGAATGGATTCATTCGCATCGGCATAGCAATGTAGAGAGTGTATTTGTGATGATGCATAATGTGTGTGTCATTTTATTGTAATTTTCAAAATGACGAATTGTTGTTGGTAGCTCGCGGTTTACTCAAAAATTTGTTGCATCGAATTTTCATGCAATATTTACAATTTTTTTCCTATCGTAACTGCAGTAATGGTGAGCTTTTGTAAGAGATTTAGTTTCTTCGGAGGTTTTTATAAAAAACGAAATTTTGAGTTGAATTTAGAATTATGAAAATAAAAATGTAGAATTGATTGTTTCAATTGTATCGAAAGTTGTACATTATCTTGGGAAGATGAATCAAATTGGGTTCTTTAATGAATTCACGCCGTAAGTGTGCCTAAAATTTGAATTTTAAGTGAACGATTCGATGAAAAAGTGAACTGAAATAGTTATTTTCCTAACGCATGCTAAAATGCTTTTTTAGCGAATGAGAGGTTTCCAGCTCGAGCCGGAGGCGAGTGCTGGAATCGAATTCGCTAAAAAAGCCTTTTACCATAAGTTAGGAACAACGTTTTTCCTAAATGACGTGGGAAATGAGCGACGAAGTCGCGATATTTCGACACTAGTTAGGAAAAATACATTTCAACGCTTCATTATATGAAAATGACGCTACGTTGGAAAGATCTCCGCACTTTGCATTTTGAATTTCGACCGCACTTACGGCGTGAATTACTACGACTAATTATACAAAATTGGTTAAAAAATTCGTTATGTGAGCCGATTCCCGCAGCATCCTGGGAAAATGAATGATTTTGACTAATTCATGTAAGTTGTATCGAAAGTGAGAATTCTAAATTCTGTAGCGATCATCAACAGATATGGAGGATGACATGGAGGACATCGAAATGGACGATTGTTTATTGGATGTTGAAAGTGGTGGTAACGGTGGTACAGTCAATAACTCCTCCATTGACTTAAATGTTGTATCGACCGATGCTGCTTCTGTACCAGAACAGAGCCCCGCTCAATGGTTAGCACGACTTGCGGCCGATGTCAATATAAGACAGAAGCAGACCTTTATAACATTACAAAGTTTTTAAAAATCGGTTGAACTTTGCTCCAGTTATCGTGTTAACAAAGAGCAGAAAAGGCTTTTTACTATGCTGCTGCATGTAATAAGGCTATTACATGTATAGGCAATAGCTTTTACATCACTCACATAGTAAAACGTTATACTACACACGGGAAATAAAGTGATATCTCGTATCATGATGAGTAAAAGTACCTCGGGCTACCGCCCTCGGATACTTTTTCTCATCTGGATACGAGATATCACTTTACTTCCCTTGCATAGTAATGTACTATTTCGAGAACTACCACCAGATGGTTGAACCGATACCGCCCATTTTCGAACTTGACCTGAGGATTTCAATACTTCGTCGATTAAAAAAACGTTTTTGAAAATCGGTTGAGATTTACTCAAGTTATCGTGTTAACAAAGGGCAAAAAATTTTAATATTTAACGTTTTTTCATCACATTTCCATACATTTTTAATCATAGTGAACGTGTTTTGTACATACGGTGTATTTGTTTTCGTAAAACCCATGACTTACAGTCAAGGGAATAAAGAAAAATTGAGCATACGTGGCAATGCAGAATGAAAGAAAAATGTTCCATTAAGTCTTGCCGCTGTGATGCCAAGCAATTTTGATATTTCGGCGTTCATCCTCCCTCAAAATTTGCGAGACTAAATTTCCTACTCGCCGAAAACCACTTCGTTCGACTGCAATCCAATATCGTCAACTTCCAAATTCGTTGACATGTTCACCCAGCAACAGTTCGATCCACCTTTCAGGAAAAAAACATTTTCAAGTGCACTGTCTCTCGAAATTCGAAGTATCACCAACGACACATTATACCCATAAGTCGTTGTACTTCATAAGGGGAAAAAAATCTCATCATTTTACGTATCAAATGTTCAGGAATACAATGAAAAACAAAGAAAATATGCACACACATCGAATGAAGCTGCAAAATAATAGCTTTGCAATCGGATCTTATCGTACATGGTATACACTGCAATACCATTGATACAACTTAATTGAATGAGAATTTCATCCATTAAATCCGTGAAATTAAAATTTTTGCACCGAAAATTCGTTACAAAATAATGTTCGCAAAAGATTTTCATAAATTAATAGTTTCCCTCGTACAACATTAACAATGTGATCCTTTTGTCAACCGAAATATGATAAATGATTATGAAATGCCAGAAATGCGGAAACTTTACCCCATAAACTCGAAACTTCACAGCATTGTTGTGTACGATGTACTATTTAAAAGTCGTAACTACATACATACAACACCGTGTATGTGATATATGGTGGCACTTGTTAAAAACATTTGCACACGATAAGTTTTACTTCCGTTGCAAGTTTTTTTTTTCTCTCTCTGATATGAGTGAAAAACACCGAACTTTTAACAGAAACAATTGCAATGGCAAATACGATTTCAACTTTCGGCTTCAAAAGTCACTGTAAATATTAGCAATGCTATAACGAAATTGCTTGCATTTAACAAATTTTCAAAATGATGTGGTAGGTGCATACTTTAAGTAGGAGGAGTATTTTTTTACAATTCCATTTCATCGTGCCATGGTATTGCAATTATTAGAAGTTATTACCAAATATATTTTCCACATAATAAATTTGTAAAGTGGGTGGCTCCGAATATGGAAGGAAGGAAATAAAAGATGGAATGATAGAAAATTGTAAAAGTTTGACGTGTACTCTGATTTTCAGTTGGTACTGTATCTGACCCGGAGTTTGTGGAGTCTATTCTTCGGAGTTTTTATAATGCGTGTGCTGTACTAAAATGTTTTTTTTAACTGTTTCTCAAAAGTTCATTTTCGATTTGTATCCCATTATCAATTTAATAAAATAAGGGGTAAATTGAGTTGGCAGCGTACCATCGAAACACTCTGTATGAAATAGGGCAAAACAATATTTAGACAGCACAATTTTCATTTCATTTATATTGAGGGATTTTTTTGAAAGTGGACCAGGCTCCGTCGGAGCTATTTTTTTGCGACGGTTTGTTCTTATGCCCAGATAGCCCTTGGTCCCAATAGTCCAAAACCGCAGTCGTTAAATTTTCATGTTTGCGTCTTGGCTGGTGGTGAAGGTACAAAAGTCGAAAAAGGGTGTTTTTTATACGTGATTTACTGCTGCTTCAGACGATGGACACACATGTGTGGCGGCTCGTTGGATAGGTACTGTCCAGGAGACCCGGGGCAAAGACAGATATCAAATGTGTACTCAAGCACTATTCAAAAATAACAAAAAGTATGTTTCAGTCAAAGGCCGGAAATTTTGATGAGCTTTATTAGGTGATATTTTCTACCTGGTGACTGTTGTTATACAGATCAGTGGTTGCCCTGATAGAGGGTTAACCCAGCTCTACAATTATACCTCAATTGCCATAGAAGTGAAAGGTTTCAGGATACTTTTTTCGGTATAAAGCAAATGTCCTCCTTCACTCGAAAGCAAAATATTGATTTTAGAAAAATACACGAATTATGCTGTTTTTGATGTCTGCATCCAATGATCTAGCCATAAAAATTCTCCAGGTGCGAGATATCACCTTTTGAAGTTCATCAAAATTTACGGCTTTTGACTGACACAATATTTTTGTTATTTTCGAACAATGGCACAGAACATGTAAGTTATCTATGCTTGCCCCGGTTCTCCTGGCCAGTACCTATCCAACGAGCCGCCACACATGTGTGTCCATTGTCTGTAGCGGCAGTAAATCACGTATAAACACACCCTTTTTTCGACTTTTGCACCTTCACCACCAGCCAAGACGCAAATATGAAAATTAAACAACAGCGGTTTTGGACTACTGGGGCCAAAGGCTATCTGGGCATATGAACAAACCGCCGCGAAAAAATAGCTCCGACGGAGCCTGGTCCACTTTCAAAAAAATCCCTCATTGGATTTTGAGGTCAGACCTTATCTTACACTAGACATAAGTAACTTAGAAACTTTTTCCCTCTTTACTTTTCTTCGACTCACTCATAGAATCAACATGAAACCTTTACTAAGATGTAACCTATCGCAATGCCATCTGTTAACAGAAGTTGACGTCTTTGTAAGCTTCTCAAAAATTTCTATTTCAGTAAACCAATGTTCTCATGCTCGATGTCAATACAATTTTTCTATAGCCCAAACAACCTGTTCTGTTTATAAGATGGCACTCCTCCTTATATGGTCATCATTTCATATAATGTACATGTCATGCACGAACTCTTTGATAATATTCAAATACTAATGCGTTTGTGGATTTTGTGGATATAAGTACTTGGAGGAAACTACTCGAGCAAATCTTGTCACATCTATTTGCTATTGGTGACTATTGGCGCCAATAGAAAATAGCACCTGTCCCCGTATTTTCCCGCGTAGTTCCCACCTCGAATAATAGGGAAGAGTTTTGATTGTTTTACTAGAAAACATCCTCTCAGGTGTTTTTGACGTTTTTTCGACCTGATTCCCTCCGATATTTATACTCCATTGTAATTCTAAATTCCAACTTAGGGCATTAGCACAGCACTGCTTCTATGGTAAACATAGAAAATTGAGTCTGATGAAGAAGTCTGCCGTATTATTGATAAAAAAACAATTTCCAGTATAAATAATAAAAGATTTTCCAATAATTCTTTTGTTATTTCATTGGATATTGTTTTTCTTCCGAAATACGGCAGAAGTGCTCAAGTCTGTTTATTCTGTGACATGGATTGGAAATAAGTACTTGTGAAAAGAAAATGTTGTAAGTTGTGTAGGTTGCCCTTGTATTGTTTATCAAATTAATGAGCAATCAGTAATTAAAATTTTATACGTTCGCAATGATTCAGACCAGTATTTGATACACGATACGATACATCTTCTTCACCTTAAGGCTACAATTATGAGCAAAATGTACAACATCGATTCAAATTCATTGCAAAAGTAGCGAGACCCTGGCAAGCTTACATTGACCGCTCGGAGCATTAGTGACAATTATCAAATAGAGTTCAGGGCCAAAACTGATATGATACACTGTCCAGTTTCAGTACTACATTTAGAGTGTACTACTCATTCTTGAAGTGTGTTGATTGACCTTTGACATTTCTTTAACTTATATAGGAAAATGTATATTTCAAGAAACGAAAAAGAAAAACTCAAACGATGCAGCAGTTTTCACTTCATTGTGTTTTCTATTCATTGATCGCTGTATTATACAACAAAAAATAATCTTTTTCACTTCATTAAGTAATTTAAAAATTTAATCAAATTCCTTTTCTTCAAACTCCCGATATTGTTGTTTTGTGTATCTAGACGACGTATTATTAGCGATAATGCTGCAGAGAATGTTACAGAAATCGAGAGCAACTTTTCGTTTTATTTCGATTCAGAATTATATTTTTTTTCTGTGTGGGTGGGGTGGTATTGTTATCGAATGTTGAGAATATTTGAATGGCTTAGTCGTATTCTGTAAACTGGAAATAATGTAATTGCATTTTCGCTGAATTTCAATCAAATCATCGAATGATTTGAAATGATTGATTTCACAAGGTGTTTTCGTTAACGTAATTAGACTATTCTAAACTACACTTCAATCCGGAAAAAAATGACTTTAACGACGCCTAACGATATCAAACCGACACATACTGTTCGTTTCTCCACGTCCGCGTTTATAGCAAGATTGACGATTTTCATATCAATCTTCAATATCTTCCAATCTCTTCACATTTCGGCTGGTGAAGAAGACGATGTTTGATTTATGTCTGTTTATAATGAAAAGCATTGGTGTGATATTTGCTGTAGGAAAATGATTTATTTCGGAGTGTCTAGACGAGAAGCTTTTTTTTTTGTTTGTTCACAACTGTGCAGTCGTTGCATATATTACATACATTTCATATCATTTTGAACATGTCTCGAATCAACGAGACATCAAAGAAACACTGTACGGTTTACGTATATGTATCACAACAAGTCGCTGATGGAAAATTGAATTTTCTTTTAAAAAAATTATATTTTCAATTTCATGTATTGATGTATTCATGCGAAACGAGCCATTCAATTGTGAACCATTTGATGAAACTACACTCAAATGCTTTACATTGTAACGATGCGTCGAGGGCCCATTATACATATTTAAAGCTTACTTGAATGCCACCTCTGGATATTTTGCCGCGTTACCTCACGTTTTTGTATCGTTCTCAAAGCGAAGACGAAAAATAAAACAAAAATGTTTAATCTCGTGGGTCGTTTAAAGTTATGGTTGAACATTCTCTGCTTTACCATTTTTATTTTCACGATGAACAAATGGATTTTGTGTGCAATGCTGATACACCTACAACACCGTTATAAAGAAAAGAAATTGCAAAGTAATTTAGATACGGTTGACTGACGATTGACGAAGAAATAATGCTCACATGTAGACTACCTGTTTTGCTGCAATTTTCCTCCTACAAAGTTTTCCAACAGTAAATTTTATCGGTGAATCAAATTTGTTCATAAGTTCAATTATCTGCCGTAAATCCACTTAATTCCACCTAATAAATCAATTTTTTTTTTGGTTTTGTTCACCACATCGAAACGTTTTGCAAACACATCGGATTTTCGTTCCGTAACTACGTTATTTGTCCCCTGATGAACATGCCGTCGATTTTTTTTGTGCGGATTCTGTGTCATCTTGAAATAATTTCTAATTTATGTTTTCGAACTTTGAACCAACAGCAATTTAATGCCGTCCCACTGTATAATACGTAGAAGGAGGGATGGGTGGATGTCGCTAAGCATTTTGTTAAATCGTGCGTCGGTGTGTTGTTCTCATCAACATTTTATTATCGCCTAGGTTCCCTAGGTTACATCACATCACATATCAGTGTTCCAGCGCTTTGTGTTTTAAGTACTCCCAATTTCTGTGGGGATGAATTTATCGAAATTTCTTTTCAAAAAGTTTTAACGATAATTTAAAGGAAAAAAAAAACTTTTCTCTTTGAAAAAAAAACTTGTGCCCGCAACACATTCGGAAAACAAATCGTAAATTGAATCTAACTCATCACTCATTCAATCTTCCGGTTTTTTCGTCTTTTTTTTATTTTCATTGGAACGAACGTTCACTGTCTATTTATGAGTAAAATCGTTTTTTCCTTTTACCGAAATGAATAAATAAAATATTTGACTTATTTAAGTTCTGCGGTTAGATACCTACGTGAGCGCTTGCATTTCAGCATAGTTCCGATTTTTAGACCCGGATGAAGTACAGAGGTCTTATTGGTTTACCAGAGATAGGGCCAGAAATGTGCTATTTTTGAGGTTTAAAGCATTCGTAATTAGTCATGTTCGATAATTCATTCGATTGATAAAATATCGATTATTTCCTTACAATTAATTGTCGATGGTGTCAATATCAATCGAATGTTTTATCGATAATCTATGAATGTCGACTGACATTCGGTAAATGTCGACTGATATTCAGTAAATGTCGACTGATATTCGGTAAATGTCGACTGATATTCGGTAAATGTCGACTGACATTCGGTAAATGTCGACTGACATTCGGTAAATGTCGACTGACATTCGGTAATTGTCGACTGACATTCGGTAAATGTCGACTGATATTCGGTAAATGTCGACTGATATTCGGTAAATGTCGACTGATATATGGTAAATGTCGACTGACATTCGGTAAATGTCGACTGATATTCGGTAAATGTCGACTGATATTCGGTAAATGTCGACTGATATTCGGTAAATGTCGCCTGATAATTTGATTGATATTGTAGCGAATATTTGGAAATTTTATTATCGATTAATCATATTTTTCAGAGAACATGCCTATCCCTAATCGATACTGGACAAAACTATTTATTTGGTAAATTCAGTTCACGGACTCGATGTGAAGGTTTTGCTTTTATTTCGAGTAAATTTCAATCGATCTTTGTGATTTTTTGAAAGGTAACGAAGACCATAAGGTATAAGTACACTTAATAAGTTCCGTAGCAATCTGACCGATATATTGGATTATAGTAAAAATGTCTCAATAAAAATGATACTTAGACAGTTGATGTCAAAAGGGAAGTTATTGATTAAGTGTTCTAGGCAGGAATTATTTTCAGGAAAATATTTTACCATATTTTCCTAGATTTTCTCATATTTTCATATTTGTTTCGATTTTTTTTTTTTTTCATTTTTTTGGGTAAATGTATAGGAAAATATGGGAGTTACACATTAAATGACTCGTACGATGTAACCCAAATACGATGAATTTGTGTGCACAACGTCTAGCACACATTTAGGTGAAAATTAAGCTCTTAACTGTCCTCAGAGCGTATTGGCATACTTCGAGGCTTGATTCGGAATTCATGTTAACCTGATGGTGCAGACTTGTGGTTGGCCATAGAAAGCTGTTAGTGAGGTCGCAAAATGAACAAATGAAATTAAACCAGCTGTATTGCATACACTACTCGTACGGGTCGTTTCTTATATTTTTCTTTCATTTGACGTTGAAGAACATGGGCATAATACTTCATAAAATCAATCGCACCATACACCCCTTTCATATCCTGTTCATTGCGCGCTGTATGGTAACATTTATGGAACGTTGTGGGAATAAGAAAGTTTCTCTGTTGGTTTCACGTTGTTTATTCTTCATTCATATATCACTACGTGATGAACATTCTTATTGGTTAAATAAACCTGAATGATTTCGAATTGAAAATATTGTGGGAACAACATTCCAAATATAAAATTATTTGAAATTGAAAAAAGGAAGAAAAAAAAAGACGCAAATACACGAAACCGAACCAGAGCCATGCCAAACATTTGAAAAATTTGTACATTTTTTTCGAGATCAATGTGTGTATTATATGCAACATTAATCTTTAGGGGAATGAAAGATGCAGTATAACGTTACCCAACCGACCATCCTCTTTCTACCTTCATCACACAAAAAAATAAATATATTTCTATTTTCTCCGTTCTTTTACTCTCTTTTTTCCGCATCATATCATTCCAATTTTCGTTCAAGTCGCTTATCAATTATAAAGTTTTATGAGAGAGGATAAAAAACATTTTCATTCTGGGGAAAAGTGTTAATATCCGTACAAAATTGTTTAGGAAATTTCAATCCAAATTGTTTTTGAATCAGTGAGCAAATGAAACTTTTGAAATTTTACCTGTAGCATCGTTTATGATAATCCAATTTTTTCGTTGTTTTTTTTTTCGTTTAAAAGTTTTAAAATATTGCTTCAGGAAAAAATGAATGCTCAAGGGAGTTTTGGCCAGTCAGTAACATTGTCAAACGTCATAAAAACTGTTGCATATTTCATTTTCCTTTCCACTTTGTTCTTTTTATTTTCACCAACGAATGTTGTTCACTGGAAGAAATATCGGAAAATTAAAAACCTTTTGGTTGGATCAAGTCACTTGACTGACTAAATAATATTTTCTCAATAGATTTTTATAATTGCAACAAAAATATCATAGTTTGATCTCACTAAATGCAGCTTTTTGTCTTATTTTGTCATAATTTGTTCATTCCTTTTATTGAAAATCAATTTTAAGAATAAAGGGAACTTTTTCTCCACATTTTCGTACAAAAGGTGCTTCGGAATTATTGTTTGCTAAAGGACGTATTTCTTGCCACCACCTCTTGAATAACAATTAAACTCATGTGAAAGGTCCCACTCTTTTATTTTTATCTCCTGCAAGCTGATATTTCATACATTACGCGTTTCTGCATATAAACACAAACACATACATAACCACAGCCTATACGATTGGATAATTCACACATAACCCACCTAGGGTCAATTTACTTTCCATCTACATATTTGAAAAAAAAAATCGCCGAACGGCGGCGGAAGCGAACCAAACATGCTGACCACTACGCCAAAAAATCACATATCGCGATGCAATTGGTGTCGGGTCGGTAGTGGTTCGTTAGTCACTTCTACATTGATCAAATAATCAGAGTAGTCGGAATGATGTGATTTGAACGAAATGTTGTGGTGGATAGTATATGTGTGTGAGTAAGTAAATAAAGGATTCTCTGTATGATGTTTTTTTTGTTGTGAATGCGTTTTAAAACAACATGCTTAATTAATTAATTTTAAATCCAAATTTTTGTGGTTATTTCGCTAATGTATGAAATATCATTTTGCAGGAGATAAAACATTGTTCTACCTTGGTGTATATTTCTCGAATCACTTCTTATGTACAATTGTATATACACTCGCTGGCGCTCGTTATATACAATTGTACATACGAAGTTATTCTCGAAATATACACCAAGGTAGAAAATGTACTATTACTAGCTGAGGCAGTAAGAAATCACACATAAAAGTCTTTTCGGAATGAATCACAGATTTTCCATTAACGAACTAAGCACGAGTAATGTCAATATATCTAAGTATACTTATTGAATAAGGAAGGCTGTCAAAATTTGCTTATTTTTTGTCTCTAAGATCACTCGTTCGTTGCTGTTCATCTTCAATCTTAACCTCAGGAATTTAATTCCCCGTCAAATATTTTTTTTTTTGAAATCCGTTATGAATTACTCGAGTTATCGTGTTATCAAGCGACAACACAAAAATTCTTTTGATCTCAGAGATCTCCCGTCCGTTATAAGCCCATCATACATTCATGTATTTTCAATCATAGCAGCGAACATTGTGTGACAAACATTTTCGAGTGTTTACCATCCGTAAGACCCAAGAGTTTCAGTCAAGGGAATTAATTGTGGTGGCTCAACCACAGACCGCCAAGAGTCTGTTAGGATAGTGATGAATTGGAATTTCGTTTTAATTATGATTTGCTAAACTTGTTCGTGAGAAATTTGATATAGTTTTCCTAGAGCATTCTATCACGTACCACTGTCGCTATGGCCTGATAAGTTTGAACTGCATATTCACGCCGTAAGTAGGGTCGAAATTAAAAATGGAAAGTGCGGAGGTCTTTTTAACGTAGCGTCAATTTCATACAAGGAAGCGTGAAATGTATTTTGTGCCACCGAGAATTGAAATACGACTCTTTTCAGCACTCATTTTAGTGTTGTAAAGTGACTTATTTCAGCACCCGTTTGATGTGATATTACAACACTCAAAGCAGTGTTGATATGGAATTTGTATGAGTTGTGACAGTATTCGTTTGAGAAAATGCAAAGCAATGTGATCGATCAAATTTGAAGAGAGATTGTTTACAATAAAAACTATGATTTTTTGTGCTCTTGTCTATTTCAATTATCGGTTGGCACAAAGCATGATGTGTTACACGTATTGTAATGAGATTTTATCAGCACACGACCCAAAAGGAAAACTTGGATCTAGTGCTGAAAAAATCAACATTACAATACTTTTAACACAACATACTATTTCGGTTCACTTTTTCATCGAATCGTTCACTTAAAATTCTAATTTTAAGCACACTTACGGAGTGAATTGATGCAAAACGTCGACATATTTAATTTTCTCATAAATCGAAACAGTTGTCAAACGTCCTACCATTTGTTCGATATTGTGCCTGTGTAATGGCACGGATTCGACTTTGTTGATGTGGTGAATGCTTAGCATTAAATTCGAAAATTAAATATTTTTGCTGTTGAGATCGCTGACAGACATAAAAAAACGCAACTTTCATTTTTCTTAAAAATCGCTAATGTTCCATGTTTTTTTTCTGTATTTAGCTATTTAAATCAATGACTAATATGTCATTGATTGAAATACAAACCATTACAACTTCTAAATCCGAATATGCAACTTTTCTTCAACTATATAAATTCCAATGAATTTAATGTAAAGTAACCAGAATTAGCTTAGAGCTGCTTCCCTTCACTTAGATACCACACATTGCCAACCCACAAAATCCACTGCTGCATATGTATATTGCTAGAGATTACCGCACACTTTTTATACATGCCACGCATGCGCACTTGTGTGTAACAATGCGAAGACGTAACCGCCAGTGAAGGTTTTGTGTATGTTTCAATTTATAAAATAGGTTGAAGAACTGTTAAAGGTGAAAAAGTTTCTAAATTACTTTGGTCGAGTGTACTTATTTATCCGAAATCTCGTACTGAAGAATGAAAACATGTCGCAAAAATTTACATTGACCGCCGTCGTGGTATGAAGTGAATGTTAAAATGAATGAAGTAAAAGATTTTTGGACTATTTTATGAATTTTTCAAAATTCTAATACACTTTCAAATGGAAAAGCTCCGTTGTTTCCGAAAATTGTTCTAACATAGTTCGTATTTTCATGTTCTCATGTAAGATTCAAAGAACATCAAATGCCTAAAAAACTGAAAAAGTAAAATTATTTCAACTCAAGTGATTTTGACGCTTCAATGCGAAAGTTTTCAAGCTAGAGTAGAGTTCCATTTTAAACCACACAATTAACATGTATTGTTCACATGAAATTGTACGTTGCAACAATACCCGTCCGAGTCCTTGAAAAAAAAGGTTCAGTCTTTTTGCGCAAAACGTCCGACTTTACCAAGCTACACACAACCAACCTGTTAACCAACGAATCCAAAAGATCAAAATCCGAATTAAAACAAAAGATGAGTTCGTTTTAAATTTTGCACATTCATATGAGTAATGTACATGCGAAACCCCGACGATATGGGTTTTTCATCTCAAAGGGCTTAGCTTATATTCACATCGCATAAATAGATCTGGGTAAACAATAGGCGAATTTACCTGATTGTGTAAGTAACTGAATTGGAAAATTTACCACACCTAAAACCAGTATGTTCTGCTATAAATTCAGTTCAGACCGGTGTAATGTTGATGCTGTTTTTTCTCCGTAAGTGCCGCAGTATGGGCTATATACAAAATGCTTCAATTTATTTTGGTATTCATTTTCAAAGGAATAGTTTACTACACTGCCTGTACAGTTGTTTTTGGAGCGAATTTAATTTTCGATTCTAAATCGCTCGTATACAGTCATATGTTGAGGTACTTAACAGGGACGCGGCGATGAATTAATTACGCTTATAGTAAAGAATGAATGATCAAAAATGGGGATTACATGAGTCTATTAGAAACACCAAATTTACAGTTGCCGTGCATGCAAAGAACACGTCGTTGTAACGCATCACTGGTTTATTGGTTTAACTAGGGTATTTATTGCCGATTTTTTTCCGTCGAAACGGTCGATCATCGTCGATCATTATCTCTATTTGCTTAAGCGCGCATCTGTTAGCGATTCATAAATTATGCGTAGCTTCAATTTTTCGTCTGCTCTTCAGGAATAAAATAATAAATTGAAGATAAATCGCCAGATCAGGATCAGGCATACTCTACCTGTGTATATTCATTGGAATAAACAGAATAAAGGAATTACGGAATCAGTTCTCTTTCCTCAATTTTACCTGACAGCATTGGGTTGGGGCAATTTTGCGAAAGATGTCGCTGCAACAAACCTCTTTGTAAGCAGAAAAATAATGAATCTTTTATTCGACGGATTTTAGTCAAATAAAATGCCATAACCTCAGAAAAGAAAAGAAAGAAAATTTAGGATCGCTTCAAAAACTGAATACTGTTCCTCAGTCATGTGCTATACGATGGCATTTTACTTGACTAAATTCCGACAAGTAAAAAGATTACTTATTTTTCCGCTGACAGTTGACACCGAGTTTGTTGCAGCGACATCTTTTGAAAAATGGCGAACTTACCTATCAATAGAAAAAAGAATTGGGAACTGGTATATAGGAATTAGTTTTCGGAAATTTTTCAAGAATTTTTGATAATTTTAAGAAGTTTTAAGAGTTCACAGAATTGAATTCCTAAAATTCCTGAAGCTCTTAAAGTTCTCAAATTTAAAATATTTCAGGAATTTTTGAAAATTTTATCAATATTCTAAGAAGACCTTAGTCAAATGAACTTGCTGACTGACAAGTACAAAATCGTTAAATGCTCAATCTCATTAACGGAATTGTACTGATACTTAAGAGGCATCTGTACTAAGCTATCACATTCGTGGTCGGAATTGCGGTCGTACATTTTTGAAATTGAATTCTGATCGAAATACATCCTCAAAAGGAAACTAGAATCCAGCATTTTAAAAACGCCCAAATGTGTGCTTTTCAGGAAAGCATCGATGCCTCTTAAATGACAAGCATTGTTTGTTCTGTACTTCGATTATATCAAGTCACATCAAACTTGTCGATTAGCAATTAGCAATTACACAATATAAATGTGTGATTCATTGTAGTCATACAATTATTAATTGAACTCACTCACTTAAACATCCATTAGACATAATGTGTTAATTTCTAAGATTGAGTTGCTTACCCTGTCACCTCTACTCCGAAATTCGATTCATATCAACATCAACGACAATCAATTTATTCGCTAGCTTGCGATATGTGCTTAGAATAGAACATATTCCAGGCCATGAAGTGAAGAATCAATACTACAATTTGTATGTCGAAGCATTGACAATCGCACAATTGTATAAATACGCGTGTGTATCGTTTGGAATATTTTATTGCAATTATCCAATTTAAAGCTCGAATTAACTTTGACAACATTTGCATGAATAACAGAACGGGGGTGATTAGTTGATGGCAATTGCATAATTCAATTTCCAACAGATAAATATTAATTGAACCTGCACGTAATTGAAAATCCGCGTGTAAGAGAACGCAGAACGCCAGTACAGAGGAAAATTTCTGTATACACTCTTCTAATGCTATTTGGTCGGAGTCGGAGCTTTACCTGATTTATTATGGAGATTTATTCATTTAAACGACGTAACAGCATAAGTGTCACCAAATACGGTACTCATTGACTGAAAACGCGTTTCACATTTCTTTGTCGACTTTGCAGTGTTCATTATCGTCAAACCAATTAACTCAAATACAAATTGCTAAAGAATATACTGGGTGTCGCTGTCGCGCTCTTTATTTATCTTAAAACAAAAATTCATGAAAATCAAATATAAAATGTAATTTAAGAAGTCAACACGTACCTCAAACAATGAGCTGAGAATTGAGCATCACAACATTTACAAAAAAAGAAAAGAAATCTGAAACGTTTCTAAAAATAAAAACTTTTTTCGAGTTGGAGATTAAGGACGACTGTGCGCTATATTTATGAAAAAGCTCAGTGGGACGTAGAACGGAAAGCTAATGTTCCGTCGTTCTTGTTCACATGTAAATGTACAAGCGGCCTTAGACGCATTAATACTGCTAGCAACTGTGGAAGTAGTAGATCGGATAAAAATTGAACTTGTGTTCTGATCTACTTTGTGATTATGATCTTGAGCACCGAAGTCTTCATCGGTGTTGTGGATTTCATTCAGAACAGGTGGATAATTGGCCGTTGCAAGTGTAATATTTTCCAAAGTTATATGTTTGGGCTGGAATTTAGTTTAGACAATAATTGATTGGCAAAAAAATATTCAAATGACTGCGGATGCGGAGGGCGAGCAAGCAGTCGACGAATTCCTAAGCTTAAACTAGTTGACCAAGAGACTGTTTATATAATTGTTATACCTTCACATGATAATTTCCGAAAAGTATATCTTTATCCGTCACATTTGATAAATAGTTTAGTGTCGGTTCTTAGCATAAAGTTTTTATTTAAAGATGTCGTTCATGTAGAAAAGCTCTCACAACTATCAACCTGGTAGGGAATAGTTATTTATCTACCAAGGTAGGTATGAAGGTATTTTTTCGCACTAGATGTCGAGGCGAAGCCGAGGTCGACAAGACGTCGTGTGCGAAAAAAATACCGGCATACCTACCGTGGTAGATACAACGTTTTTCGCAATTTCGGGCCATAATCACCTTTCCAATGCAAAACATGTCCTACCACGGTGAGCTTGAAAAAACTTTTAGTCGAAAGTATTTACACATGGGATTTTTTTCCTGAAATGAGTCTATCGAGGTCCCAGCATTCTATTTATGTGGAAATTAAAATCGCCGAACTGTATCTTTTTTGATGAAGTGCTATTTTTCTGATGAAAATGTACCCCGGGGAACTTTGGCGACTTTTGCCGCCTGTGAATTAAATGTTTTTCGATACAATCAATCATTTTTAGTTAGTCCGAGGTCAGAGCTCTCCAACCATACCATGTACGACACATACCGAGTGGAAAAGGTTGATCTGATACCTCTTTAAATGTGTTGAATACGCCCTACTCGAAAGTACGAGAAAACCATCAAAATTCTAGTGTTTTCTCGGTTAAATTGTTAATTTTATTATCTTACAACTTACACAAGTAACGAGCCCTAAAATAAAATTGAATGAAATGATTGTTTTACCTGAAAAGAATGTTATAAAGTGTTATACTTTGATTTTTGTTTTGTAGTTAAGAAATATGATTTTTTATATTTTGTTTTTCGTTACTTTCTGGAAAATATATTATCCTTGTTGAAATTGAATTGTTAGTTTGCATTGCATATCCAATAAATTTTCATTTAAAAACTGAGTTCGTCCCCTGATATAATCATATTTCAACTATAGTCTCTCAAAACCAATCATAGAGCACATAATCAACCTAAACCATTAACAATTTAACCGAGAAAACACTAGAATTTTGATGGTTTTCTCGTACTTTCGAGTAGGGCGTATTCAACACAATTAAAGAGGTATCAGATCAACCTTTTCCACTCGGTATGTGTCGTACATGGTATGGTTGGAGAGCTCTGGCCTCGGACTAACTAAAAATGATTGATTGTATCGAAAAACATTTAATTCACAGGCGGCAAAAGTCGCCAAAGTTCGCCGGGGTACATTTTCATCAGAAAAATAGCACTTCATCAAAAAAGATACAGTTCGGCGATTTTAATTTCCACATAAATAGAATGCTGGGACCTCGATAGACTCATTTCAGGAAAAAAATCCCATGTGTAAATACTTTCGACTAAAAGTTTTTTCAAGCTCACCGTGCTACATTTTGTTCCAAAATTCTTGTGTATATTCTTGTGTGTGAAATTCATTTGAACGATCAAGAAAGCTGCATTATAATACACATTGCAATGTGACGTAAAGAGACGCGTTGAATGAAATCGAGTAGTCAATGCTTAGTATATACGCTTCAACAATACGTTCGATATAATTGTGTTACTCTATAGCCGAATGGCTATAGTCGCTGCTTCGTGTTCAAAAACCTTTTGGTGTCGGGGGTTCGATTTCTGGTCAATGCAAGATTTTTATTTAGCCTTCGTTGAAGGTAATAGGTTCTTTAGCGTGCGAAAAAAAGTTGATATCGCACTGTGTCCAGAAATACAGTGAAATAAATACCTTCAAAACGACATTAAATGGATGCATGGAAAGGTGATGATTATGGACCGGAATTGCTAAAAGTACTTTATTAGGCTCATGATGTGTATTATGACACACGGCCTGCGTCTCTTTACGTCACATTGCAATGTGTATTATAATGCAGCCTTCTTGATCGCCCGAAATTGCGAAAAACGTTGTATCTACCACGGTAGATAAATAACTATTATGCAACAGAGCGATCTAAAGTTCGCAGTTTTCGAACATTATGATGTCGAGTTGCATAAAATTATATTTCCGACTGAAAAGTCCATGAAACTGACTTTCACCATTCAAAGTCCCGAAAGTCCTCTCAATATGTTAATTCTTTACATAATCAAATTATAGAATAACCAACTTTTGAGTAGTGTTGAATGAAAAAGAAAATTTCATGAAAGCTCAGCAGCATATCGGTTTAGGTAGTCGTTTAAATAAAAACGAAATCAACGCTCCATTCGTACACTGTATAAAAATGCAAATTAACGCCTTAGCTCTACGTCTCTTCTTTTTTTATGCAGCACACAATTTTCAGCATACTTATCAAAGAGAAGTTTTAATTATCTGCAAAAACAAAGTGAAAAGTTTTTATGAAAACAGTTCGTGATTTTCATTTAATGTGAAAAATAACTTGGAGCGCTTTTTGATTTGCTGCAAAAGCTTTTTTCAAATATTTAAATTAATGTCACTTTTGCTGGAACTGAAACAATATTTACACGGACAGAATATTGTACGATTGTGCAGTTTTTCCTCAATTTTTCCATTTCATATGTCCGACGAATTTATCTATTCCCTCTGTCGACGAAATTACACAATTCGTAAATTCTGGCTAGGCGTAATTATGATCGGTGGCGAAATGAACTGAAAATGACATCAATTCTACGGATTTCTGTGTATTTTTTTCCAGAACTCAGAAGCCACAGGGAATTCTCATTTAAACTTTATTTTTGTTTTACCGGATTCACGCTCTACAACAAGAATGGAACCTTAACATTTTTGATACTAAATGGTGCGCTGCCGACGATCCATTTTTCGTTGACAAAAAGTTATAAATGTTTGTTCTTTAATATTATCAGAAGAAAATGTTTTCTTTTGCTTTTAACAACACTGCTGCTATATTCAGATTTTATAGACAATGCTTTATACACACAGTCTAAATGGAAGTTCACCACCCAACCATATTTTTACCGTTCATTCATTCGGCCATTCTTCTTTGCCAAGTTTTGAAATTTTGCCAAACATTTCTTGTGTTATTTTTGGATGCTTATTCAATATTTTAAGAAGTAAAAGCAAACCAGAGAAGAGTTTTCTGTTAATTGAGGCTACAAAAATTCAACAGCGGAAATGGATGGTAAATGATAACAACTAAGTGGGACAAATAGAATTAATTTTGCCACATTTACGAATAAAATGGTGAGAAATTTTTGAAAATTGGCAACAAGATAATTTCGTTTTTGAGGTGTAAGTGGCGCAAAAGTACATGTTTCGATAGTTCTAATTAATAAAACATTTAGCTCAAGGTGCGAAACCATGGTTTTTCGACCACAAGACAACAAAGTATCGTACTGTCCGTACTGTCTTGCTGGGAAATTTTTTGTTTAGGAGTGTGGGATGTATTCCTCGCCTTCGTCTCGAAATACAACCTCCTCACACCCATCAACAAAAATTTGTTTGAGTACTATTACGTCACAAGGACAGATAAGTTGAAAAGTCGAGGTTTCGCGTGTATCTTTTCGATCAGAGGGGAAGCTGAAGTCAAAACCACGCGAAAACATGATGTTTTCTTTTTCGTCGAGTTAATGTGTAATAAAGCAAAACCTACTTAAACTCATGGACAGCAAGTTCTTCTCAATAAATTTTCTTCTAGATTTTCGTCGTTTTCTTTAAGGAATATTCGTAGCAGAGAACGGACACATTTCACTGTATGAATCAGTTTCGGCTTTAGTATTTTACAGGACAGACGTCAGGACTTTTACGAGAGTAAATACGCAAAGATGCTTATCAAAGATTAAGAATCTGTGCGAGTCTGTACACGAGGAAGAATACGGTATCAGTTCTCTTTCCTCTATTCTATGTAAACTCTACCAATATGGTTAATAAGATTCACTATTTCACTGAAAGATGTCGCTGCAACAAAACCAATGTCACCGGAAAAACAATTAATTCTTTCCTCAACGGATTTTAGTCAAATAACAGCCCGGCTACTAGCATAAACATAAAAAAAATATTCGGAGGCTGATGAAATCACCGTAGGCACTGCATTTCTTTTGTATAGGTAGATGGATGACTTCGATGTGTGAGTTATAACATCCAATACAAACAAACAATCGTTAACGGTAACTCTTATCACTAAAGTCTCCCAATTTGACACTTGTCAATTCGGTGTTCATGCTAGGAGCAGCGCTGTGGTCAAATAAAATGCCATCGTATAGCACATGACCTCAGGACAGGACTTTGGAACAATAATCAGTTTTTCCATCAGCCCTATATTCTCTTGGAGATAACGGTTTAAGAAAACGTTTGATATCGTTTCATGATATCCTTTTTAAGACTCTTATCGCCAAGCTGATTCTGAGGTCGTGTGCTTGCACATGATTTATTTTCTGTTGACATTTGGTTTGTTGCAACGACATCTTTCAGTCGTACTCTATAGGTAGAGTTGAGATAGAATTGAGAATAGAACGGATACCGTAATCCCTCTTGAGATTACACATTTAACAACGTTCTATATAAAACATAGCCCCAACTTAATGACTAATTATGACGATCGACGAATTGATTCCTTTCTTCTTCACTTAATTCTCCAATTTAATTGTTAAATTCATCGAAATGCACACATAAATCATGGTATCGTATAAATTTAACACTCGAATGAACCAGAATTATTACGCAACCCCTAACACCGTGATATAGTTACCATTGTTTGGTATATTTTTTTATCTCTTTACACCACGAACTGACGATATGTTCGGCAAATTACATACAAAAAAAAATTGTTTCATTTGTATGGATATTTTAACAGATAGTCTCGTCACTCCAGGTCGGCAAACAATCATGATATAATTATGTGATAATGACCCCACTCTTTTGTGGAAAGAATGGGATATAAACATTATTATGAGTGAAACAAAACTCCTGTCGTTTTACTGGATAATAAACTGGATTGTGGGTGTGGGTGGAAAGTTGCTGGAATATTAGGGTGACGCAACATTTTTTTTTTGCATTATACACATTAACGTATCTTTCGGAACTGTACCGTAAATTTTACGGATGCGGAACGGGATATTTTATTTCACATTCCTGTTGTATGTCGGTGTTGTTGTGAGTCAAATTATAATTAAAAGCTCTACGTTCAGTGTGCCTTTTCATCAGAATGAATCTAAATCGTAGCGACCTACTGTACGTAGCAATGGACGAATTATCATGAATACTCTTTCCTATGGAATTGACTTGCTTCACGGTAATTCAATACACTTTCTATAAGAGTAAAGTGTTGCGATTGAAAGGCTGCTGGTTGGAAAGTTTCATTTCAGGATTTATTGCATTTTTAAGATTTTCTCGAAATGAAATTTTCAGAATAGTCGGGGAAATAACTTCTCACAAATACTGGACAAGTGAACGTCTTACAAAAAGGGTTATTTGCCATTATGTAGGCGTAATTTGTGTCGACAACGACAGCTTACAGATCTGTTCCTTTCATACGATAAAATAGTGGTTACAGCTTTAAGTTGATGGGGAATACAGCGTTTAGTTTTCGGAAAATACTGGATATTCGACGCTTGTTTGTTAGTGTCGCCCTGTCGCGAAAAATGTTTTTTTCATTCAAAACGTACCAAATGTAATACATACTCGAAAATGGTCCATTAAATCTTCACAAAAAAAAAACTGAGAAGAAAACATACAGGATATTTACCAGGATCCAGCAGCTTAATGTGAATTTTATTTCATGTTAAGCCTTTTGTGCGTGAAACATGGGTTCATATATTGTCCAATGTCCCATGGCTTTCCGACAGTTTAAGTACAAG
This sequence comes from Bradysia coprophila, assembly GCF_014529535.1. Classification (NCBI taxonomy): domain Eukaryota; kingdom Metazoa; phylum Arthropoda; class Insecta; order Diptera; family Sciaridae; genus Bradysia; species Bradysia coprophila. Next base: position 7,758,733 of record NW_023503501.1, on the reverse strand, counting down.
GAGAAATAATAAAATAATGTGTGTGTGTGGGTAACATTTTTACAATAATAATAAAAATGAAAGAAGAATGCCATTATGTTTCATACAAAAATATATAAATGGAGAAGTTTAATGGATCCCAATGAGATGGAGAGGACTCTGGTTTCGGCGAGAAGATCGTATGTATTATGTTTGGACGATTTTTATTTACAGTATGTCGCCATTTATGCTGCATGTCGACATTTAACCAAAATATTATTTATTTTTTTGTTCCAAGTAAAAAGCTTTATTTTTCCAATTTTATTGGGACACTGGTGGAACATATGAAACATAGCGTGGTGTGTTTAACAAAAAAAAACCAAACGCTTTGTGCAAATATAAAAGTGAATGAAATTGCTGGTTTTTTTCCTTTTTATTTTATTTTTTCAATTTTTAGTGGTTTTGCAGCATGGGTTGTGTTAGTAATATGTTTTTGGTTGATAAATCCTATAAAGTTCCAGCTACCAGATGCTCTTTTTTTGTCGAAGATTTTTTTTTCTCGAATGTAATTGAACAGAAATTCAATATAATAGTTCGACAATTCGCGTTCTGTACAAAATGCCATTACGGATGCGGATGTGACCTTGTGTTTAGTCGCTTTTTGTTGTTGTTTTTTTTTTCAATTTTCAGTAAATATTTTCAATTGTATACGGAGAATCGTTTAATCGCTTTAATTTACCTAAATTTTGCTCTTTTTTTTACAATAGATTTGAAATCAGTTTTAGTTTTTGTGCAACGACAACAATAGTATTTTACATGACTGGGGATAAAAAGATGAAAAGTAGAGTTTACTGGCAATTACACAGAGTTTACACACGAAAACGAGATTTTCATTTTTATACCGAGCTTTGTAATGGATTTTACATACGAGGACGTCGAAAACCGTACTTTTCATCTTTCAAAAGAACTGTTTTCGACGCATGTATTTATCATGTGAATTTAATTTACATTCGACTTTCATCGAAAATACGAATTTGAATCGAATAGATCAAGTCCGAGTAACTGTAAATCCGAACACTGACAGCTGCACCGTCATCCATAGATAACCCTAACCTCAACTCGCTGATAAAAATTGAAATTATTGAGAGGCCGTTAAATTTTATGTTTTTTCCGGATCTACAAAAACCTTTAATTTAATATATTTCCAATATATAAAAGGTGAAATTTTGATTGTTTATTGTATGGCGTAAGTGTTAAGGCTAATTATTTTACAAGAAAATCATATGAAAATAATTAAAACATTTGTTTCTATTTTCAAACATGAGCAAAGTGCCTGCTCATTTTCACTGCACATACGTTGAGGTTAGGGTTATCTGTGGATGATTTTTGACATTTCGAATAACCTTGGACTTGATCTATTCGCATATTTAGAAAATGTCAAAATGTTCCACCCACACTCACACTTACCAAATAAACAAATACATTTTTCAGTGCAAGCAGGCTGACTGAGAAGATAGATGCAGTTTAAAGCTAAGCTGAACAAAAATCCATCGTCTTAGTCTGCATCCACAGTTTTCCGTTTTGGTACGTCATTTAATGTGTTCCCGCGTATAATATTTACCCTATTTACACCAAAAATTTCTTCTGAGTAATTTGCTTTAGCGCCCGTTAAGCTAACGTTCTCCAATTACTTTTCGAGTAAAAACTTTGTTTGCTTATGACTTATGATGGTGCAATTATACTTAGAGTCAAGCATCCACCGACACAACCAAAAACACCCCACCGAAAAAAAAATGAAAATCTGCTCAGCCGACCAGTGACAGCCAGCCGTTTTGACGCCGCCATTCTCAAATTTCTACAGGTTTGTTCCAAGTAATACTAAACACGAAATTTGACTGGCCGAACGAACCAAGGTAAATATACATACTGAAGGTAACGCGAATCCTCAGGGAATAGCAAGAAATGCGGACCCCAAGTTCCGGGTGAATATAAGATTTTTTATGTTGCATCCGTGACGTTTGGCGCGATAATGTTGTTGGAAGTGTGTTGTATAGTATTGAGTTTTGGCATGTGTTGCAACCTAACAAAGTATTTACTTTGGAAGGAACACGATTTCATCCACAGAGCTCGGCTTTCATACAAATATTGATGAGGTTATGTCTCTATGGATGAAATTTGACAACTCGTATGGCCTTGGAACAGACCTATCGTTAATGCTTATACTCAAACAAATTCCTCATGGGGTTGTGCACCAACTGGTGTACAACCAGGTGTTCCTTATTGTACACATAAATTACATTTGCTGAGTGTATTGACAAATTAGAACTCATCAATTCCTTTCGGTGAGACTTCATAATAATTTATAAAACGCAAAACTTCTTCCTCTTCCAGTCCCTTAGTTAACGAGCATTCATGTCGCCATGTCCCTGTTGGTAGCAATCGCGGCAAGTATTCATAGCTGGTATAATACGGTTTTACAAAGATATGACCCTGGAAGAGAAGATTAGCTGGCTCACACAGCAACAAGCAATAACAAAATCAACCTTAAGTGGACACGGTTGCAAAAAGTTTGATTCAGCTCTGTGTACCGTGGTCTGAAAAGAACTGAACAATGGATGATTGCCAAACTTTAACGCTTCGCACACGTCGAGTTTCAAATTCACCATGTGTCGTTTGTACTGAGTGCCAAATTTCTTGTAAAAATCTATTCGCAACTGAATCGATTGAACGATAATAACATTTAACGTTTAATTTTGTAGCAGCTCTTCGATTTCATACAACTTACATGGAGAGGGGATGTCAGGGATACATTCGGCCAAAAGTATATGTCGGCCCATGTGAGGGATGTGGTACGATTAATTGGCTTGCGTTCACTAATTATTCTTTCGATATAATTTTTGTTTCCGGTAGCAGTGCAATACTTTAGAACCACTTGAATGCCCTATAAATAACTGTATAACTATGTTATTAGCTTCGAAGGTCTTAGCCGTATTATTACTGAATCTGCAGGGACTAGCCAAGGCAGTGCAGCAATCATCACAGTTATTAATAACAAAAAATATTTCATTGCTGTTTGCAGAGTTTAAGTAAAAAAAGACCTTTGCTGTATTGTTGGCCGTATGAAGTGAAGTAATGTATCTATATAATAGATATTCCAACAAATTACTGCTCAAATGTTATTATAATTATTTTATAATTATTATATACCGAATAATGACAAGTAATTTTATGGTCCAAATGATGATGCTATATGATGCATAAAGATGGCAAATAGACAAGGGATCTAAATGCCTTGGATTTTGGTGCGACGCGCTTAGTAATACAAATTCGTGAAACTTTGAATGTATTTGAGCACTCTGCTCCTGACGGGTTTACTTTACTCTGCCGTGGCAGTAACATTAAAACCAAATCTTTATCGGAAGATATAAAGTAATTTATGGGCTACGGTATCCAGTCAGACCTCGCCCTGAATACTACGTAATCAAAAATTTAAATTTTCAATTGTATCTTGTGTCGACGAACAAAACACTGCAATCTATCAGGTATTGTATATCACACTCCCACATACCAGATAAGAAGTGAAAAAAAAAATCAGAACGATGGTTATTATTCTACCTCTACCTCTAATCAACCGGCGAAATCAGCGTTACATGTGCTCCGTGAATCATCGACAGAGGCAAAAGAAACACTCAATCCATCCACTTCAGGATTAACATTTTCGCAAGTGTCAAAAAATCACAAGAAAAAGAGCCGTCAATGATGTTCTGAAAAAGCTCATTAAAATGAAAACTTTGAGCATTTTCAATTGCCGAAGCACAAAATCGTTAACGTAATGGTCTACTAAATGCAATAAAAAAAAAAGGAAACATGCAGCTACCACTCTGGCTGGAAACATATTGGCCAACAGACGCCAAATAATTACTAGATTTCTTCAACTAAAGAGAGATCTCACCAAATAATATGAAAGTAGTAAACGTTGCGGATCTATTACCAGGCCACACACCGGTTCTACCCAACTCAAGGCTACAGTCATGCTCGAAAAGATGAAACAAAATCTTATTGACAGATACACCGAATGGGAGCTCTTCAGAAAATTAAAAGAAAGAATTAAAAGTCAATCTAAAAGTCAGCCTAGCAACACATCAGAAGCTCGAATTACAAACTGATAAATTCGTCAGCCTAATTAAAGACGCAGCGAGGAAAGTGGGATAGGATAGGATAAGATGGGCAGGAAAGCTGATACTTTCCAAGCACCTAAGCCGCTGATGGGCCTGTTGTGCATTACCCATATTTTCGATAGATTTTACAATTGTGAATTATAAATCGTATGATTCATCTATTAAAACATAAATGTCGCTAGTAGTTGACATTTTACAATCACTATTGTGACTTACGCATGACGTACAAGAACTTACTGTGTTCAGCATTTTTTGGTGTTTTCTTAGAGACCTATTACGGTCGATAGAGCTGGCTAGTGATAACTAACAGCAGAGACTAATAATTTACGATTAGGAAAAACCCTATGAACTATGTCTAATACTGGAGTCGAACCCGTGACATATAGGGCGTGAGTCCATAGCGAGGAAAGTAACAACGGAATTAAAAGAAAAAATTGCTGAACAAGTAAATTATCCAGCAGAAATAAGAGAAGCGAGGAAATACTGACCACAAATTATTTCAACAATATTAATAACAGAGTCAGTAGTCTACCAAGCGGTATAAGCAAGAGACAATGCTAAAATTTAACCCAACTACTTCTTAAAAATACACAAAGCAGGATGAGCATCCATCAAAGTTAAACGGTCACACATTAACTTGATAGCTTCAACCTTAGTTAAAAACATCCTTTCTAAACCTAGCTCAAAAGTAGGCGAGCCTAATATCTCCAGCGAAGACTCATCAACCCGCTTAATCCCTGGCAACAAAGATGAAATCTCAGAGTACATATGAGTTGCTTCACCTTCACTAGCATTCACAAAAAAGACTTCACATTTATTAGCATTCAAAGGCAACACTGACAGATCACAAAATTCTAAAACCTTCCCAATATCCCCCAATATGACAGAAAGCACGTCACCAATGCTACCATCATCTAAATACCAACCATTTAATGTCGAATCTAGAGAATGAGTCATCTTCATAATACCAATGCAAAAACTAGTGGGTCCTGGATCTTGTTGCTGAAACCCTCTTTTCGAAAGCAGAGTTTTATCGAGAAAATAAAGATTAGAAAAGTGCCTATGAGATTGCTACATTAATGTTAACAACTCAGGACAAACGTCTATAATTTCGCCTAGCATGAACTTTCTGAACAACATAGGGAGAGCATTACCAAAATCGAATTTAACCAAGGCCATTGCTTCGTCATGCTGATATGCACAAAATAGACGAATGGCATGAACCAAAGCTTCCGCACCTCCTGGAACACCAAATCCAGACTGAACCGGTTTCTACTTCTTAACTAAGCTATCTCTGACATTACAATATGCCACCTTCCCTGCCAACCGTCTTTAAACTATCCCTACTGCAATCAGCGGAACATCGTCTTCATCCTTCATAAGGGCAGTCAAAGAAGCCCCAAAAAAATATCTTGCATACGTCGTCTTGCTGAACCTTCGCACACTTATACATATCTGTCAAAGAAGTAACTGTCCTCAACAACCGATCCCCAAACTCACCACAAGTAAAAGAAACTAGAAAGCGAATGAACGAAAAATCATCTTGCCCAGCCGCGGATTTGAACACGGGACCTATCGATTATGAGTCGAGAACTCTGGCTCTAGAGTAAGGTATTTTATTCATAAACCTGTGATAAAGTTTTGGATAAAGGGTAGTAAAATACCCTCTACAGTTCTTGTAGAATAAATAACTATTGATGGTCCGATCAAACGTTCCGAGTTCGTACAATGGGACATTGAACTTTTGGCATTTTTTGTATTTAGATTAAGAATGTTATTGTAAACAAAAAATTGTTCTACACTATTGCCGAAATTTCAAGTTTTTTACTTTTAATTTATATTTCAATTACGACTACGACCCAAATTCAACCCAAAAGCATACCTTTTTCGTGAGAGAATTAAGAAAAAATGACATGAGAAGAAAAGAGAGGCATATAGAGACGTATAGTCTTTTTTATGTTTGACTGATCTTTGAAAATCAGAAAACAATTAATCAAAAATATAAATGTTTATAATTTTACGATAGTGTAGAATAATTTTTTGCTTAGAATAATGTTGTCTATCGAAATTATTGAAACTTCAGTCCCCCATTAATTGATTCGTGTATAGAGAGAAGTAATCCTCTAATGAAATGCAATTTAATTAGATTATAAAATCATATGCCTTGTTATAACAGGCTACGTCACAATGTGGCAAACAATCCTCAAAGCAACCTATATATTTGGATTGATGAACTGAACACAACACTCACCTCACGTATCGTAGTTCTCTGTCAATGGTGGTATCTGGTAAAGTGTTTTGTCCGAGGGGTAACCGACTCGGGAAATTGACTACACACCCTCAAAGGAATTGCCGGAGTACCCGGTACATAATTGGAATTGATGGAATTGACCGGAATTGATCGGAATTGATCGGAATTGACAGGAATTGATCGGAATTGATGGAATTGACCGGAATTGATCGGAATTGATCGGAATTGACCGGAATTGATCGGAATTGATAGGAATTGACTGGAAATATGTGGTAAGGAATTGAAAGTAAATGAGAGTAAATGCTGATAAGTGTGATTATCGGAAAGAAGGACCAGCGAATGCAAAACCACACTATTTCCTTTTTGTTTTAATTTTAAAAGCTCCCGCGCAATAAATAACAGTGTACAGTGTTGATCAGTTCCATTTTAGAACAGGTCCAACGTTCTTTTATGTTCAAAATATGCACACTGAAGGATTCTTCTTCAGAGGATTCTTGTGAGTCAGATGCGGAAGAGTTTGAGCCGCAACAAACAAGTGAATATTCGTCGGGGGAATGTTAGGCTGGGGCATTGCCGATGCGAAATGCTCCAGTTTCAAACCAAATTTACAAAAAAATGCATCACCGACAATATCATCTATTCCATCAACTTTTCAAAAGCCTAAAATCTTACGATGTCGATCACTTGAGCGAAACAAAAAATTGAGTGCTTTGGCTTTTGCTGACGTGTGCTGAACAAATCCATTTCCTGTCGAGGTACGAACAACGTTTTGTGCATCGGACAACTGAAATAGACAAAACACAGCAATTTACTTGAAAACATACACACTTCACATTCACCATATTAAATTTAATAAATGTATAGTCATGGAAAAGATCATGTAATTCCTTTCCCGCACCATAAATCGTAAAGAAATAAAGTTTTTTTCTTGCCTAGGACAATAATTACGGAATTTTTCTCGTAACTTAGGCCCTCAGCATGAATAGTTGTATACGCATCTGTTGTGGACGGTTTATTTTAGGCACTCACTTCGTTCGCGCTACAATCCGCGAAATTGCCTAAAATATACCGTCCACAACATATACGTAAATAACTATTCCTGCACGATATATAGTTCGGGAAAAACTGACATTTCTTAATGAAAAATCATGGCAAAATATGTCGTATTTCAGTTGTCGGATGCACAAAAGTTTTTCGTCATTTCCTAGCTTGGTACGAAAAATACTATTTATCTAAAATAAACAATGATGTGCGATGTGAAATCATTTTAAACAAAACTGCAGTCAATTGGACGGTTTAATCTAAATTGAAATTGAAAAATCTCTTCTAAAAGTATGAGTAAAAATTAAAGATTCTAACAAAATGAGTCACAAATGTAGGACAACATAGTTGTTCCAAATTTTATCTTGATATAATCTGACGATTCTTTTTCCAAAATGCTTAAGGGTTTAACTTTGACTTTAAATTTATATCTATTTGAAAGTATCGAGCAATTATTTCGAAAATTCGTCGAAAAGAAGGAATTGATTGAAATTATAGGAATTGAAGGGCGAATCCGGCAAGTAGTGGTGTTAATCCGTTAATTAAAGAAATAAAAGGAATTAAGAGCAATTAAAAGGAATTGACAGGAAGTACCTTTAGAAATTGAAAGGGTATTGAAAGGAAATTGAAAGGGAATTGAAAGGGAATTGTAAGAAATTGAAAGGAATTGAACGGAATTGAACGGAATTGAACGGAATTGAAAGGAATTGAAAGGAAATAGAGCGAATCCGGCAATTAGACGAGTTGGTCCGGTAATTGAGGTAATTAAGCGGAATTGAAAGGAATTAGAAATTGATTTGCCACCATTTTGGCCAGTCGGTTACCCCTCGGTTTTGTCTATTAATCTGTTTTCATGGAGGAAAGGAAGGAGAAGGATGAGTGAAATGTGATTATGTAAATTTGAAAATTACTCTTTGACCGTTGTCTTTCTATCTATATCATTGACGGTATGCAATCAAAATGAGAGGCATAAAAATGTTGGTTTTCTCAGCAGTCACCTTAGTAACATTCGAACATCTCATTTTGGCATTCTTTTTTTGTTGGGATGATTGATAGGTATGGTAAATTTCAATATGGAAATGCGTGTTCACATTAAACAAAAACAAAAGAATTGAATGAGTGATGAGTGATGAGAGTTTTAATTTAAAGGAAAACCAAACAAGGAAACCGGATGTTTACGCACGAAAGTATAACGCAACGAAATGTAAATATCAACCACAACGGACGGGTTGTTTTACCCCAAAAACCTGGAGGAATCAAGATTTAAAGCGTTTAACAAGTGCGTGTGTCTGTTAATGATAAATGGAAATAACAGCACGCCGATTTGTTATCAGATCGGTTAGTGGTCATTTGAATAATGTTCAGAAATTTTGTTTGCTCAATCCGTAAAACAACTTGAGACCGACAACCATCATGTGCGAAGAATGTGTAACATAAAGAATTATTTTTTTTTGTAGAGGCTGTAGAGAGTACAGTATTCTTTGCAATTCTCTTTTCCCTTTAAAAAGAAATTCCCTCGTTGACAGATGTATGTCGTCGTTAAAACAATTTTTATAACTAATGAACTATATCTCAGCATGGTATACAATATGCAAGCATGGCATCACAACATAATATATCTATATATACAGAACACACAACAACGTTTTCACATGGAAACATAATATACAATGTGTTGTACTTGTTATGCTATCGTATAAATCACATAGAGTGTTGATAAAAAATGATTTCTGGCTCTTAAAAAAATGGCTAAGATAAATTTATAAAAAGGATTTTACATGAGATGTTTGTTCAGTTCATTCGTAACATCAAAGACGATACATACAGTTAAGCCAAATGAGGTACTCTTATATGCATGGGGTTCGTTCAGGCGATAGTAAATGACTTCAGTCAAAAGTGATTCGTAGAACATGAAGTTGAACCGAATCGAAACGTGATTGAGATGGGGTAGTATTTGTTTATCGAGAAAATTAGTTTTCGTGTTCAAAGCTGTGCATACCAGCTACTCAAACTAATTGCAATCGAAGGTATTCAATAAATTATCGCAAATGCGTTTCGAATATGATATCACATATCTTCAAAGCGGTTTTAAGTACTTCCACAAGGGATCAACAGCTTACACAACTTTGTAATAGCGTGGATGTTAAGGGCCAAATAGTTACAAACATTTCGGGAAGGTGTGCCGAGTGATTTTTAATACAAATTTTGAACATTTTGATAGAAAATTTTCGTAGCTTAATGGTTATTTATCACGTCGAGTGCAAAAGTACTTTATTAGGCTCTAGATGTGTATTAATCAGCGTGTGTATAATAAAGTACTTTTCACCTAGGACCTAGTAAGGATCTAACAAAGATTTATGTGACAGAGGCACATAAAGTTCGCAGTCTTTGAACATTAGGATGATGAGTTGCATGAAGTGTTTTTTTCGAACAATATATTAAATTAATTACTTTTGACGACATAGTTCAACGTCAGTCTTGTCTCCTTGTGACCCTCGTACTGTATTATGACGCTAGAATAGAATTAAAGACTAATCATAGAAGCTGTGTATAGTCAAGGCTAATTTTCAAGAAATCAAATTTTTGAAAATTCCAAAAAATTTCGAGTAATTTCTAAAATTTGTTTTCCTGAAAATAAACATAGGTGCATCTGATACACTTCCTATGCTTCATACACTTTAGTAGATTACATTGGATGCTGCGGGGGTAGTTCATTACATGAGGGATCAATTTTGTGATACGAGCCGAACAAAAAAGTGTGGTTTTAAGCAACAAGCTTTGGAAACGGTTATCTTGACAAGTGCAATTGCATACCTCGCCTTCGGGAGTTGCTTGAAACCACACGAGTGAGTTCGTGAGTTCAAAAATTGCATATTCTTGAATACCAAAAGATTATTCTAAATTAATGAATAATTTCACAACATATATGTCGTGCTATTTGATTCACTGCCAGACTAATAGTAAACAAAAAATACCGATACAACAAAACCAACAAAACAATCTGTTGTTGCATTGAAACGTGTATAAACGAATCTAGTCTGCTCATGAAATCGGCTCACACTTCTTCATAACATTAATACCGAAAGCATCACTGGCAACACTACTGTGATGACATGTTGACAAACTACTTCGACTGTTTTGTTTTTGTGAAGTGCTAGATTCATATTTTGCGTAATATTCGGCGATTTTGGTGGTGTTACAATAAATTTTGCTGTGAAGTGCAGTGAATACATTATAATAAAGACAAAAGTGTTGATTGTTTTTGAAAATAAGTGAAAAATTCAAAAATAAAACTGTTTGGCCATAGGTGTTCGTCAAAGTTGAAAAAATTGAAATTATAACTAATAGACAAATTTAATAATTTAATAGACTAATAGACAAGTTTTTAATGAATTTGCTTAGATTGGTGTGCACTTAATTCAAGTGACAAAGTTTGTGATATCAAAACTAAAATAACATCGCGAGTATTGTTTCGATTTCAGTGTTAAAGAATATTTCATGTGACACATTTTTGCTGATAAGTTATGAAAATCTTCTGGTATGTAATGAATTTTCATATGAATATTCTTTCACTTGTGATGTAATGAAAAATTTCCCACATGTAATGACCGCTTTCCGCGGGTGGGAAACGTACGTGTAACAACAATATTCCGGGTGGATATGCAATAAAAAATTTTATTGCCTGCCCCATGCGAAAATTGACTATTACACGGCTTTATACCCCCTGCGAAAATGATCCATTACACTAGGACAAATTTTGGGTTCTTTTGACTTTGACAGTTCTTTCAGGTAATGAAAATTTTCGCTTTGTTTTCGTTTTGCACCTAGTAAACCGAAATATGAGAATTGTCGGTGATATCACATCACTCAGAATATACAACTGTTACTGAAAAACTAAAATTTGTCATTGTTGGGTTTCTTTAGTAAAAATTGAAAAACAAAAGTTTTACCACAAAAATATTTGTTTATGATTTTTTTCTCGGCTAGAATGAATTTAATTTATTTCTTCAAATTATTCACAATACACGTAGTCCCCACGTATCATTTATGATTTTTTTTTAGAAACAATATTGGAACGTCGGCCATTTTTGAAATCAACAATAAAACTAAAAAAAAATATTTCACAGAACACACACACCAACAAGAACCATTCGCGATGTTTCTTGAAACGTTTCAAGGAAGTAAAATCATTTGACCAATTCAATAATTTCACTAAGTTTCAGTAAGATAAATCTCCAAACTGAAATTAAAATCAATATTCGAAAGTACAATTTTATCTTTTGTTACGTTTTTAACGACACTGAAAATTGAAACTAAATTCTACAACGACGCGACATTAAAAAATAAGATCAACTGACTGACAGTATTGAATTTTTCCAGTGATGATATGATTGATTTTAAATAAAATATCCTTTTAGCGAAGTGTGAGCTATTGCTATGATGTGGTGTTTTTTGGTGTTGATGAACTTTTCGTAATTTTTTTTTTCTCTAAACATTCATAGTTACATGATTATTGAGTGATTGAATAAGCACTGCAAAATTTAACTATTGAAATCAGAAATAAATTAATAAAGAAAATTCGATCAAGTCCTTATATAGTGTTCAAAGAGAATGTCAAAAAGAGTGTTCACCCATCGAGCTCAGTTAAATTAACTGGTTTTTTCCTAGTTAACTGGACTTTTACATACAAATTTTGACGTATCACCCAACGGAACCAGTTAATTTTTCTCTCTTTTACGCTCTTTGAACACTGTATATGAAGGAAAGGTTTTTCTTTGAGTTCGAACGAACGTAGATCATACGAAATTCGCAGAACAGCCGTCTAATAGTCAATTTTCGCATAAGCAGGCAATAAACCAGAATACGTTGGATTCTGCGACGTAATTCATTGCTCTCGGACACAATTTTGTTGAACTCGCAAACGCCTTCGGCTCGGATATGCAAACTATACACTTGTCTTGAAAACAGTTACCGAAGCTTGTTGCTCAAAAACTTACTCGTGAGTTTGCTCGTATCACAAAATTGTGTCCTCGTGTAATGAAATACTTTCGCAGCATCCAACGTAATCTACTATTCCCCGATGATATCGATTACTAAATCGTATGACCATATAACATAAAACTCGTTCCTATTTTCAGCCGCTACCAAGTATTTTCAATCTTTCTTGTGAACCCTTTCCACCTCACGTTAAATCAAACAATTTGTGTAAACAATAAAAATCTTCATTCCATAAATTACCCGGCTTAGTGTTTAACATTTGATTACTTTGTGGCCGCAATGTTAGACGAATAGGGTAAAACTATCAAATACGAGCCATGGCTGGAATATTAGTCTTCTTTAGTCTTTTCTTTTGTTAGTTCGTAGGAACGAAGGAAAAGACAATCGATGACTCGTATTACCGCAGTGACTCGTATTTGAGGGCTTTACCCTATAACAAGAAGTGATATCGCTGGTCATATAAACGCTTACATTTATAATATCGTCCGAATTCACCAAAATTAAATTACTTTATTTTGTGATGGAGAATTAATTTTTTTTATTATCCCCATCACACGCTGTGATTAGAGCAATATAAAACGTTTAATGATTCTTCAATGTAATCAGTCGCGTATCGGTTTTTCGAAGACAAGTCAATTAGTTGGATATAAATTATGTATGTTTAAGCGACAGGTAGAACAAAGTAACAGAACAAAAAAAATTTAATAACTGAGAGAAGTCGTAATTAATTTTCGATAAATTAGCTTTTCGTATATATAAATTGACTTTTTGATTACTTTTTTTTTGTTCGTGTAGAGAATAATTGCATAAAATGGTCATAAATTGGCTGCAAAGCGTAGAAGAAGTTTGGGAAAATTTTAATTAAAATCAAATATCTAGTGATTTATGATTTATCCGATAAAATTCCCAATTTTTCTCTCTTGTTTCCAGTTTTTTTTTTTATTAAATAAATTTAATTTCGCCGAATGTGTGCTTTACCAGGGGAGGCTAATTATATTAGGTTCGGTTGTATCGTATACATATACCCGATATGCTTTGATTATTCGTATTCGATGGAAAATTCAATTTTTCATTTCTTGAAAGGATGTTTTCTACTTTTAATCTCATTTAGTTGTGCTTTTTTCTGATAAACCAGTGCTAGGCAAACGTAAACAATGTTCATGGTTGATTTTCGTCTCAGTAGAAATAAACTCCGTTATTTTTGAATAATAAAAAAAGAGAAGCAAAATCGAAGGCATAATGGAGTTTATTTTTTGCATGATTTGATATTTCAATGTAGGGTGCATTAGGGTGCAGCGATTTTTTTTTAACATTTTTCTTCATGTTAAGTTTGATTTTAACGAGGAAAACATACAAGTTTGAACTAGTGGTTGCGGGGAAAGAAGAAGCGAAGAAGTGGAAAACTTCAGATTTGTTGTAATGTGTGTGTATGAAAATTTAAGTGGAATTGAGTAGAAATATGTAACGATTTACGAGAAATTCAAGTCATTTTTTATAAAAAAAAGGCAAAGAATCACATAAAGAACATTTTTAATTTGAAATTTTGTATTTTCAAACTGCTGCAATAAGTTTGTTATTTATCCAAACTCAACTGGCAGTTTACAGGGCCTATTTTCAAGAATTTAAAATTACTAAAATTTACCAAATTTTCTTTTATTACCCCTCCCTTCTATTACACTACGTTTATGAGGAATTCCATTCTTCACCAAACATTTTTTATCTGCTGAGAATTACTACAGTTATTGTGTCAATGACAAAGAGTAGAAAAGGCTTCTTTTGCGAACTACTCACAGATGGTTGAGCCGATACTACCAATATTTTCGAACTTGACCTGTTAATTTCATTGCTTCATCGAATAAAAAAAAGTTTTTGAAAATCGGGTAAGATTTACTCAACTCATCATGTTAACAGATTTCCATACATTTTTAATCATAGTGTCAAATGGAAGTGAACTGCTTTGGAAACGGTTATTTTGAGACTTGTGTAGTTTGCTCGGATATGCAAATTCTACACTTGTCAAAATAACCGTTTCCAAAGCTTGTTGCTTATAACCACACTTGTGAGTTCGGCTCGTATCACAAAATCGATCGCTCATGTAATGAACTACCTCCGCAGCATCCAATGTAATCTACTATATTTGACGGTTCGTGTATGCAAAGAGCGGTAAATAATCGTTAGACGCGTCTGTACGAAAATATCTATAAATTTACTCCAATGCAGGGAGAGAAAAGATTTTCTTCTTTCTCGAATTTCTTAAATGATTTTAAAGAAATTCGAGACAATCAAGAAAATTCCTGAAAATATTTTCTGAAAAATGAGCTCTGCTCGATGTAATTTGTAGTGTGGCAAACGTTGCATTGAAAACTTTAACGACAAACCTCAATATTATATACATTTAGGTGTTGGAGCAATAATTATTTTTGGTAAAGTTTAATGTGCATGTGTAACATTTTGTTACAGCAAACTTATTTAATAAAAGTGTGGCTTCGTTATACAATCATATTTAGATCATAAGAATTTAAACAAATATTAAATGCAACAAAACAAAACTAAAGGAAGGACATGCTGTTAGTATTCGGATATGTATCTGCCTCTGTTGGAATAACTTTTTATCACACAAACTGAGCAATGCCAGTATCATCTTACGTTTGTGCCAGATAAATTTTTGAAAAAAAAAGTTTTAAATTGAAACATTTTACCCAAACAACAACATAGCCAAACAACAACTTTACGAACAATTTTTATTTATTTTATAAACGCCCTTCCAATTACATACCGATTCTTTACTCGTTAGGCAATCCGTAGGAACGTAAAAATTGAATAACTGAACCGCATATATATCGGCGTATATATTGCATGTATAATGTGAAAACTTCAATTTGTTGTTTGCACAATGCGATACGGCTAAATGGACCAACAATACCCATTCATGTGTTTTCCATTGATCAGTTAATTTAATTTTCCATCGAATTTTCCAACATGAATGTTGGGCAAATGGTTCGAGTTTGATTTTTTGTCGTGCGCTATATATAGTACCAATTATGCCTGATGTACATGTGGAGTGGACCTAATGCTATTTGGACATATATGTCAATACCATTCATCATTTTCTTTAATTATATTTTATTTACTACGGCATTATCGTAAAGGATTTTGTGTATACGATGAATGGGGGAAGGCTAAGCTATGTTTAATATGTCGGGCATTAAATCACTCCACACTGTTCCTGTTACCTGTTTAGCGATGAAAGAACTTGTAGTGATTTTTGTGATGCGACAAAGAAAATAGATTGATTCTCGATAAGATATGATATTAGAAGTTGTTATCATATGTCCTTAATATCTTAGTTAGAGTTAGTGTAGTTTGCTATGGTGGTTTCAGAGAAAATATTAAAAATCTTGAAGAAGAAGAGTTCTTTGCTGAGACCTATTGGCACGTTCGAAGCAATCAATAATCCTTGATTTACATAAATGTTAGAAATAAATGCATATGAGTTAAAAAAAAAGTTTGCAAAGCTGCAATGGAAGGGCTGAACCCAGCAACCTCTAACGGATATGGTATGCACTCGTACAAATAAGTCATTTAAATACTGATTTCGATCATTATGGATATCATAGCACAGCGAAGTCACAAATCGATCGTTGTCATGAGTCAGAATCATAATCCTTGATTAATCATCGCCTTGCACATTTCGCATGAAATCTGTATGTTGGATGGATCAACTACTACTACTACTACTCGAACATAGATGTCGTTTCCAACAAACTTTAAATTCTGAATTATTGACAATGAGATTTCTTGAAGACTTTGCGACTTTGTAATGTTCGAACAACCATTAGGTGTCTTTGAGTGTTAAATCTATCTAAGTGAATAGACTTTAAAACTAGTTAGAAACGTTTAATTATTGAATATAATTGGATTAGTGGTTTGTTGTCAAAGTTTTTATTGCCAAGCTTTCGACAATCAACTGTTGTCATCATGAGGGCTAACTTACAACTAATTTTTTTTTTTTTGTAAAATGTTCTCAAGGCTGTCTTGTTAAAATTGATGATCGGGTTCCATGCGTTGCTAAGTGTATAGCCATTGTCTTGGAGTTGTTGATGGTTGTATGAACAATCCTTCTTTGATTTTTCGTAGGTGATATTTTCGTTTGGTCATGATTGTTATAGAATCGTCCCAGTTTATACTGTGGCCTTTGTTTCTTGTGATGTGTTTACGATTGCAGATTTTTTGTATTATTTTCCTCGGACATAGCCTTCGTGTTCCTCTTCTCTGACTGTGAATTTAGTAATTCCTCCTTGTCTTTTATAGAAATGTCTCGAGAAATGTTTGTACTGGGGATCGAACCCGGGACTTCTTGAGTATGAGTCGATTGTCCATTGCTCTACCGATTGAGATACATAGACGAGTGTTGTTGAATCCTGTTAATGATTAGAATGATTTAAAAAGAGGAGTTTCGGCGCCTTCGTAGATAAATTGTAAACGTTTACCAAGTATACCAATAGAACCCAATTGACAAAAGAATCTATTTCGTTTCGAAATCGGATTGGAACAAACTCAGTCACAAACAAACTGAATGTTCGAACAACGTTTTCAACATAACAAATAAAAACTCATGAAAACGAAACGCAAATCTGCCTATTTCCCCGAATATAATGTCAATTCTTTTTCGACATATTATATACCTTCCATAGCATCCAGCTATGAACAAAAAAAAACATAAATCCGGAAAATATTGTAAAATAGGTTAATATATTCAAACGAATTTGAATAAAAAGTCACATATTTGAATGCTTATCATAAAGTATTAGATGTAAAGGAATAATGCGACATTATTCCAAACGAAATACATATATGACGCGTGGCAGAAATACTTCGAAACCACATACGGTACATACATGTGTATATATCGATAAAGTCAATGTTAGTATATACTCGTTACATGTGATTCTATATTTAGTAAGGGAACCGTTTTTTGAAAGCATGTTCACCACATACCTTAGGCACACTGAGCCACTTATCAGAAATGTAACCTGAAACCTAAATATTTGTCAAACGGAAATAAGGGAAAAAAATTGAAGAAAAATTGGTTGTATGGAACGGTTCAATGTTTTCAATTTTAAAATGCTTTTGTTTCTGATGATGACATTTTATTCTCGTTTTTCATTTTAATCAAATAAAAATGTAAAATGGTTCCGGTAAACATCAGCGCTTTCAAACGATATGTATCAGGAAATGCTTTATTGGCAACTGATTCACTCAATAAACGAATTTGCAATGCAAATTTTGCAATACATTACATCATATCAATGGGATACTTATAGTGGCAACGCAATTCAATGACTCAAGAAGTCAATTCCAATCCAAATCATTTATCCCAAAGAGTGCTCAAAGACATGAGGACATAGAGTGCCTCAGACCTGAATACAATGAAAAATTTTACGTCTCGCATTGTGAGTAAGGGAATCGATCATAATTTTCGGAAATTCGAAATCTTTCAAAAGGAGCAAGGAACTTGTTCGTAAATTTTAAAAAATTGATCTATAACGGAACCGTTATAAACGGTATTCAACATGTCATAATCACGTGTGACATATTCATGTCAGTTTTGTCAATGAAAGTATAAACCAGGTATGGTCTGTTCATACAAACCGGAGGACATGGCGATTTCATATAAACAAACTCACCTCTCATGAGAGATGAGTTTCTTTATATGAAAGTTTGACATTCGACCATACCTTGTGTTGACGTTCATTCTTGTGCGGTGTCAATTCAAAATGGAAAGTGCGTAATGCAGCGTCATTTTCAAAGAAGGAAGTGTTGAAATTTACTTTTCGGATTATTTTTTCATCGAATCGTTCACTTGAGATTCAAAATTTAGGCACATTCACGGCATGAATACTAAAAATAACAAACATCTCTTTACAGTAAAGTTACCAAATGTTAGACACTCGGTATAAAAAAACTGTCTCTAACGGAATCGAACTGTTTCCTGCCACTTTGTAATATCGTAATGAGGAAGCTTATTGAACGGAAAAAAGAATGCAACTTTAGAGGACGGATGTTAAGCAAATCATGAGAAAAGTGTAATACATTTTTACATAGAAAATGTTTATAGAAAACAGTTCAGTAACATTTTTCTTATGATTCGCTTGAGATGCTCATGAATAAAGCTATAATACTAGTTACCTTACATTGTGAATATTTCGTGCCACTGCCTGTAATAGTATTGTAATAGAGTAATGGTGGCCAAGGCAATATTGTTTGTGTCGTAATGTGTGGTCCAATTTTGTTGGTATAGAATCCGTTCATTCCATCACGAAATTGTATAAAAAGTTGTATTCAACACGATATATTCCTGCACACGAAGTCTTTTCCATCTCTGCCTCGCCTCGGGAACCGACATTTAGTGCGATAATAAACGATTCACGTTGCATAAATAACTAATACGTTATCGTTTGCAAACATGTATAAATTGCATAGAATTTTTCTTTGTTTTATATTATGTTACCTTTGGATAGTTTCGCAGTATCTTGATCCCTTAATGTATCCTTTGATTAATATTTGCGGTAGATGCTATCCTGTATACGGTTTACGATTTCTAATAATTATTACACCAGTTCTACTTACGTTAACTAACCATTAGTCTAAATATATCCTGTATATCTTTCAACATGAAAACATAACTTTTCTCGTCGAGTTATTTAATTAAGTGCATCGAAACACGATAATATAAATAAATTCTATTCAGTACAACAAGTAAATATAAGATTTTCATGTTTTCCGTCAGTATCAATTTTAGTTTTGGCCAAACTGTTTTGCAGACATCAAGATCATTCCGAATCGGTATAATATTAAAATGGGTATATAATTGAAGTTGTAACAAATTAGTAAAAAAGATAGAGGGAAGATATCATAGCTTGCCGTTGACGATCGCTTACACGAGTTCCAGTACATCCCAGACTCCCTAGTCTCGTGTATGTGAGTCCAAGTTAAGTTAAAGTTTCTTATCTGTGGTTTAAAATCAATAGATAGAATTGTTCAATAATTCGTTCACTCGTCATCGGTACATTCCACAAATATTATAAATGTTTTGTACCATTCAGATATTCAGAATTAATTATTCAATGAAGAAGTTATGAAGTGGATCATCAATGCCGAATTAATTGTTTTACCACGATGGAAGGCATTAGTTATGAAAGTTATTTGCATACACATTATGCGCATCATTTGCAGTCTATAATAAAAGTTCAAATACTATCGTCTTTATTACAAGAGAATATTAACAGAAGATTAATGCTAAGGCTAGTAGATGATTTCAATTCAAAATAGGAAATGAACTAACGATGTTGAATCACAAATATGGGAAAATGTTTTCCCAAATAAAGTTCCAAAGGAAACGGTATATAAAATAAGATCGCCTAACCAAAATGTAGGTATAGGGAAAAATGGAATCTGTGGTAATTTGGATGGAAATATTGGAATTTGTAGTGCAATTTCTGGAAATAATTGGAATCAAATGATTTTTTTGTGGGAAATGGAATTTTTAGTATTGTGTCAAATAGTTGAAACTAATGGAATTGATTATGAATAGCTATTTTCCTGTTAGGTGTTTGTTGGTGTTGTTTTGCGCACTAGGTGTCAGATTACCGATAGTAAGTTCGGAAACACGTACAATCTACTGTAATCACCATAAAAATAAATTAAAACAATCAAAATGACTCATCAAGAAGCCACGACACCGTCACATATTCATATTCTCCACAAATAAATCACACATCTGGAACACTGTCAAGATTCTGTCAATTTTCAGTGAAGAAAATAATTTCAAGATAAGAAATTGTAGAAGTGTGCGATGCTTTCGAATTTTTCAGTTCATGTTAAAAATCAAGCCAATGCCCTCTCTTGCAACTTAACTACTCTCATTAAGGTGATAAAAATGCAACGTAGCCTCTGCATTTTACATGCAAAATTAGAAGATGGTCAACAGCACATGATTCTACAAACAAAGAAATCAGGTGGTATCTTGACAGCGTCAAAACGAAGTTTGTTTGCTAGATAGAGTATTGATCAATCCCATTTTGATTCTAAAAATGTCACAAAAATTGTGAATGTTATGACATTACAGTCGATAAATTGGTATTTGTGGTACACAATTTTGAGTTAGTCCATTGATTCAGACCTCGCACTCAAAAATGGCGTGCCTTATTAAGGAAATAAGGAGGTTTTTTAAAAAAATAAGGAGAAAATAAGGAATTTTTCGGTTGAAATTAAGGAGAAAATAAGGAGCTTGGAAGTAAATTTTTGGGTAAAAATCTTGATGATTTTTTATACGCACAACCCCTTGCACGCTTTTTTAGGCTCATAATCAAAAATTACGAAGTTTTTCAAAAATTCCCATACCCATATTCAACGATTTTACACTAATTTAATCCACTTAAATCCACTTAAACGCAATGAGCCACGTTCAGAAACGAAACGTTCATGACATCTGGGTAAACTTTCACGACCAAAGTACATCGTGAGAAATCTAACCTCAAAGTTAAACTTGACAGCGTTAACTCAACGAAACGAATGTTCACCCAGTGAAGAATTTTTCGTTCCTGAACGCGGCCTGAACGAATTACCATGGTTTAATAGTAAAAGTTAATTTGAAATTATTAACCTTAGCTTACCGCTACTTTCTTATACCATGTCAATTGTTTATTTTGTGGACTGTGAATATTTACGTGTAAATATTAATACAAATAGGTCGTGTTTTGAACCTCAGGATAAAACTGTACATTTCTCAATATGCTACATTCCTTAATTTTCTTTTAGGTGAAGTAGAGATTTGAGGTCAGAATTATATCAAATTTGTAAACAACACAATAATTTGATCAAATGAATTTAAGTTTATGTAGGTCTTGTTTTTTTGTGTGATCTACCACCAAATAGTTTTATGGGAAAGTTTCCCTCTTAGTACATCAGTGAAATAATAAAATAATGATTCTTCCCATAGATGACTTGGAACAGGTAGATTCCATTGACCTTTTCAAGCCTCCAAGCACACAAGTGGCGTCCACCAAAATTTTGAAACTTTGGGACCCCCTCCCCCACTGTGCTCTATTGTCGTTAGATTGTTTCTTAGACTGACTTTTTGTAAAGTCGATGTTTTAACTGACTTAGTATGACCGCGCTTTTTAGCGTGAGACAGAGGCAATTCTTTCCAAACATTCGTCCGTTACCTTCAATTCTTCAATCCATTGAGTGGGAAGGTAGCAAAATTACTGTAATCCACGTGGATATTTTTCTTCAGTAAAATCGACAACAAGGAACTACATTTCTATGGTTTGTTTACTAGCAGTAGGAGATCGGGTGAAGATTTACGATGACCCTATTGCTCAGTATTCTGCCGCGCAGCGATTTTTTTTTATTATCTGTTATCCAAAAATGTAGTTTTCTCGTCAAAATTATTGAAAGATAAGGAAAAAAAGGAACTTTTTCAAAAATAAGGAGGAATAAGGTGGTTTTTTCAAAAATAAGGAAAATCAGGAAAATAAGGAGTAGTACGACCCCTGTTGATTAAATTTATTTTTTTGTTCACCCACTCATCCATTCCAAATTTATATTCTAATTTGTTTCTAACGTGTATCCTAATATCTATCGAGAGCTCACAGATAATAGGACATTCGATATTTTTAACGTTGCGAATTGGCAACGGACTATTAGAATATCTACGAGTTTGTGTTACATAGAAAGCGAATGAAGGAAGAATCGATTATGAGTCGAGAGCTCTAGCGCCAAAGCCACGGGTTCAGAAATAATAAAATGATATTTACTACGTACGTAATATGGGAACTCGCAGACGATTTTTCTATACCAACATTTCGTAAAAGGAATAATTAAGTCGATGACATGGCTAAAAGGCATTTGCAGTATTAAACTTGCGCGTGCGAGTTCACCTTTTACGTAGTTAAAGAGTGTGTTCTTTTTGCACTGTGCGCTAGATTCCCGATGCCGTTAGAACATGTGACCATAGCCCAATACTCGGTCGATATTTATCGATTATTGATAAAACATTCGATTGATATTGATTTTTTGAAAATATCGATAATCGATTCTAAGGAAATAATCGATATTCCACTGTTACTGTTATAACTGTTTATATCTTGCATAAAAGCCACCGTGGGTACGCACAACAGGCTCGTCTGAGGCTTAGGTGTAGGATAATTTCTGCAAACTTATTATTATCTAATCTACTCGATATTTTATCAATAGAATAAATTAGCAAACATGCCTAGCTAAGAGTGGCTTGATTTGCATGGATGCCATGAGACAGTTGTCACGCTACAAAGTCTGACTCTGTGTATGTTTGTGGACCAGAGATGTGACTGACATTCCATCTGTGTAAAAGATTTTGGGTGAAGTCCCTTACTAAAAGATTGTTCCCTGCAGAAATAAATCGTCTTAAAGCTCTAACATATAAATGTAAAAGTGGAAGAAAATAATTTCACGAATGTGATATTTAAATATATAAATAAATAAAATGTTTATATGTTATATTCACTAATAAATAAATATATTATGCTCGGTCTTATTTTGATTTATATTCAAATTCAAAATGTATTTATAGGTCGATTCACACGTTCCAAACAATAACGTTATATATATTTACGATATAATGCTACATCATACATACATGTATATGCTTTGTATATATACACGCACACAATAGTAGCATCACCGAACCAGACATTGGAATGGAACTATCATAAATTATTCAAAAATATTTGAAACAAAAGGTACACACATAAGGAGCATTACTGTTACAGCAAGTATGAGCTTATATGAACGAATATTTATTTACGTTGTGTTGCCGTTGATATGAGATAGTGCTCAAGTATATTATTATAGCAAGTGTCAGGATGATATTTCAAACTTTATTGTAATGTTGTGTTTAAAGATTTATGACAATGTTTTACCATATATATATATTGTGATGCCGGTTATGCATTAGTTTGTAAACAATGCAGATCCGATTTGCCACAATTTTCAGGTAGAAATCTGTTTAAACAATAATGCAAAATCATTCTGACAAAATCCTGCAAATTCGTTTCTTTTGATGTTAATTTATTAGCGGTAGGTTAATTAGGGAAGCTGACACAATAAAGGAGCTTGTATTACTTGCTGTGGTATATTCTGTCCAAATGATTTGAATGAATTAAATGGTGATGAATGCATTTGTCAATGAAATTGTTGCGGAATCAATGTTGTAAATACAAAGCTTATGTTGCGTGTAGCTCAAGCCTTCAAATATGTTCATTGGACAAGAAATTTCTGTGATTGTTGTTCGTTGAAATAGAAATATCTTATGAGGTCTCCTCATGATTCATTAGACCCTATACCTAGCAGTAAGCGACTAAACCGATGTGAGTATTGTGTCGTATTTTCCAGAATCTTTTTTGGAATTAAAATTTAATTTTATTGAGAAATAGTTGAATTTAACCCCAAATCATTAAGTCACACATGGATTACATTTTGATCTTTCGAGACCTTTGTTTAAAATTCCAAAATTTTGAGATGTTTGCCGACATCTATAATAATAGGCAAGACACGTAAAGTACATAGTCCAATCCAATGATTTTTTTGGTTGAAAAAATGATGATTTACAGAACCTTCTGAACCATCTACGATACGATACGAAATCTACACATAAAATTAGTTATTAGTGATGGCAACACGAAGAAACAAACTAGAAGGAGGATACTAGAATTTCGTCTTGCTTTTAGGAAAAAGTGACCATTAAGAACAGACTTTTTATTCTCAAAACATTCTAAAATGCCCTAGAAAACAAAAAAGGTTATATTATTGTACAACGTTTGAGTGTAGCCATCCAAAAAGGTAATGCGGCGTCAATTATGGGAACAATACCTCCACCCAAGAATTGGAAAGAAATATTTTATTTATAAAAACAATTATGTAAATCAGAATAATATAAATTAAAAAAGGTTTCTTTCAATTTTGCCAAAGTATCAACATTAAAACATAATATCGTTGTTCAGTCCCAATTTTAATCCCTGAAGGAATTATATTTCTTCAGTTCCTACGTGGGAATATAATCCCTAAATAATTACTATTACCCCCACAGGACCCAATAGTTTTAATTCCACTCTCTTATCTGTGTACACACGGGATATAGCCAGGGCTTATTAAAATTTAAATTCTCTAAATCTTCAAACAATTCTCGAACCAAAGTTTATTTTTGGGAATTTTAAATTACCAAATTTACCGAATTTCGGCAGTTGATGGTAATTTTTAGTAACAATTCCCTAAATTAGGCTCGAACTTATCTTAAAAGTAAAAGTTCGGAACAGATCACTTTTATCTGATCTGGAACTGAAAGAAGACGATCTGAAATTTCCAGATTCAGTTCAGATTGATTTAAAATTTATCTGATCTGAATCTGAAAATTTCAGTTTAAATTCAGATTTGATTTGATTTGATCTGATCTGAAATTTTTCAGATTGATCTCAAAATTTGTGAAATTTTCATACAAATATTTCAGATTTTACCTGAACTGAATCTGAAATTAAACGATCTGAAATTTCAGATTCAGATCAGATTCAATTCAATAGTAATCTGATCTGAATGTGAAAATTTCAGATCGAATTTTTCAGATTCAGTTCAGACCTGATCTGAAAATTTATCAATCTGATCTGAAAATTTTCAGATTAGTCTGATGTGTTCCGAGCTTTAAAAATTATCAAAATTCTCCAAAATTAAATTTGAAATATTGAATAATTTTTCGAAAATTTCATTGAAAATAGGCGCTGGATATACACCTCTCGTTCTGTTTGGGCTTCAACAAGTTGCATAAAATCAATCGGCTTAAGTCAATTCAATAATTATTCGCTCTATTTTTACCAATTACATGATCGAAGTGCAAGCATAACCTACAAAAATTTCATTTGCATAACGTTTGAATAACAAAAACAATTTTGAGAATTGGTGAATAATGTATCGATAAACAAACAAACAAAAAAATTTTTTAAACTTTTTGAACCCTCCCAGCATTGAAATTCAATAAACAAAAAATTATTATTTTTTCCTTGTTCAAAGGAAACATAAAAAATAAATCTACCTCCATTGTACCATCATCGAAATGCGTCCACAATAAATAACATATTACGATATATCTATCAATAATAACATCGTTCAGAATAGAGCATCGCGTGTCCACTTAACTTTTCTCTGTCTCTCCATATTATTGTGTTTCTAATTGCTGGTACCTAATTTCAATTTTATTTATTTAACGAAATGTATCATTCAGTCGATTGTATTTTTTCAAAACAAAATTTAGATTAAAGAAAAACGTTCAGCAACAAAAAATGAATGAAACAATTAAATGGACAAAAAAAATATCCAAAACTTATAAGCCTAAACGGAGTGACTATTCGCCCGAGAGGGCGATCACTATCGGTGCGCATTCATTTTTTTTATAGGCGTCGACTGTCGACTCTATAGAGTGTTTAAGTGAGAGAGATGAAGAAACGACAACTTATTGTTCCATCTCGGGGTCTGCTATCAGATTCTTTTGTATTATCGATGACAGCAGACCCCGAGTTGATTTTCCAACTCGTTCTACTTAAACACCGTATAGCGGAGTGTGTAAGACGAAAACACTGAATTATTGTGTTTTAGTTCGGGGGTGCAATTGGTGCAACTGAACAATAGTAATCGACTTACTATCGACATAGATTCGATTACTTGACCTGCACTCCATCAGCGACTCGGTTTATATTCGGTTGGTCTTCGATGAATTATTAAGCGGAGTAAAAACTGAGAGTGTGAATGAGTGAAAGTCATGAGAGTTACTGATACTGTAAATAACACGTTCGCACACTATTCGCCCATGTAAACGAATGCCATCCACCTCTTTCAAATCGTTTCCATCACCGCATCTTGGCAATGTTATGGTTCATTTCATGACAGGCATAATATATATGTGTATACATTAACGAGAGAGAGAAAAAAAAGACTCAAAAACTTAAATTATATAACATTTTTCTTCCGGTATTTATGTACTTGACAGACTGAATTTCATTTAATTGTACTTAATTCCAACGACTGCTCTCAACTTTTGAGTTTAAAATAAAATTTATTTATTAAACATATTTTTTCATCATGGCGTATAAGAACCGAGGGGCGAACGACTCGGGTGTCACAGAGTAAATACCGACGAAATGCGAGTAGTTGACCATTGGCCAATTAGGTTGTTCTTGTTAAGGTGAAAGCAAAATAAAATGATCGAATCTGATTTTTGACAATTGAATTTCAATTGTCAAAAACCAGACTCGATCATTTTATTTTGCTTTCATTTTATTATTGAAAAAATTGGGTAAATGCCCCAATGTCCTAACCCTTTCATCATTAAATCTGGGAAGCCCACTAAACGGCCCAAAACCAGCAAGGCACATCGCAGAGTTGCCTACATTTTTCGCCTGAAAGCAAGCCTCAGTTTCATGTCCGAAATACGCGATTTTCCCCAGTTGGTTCGGAAACCGTTGCGAACATTCAAATAGATAAGTGTTATACTAACGAAAACTAATTGAACCTCCGTTGTAACCTATATACATAACACTATACATAATAGTCATTCGCGCTCATATGTACGTTCAGAAAGTTACACAAAGTTAATGTCAGATGGCTCTCCTATCAGTTAGTTCTCGTTAGTATAACACTTATCTATTTGAATGTTCGCAACGGTTTCCGAACCACCAGTCGTTTCCCCCTCGATGAGTGCTTCTTCACTGAAGAACATCTTCAGTTTCGTGTGGTGGTGTGTCAAGTTTTCTTATAGTCAAGAATAAAAAAATCGTTCATAAAGGATGTGTGCTATGTCTGAAACACATCTCTGACGCATGATTGTTTTGTGGCAGCAACAATATATAAATCCACTACACGCTGAGTGACTCGTTTGGCATAACGCATATACGATGAATTAGTGTATTTTACGCCAAGATGTCAAGTATACGTCTAACTTTCCTCTGAGAGTATGTGTCTGCATACTTTGAGGCGTGGTGTGAAAGGCAGTAATGTCTCTCAAAAACAAAAAAAGTTGGAAGTTATAATTCCATAGACCTGATTGAACATTGACACCTAAATTTAGCTGAACAAATCACTTTTCCAAATGATTATCAATCATTAATGGAATACATTATCCATTGAGTATACATCGCAGAACAGTCGATACTGTTTAGATGTTGAATTACAGTTATTGAATCATTACGCTACCAAAAATCTCAATAACCCAATATGCCAAAATCAAATTACAGTTTTTATCGAATCCTAGATGATACTTTGTACAATACAGCAACAAGTAAAACTCAGAACAGAATTTGAAACCGAATTTTTCGTCGAATTTTTATTACACAAATTTAAGACAAATTTATCTTCTGCAATTGTTTCCAATTATTTGAAACATAAAGTGCTCAACATTTTCATCACCGAGCGACAATCCGTTGGAGAATTCGACATTTTTATTGTCACTTAAGTGGATGTAGTGTCTTTGTCATGCGATAAAATGTCGAAAATTAATTTCGACGGAGAGATGAGCATTACAACAATTTTCTTGTCTTTACTTTTTATTGCACCGGATTGTCTTTTTCGTAGATTGTGACGGTTGCGACGGTTGGTGTAATATTGTTGAAATTAATCATTCAAAGTGATAAAAATTTTCTTGTAGATACGCCACCTACAGTTGCATTAACTTGAATTGAAAATGTAGGCAATTTTATTGCTGGCAATAAAAGCTGCTTAGGTATAATTACTTAGACATTTTCCAAATGTAATTGGGGGAGAATGTGGTATATAATCGTATTGAATTTAAAAGGTCCATAATTCCACTTTACTCGATAAATAATTTTCCATTTTGAAAAAAAAAAGTTTTTATGGAAAAACATTGGTCCAACGACAATCATCACAGAAACGATAATTAAAATTTTAAATTTTACTTCCATAACAGAAAAATAAAATTTTATTTGCAAAGACGGTGATAAAGGTATAATATCCATTATGATAAAGGACTTTTTACCGCACAATTACGAATATTTGTGGGTAAATTTAAATGGTATTTTGTAAATAATTGACTCTCATAACGGTTATGTGTTGATAAAACAGCTCCGAACTGATTTCGCATTCGAACACGTGTAAGCAAAGTTTCAGGTAGGACATGGCCATTTTATTGAAAGTTATTTTCACATTGACTGCTTTTGAATGAAAATTATCGGTGTGGAGTGGAGGTGTATGTCTAAGGAGTGAGAAGGCATCCTTTTATTATTATATCTTTGCTTTCGGTGGATTTTCATTAGGTACTTCGCGAGGGGAAAACTGCGCGAGCAAATACTGGGACAGGTGCTATTAGCTTTTTGTAACTAATAAGGAGGAAATAGAACGCCATTAGACGGAAATCGACGTAGTGAGACATAGTTTGCTTGCATAGTTTCTCCTTCGGTACTTCGTATAGTTTAGTCGTTCTAGATAGGTAGATTTATCAGGGCACTAAGTAATATTGAAACACAGATCTGGTGATCCTTCGTTTCTTCCCCGCAATAAGGTCTAGATATAGGTGGGTTGTGGTATTTCTCAGTTTTTTCCCAAGAAAATTCCAATATTTTCTCAATTTTCCATATTTTTTCAAATTTTTTTTTGGAAAATCAGGGAAAATTTTGAGTAAAAGCGAGAAAATTTGGATGAAAGCAGAGAATTTTATGGAAAATTGTTGACAAATAAAATTTAAAAACATTTTTCCGAAAATAGTTCGTGATTTCCACCTCATACGAGATCTGCAATAAAGGCGTACAGACACCTGGCCAAAGCAAGTAAAACAAAAATATCAATCAGCTCTGGGTAGTGTTCTCCCTTCATTTTGATCGGAGTAAACAATTTCAACAACAGGCCATTCAATCTCGACCGATCCGCAATACGAAAATCCACAATTCTCCTAAAATTGATGAAGTAAAAGATTTTCTATCGAACACCATTTCCATACTTTAAACGAAAGATGAACAGAGTTCATGATGGTATGGTGTCTGTAAGAGTTCGTGAATAATAATGAACTTATTCATCTCACAACGAAGCCAACTAACAGTTATACTAAACCAACAGCACTCTTCTTTCGGCCAATGTATCAAACAACTGACAGTAATGCAATCACATAAATTACAGAACGCTACTTACAGGTGAATTCGAGTGAAGTGTAATAATATCTTCAGTGAGCACATACGATTTCAGTAGAATTTACGAGCTTCGGTGTATGTGATAGCTCGAAAGTACAAAAATTAATTCGACACAGAGTGAATTTTGAATTGAAACCGTCAGTTCTACACAACATATTGATAATAGCAATACACTCGAATTCACCGGAAAGTGAAGAACAGTTCAATTATGTATTACCTTCAGGTGTATATTAGTTGACTTTCGGCAGGTGCAAGTTTTAAAGGTATGACATTAACTGCACTGACCCTAAAATCTGTATATAGTCTGTTCAAATCCACTCCACAAACGGATTTTTTTCTACAAAAGTCGTTCCGAATTTATAGAGATGCAATGTGACATTACTATGTCACTCATAAATATGCTAAGTAGTACATTAGCACGGCGTCATTTACATAAATCAATTTCATGTTAATTATGTTTACATCTTTCCTGCATATTAAAACGCTGAGGAATTCATCTCGCCGACCGTGTAACTTTATACAAATCAACAGGAGACGTGTTTTCGGAAAGCGAGAGATACCTTCGTTATAATGTCTTCAAGACAAAAAAAAAACACAAAATTTCCTTCAGTAATGCTCTTCATTACTTCTATTATTATATGACGGTTAGCCTTACAAAGCTTATTAATTTTAACTTAGATTGATGACACGAAAATGAATCTGAGAAGGAGAAGGAAAGAGAGGAAGGAAAAAAAACAAATTCGTTAAGTAACACAATAATATTATCCCTCGAACAGCGAAAGTAGAAATCATATTCGCACCGTATAGCATACCCCAATATCTAACTTATCCAAAAAGCTTGGCCTATCCGATAAGCCGAAAATGTTCATCAAAATCGATATCCTGTCTTTTTTACGATGCTGCTTTTATTATATGAAAACAAATGACTTTTGTTACACACCGGCAAAGCAAAGTCGGGGAAAAAAAATTATATTGCTTGTGATGTCAGTATGGATTGGGGCCGTGTTCGTTATAAATAGGTTATGAGATGTAGGTTAGAAAGGTTACGAACAAAATGATACATTTTCGGAATTATTGCTGTATTTTTATGGTTTGGGAAGTTTCGAGTTTTTAGGATAATTTAAAGTAGATGGATATTTGTGGCGTCAGACTATTTATTGCAAAAGATTCAAATTTATAGAGGGAAAAGTTTTTTTTATTCCACAAGTTTCGACGTACTTTAAATTGGATATATCGTAATAGAAATTGAGAGAAGGGAATATCCAGATAGCTGTGCTCTATTATGTCGAAATAGATACGGAAGATATTTCCATTGAGAAACTGTGAATAATGAGAAGAGGACGTGTCGTAAAAGTAAACTTAAGGTCATTCAATTCTATTTTACCAACTTGTTCAGATACATTTGTGGAGGCATTCACAGGACTGTAACTATTAGCATATGTGCGTATCTAATACGTACAGTACAATGGATAAAACATGTGACTTTGTCACAAACTTGGAAAACACCAATAACATTTCCATCCAAAGAACTCGCATTAAATCTTTTTTGAACATAAATAGCTTCTATCAAATCTCAGCATGCCTTACTATTAAATCCGAACAAACACTCATAGCCAGGAGAGGAGCTACGGCTGTCATTCTCTATCGGGTCTCTTTTTCAATTCTATCGTAGTTAACCGTTCAAACATTTTATTAGTTATTTATGCCACTCAGCTGTGCAAAATTTTCAAACTTTCGATGCCTCTGTGGCATAAAACGTTGTATGAATCTCGGTGCAAAGTACTTAATTAGGCTTACGATGTATATTATGACACACGGCCTGCGGCCTCGTAACACATCTAATAAAGTACTTTGCACTCGATGTGGATTGAGAAGGCCGAAAGAGTTACGTATGGGACAAGTGGGTTGGCCTGTAGAGGCGCCACATTTTTTTCATAGTACTTCCTTCTCTGCGGCTTATTTTCATGTGAACCAACGTCACATTTGTCATTACAGAACAAATGTCACCATATGAAGTTGGTTCACATGAAAATAAGCGCAGTGACAGCAGTAATTTTATGACAGAATGTACTAAAATATGGGAAAACTCTATTACATTTCTTCTTAGTTTCTAAACATCATTCTTCTATTAAGTTTTATATGCTGCCTAATGGCGACGAAAGTTGAAAAATGTAAACCCAAGGCCGAAAGTGAAGAAAAAAGTAAGCCAAAGGGGCGAAGTCGCACTTTTTGGGTCCTCAGTATGAAATTGTCCTTTCATGTGTCGGAGCCGAAAACAGGGGTTTTCGGCCCCTTACAAGTATACGCATCTGTTGTGGACGGTTTATTTTAAGCATTTTCGCTTGTTGCCCTTACTTCGTACATAACTATGGTTTTTTTATTGTGAATACAATCAGTCAAAAAACCCTTTAAGTTTTATCAACAAAAAATTTACCCAAAAAATTTGTGAAATTTTACATATAGAAATTTGCGTCACAAGTGGCAGATGATTCGGTTTTCTTCCGTTTAAATTCTTTCAGTACATTTTTAACCATTTGCCATTTTGTTCTGCTGAATAGATATTTCGTATATTTCGACTGAAATTTGATTTCCGTTCTTTGTACAATTGCTAAAAGTTTCCTATGTGCAGAATGAGCACTAGCTGAATATCACCAGCTGATGTACAAACAAAAACACTTCGTATTCGTATTGTAAAAAATTCAAAGAGAACCTACACACAGTGCATTTCTACGTTAACGTCATCTATGCGCACACATAACACCAGATCCCAATATAACATACATTATAACACGTATGAATGAAGTAAACACATTGTTGAGAATGTGTTTTGATTGTTTATCATACAATAAATGTGTATTGGTTCATCCAGCAGGTGATATTCAGCTGGTGCTCATTCTGCACATAGGAAACTTTTAAAAATTGTATATAGCTGTGACCTAGCAAAACTACCCCATTCGAAAGTTGACAATTACATAGCAATTTCCCTCCTGCGAAAATTATCCATTACATGTGTACCATTTCTGGTTCATTTTTTTTCATTTTTCAATGTCGAAATCAACTCTAGCATGGCGCAGGTAGTAAACAATAATGCATTGGATGCCGCTACGTACTTCATTACTTCGGAAACAACTAACTGCTTTCAGATACTCGCAAACTGCAAACTCATCCGTATGTTTTTGAGCAACTGTTTTTCGACAGTGTAAAGATTGTATATTCGAGCCAAAGGCCGAAGCTCGTTACCTCATGTAATGAATTACTTTCGCAGCATACAATGTAATCTGGCTACATTTCTGATTTTTTTAACGTGATTTTCCGGTCAAAAACTTTTTGGGATATACTCTAAATTTGATAACTCACATTTGAGTGTTAATGGAGCTAGACTGCTATGGAATTTACAATTGTGCCAAAATTGCGATTAAATAATTTCAAAATTATTTACGTGATTGCACTAAATGAATTGTGTATTTAACAGGCAGTGTGTGCATTTATACCCTCCAATTAAAATAATTATTACGTTTACGTAAAACACACACTTCAAAAATGTACGATTTATTTATTGAAATGTTTTATTTTTTATATAAAACCAACTTATCAGTTACCGTAAATCATTCAAGCATGAAACATAAAATAACAGTAATTTGTGGCATACGAATTGTATGGTATTTTATTAACCCTCTTACCACTCAGTGAGTCCTGTACCTGGGTTTGTGTATGTGTACTGTGTGGCTTTGACCGTTTCATTATAAGTTTTACATACACACAAAATTGCATTTTCACCATAAAACATAATAAGTATAATGAAAGCGCGCTGCAATTCAAACATTCATAAATTTCATTGAATTTTAGTTTCAAAATTGCCCAATTTTATAATGATTTAACCAACGAAGGATCGTCATAAACAGGAAATTTCCAACAGAGTTTAGTGGAGAAGTAATTACAGTTTATAGCACAAAAAAAAAGTTGGCTAATAGAGAAGTGAAAGTTAAAAGGTAATTTAGAATTTTAGTAAATTAAAAGTTGGAATTTTTAGTAAAAATTACTTCAATAAAGTATCTGATGAACTTTATGGAGAATATAAACGGCATCGCTTTAGGCAAATAATGTTATCGTAGAGATTGTTATGAGCGAAATAAATAGAACGTCGTCTGCTCCAATGTTTTCTTTGATAATCTTTGATAATGCCATATACACATAACAGAATTTTACGTATTACGGTTAATATAACAGCAAATTATGAAGTGTAATTGGGAACCGATAACGTGACCACTCAATAAAAATTCATAGTTTCTAGTACTGTCGTTCAACGCAGAGTCTTTTCTCACAATTGTCATCTCATCTGTTATCCATGGCGAACAATAAAAAGTGGTAGATTACAGCAGAGCTCGTGTAAACAGCGTATCACCCAGGTGCGGTGTCCGAGGCGAAGGCGAGGTGAAATAATCGCACTAATATTGTAGAAGTTTATACGAGCACTTCTGTATTCTGCTTTAAGGCCAGGTTATGCTCGTTGACATCTGTGCGATAGTAAACACCATAACCTGGCCTTAACGTGACAGGCAACCGGTCGTTGAAAACAATAGCAGTAAAATTGTTGTTTTGAAATGAACAAAATTTTAGTAGGCTACAACCATAGATGCAGACTACCTAGAGAAACTATGACCCAAAATTCATTGAAAAATTATATCACACACCACTAACACGAAAACGTCAACTTTTCACGTTCTTCTTTTGACGTTTTGAGTCCCTTTACTTTTGACATTAGGAGTCCCTTTACTTTTGACATTAAGAGTCCCTTTTTACTGTCATTTAGAGGGCGCTTGGTGACAGCTGACATTTTGAGTATGCCGACTACATATGTAGGTAGACTGTAATAACGTTTGCCTGTCATGAAAAACCTACACGGCAACTAAACAAACCCTACGTACCGCTTGCCTTACGTTAATAAGTTTGTTCCAAGGCCATACGAATTGTCAATTAACTGTCTTTCATCCATAGAGACATAACGTCATCAATATTTGTACGGAAACCGATTTCTATGGATGAAATCAATCGTGTTCGTTCGGCAAGTGAAAATTCGTGCTTACCGTTACTTGGAACAAAACTATAGTACGTTACGTACTGGTTCAAAAAAAAATTGTTTTGACGATGTAGTCCGACCCGAAGCGACATTCGGTCGGACCGCATTCTTACTTAAGTGAATGGTTAAAATTTGGTTGACCTACACTACAAAATATACTGCCAACTTCATTCATTGCATGGAGTAAGTATGTGTTAATTTAACCTTTTTGCTCGCCCTTTTTATCTCGATCATCATTAAATCTGTAACTTTTTGTTTAAAGTATCGCTTCGTGTTTAGTTTAACACAATCTTCTACTTCATTTGTTTAACCATTCACTTTAGTATTTAAGACCACATTATTCGTATAATGTCTCCAATTTGTTTCGTCGATGTCGATAACAGATGATGAAACGTTTTCGAAAGGACATTCGAGTTTGGAATTCAGATTCAGACACCCTTACCACAAAACAGAAATATTGCGACAGGAATGTTATCTGTTAATATGGTGTTTCTGAAGCGTTTTTCAGCCGAGTTTCTATAGTTTTCTATTACTGTTAAATTTTATGATTAAGACTTATATTTAAAGTCATATGGAATGGAAAAGGTAAATTTTTTATACGTCGATTTCCACCAAATTTTCAACTTTCAAGCCATAAAGATTGTGCCATTGAATAGTATCCAAGTTTTCTTTTGAATGGAAACGACTTTATTGTGAATCGGTTTTTTTTTCTCTCGTATTATCACCAAAAATATTATCTGTTCACATATAAAATATGGAAGAGAGTTAAAATGAATGGTGATAGTATAAGAAGTGGGTCATTGGCTTTATTCCCTTGACTGAAAGTCAAGGGTCTTACGCCGGAAAATAGCCGAAAAATGTCCGAAAAATGTCTACACTATGATGATGATGATGTGAAAATGGAACTGTATGAAAAATGTTAGAAAAAACGTTTAAATATCTGTAAAATTTTCTGCTTGCGAGCAAGATAACTCGAGTAAAAATCAATCGATTTGGATGAAACTTTTTTTAAAATGTGTGGAATGAAAATCTTGAGGTCAAGTTCGAAGATGAGCTATATCTGACCAAGGATTCGGAAGTTATCCCAGAAAATGTATGAAAAAACGTTAAATGTCTGAAATTTTTTTTCTTGCGAGCAAGATAACTTGAGTAAAAATCAATCGATTTGGATGAAACTTTTTTTAAAATGTGTGGAATGAAAATCTTGAGGTCAAGTTCGAAGATGAGCTATATCTGACCAAGGATTCGGAAGTTATCCCAGAAAATGTATGAAAAAACGTTAAATGTCTGAAATTTTTTTTCTTGCGAGCAAGATAACTTGAGTAAAAATCAATCGATTTGGATGAAACTTTTTTTAAAATGTGTGGAATGAAAATCTTGAGGTCAAGTTCGAAGATGAGCTATATGTGACCAAGGATTCGGAAGTTATCCCAGAAAATGAGAGTGTTTGAAATGTTATGGTGATATTTGTTAATTGATGATAATTGATAATTGATAATTGAAATACAAAATACACTTCGTTCGGATCTAAAAATATTCATCAAAATGATCCCCACAATTTACTTTAAATTATATAGAAAAGTTATTTTTAATCTTATAAAAAATCAAATTTCCTTCTTTCAATGGATTTTCATAATCGTGAAAATAAAAAAATGAAACTATAACGAATGATCAATACATGCGACAAAGTCGCAGCAATCGCAGTAATCACGTCCACTGGCATAAATCGAGACATAATCGCAGCAAGTCATGACGTAAGCATAACTACCATGACTGTTCATTCTTATAGTTACTACCGAAGATCTCGTATCTCTGTGCGACACAAATAAGTCTGTTGCCAGTCTGTGACATAATTCTAATTTTGAAAGTTGTGATTATATTCTGGGACATAAATATAATAATATAATAATAATAATAATCCTGGGATTATATTCTGTGAATTTTATTAAATTCGGATTTATATTCATTGTGCTAAAAATGCAATTAAGTGATTTTAAAGTAATTTCGTCGTTGGGTGAAGGGGGTTATGGGAAAGTTTATTTAGGAGTTAATGTGAAAGGACGTAATGGATTTAAAGAAAATGAATCCGTTGCGCTAAAGGCCATTCCGCGGAAGCATACCAAGAGCATTTCCCGGGAATTGAAGGTAAGTTTTCATGTGTTTCAGTGATTTGGTGTCCATATTTGAATATTTTTTTGATATTTGACCAGATGAAATATCAAGTTGATATTTGACGAAATCAAATATCAAGTTGATATTTGACGAAATCAAATATCAAATTGATATTTGACGAGATGAAATATCAAATTGATATTTGACGAGATGAAATATCAAGTTGATATTTGCCAGATGAAATGTCAAATATGGATCATTCCATGCACGTTGAGTTTTACAAATAAGGGTGAATGGTAATGACGTATGAGCGAATGAATAATTAATCTTTAATGTGTGGATTGCATTCTCGAGTCAGAATTAAACATTTAGAACCTAGTACTTCGCGCTCGATATTGTATTGTTGATTTTCTCGAACTAATAATTGCTTATGACTTGGGCAAAAGTTTTATTAGATAGATTAGTTTTAGATTCTTAATGTGTTTTTATTCCCTTGACTGAAAGTCAAGGGTCTTATACCAGAAAATACCCTAAAATGTTAGTAACCATACAGTGTATGAAAAATTATCAAAACTTTAAATGTGTGAAATATTTTTTTTTTGTCACGACGATAACTTGAGTAATTCTTAACCGATTTTGATGATTTTTTTTTTAATCGACGAGGAATGAAATTCCTGAGGTTAAGTTCGAAGATGAGCCATGTCGGGATAAGGTTCTGGAAACTATTCCAGAAAAACAGGATTTTATTGATAATTTTAATTGTTGATAATTGTAATTGATAATACAGTGCTGATAATTGATATTTTGATAATTTAATGTGTTGTGGTGATATTATTATATAAAATGTAACTGTAATAACTGATAATTGGTAATAATAATATTGTTCCCTTGGCTGAAAGTCAAGGGTCTTACGCCAGAAAATACCATAAAATGTTTGTAACCTAACAATGTATGAAATGTGAAGGAAAACGTAATTGTTTGTAACCTATTTTTTTTTGTAATCACGATAACTTGATTAATTCATAACCGATTTTAATGATTTTTTTTTAATCGACGAGGAATGGGATTCCTGAGGTTAATTTCAAAGATGGGCCATGTCGGGA
Organism: Bradysia coprophila; assembly: GCF_014529535.1. Lineage (NCBI taxonomy): Eukaryota > Metazoa > Arthropoda > Insecta > Diptera > Sciaridae > Bradysia > Bradysia coprophila. The sequence continues at coordinate 7,720,796 of NW_023503501.1, read as the reverse complement.
TAAGGTTCTGGAAACTATTCCAGAAAAACAGGATTTTACTCTGTTGAAAATTGATAATACATGTTAATTGAAAATTAATATTGATAATTTAATGTGTTGTGACATTTTATGAAATGTTATGAGAAACGTAATTGTTTGTAATCTATTTGTCACGACTTGAGATGACTTGAGTCATTCTTAACCGATTTTAATAAAATTTGTTTTAATCGACGAGGAATGGAATTCAAAGATGGGCCATGTCGGGCCTAAGGATCTGAAAGCTATTCCAGAAAAATTCATTTTACGCTGCTTATAATTGATAATTGATAATTATTGGTAATTGATAATTCCCTTCACTGAAATGTTTGTAACCACACAAAGATAGTTGGAAGATAGGTCATGTGGGCCTAAGTATCTGGAAACTATTCCAGAAAAACAGGATTTTACTCTGTTGACAATTGATAATTTAATGTCTTATTCCCTTGACTGGCAGAAAATAGTGACAAATTTTGGTTCCTAAAATTATACATCTGACATTTGGAAGGTTAAGTTCGACGATAAGCTTTGTGTGATCAACGCTTCGGAAGTTACCCCAAAAAATAGAAATGCAATGTAATAAATGAACAATATCATTGATATTCGATTATTGGTATTTGATAATTGATAGTTGATTTTTATATTTGATAATTAATCAAGCAGCATATATCTATACAGTGAGTATATAGTATTACAAAAGTCAAGCAATTCTAACATTAGGCAACTTCGACGAGTGTGAAGCTTACGGCCCGAGCGAAGCGAGGGTCGTAATTCACACGAGTTGCGGTATCATATTGCAATATTAGACAGCTCGGACAAGCGAGAAGTTTGCGATTAGACCAAACCTAATATTAGACAACTCTGACGAGTGTGAAGTTTGCGGCCCGAGCGAAGCGAGGGTCGTAATTCACACGAGTTGCGGTATCGTATTGCAATATTAGACAGCTCGGACGAGCGAGCAGTTTGCGGCAAAGTATCAAGCAGAGTAATAGAAAAAAATAAAGCAGTTAATTTTGGCGGTGTCAAATGTCATTTTGATTTGGTAAGATTTTTACACTCGTAAAATTGCGATGAGAGCCAACGTATATTTGAAAAATAGGCACGAACGTTCTTTCAATGAAAATGTGATCACTGAAAAAGGCTTTAAAACACAATAGAATTTCATTGTGTCTTTATCGGATGCACTTCTTTGTCACGTTGTAGACGATTAATCTGATATGAGATGAAAAAATCAGTTAAAATAAATTAAGATATTTATAATAGTGTAATATAATTGGTTAATTATTTTGGAAAAATTATCAGTCAAGGGACCCGACCCACCCAACAGGTGGGACCTAGTTTATTTCTTGTTTCTTTCTGTTATTTTTTTCGTCTTCTTGTACATAAAGATGTTATCACTGAAAGCAACAAGGGATAGGAAAATCATGGTTGACAATACGGTCATTACGCAAAAAAAGAAAAGAAAAAAGAAAGAGAAACACGAACAAACCGAAAAAAAGGGGCAACTTTTTATAAGTGTATCTGATCGATGATCTTTATTTAATTAGAGAAAATTTAGCATTTCTCTGTGAATGGTTGGGACGGTTTGATAAGGGAATATTTATGATTTGGAATGTTTTGGGTAAATATTCTATTATTGTAATCAGACACGTTTCAGTTTCAGCAAAGGCTGTTGGGTGAATTAAAAAAAAAATGTAAAAGCAACCCGTATGAAGGGTGTACGAAGTAAGATGACCATAATAGTTGTGTATCTTCGACGACTGCATCTTGAACTATTATCTTCCAAAGTGAACTCGCACATATAAGTTTATTGTTTCAAATGCATTTTAGCGCTCTCATCGACTTAATGACTACTCTTACAAAATGTTGGTATCGAAAAATCGTGTGCGAGCTCACCTTTTACGTAGTTGAAAATTCGTTATTTTAGCACCGTGTACCAGATTTCCCCTTGCCAGCGAAGCGAGTTTTGCCGAGGTCAGAGAGTCGCTGATTTGGCATTTTCGAGCAACCACAAAAGGTTCTCATGTATTTGAATTCATCATGTTACAAAGAAACCTTACCCAGCCCCTGGTGTTTCGTATAGTACGGGTGTAAAAATGGCATGGAAGTGATTTGAAAGCTTAAAGTTTGCTTCTTTCGCGATCGAATTCAACTTACAGTCTCTGTTCGTTTTAAAGACATGATTTTACCGAGCAATGAAACAATAAATATTTTTTGAGACAACAAAAAGCCTAGGTCCAATGTTTCAGATGGGTGCGGTCCCTTGATTAATGAACACTGTGCGTGTTGGACTTGAACTTGACTTTAATTACATGAATTAAAAGTTCTCTCAAAATTTCATATTGGAACAGCAAATCTTTTTGGCAGAAAGAATGAATTACAGCCCAATGTTTACAAGTTTCCATAAACGTAAGATCGCACCGAAACCATCGCATTAATGCGGCGACTAATGCTAAATGTTTAAAAAGTAAATCGGCGAACGTGAGCTTGAAAACAAGTGTTAAGCATCACAATGTACATCTTCACCATATCTACAGTCAATGTGTACCCAACATTATTTATCATCCCAGCGAATTTTACTGTTGAAAGAGATAGAGTTATGACAAAATACTTATTGAAATTACAATTTACTCAAATATTTGAACACTTCCGTCGTCGTTTATGATTACAGGAAGGATGTTTACGTGTTCGTTCTTCGAAAACACTGGGTAAAGTTGCCGTCGATGCAGCAACGACTTATATATTTGTTTGTTATTTTGATAAAGAAAATATGAAAAGTTTCCGTCCCAGAAGTGAATGAAAATAAGTTGAAGCGACGCGACGTTATCCCGTTCGTACAATATATTTTGTGTGAATAGTTGTATAATAATGTCGTCATTATTATTTTAGGATGCAAAAATAAACAATAAATAATATTTTGTGAAGTTCTTACCTTCGCATCGTGAGAAACAGAATATGACTGCCGACTGCGGCATAAATACACAATTTAATGTTTCATATGAGAGTTGTTTCTGAGAAGTTACAAGCACTAGCGATTTAATTTAAACAATTTGATGAATGTGTAAGAACTTATTATTTGTTCGTGCGTGTTTGACGTATGTTTACCGAAAAGGGTTTAGCTGAAGGTGATTTAATTCAAAATATATTTTGAAAGTTGTGGTGGGAAATGGTAATGTTTCGTCCTCTCGCTTGCGATTTGAACATTTATTTGCTTAAACTGTTTGTTCCGTATCTGACGTTCATAGCCTGATTGGACACGAAATCCAAAGAATTATTTTATATGAAAAGTTCCGTTTTCGTGTTTTTATTTACCTTTTATTTCGGAACAACAAAATTCATGCGAAAACATCTTTTTTCGTCTTTCTATGTATCAAGGTGTAAAAAGTTGGAAAATCGAGTTTGCCAGTGTTCCGAGGCGAAGCCGAGGTCAAAAAACACACGAAAACGGGTTGTTTCTTTTTATCGTTTTTATGCTAAGGGCGTCGAAAGAAGTGCATGAATTATGAAATTGTAGCAAATTAGAATCGAGAATTCGGTCTTACACCTGAAAAATTATTCGGCCCGACAGCGCCGAATGAAAGTTGTTACTCGAGTAAAACAGATAATTCGCTTCCAAATAAAGGTTGCAACTTGAGTTAACTGCCGTCCTCGTGTTTTACCTTTACATTTGTTGAAATTTTCTATTTCTTCCCTAGTTGAGGAGAGTTATGCACTAACTGTCACAAAAAGACATTTCCCAAATAAACATTTTTCGGTCCATGCATATCTCTCCTCAGTTATGAAATAAACACCTGGTGAAAATAGTAATTTATGCGACCAGTTGCGCGAAGTGGGTGTTTTTTCACTAAATGTGAAGTTATCAAACGAATGAAACAAGTTTGATGAACATATCTTTGGACAAAAACGATCACTTTCGTAGGGTTTTGCTTGCAATGTTTTATGCAATTCCATCGCAAAACCCAATTTAGACTATGATTTACTAGTATTTCACAAAATGTTTTCGCTGTCTCAAAACAGATGGCCCGAATTTCTATTCCATTTTAGAACTTTTTATTTTGCCAGTTGTGAGCCGAAGGCAAGGGCTGCCAGGCACACAAGGCAAAATACAAAGTTTCAAACAATTAAGTACAAGGAACGTCTGTGAAATTTAGATATTAATTTTATTCAGCTGTTACATACCCATCTAGTGATGACTCATACAACGTTTTTCTCAACAAAGTCAACGAAAGTTTCACTTTTTGTCATTGAGTTGATAAAATAACTATTTCATCGCTGAATTTAACACAGCCCTTCAATCGAAAAAAGTAATGAACTAACCGTATAACATAGCCTATGGTCGAAGCATGTTATTTTTAATGCATTTACCGAGTGAGCAAATATTGTTTTACGTTCTTATTTCGACTCCATCGATATGAAGAGCAATTGAAATTTGATATACGATTGAAAAGTAGACATTCACAGAAACTAGACAGCGTGTCGAAAGCATCAATAAACTTAATCATTTCGAATGTTTACTTTCTAAGCCGCACAATTAGTTCAAGAATTTTCCAGTTTCCAATTGACTGCAACAGCATCTCGGCAACTACATCGTTAGCAGAAACATTTTACTTTTTCAATTTTACCACCAGTAAAATAAAATTTCGAAAAGTTTATTAGAATGAAAGTTAGTTCGGATGAATTTAATTAATTTAGTGTGGTGTAAAAGAAAATTATCCTCTTGAAAGCAATTATCGCAAAACTTTAGAAACTGTGTTGTAAGAATGTATACCATAGTGTCGTTAGTGTTGTTGTATTATTAATTAATGTTTCCATTGAATATAAATTAAGATATAAATAATGTTAATGAGTATTATGGTTAATTAGATTTTAATGGGTTGCTACAAAGCAAAGTTCTACACTTAATAACAGTCTTTGATTTACGATGTTTATGATACTTGAGTCTTAAATAAAGCTCGATATTATTAGCGAGGATTATATATTACAGCAAACATAAGAAATTACGAGCATTGCGGGCGTGCGTAAAAGTGTGGAGTACGAAGTACGTATTCCATTCCAAGTTGGAAATGAAAAATGGAAAAATACCGGAAATTGTTGATGAAAATATTCGAATTTTTCGGCGAAAAAGGCAATAAGTAATGAAAATTTTCAGAAACGTCTATATCCTATATTTACTTCAAGCTTTTGAGTACAATACAAGATGGTCATTAAAATACAAGTTCAATTTTAAGTTTAAAGTGATGCTTAAGAGTCAATTTGCCAAAACTTCGAACAAGTTGTATGAAACAGGAAAACAAGTTATCGACGATTTTTGAAGGGTATACTGTAATTGAATCAGGGAACCTTCCTGAGTCATTTGCAACAAAAAAAATCCTCGAAGTAATTATGTTTTCACGCCAGAAATCATGAACAAATTTTTCTGCACTAGGGTGGAGAAAATAGTTTTGGTTGCATATCTTATACACGTCAGAAAAATTAAAATGGACTTCGTTTTGACAACTACCTCAATAGATTAAGATTGGCTCGCTCGGTACGTGTTTTTAATGTAGATGGTAGCACGGGGTTTCGGTGGGGTTTGAATTTAAGTTTATCTATGTTGCCAGCTGCCTGCATTGAAATGTGAAACTATTTCCAAAGCCTTTAATTTGTGCTAGGGGTGCTAGGTGAAGTCCTTTTTCACCAAACGATCAGCGTAACCTCTCAATTGAAATATCTTGAAATTGTCAATAACAGTGTGGCAACGTGTAAAAAACAAATATCAAAACCCACCAGAAACCGGTGGCGATCCACTTGTCGACGGACAATAGATCAGTGTCAAATAACGGTTTTTCTCTCAAAATAGTGTCAAATGAGTTGTCAATTTCACAAAGCTAACCTCAAACAATGACAGCTCCATATAAATTTTTCTAACATTGTGGTTAGCTTTGTCAAAATGACAGCTCATTTGACATCTCAAACGACATTGACAATGATCTATACATAAACAAGTTCCTTAATCTATTAGCGGAAGGTATGTGGAATGTGATTAATTTGGAAATCTCATCAGTGTCTGGTTCTTAGATGTTAAAGACTGTAAGAGATCAGATTTGATTATTGAGGAAGATGTTGTTGGCGTATAAATTATTTATTTTATCACGACACGAGTCCATTTTATCATCAATCGCACGTTCAATTTCATTTACAAATTATTTGTGTAAGTCAGAAAGACAAAGATCAGTTTCTCGGAAATCGACTCTGTTTAATTTTATCTGTTTATGCATACAGCTTACGCTTCCCATAAAATACAAGTTGTTTTCAGTTGAAATTCTTCGAAATATTTCATTTCAATCTCACCTCAAGAGATTTCATATTGTTTAATTTGATAATTGTTCTTATCTTGTTGATCATGATCTTTTGATACTTAGATAAAAGTCTGGTATGTTGAGCAAACACTTCGTTTCTCCAGCATATATATAAGCAATGAACTCGAACTTTACGATTCAAAATACGCCGAAAATGTTCGTTTCAATTGTGATTTCTGCATTGCTGGTTGTGGTAATGAAATATTTTTGAAATAAAAGTTTCTTGACCTAAAATGCGATTTAATTGTAGTGTCCGGTAATTGCGTTAATAACGCTCCCCAATGGATTCCAGTTCGATGAAACAAAGTACTTGAAACGGGATTCCAGAGTGAGTTCCGCGCCAGAGAAATGTGAGGTGCCCTATAATGGTTGTTCAAATGATTGTGGTGCCCAATTGGTAATTCATGATTTCGTGTTGATTTTGATAGACAGTTTAAATATGAAAATGTGAAATAGTATTGCGATGAATTTGGCAAAGTTATGGACAGATACGAATGTGGTTCCTATCAACCATATTGCGTAAAGAATTCGAGCCCATATCCCACTTGCTCCCAAATTTTCCCAATGGAAGGTGCATGTTTAACAAAAGCGACAAATTACTTTGTTTGCTCTGCTGATGGACTTTATCCTGGTATTACATTGCAATCGATTCGGTATCCAATTTCTAAAATAATCATCGCATCATTTCACAGATCCATCTGATTGTACCAAGTACCACGTCTGCAATGGCACTGCACATTATATTGAGACATGTCCAGCAAATCATCAATTTACGTACGATCTAATCGACCCATATACCGTGCAAGATCCATACACTTACCCAGGAAACGGAGAGTTTAAATGTCGTTTTAGCAGTGGACATTCGTGTAGGATGTGTTATCCGTTTTACTGCGATGGAATGCCAAACGAATTTACGTTCCGGCCCGACGACTTCTTTCATTATGCTTACTGCATCGAAGTCGGAACGGTAAAAAAAGCCATCATGTTCAAATGTCCCCCAGGAACCAGACATGAAAGCAGCACAAATTCGACAACGAATGCCGTCGATTGCATTCCAGTTGCCACGCCAGTTGCTGCAGCTCCTTAGATAGTTACAATGGATTATTTAATTACTGGTTTAAATGTTTCAGAAGGGACTTGTCCCACCCACCCTTAACTTAACTTAAATGTTTCAGAAGTCCAATAAATTGACCCATTTTCACAAGACATCCCGAATTTTGTTGTATTTTTCTAAAAACTGATGGAAAATTCATATAATTGGCACAAATCGTAATTTCCTAGCTCCACTGATTATTAGGGGCTTGACGCTTAAATCATCATAACACATCCTGTCAATGATGCAATTTCCACTTTTGTCTCGTTAAAAACATGAACAGTTGTACAAACATTCGACAAGCGAAATGAAATTAACTTGATCTCATGAGAACAAACTGGAGAATCATTTTTAAATTGATAGCGACAATGCGGAAAATGATACTAACCACCAGAGCAATGAAGTTTGTGTTTCTCTTACGAGACCAATATTGCAAAGCTATATACGCAAACAGAACGAATCGTTTGAATCGAGGACCCCTATAAAAGAGGAAAATGCTGGAAAATAAAGAAAACTTTTATGTGTAAGGATGATGGTTTCATTTGGTCACGCAAAAGACGCGTATATTATGTTTGAAGTGTACCCATTTATTTGCTTTTCAGCCCATATATTACCTTTAAACTTTAGTTACACAGGCTCATTACATTTTCAGGAAAAATTCTTTAGTGTGCCCTCTTTATGATGTCTTCGATAACATTTGTTATACCGTGCAGTCCAAAAGTCGTCGAACATGTGAACAATAGACATACTAACAATAGAATTGTAAGAAATAATACAATTTGACCCACGAGCCAGATTTCACAACTAGAAAACGTTTAACAAATTACATGCAACCTACTTCAATGTCATGAACTCATTCAAACAACTTTAGAGAACTCTGCCAGCGGATTCATCTGTGGATCTGTCAAAACATTGTATTAGTATTATCTGACTGACGAACATGTAGCAGTTTACACGGAAGATCGGAAGTCTCTAAAATGCACTGATCTTTTTATAAGTTCGTGTAAACTTCGAAACGTACAGCCGCCCGTTAGAAAATTACAAAATGGCGGCCTTATATTTTTGATTTTACACTGATTTTTGAAATGGTCGATGTCTTGGTGCAGAACCCCTTACACATACTTTTTTTCATCGAGACTGGAAACGGCCTCAAGCACATTTTAGGTGGCTGACAAAATTGGGTCGATTGAAGGTCGTACTTTGTGAACGAAATTAATTTTATTAAAAAATCTGTGCATTTTAGAGGCGTATCGTAGAACAATTCTTTGCTTAGAATAACGTTCTACGTCGAATTGGTCAAAACTTCAATACCCCAATGGAATTTCTAATGGGAAAATCTAGTTAGTAGACTCACAGATAAAAATATGGGATTACAATTTTTAGGTCCGAGGGGATTACTTTCAAAAAGTAATTCTTTCGGGATTAGACTTTTAATCTTCGCCAGAATTTGAAATAATGTAATTCTTTCAGGGATTAAAAGTAATACTAAACAATAATATTGAGGATTAAACGATGATACTGCTGCTCAGAATTTTCCGTCTATAATTTAATCGTCTTGAAATCACACTTTTGTGTTAATTTAGTTCGAACACGATTGACGAACAAGATATGGTTATGTGAGAAAAAATAATTGAAACGGACATTTATTTGGTGTTAAAATGTTTCAATGGTACTACCGATGGTTTATTCTGCCATACATTACCAGGCTCAGAATAGAAATTTTAAGTCGGTTTGTAAAGATACTAACAGTTAATATGGATATGGTTAAAGATAGTATAGAGAAATTCTAGATTGAAAATGGCAGTAAGGCCAATTTTAGCAGCGAACTATTTCACCTTACTATGGGAAAACAGACATTTTTGAATTTAAATGGTTAAATACTTATAAAGAATGGTAAGAAAACTACAGAAGAATATAAAAATGAAAATCATGAAAAAATATCGAGGTTTAAAGTGATGATCTTGCCATCTGGCAATTTGCATTTTAATCCCACGAGGAATTAGTTTCTTTGAAACAACGGTTCACAATAAGCCACGTTGGAATTAAGAACAAATTGCAGCAGTGGTAAGATCGTAGACTGAAGTGCAGGAGGTCCCGGGTTCAAATCTCGTCAGGTAAATAAAAAAAAATCTGTTTAATAAAAACATTTCTCATTCCAGATTCACAAAAAAGATTCTTCTCATATCAGACGTTTAGCTAAAAACTGTAGTATCACACAATATCCGATAAAAAATCTTTTTTTTTTCTGAAGTGAAAGTAGGAAGGGTTAGAATTTTTTTTATTGCACTACAAATAACATTTTGATCAGATAAAAATGAGATTTTCGTTTCAACGCATAGTAAACAAGCGTCAAACGTTAGGGCCTCAAAGATTAAAATTTAATTCCTCTAGGGATTAATTATTTGGGGATAAGTTCAAGTAATCCCTGAAGGGATTAAATTTAAATTTTAAAAAAGATTTGGTCGCGTACTGTTAATCCCAAAAAGATTTAGATCTAGGTCCATATTTTTATCTGTGCTGCAATTTATTATATGATCAATTTGAACTCAAGTTAAATTGATTTCCTTTTATTTATAAAATTTACCGCTTAAATAGTGTAACAAGTCTCTTGCTATGTTTGTTGTTTTTAGCTGAAGTTGGATGTCACCCATCCGGAATATACAAATTTTGAAAAAATCAGTTTTTTCAATGTAAAACCGCTATCAAATCTCCCAAAAAATACGAGGAATTATTATGAAGAATTATTTTTTTTTGGTTGGTCTATTCTCATGTTGGACGACCTTTCGACTGCACTATTTTACTGTAGTCTCATCATCGATATAATAAAGGGTAGATAAGCAAAGACAAAGAACGTTTGTGCGGAAAGAATGTGTGTAACTTACGTTCTAAGAAAGCGAGCGGAATAAAGCCATACAAATATTTGAAAATCCTAATGTCCATTTTGAATGTACTCTTTAAGGTCCCTTCGCTTTATTTTTTGTTGTGATTAAAATTTTGTGTCGTTGTGTGTGTGTGATATATATTTTCGAATTTTCGTTCTTTGTGTGTGCGAGTCTACCATATATTATATCGATGAGTGTCGTTGTAGATTAGGAGCAAACAATTAGTCTGAATTCACACTCACTCGGTTTTGCCTCCGTTTTGCTTGACCCCACGATACTTTTTTAATGTTTTATTTGTTTTGTTCGTTAAATTCGTTCCACGTCTCCACTATCTTTCATATGTTACGTTTGTTCCTATCTGTGGAACGTTATCAACGTAAAAAGTTTATTTGCGACGATTGTAGTGTTGGTCCTTTTTGGTCACTCATGAGTCCAAAAAAAAAAACAACTTTGTCCCAACAACAACATCAATACAACAAAGAGAATATAAAAACCCCAAAAAAAGTTAACTCTACGTTTCGGCACCACCATTGAAAACTTAACATCAAAATCAAATGTCGTGTATACACAAATTTATTTTACTTTTGCCTTTTGTGAGCGGAATGTTATTTCTTTTCATTCGGTTCGCACATGCCATATTAAGATACACTAAATTCCCCAAAGCAGAATAAAGTAAATTTTTATTTTCCCTAAACAAAACCAGACAAACAAATTGACATGTTCAAGTAGAAACACAAAAAAAAACCAACCAACCAACAACCAGAGAAATTCTTTTGTTTTCAGCAATAAATGGGAATCTTCGCAATGCCACAGAAAATGTATTGTAGCTTTGAATATGCAAATACCCGGAGTATAAACTGTATGAATTTAATCCAATGGTTCTTTTCCCTTCTTTTGATGCTTTTGCATTGTAACTAGCAACAACCAAGAACGGTATTTATGTACGTACGTATCCTCTATATCAATTGTATTATCATGTTTAAAGGTATTGATAGCTGAAAGAGAGATTCCAAATGGGAATCACATGCTGACGATAAACTTCTTAAAAAGCATCGTATAATACTCAATTTGAATGGAATAATCTTCCATAGAGTATTTTATATATTGTAAAATTTTGTGTGGATTGTGCATGTACAATAAGGTTACCGGGGATAGATATAACAGTGGTTTAAGTGGAATGAAAATTGAAGTTTTACCGTGATTCAGGTAAGGTACATTAGGTTCGGATGTACATGTTCTATCGTATACTGCATTTATTTCGAATGCATCCACTTACATATCTCTATTCAGAATGTTTAGAGAAAATTTGTGTTTCTATTGAATCTAATTTTGCTTGACGCAAGAAATTTTCCTGATAAAAACCAAATTTGCTCAGCAATTTGTTTGCTTCGTTTTTTCCAATGAAAACTTTTTTACGCTTCGTTGAAAGACCATCAAAATTGACTCTGTTTTATTTGATTGTGGTTGATCGATGAGTTAATATGATATTGGTTCAATGCAATTTCAATGGGAATTCTTAAGTGTTACATGAACTTTTCGTTCCCCGAAGAAAAAGGTTATAGAGGTGTCAAAAGTAATGAGTGATTGAGTTAAAAAAGTACCCTCTTTGGCACTGAAGCTTGAAAATTGTTATATTAATTTACAATATTAAAATGTTCCCGTGCATAAGATGGAACTTGCAACTGGTAACCCATGTCGACGCCAAGATTCGTAAGCGATCTTATGAAATTTTGTAGGATTACACGGAATATTGTAAGTTACGTTATTTACATTATTACATGCGGTCGTATACATACGTATTCATGCCTCGTAAAAATTTCGAGAATTGTCATCGAAATAGGGTCACTGGGTCAAATGTAAATAAGAAATAGGATTTTCCTCGCGTTTTGTTCATTTATTCAATCTTTCTTAAATTCATCTACCTTCCCACATAATTCACTTACCCGCATAATTCACGAGAAAAACGGTTGATCACAGCATGCACACATGAAAACGTTCACTGGGAGAAATAGGAAATTCTAACTCTAGCAAAATGAGGCTCTCGCTTCGCTGCCGGAAATATCGCCCTTGTTGGTATTTCCTATTTTCTCCCCTCTGTAAACAAATAACTATTATTCGTCGAAGGAAAAAAATTGAAAATTTCATTTCGAGAGTTGTTTTTCATAACAAAGGCTCCCGAACTTTAAGCTGAAGTGAGAAAACGACTATTTTCACACCTGCGTTGTGACAAAGAACTTTTTACCAACGAAAGCCGTCTAACCTGCCGCGTTATATTCAACTGAATGTTTAAACTTCATTACGGGTGCTATAGTCTATATGAATGCTTGAGTGTGATTAGTCTATACGAAGGCTATTGGCACTTGAGTGCGAATAGTCTATATAAAGGCTATTGGCACTTGGGTGAAGGCTATCAACATAAAATACATAAAAACATATATAATATAACGCATCCGTGCTTCTAATGATTCATCTAATGGAGAAGTAATAATTTTGATAATCCTAGAAAATATTTTGATATTCTGCATTTTTAGTGATTTAAATCTTGGAAATATGATTTGCTGTCCCAAAAAAATTATTTGGCAATTGATATGTCAAACAAATGTTGATACCCTCGAAGAGACAACAGAATTAAGAACTCTTATTCGAGGACATTTATTTTTTACTGTAGTCAACAATCCGTTTCCAGTTGACCTTTAAAACTTGGCGATCTTTTTCAAAACCATTCGGTCTTTGGAATTACATGACAGCCGGAACAAAACAGTCGATTCGCCAAATTCATTGCCAAATTAAATTTTTCAAGAGACTATTGGCACCGGTGCCACTAGTCACAGTATTATAGACTATTGGCACTCAATATAAAAAAGTAGATGGAAAATAATTATAGAAAAAATTAAGATTTGAATAAACGAGCCATCAGAACAGTCGGAGCGTTTGCTGCGACTGAACCCCGTACAAACCCGTATATCTATTGCGTACGTGACCCTAGTGCATCTGTCACCCTACTTTGACAGTAAGCCTGTTGCGCCGGTTAATGTAGTTAAAGTAAAATTATTATGGAATGTGTACAGCTTAGAAATTGCGGATAGCGCAATTACGAAGCCCCGTACGACGTTCCTGTCAACTACATTCTATTCGGCCTTCGATTACCTTCCAAATGAAACAAAAATTACGAAAAACGTATGAAATTTACGCGAGTTATATTGAAAATACACATAGGGCCCTAGTAGCGGCCTTAGGCCAAGGACCCAAATTTAATTTTTTTTCAACAACATTCTATTCGGCCTTCCAAATCAAACAAAAATTACGAAAAACGAATGAAATTTACTCGAGTTCTATGTAAAATACACTTAGGGCCCTAGTAGCATTTCACTTCTAAGGCCCTAACTCATGGTCCACTCACCTGATTTAAAAAAACTTTTTTTTCTGGATTGGTATTGACAATACCTATCATTTGCCATGCCATTTACATTTCCATCGTTTGTTTTGCTATAAATATCACCAAAAGACCTTAAATCACTTAGGTGGCCCTAACTCACGAAGGGCTGACCCGAATATGCCCATCTTCGAACTTAGCCTCACTATTTCGACTGAAATCGAATTTGATTTACTCAAGATATCGACGTGACGGACAGACGGACAGACAAAATTTTTATTGCGGATTCGTCATCTATGCTTCGAATTCCATCAATTACACACGGCATCGTAATCCTATAAGCCCCTTTGTACTTCGTACGGGGCTAAAAATCCAGATTTAAATCCTGGGAAATTCATACCTTTACGAAATGTAACGCAAAGACGGATTTTTCGATCCTAAGGAATTCATCTTTATACGAAATGCAACGTAAAGGCGGATTGTTCGATCTTAGGGAATGCATTCTTTTACGAAATGCAACGTAAAGGTAGTTTAATGTGTAGGCATCCTGTACGTTGTATTTACATTGGCTGCGATGAGAATGTAAATGGAACTTACATGTTAGACTTTTCGATAACTTACATGCTATGCGCGATCCCTTACATGCGCTGGTCGGAAATTTTTCGATGATTTTGTTTATGTTTGCACTTCACACAAAACACGATATAAATTAGAATTTACGCAGGCACAACTATTTTTTGGTGCACTTGCCAACGATACAATTAAGAAAACACTAAAATCACAACTGAATTTACAATTTTAAACAACAAAATCAAAATTTTTTCACTGAAACTGAGAATGACAACAACAAAGAAGTCAAATAAATATCGCCGAAATGGCGTGCACATCCGATGCCTACTAAATGAAAATTAAACTTTAGTGGAAAATGTTTAGGAGTAAAAAGGTTCCGAAATGCTATTTCTATGCAAAATTGTTTCGTAGTTTTCATCTTAGACAATGTAAATACAACTCACAGGATGCCTACACATTAAAGAACAGTACAGAAGAGCCTATGTGAATGAGTAATACATGTGTGCGAAATTAGGCGGTTCGCCTTCGGCTCACACGCCTCAAACATCGCACACATGTATTACTCATTTACATAGGCTCTGCTGTAATCTACTATTGTTCGATCTTAGGGAATTCATCTTTTTACGAAATGTAACGTATAGGTTACATTCAGGGATCCATAATAGGGTGTAGCGGCTTTTACAAAATGTCTTAATTCTTCTAAGGCTCGGCCGGAAATCCACTCTGCTGGTCCATCTGATCATTTTATGAAAGAAAGAAAAATTTCAAACTTTAAGTTCGTGCTGCCGCCAGATCGATTTTTGAAAATTTCATCGGTTTTGGTCCACGTCACATATATGGATTTTTTACGGCCGGCTCAGTGTACATAAAAAGTTGGGTCTATATGGTTATCTAATCTCCAGACTTCACAGATTATTTTACAAAAAAGATCGAGTCTAAAAAATATTTTTTGAGTTCGTGACTGATTGCTGTGAATCAAACAAAACATCTGATTTGATTTGGGATATCTAAATTTGATATTTATCTGAGATTTTGGTACATGGCGACGAAAGTCAGATTACCTCAAATCAATAATTTAGCTTGGAATGTATTCCCAGGTTCTGAGAATACGAAACCTTTAATTTTAAACGTTTGCTAAGCTATTCCCGAAATGATCAGATAACGTTATTCGGTTACCAAATTGATCATTTGCAGTACATTTCGTAAAAGAATGAATACCCTAGCGTCAAACAATCCGCCTTGACGTTACATTTCGTAAAAGGATGAATTCACTCCAAAAATTTTGCAAAGCAGTTTTTTTAAACTTCCAAAAAAGCCGTTTCGCTCATATTGAATTTGAAAAGCGATGTTATGGTTGATTATCGTAGATGAATCGACCAGTAACTCGAATCGCGATGTTGGCAAGCTGGGATCGGTCTGGTTTGGTCTAGGGAGCCAACGTTGCCAAACACTTCTTTTCGCTCTATGAAGTTTTGATTTTTGAAAATTTATTTAAAAATATAAAATGAAATATTTTTGACATGGTTCAATGGGCGAAAATATTCCGAATGGTGTCTATTTTATGTATAAAATAAAAAACATTAATTACTTCAAAAAAAGCATTTACCGGATTTTCCAGATTTTGCACTTTTTTGTATTGATGGGCGCCATCTTGAATTACAGCGCCACCTGCATACTTTTTCAATCGCTTATATTTTTCTCGTATGCAGAAAGGAACACAAGATTTTTTTCCCACTCAATTCGGATCAAAATTCAATTTTATACAGCCGAAAAAGGTTTTAGCTAACGGAGGCTCCTTGGCCCAAACCAGGCCGATCACAGCTTGACAACATTGCGATTCGAGTTCGTGGCCGACCCACCTACGATAATCAACCATAAAATCGCTTTTCACATTCAATATGAGCGGAGCGAGAGGACAACTCGCATCCGACTACTCAGCGTTTCTTCACGGATATTTATTAACAGATCTATTCTAAGTGTGTTCTTTTTTTCATTTTGGTACGAGTTTCACAACTTCTCTGTTGCCAATAGTCTCTCCAAAAAAAAAAATTATATTTCCCATGTCGGTAAAACAATTGGGGAGAAAATTTCGATTTTCTCCTCTGAACTGTCATCAGACGAAAGATCAACAAAACGTCATTTTCTCGTTGGCATGTATGAAAAATAAATTCTTTGTGGTATACTTTTGCATCAAAAATGTATTCAAAGAACTCAAAAAACAAACTCTGTTGTTGTTCTTGTGGATTTTACCGGCACACAGACAGCTTTACCCGAATAATCTACCTCTCCAACTTATGGCCTATTTCGAATCACTTTGCCATCATGAGCTCCGAATGGATATTAGACATTTCGTCTGTGTGTTATGAGAGATGGATATGTGCTCTGTTGTTTTTATAGTATACTCGAAATGCTTCAAAGTAAACGAATAATAGCTGGAGGAGCTAAAATGTAGCATGGAAAAAAGTGAAATATGATGCAATGAATCCTGTAGTGATATGAAAATTTTTCTTATTTTTTTGTATGTTTCGTTTACATTATACCGAACCATATTCGCAACACTGTAAAAAAAATATGAAGGTAGTTTCATCAGTCTTCTGTTCGGATATGAAGAATAACCAGAAAAAATAAAGAAATTTTATTATCTTCATGCATCGCGTGCTGTTCTGTGTATGTGTACATAGAAATATTGTATCATTGCCATGAGAAAATGTTTTTAATTGGGGTTTAAATTTAAATGAACTTTTGATGCGCTTCAGGGCTATTATTCTTATTCCACATTTTATACATATAATTGTAGCTTTACAGGATATAGAATGGGGAAGAAAAATGAATAAAATAAAATGAAATAAGGATTAATTTTGCTGAATACATAGCGCTTAAGACAATCTGTTCTGAACCAAGCGCTTGTGAGAATAATAAAAATTTGCAAATTGAGCGCCCCGGCAATATGGAAAACTAAAACCTTCAATTACTTGCTGTTTACACATTTAACATATAGTGTACTGGAGTGGTATTACAGCAGTCATTTTCTTCTCTACCGCCCTAAACAAGCAAATTAACCGAAGTTTGGAAAACCGTGTGATCTCATTCAAGGTAGTGGCATTACTTCCCCACCTAATCTACCCTGATCTCGATTGTAATGCTTATTCTAAAGTCTTATTGCGTAGCAGATATATAGGGCCGATTGCGCTAGCATTTTGGCTAAATACGTCAAAAAAAATTCTGCTTACAACGACCTCTTTCACGAAATAGCGAAGCTCATACTTCGAAGGTACAAAAGGGAATAAAAAATGACTGCCGTAATACCGTTCCAAAAACCGTTTTACGTATAAAACTTCACAAAGTTTTGTAATTAGTTTTCGACTTAAAATATCGCGCGTTTGTTGAAGAATCATTTGAACAAAATTATAAACTTATTCCGTATTCCGGCATGATGTTGTGATGATGATGAGGGAATATATTTTTACATTGCGTTCGTCAGCTTGTATTCGGTCCCTTTTTTAGTTTGACGAGTACCATCAATTGAATGCTTCCCTTCAACTTGCAATGTTATTTTTTCATTTAGAGCCGTGGGAATGTAAATTTTATTTTAGTGAATCAAAATAACGTTGGCGAAACCTTATTAAAGAAAATGGAAATCAACTTTACGGTGGATTTTCCGATTGAAATGTTTCATCTCTTCTTTTGCTCTAAGAAAAAGGCGTTTTGTTTGCTTACAGTCAGGGCTGATTTTTTGGAATTTCAATTCAGAAAATTTTTGATAACATTCCGAAAAACTCCAAAAAAATCTTTTAGAATTTTTTTCGGAACAAAGTTTTCCGACCAACACACATTAGCATCTAGTGTCATCGGGAATACGATATTTCTATTGTTTAAATCATCTAAAATCGGTTAAAACCGGTTTTAACAATAGAAATATCATATTCGCAACTGACACTAGATGCTAGTGTGTGTTGGCCTTAAACCAACCCTGCTGGTACGGTAAACGATAACGAGATCTGCATAAAATATTGCCAGCTGCCAGCTAGCATCAAATTTCAACTTGCAGATTCCATTTTAGTTTACTTAGTATTGTTGTACTCTTGTGCAATGTCTCGTAATAAAAATGATTTTTAAATCGTTTCATGTTATCAATCAGTTCAACATTGCAGTGTGTGGTGTGGTACCTGAGAGTTGTCGTTTTTAGCCCCGTACGAAGTACAAAGGGCTTATAGGATTGCGATGGCGTGTGTAATTGATGGAATTCGAAGCAGACGGTAAGGGCAAAATGTTTGCCTATGTTCATAGATGACGAATCCGCAATAAAAATTTTTGTCTGTGCGTCTGTCTGTCACGTAGAAAATCGGATTTACTCAAGATAATCAAATCCGATTTCAAAAAAAAAACAAAATCCTGAAAGATAGTTGAAATAGTGAGGCTAAGTTCGAAGTTCGATTATGAGCATATTCGGGTCGGCCCTTCGTGAGTTAGGGCCACCTAAGTGATTCAAGGTCTTTTAGTGATATCTATGGCAAAATAAACGATGGAAATGGAAATGATAGGTATTGTCAATACCAATCCAGGAATTTTAAATCGGGTGAGTGGACCGTGAATTAGGGCCTTAGAAGTGAGCATATAACTCGAATAAATTTGATTTTTTTCCCTAATTTTTGTTTCATTTGAAAGGTAATCGAACATCGAATAGAATGTTGTTGAAAAAAATTTAAATTTGGGTCTTTGGACTTAGGCCGCCACTAGTGCCCTATGTGTATTTTACATATAACTCGAGTAAATTTCATCCGTTTTTCGTAATTTTTGATTCATTTGGAAGGTTATCAAAGGCCGAATAGAATATTGTCGAAAAAAAAATTGGATCCTCGGACTTAGGCCGATACTAGGCCCTATGTATATTTATGCTCAATAAATTAAAATTTTAGGGCTATTTGAAATTTTTGTTTCATTTGAAAGGAACGTCGTACGGGGCTTCGTGATTGCGCTATGCGCAATTTCTAAGATGTACACATTTCATAAAATTTTTACTTTAACTACACTAACGGGCACAATAGGCTTACGGTCAAAGTAGGGTTCGTACGGGGCTCAGTCACAGCAAACGCTCCGACTGTTCTGATGGCTCGTTTTTAAGCTCGTTTGCGATAATTTGCAATGCATTGTATTACAAGGGAATATCCGTTTTCTTATGTTCATACTCGTTTAAGATAATAGAGAACGTCTGATTTTTTTAACGCTAAATGCCACACGCTAATTATGGCGATGAATTAATTTTTAAATTTCAAACAGCGATTGCTGATATATTCAGAGATGAAAAAGTGCCTGATATTGGTGGTCACACAGATGTTAAATTTAAAAGCAACATGGCGTCGACTAACTCATTAATGTTGCCTTTATCGTCGGCATTTGCCATTAGCGTACGAATTTAGCGTTAGCGTTAGCGTTAAAAAAATCAGACGTTCTACAATTATTTGCTGTGCTACTTATCTAACTAACTCTTTTGAATATTCAATATTGAAAATGGAAACGCAAGTTTTGTCATGACAGTTTTCTCTTCATTATTATTTCTTTTATTGTTATCTTGAGTATTTTTTCCACCAGTGTCATTTTCGGGATCAAATCACATTGTTGTTCTTCATTTTGTATAATCCTTGGGGTGACATTCGTTTGCGCATTCCCAATTTTCATTACAATCTGCTGGCGAAGTGCATCCTATCCAGTTATGATCATCTCTTCGCCCTTTTGTTGTATAGCACCATTGTCCGGACCCTTTCTCAGCACACCATGACCAACAATAGCCTTTGTAGCAACCATATTCTGCGTTAGCAGGAGGTATGACAACTGTAGCCAGAACAGTCACCACTAGGAAAGCCAATACGAATCCATTGATTTTGAACATCTGCAAGAATTTGACGATTTTTTAATGGGAAACTGAGAAACACACACAAAACAATACAAAAAGTGAAGCAAATCTAGGACTTCATTAGCAACGTACTACATAACGTAGAGCTCTTTATGTACTTTGTGGAAAAAATTGAAGTATTGCTCATTTACTTGTATAACAAGGACAAAGGCCGGAAGTACTTTTCCGAAGAAATGTCAATAATAGGAGGGAAGGCAAATTTACTTGAATTGACAACATTGACATCTTCTAGTTTCGGCCCTCTTAGCAAGAATGTAAAAGCAATTAAATCTGTTTCTACAAAGTATCTCATTTAGTGTTCTGTGTCCGAATTCGATGCAAAATCTACTACTTCAATATATTTTACAATACATCCCGCTGTGTATAAGAGAATTATAGCCAGAATTCATCGCTTAACCTTTTCGTTGTGGTATAAAAACCATGAAATCGTAAGATCTTGAACCAGAAATTTGTACATTATTTATGAATTCAGAGCAGACGACAGTTGTCTCTTGCAATCTTCTACAGACTGCATTGGTAAGTATCTCAAAGTAAAGAAAAATTATTATTTTTTGAAATGGTAACATGCTGCAAACGTTTACTTTTGTACATCTGCAGACACAATGCACTAATTGTTTTAATTCTACGAAATGCAGGAACACTACATACCTTTATTAAAAAGTCGTTTATAATTTCAGTTAGATAGAGTTTGAATCCAATGTTCACTTTAAGCCGATGTCTTACTACTAACTGACCAGTGGAAACGATTCTGCTTTATATAGCGGAATAAACAAGTAAACAAAATACAAAAAAATGTAGAATTATTCTTTATCATTCGTTGGGTTTTTCTCGTATTATAATTCTCTTGAACAAATTTTTTTTTACATCGTCTTTATAAGTACCTACACCATAAACGTAAACTAATATCTTTATAGCCATTTAACTCGATTATTTACTATCACTTTAAAATAATCTTTCGTAAAAATGACGCAAGTTGTTTGAATATGAAACTGATTTTTTTTCTCGTATGAATTGAATCTCTGCAATTTACATTATCACCCGGCGTATAGTTTTCTTTAAACAGTTGATCATAGGTTATACATTTTTATCACTCAAAGGGCATGTTATTCAAACTGGGGGTTTCCAGCAAAATGTTTCGTAAATTCCATGACGATTAAAACCATAACAAAAAAGGTGATATGAAACTATAAACAGAATTAGCATAACTATCTTTTTGTAGTCTTTTATAGCTCCTCAGATTTTAATTTTAATAATTTACCGGTTTTTACTGGTTTCTTATCGTCGAATTTCAATAAGCCTGAAACGATCACGAGCTAGGTCAAGCGTCCAGACAGTAAATGTAATCGAACAGTGATTATTATTTTAACATTTTGAAGCATCATGTGCAGATTGGTTTATAATGTCGGCTCATACACGTGGAAACGTTTTTTTTTTAACGAAATTTTGAAATTCATTTGCTTCGTATAAATATTTGTTTACGCTGAGTTTATTTCCCAGAAACGATATACATAAGAAATAAGCGTAATTTAACTTGATGAAATCATTTTTTTCATTCGTGAGAGACCTGTGACCTCACTGGACGGGAAAATTTGGTCACGTTACGAGGGAGGACAACTTGTTTGTACGTGGTTTTAAGAGTAATCATACATGACTGAATTACTACCTACATTTTGGCGCAAAATTACTGTTATTTTGATGATATTTTGGGGCTTGCATCCTTTTTGGAAAATGTACGACCATCGTTTGGTGTTAAGATGTATTAGCTTTGTATAAAAAATGTAAATGTTTGTGGTGATGTAGCCTAAAAGTCCGAGAAAACTCAAAATATGTGTCGCTATTCGCACATTCTGAGGAAGTAGCCTTTTGTCAAGATCGAAAAAAAAACCGAACACCTTCATCATTCAATTTGTAGAAGGAAGAGTTGAGTTGATCGAACAGACACCTTCTTCATACAATTTGTAAAAGCATGAATTCAGTAGAATCATACCAAATTCCTTCTTTACATAGTTTGCAGAAGGTTAAATTAATTTCATCATCTTGTTAGAGCTGCTAGGTCATCGCAATCGAATCAATTTCAATAATCGTAGTAGTTCGATATAGAAGGAGTGAGTCTAAATTGTACTTTGATATAAAGCGGTTTATTAAATTTATATTCTTTTGTATTTTGGAGTTTCACTGAACATAATGTCCCAGAGCTTCAGAGATTTCAACACAACTCTCCATCTATTTTCAGTTTCTGAACGATTACTGTCCTTTTAGATTTATCAGTTTGGGACGATCATTTAAGATCTCGAAACACAGATCTGTTGATCCTTTGTTTCCATTCCCGGTCATCATGTTAATCATGACAGCCTTCCTGTTGACGATAGGAACCTGTCTAAGATGTCAGGTCCTATTGCAGCAATTTCCGAAGGAACCATGGTGCACCTCGTAGTCTCCGAGCATCCTGCGTCTTAGTTGAAGAAATTTGGGGCACCCGTTACTTCTTCTAGATCGCAGGAACATCTCGTAGTGTCCGAAAGCCTCAACTTATTCATATGTGTAGATTCAGCCCGCAATGTCCCGTAATAGCTCCTAGTACTCTTCTAATGCGATTTCGTTCCATTTTGTGCCCATTTTTTGTTAGGCTTAGGGAAGAAGCATTT
This sequence comes from Bradysia coprophila, assembly GCF_014529535.1. Classification (NCBI taxonomy): domain Eukaryota; kingdom Metazoa; phylum Arthropoda; class Insecta; order Diptera; family Sciaridae; genus Bradysia; species Bradysia coprophila. The sequence continues at coordinate 7,697,969 of NW_023503501.1, read as the reverse complement.
CGTATGAACGCCTCCATTATACGCTTCCCAGCGTTCTGCGTGTTTACGCTTAACCCAGTCTTCCAGTGCTCTTTTACACTCTGACTGGGGAATCGGAAGGTACGGTTCTGGCCTTAAAATAATATTTGGATTCATGTTTTTACCTTACAGTGTGCGAATAGTAAAGAAGAGGCTATTCGCACATCACTCACGTGATGTCGCTAATATTTTTTCAACAGGTTTGAATCATATTCTTAAAACTTTTTAAAAGGCGTTTCAGGCCAATAGAGAAGAACATAACAAAAAATATATATATATTTAACAGCGTGCGCATTATTTAAGAGTCAATTTGTCAAAACTTCGACCAAGTTGTATGAAACATGAAAACAAGCCATCGGCGATTTTTGGAGGGTATACAGTAATTGAATCAGGGGACCCTCCTGAGTCATTTGCAACAAAAAAAAATCCTCGAAGTAATTATGTTTTCACGCCAGAAATCATGAAAAATTGTGCTGAGTGGGGGTGACCAAAATAGTTTTTGTTGCATATCACCAACAATGTGTAACGCATTTATCTGAAATTATGGTGGTTGGCAGAGGTGTTGAGGACGCATATGTTGACCTTTAAAAAATTTCGCAATTTTTTCGTGTATGTGGTGCAGTAGCTATTTTAGGGGGAAAAAATTCCTACTTTTGGAGAGTGTTTAAAAAAAAAATTACAATGATAGACTTGGAAGATATGGGTATCGTTGCGTAGGTAGTGACGTCTACTATCCATGACACCATGAACCTACCGCGGCACGACTTTCGTTGAGCTTCAATTTTGAATGAAGTGTACTAACACAAAAATTCTCTAGAATTCCAATTTTTTTCGCGTCCATTTTAATTTTTCTGACGTATGAGACAATTTTAAGTCAGGGCTGGAGTTACTGCCACCTTACGCTTCGGGAAATTACGCTCAGGATCTATAAAATTGTAAAAAAAATATCCAACTAATTCAATTGTGTCATACGTTCTTCGGGTATCTCCAGACTTTCCAGTATGGCCATCGTCGCGTACGTCGGCCACTTACCGCAAGGATTTGGAAATATGTCAAATTTTTCGTATTCGAGAAAATTTTACAAATCCTTGCGGTAAGTGGCCAACTTACAAAAAATGATTATAATATGCTAGTAAACACTTGATACAGTGCCGCAATGGCCATACTGGAAAGTCTGGAGATACCCGAAGAACGTATGACACAATTGAATTAGTTGGATATTTTTTTTTACAATTTTATAGATCCTGAGCGTAATTTCCCGAAGCGTAAGGTGACAGTAACTCCAGCCCTGACTTAAAATTGTCTCATACGTCAGAAAAATTAAAATAGACGCGAAAAAAATTGGAATTCTAGAGAATTTTTGTGTTAGTACACTTCATTCAAAATTGAAGCTCAACGAAAGTCGTGCCGCGGTAGGTTCATGGTGTCATGGATAGTAGACGTCACTACCTACGCAACGATACCCATATCTTCCAAGTCTATCATTGTAATTTTTCTTTTAAACACTCTCCAAAAGTAGGAATTTTTTCCCCCTAAAATAGCTACTGCACCACATACACGAAAAAATTGCGAAATTTTTTAAAGGTCAACATATGCGTCCTCAACACCTCTGCCAACCACCATAATTTCAGATAAATGCGTTACACATTGTTGGTGATATGCAACAAAAACTATTTTGGTCACCCTTACTCAGCACAATTTTTCATGATTTCTGGCGTGAAAACATAATTACTTCGAGGATTTTTTTTTGTTGCAAATGACTCAGGAGGGTCCCCTGATTCAATTACTGTATACCCTCCAAAAATCGCCGATGGCTTGTTTTTAAGTTGTTCGAAGTTTTGGCAAATTGACTCTTAAATGACCCAAAAAACCTCACCTCAAGAACTCTGATGGGAACTTTAAAGTTCCAGTTCGGGTGACACACACAGCTTTCAAAAGTAACAAGAAATTGTCTTTGTAAGTTGTAAATGATTATTTACCTTGGGGTCCGTTGCACATTTGAAAGAGAAATGAGGAAAGACATGTTGCAGGTATAGGAAATATGTGGACGCATTGGCGGATCTTTATTACCATTTTGATTTTATATAACTATTTGTTAACGGTTGACGAAATTCATTTCACATAAAAGAAACCCACACAATCACGTTTTGATTAAATTTCTGTTTTATTATTTATTCAAAATTGAATGGAAACTGAAAAGCATTCGACTACATTTTGCATTCAAAAATTTTCGAGGCCTACATTTCCTTGAATTTTGTTTTCTGCATTTGAAGTTAATAAAATATGTTCAACGAATAAATTGATATTGATTTTTAGGAAAATTTTATTTTCGCTAAAACGTTTTCTATAAAAATAAAGGGCTGCATATCAAATGAAAAAATGCATGGCAAGAAATAGTTATTTATGACATCGAGTGCAAAGTATGTTATTAGGCTATATTTGGCTCCTTCGGCCTAATGTCATAATTACACATCGTGAGGCACCTAAGGTTCGCAATTTTCGAACATTATGATGCTGAGTTGTGTAAATAACTATTATTTCACCGAATGATAAATGTCTTTTTAGACGCTAGATATCTATATTGTCTCTTGAGACCGTAGGCCTAAAAGCGTATGCCAAAAAAAGCATTTATAATCGTAAATATGCAACGGTCTTTTTCTTCAAAGAAGGGTCGCTACCCTTTGCATTTCGTCACTGATTTGTAGTGTAGTCGATAACGCAATGAACGTTCACCGAGCGAGTTCCGGCAAACGATTGATTGTAGGTTGTTGGGGACATCGAAGAAATAGTTTTCTGAAGAAGAGAGAAAAAATTCCACCTTACACTTTTCCCCTCCAAAGTTTAAGTGCAGAGGTGTCTTTGTCGAATTATTGACAGGGCTGTGTGAAACGGAGAGATACGTGTGATAGCTAATTTTAAAGGTAAAGGTTCAACGTTTTTTTAGCGTACAGTCTCGGACTTATAAGAAGTAACAATTACAAACCACGCTATTCATTCCACCCACATTCATTACAACGTTACGACATTTACGTATGTATATATATGTATTGGCTTCTCATCAGTTTTTCGGACACTAAGCAATAGTTTAGTCGCCAGCCTACATTTTTAGCCCTGGCATTCGATAGAATGCCCAGAAAAAAAAAAGTGTAAGTCGCATGTGGAATTAATAAGGTCGATTGGATTATAATTGTTGAACATGCAACTTCTTATAATTCTCCCACCGCAGTAAGATTTTCCGAATGTTCCATATCGCTTAGATTTTTCCGACTTTTCGTCAAATTGATGTTTTAAATTTAAGGTTAAAGATAAATAATTTCTTAAATATGTTCAGAATTAAAAATGTTTGTTGGTATTATTGTTCTATGTGTCATTTGCTACAATTTTGTCGAAGAAAGTATAATTGTATTTTATAAGGTGTAGGTGCCACAATAATTTTTCATGCAAAAATTCCATGGTTTTGCATAGGATTTTAAGACCGATTTTTTGTTCAATTTTTTTTTCTTTGATTTTATTTTTTAGAAAATACATATAAACACAAAATTTACGTCTTTAAACATTATTAAAATGTAATTTTTGTCCATTTTCAATATCAATTTTTGATTTCTAAGCCTTCAGGGAAATTTGAACCGCCCTAATGTGCTTGTGATGGAGTATGAAACACCAATATGACTTTCTTAGCTTTCTCCTTTATGTTGGGAACATTCAAAAAAGACCATGATGTTAAGGTTACTTGAAGCATATACTGACAACATCTTTAATTCATCCTAAAGCATAATTTGGAAATGGTTCGTTGCGTTTACAAGAAATATTAACTCGAGCTTTCTCGTTGGAAATACTCATTCCATTTCCCATTGTTAACAAGTTCTATTTCCTTCACATTGTTCATTACTCTAAAACATTTCAATCAGAGGATCAAAACATATTCTATACAACGTATATATACAAATAAAATGAAAATTCTTTCATTTATGAAATTTAATTATTATACAAACTTGCACTGCAATGAGGTACTTTCTGTAAATATTAATAAACGTTCATTTGTATACAACATTTTCCGCTCAAAGTTCATTTTATATGGAAGTTTCATTTTAGTTGTTCATTGTTAACTGTTTATTTAACGTATTTACGTATTTAGTAAATAAGTTTGAATCGAACAAACGAAACTAACTTGTCATTCGCTTTTAGATGTCGCTCTTACATCACTCACGATCTAAGTACAAATTTCTCAATTCAGTAATTTCAATTTGTTGCAAAGTCGACCAATTCGGAATAGATGCACTTTAGAGATTAGTTTGCCGCCTACAAAAAACCGATTGCAGCCCATATGTCACAAGCCTGTGTGTATGGACATTATGGGCTTTTCGTTTTCAATGTAACACTCAATCATATGATATTCTAATGGTTCGTTTTCGCCGATTCGCAACGTTGTTTTTAATCGTACGGCAACGTTACAAATATCGAATGTCCAGTCGCGGCCAATGCCCATGACATGGGTACTTACAATAATAATGGGCGACTGTTAAATAATCACAACTCTTCGTTTACGTGACACTTCGTTCAAACAATACAAAAGAGGTGGAGTACATTTGCACAAAAATGAGCCATCATGGCCTCCATGGTAAAAAATCGATTTAACTAATGTCTTGCCCAAAAATATGTAACTATTCCCATGAACCTACAACTAGAGAAATGATAACAGACGCCGGCCCAGCAACTACATATGTAATCATTTCTCTGTCTACAATTTTTTGTGTAACCTACAAATGGCTTGGTTTGCGTGAATGTTGAACCAAGAATTTTATATCTGAGCTGAATCATATTCAAGCACTACCACCACCTAATCTTTGTCTGAACATTTTAGACGCGCGAGGGTGTAAACCTGCCTATTTGGTGGACTTTTTATTGGAGTTTTAACAATTGACGTTTACCACTTAAACATGCGACGGTTTTTGTAAACAATGTTTGTGGGTTATTCTTGGGCACTGGATGGTTTTTTCTTGCAATGGACAAACTTTGAACTTTGGGCACAAGTGGTATTCCCACAGCCCACTCATGCGAAGTAAGTGCATCAAGCAGTACCATTTTTGCCGAACATTTTTCGGAATTTTCACAAAAATTTTCCCAGCATCTGGAACGGTGTCTCGTTGCTTCGAATTTCCTACTTTTGTATCTATCAAACGCAAGGCTTCGCGCAATGTATTGTATTCACAGTCAACCAAAAATAGCCTAAGAGAAAATGATAATAAGGAAAAGTGGAGCTATTTGTAATTGGATGAATTTGGTTGCAAAATGTATTATAAGATAAATAAAATATTCACTCGATTTGATGCATTTAAATCGTATATATCAACGTAACAATAATAAAAATGTCTAACGTTAAATGTGTATGGAAGCAGACACAGACAAGAAAAAATATTAAATCGTACGAAAAAAAAGGGATAAAAATATCTTAAAGGCGAAAATAATATTTGTCTTGAACGAATGAAAAATGGGTCAAATAAATTCTCACATTGGATTTGAATATATGTACTTTATGGAATGGAATGGAATTGGCGCCACAACTATAAGTACAATATAGCTTTATTTGCACGATTATTATTATCGTGTGATGATCGCATCCCTCCTTTTTAACATAATCAGAGGGAAATCACGTGTAAAACGATAGCAGTCAACCGTTTTATTCAAATCTTCCAAACGTGTGCTAGTTTTTGCCAGTCATTTCATCCATTTCTGTCCTAAGCAATATAAATCAGGGAAATCTAGAGAAACATCCAGAAATCAAATGGTTATTTTCATAGAAATTCAAAGCTCTTGTCAGTCATTTTTGCATGTACACACCAAATTTCCTCACTAGAACTTTTGTCAGAGAGTTGAAAATCTTACCTGATGCAGGTAACTTCGTCACCAGGCAATCTATCTGTCAGAGCTACAGCTGTGGTAGCAGAGGCAGCTATTGTAGATTACCTGGAGACAAAGTTACCTGTAACAGGTAAAATTTTCAACAGTTTTTTGAATAAGATTCTTAATCTATTTTGACCAGGGACTCAACAAAGAGCTGGTTAGTTCAGTGGTATAATTATTTTTATCTACCTAGGTGAAATAAAAGCAGTGAAAAAGTGCTATTATTTCGCCGTCGGTAGATAAAATAGTGTATTCACCTCTGTCCAAATGTTTATTTAGACACGTGGGGTTATAACATTCGCCTTCAGCTCATGCAATAACTCCACAAGTGACTAAATAAACATGTGGACAGAGGTGAATAATCTACTAATATGATTCCCCATGAAACACACCCACGAAATGAGTAGCTGATATAATAATCACATAGATCGCCTGATAATCAAATATTTAACATTCAGTTAGAAATCGCAATTTAGCGCAATTTTTCGTGATTGTATCGACCTCAAATTTTAGAGTGTAACGACAATATTAATGTGAATCTAAATAATCATGCACCAAATCATGCACTTAACGTGGAAATAGGTGAAGTATGGGAAAACATTTCACTCTTTTGGTGCTCAACTGTTGGCAACAAGTTACAAATAGCCGACTTCACTATGATTCGATGTAGCAAAAATCAAAAAAGATTTAGAAACTGATTTTGGTTGTGTGCTCAAGTTCTTGACACCACGAAATGATTAACTCGATATGTTTTAGTTGGATTTACGCTGGTTCGAGTCCAGCTGCTACGTCGAAAAGTCAGACGAATAATATTTCGATAAAGATTTAGGTGTTAGGTGTTATACGTTGCCACTCTCATTCTTCAAACACTTACAGTTACAGCCACTTTATTAATCATTACCATTGGAATGATTATTGTTATTCCGTTTGCCAAGTGGGTTGACAGTAGAGGCGTCACATTTTTTCCATGATACGCTATTTTCTGCAAATGTGAGAAGCTTCAATTCTAGCTATCGAGGGGCGGCTATTTGTAAATTTCGTTTGCAAAAGATTTTCTAAAAGAACTCCTCTGAGGATTTTCGATGATCATTTCTTGTGATTTATAAGAGGATTTTCTTAACCGCTTTTGCTGTATTTTTAAGACTCTCACTGGTTTTAAGGATTTTCATTTTACTTTTCGGAAATTTCCTTTTCTGAGGATTTTCTTCAATTTCTTTTTTGTTGAAAATTATTTCCCTCGTTTATCTTCCTTTGGGTAACTATGGAATAAATGACATATAGTGAAATTGGTTTACATCGTTCACCTTGATGGACGAGCATTTGTAAATTTCGTTGACATAGGATTCAAAAATAAAAAATCTTTTGGAGATTTTCTGGTGAAAGGTGTTGCTGTCGAAAATTTTCAATTGATTTTCTTTTTTATCCTCCAGTATACGGTTCGCATGTAAATAAACCGCATTCATTAGTCGGAGATCTGAAACTGTGTAAAATTCAACTGCAAGTGTTTCAGCTTAATTTTTGATTCGTCGCCACCGCTTTTTCTCGTTGGCTTTCTGGTGTGCTCCAAATAAAGCAATTGAAAAAGCGAAGTTTTCCTATTAACTCAATCTGTTGAACAAACAAACAAGCATTTTTTCATTAAAAATAGAATTGGTTCAGCGAAATGCCAAGTGTTTAAGGGAAAATAAATATTTTCAATGGATATTGCAGGCTGCACTTATACTTATTTCCTTTTTCAAATAAAGAAGTCGTAAATTTGTGTTGTATTCGCTGGCATTCGAAATGTCTTTTTTATGGAGTTTTTTTTTTACTTCCATTGCAATTGAAAAGATAAAATATAAAAATGTGTATTACGCTTCTGCTGTTCCGCTCAACAATACTCGAGAGTGGATAATTTCCAGTAACCCATTTTTATGATCACGGAGTATTTCTTTAGATTTTCCAGCAATAAAACGTGAAATATCATAACACACCATGTACACATAAGAATCGATGAAATGAAAATGATTGTAAGGGAGTTCTGGAATCGATATAATCTAATCGCAGAATTGAGCCAAGTTAAATTTGATAATAAAATTCGTCATGGTGAAAATACTGGCGTTCTCACAAGCTGTACATAAAAAAGAATTTATGGCGAACAACCGGCAGGCCTCCCCCACCTCCTAAAACCCCTAAAATTTGAAAAATGTTTTTTACATGCTACATGCGTCGAAAACCGTACTTTTCATGTTTTAAGCACTTCTTTTGACGCCCTCGTGTGTTTATTGACCTCGGCTTCGCCTCGGATCAACAAAACTCTACTTTTCATCTTTTTATCCCTAATCATGTAAAATACTATTAAATCTCCTAAAATGAGATTTCGGACATCTCATTAAACGCTTATAAATCAGTAAGATCGATACAATCAGTGGATGAGTAAAATAACATGAAAAATTTCTCAATTGAATGCGGAGCTCTTCATTTCTTAGATCTATATTCGTTCGTAATGGCTTTGGTAAATGTCAAAAATTGAACTTAGAGCTTTTTGCTAACTTTAGGTAACTAAAACTTTTCTGGATAGATCCATTTCCGATCCTGTAAAATCGTCCAAAATACCTAGTCTAAGAGTATGCTACAACGTGAGTTTAATTTTGCTACATACTGTAACGAACAAGGCAATACTTTGCACAATGGAAGTCAAAGTATGTTACAAGAAATATAGATTTTCTAGCAATAGCCAATGTAACGGGAAAAATATGAGTTTTATATAAGAAATAGGGCTTATCAGAATTCCTCCAACGATGAATTTATCACAAAAAAGTGGTCTTCTTCATCGAGATATTTGTAAAACAAACATAAAACGTTCTTAAAAAATATGTTCTTTCCAGCGAACGAAAGCTTCTAAAAATCTCCTAAAACCTAAGTCTAAAAACCTCCTAAAGCTCTTAAAATGGGATGGGATGGGATGGGATGGGATGGGATGGCTCAGTGGTTACGTACTAGCCTTCCACCAAAATGATCCGGGTTCGATTCCCGTGACAGACAAATTCCGCATGGAATTTTTCTAGCGATTATATCGCATTGGTAACGTCCTAAGTTCACTCAAGCTTCATAATTTGGGTAGTTGCGGTGTGTTTGGTGGCTGCAACGATGTACACACTGAATGAATCGTATGACGTAACCCAAATACGATGAATTTGTGTACATATGTCTAGCCTACATTAAGGCGAGATATCAATTTCTAACTTTCCTAACTTTCCTCAGAGAGTAATTACATACTTCGAGGCGTGGTTCGGAAGTCACGTAAAGCCGGTGGTCCAGACTGAACTTGTAATTGGCTGTAAAAGGCTGTTAGAACGGTCTCAAAACCAACAAATAAATAAATAAATAAATAAATAAAATAGGTGGATTTTTAAACCGTTGGCGGCCTGCAACCGAACAGCCAACGTTAAAGAAGTAGATTCGGAATATGGAAGAGCTACGATCTTATTTGAGAGATTATCGGTATTCATAAATCACGTCACGGAACCTCACTAGTGCTTTCCGACTTTAAAATATGGTATTCCTTTCGCGAACGTTAAATTTTCAAATTATGCACGGCTAAAAAGCATTTGCATATGCAGTTACTGGCGTGATGGACCTATCAATTGGATCGTAAATTTGATGATAGTGACTTTCAATGGTGGAATTGATGGTTTGCAATTTACACAATACACTATCGGATACTCACTACCAAAGTTGGGAGAAAAATGAATTTTTCTAAAAAAAAAGTTCTTGGAATTGGAATAGAAGTGTTGCGGAATGTTTTGTAAGATGCTTCTGCTTAAGGATATAGATAGGGCTTTTTAAATGAATGATCTAATTCATGGAATGCTGTGCATGCATGCATCGCCAGCCACCCCGACTGCCCTACATTCTATTTTTTTTTTGCTGAATTTTATACCGAAGTGATAATTCAATGTAATGTAAAACGCTTTAAAATATATTTAATGTAAAAACGTATCGATTCACACTGCAAAAATGTACATATTCGAACAGCGCGTCGATAAAAAATGTTTTTTAAACATTTAGAATACAACATGCAATTTGATGCAATGCACATTACATGCAATACATATCCATTGTATATCCAAACGATTACCTCAAAAATAATGTTGCATGGATTGTGTTTTCGGCTAAAACGAGATAAATAAAGTTCGGCATTTTTGTTGTAAATTTTGTAAAACATTGTTCTGCTCTACTTCGATTTCGGTTTGCTATTGGTGCGCTTGTAAATGTTATTTTATGCTTAGAACTTGTGGTACACAATTTTTAAAAATATATCCCTTTACTCTGCACATTAACATTATAATGGTGTAGCACAATACCAGTAAAAAAAACGTTAAATGGTGAATGTGACGCAAGTCCTTGCAAAATAACTGATATCGCTGTAACATATTCTGCGTCTAAACTCAAAAATTTTAACAAAGAAATTTTTATGTCAAGACATTACGAAAACATTATTTTTGGTTTAAGGCGGGAGGAGGAAGTCAAAAAGTTGCTGTTCCTTAATTCCTCAGTTTTTATTTTTTTTATTCTAAATTTTTGTAGTATTGACCTTACTAACATGCGAAGCGGGCATGATTCCCTAATAGTGAAAAAAAAATTTACAAAATTTTTGTAGAAACTTGCGTCACTCTCGCTAACTAACATGCGGGCATGATATACCAACAGTACTTGTGTGATATAAGAAGCGAGGGATTTTCTTCATAGACGACGTGTCGACGTTATTCCAAAAGGAGAAGAAGCTAAACATACAAAAGCATTCGAAGTTCTGAATATCATAACTTGGCGGGTCTTTTAAAACTTTATATTGTTCAACTTTATGTGTATATGTCCTTTATGGTTAACATTTTAGTTTTTCCATTGAAAATGGTATTACCATTTCCTGTCGGTATAACAGTTCTTACATTTTTTTATTCGGAATAAAAATCAGAGCACACTCAACGTTGATAAGGAAAAATGTTTGTATCCCTTTTGGTGCAGCTTCATGTCGGGTTGAATACAAATAAATGCGGAAGATTCACGCTAAAAAAAAAACCCGAAGAATTTCGACTTTTTATACCTTCGTCTGCTGGTATGTAAAGATGGTTTGGGAAAAAGATTTTTTTTTTTCGCTTCTAAAAATACAATTTGATATTCAAAGTTTTACATGCGAATTGATTTACATTGTATTCTGTTTGTACGATGGTGTTCCTTTTCGGATGGGATATATATTTGTGTATCGTCGATTGTATTTCCGAAATTCGGAATCCGAATTTAGCCTATTGGTGGATTCTTCAATGGTATAGATAAAATTACACTAACAAGCTGACAACCTAGAAAGTATTTGCAATGCAGATAAATTATAGTCAAAATTCCGACTAATTAGCATAGTCGGATTCGGAATGACCGCTTTGGCTTTCCGAACTTCATCAATTCCTACTAAATTTCAACAAAATTTTCGCTTTGTCGTCGATAATAATGGAAACTTAAATATTCAGTCTCGTTTAGGTGAGTAAATTGCAAAATACCGGATTCGTATATTCCGGTATGTTCAACGAACAGTTTGAAAATATTCATCTGGAAATCCTCGTCAATGTTGCACAATGTTGATAATAATTTGACTCAGTTCCCCATCACACACTTTCGAAATGCTTTAACTTTCGAATTGTGGTTTTTCTTCAGTTATATAACCGAAACTTTCAATCGTTTGATGGCACTGCATCGAAATTGGCTTCGCTGCAGCTGGCTATCTAACGTTTTTGTTCAAGTATTAAATTATCAAAACTGAGTGTACACAATACATTGCATCACGATTGCACGAGTGATGTACTCATTCAATTTTGTCAACGAAAAGTCCCAGAGTTAGTGAAACGAGAACGTAATTAAATGAGTTTCGTTTAATACAAATTTCTTGATTTAATATCAGAGACGAGAAAGGATAGAAACCATGTTTTGATTTGGTGTATTTGTCAACTTCGTTTAGCTATTAACTTTTCGAATTTTCTCCTTCATTGCGGATAAAAGTTCGTTTATATTTGAAAAGCGAGCTAGGAAAGACGTTATTTGGTTACCGGAAAAGTCACTGAAAACGACGAAGAATGGAAACTTAGAACGGAAAATGTGACGAGTTTGAGCGGATTATTATTGATTACCTCTACATGAGGCTACTTAGCACTGACTGGTACGAAATATTTGTAGTAGATTTACATTGGATGCTCTGCAATGATGTTCAATTATTGATTATCCTTTTGTGATAAAAGCAAACTCACTCACTCTCGGCTTAGACAGGTACCGAAGTAAGTTGCTCAAAAACACACGGAGTGCGTTTGCGAGTATCACAAAGTTATTTCAAATATTATATAGCCCCTTCCAGTCGGGCTTAGCTGTAACGTCCCCACTCGTCAAAATAAAAAATTGGAACCACGGACGTAATGTGCTTTAGGCAATGTAAATTCACAAGTGTCAAGCGCCATTTACATTCCCGTACCACGTAAACTCATACGAAAACGTATAACTGGACGTTGTATAAGTAAAGTAAAAGTATAGTAGATGCATCCAAACCTCAAAAGAGCGCATTTGGCCCAGAAGCAAATTAAATTACTTGTCAAAAGACACCCTACACGACCATGTACGTTTTGTGTACCTCGAGAAATTTCAGTAAGAACAGTGTAAGTCTTCTGTTGAAAACTTCAACTGCATATATTTCAGTGTCAATGAATTTTAAACCCAATAAGTCCCTATTCTATTCGGCTTAACAGTACATGTGATTACCTTTCTAATGACACTCCACACGACCCTGTACGGTTCGCGTAACTGGAGAAATTTTTGTAAGAAAAGTGCAAGTTTTCGGTTTTTGATCTCCTTCCACCAGCCAAACAAACTTCGAAGAATTTTTGTGAAAGTGGTTTTGGCTTCTAGGGTCAAATACCTTTCTAGGTACATGCAGAAAATTCCACTAGAAAATGTGTCCGATTTCGGTAGGCTGTTTTTCAAAAGAATCCCTCTGTGTGTCTGTTTACCGATCTCGACCTCGTCTCGGATCGGTAAATTCCACCTATAAAATGCCATTTCTAACATTTGTCCCACTGGTAAGCAGTGAACTATTCCTCGCGAAGGCCGAAAAGAGTTTCCGGGGTGTGTAACGAATGAAACTGTTTTCTATTCAAAGTTACACTGTAGTTTTTGGCAATAAATGAGATACCCTCGCTCTGATATAAAACTTCTACTTTATCTTATGCTCTGTGGGAAGCACAGTTCACTTACAACATTCGGTTGCCGGAACATAAATCTAAACAACCCAATAGTTTGCTGTTGGTACACACAAACACAAATATTAAATTATTCATTTTTGCTGTGTGATTTTTTTTTCTCGTGCAACTTTTGCTATTGTCTTCATTTTAAAAGCATAAACGGAAAAGTATGAGAAAACACAATATTCCGTGATGGAAAGTTTCTTGTTTTATTTAGTTGCCTTTTTGGATTAATAAAAAAAAAATATTAAAACTTAAACGGATACAGGCGTTAAAGGGTGGGCCAACAGTTTGCATAACAGATTTATGTTATAGTCGAAGAGTAAATTGAAGAACGGTGAACGGTGGGTTATGGGAGCTTGTTATTTTGTCTGTTCACATCAATCTGTTTGTTTATTGAGAGGAAGGAGTTATTGTCAATAAGAAAAACAGAAAATAATAAAATTGAACAATCGAAAACTTTTACAGACATTGCTTTGTCCTACGTCTAACAATCCTCGATTTTAATGTCCATTTAGGTAATGTGAGACACAACTGAATGTGTACAGTCAGTATAACATTTCATAAGAAAATATTTTGATTCTGTTTCGTCTGTCAGCCAGATGGTTCTTAGGACACAAACAACGTTTTCTGGTAAAACCATTAACGATACGCTGGAAATATGTCGTTACGGTCGTAAATTCGATGTTTGTAATGAAAATGATCGATTTGTACGTTTTATTGGACCTTTAATCAGATGACAATGGGCAAAGATTTTATATACCAGGTCGCATATGGTATAACTCAGTGTATATTTACAATATAATCACTACTGAGCCTGGACTGAGTGGTGATGAGTCCATGAGTCGGCATCGGCTAAGAAAATATGTTGAGCTGTCTCTGCAACATTTATTTTAGCTGTGACTTTATTCGTCTTGGACTATAAATATGAATGTCAGTGCAGACATAAAAAGTGACATAAAAGTTTCGTTTTTATTGTTTATGTAAAAAAACGGCAATGAAAAGCAGCTTGGGTGTTTTTATATTGTGTGTCCTTTATTGCAGCGCTATGACAATACTCAAAATGTTGAAATAACATTTTCTTGTGTTCAACGTTTCAAACAGAATTTTTGACACAAACAATGTCAATAGATGTAGTCAACCGAAAGAGTGTTATGCAAAAAAAGAAATAAGATGTAGGACGCCAAATGGGGCATCAGCTACTGCATATTGATTTACAACAGACATAATGTATATTATACAGGTTTGTATGCTACTGTTTGCTCAAAAGTTACCCCCCAAAAAGTACATTTGTTAAGGAATTTATTATTTATTTAAAATATAACATGGTATGATTTATAGGCATATTGTAACAGTGTAGAATCTCATGCAGCAGCGAGGAAAATCGCAGAAAAGTTCTCTCTCATCCATTGATGTATTGCCAAAACAATCCGTTGCCAAAAAAACATTGAAAACTTTTTTTTTTCTCACCAAAGCTTAGAGGATTTATAAAAAAAGAACAGGAAAAACAACAGGATAAAAAAAACTCTGAAGAGTTTCTCAATATTGAAATGCTTGGTTTTCGATCGATTGTGTTTTTGGTTGGAGAGAATTATGTAAATTATACCGGGAAACATTGAACATTTGAAGATTAACGATCTCAGACACACACAAAAAAAGTTGTCCAAAAGTTTATTTATGTTTCCCCGATGATTGTGACATATGAATGTATACGGAACGTTGTCGGTTCGAAAATGCGGTGCGAAAATATGATTACAAGCAGTTTATAGTTTTTCCGACAAAACTTTCGGTGCAAGGAATAAACTTAAAGGAAGCGGAAAATTTCATGAAGTGGTAAAAGTGTTAAGTAGTCGTTTCGAATCCGGGTGTTGACATAAACAGTATGACAGTGAAGAATTCGTATTTTCGTTGGGGGTTACCCAAAAATATACTGCACTTTAATAGGGATATTAGTGTGAGAGCCATATTGAAGATAAATATTACGAAAATCGTGGAAGATGATGGAAATGATCGAATAACACACAGTTCAGTTTGCAGCCAGAGCGAAGCGAAACACTAAAAAGATTAAGGAAAATGGAAGAAATAAGCATTTTTTCCACTGTATCCACTGTGACGAGCCATATTGAAGATAAATATTACGAAAATCGTAGAAGATGATGGAAATGATCGAATAACACACAGTTCATCAGTTTGCAGCCAGAGCGAAGCGAAACACTAAAAAGATTAGGGAAAATAGGAGAAATAAACATTTTTTCCACTGTGTCAATAATATACACTGACAAAAAGAGTTGAAATTCTTACCTGTAGCAGGTAACTTTGTCTTCAGGTAATCTACAATAGCTGTCACAGTTATAGCGCGTCATACAAAAATACAGCTGTAGCAGTTATTCTAGATTACCTGAAGACAAAGTTACCTGCTACAGGTAAGATTTTCAACACTTTTTTGTCAGTGTAAAGAGGGAGAGGCAAACACAGACCATGAGAAAATTGCGTTTTTTTTTGACGATTAGTCTAATGACATTTCTAGTGAGAAAAGTGCAGAAATTACGCTTATGTGGGGAAAAAATAGAATTTTTCTCATATGAACTGTCACTTTCTTTATGTTTTCAAAAATGGTATGAATTGATGCTTTTTCTCTCGTGGAGAAAACGGTAGAATACGCCTCGCACACATGAAAATAGTTATGTTCACCTATCGGATAAACAAATAAATATTTCACAGCGCAAGTGAGACAATAGTCATTTTTGTGCCTTACGATCATAATTCGACGTTTTTTGTCACTACGATCGAAAAATTCAATTTTTCAGTACTTCTCAGAGAGCGGTAGTAATAGTTATTTACATGACTAGGGATAAAAAGATGAAAAGATGATCAGAGGCGAAGCCGAGTTCAAAAAACACATGAAAACGAGACTTTTGACTTTTATTCCGAATTATGTAATGGGTTTTACATGCTGATGGGGTCGAAAGACGTGCTTCAAACATGAAAAGCACGTTTTTCGAGGCATGTTTTTTTTTAAGTAATGGCTTTTTTTAAAACTAATCTTCACGGCCGACAATGGAATTTCATATAAACTTTTTCGGACGCAATCGAGTGTGCTTTATAGTTGATGAAATTGTTCTAAAGTTTGTAGAGTGATATCTTTGTTTATGTTGTTGTGGTATCGTCTCATTGTGATCCTTACGGCACAAAAAACGTAGTTCGTAGCTCGTGATGCAAGCAGAATCCAAATTTTCATTACTCGTAACGAAAAATACTATTTCTCACCCAGGCTAAAACTTCGGATGTTTTTTTTTGCGAAAATATAATTACTTTGGGAAGAATGAATTTGATTTTTATTGATACTTATGCTCACAAGACTTCAGCTAACACCGACGTATGTGTAAATATTTCACCCGAGTACTTCCTTGTCTTCTTTATTACCAACGCAAAAACTTTCAAGCTTTCATTCTAAATTCGATAGCCCTGTGCATCCGTTAAATTAATTGTTCAGACTCATTTTCGCGATTAGAAAAAAAAAAACGAAAATTTATTTTATATCCACTACTTACCGTTGGCCATAAGATAATTATTCCGGCGAGCTGTAGTCCCTATCGACAGAAAACAACAAAAGTTTATGCCTTCACTGCGAACACTTTGTCTTATTTTGCTTTCATCCCGACCCCTCTCGTGATAATTAGTTAAATTTATAGCCGTTGCGCTTTAGTATACTTATTTTAGCACATAAACAAGCAAGTATCGTGCACACGCAATAAAAGAATTCACAATACAGTCGATATTTTGTGAGTTTTCTTTTGGGAACGAAAAAAAAAATTTAAAATTTATTGCTCCTATTCGTCTATATCCACTTTAATTCTCTCAACGATTCGAAGTGCTGCCGTAAACTGTGTTCCGTAAAGAAAATTTAAATCTCGAACCATTAACCCGAATCATTTCCTCAGCAAAGATAAAAGGAAGGTTCCCATTTTAATTAACTCGATTACCATTTAACTGCTGTCTTCTTAATCAATTTCGTTCAGTAATAAATTGGTTGTAACGGTTACAGCTTAATATTGTTTCGGGTAACTGAATAATTCTCGTCTAAATAACGGGTATAATAGCAGCGCAGAGTTTTCAAAGTAGATAGCATTCCGAAACACAGCCAACCGATGCGTTGCTATAATATAGACTTGATATAATGTCCAATTCTTCGAATTGCTGTAATGAGAGACAAAAAGGAAAAATATTTGTCTAATAATTTGGCCGAGCATTTCTTCATTTCGACAATATTATTTTCGTAACGTTTTTTTTTATCGTAATATGTTTTTCCTTCGTTTCAGCTATCGGTCTTTTCATCGCATTTTTCCTTCGTCTGTTGCCTTTTTGTTCCCAATTAAATACAATCAAATTAATGATTTCACGCTTTACCAATTTCAGAAATAATGTTGATAATGGAAATTATTAATTTCATTAATTTAAGGAAAATGTTTTACATTTCGGTGTACGAGGTGGGTACTGGATAGGGTGTTTCATGTTGCAGTCTTTTAAATTTCACCAACTTGAATGTTCGGATTGAGTTCTGTGCCATTCGTAGCTGTCGACAAGGCCAGTTAATAGCGGTGGACATAGTCATTCACCTGAGTTTCGAAATTGTTCATTTTCATAATCTTTTTGTTCAGAAAATTTTTCCACAAAAATGTTCTAGTTTTATAGAAGAACTAAGACACTGAGATATTTCCTGACAAGCCAAGAAAAGGTTGTCAGGTTAAGCCGTCATTCCAACCTGTAAAGTCGTCGATCTTTTCGGTTGTTTACAATTAAAATATTTCGTTCAAATTTTTGTTAAGCAGAAGCGGAACCAAGATTCATCCAACGTTTACTCTTTGAGTTGCAATTCCTATGGGAATTCTCTTCTCTTTCGTTGCCATTCGGAAGTTATTTTCCTACACCTGCGATGTCACATCTAAATTTCCATAAATTCTGAAAGAACAGGTTGAGACTGGTTTCCTGCTCACAAAAAAAAGCTGTCTCAAAAGTAGGCCAAAGTAGGCCCTAATCCAATTTCTAGTTACACACACCGTCCTCTTTTAAGTCCATGTAGAATCCACTGAAAATCTGTGATGTAATCAACTCAGAGGTGTTATAATCTGTACTATTAATGTAGTAAGCCTCGGTTGTCCCTTGTGGACGCTACCGACTTTTTTCAGTAGTTCATTCTTTGCGATCTATTTTTGGGTGAAAAAACTTCAATCTGGTAAAAATCTCACAAAAAGTATAGCGCTGACATTCGTAATTCTATGACTAAAGGCACTAGATGTACAACAAAAATCTATTACATTTAAATTTTAATTTCAAGTTCACTTCTAGTACGCTCACGTTACATGACTCGCATTGACAATAATGACATCACGCATAGCGCAAATTTAAGTAATGTTCGGTATAATACTCCGAAAAACAGTGTTTAGTGTCGATATGTTCACCGCAATGCAAGTAAAAAGGTTATCATTTCTTTCCACCTTTTTGGCATCGATATATTCAGAATATATTCGATATATCAATTCAATGAATGA
Organism: Bradysia coprophila; assembly: GCF_014529535.1. NCBI lineage: Eukaryota > Metazoa > Arthropoda > Insecta > Diptera > Sciaridae > Bradysia > Bradysia coprophila. The sequence continues at coordinate 7,679,248 of NW_023503501.1, read as the reverse complement.
ATATTATCCATTGATGTCAATTTAATTTAGAAAATTTTAAAACTCCTTTGTATGGAAAAAGGATGTAGATGTTGTATGTCTTTTGTGTGCAATCTCATCAGGTGTTTATAAAATTTTCAATGGTGTGACTGGAATGAAGTGAATGGAGCATGACAAGCACCGAGCAGATTTGATTAAGAAACGTCTTGCATGGTGAAATTCTTTTGATTTCATGTCTCACGGAGAATAGATTTTTAATTTAACGAAACTCTATTGATCAAATTTTTAGCCACATTACATTGAGTGCTCAACAAAACACGAAAAAAAATGTTGCGTCTTCCAGTTCTATAGAGTTGATTAAATGGCTCAGAACATGTTCCTTCGAGAGAAGTCATATATTTTCCACAAACAAAAATTTTTTAACAGTAAATACCCTTCAACCTTAACAGCTTGTCATCTGCTATCGACAACAGCGACACGAATAGGAGATGAACTTCAGTGTTCGTTTATATAGCGAAATAAATGACAAAAATAAGAAAGCGATAGATTTGGCATTAAGCGTAACAGAAGAAGTAGTAGATTCGTTCATTATTTTGTTAATGTACTTGCTATATATGTGATAGATTTTGTCGATAGATTCTGTCAAAAAAGACAGAATTTTCTCAAAAATTGTACTTCTTAATTTTATCACTGTAAGAGCTCGTTCAGTAAAGAAATTTCTTTCACTGGAGTTGCTCAGGTAATGTTGTGACGTTTAACTTTGTAGCGCTTTTCTTCACGATATATTTTGGTCGTAACGAAAGTGAGAACTGTCATGAAAGACGAGGACAGTTTATTGAAGTAATTGCTGAGTTAACGACAATGTTTCTGAACGATAAGTGTAAAAAAAGCGCAAGTAATTTAACTTTGCTCAAGCTTCACCAAGAATTTTTCGTTTCTGAGCGAGCTCTAACAGCACTCGTAACAATCAGATTTTCCACTTTCGGTCACCCTGTCATCGTGATTTTTATAAAAAAATTTATTGGATCAGATTTATGAAATGAAATCATGCTACGGTTCACTATTCCAGTTGGACATAGATAATTGTCCTAATAGTATCGGATATATTTTTCTATTCCGTTATATAATGCAAACGGAGTAATAATAAAAAACAAGAAAAAAGAACTTTTCAAACTTGCTGTATCACAAAACATACCCCCACAAATTCTTTATTACTTTAACTTTGATAAAAGCAATTTATTTAACGCCAGCGACACTAATGGCTCCTCGAAAACAAAGAACATTTATCCATGGTTGTATATATGGAACGTGATAATCCTTTCTAATGACTGACGTTTGAACGAGCATTTATATTTACGAATAAGCACAATGAAAGTGGATCGTCGGGATATTATAGCCGGAGTTTTTGGTCAGAAATATTTTATTTTATTGTATCAAGTCTCACAGCTATATAAAATACCATTAGATGAATAACATTTTTCCCCTTTTATTTGTCTGTGATTGTATACTGCACTCTAAATTACGTTTGTTAAATATTTCCCATTTCCTCCACATAAATATGTGATATCGTGACGAAATATTACCGAAAAATATTTTCATGTTTTTCCATTTGGATGGTATAGAAAATTAACAACACAAAGTTTCCCGTAATAGGAGACTAAGTTTTCGTTGGCATAGTTTATATCAAACTCTAAATTACAATCAATAGTTTCCATGCCATCGAGAAATGGGTAGGAATTGTGTTCAGTATAGACGGTTTAGCAGATGTGGTTTCGAGATTCCGTTTATTTCGATTCTTCAACCGGTTCCATTAACATTCTTTCTGGGCTTTCGTTCCATTAAAACTTTCATCATACTGTTACGGTTTCTATTGATCTGACGATTTTCTCATCACACTCGGTCATGATAGTATGTGGGTTGATACGAGTGGTATTCCAATCGCAATGTCTCCGAAGGAATTCTCTGATAATATTATGATTAAATTGCTGTACAAAGATACACTTTGACCTAATGTATTCAATGTAGTTTTAAATGAAATTATATGCTAAGTGCTAACCCCTACGTTTCTATTTCATCGTTTTTAAAGACTCTACTGCGCTCCACTGTGTCCAAATTTAAATCCATTTTTAAACGACATTCAGTCTCCTAATTCGACAAGGTTTCGTTTTATATAAATGAAAATCCCCATCGGATTACGTGATAAGGAGTTTTGTATGAAATGGCACTGATCGATATTTAAAATCTTTTTTGGAAAATACATAACAGTTTGATGCTTTTAATATTGGCTGTGTTATATGGAACTGTCGACCGAAGATTGCTGTTATACCACATAAAAACGTAGAAAGGTGTTTTAGTTGTATGAGTTGAGCTGAGCATAAAATTTTCCGATTCAAATGCAAATTCACCATATATAAAGTGAAAGAGACACAATAAAAAGTAATTGAACATTAGAAATCCATTTCGAACTGGCCTTTACGATAGAGATTATTTATAATAACACTCTCGCTTCTTGGCGAAACACTTTCCACATCGAGTGTCACAATTTTTATTTTATTAAAATAATTTTGAATTCAGAATTATGTTCAGAGTCGAATAACTGTTTGAATTAGAGATGCGAGGGTCGATGTTTTTTGAAACCCGAACCAAAACTAGGGGAAAACTGAATCCCGACTCGACCTGAACTCAACTCGAAGCAACGACTGCTGAGATTTTCTGATAATAAAAGAATATTGTTCTGTTGGATAAATTCAATGTGATTGTCATAAGTAAACTACTACTTCTCAATAGATCTTACCGCAGTGCCGGACTGGCTCAAAAAAGCCCTTCGGGCGTTGTATGAAGAAATTTTTCAAAAAGCCCTTCGTTGTCATTTATCCATGCAAAAAACAAAGGGCCTTTCGGGAATCGCCCGACCGCCCGTAGGGCCAGTCCGGCACTTGATCTTGTTTGTATTCAAAACATAAGCGAACGCCGCGCCGACCCGTACGAAACACCTATTCGTAAAAGCCTTTAATGTGAAAATCATCTCTCTCACTTCATTTTCTTCTCTGCTGGGAAGTTATTCGCCCGCTAAAATCATCTACATTATCTATTCATTTTCTTGTTATCATTTACAAAGAAATTACCAGAGGCAATATCGACAGCCCCGTTCGAAGTCAAATTTCATAAATTCCTATTTAAACAGCATATTTACCTATGTTTCACTATATTTCATTTTAAAGATGAATATGCCATTATATAGCTGAAAATTGCTCTATAAGACTGTATATAGATAGTTATAGATGTCCACATATGAAATGCCTGAAACACCACATACACATAACCAATTACTTCTTAGTACCATTTTCCTCAAGATATTTGACTTTTAATAAATCCAATATGGCCACCGGAATCCATTTTGTTAGTATACCGGAAATAGTAGTGACTCTTTACATTCGTTAATACCTTTCAAACAAAGAAAAATTCATGAAATTCGGTGCTATTTTACTGGTGATATTGGCAAAAAACCCCACCTTCACTGTACGTCCGAGTAACCGGATATGAGGTCACTCCAAGGGACCTAGCTCTGGTAAACCCAATTTTATAAAATTTTTGGTACGGTCCATACCTATCTAATAAAGCAAAAACAGTTGAAATCCGTTAAACTGCTTCATGTTCTGTACCTGGTTGACACCAAGGCTCTTACTCACGAGTCGGTCATTAGATTTCTATAAACTTTTTTTTCGTCGATCGGTATTGTAAATACCTTTCACTTGACGTATCACTTACAAGTCCGGAGATATCTTCGAAAAATGCTAAAGCACTTATTGGGCTCCAACTCGGGAGGAGTCGACACAAAATCACCCATATCTTCGAACTTAGCCTCTCTTTTGACATTACCAAACGGGGGAAAAGAATTTTAGAAATCGGATATGTTTCAAGCAAAAGTGCTATTAATGACAGCTGCCAAATAGAGTACTATTTTGTACACTCTTTTTACAGTGTAAAATTTTGTATGTAGCACTGTCAAGTTTCAGTAACCTATTTAGAGTACCACTTTTGCTTGAAGTACGTTGCGTAGAGACATACAGACGGACATTTTCTTTCGATTATTTGGCATATCTGGACAACCACTATAGGTTTTCCCTACTCATGGAGTACAATTCGAATTGTTACAAACGTATCACTAGACCTATAAGACCTCAGTACTTCATATGGGTTTAATAATGGTCCATGGCGGTCAGCAGGTTAGACACGGCACTCTATCTACTAGATAAAAAAATTATTATTCTTCTTCTTTGTCAGTCTGTTTCTATGGACGTAGGCCTCTCCAATTCTCTTCCATTCCCAACGATCCGTTGCCACTTGTTGCCAATTGCGCCTGCAATTCGCTTTTTACTATTATTCCATCTCTCTGGTTGATTTGTCATTCTATCTCGGAGCGTAATTCCAAACATACTCCGTTCCATGGGTCTTTGTGCCGCTCTTTGTTTATTTTCGGAAGCTTTTGTTAACGTTAACGTTTCCGCTTCATATGTGAGCACAGGAAGGACACACGTATCGAACACTTCACGTTTCAGACTATTGTTCATTTTGCTTTTGAAAATTAGCCTGAGTTTTCCGAACGCTGCCCATGCAAGATCAATTCTACGTTTTATTTCTGCAGTTTGGCTGTCCAGACCCAACTTCAATTTGTGACCTAGGTACACGTAACTGTCGACTCGTTCAACAGTATCACCAATTTGAATGTCTCTGTCATCGTCAATGCTTGTCATGATTTTCGCTTTCGACAAATTCATCTTGATACCGACTTTGTTTGACTCCTCATCCAACTGTTGTAACATCAGCTGCCATCAGGGAGATATCATCTGCGAAACGGAGATTACTCAGTCTTTCTCCATGTATGTTGATACCCATTTCACTACAGTCTAATTTCTTAAAAATACTCTCCAGAAACGACGTGAATAACTCAGGTGATATGGTGTCACCCTGTCGTACACCTCTGTCAATCCTGAATTTTTCCGTGCTTTTATGGAGTTTATGGAGTAAACACGACGTAGCGTTTTTATAGACGTAAGACGTATCGAATTGTGTTGGAGTACCTTGAGTCTACTCTGTCTACTTAAAAGTAAAAAGTGAATGCATTTGCAGTATCGATCAGTCTATGAATGTATCGCAGTATCGCGAATGTGAGTCTAAATAAATGTGACCAGTTTCATAGGTATTATTAACCTTCGGCGAACAACAATTGAAAACGATTGTTGTTTTCAGTTAAAGTCTATTATTTCAAAAATAAAACCGAATTGCTCCAGTTATAGAATTCAACTGTTGAGATTCGTGAACAACTTCCTTTTGTAGTAGTCAAAATTGTAAAACATTTAGCAAATTCATTGTGATAACAATTGGTATTTAAGGTAACCACCGAGAAATATTTTGGTTATTGGTGGGTAAATAGTGGTAGCTCAAACATCCGCCTAAGTTTTTATTTCCATATTAAAAAGTGTGATCGAAACGCGCGTACAATGAAATCGTTATTAATTGTGCTGTTGTGCTATTACGCTAATCAAGCTGCTGGTTTTGATGAAAGCGATATTGTGTTTTGCATATTTGCGCAGCAACCGCGAAATATTTCATACAAAGACTTTAACTTGCTGCCTGAAACGGGATTCAATAAAAAGTTACCTACCATTTTCGTCATTCATGGATTTCAGTCGGGATATGCATTGTTAGAGTCATTTCGACAAGGTAAAGTCATCGCATATAATCAGAGGGCAAAAGTGTTCCTTTGGTTTGCTTTGTTGCAGCGCCTAGTGTTTGTCTTACTTGGTGCATTTAGTAAATTGCAAATGTTTGGCCCTGGATTTTGTGAATTTTATAATGAATTACGGAATGTGGTGTTGAAACTGTTCCACTTTTCCGTTTTGTGGCCTTTGTTTGGGACAATTTTCCTCTCACTACTGGTTTTGGCTATGTTGAACCAAGAAGCAATTTCTACTACTTTCGCACTGGCTTTAGTTATGTTCGAGGTTATGTTGAACTGTTAGCTTTTATTTGAGAGATAAGTTAAGTGCTTCTATTCGCTCGCTGAAAAGTTGTATTTATTCTAAATATTTTGTAGGAAAAATCCATTTGCAAGGGTTTTCTTGACCTCTTTTAATTTGATTGCATACCTCGGCTATGTCTTTTTCGTAGAGTGAAAACACTCGCCAATTGAGTCGCTCAAGATTTAACACAATCCCACCATTTTTGCTTAGTAAAAATCATTCAATTTGACTCAACTTTGTAATCATGACGTTTTCATACCAAAGAATGTCTTACATGCATTTCGTCTACCAAAACGTTTGAATTTAAAGTGTTAACCAACCAAATAATGCACCTGTTTGTAAGACCAATGAATGTCTTATGTGCACTGGCTGCTCTATCAACGAATTTTCGATTGGCATTTGACCAATGTCTCCATGAGTTCTATTGCACCAACGATTTTCTTGATTTGAAATATTAATATTAAATTTTTATCGAAAGGCCAGACAAGTGGGCAATTCGTATGGGCATTCCAAGCAAATACTTTGTTCCCATATTTTTGATGTGATAATCGTTTCAGACTGGAGTGGTCTGGCGACAAAAATGAATCTGATTGGAATTGATTGGTCAAAGGGATCGTCAACTTGGAACTATAATACAGCCGTGTCACGAACCCCAACAGTTGGCAGTGCAGTGGGCCAGTTTATCATGTCGTCAATCAGAAATAATCTCATACCAGATCCGCGTATTATTCATGTCGTTGGCCATAGTTTGGGGGCTCATATTGCGGGTTTTGTTGGGAAATATATGGCTGCAAGTATACCATTTCCAGCAACATTGGAGCATATTACTGCACTTGATCCAGCTGGTCCATTTATTGGAAGTTATGATTGCTCCCGTCGACTATGCGTCACTGATGCTGCCTTCGTGGAAACCCTTCACACTAATGGTGGAGCGCTCGGTATGAACACATTTTTATCGAATCGATCGCATGGAATCAGTGCAGCGAAACGAGGGAATATAATTTAATTTTTGTATTGTCACATCTAGGTATGTGGGAAGCAATCGGATCTCTTGATATGTACTTGAATGGTGGAATATCACAACCGGGTTGTTGGCTTCCAACGTGTTCTCATTCATTTTCACATGAATGGTATCGACGTGTTCTGGATAAAACTGGAACCTTTGTTTGGCTGTGTAATGATCTCCAACAACTGAAAAGGGAGAAATATTGCAAGGTCGACGGTAATCCGCGTACACATCATTTCGACATCATACAACAAGGAAAAAAGTAAGTGCAAACTTAACTACGCGAGCGCCTGTGTAGCAGTTAATATTGTTCCGATTGAAAACCTAACACTGGGATCATGTAGACATTGAATTGAGGTTATGGCACAATCATTCTCAATTTTCCTTCTATGTTTCCCACAGAGATACTGGTATTGTGTATGTAGCTACTGACTCATTAAGAGACAATGTCACATCAACTACAATAGACATCGGCACAAAAATAATGGAAAATGGTGGCTCTAAAAAACAGGCTCCTAACTACACTAACGTCGTTTTTGGAGCTAACCCCGATAATGTTGAGTTGTTCATTTCACTTCTAAGCGATGATGGACATCTTGTCGTTGAAAGACATAACGACAAGGTTATTGTTGTAAATCCGACAAATCCTGCCTGGAAACCCGATTCTAAATACATTGTTTGCAATGAAACAGAACCGGAACGTGTTGCCAGTTTTTTACGTGATCTGCAAGAACCCCTACGCTTAGTTGTGGCATTTGATGCAACCGATATGTTCTCGGATCCATTTTGGAAGATAGTCATTTCTATAGATAAATATCTCGATTCGGTAAGATCCGCGACTGAAGGCCAAGAGATTCCGAATCGGCACCAATTGACAGCATTGCACATCCCCCATGATGGTATTCCTTTGCGCGAACATTGTGATTTGCTTGAGAGAGCGATTGACCATGGGCTTTATCCACATCATTTAGCATTTTTTGACTTGTATGGAATACATGTAATCACAAAGACTGGTGTAGTTAGTGAAATACCAGAGCTGGAACAAGAGCTCGTCGATATTAAAAACGCTCTCGACGGATATTCAGTTAAACATTCTACGGCCGACACACCAAAGACAACACTTAAGGAAATGTTTGAAGAGAAATAATCAAGAATGTATTATGTTAAAAGCAATGCAATTCGCTAGCAACGTCCCTGAGGTAGCTTTAGTTGCTTACAAAATTATTAGGCGGAAAATCGTACAGTGTCCAAGCGTAACTTACATTACACTGTATTCATACTTCATTGAAATTTGCAAGACGCTGTCCGATTTTCCACCTATTAATTTTGTGCAAAAAACCTCTGTGACTTTGTAAATAATTACACTGACGAAAGCAAAATAATAATGAGAATATATATTTCTGCCCGGCTTTTCTAAGTTTCTTAATCTTGTTTAATCCACACTTTATCCCACAACTAATGGCACAATCCCACAATGACGACGTTAAAGTCACACTTCAAATTGTTACACAGAGTGACTAAACACAGTGCTGTACGTTTCTGATCATTAAATTCAACGACAAGTCGAATCTAAATGTGAGTTCTTTGCCACTTTGTCATCGATGTTCTTCTCTTGAAGTATGCTTCAGTTGTCTGGCATCCGTATCAGGACAATTTCGTTGATAAGATTGAGTGGATTCAATAGACATTTGTTTATTTAGTGTCGAGATATCGCGACTTCGTCGCTCATTTCCGACACACTATAAATAAAACTTGATTGTAGAACTCGCCTTCGGCTCGTGCTGGAAACCTCTCGTTCGCTAAACGTGCTTCTTACCATGCGAAATAGGGTGCTGCGGAGGTAGTTCATTACATCAGGCATCAATTTGTGATACGATGTGAACTTGTATTTTGACGAGGGTAGAGTTTGCATATCCGAGCTGAAGGCGAGGTATGCAACTACCCAACTGCTTAAGAGGCATCGAAAAGCATACATTTGGGCGTTTCTTAAATACTGGATTTTATGTTACTTTTGGTGATGTCTATCCACCAGAATTCATTTTCAAAAATGTATGACCGCAATAACAACCTAGCTCGAATGTGTGAATGCATATTTTCGTGTAAATTTTATGTTTGTCTAATCAATTAGTCATAATTAGTCGGTGACTGGAAATAAAATATTTGCTAAAAACAATTTGTTTTTCATGTCTTGGGCATAAATTATGCAATATTTCTCGTAAATTAGGCCCTCATCATGAAAGGTTATTTGTGTACCTGTTTTGGACGATTGATTTTAGGCAATTTCGCGGATTGTAGGCCGAACGAAGTGAGGCTTACAGGCGAAAGTGCCTTAAATCAACCGTCCCAAACAGGTGCACATGTAAGTTTTCTTGCAGAGGGCCGGAAACCCGAGAAAATTCGAAAAATTGCCCTCATTTTCGGGCCCGAAGCATGAAAAAGTTGTATACGCATCTGTGTGGACGGTTTATTTTAGGCACTTTCGCTTGTCGCCCTCACTTCGTTCAGGCTACAACTCGCGAAATTGCCTAAAATATAGCGTCAACAACAGATATGTAAATAACTATCAGTTTTGCATTTCAAAAGTTCACTTGAAGAAAACGTTGTAATGCAACTCGTTGCGAAAGTGATTGTTTTGGTTACACAATGTGGTGACATCTAGTGACGAAAACAACCACTTTCCGCAACTTGTTGCATAAATAACTATTACTTTTTGCCCGTTTATTGGAGTTCTATATAAATCCAGGCCGAACCCAATCCGAATAAAAATTATAAAACCCCCAATAACCCAAAAGCTCTATAAAATAGAATCGGGTCGGATTTCAGGCTGGACGTTTTGAAACGCGTTCATCTCTAGTTTGAATATTTTAAACTAATTCAAAAAGTGATGAACATTTTTCCGCTCTAAAAGTGGAAATGTTTAAGTTTTGTTTAATGAAGTTGAGGTGAAGAACTGTGTGTTTGTTTGATAATTGATAATGTTGCTTTGAAAATAGAAAACTATTAAACGTCTAAGTGCACATGACAGAGAACTATAACGAAATTAATTGAATTTTGCTGAGTTTGAAGGAACTACTTATAAAAAAACGAAAATTTGCTACACCAATCAAACCGATGTCTTTCTACGAAATGGTTTTCCTTCATATAATACACCGGAAAATCATTTATTGTCAATATAAACAGGAAAATTGAAGAAAAAACATAGTTTTCAAACTTGTTACAAATTGTAACATCTAGGATGTAGTATATGTATAATACCGGATATAGTAAACTTTCATATATTTTTTTTCAGTTTATTTTTATGCTATTAATAGAACCATCGCGTAATTTAAATGTGCTGTTCTACAAGTGAAACGCTTTCTAGCCCTGTACAAAGTACTGCGGTTATTCAGTTTGTTATGCCGTTCGTAACGGGCCAAATGCAAAGCAGACAGTAAGAGCGAGTTTTTCAATGTAAATCTCAACCGATTCTCACCAATAACTAGAATGGAGTTCCTTTATTTCTTTTTTTTTACTCTTTAATGTGATTTTTTTTTATTCGAAGAAATCAATGGAGTAGAGTTAACGACGTGAAAATAGGTTATAAAAAGTTACTACAAAATTTAATTAAGGAAGTATTGTATTTCATGATGAAGAGATAACAAACAAACAAAGAGTAAATGTCAACTGATTCTGACGGTGCCCCTTTTTCGAATAATATGTAATCGAAATATTGGGTTCAAATTTGAAGATAGGCATTTTAGGTCCAGCATATCCTTCCGGCCCTTACGAGTTTTTGGGCTTTGTTAATTTTAGGCTGTAAACAAATTTATTAAAATTAGTGGATCGGAAACCTAGCGCCCTTGGAGTGTTTTACTGCCTAAGGTTAAGAGGCACCGGTACTTAGCTAAAATTGTAGCCTACATTTGTGTGCCTCATATTTCATTTTTGATGATATGTTTCCATCAGAATTCTTTTTCAAAAATGTACGACCGCAATTCCGACCACGAATTTGTTAGCTTTCAACAGAAAATATATTTGGTTGTAGTTGTTTCACTAGCTCTGAGGAAAGTGAGCAGTTTAATGAAATTTTCATAAACTGCTCACGTTTCTCAGAGCCGGTCAAACTGCTACAACCAAATGAATTTTCTATTGAAAGATACCACAGTCGCGGTCGGAATTGCGGTCGAACATTTTTCGAAAAGAATTCTTATGGAAGGATATCATCAAAAGTAAACTAAAATCTAGCATTTAAAAATCTCCTTGATGTATGCTTTTCAGCAAAGCACCGATGCCTCTTAAGTGTATTTTTCATGTAAATAAAGTAAGTTATGACGGGTTGTCATGAATTTGTTTTTTTTTCTTGTTTGAAAGGTTTTGATCGTTTTGACACGCCAAGAAGGAGCAATTTGGTTTCTGCAGTTATAAAGACTATACAAAAGTATTTGAAGAAAATGTTGTTCCTAACTTATTCTAAAGGACTTTTTATGCAATTCGATTCCATAAATCGCCTCCTTCTCGTGTTGCAGCACTTTTCCCACATTTTTCCAAAAATATTTTTTGGGATTTTTTTTTTTGGAAATAGGGGAAATGTTATCATTCGCTGTATTTTGCACTAGGTATATGGTATACGTGTGCGCTAAGATTACAGCGTCTGCTACGTTCTCAACTGTTTTTTCTTCTTCATAACTTTAACATTCTCACCCCGGATAATGTGGTGTACGAACAACTCTTCTCTTTTTATACAAACGAACCAATCTTAAATCTTAACGAAAATCCAAATTGTTTTTTTTTACGTTTTTCAAATCCCTAACGGAATAGAAAAGTTTCGCTTTATATATAAATATTAAAAAAATATATACAACTGAACCAACGAAAGGAGAATTAACTTCCGCTTTTATTATAAATGAAAAAAATTGTGGAAGTGAGTGTGTAAATAAAAAAATATTTACTTTTGCCTTAATATTTACTTTTCGACATCAAATAAAAATTGAAATTAATAAATTGTTTTCATTCGTTTCGGTTTGAATTATGTATATATGCAGAAAAAAATCGAAACAAGCCATAACCATACCCAACACATTTATAAAAAAACAAAAATTATTGTTATCGTTCAGATAAGCCAAATTTAACTTTTGCAACTTCCGATTAATTTTTTTTTGCATGGATTCAAAATGAACAGGATTTTTTTATCGATTCATACCGAACTCCGCCGGTTATATTTTTTCTATCAATTTAATAATGTTACAGCGTAACACATCATGGGCGCGCGTTAGCATAGCGCCCATGACGCAAGTCCTATTACAAGAAAAAATTTAAAAAAAATTGTCGTAGACTGCGGAACCATATACAGCAAACATTGAAGTTCTACAATTCAAATCCAAATGACTCCAAATTAGTCTTGTAGCTTAAAATTTGGCCATGCAATAAATCTTTCAAGAAGCCTCATTTCCATACATTTTGGTTCCGTCCGTACTTCCTTACTTCCGTACTTCCGTCCGTGTTTCCTATCTTCTAAAGTCTTCTTTAGAATTTCTTGAAATTTTGGGAATAGATTCTAGTCGGCACTTTGTGACGCAAAATTTTTTCGGTAAAATTTTTCTTCTAGAATTCTTTTGGCCCTATTTTTGCTTTGACAATTTTTTCGTACAAGCGCAGAATGCGTCACCTACAGCGATATCAGTTGTTTTGGAAGTATTCCCCGGGACTTGCGTCACTTTTACTCTTTGAGTGTTTTTGACTGATTTGTTGTAGTCAACAAAGACGTCTGAGTGGTCAGTCATTTCCCTCACATACATTCAAATTACCATGTTTCCGCCGATAAACAGCAGAACGGAACGTGTGAATCTTGGCTGCTGAAAGTAGGGGGACAATTGAGATGAGAGGCTATTCCCTTGGTTTGTGATGAATAACGATGGACTGAGATCGACTAGTAATTGGAAAGGGGGTACCTGTATTGAAATATAATATTTATGCCACTCAGCATCATAATATGTAAGATTTGCAAACTTTAGATGCCTCTGTGGCATAACACGTTGTAAACTGATCTCATCAAAAGAACACAATTTTGGTGGTCTTTACGTTTCTTCAATTCCACACGTGTGAGTGAAACGACACTCCCTACGCTTCTTTTGTTGACAACATGTAGAACGATGTGGAACAATTAAAACTGTAGAATGCTAACCAATTGCAAACTTAAATTGAGTTGAGTGCAATTCGATGCAAAGTACTTTATTAAGCTCACGATGGGTACTGCACATCTAAAGCCTAAGAAAGTACTTTGCACCTCGATTGCATAATAGTGGTTTATGCAATAAGTTGAGAAATGGACGAGTATGATAAACACCCAATTTCTCAACGTGTCACGGTGGGGTTGAACAAAATTTAAATAGAGTCGCGACACCACCTCTGATTTTTTTTCATGTTCTTATTGAGGGATTCGAGTACTATCAGGAACCACATTCAGTTCGCGAATCCATCCAGCCGTTTCGGAGAACCGGCACTCGTGGCCGTGCGGGACCGACGATTCAATTTGAATACAGATTGTTAACGCAACGGATAGAGTGACTAATTCTAAGCTAATTCGTATTGAAATGGCTCCTCTCGACAACTTGACCACGTAGCTACAGCCAGCTAAAGTCGAAAATTCGACATCTTTGAATGGTGATATGTCCAAGACGAAGAAAGTTTGAAACTCTTTGAATGGCGATATTGGTAGAGGATTCCATGCTCTATTATACGCCGAGAATGGATTTTACAAAATTTGTCTGAATTGTACAACATTTGAACAATTTTATTTTCACCATCCTCGGCGAAACTTGGACTCATCTGTAATATACATACAGGTTGACCCTGTCTGCAGCAAAACAATAATGCCTGATCAGCCTGTAGTCTAAGCTTTACAACGATATCACACTCGCCATACCAGCCTCACAATAAGTATCTGTTACGACATTTTGTTTGCAGTAAGGTCACACTACGATGAAATTTTCAATTTACTATCTATCATCAAGTGCCCGTTCCTTTAGGATGAGTGGAATGGTTATGCATTCTTCATAAATAAGTGGTATAAGTCATTTGCAGCAATTCTTACATTAATTACGTGTATCTGGAGTCGGTTAAAGCTGATTTCGCTAACCATTAGAGGAAATTTACCGTAAAAATATGTGGAAATCAGCTTTAACCGACTCCAGATACACGTGATTAATGTAAGAATTGCTGCAAATAACTTATACCACTTATTTATGAAGAATGCATAACCATTCCACTCATCCTAAAGGAACGGGCACTTGATGATAGATAGTAAATTGAAAATTTCATCGTAGTGTGACCTTACTGCAAACAAAATGTCGTAACAGATACTTATTGTGAGGCTGGTATGGCGAGTGTGATATCGTTGTAAAGCTTAGACTACAGGCTGATCAGGCATTATTGTTTTGCTGCAGACATGGTCAACCTGTATGTATATTACAGATGAGTCCAAGTTTCGCCGAGGATGGTGAAAATAAAATTGTTCAAATGTTGTACAATTCAGACAAATTTTGTAAAATCCATTCTCGGCGTATAATAGAGCATGGAATCCTCTACCAATATCGCCATTCAAAGAGTTTCAAACTTTCTTCGTCTTGGACATATCACCATTCAAAGATGTCGAATTTTCGACTTTAGCTGGCTGTAGCTACGTGGTCAAGTTGTCGAGAGGAGCCATTTCAATACGAATTAGCTTAGAATTAGTCACTCTATCCGTTGCGCTAACAATCTGTATTCAAATTGAATCGTCGGTCCCGCACGGCCACGAGTGCCGGTTCTCCGAAACGGCTGGATGGATTCGCGAACTGAATATGGTTCCTGATAGTACTCGAATCCCTCAATAAGAACATGAAAAAAAAAATCAGAGGTGGTGTCGCGACTCTATTTAAGTTTTGTTCAACCCCACCGTGGTGTGGCATACAACGTTTTCTGCAACCAGCTGATTAAGTGAACGTTTGAAATGCAAAACATACACCACAGGACTGAAAATTGTATAAACGATCACATACTCGATCGCTTCAAAAAATGGTTCACTGGGATTATATGTCTCAATGGTTAGAGGTGTTGCTCGATAAGCATTGGGTTTCGGTGTCGGGGTTTCGAAACTTGGTCAGAGCAGGATTTTTATTTACTGTTATTCGTTTCATAAGTAGTGACACAAAGTATTTAATCCATTTCGTCACTAGTGACAAAAAACATATAGAGAAAAACAGAGAAAAAATACCACTTGAACGTCACCCAAATGATGCATGAAAAAGTCCACTTTTCGTAGAATAGTTTATCTCAACATGGAAAATGATCTGTTTCCCATTCCAAAGCCTTCACGAAAGAAATTGCAAAATTCTTTTGTATTTGACCGTAGCCTGCACTTTATCTGATAAAGCATGAAGAATGGTTTCGGTTAAATACAGAGTGGAACACATTGTGCAACTCTATTATAGTCATTAGCATATAAATATCTGTTGGGGATTATTATTGTAGATTCTATACAATCGTACCAATATTGCTTGTTTGATAAGGTTTTATAGTTTAATAATTATTATTCGATATACCAAAGCACCTAGCATAGTCGTAGAATATTGTTTATGTGAAATAAAGGAATATTTACAACAATGGCGTTACGGCGCTGCTGCTTTCAGGATAAAACTTCAAGAAACGACCGTATTCAGCTATGGAAATAAGAATGTCTTTTTTGCAGTTTTCAGGGTAAACTATTGTAATGTATCCGACTACATGCGAGAGTGATGAGATAGACGAGATGCGTATTGCTGGAAAGCCCATTTATTACTGATTATTGACACGTTATACATAAATGATAGAGAGCACTGTTCACATACACGACGCCCATGCCCTATGCTCTACGACTATGCTAAATCTGCCCTTTTTGTTGGTGTCTATCACTTAGAAGTAGTAAATTCAGGAAATTAATTGTTACCAAGAATATGGTACAAAAGACAACAAAGTTTGTTTTACCACAAAGTCAATTTTGTAACTCAAATGAAACAAGTATTAGCGAAAATCCCCTACTGTTTGTTCACCTTTAGAAAACACAATTTTAGATTTATCAGAGTTTTCAAAGTCATCGATGTTCCCAGTCAAGTGATTTCCAGTTATATGATATTTCGGCGCAAAGTTTGAATTTGAATGAGGGTTTTTTAAATTTTGAGCCAAAATATCCTATCATATCCTACAAACACTTAATTGACTGGGAACATGGACGACTTTTAAAACTTAAAAATATGTCAAATATGTGAGCTAAAAAGAACCCACTGTAATACGGTCATAAGACCCTAAACCAATACGAACAAAAAAAAAATCTTAAAAATTTGCAACACAGAACCTGTCTCAATAGGTCATAAGAAGAAAATTTATTAAAAAATCAGAAACCCCTTCCGGCATCGACTGAATGCCGATAGGGCCAATCCGCACCTATATATTTGAAAAGCCATACGTTCATCGAAAAACGAAAATTTTCAATTTGTTTTAATCTTCAATTAGAAATAGCTTCAGTTCCTGACAATTGAGATCCAGTCCACGAATATTCGTATGTTGAATAGAATGGTGAAATGTGAATGCATATTCCAATCTTGATTATATTTCCCATATTCGTTGCTCCGATTGATGTGGTGAAATTTCAACGAGATTGAGTGTCTACCACAATCGACTAACTCGAAATGTGTAGAACAATTGAGATTTCTTCAAATATAATGCCAAGAATAATGTAAAACCATCTAATCCATATTCTGATTGCATTTTCAGTCATATTAATTCCAAAACTCAAATTAAATGCTCGGCATTGCTCGATTTACATGCGAAAGTAATAATAAATTTGGTTATTATTCATGTATAATGTGTGCCGCCATAAATTAAGAGTAAGTATAATTGACTGTGGCTTTAATGTGGTGCGCTGCAAATATTCAATAATACCAAGTGACGCTACTGCAAAATAGAACATTTTCCGACGCAATATATTCCGGAAAATTCTTTTGAATGTATCCTATTTATGACACAATATGTTCAGAAGAACAATCTGTTGAGTTTCCTGTGACTAATTGCTGTTATAGAAATTAGAACAAACGACAGCACAGATGTATTAGACCTCTTAATGCTACGGATGAACATGCGACGTGAGTAGAAGATTATTATTTATTCTACTTAATAACATACGACAGACAGATTTAGATCAGCCCATTTATTATAATTCTCGAGATGAATGGAATCCATTGTCAAATATGGTCACCGCATTGAATATGACCCGGGCCGGGGCCATTCACATATACAGCTCACTGAAAACCTAATAAAAATGAACGAAATTTTGAGGTAGAATGACAAAGCTCACCGGAGTACACATGCAATATACATTGTGGAGTGGACGGACACACATAATAAAATAATGATAAATGAACAAAATTCTCGAATTATATATACGGCGTTGAACGCGCCATATCAATTTATGCACTTATCTATGATGTGCAGGCACTTTGTAGTGTGTATTCGAACCACACCGCACACGTATGGTAAGGGTCTGATTAATTGGAAGTTTTGTGTATTGTCATTGTTGTACCATTGTTGTAGTGATCTCGGTGACACAATCGGTGCAAAAGGTGTACTGGCGAAGCGAGAATTAAATGTACAGTTTTCGAGATAATATATTCATTTTGGCCACTAAGCTGTATATAAATGCCCAGGTTGTGTAAGAGCGGGGGAGGAAAATTTTGGAGTTATCGTTGTTTGTGTTTTCACATCATTATTTATGCATAACATCTTCCTATTGAAAATACTAAATATGATGATGTGGTTTCAGACGACATAATACATTACATTTATGCATATTCATTCGCAATTTACATATTAGATTTGCTGAAAATGGTCAACTATAATTAAAATTTATGTCACCTTTTCTTGCAGCTCAGGAATTTATGTCTGTGTTTTCGTAATAAATAAAAAAGAACATGCTTGAGCCGGTAGTCGAAGTGAGGGATGATACATCTGTAATTCTATAGTATTGTAAGGTGTTCAAATTAATTGAATTATTTGCAAGCATTATATGAATCAGCTAGTGCCGAAGGCAAGTTATAGAATCGAATTCGTTAAAAAGCCGATGGGGTTAGGAACATCGTTTTTCCTAAACGACGTGACATTTCGAATGAAAAAAGTTGTATTTTTTCCCCATGTCGTCAAGAAAACGTAAATTTCTCATGGCCTATCGAGTAGAGGCAAACTACAACGAGCGCATGAAATAGGTATTTGTTACCAAGGGGAGAAAATAGGAAATTTCACCAAGTGCGAAAGTTTGCCAGAGTAAAGCGAGGACAAAATAAGGATTTTTGCATCGCTAGTATTTTACATTCTACATGCGTTGAAAACCGTACTTTTCATGTTTCAAGCACTTCTTTCGACGCGCTCAGCATGTAAAATACATGACTAAGGATAAAAAGATGAAAAGTAGAGTTTTCGTGTGAATCTTGTTGATCCGAGGCGTAGTTGAGGTCAATAAACACACAAAAACTACCCTTTTCATCTTTTTATCCCGAGTTATGTAATGAATTTTACATGCTGAGAGCGTCGAAAGTAGTGCTTGAAACAGAAAAATTCGGTTTTCGACGCATGTAGCATGTAAACATATTTTCATACCTATGCTATGACCCGAAAAGTGCGACTTTGTCGCAGTTTTTCTCCGTCCAATATGAAAAATACTATTCGTACCACGGACTAAAAGTCTTTTTTAGCGAAACCTCTCACACGCTAAAAAAGATTTTTAGTCCTAGGTACGAAATGTACTATTTCTTTAAAGACTCTATCTGTCCCGAAAGTACATGCAATTACCTTTCTAATGACACCTCACACGACCAGATACATTCGTGTACCTCCAGAAATTTCTGTAAGAAAATTGCATGTTTTCGGTGTTTGATCACCTTCCACACAAGCTTCGAAGAATTTTTTTGAAAGTGGCTTTGGCTTATAGGGTCGAATACCTTTTTGGGCACACATAGAAAATTCCACTGGAAAATGCGTCCGATTTCGGAAGACGGTTTTTCAAAGGAATCCCACCTACTCAAACATGTCTTTCAGTTGCATACATACTCAGTTTGACCATTCTCCATGTAAATTAACTCATTCACATTCCACACACTCGATTGGTCCATTTTCCTTGTATTGTCACTTTTTATACCGACAAATTTTCATGCATTTTACTTCAGTCATGTTCCATTAACTCGGTTCTACAATTTTCCATCAAAATCAAGATTTAAAAAAAAATTCTCAGGAATGAAACTTACAAATCTACAGACTATCAATTCAATGAATCAGCTCTTTTTGACCTCAGCCCCAATCGCTATACAAAATAAGCGTATCATTAAGTTGATGACGTAAACACTAGGCTGAGCGATAAGACTATGAAATCATGTGCCAATCACATACAAAAACAAACATTTTCCAAAGTCTTATCGCTCAGCCGATATTCGTCCGTTTGAAAAACTAATTACCTTGCCAGACTCCTGAGATCACAAGCTACACACTGGCATTTTGTTTGATCGAAATCCGTCGCATAAAAAATTTCATTTTTCTAAATGAGGCGGTTGTCAAACACATACGACTAATACTCGATATACGGAATATACGAAAATATACTCGTTATACTGGATATACTCAGAATATACGCGATATACTCAGTATAAATAAAATGAACGGAATTCCCCTATTGATTTATGCCCAATAAATGCCACAAAATTAATCTATAGAAACCGATCGAATTGCTGCGGTTCCATAGATTTATGATTAAATTTGCTTTGACACCAACCGTGTACGGATTGCAGTGTAGTTGCATTAATTAAATAATTAGGATTAAAAATTCCAGCATTAGATCCAACAAATTTTATATTAAAATATTTCGTTTGTAGTTCATTTCGGGATATTATGTGTGACGCTTGACATGTTTGTTTGGTATCATTCAACAACTATAATTCGATTGCAAATTCATGTTTTTGAATGCATAGCATATGGTTATGGCTAAGCTGTTTATTGTAATTATATGCATAATACAAACTACAAATTCAATTATGGTCACCGTATCAATTACATTCCGATGTATATTATATGTCGTAGCATATTTAACATCAGCTATTACACATAACCATCACCACAAGTAATACTTACCAAGGTAAGATTTCATAGATCACAAACACTAATTGATTCTACCGAATTTTGGATAAATGAGAGACCACTGGTTGACAAAATATAATTTCGTGGAATCAAAGCAAATTTCATGTAATTATCTTCATTATACCATTTTGTAATAACCAAGTTTCTACAATTAAAAAAAAAGTCTTTAAACATGGTTATTGCAAAATGCTGCTGATTTAGGGTGTAAATCATAATGAATAGCTACTGTCAGAGAAACGCATACAGACCCATCACCAGAACAGTATTTAAATAGGGGGCCTGCTCGACACAGTTGTCTAGAATCTCTTATATTGATTAAGTTTTTATTGTTGGTATAATACCACTGCGTTTCCACATTTTCCACAAAATGATGCTTGAATTCCACTAACCAAGAAAGGACTCCGTGTGAGTGATAAAATTGAATTTTTTCAATTTTTGCTTTGTTTTTGACAGTTTGCTCTCTCACGCAGTACTTTTTGTTGAGGGGAAACCATATTCACAACCAACAATGGTTCTTTGTTTACCAAGGAGAGGAAATATGAAATTCCAACAAAAGGTAAAGTTTGCTGTCAGAGCAGTCAAGAGCCGTAATTCGCTCGTGTTGGAACTTCCTGTTTCTCCCCGAAGTGAATACACAATTTTTCCATCCACGAATAGGTTTCTTCCATCGTACGGTAAAAACGAATTTTGACAAGCCGAAAACGAACGAGAGCATCCAGAGAGGCAAAAATAACCTCAACTTGAAAAAAATTTGTTCGTTGAAACTTCAAATTGAGGTTGTGTTGCCTTCTCTGTGGATGACGATTGACATTTTGAACGGCCTTGGAAGAAACCTATCAGACACATTAATTTGTTCCATCATTATCAAAATCAAAACAAAGTGACACGCAAAGAGAAAAAACTCTTTTGTTCTTTATCATACAATAAGTGTGTGTTAGTAGATCCAGCTGGGCTGGTGATATTCAGCTGGTGCTCATTCTGCCCATAGGAAACTTTTAACTATTGTATCTTTTGCTGTTTTGCCTAATATGCAAGTGTTTTTGTTATTGAAAAAAGCAATTGCTTCGTAATTTATTGACGCAAGGAATTTTTTTCTTTGAAATTTTTAATGAATGGAACGAAACATGAATTTACTCTGTAGCTCATGGTTACATTGTTCGGTATTTATGTTCCATATTTTTAATTTCTATAAAGGAAAAAAAATGACGAACAAAAAATGAACAAAGACTGAAAATGTAGTACTACAAGCTATTAGCGTAATTATGAACATTAAAAAGCTGAAAAAGTATGACTTTTAGCAAGGCAAGGGTTAATCCAAATATAAAAATTTATATCTTTGTGACAGAGTCTTTAATGAATTTTAGCAGATATTTTAATTATATGGTCATTGTAACTAGTGGTGTACCATGTACAGACTGCAATTGGCGGTAGCTAAAAACTTTTTTTTTTGTCCGGCAACATTATTATTTTATGGGGACGAAATACCACTATTTACATGAAAGTAATTTTCTCAGCGCATATCCAACCAGCGTAATTTGAAATGTCAGGACATAATTTATGAAAACCCATTAAAAATTTTAGTTTATAGATTACATTCAAACTTTAAGCTGAACTGTGTGCATGCACTTGCACACACATGTACATATACAGTGTATAGTTACCATTCGAAAAAGCTTAACATTGCATTAAAATTCGCCTAAAACTGTGAAATTATTTAATGTTTTGAATGTTTCTACAATCGCTGTGCAATTTAACAATGAGGCAAAATACCGCAATGAATTAAATTAAAGCAAAATTTTTTGGGTGAAAGCTTAAATCGAACCTGATAATTCTCACATCATGAGCCCGCTCATGGGCTTGGTGTCGAAATAACTAATTTTAAATAACTAACTGCCAAAATAAATAACACCAAAAAAACTAACTACAAAAATAACTACTGGACTAAATGACTAATGGTCAAATAAACTAAGCTAGAAAAAACTAATACCAAAATATCTAAAATGTTGATTAGAGAAAGTACTCGATTTTATCATCTCACTGGTTTTTATTTTTCGGTAAAATGTGAACACTGCACCGGAATAAGCAAATGTTCTTTTGTATGAAAAAAAAACTCTCCCTTCGCTTGGTGTCGAAATAACTAATTTTAAATAACTAATTACCAAATTAACTAATACTTAAATAACTAATACGTCAATAACTAATAAGCAAATAACTAAAACTAAAAAAACGAATGACCAAAATAATTAGTAGAGTAATTAACTAGCAAAATTATTTTATGAGATTAATTAGTTTGAAATACGGGGGCTCCGCCCCCAAACCCCCGCGCCTGCGGCGAGCTTTCGTTTACCGCCTTGCAGACGTTCATGTAGCGTAATTAACTAGCACAATTATTTTATGAGATGAATTAGTTTAAAATACGGGGGCTCCGCCCCCAAACCCCCGCGCCTGCGGCGAGCTTTCGTTTACCGCCTTGCAGACGTTCATGGGGCTCTGCCCCAAACCCCGTTCCACCCCTTAAACCTCGCAAGGGGGGATACTCCCCCTTGACCCCCCTATGCAGGGGCTGCCGCCCCTTGACCCCGTTTTTTTTTTTAAATTTTTTCAACTTTCAAGATCTAGCACCTTCTAGTTTTACGTAATTACGAAATTACAGTTATAAAACCTAAATTTAAACTGCCTTACAGCAGGCGGCCTTACGGCAAACTTCAATCTTCTTACTAAATTATGTTAACTAGTCAATGGAAACAAAAACAATACATTTCAAATATTTATTAAAGTGTGAAACAAGCACTAAATTTAGTCCTTACATCGAAACGCCCGAAAAAAGCAAAGTATGACTAACATCATTATCAAATAGAAAATATCCAATTTTCAATTTCCACTTCTAAACGACCAACAAAATTCATGAAAAGACTTAAAAACTATAAATTACTTCATTATCACAAAAAAATTAAATATTTTAAAATTCCACATCCAATTAATTGAAAGCACTTACAATATTGCTAGATGTGCATCACTTCTTAGTAGATGGATACGAAATTGCGCTGCTAATTCCGAATAAATAATCTTTTATGTCGAAAGTAGCATCATCAATTTTATACATTTTTACCACTGCGACCAATCGCTCACCGAGTTCTATTTGTTTCTTACTTTGTTTATTGTCTGTTGGTATGCCAGACATCATCTTAGCAATTAAAATCTCTGCGGCATCTTGCTCCTTTTTAATGCCTTCAATAAAATTATAAATACAAGGATGATGCACACCGAACAATATCGTAATGGCATTATGCCAAGCCTCAACTGCGTTATTGGTTCTTGGGAAGAAAGCAAGAGTTTGGTGGTAAACATTCCACAAATCAATTGAAAATAGGGGCTCAACAAATCTATTACGCGCGAAGTGGCCGATCCAAGTTTTTTCAAAGTATGACAACAAATTTTGTACTCCAACATCAACAGCTGATTTACCGCTTAACTTCGCTTTAAAAAAATCTAATCCTTTCAATTCTTCATATCGTTTAACCACTTCTTCGGGTGGAACGAATGCTAATGCAGCTAAGCATCTCATGTATTGGGCAAAATTCTCATCTTCACCGTAAATACTTTGTAGACCTTGTGCTTGTATGTATATGGCGGTATATGCACTGGCACATATGAAAAAAACATCCGTAGACCTCCACTCCAGGAAATGTTTGTTGAATGGCTTTCATGGCAGCCTGTTCAAAGTCTACCATAACGGTTTTCGGTTTCAGTCTTGGTTGTAATTCCTTAAGTTTGCGAAAGATTTCAGCGTAGGTGAAGAAATCCTTACCACTAGCCAAGACGTACACGCACGGAACATAAGTTTTATTTCGTCTGCCTAATTATCAATCACACAGATAGATACAGAAAAATGGCCTCAATTTTTTAACGTTTCTAGTTCTTACCATGAATCGTATACAATTGTTTGAATATTGTTGGAACCACATCGAACGTACCATCCATGTACCATTCATCGCAATATGATAAGAACGAAAGATTGGTATTTGTTGAGAATATGACTATTCGCTTCGTATCCGATTGATTGTCGTACAAAACAAAAAGATCGCCCTTCAAGGTCAATGCATTGTCTCCATCAATTACTAATTCAGCCAATGTTTTCGGATTTTTCGGATGAACTCCCGTTTTGTTACGAATCCTGCGTATACCACGTGTCATATTGATATTACTGGGCAGCTCTACCGAGGATACTCTGCCAATCGAACATGTGATGTTGCGTAGAATTTTTCTTGGTGGTTCAGTTGTGGAAAGTGCTCGATTGCGAATATTTTCAAGTACTTTTCGAACATTTCCTTTACGAACATCAGGTGCGTGCGAGTGATCGAGAACTTTTTTCACATTGATACCGACACTATTCATGCGCCCAGGACAGCGAGTCATGGAATATCTTTTGATAAAAATAACAAAAGAGTTCAAATCGTTAAAAATGGCTTTTGATGTGAAAATATTTCTAATTTAATTACTGTGTACATCTCCAGTATTGGGTCTCAGTAGATTTCCCGTTTTTAGTGTATTCATATCCTTTGTGGAGAGCAACCTCACCACCTTTTTGATTACGCACAATTTCTAACGTAGACATTATCACACTTTAAAATAAATGACACAGTTTTTGTTCTTCAATGCGCGATGATAATTGTAATACTAACAGCAACAATAGTCGTAACAGTGTTGGGAGAGTTTTTTTTTCATACAAAAGAACATTTGCTTATTCCGGTGCAGTGTTCACATTTTACCGAAAAATAAAAACCAGTGAGATGATAAAATCGAGTACTTTCTCTAATCAACATTTTAGATATTTTGGTATTAGTTTTTTCTAGCTTAGTTTATTTGACCATTAGTCATTTAGTCCAGTAGTTATTTTTGTAGTTAGTTTTTTTGGTGTTATTTATTTTGGCAGTTAGTTATTTAAAATTAGTTATTTCGACCGATTGCCGAGAATTTTGAGTAATTTTGGGTAATTTTTTTGAACCTTGGAGAATTTTAGAGAATTATTATAGAAAATTTGAGTGAACTTTGGAGAATTTTTATGAACTATGGGGAATTTTTGGGGATTGTACGCAATTTCGGGGAATTAACAAGTCAAGAAAATATTCTAGAAAATCGAAAAAATCTAGAAAGTCGAGAAAATTTAGAAAATTCGAGAATATACAGAAAAATAGATTGAAAGAAATTGAAAAGAAAATTCATGAAACTTCAATTAACGAAGTGACTATTCGCCCGCGCGGGCTATTATAGACTAGAATTATGACAATAATAATTGTTTTCGCAATAAAAAAAAACAATTTCTTTGATTTTCTTTCTTTTACAAAATATGATACAAAGTGATTACGATCTCTTTTACAAAATTTGACACATGGAGCTTATCAGTGCCTATATTCGCAAAAATATTTTCGGGAATTTTTCCAAAATTTTCGCGATTTTCCCAAATTTTCACAAAAAACTTTTTGCGAAAATTCACGAAAATTTGAGAAAATCCATGAAAATATTTTCGCGAATATAGGCACTGGAGCTTACACTCCTTTTACATAGTATAACACATGACCTAACTTAAAGAATTTGGTATAAGGGGAGCTTATGTTTCTTTTTACAAAATGTGATGCAAGGAGCTTATGCTCCCTTCCAAAGAATGTGATGCAAGAAGCTTTTAAATAGCGTGATGCAAGGATGCTTCCTTTTACAAAATGTGATATAAGGAGCTAAATGCTCCTTTTACATAATGTGACACATGTAGCTTATGCCGTCTTTTAAAAAATTGGACGAAGAAGCTCGTACTCCTTTTTGCACTATTATGTAACTACGAAGAGAAGTATGTCTTTTAGAAATTGTATTGCAATAAACTGAAAGTGTGAAGTGATTCACTTTACAAACTGTAACAGGAGCTTGATGTTTAGAAACAAAAGTTGTTCGAATACCACGTTTTTCTTGATTCGTTTATAAATGTATATCGCGTAAAAATAGTCATTTGCGGGCGAATAGTCTATGAGATGCTATTCGCCCGCGCGGGTAATTAGCAACAGCCTTTAATTAATTGGGGAAAATTCAAGAAAATTAAGACAGATTTTTTCAAAGGCAGATAGTGAATAGACCGTGTTAAGTATAAATAACTTATTTTTAATTTATGTAAATTATTATTCTGCAGAACAAAAGTGGAAACAAAATATCTGAAAAATGTCTGCTTGATTTTACATCTCACTACATCTCTCTCAAAAGCTGCAATTTGAATGAGACTAAAAGTATATCCGAACCATTCTAATTCATTCTAATTGGATTCTTACTAAGATTCTAGTAAATGGGATGGCATCGGGATTGTAAGAATATTTTTCAATAATTTCTATTAAAAAAAAATAAATATTTTTCCAATGGTTTTCATGGTAAATCTTCTTTTTATTGAAATATGATACTTTTTTCTCAAAATCTCACACGGTCTATTATATATACCAACCGTCTGAGACAGGTTATTCTTACAGAGGGTTGATTGGAGAAGGCGTTCCTCGTCAGCGAGGCGGAAGCAACACCATCTGTTATCATATCTCTGTATTATTAACAACACATTGCCTTCCTTGAAGCATATACCTAGACACTAGACACTTCAACAAAAAGTGCATATACCACACTTTCTTTTGATTCATAAATGTACAGACGATGTAAAATTTTGCTTCAAGAGTGCAATGTATCTAATGACATACTGAAAAACTGTGAAAATGAACCGTAAATTATTATTGCATAGAATAATTGTGAAGTTGAAGCGCAATAGAGGCGACTATTCCTTGGACCATTCGAATGCAAATATTTGCTAGAATTCCGTAAACCCACGGTAATTTTGGCACCGATGTTAAAGATTTATTATGTTAATCACGACAGTTCCGCATTTTTGTGTTTTTATAATCTCTTCGCTTATTCTTGCTGATTAATTTCGCTCTTCTTCGCCATTCTTTTTTTAGTTCGTCTTTATATTAAATCTCAAAAATCGGAGACACTTCAGCGTTAGCCAACAGAATTCAATTTTGAATTGCATTCAGTCGAAACAAAGACGTTTTTCCATAAAGTTTTTTTATATTCCACTAAAGAAATTAATTGAATTTTTTTCGGGTAAATTCTGATTTATATTCTCTTTGCGGAAACGGTTTTCATTCCGAACGAAGTTAAAATTCAAAAGTTAGCATGAGAAAAAGACAAATTTCCATGAATCTTTCTTATAGTTTTACTACATTATTTTTTGCGGCTCCCAGTTTAGATGTATACCTCTCATTTGAATTCTATTAAAACTCGAAAGTTTCTCTTTTTATTTTCTACATACATTCTGTCCGGAATAACACATAAAAGAACGAAAAAAAAAATCACACATTTTGGGGGTAGAGAAAAAAACTTTTTCTTCGCAAAATATTTAAATCGCAAGGATCGCAAGGAGTGATGTTGCATAATATATACTAAATAAAAGGCACCAGTGATGGTTATAATGTTTGAACTGATAAATTCTGATAACATTAAACGTATAATTTACAACATCCAGAAGAAAGAAAATACTTGCCTATATTGACAATCAGGCACTTTCTTACCAAAGATTAATTGCCGAGATACGAACCATAAATAATTTTTTTTCTCAGCTTTTTTTTATAATTTCTATTTCAGACGTGTTATGAGGGTATGCCATGCGGTAAGAATAGAACCAAATGTATAAAGAAGTTGTTGTACATTTAAATTTTCTAATAATTTAAATTAATGGGGTTATCGGAATATATGTATGTATATTGTGCGGGTGTGCCATTTTACACCGTACACCAAGGATAAAATCAAAAGAAAACTTTGCAAACCGAATTTAAATTGAAGTTAATTAAATTTTAGGTTTAAGCACAAAAAATGGAGGACTTCAGTAATAACGAACCTTTTTTTTGGCAAAATGGTACATAAACTTCCACGAACAGTGGCGAATTTTAAAACAACTATGCAGGAAAGTGAACTCCTGTTGTGCTGGTGTTGTGAATTTATGCAGACCAATTTTTTTCTCTCCTCATTTTGTCACCTCTTGAATCCTTCATTTTATTCACAGTCAAACTTTAACTTCGTAAATAAGTTTTAGGAGTTATGTAATGTGTCGCAAGGACTTAAATGTGATATCGTTGTAATCTGTAATGTTATATAGCGAATTCATTACCAACAATTTTTAGGATTGTGAAATTTCGAAACAGTTTTGTTTATGATAAGAGATCTCGTTTTGAAGTATTTTGTACATTAAAACAAAAAACTCGAAACAGTAGGAGGAGGCAATAAGGACGAAATTTTATACGAATGAATGTGAATGAATACATCATCATCGCACGAAACTACACAAAACCAATTTTGATTCAAGTTGCTAATTATTATTTGACTTTATCCTATAGACACAGCTTTGCGACAGCCGAAAGCTATCTAAGCCACAAATACTTATATGTGCCAACGGTGCCAACCGAAAGAAATTAATAACTCATAACGTTTCATTGCGATAAGATTGAATACGTGACGGAATTCGTTAATAGTTTTCACGTATAGTGACTTTATGGAAGTTGTTTTGCGGCTGGACGTGAAACCATTGTCATGAGCATATAAATATCGTTGGAAAATCAACACAAGAGACAAATCAACACAACAGACTAGATTCGAATTGCGAACAGCGATTTTATATGAAATATTTCCGAGTGGATATTTGCTTCGAGTCATGGAGAATAGTTGAGTTATTACAGCATCGAGAACACATATTTGATTGAAATGGAAAATTAGCTTTTCGAATAATATATTACTGTTGTTGGTGCGACGGTTGAACGATATCTAAACAAAAAATTAGATTTGCAGGTTTGTGCAATAACTTCAGCAATATCATATAATCCAATAATCCAAAAATGTTCTAAATTCCACCAATTTTACTGTTAATTATTACAACAGCCAAGGGCTTTGGTATTTTTGCACCCTGGTACTTCCTGCGCTAAGTATGTCATGGTGTATCATTTGAAACTAAAATTAATGTCACTCATGGTGATAGATGATGCTCAAAGATAATTCGGTTAATTTCTCCTCTTGGGTGGTGGATAACTGTCGTGTTAAGCCAAAATAATTTAACGCATTGTGTGTGTGCTTTGTAAAACTTTCAAAAGCTTTCAGCTTCTTTTGGATTCCATTCGAGAAGTGGGAGAGTTAAAAGTGGATTACAAAAGAAGCTCTAAGCTAGCGAAAGATTTCAAAAGCTCTTCAAAAGAAAAGACTTAGGGCCATGAGAAAATGGCGTTTCATTGGGGGATTTCCTATTTTCTATTGATGAAATGTTGATGGATACATAAATTTTGCGCACACTATGCATCAGGGCCTACTTTTTAGAAACTTTTAGAGAAAATCGAGAAATTCCAGAAACTTTGAGAAATTCAAGAAACTTCGGGAAATTCAAGAAATTTCGAGAAATATTTCTTGAATTTCTCAAAGTTTCTTGAATTTCTCGAATTAGAGAAATTTCAAGAAATTCAAGAAAATTCA
Organism: Bradysia coprophila; assembly: GCF_014529535.1. NCBI lineage: Eukaryota > Metazoa > Arthropoda > Insecta > Diptera > Sciaridae > Bradysia > Bradysia coprophila. The sequence continues at coordinate 7,649,539 of NW_023503501.1, read as the reverse complement.
AGAAATTCGAGAAACTTCGAGAAATTCAAGAAATTTCAAGAAACTAATTTCTCGAGCTTCTTGAAGTTTCTCGAATTCGAGAAATTTTAAGAAATTCGAGAAAATTTGAGAAATTTCAAGAAATTCAGGAAATTAGTTTCTAAAAAGTAGGCCCTGCTATGCATATCGGATTGACAATTGTTAAATGTTTCCCGTAAAGTTCCACAAAATTGTAACATCTTATAAACATTTAAGTTCGAACTGATTTTTAACTAACTTATTCAACCCCTACCCCTACTTCAGTTAAAAATTTAAAGATATCAAAAATATAACGAAAAGCAAAGCGAAAATGTAGCAAACAGAATAGAGTTTCGCCACCATATCTTATATTTTGCAGATACGACGGTAGCGCCCAGTGTGGCCGATGAATAAATTTTATTTAAATTTGTGGATTCCATTAGTTGTGGGATAAAGTGTGGGTTAAATAGGAATAATAACCGTAGAAAATCTGAAAACTAAATTTCCTCGACTTTAAGTAAGAAAGGTTTAACTAACTCCCCATTCATTCACTCTTTCACTCAAAATTCAAATTATGTGTCGCACTTGCGGCGTGAATTCTCTGCCGTTTAACATAGGTTACGACAACATTTTCTCCAGCGTGTGTGAGAAACATATTTTCGGAAACATATTGCGATTAACTTACCGGTATGACAAACGAAAACATTGTTGTGTACGCTCCATTATAAAAGGGCTAAACAGCAGACGGTGCTATACAGAATCCTCTTGGAATTGGCGTAGTCGGTCCAGCGATAATGTTAATTTTCAATTAACTGAAAATGTTTGCATTTTGGAGTGAGTTTTCAGCAATGCACGTTATAATACCGAAGGCAAAATTATTTCATTGTTTTTATCGTTTTTGATTGGCGCGTCGAAAAATAACATCACAATAATGAAAGTGGAATGCATACAGTTTGCGTTTAAGCATATTTGACCGAATGGAAATTATCTATAATTTAATGGTTGTATACATACACTACATTAATTGGATTGGACAGCAACTGCAGCACAAATCCGTGCTATTGAAAGAGACACGGCTTCATTTTAATTCCTTGAAGTACTAGATTCGGAATTTGTTCCATGAATGAATGATGTAAAGGGTTTTTGATCTTCTTCTCCTTCCTCGCTTAATTTTTGCCTATTACTGATGTATTCAAAAATATTCCTGATTTTTAGTTCTCATGGTCAGCTTTCAATAATTAATTTTATGTAATTCAGTTTATGGTCGGTGCCCTGCACTGCTTCTAGCATGAACATAGAATATATTCGAAGGCTGATGAAATCACAGTAAGCACTGCGTTTCTTTTGTACAGAGAGATGACTTGTTTTCGCTGTATGTGTTAGAACATACAATAAGTAATATGTTCATTCCAAGGCCGTTCGAAAAGTCAATCGTCATCCACAGAGAAGCCAACACAACCTCACTTTGAAGTTTTCGCGAACAAATTTGTTTAAGGTGCGGTTATGTTTGCTTCTGTGGATAACGGTCGGTTGTTTTCGGCCTGTCAAAATTCGTTTTTAACGTACGATGGAAGAAACCTATACAAACAATGCTAAGCGGTGGCTCTTATTACTAAAGCCTTCAAATTTGACATTTGTCAGTTCAGTGTTCATGCTAGGAGCAGTGTAGTGTTCCTCATTGATTGTAATACGGGTCTCGTGCCTGCAATTTCGTTAGGTATTCCCATTCTACGCTCATGAAGTATGTCAATCGTAAGGCTTTTTCTTGCAACATTGGTTTCGTCCTGAGAATGGATTTTTGATTTTGTCGACGACAGCTTCTTTTATGTGCAGCGAGCCGCAAATATGTTTGCTCTTGATGTGATCTAATTTTAGGACGCCATAAAGTAAGAGCAGGTGGTATCACTGTTGTATATATTTTGACCGAGAGTTTTGGTGGCATACGCTTGTCACACAGTACTCCTGAATTTTGTTTCCATTTAAGCCAACCCACGCTGATCACATGATTCACGTCTTCGTCGCAAGTTCGTTGTTGACTACTGTGCCAAGGTATTTCAAACTTGTGCATTTCGACATAGCGTTTCATTTCCGTTAATCATTAAGTCTGGCGATAGGGCTTATGGCAGAAACATGTACTCTGTCTTTGCCTCGCAAACTCTCAACCCATGGTCTTCAAGTATTTTCCCCTTGTCAAACATCACTTTGGATGTAAGAAAGTTAAGGATTTTTGATACTTGTAAAATGAGCAATATGAGACATCAACAGCTGATTTATATTCGAATCGTACAACATAGGTGTACGAAATTCCGCACAATTTTGAAAGTCTCCAACTGTAATTCGAGTTTATTAGTTTTAGTATGTGTTAGTATGGTTTAATTTGTTTATTTCCACATGCAATGGAGCTCAGTTATCGCTCTTCATTCGTTGAGTGAAATTTTGCAGTTTTCATGCAATTATCGCTTGTTTCAGCTTTTCTAATTTTACATTTTGAATAAAACTCCTAAAGTGAAATTTTGCAGTAATAAAAAACCAGCACACAACTTCAGCAAATATTTACAATATTCCGGTTTTACAAATTAAATTACTTTAAATTGAATAATCTGCTGTTCAATATTCAAATTGATGTTTTCGCTGTGAAATTGTTTCACCTTCCTCCAATGAGATGTTATTAGATATACATTTCCACATCGGAGAATGTTTTATTTTTGGTGTTTGCTGTTTTTTATGAATTTAGCAAACAATAAAACTGGCCATAAAAACGTATACCATCCATTCTGAACGTAAGCTGATACTTTAGCATTTTAATATGCCTTATAAGCTTTAACTCTCAATCATTTTATGTTTATGGGTTTCATTTTCACCGAACTATAAAGTTTATCTGTATGCGATGCAGGACTACAACATTTTCCAGGATACCATAAAGTGAAAGTATAAATAACGGACGACCGATAAAAGTTTCGAAAATTGTGGGCGATAAATCAGATAAGACAACGAAGAATTTTTTAAATGATTATTTTCGGGGTAGTTGAATTTTATTTGCATTCTTGCGCGTATTTACAATGTGAATTCGTTTTTCGGCTGTATGCCTGGTTCAACGAATTATCGTTCAGTTACTTTATGGCCATTCTGTGGGAAATTCCACATTATGATAGATGGAGTCATCATTACATAGAGCTCGTAACTAGCATTAGTCAATGGGCAACACAGTTCTCATCTCAAAATAAATATAATATTAATTGATAGGTTACGCTGATCGCTTGATGAACAAGGATTAAAGCACAAATTAAAGACCTTGTACATATGTTTGACATTGCAATGTGAGCAACATAGAGAAGTTGAATTTCAAAACCCACCAAAACCCCGTGCCTCCATCTACATAAAAAACACATACCGAACTAGCCAATCTTAATCTATTCAGTGGGGGCGGCGAAGATCCCCGGAAATTAGTTCTAACGCTAGAATCCTTGAAGGAAAGAGGATTTTCGGGGGTGCTGCGAATTAAGATATTTTATGTGCATTCAATACCGACAGTTATACCTTTCTATAAGAAACGGTCTGCTATGACAGATTCAATTAAATACATTAAAACACAAATCGCACGCCACCTATACATCCCGATAACTGATCTACGGCTCCGATGCGGAGTATCTGCTCAACACGCAGCGAACTGGTGCTGGAATGGTTCTGCGCTTCTCGTTTCTCGAGTGAATGAAGTTTTTTTAAGGTGTGCTTTGAACGTATTGCTTGAACACCTCCACATCCAATTCTTTGGTTATTCGCTCGTCTTTCCTGACTCATCGTTCTTTCTGCTGTATCCACTTTTTTCTTTGATGACTTGTCGGAGATGGTTTCACTGACTTCCCGCTAATGAGCTGTACACAATCCGTGAGACTTTTTATTTTCTCTTACGCCTTTTACTTTCAGCTGCTTCAACTTCAGGCCAACATATCATGCACTTCTTGAGTGAATTCCTTGTCCGACTTCATCCTTGCGGAAAAGTGCAAGATAAACGGACCCACATCCGTCGACAAAATAATTATTTACAATTCGTTCAGCCATATCACAGTCGTTTACAATAACACAGAATTCTTTGTCATTTGAATCTACTGATTCGTTATTAGCCGAGTCAAAAATTTAAAAAAAGTGTAAAATATCGTACGTGCTAGAGTCGATCACGCGTACAATTTTTCACAGAATTTAAGAAGGCGTTACCGCCATTTTGTAAAACAAAAGTCTTAATTTTTTGTCTTTCACGTATTTCCCTCTTAAATGGAAGGAAAGCCAAAATCTAATATTCACTTCACGGCCCATTAAGGTGGCTGGGTAACCAAACCAGTACTACACCACAATTTGAAATTCAAGAATGATACTACTACAGTTCGTAATAGACTAAGCCTCGTATTAATTCTCAGGACGTGCAATCATAATTTTCCTGTTAACATGCTCATGTTACTTCAACTTTTTCTGTCTTTCAGAAACATTGTGATCCACCCTGTATTGTCCAAATGCTTGAAGCCATACTTCTAAGTGTTACATGTTCGATAACTTATCGAATGAGTGAATATTAACTTGGAATTTTGCTTACATCTAAATGTCAATAAATGTATGAAAAAAGTGGCCGAACTTGACATTTTTCTAATATGTTCCTCGTGGAATCTTCTTTATTAAATACCCTGAACACCCTGTTATACTTAACAAATCCTTAAAAAAAATATAATTCCATCATTAATCTTCAACGTTTCTGCGACAAATTTAGTAAAACATTATCTAAACATAAAATCATTGTTTCCATCTGAAATATGATAAAAACAGTGAAAAATTAGATGTTTTAAAATATTGCTTCATTTTGAATACTTTTTTTGGACCACCCTATGTTGTCCAAAAAATTTGAAAAAACTTCTAGGATTTAGGAAATCTGATTCTCTATCTATATCATCCATAAAAATACGAAATATTTTGTTCAGAGTGTTCGAAAATAGTCGAGAACTGAAATAGTGCACTCCAGACTTCCCCCTCCTTTTCGCGAAAACTGACAGGATTTCAGCTTGGCACCCGAATTTTTCTTATTTCAGGATAACAAGGGCCATCCAAATCACCCAATACATCCCGTGCACCTTTCATGGACACTGGCACTTCCGTGGCTATTATGTTGTTGATTTTCCTCCTTGTTGTCGCCATTCCAGTCTTTTATTTTTCCATTTGTCACTGTTCCATTTGCATCAAATTTGATAAGAATTAAAAAATTACTGTTGCGCTTTGACATTCATTCAAAAGTATTTTACATGAAAAGAATTTTGTTGATCCGAGGCGAAGAGGAGATCAACAAATACACGAAAACGAGTCGTTTAACCTTTTTATCCCGAGTTATGTAATGGATTTTACATGCTAAGGGGGCTAAGGGCGTCGAAATTAGTGCTTGAAACATGAAAAGTACCGTTTTCGACGCATGTAGCATGTAAAATCCGTTGAACTATGGGTGAATGAGTGAAAAGATGAAAGTGGCAAACTTAGGGCCCTTTATAGAATTTTTGTGGAAAATGACGCGACGCAAATCACATATTTATAAAGTGAAAGATATTTTACAATTTAAGTTTTATCGACAAACGAGACACTGGTAACTTTCTTTGCGATTTTGAACTAATTTATGCACAAAAATCGAGTAAAAAACCTTTTTGGCTTACCTTATTTAAAAAAATCAATTTTGGCTCTCACACGGAGCGATAAGTGAAAATCAAGCCTTAGAATCTCACATTCATTGTCTGCTAAAGCTGCCTTTAATCTAAGAACATCGCTTGCCACATTTGGAGAGACATTTTTTTGAAGTCATGTTTTCGAAATTTTTTAATTTTCTTCGAGTTTCCCCGGGCCATTTTTTTTTTTTTGCTGTCCTTGGTGCTCAGGCTGGAATATCCTTTCCGTAGCACCTTACATGTTGTATGTTGTATATATATCTCTCCTTCATACACGGTAATATCCGAGAAATTTTTCGACAAGGGAATAAAAGTTGGAAATTGGATTTCGAGGGTGTTGTTTGTGGCCGGAGCCTAGCGAGAGTAAATGGTGTAAATGTTTGTAAAACCAATGAAAGACATACTCTATCAATGAACGTCAATACAAGGTATGGTTTATGTCAAAATGTGTATGGAAAATCATTGAAATGTGAGTTTTTTTTTATATACAAACGCTATTTCCTGTACCTGTTTTGAACTTTCAATGTGTAAAACGAGCTGGAAGCCGGAATGCAAGAAAGGCAACAAAAGTGTTACTTATTAGCAAACAATATGGAACACTTGATTCATAACCATTGTGGTAAAAACTGTAAGAAAACTCAAACTGTCGATTTGGATCGATGGTCCAAATGTCAAGAGGAACATTTTTTTGTGGAATCGAAATCAGTGAATAAGTTCTTAAAGTTAAGGAATTAATTGTATAATAAAGAAAATCCAACGATCTGTTGAGAAAGATAAAGGCATTTCGTGTATTCGTATATGCAACAATTTACTATAGAAACGGAAGACTTGGGGTCGCGTTTGGAAAACATTGTTCGTTTGATGGATGAAAATCGCGTAATTTGACGTTTCTATGTGTCAAACAACATTCAAAAAACTATTATTTTACGATAAAGAACGCTGAATTTAGTGAGCCATTTTGCCATCCATGGAAAAATCGTGAAAAATAATCGTTTCAATTGCTGCCTTTGATTGCAATGACAACATCCAAAATGTCAGACGACGAATATGATTTCGACAATCTTTGCCGTACATGTTTAGCATACAGCAGTGATTTGCAATCGATATTTGAAATATGTGCCTCATCAACACTGCCCGTACAATTAGACTCACTGATTATGTCGATAACAAAAGTGGAGGTAAGAATACGCCGTGCTTCATTTACATGTTTGCACTCTGCTAATTTCATGTCCATTTAAGATAAACCACGACGACGGTATGCCGCAAAAGATATGCAATTTATGTAAAACGGCTGTGCATCAAGCCTATTTGTACAAGCTCAAGTGCGAAGAAAGTGATTCGAAGCTACGGAAGTATTTCCACAAAAAAGTTCACAATCTGAACATCAAAGAGGAGCTGCAAGACTACGGCAATTTGGATCAACAGGATCTATCGCTGGCTGACGATCCATTCCAACCGTCCATTGAAGTGGACGTGAATATACTGAACGATGGTACAGACGATCGCAAAGAAAGCATCAAAATAACAACGAGACACAGTAGCAAAAATGTCAGTGAGTCGTCAGAATGTACGGTGTGTTTGAAAAGTTTCGATGCGAAAACGTTAGCGAAACACATGAAATCGCATTCGGCCTTCAAATGTGAGACTTGTGATAGAACGTTCGCTAAACAAAATCACCTGAATTTGCACATGCAGACGCATCTGAAGAAGGAATACCATTGCGACCAGTGCGATGACATCTTTTCCAACAAGAAGAGTCTGAAGACTCACGAAGCCACCGTACACCTGTCATCAAGGTGAGTGAATAACTTTGTAGTGGAAACGTTTTGCATTGATTGAATGAGCGTTACAGCCACAGATTGCATCATAGACTGAGCCTTGACGTCAGTTATTGTATAGTAGATTGATAGTTTCACTTAAATGATTCTTAGAACGACCGCAGTCAGACCACTCGACCTTCCTCTTTTCTATTAATTTAATTTCGTGACACGAGAGCATGCTTTGACATCGGTTACTGAAAATACACTTGCTCGATTCGGGTGTTTCCAACGAAAATTTGGATTGCTTTGCGACTGTACGCTTTATGGAATGAAAATTCAGTTGCTTGTCTATGACCAAAACCTATACATTCATTTACCTTCAGTTGCTTGCCCTTCCTAGTTTTTATTGTCTGTGATTTCTCCATCGTCACTGAACAACTCATCTCAAATTCCAGCCATGTTAAGCGAAAATCAGTCCATCAAGCATACACCAAAAAGGTCTACGAACAGAAAGCCTGCCATGGATCCGTTCAAGAACTCAGTAAATATGACGATGACCTTGAAGAGCAATACGAAATCATTAACGGCAGATATCAGTGCGGAAAATGCGATAAGTCACTGGTTGATAGGCAAACATTTCGATTGCATTTTCGCTTACATTCTGGTAAAAATCTGAAACGATGTCCGATTTGTGGCACCGGTTTCGCTAAAAACAATCACTTAGACCGACACGTAGCGTTACACTATGGCAGCACATTCAAATGTGATGTTTGCGAGGAAATGTTTGATCAATTCAAAAGTTACCGATTGCACACGGCCAATCATTTGTCTCAGTAAGTCGTTTGACTACCACCGAAATTTTGAATGTTAATCGAGTGGCGTTGTTGAAATGCCTTTCGACTAAATATATTCATTGTTTCGTCCGGTACTAACACCTTCTATGGACTTCTATAGAAAACTAGCTGCACCAAACTCATCGGCCATAATTCTATAGAAATTCATAGACACATCCATGAATCTATTTAACAAAAAAAAAAATGAAAATCTTTAATTTGTAGCGACAAATCTGTGCAGGCATCCAAAGTCTTAACGAATGAATCGAATAGAAATGAAAAGATTTCACGTCGATTGGAATGCCAACTGTGTGAAAAGATCTTCAGTAAAAAAAGTAATCTTGAACGTCACATGAAATCTCATGAGAAGAGGGACTATCCGTGCAATTACTGCGATGATATATTTGATAATCACAAAGAGAGACGCTTGCATATGATTGAACATGTCCACAAGGGTGATGTGTAAGTCAAAAATTATTTATTTTCTCGATATTATTCTCCTAGAGTTAACTATTCACACACGCACACCTAAAGGTCTGTCGGTTTGTTCTTCTTTTTTGAATTTTTAATTTATCATTTACAATAAATCGAGTTTTTTTTAATTTGGGGTAAAGATTTCCGAATGTAGTCCCCCGTCACTCATTTAACGATAGAAGTAGAATGTGACTAAAACATTACTACCTAGTGTCGACATGATCGTTCAAATATCTAGAAAAAAAATTCCAAGCCTGATTCCTTAGGTGGCTTTTAAGTTTTTTTTAGACCTAACAAAGTGTCTCAGGGAGGGAGCTGCGGGAAACGACCAAGAAAACCACCTCTTAGACCATTATTTTAATATTTTCGTAATTTATTATAATTCCTTAAAATTTCCTCCAAACAATCCATTTTCCAAACAATTCGCGAGGAAAATGGATAGTTTGGAGTAAATTTGCGAGACCATCACGCAACCTACCTATGTCAAATTTAGCCCTATTTCCTAGTTTTTATCGGGTACTAGGAAATATAATGAAATTTGATGCCATTTGGACAACTCGTTTCGGAGAGATGAGGAAATGTAGGAAGTTGGGAAGGAAAATTTCCTATGACATTTCCTAAAATCGACGATTTTCATTTCTTCAAAATATATCGAAATTTTTACCGACTCTAACATGCGATTGATAATTGTGAAGGTGAGTTCTCGATGAGTTCAAGGAAATAGGATGAAATTTGACCATATCATAGCAGCGCTGCACAAAACGCTACAAAAATATTAAAAAATTGAACGAAAATTTCCTCAATTTTCATCTCTAAGAGTCCAATTTCAACAAATGGCGGTTCTTTGGAAAGATTTTGGCGAGCTCTAAGAAATTGGATAAAATTTTAGATAAGGGAAGGAAAATATTTGCAAAAAAATGCTAAAAATTGCAAATATTGAGGGCAACATGACTCCGTACTTCTTTGGAACCATTATTGGTCGGATTTCGTTTTTTTTTTCCTAAAAGCTGTCAACATTTGTGAGATATTGAGCTATATATCGACATCTTATCTACTAATGGTTCCAAAGATATGGTCGCTTAAAAAAAATGATAGGTCGGTCTTTAGTCATAGTCATGCTGCCCTCGATATGTCGAAAATATCCTAAAATTTCATCTAAAAGTATTCAGTTTTTTGCGGATGAAAGCTCGCAAGAAAGACCTTCTTGCGAGGAAATATGGAAATGGATAAAACTAAATCGAAAATATGATAAAATAACGAACTTACAGCGCAAAGGGAAGCGTTACGAAATATCTGAGAATTTGTTCGACCGTCGACCGTCATGCATTTATTGCAAACAGTTATGTGCTTAGCTTGTTTTAATTAAGATAGTGAAAGAAGAATAAGTCGAAGTGAACTTCTACATAAGACGTTCAAATAAAGCTCTGGCACAAGAATAGTCTTTGAATACTGCACATTCTTTTTGATGAAAATGAAGCAACACATGCAAATTAAGTACCTTTCACGTGCAGCACGACTTCAAATTGAAGGAATTTTAATAAATTATGAAAATATTAAAATAATGGTTGAAAAGGTGGTTTTCTTGATTCATTCCCGCAGCTTCCAGTACGGCTCCAAAGCAGGGAATCACTATAACTGAAGACATTTTCAAAAAATCTCCTTATTCGTTCTGAAATTGTCCCGAAGAAGACATGATTCTCACTGCCTAACTGACTTGTATTTAATCAGCTGGGCTGCCCTACCACCAAATACTCTTCCTTATTGTTTCAATGCTGAAAATATTAAATGTTCCTCTTTCTAATTACCGTTACAATTTTCCAGGAAACGTGGTCGTCCGACTAAACAGCTCAAGCACAATTCAACCATGCACGAATCGGCCTTCTGTTCTGGTCCCAACGGTGAAAAATATTGCGAATGTAAACTTTGCGACAAATCGTTCAGCAAAATATCGGCCCTCCATGAGCACATGGATCAGCATGTGAACAATATTCAAACTTTGGCTGACATCAACTTCACCGAAAAATTGGATCTGTTCGACGGGCTCCAGTTCGAGGCTACCAATCAGGAAAATGACTTTCTGATACGATTCGTACACGACCAGTTGAGTAACGGTCACAATGGACGATTCTATCAGATTGTTAACAGCCATGCATGGGAATTGAATTTGTCAGATTCGGAGACGGAATCGGAATCGGAAATGTACAATGGTATGGGAAAGAGGTTCCGCATGCAACATCAATGTTCAAAGTGTGATCAGATCTTTGATCGATCGTGGAAAATTTTCGCTCACATGAAAGCCGATCATGCGAACGATGAATTCGCCGATAAATGTACGCATTGCCTTCGAATCTATCCGAATTCGGTGTTGCTCACCAAGCATTTGAAGAGACAGTGCGAAAATCCGTTCAAGGCATTCAACTGTAATTTGTGCGGAGTGCGTTTCATGTGGAAAAGCAGCTATGATTCACACGTTGATAAGATGCACGCAACGGAAATGACCAAGGAGAAGACGAAAACGTTTACGTGTGAAATTTGCGAAAGGTAACGGATCGTTATTGTAGCGACGAGCCGCTCACTGATTCATTGACCATTTTCTCCGAACAGAACGTTTTTCCGAGCAGAGCATTTAGAACGGCACAAGAAAATCCACATTCCGGCTGAAAAGAAATTCTCTTGCGATTTGTGTAAAAAGAAGTTTAACCGGAAAGACAACCTCAAGTAAATCATTTTGTGAAAATCAACTTTGCGTGCCAGGGTACGTAACCGATGGAAAATTTTTCAGGTCTCATATGCGTGTACATAAAGAAGACAAGGACAAGGAGGATGGTGACAAGCATTTATGTGTGTACTGTGGTCGTAGCTTTTCAAATTCATCAAATTTAATTGTTCATATGCGACGGCATACTGGCGAGAAGGTAAAATTTTTTGGGGAAGCGGGATGTCTGTGCGGCGTCGGGGAATCTCACACACTTCTCGATATGACTTTGCACTGTGCGAGATTCCTTTCTATGAGGAGAATTTTGCACTGTGCGAGATTCCGTTCAATTAGACACCGATAGGTTCAGTGTGCGAGATTCCCCGTACTCGTCTGAGCCCTCAAAACTGAACCAACCACCTTTCTCCAACACCTCGTTTCAGCCGTACAAATGTGATTTGTGTGATAAAGGTTTTCCTCGATCGTCCGATCTCCAATGTCATAGGAGAACACACACCGGAGAGAAGGTAGCAAAAAATTTCGATTCGACTTGATTTCAGAAATAAATTTTTTGTCTTGTCCTTTCCAGCCCTGTCTGTGTACAATTTGTGGGAAAGGTAACTGTTCACTGTCGTCACTAATGTCAGTTCTTTTTCAGTCAAATGTCTTTCTTTGCAGGATTTTCGCGGTCAAATAAATTAGTTAGACACATGCGGATACATACCGGAATTCGGCCTTATAAGTGCACCTACTGTGACCGAGCATTTACCCAATCCAACGACCTTACGCTGCACATAAGAAGACATACCGGTAAGCGTTATTCTATCCCAGAGTTAGGTTTTTTCTTCTTATCTAATCGGTTGACATTCAACAGGCGATAAACCGTACGTATGTGGCATATGTGGAGATAGGTAACGCAATTTGAGACCCGATTCATCCGTAACCCCTCATTCACTCAAATCTGTCTTTATCACTAGATTCATCCAAGGAACAGCGTTGCAAACACACCGTCGTTTACAGGGCCATTTCGAAGAGAACCAACCGACACCGTTCGCCAGCATCAGTGTGAACAATCCGAATCGGTACACCAATGCCAATCGTGTGAATCGCATCGGTACCGTTGGCCTTAACGTTGACGAATTAATCAAACAGGAGAAATCTACCGTTAATTCCGGAGCGACTATGCATGAAGTACAACCGTCGAGTTCGTCGCCAACGTCACAATTGAATCGGTCTGCTACAGCAACGGCAGCGTACATACCAAATGGTAATCCGTATTTGACAATACAGAATTTGGATGTGACTCCCATGTTGGCGATATCGCATTTTCAAGGGTACAATTAGCTAACAGTCGGCTGAGCACTGCGTTGCTCAAAAGAATGCATTTTATCGGTTACATTACTCTGTTCCACCGTGTGGTTGAATTCCGATTGTGTCTCACAAAACTATTGCAATAAACAGAGAGAAATTACGAAAAGAGAAACGAGAACTTTTCAATTCAAATTATATTTCATCGTTTTGCCCAGCATATCAATGACAATAACCAACGATCGAACATCTTTCGGATCGCGTCGGCACCGAAACGTACCCGTTATTGAATCACCAGCATTAACACTGACCGGATCTTTCAAATAAAAAACGGCCTGTTTCCAATGCGTTGCAGTGGCATGCGGTGACGTTGAAAATTCCACATGATGCGGCAGCTCGAAGAACGTATCGAAATAGCCGACCAACGATGTCAATTTCCCCGTTGCATTCACATTCAGTTTGAATTCGCTGGTGAAATTCGAGTAATTCAAATCGACGACCATCAAATCCAGATCGGCAATGACACACGGTTCGGTGAGCACGTACTTAGGGTCGCACACTTCGATGCTCGTTTCACGAAGCACCTCCTTTTGCAGGCACGACATGTCGAAGCCGTACACGTTATTCCAATAGGATATCAAGTGTTGGTGACGGCTCTCATCGCCGTGGCCCAGGAGAAAGATTTTACAACGGTTCGGCATCAGTATGCCGTTCGATGCAAGATGATGATCACGTGCGTAGATTACACTGTCCAGCATACCTTCGAATAGAAGAAAGTAGCCCATCCATTCCGATACGATAATGTCGACTTTGTCAACCGGCAAATCAATGTCTTCCAGCCGACCCTTCACAAACTCAATGTTGGAGAAATTATTCTTCCTGACAATGTCCATAGCATGGTAAATGATATCCGATTGATCGACCGAAATAACCTTCTTAGCACCAGCTGTCGATGAGAACATGGACAGAATTGATGTCCCACAGCCCAAATCCAAAACCAGCTTATCTCTGAATGTGTCTCCGTTTTTGATAATTGCATCCCGGTAGCTACATGTTCGTACCTCATCCTAACAGCAAATGTTCCGTTAATAAATTGAAAAAACACGGTTCCAATGGGATACAACTCACCGACAACATATCATGATGAATGCCGTAATGTGCGTACGTTTCAAAGTATCCGTTGTCTACGATATCGGAAACCTTCGTCTGATCCGTTTTCTTTTCACCGTCAGTGCTCTGTCGCTGAATCATTTCATGGATACTTTTCCGCAAATTGTCTATGTCGATCGCAGCTTGTTGTAACAGACTATCCTTGTGTTGAACCTGAGGAATCGCGGAGATTTTGCGTTAATTTAGAGAAATTGTGTTTAGGTGCCGTTCATAAATTACGTAACGCTAGAGGGGGGAGGGGGGGTATGAGGCAAGCGTTACGGTTCTAACAAAATTGGGTCAAACTTGACCCTTTTAGCGTTACAGACCCGGGGGGGGGGTCTGAAAAATGTTGATTTTTGCGTTACGTAATTTATGAACGGCCCCTTAGTAGGGAGTAGGTCTAACCATTTCAACAAGTTCTCGAATTCGATCCTGATCCCTTTTACCATCGACTGGTTGTTTTACTGCAGCATCATCTGCTGGTTCCAGGACATCGAAATCTAGAATTGAATGCAAGTGTCATGGATCTATTGTCGCCGGTGTCTAAAGTAAAATTTACCGAACATTAACCACGGCTCAAATGCTAACGGTTTCAAGTATTTCTCGTCGTTCCATTTACACTCTTCGGCTGAAGCGATCACATCGGGCCCAACTTTGTTAATTCGAATGTAGTTGATCATCTATCAGACATATAAGGAATTAACTCTCTAGCAACACTAACTCTGAGACTCTGACACCCAAACCTTGATAAACGAGTACTGGTCCATGTTGAATTTCCTCTTCAGCACGTGAAAGTCAACTTGATGATCTTTTTTAACGTGTGCCATAGCTAGAGTAACATTTTTCGTTTCATGCTGGCAAAACAGGCACAACGTATTTTCGTCGTCTTCGGCCTCTTCGTCATCAAGTTCCATCCATCCGTCCTCATCCGACGAACTGTTCAGTACGTCGTCTTCACCACAAAGCCTCGGTAAATCTTTAATAGACAGAGAATAATTTTAGATTGGTAGTAATGGTGGGACTGACTGCGAAGATACTCATTCCGAAAAAGCAGTAACATCAACCGATTTTTTGAAGAACACCATACCTTCGTTAGACATTGTTGATGATTTGCGTAAAGAAAACAAACTGTGCACATGGTCTTTGATGAAATGTCAATGAAATCGAAAGACAGGGACGGCGTCAACGATATGTCGATTTGGTTGGCGACGTTGTTCGCTTTAATGTTAAAATTTAACGGGCGCAATTCTTTTGAAAATCGACTTCGTAAAATCAGAAGCATTTTACTTTGGAATGGTTTATAAATGCCTGACTTCTACAGGCGTAGAAGCCATTCTTCACATTTTTTGCCTCCACTGGTAGATAGTCAGTGGTTGACCGCTAAAGGTCGAAAAGTGACATTTCCGGCTATTGATACCGTTGTCGCTAGACATAATGGTGCATTGGAAAGTTAAGGGAATCGGACCGATTTTTTAAATCATTTTTATGTGCCTAGACAGAAATTTTACACTAGAGTACTTCCCGTTTTGAAAAAATTTGATGGGATGTGTCAACATGCATGCCAAAAAATTGAAAAATTCGGAGATTTTGATCCAACTTCAACTGAGGTTATTACAAGTGGATGGTGAAATGATACCATAATCGGTCATATTTGGAGACTGATGAAATAACAGTTGGCACTACGTCCCTTTCGTACAGATGGATGACTTGTTTTCATTGTTTGAGTTAAAACATACAATACAAACACTGCCGTGTTAAGCCAAAAACCGTATAGCATTGATTGTGTGCTTAGGTGCATTGTTAAGCTTTCAATAGATTTGAGCTTCTTTTGGATTCCATTGAAAAAAGTGGAATACAAAAAAACTTAAAGCTCTCGGAAGCACTTTAAAAGCAAATACGATGCTGTGTTTTGGTTTAACACGGCGTAACAATCCTAAGCGTTAGTTCTTATAACTAAAGTCTACAATATTTGTATGGTAACCCCCAAAATTTTTAAGAAATTTTGGTGGATCCCTTAGGGATCTTTAATTTCTAACCGTTTTTTTTTCTTGAAATGGATATTTTAACGATCCTATGAAAAATCCCATACAAAAGTCTAAAAGACCTACTTCGACTCGACACTTGTCAATTCAGTTTTCATGATAAGAGCCATAGAGTGTTATGATCGAAGCGAGACGACCGAATACCAATTAATTATAACTTGCCTTAGAATACTTGTCAAGATATTTCCTTCTCCACATTGCCTAATCATGTAAAGCACAGTACGTGCGTAATTTCAAATTTCTACGAGTGATAAATACCGCTCATTGTATCAGTCTGATCTCTTAAATCACGTGGTGTGTGCGCTGACTCGGGAGATGAAGCGTACAGTTTGTAATTATTTACCAAGTATTTTTGGGTACATGAGGAAAGAGTGGTAAAACCCATCCTTTTTTTAACGTGTGTAGTGACTATTTGATTGACCCCTAAGATACTAAGATCAAATGAAGCAAACGATTCAATAAATATATAGTTGCTGATCTTTTTGGAATCTTGGAATCTTTTTGGAGTGCACACTATTTGAAAAGCCCCCACATACATTCGCATTCTCACATTTTGGCTGGTAGACCGAGTGTTTATTGTAAAAAAAATATCTTAATTGATCTTATCTTATCTCACCTACACCACCATAAGCTTTTAATTTTTACAATTTTTTTCGCTGCTAAACCACATATAGTTGGTCATTCCAGTTCAGAGGTATACGTAAAGTTGTGAATCCAGACATTTTTTTGTCAAAATAGAGATAGAATTTGCTGAAATGTCTCGACGTCCAAAATCTATTTCGGCAGCACTAAACAACCGCAATAAGCAAAAGGCGGTGACTAGAAGTAATTCAACAGCGTCCACGACATCATCCAACAGGTGCTAGGTTTTTACCATCTTTTTTTTACGTATGAATGAATATGCTCACTACTACAGACTAGCTTTAACCATGCGAAAAGATAAGATAACATATTCGGTTTGTGTTATTGTGGATTGAATTTTAAAAAAAATGTTTGCACCGTAAGCTTGTTGTTTATTAACTTTTCTTTTAAATTTATTTCACAGATCAGAATTAGAAATTGCAGTAAGTGATCCAAAGCCACAAGCAGTTAATGGAAAAAATTATTTTTAAATCTTGTTTTCTTAAACAGTACGAAAAATTGGTGGAAAAATACAAATTAATGGAATTAGAGGTGCACAATCTGAAGTGTGAAGTGAAGCCACTACGTGAGGAGAACCAGAGGTTGAGATTGGAAAACGAACGCTTAACACACGATAATGTTTACTTAATGAAAACACGGGATCATAAAGAGTATGAAATATCAGAACTCCATGATAAACTGGAGGAAACGAATTCGATGAAGGTAAAACAATCGATGTAGGAAAGTGAAGTTCGGTCGAATTAGGTTTAATCTGTTTTTACAAATAGATCTAACCTTTTAGAAACGGGTATTCATATGTTCTCGACAGCAAATAACTAAATTAGCGATCACCTACGGTTAATATGATGTTGTAAAATGAATGTTTAAATAATCGAAGTACAAGATTAATAATGAAAATTCTATGAGCTGAAGAAGTACAGAGGCAGTGAAATTTCAGCATGAATTTGCTTCAGCTGTTTTTCAGCTGATCCACCCATTCAATCAAAACAGTTTATAATTGTTGCTAAAGCTACTAAATACGAATTCAAACAGTTTTGATTGTTTTTGTGGAACAGCACAAAAAACATCTGAAGCAAATTCATGGTAAAGTTTCACCGTCTTTACCTGTAATATATCTAATGATTATACCGAGATCAAACGTAAAATGTGACGGTTTTTCGCATCGCAAACTTACAAAAATCACTACAATTTACTCCTTCACTAAATGAAAATTGTATTTTATTCGACTCAGAGGGGCAGTAAATTTGCCAGTATGGTCGGTAAACTTCAACTTAAACTTAAACGACGACCAACAATAGAGACACTGTCAAGGAATGGCTACTATAAAGATGAACCGTGCTTCGGAAACGATTTGAACAGCACGATAATGCATGACGTCCATTTCGATGTGCCAAAGGTTCTAGTCGAATCGGTTAAGGTTCTCGAGAGCAATACGTTATACATGAAGTCATTAGGACTGTATCGCATATCTGGAAGCCACACAGTCATTCAAAAATTGCGTTTCAAGGTAAAAATTAGTCGTCATTTCAATCATAATGAATCATATTCGATGCAACTCGTCGTAGATCAATTCGAACAACTACAAACTGCTATGTGAACAAACAGATCCGAACAACATCACAGGTCTTATCAAATTATTTTTCAGGTACAAAGAGCTGGTCCATTTAAACCTCAGTGTTTGAAATAATTTAATTCTAGGGAATTGAGAAAGCCGCTCATTTCGTTGGAGCAAATTCGGGATACGATAGCCAAAGAGGAATACAGCACCTTTGCTGGTTTGCATACTTTACCCTGAATTTTAAAATTTCATTGACTGATCATGCACCTCTTACAATTTCCAGACCCCAACACAGACGAACATTACAGGGTAGTAAGAATGCGATCGTTAATTGAGAAACTGGCTCCGAAATACAGGTCGACCCTAAAGTTTTTCGTTGAACATTTGAAAAGGTTTCCAATTTGCATTAAGAACTAACTTTAGATAGTGTCCCTAGTGAAAGTTTATTATGCAGGGTGGCAGACATTCCAGAGAATGACATGACGCCATACACTCTATCGATCGTCATCGGTGCTTGTGTTTGCTACGAGACAATGGCTGATGTTTGCTTCGATCCGGAATTGTGTCGTATACCAAACAAATGTATTGAAGTATTGATTCAGCATTATAAGATTATATTTTGATTGGATTGCTTTTCATTGACACTGAATCCCCAAGTGCCGGTGACTCTAGCCTAAAAGAATGGTGGTGGCCACCAAATAATCAATTTCACTAGGCAACAGATGTCATGTACACGGATGGTGTCATAGTGCGTTGGATAGGTCTTGGTTGAAATTAGGAAAAAATAAATTTTCTGATTCAAAAACGTTTTCAACTACTAGGGAATCGTTCTGAAATGGAACAAAACCGTTACGATTCTAAGACGACAAAGTTCTTGCAACTGAATTTTCGAAAGCAACATTTCACTGTTGAAGAGTGATTGATAAGAGAAATGAAAATTAACAAGAAGTTTATCGACGAAATCGCAATGATAAACCAACTGCGCATTGTTTAAAACGATTACCACTTACCAACCGATTGTCATTAAAAACTCGTTAAACAAAACAATTGGTCATCATTTGTCTCCAAACTTTCGTTTATTCAGTCAAACGTTTGACTGCTGAAAACATGCAGCTGTTGGTTTCGTTTTGCACTATTTTTGCATTTATTATTATTTTTCACCCAAATCCACCACTGCAAAGTTGGGTCGATGCATGGGTAGTTATATCAGTAAAACATGATTAAAACGTTTCATTTTGAATGGATGTGGACGTTCCTTTCTCAGCGACCATTTGAAATTCGTCACTCCAATGTGTCAGCTGTATCTTTTTCGGATGGTATTTTCATAAACGCAAGCATTGACGAGCAACAGCGATTGAATATTTATTTTAAAAGTTCCGTCAACATTTATCCATTCCTCAACGTCCGTGTAGTGTTTGACTCGGGAAATGGACTCTACGATATGGAATATTTCAACAGAACAATCAACATTTGTCGACTGCTCAGTGATCGAAAGTATGAACCATTTCTGCAATTAATTGTTCGAACCACTCTGCCCGCTAGCAATTTTCCGAACAGATGTCCCATTGGAAAAGTAATTTTGAACTGTTCATCACAATTGAATTTTCAGACAATATTTTCACTTTACAGAAATTATTTTATGTGAAAAACTTGAAACCGAATCCAGAAGAGCTTCCCCCAGTGATGCCGAATTCAAAATATTTCTTTGCTGTTCGACTGTTGTCGAAAAGTGGAACTGCTTTGAAACCGTTGCTCGCTTATCAAATTTATATTGAAATTAGGAAAAAGTAAATTTTCTGATACAAAAATGTTTTCAACTGCTAGAGTGACCTACGAAACGATCTGAAAAGCAACCAAATTGCAACATCGACAAAGCTCTCGCAACTGAATTTTCGATAGATTTCGAAAGATCCAGTTGATTGCGACATTGTTAAGAGTAATTGATATGGGAAATGAAAATTAACAAGACGTTTTTCGATAAAATCGCAGCGAAAGACCTATTGCGCAAACGTTACAAACGATTACATTTTACCAAGATTTGAGATTATCATTTAAAACTCGTTTAGCCTTCAATGAAAAATAGAATTGTTTGTGTAAGTTGAATTAGTGCTGAGAAAAGTGTGCAGTTTATCGAAATTTTCATAAACTGTACACTTACCTCAGCGCTGCTTGAACTTGTACAAACAATTCTATTTTTCATTAAAGGCTCGAAATAATGGTTTCATATTTTTGAAAAAAGATTCTTGTAAAGAGATATCGTCGAAAATAAAATACGAAACGCCTCGATGTAGGCCACAATTTTAGCTCAGTGGTCATACCTCTTAATGCGGTATTGAGGAAATTTGCATTTTCAATTTTTTTTTTTCGTAAAACATTAAAATTTGAAAGGAACTGTTGTCCTGTCAAGTAGGCACGGTAAAGACGCCGAGGCATTAAACTATTTGATACAGTTCTGTCACAGAATCCCTAAAATTTCAATGAAAGTAGAGAACAGGTATGGTCGATCGCCGAATTCGTCTTAAACGCATTCACATTTTATGTCAAAATAATATGAAATTGAGTGCGTTTAAGTACGAAAATCAAATTTTTATAAAGATTGTGAGGAAACGCACTGGAAATATATTTGACTAATGGCACACTCTATGTGTTACTTCATTGAAAGTTCCATCACTGGTATAT
This sequence comes from Bradysia coprophila, assembly GCF_014529535.1. NCBI lineage: Eukaryota > Metazoa > Arthropoda > Insecta > Diptera > Sciaridae > Bradysia > Bradysia coprophila. The sequence goes on along the minus strand of NW_023503501.1, from coordinate 7,628,709 downwards.
TCGGTCCCTTACGGAAAGTATTCATTACACATACAATTTTCCAGATGGGACAGCGAATGGATGGATGGAGTTATGGACATTGGATGCTGAAGTAATTCATTAATTCTGGAACTCACCTTCGAGGCACGAGACAGCTATTTTGATTCGTGCAGTTACCTTGCCTTCGCCGCTACAGTTTCTCAAGTTTGTTGTTTAAATACACATTCGTGAGTTCGGCTCGTATCACAAAATATTCCACCGTCATGTAATGAATAAAGATTAGTTTCGGCACATTTAGTGATACCATCGTCAAGGGAATATGGTTGAACGAAAAAACAATCATTACTTCAACGATGTAATATTATAAGTTTTATTTTATTTATTTTTATAACACAAATAAAAGCACCTTTTTTCATAATGTCATTGCAAAATTACCATTAAGGCTGCTTATGGTATTATTGGTATCAAAAAACTACTCTATTTGACGTGTAAAAACCTCTATTACCCTGCTAGGTGCTTTGCACAAATATATTCAACATTATTAGCACGGCAGAGTAAAATAAACCAGGCAGGAGCGGTTCATTTTCGAAATGTCAAATAAGGGACCTAATACACTGGATGAAAATGAACTCAAATGAACACTGACATAAATTGAAAAATTTTATTCGCAAAAAATATAGGGCTACTAGATTTATTCAGGTCCCTAGTCAAATCAGCGCTCCTGCCTGGTTAACTTTACTCTGTCGTGTTATTAGAGACCCAGTCACTAACAAGAATTTTAAATTAATCACATTCCACTGAATGAAGTACTAGTTGTCAAAACGATTTTGGCTGGAAACTTTAGTGTTGCTTCTTTTAAATTCAAATCAATTCGATTCAAGTAAAATTCAGTAAATCGATTTTCTACAAAGGATCTGGGATAAAAAGACCCTTCATACGTCACACAAACCAAGGCACCAAAATTGAATTTGTATGGCGTGGTGAATTTTTTTTATGAAACGTGGTGTGTAACCCGCGTATCTGCATCTGCGTGACTTCCCCAAAGTATACAGCTTTGACCAAAACGACGCATGAAAAAGTTCACTTTTCGCAGAGCCGTTGCAGAAATAAATTTTTTGGCTCACGATGTGCGTTGGCGTTTATCAGAAAATACCAATAGATGATAATTAATGACAGATTAGGTCTGTTCATTTTACAGGAATAGTCTAAAATTCATCTGGAATGGAATCTGGTCCGGAAGACTAAAATATTGGAACCGTATTTTTTAAACTTTTAAAAAATCGTTTAGATGTGGGCTGTGGGCAACGAGGCATTTGTTCAAATATACGAATGCGTTGGTTAAAAAGAGTAAAAAAGATATATACCATCATTCTCCTCTCTTCTAACCAACGCTTTCGTACATTTGAACAAAGTAAAAATACAAGTCAAATATTTTTGTGTATCTGTTTTGGACGATTGTTTTTAGGCAATTTCGCGAGAGTGCCTAAAATCAATCGTCCAAAACAGATACTCAAAAAAAAATTCATGTAAGGGGCGAAAACCCGAGAAAAATCTCGAAACCTCCTCATTTTCGGCCCCGACACATGAAAAATACTATTGCCTTCTGCACCAGATAAACTCCATTCCAGACGAATTTTAGACTCTTCCTGTAAAATGAACAGGCCTAATGACAGACAGAAAATTTAAAATTATCGATAAACAATAATATAATAGTTTACCAATAGAAAATAATCAACGATTGATAGCAAATAATAAATTACCGACAGATAATAGTGAATCGGTAAAAAATATAGCGGTAGCTTTGAATATTTATGTCGCGAGTTGTTACAAGACCGAGTAACAAGCAAAAGCGTTTAAAAGCAGATGTATGCAATTCGAGAAAAAGAAATACAAAATTGACCTCACGTCACTTTCTCATGACTCGTATAGATTAAGGTCAACTCGTTTAGTTTGTGTTTGTTACGTAGGTGGAAGCACGGGTTTTCAGGTGGTATAATGTACCAATGCAAATGTGCCAACTTGTGTGAGAATAAGTTAAGCCGATTTGAATTTTTTCCTGTTTTTTTGTTAATAATCTTCTTAAATATCAGAAAATAGGATGATCCTATCATTTTATTTGAAGAAATAAGGCCTAAATTAGGATATTTGAGATTTCTAAAATCTGTAAAATATGTGAAACCCTCTTTTTTCCACATAACTTCCACGTAGGCTGTGAAGTTCGCAACAATATATTCGTCAATTAAACTCGAAATATATATATTGAAAAACGTGAGTGTTGCCAACAGATGGAAACAAATTTAAAGAATTTTGAGCGGTAATTCGAAAAGATTGTTTTTTGCGGAAATGTAATTATTCAAATTTGTTTGCGTTTCCGGTCAAACAAAATGATGTAACACGGCAGAGTAAAATAAACCAGGCAGGAGCGGTTCTTTTTCGGAACGTCAAATAAGGGACCTAATACACTGGATGAAAATGAACTCAAATGAACACTGACATAAATTGAAAAATTTTATTCGCAAAAAATATAGGGCTACTAGATTGTTCAGGTCTCTTGTCAAACGTCCACTCCTGCCTGGTTAACTTTACTCTGCCGTGGATGTAATAATTTTATTTTTGTAAGTACTTTCATATGCCATCGTTAGAAAACAACGTCTGGCATTGTCTATTCTGACACAACTCATTTATACTCTCTCTTCATTCCTGCAAATTTATTGTCGAATTCATTCTCCCCTCGGAAAAGAAATAACTATTTTATAATTATATCCAAAACACAATTGAACAAGCAGTCAGAAAATCGAACGTTTAGGAAGCGACAAGCGTATCGTAACAAAACCATTTAATCTGTTACTTCATTTGTTTACAGAATTTATCACTTTAATATATTTGTGATAAATTTAGCAATATAAGATAGCACTGAGCAGAGTCCATTACTTATTATTGTCGTTATTGTCGCAGATTGCTAGGCGTCGAACGACAGAAAAGAAAGATCGGATTGTCGCTTGTTTTGTTGGGAAAACAGTTCCTGTTCTTTTGTAGTTCTTTTTTATTGCACATTAATTTAGTGTACATTTAATGTAACAATTTCCAATTCTGGAACATTCATTCTCCGCACTCACAAAAACTAACGCAAAACTATAAATCATTCACTATTCTAAAACCAAAACACCGTTTGGTTCCACTTAGACTAGCACTTATGCTACAGTCTCCTCCGATGTCTCTTCAGATGTCTCTTCAGATGTTTCTTCGGATGTAGAAGAGCTGCTTGAGCTGCTGGAGCTACTGGAACTTTCGTCTGAGCCGGGGATTCCTTCCAAAATGCAACGTCCCGAATTCTCAGGTACACATCTTAGACTTCTATGATCGAATTGTTCACCAAGTGTACACTCTAATTCGAATTGGAATCCATGTACACAGTGAATGTAACGGCGACAGCTTCGGAAACTTGGGAAATTGTAGATGCCAGACCATAAGCATACGGCTGCACAGTCATTTGTCGGCGCCTATCAGAAATTAAAACAATTTTGTTGAAATCAAAATTTTATCGATCCGATCTCAATGTTTGCTGGCGAAGGATCAATAACGATAAGGCTTTTTTCTGGACAAAACTTACATTTTCTGCGGCATTTGGAAAAGCGGGTGTTAAGTCTACAGCTTTTGAAGCCGCGAGCGCAACGCAAGAAAGTAGAACGAAAGCAGCAATCTTCATGATTTTATTAGTTGAATTATCCTTTAGACAATGTACCACGGTAAGCACTAACTTGATTACTTCGTATAATTTTTCCTCGCTTGCAGCATTTATATACTACTCCGGCAAAAACTATAATCACTTCACTTCAAAGATTAGATAGAACAATAGCTCTATAATGTAAAACATCAATCTCATTAGATTGTTAAACATAAATCACGGGATGGTTCGTCACTGATTATAACGTTTTCTAATATCAAATCAGTGGATCTGAAGAAAACAATAAAAATGTACACAAGTTGGTGTAATCTGTCCTCACACTTCCTATTTATATGGTCAATGATGTTATGTTTCTGATTGTAAATTTTGTCGGAAACGTTAAGATTAGCGGTAAGATGGACCGTTTCTGGCATTGGAACACATGACGCATTTCGCAGTAGAACTTTACTAGGAAGAGATATTTTAAAAAGCAGCCTACCTATCTGACTTTTTTATACGTCTATAGAAGTCAGAACCACTTTCAAAAAAAATCCTAGTCGCTTGTGTCGCTTATGGTCCACTGGAAATTGCGTCTTTTTTAGAAACCTTTCAGATATTGCATCATTTCGGTCATACATTTCCTCAAATTAGTCATGAGCAAGAAAGAGCAAGTTAAGGTGATATCAATCAATCACGTTACAACATTGAATGTTTTGGTACTTGAGTACAGAATTTGTGTTATCACGTTTCACGTCTATGAGATTATAACGACATTACGAGTCGTCTTGCTCTGATAGATAACAATTTTACTACGATGGCAATAGGCTGAAGGAAATTACCAGAATTATATGACAAGGAGGGGTTTACGGATCTATAGAGTATTTTGGATGAGACACAGCACACCGCTCAATGTAAACAGGCGGATCTGGCGCAAGTTGTGGTATTGAGCCATACTATTAAAATTTTGTTTGACTGGCTAATAGCATGTTTGGCACTTCTTACGGGCGACTATATCTCCAAAAAGATTAGACTCAGATTCTGCAACAGTATTTCCCTGGAAATTTTGTTATATTTTTGAATCGCCCAAACAATACTGGTTGAAACCAACCTTTTCGTTTCTTCAAGTGTTTTATGTAGAGATGGAGTAGATGATTAGGACTGAAGGTCTGCGTTTATCCAAACAAAGAGCTTTATTATCATCATCGTTTCTAGTAGCTGCTAATTTGGATTCATGCGTATATTTCGATTTATTTTGGTACACATCAATCTTAATAGAAAAGTGTCACCTCGTCGTCGGTGTATCTGATTTGTTAATTTAGTTTTGTTTGTCACTTAAAAGTTTTATTTCCCGATAGCAAAATATCGATTTCTAAAGCTAACACTTCAGAGCGCTACAAGTTTTTTTACTGGTAAAAACTTTTTACTAAAAACGCAATATTATAGCGAATTTTGCACACCCTCGAAAACCAATCAAGGTTAATATGTTTATTTCCCATATCCCACCTATCCCTTTAAATCATTTTTGTTTACACAGACTGCATGGGATGAATACATGGGTCTAGGAAAATGATGTAACTAAACTAAGGCTCTAATGAAGAGCCTTGTGTATAATTCTAATACATTTCGTCCATAAAATTACCAATTTCAGCGCTCTACCCCGGTGAAAAAAAAAACGTATTTGAGACCCTTTTTGAGACCGAAACTTTTGTATGGCCGTGAGACTACGTATTTCGAGCCTTTGAGAATATTTGAGACCGAGAATTTATCGAAATAGTTCATCGGAGTTCATCCAAAATTCATGAGACGTCTCTCTTTAGACTCATTTGAGGATGTTCTAGTCTGACTGAGTGGTCTGGTTTCGGATTTCCTAGACGTAGTGAGACTGACTGAGTGGTCTGCTTTCGGATTTGCTAGACGTAGTGAGACTGGATGAGTGGTCTGCTTTCGGATTTGCTAGACGTAGTGAGACTGGATGAGTGGTCTGCTTTCGGATTTGCTAGACGTAGTGAGACTGACTGAGTGGTCTGCTTTCGGATTTGCTAGACGTAGTGAGACTGGATGAGTGGTCTGGTTTCGGATTTGCTAGACGTAGTGAGACTGGATGAGTGGTCTGGTTTCGGATTTGCTAGACGTAGTGAAACTGGATGAGTGGTCTGGTTTCGGATTTGCTAGACGTAGTGAGACTGGATGAGTGGTCTCATTTTGGATTTGTTAGACCTTGTGAGACTGGATGAGTGGTCTCCTTTTGGGTTTGTTAGACGTTGTGAGAATGGATGAGTGGTCTCATTTTGGATTTGTTAGACCTTGTGAGACTGGATGAGGATAAATGAGTGTCATAAAAAAAAAAAAACTTTTTCAGACTTCTAATTTTTGAGTTTTTTCTAGACCGTTTGAGACTTCTCTTTTTTCAGTTTTTTCTAGACCGTTTGAGACTTTTCATATTTGATTTCTTTTTAGAACTTTTTTCTTCGTTCGTTATTTATCGGAAGATTTTTTTTGTACTTCTATGTTGAGTTCACAGATGGCCACTACCCTTTACTTTTTTTATAATTCGCTAGACCAAACTGACTGAAATTGTAGAATCGTTAGTAATATTTGAATTTTTTTATTTTACCTTTTTTTATTTGTAATGTTTTTTCCGGTCACCCATCCAAGTACTAACCGCGACGAATGATGCTTAACTTTCAATTTGGACGGCCGTCGACGTTCACGTGCTGCTAAATCAGATATATCTATTTGGAGTTCTAATTTTGAACCGTTGTTACAATTTCCGAGGTCGGATGAGCAGTCTCATTGGCAGGCGGCTTGAGACCGAGTGAGTGGTCTTTTTTGAAGAAAATATTTTCTTTGATATCTGAGACCGGTTGAGTGGTCTCATTTGAAGAAAATATTTTCTTTGATATCTGAGACCGGTAGAGTGGTCTCATTTGAAGAAATCATTTTTTCGATTTCTGAGACCGGTAGAGTGGTCTCATTTGAAGAAAATATTTTCTTTGATATCTGAGACCGGTAGAGTGGTCTCATTTGAAGAAATCATTTTTTCGATTTCTGAGACCGGTAGAGTGGTCTCATTTGAAGAAATAATTTTTTCGATTTCTGAGACCGGTTCAGTGGTCTCATTTGAAGAAAATATTATCTTCGATTACTGAGACCGGTTCAGTGGTCTCATTTGAAGAAAATATTTTCTTTGATATCTGAGACCGGTTGAGTGGTCTCATTTGAAGAAAATATTTTCTTTGATATCTGAGACCGGTAGAGTGGTCTCATTTGAAGAAATCATTTTTTCGATTTCTGAGACCGGTAGAGTGGTCTCATTTGAAGAAATCATTTTTTCGATTTCTGAGACCGGTAGAGTGGTCTCATTTGAAGAAATCATTTTTTCGATTTCTGAGACCGGTTTAGTGGTCTCATTTGAAGAAATAATTTTTTCGATTTCTGAGACCGGTTCAGTGGTCTCATTTGAAGAAAATATTATCTTCGATTACTGAGACCGGTTCAGTGGTCTCATTTGAAGAAAATATTTTCTTTGATATCTGAGACCGGTTGAGTGGTCTCATTTGAAGAAATAATTTTTTCGATTTCTGAGACCGGTTCAGTGGTCTCATTTGAAGAAAATATTTTCTTTGATATCTGAGACCGGTTGAGTGGTCTCATTTGAAGAAAATATTTTCTTTGATATCTGAGACCGGTTGAGTGGTCTCATTTGAAGAAAATATTTTTTCGATTACTGAGACCGGTTCAATGGTCTCATTTGAAGAAAATATTTTCTTTGATATCTGAGACCGGTTGAGTGGTCTCATTTGAAGAAAATATTTTCTTTGATATCTGAGACCGGTTGAGTGGTCTCATTTGAAGAAAATATTTTCTTTGATATCTGAGACCGGTTGAGTGGTCTCATTTGAAGAAATAATTTTTTCGATTACTGAGACCGGTTCAGTGGTCTCATTTGAAGAAAATATTTTCTTTGATATCTGAGACCGGTTGAGTGGTCTCATTTGAAGAAAATATTTTCTTTGATATCTGAGACCGGTTGAGTGGTCTCATTTGAAGAAAATATTTTTTCGATTTCTGAGACCGGTTTAGTGGTCTCATTTGAAGAAATAATTTTTTCGATTTCTGAGACCGGTGGTCTCATTTGAAGAAAATATTTTCTTCGATATCTGAGACCGGTTGAAACGTCTCTTTTGCAGAAAATATTTTCTTGCATTATGGATACTGTCTACACCCTCAAGATCAACAACACCAAAAAGAAATGAAACTCATTATAATGAACAGTGTGATATGAAAAACTAAAACAGCTGAAATTGAATTTTCGATGGAAAATGTAATACCGCTCGGTTGCCAGAGCCTTTATGTTTTAAATCTCTAAACCATCCCAACACAATCATTAAATCTGGTACATACTTTTTTCAAAATCCAAAATCTATCACTTGAATATTTTCGTCATTTATGTTTCGCTATATAAGGAGAGAGCTGAGACACAAACACATTTATTTCATCAATTGAAATTTCCCGTCAAACTCCGATTTGAGAAACGGTTGCGTTTTGTCATTTGTTTCCGAGCTAATACCGCTCCTTCAATCTTTTATTGTGTAAACCCAAACGCAAATATTTTTTCAAATTTTCAAGAAACGAGCGACAAAGATCCTGAATAGAAATTGTTACCTCTTTGTCTCTTACCTTTGGTGTACATTTGCATGAATCTTTTTTGACGCAAAAAACGTCATTTTCGTACCTTTAGTGTACATTCGCATTTATCTTTTTTCATTTTGTTGACGCAAAAAGCGTCGTTTTCATACTTTTTTCGTTGTTTTGACCAATTCAATTTCCTTTGTAAATAAAACGTTTGATTTAATTTAAAACAGTTGTCTCACTGGATCTGCAGAACGAACCAAAAGAACGCAAAACCTCAACTATTCGGTTGCATTTATTTTTAAAATTAGCATTTTCTTCGAAAGAGACCACTCGACCGGTCTCAAAGAATTGAAAAAATATTTTCTTCGAAAGAGACCACTCGACCGGTCTCAAAGAATTGAAAAAATATTTTCTTCAAAAGAGACCACTCGACCGGTCTCAAAGAATTGAAAAAATATTTTCTTCAAAAGAGACCACTCGACCGGTCTCAAAGAATTGCCAAAAATATTTTCTTCAAAAGAGACCACTCGACCGGTCTCAAAGAATTGCCAAAAATATTTTCTTCAACAGAGACCACTCGACCGGTCTCAAAGCATTGAAAAAATATTTTCTTCAAAAGAGACCACTCGACCGGTCTCAAAGAATTGAAAAAATATTTTCTTCAAAAGAGAACACTCAACCGGTCTCAGAAATCGGAAAAATTATTTCTTCAAATGAGACCACTCAACCGGTCTCAGATATCAAAGAAAATATTTTCTTCAAATGAGACCACTCAACCGGTCTCAGATATCAAAGAAAATATTTTCTTCAAATGAGACCACTCAACCGGTCTCAGATATCAAAGAAAATATTTTCTTCAAATGAGACCACTCAACCGGTCTCAGTAATTGAAGAAAATATTTTCTTCCAAAAAGACCACTCACTCGGTCTCAGATATCAAAGAAAATATTTTCTTCAAACAAGACCACTCAACCGGTCTCAGATATCGAAGAAAATATTTTCTTCAAACGAGACCACTCATCCAGTTTCGCACAGTTCACCAATAAATGTTAGCAAAGAGACTACTTGTTCCGTCTCAAGCGATCTGGACATATAACTGCAACGAGACCACTCATCCAGTCTCGCACAGTTCACCAATAAATGTTAGCAAAGAGACTACTTGTTTCGTCTCAAGCGATCTGAGTATATTACTGCAACGAGACGACTCATCCAGTCTCGCACAGTCTGGCGAAATAATATTCGAAAAGAGACTACTCGTTTGGTCTACGGTATTCTCATTTGTTCATCCGAAATGATTTTAGCAAAAACAAAAATATTTTGAGACCTAATTGAGAATTCCAGCAATTTTGAGACTGGAATTAGACCGTTGAGAATACGTATTTCATGGTCTCGTGAGACCGATATTTTCACTGGGGTATTTTTTGTGAACCAACGTCACCTCCGCTGTGACATTCCTTGGTAGAAAATTTTAGAAAAAAATTGCGTCACAAGTTGCAAATGATTCAGGAGTCCTAACATGGCTTTTCTTTGACTTTTCACCCTTTTCTCAGAAAATGTAATGAGTGCGTTTAACAAATTTGATACGCCTTCGTAGGTGTCTTAACCTGTTCTTCCAGAACCTTGAAAAATCATACAACCCGGTGCACATACGGATTGCGCATGTTTTTGCATCGAACGTAAGGTAAAGGTATTTTAAAGATTTATCTTTTGTTTACTTAATTAACGTAGATTTTATTAATCTTTAATATTTTAAAATTAATTAACAAAAATGCAGAGATAACCTACGTAAACTGTGAGTTGTCGGATTTCATATAATTTCAATAAATCGTGAATTGTCCCATATATAAACGTCATAGGACAACTCGCGGTTTATTGGATGGTGAGTTGACTGAACTTTTTTTCTTCATACAAATTTACACGGACAACTCAAGATCACTTTTCCACTAGGTCAACTCTCCATCATTTACCTTATTCATTTGTTGTTAAAATTTAAAGGGATGTCGATTATTTTCACACGGTTTTTTAAATACTGCAACCCGAAATTTCATTCATAAAATTCAAATTATGAATGAAATTTCGAGTTGCCGTATGAGAAAATTTTTGCATCTGTCACTTTTACGTTGCTATGTAAATCCACAGTAAATACACGCCGTAAATGCGATCGAAATTCAAAATCTTTCTCACGCAAAAGGAAGCGTTGAAATGTATTTTTTTGTTCACTTTTTCATCGACTCGTTCTCTTGAAATTCAAATTTTAGGCACACTTACGGCGTGACTCGAAAACAAGCGAAATCCGACTAGAAAAATTGTGTTCTTTGGTCAAAACCCAGTATTTTAAATCCATTGGTCTGTTTTTTTTTTCTTTTTTTCTACAAAACCTTGACTGATCAACTTAAAGATGTCTAAATTTTCAATTCAATTAATTTTTTGATTTCCATGCGATTATTTCAAATAAATTTTTCCATCCTTATTTAGGCTCGCCGTTGTAAATTTTAATTGGTGAAACGAGTCCACAGTGGAGAACCACAATGCGATTTATTGTAAATTAATTGAATGAATAAACTAAACCTGTTCTATCAGAACCTTGAAAATTTTGAGATGAAACACATACACTTATGTAAATGATTGCAACATCGAAGAATCAGGTGTAAGTGAGACTTGACCGCCTTCAAAACACAACAAACCACTTAACAAACAAAAAAAAAAAAAACAAAACAAATTTGAATTTTTGCGCCCAATATTTTCGAAGCATAATAGAAGTAAAACATTTCATCCATTTCATTCGCGTCGTCGATCATCGATGATGGTCGTCTCACTACTTCCCCCTCTTCTTTATGTCAAAATTTCGAAATACGAAGTTAAGAGATGTCATCAAAAAAATGTCAAAAAAATGTTGATTGCTGTTGTTGACAAGTTGATCGTAATTTTGTTTTTATTTTTGACTTTAAACACGCTGTTTGTATCGAGTACCGGCGAAAGTAGTGAAGAAACTATATTAGAAGGTAACGATTTCATTGTTTAACCATTTCTCTTCCATCAAATACCGACAATCTAACCTTAAAAGTGTGACGTGTCTTTCCGAGTATTTTGTTATTAAACTTTGAAGTAGTCGCTACATTCGTGCACCGGATATGTTAAAGTATTCCGTAACGCGGTCAAGCATTAGTTTAAATAATTAGACCATTTGTCGAGAGATTGTACGGATTCACATAAACTGATTTTGTCGTGTGCCGAAGGTAGATTCGCTCATAAGACCATCGTTTTTAATATTGACGATAATTAAATTAGCTGTGCTATGTATGCTTTTATCAAGGCGATTAAAGATAAAAGTAAACTCAAGATTTTGTTTGTTTTGCTCTATCCGCATTTTTGTCAATCCTAATTTTTAAACGATTGACGGCGATCTGAAAAAGTATCGATGACACGCTTCATAGCGTCAACTTATTTGTCCGTCTCTGACGTCATTTTCTTAGAAAACGCATTGACAATAACAACCCAGGTGTAGATCTTGGTGTTGACACTTTATTACAGTCAGGGGCAGTGAAATTTTAGCATGAATTTACTTCAGCTGTTCATCAGCTGATCCATACATACAATCAAAACTGATAAAACCGTATAACCGCAGGTTTGGTTGTTTCTGTAGATCAGCTGAAAAACAGCTGACGCAGATTCATGCTGAAATTTAACTGCCTTTAACTGTAAGAAACATTGAAAGCAATTCAGGCATGTTATGTTTTGACGTTGCTACCCAGCCAACCTCAGCAAAAATTCACGTCTGAGCAAAAGCTAGATCTTTCTGTACCAGAATGTAATTGACCAAATTTTCGTTTGTTCCAACTTTTTCAGATTTTGTCATCTGTCGCCAATGCGGTACAGATGTTTCGTTGAGTAATTTTTTGATAAACAAGCCAGCCGCATCAACACTTGACTCGAACAATATAACATTGTTCAACAAAACGAGTGTTTTAGTCCAACAACTGGAAAATCCAGCTGGTGTTCGCTTCCAAATTGTTACAGTGAACATAGCATTTTGTGCGAAAATTTATACGGTAAGACGACAACACAGAGCCTGCATTTCAGAAATTATAATTTTTTTCTCGATCAAGTAGCAGTGGCGTGACTCTTATTCTTGGTTTCCCGGATACGCGTGGAAATTATGCCTTTGCCCTAAGTGCTCGACACACATTGGATGGATGTTTGAACCCGTTGCAACAGCAACAGACACACAGATATTACCAACTGAAAAAGGTTTTTACGGTATCATCGTTAGTAACGTCTTGACAGAGTCTTGTAAGTATTTTGTTTGACTATTCCACTTTCGGTCACTGTTCTTACACATACCATTCTTCCAGTTGTAAATTCATTGTTGATGACCGAACATCATCATTCGAAAGACACATCATAAGCCCTGAGAGATCCGACTACAGTTTTTTTTGGTTCTCCTTGCAATCATGGTGGATCCAAACCGTAAAATTAATCATCTAACCGATGATGATGTGAAGTACTTGAACGAGTGTGAGAACGAATTCAAAGATCGATTTACGGAAAATGATGAGGAGTTTACGGCCCTCTTCAAAACGCCGCCATCTGATCCGCCTATTGTGACCCCATGGATGGTACGATCCAGCAACGCTGGTCCGAGCAATTATCGCGGCGGACATCATCAACGATCCGGTGGTAATTACAATCAACGGCCATATCAGCATCGCCCACATCGGGGTCGCGGTGGCGGCGGTGGCAATTACAATCGAAATTATCATCACAATGATAATAATGACCGACGTGGCACAAAGCGGCCGTATAATTACAATAGTGGACATGATCATCAGTCGGACAATTACCATAACGACCGTAAACGTGATTATAATTGACTGAATCGATTAAGCTTAGGTTGATGTTCTCACATTATGTAAATAGTTTTAAATTTATTAAGTTTTCTCGGATGAAACAACCAAACCTGTTTTGACTAGCACGACAATGGTGGAGTGAAGCGTTCGTACGGTCACACCCTAACAGTAGAACTATTTTATTAAATATATGGAACCGAAGAGACTACTTTTCGTGTGTGAGTGTATGCGTGCGTGTTACTGCACCTGATGTGCGTTCGATTTTCAAATAGTATTGATCAACACACGAAAGAGTGGTATAACAAAGAGCCCGAACGACATCGAATTTCTTAGCCAGTTTCTAAATTGTTGGTTTCCTAGAAAATTATCCTTATGTTTCATTAACCTTTCGATGCAATGCTTCAGTCTACTTCATTTTATGTGCAAAAAAAAATACCACAAAGCCTTTGAACTGAATTCCGCCTCCGTCTTTAATCCCACCCTTTCGTTTGCCGTTAGTTTTACGTTTTTTGTGCTGCTCAAAACACATCACACAAATTGTTTGCAGCCGATTTTTTTTGTCATGATTTTCAGTTGATTTTGTCTGAGGCGACTGAAACGTTCACCGAGTGAAACGACACCAAGAATTAAAGACCTAGCAAAAATGTTATTTGTACAAAATTTACTTTGAATGAATAAAAAGTGTGTTGAAAATTATGCCGTTTCAGTTGTCGAGTTTTACTATCACTTAAAAATAGTTATTTGTATAGCAAATACCGTATGGAGGTTGGTAAGACATCGTGTACGACAATATACCGACATACGATTCGTGTTGTATACAACGTTTTATGCAAGGTTGCGATCGCTAACGATTTTTATTAGCGACGCTAACGCTAACGCTAATTTCGAAAAATGTTAGCGTCGCTAAACCTATTCGCTAACCGAAAAAAAATTAGCGCGCTAGTAGCGGCCGCTAATAGCGATCGCTAATGTTTCGCTAAAAGATCTAATGAATAAGACGATTTTTTAATTTATAAATTTTTTAACATTTTTGATCATGCTGAACATGATGAAATCTCAATAATTTTTTAAATATTTTTTTTGATGGACTTTGATTGAATTTTGAGGAAAATTTATTAGATTTTATGATTACGAAACTGCAAAGCTCTCATTTCTCATTTGACAGGGATCGGTTCTCTAAACGAATTTCGAAAAATTGGGAAGCCTTTCAGAAGCGGCACTACTGCGTATAACTGTATTGTATTTTATGAATAGACGACCAATTTCAAATCGATAAACTTTTGAATACAGAAAATTTGGTATTTTCAAAGTGTACCCCTTGAAATGTCTTTAATTAATGTCTGAGCAATCGTTTTCTTTAGCCGGCTACGGGCTACCACTTGTCAAATAGAATAAAGCTGGTTCGAAAAGAATTGACTTTTGTTCACAATTAGACAAAAGTTCGACAGTAAAGTTCCGAAAATAAATGTTGAAGATTGCCTTTTTACTAGTATATTTACTAGTATATATATAGTTGGCATACTAGTGATGAACAATTGGAAAGTAAAGCTTTCATGTGATTTTGTTAATGCAAAGCATGAAAAGTATTTTACACGATTGCGAGTTGAAGTTGGTCTAATACATGAAATCTCATAAACTTTCAACGGATTTTGAATAATTTTTCAACGCTTCACTTCTAGTTATGCAAATAACAATTCTAATAATTCAATACTAAATTGTTCAATACCTAGAAAGTTCTGTTTTTCATTAGCGAAGTGATTAGCAATCAGCGAAAAACTTTTCGCTACTGATATTCTAGCGAGCGCTAACGCTAGTAGCGACAAATTTTGAAAATTAGCGTCGCTATTAGCGGCGCTAGTAGCGACGCTAGTAGCGTCGCTAATGACTAGCGACGCTAGTGCAACCTTGGTTTTATGCAATGAAGAAAATCGTATAAATACCGAAGATAATCGTAGTGTGTCGAAGTGTGATTACAAATCCTTTATCGCACTAGTGCTATAAAATACGTTCATATAATGTTCGAGAGTTTATCTGCCGTAATTCGGAAGTAAAACAATTTCCAATGAAACAACAAAAGAATTACTGGAAATTATTTTGTTATTTCCAATGGAAATTGTTTTTCTTCCGAATTACGGCAGTTAAGAAATGCACAGTTGTTTGGATGCGAATGTTCCCTTTAATTCGACTATGAAACAGTACGTTGACTGCACGATGTGAGAATCGTAAGTCAGGACAAAGGATAAAACACTATGCTTAATAGCTAACAATTGGTCGCAGTGATGTCAGTTCTAAGCTTCAATCAACATACGACATTCCACACAAGCTGCGTAAGTTACGAATGAAGAGTATTTTATCAAAACGAGTTAAGTTTCATGTTCAATGTACGCTAGAATGAGACATATATATTTCAACTACCGACGTTAGAAGAGTGAAGAGAATAATGGACTTAACTGTTTTTTATGCTCATGACGACGATGAAAAGACTGGTACAAATCTTACCGCGAATAGTTTGGGTTAAATTCTGATTGCATATCCTGAACTCTGTACTTAAGGTGAGTTTGATAGATCCATTGCATACCGATCAGCGAAAAAAAAATTGTTAAAAATCTGATAAGTTTTATGAGTCCAACGATAATCAACGTAATTGGTAACCATTGACTACTGACTTAGTGAAGAGAAATGCCAACAAATTTTGATACAATTCTTAAGAAATTTGTAATATTTCAGCCTGTAGATGACCGAATGCAAGTGAAATAGAACCAAACAAAAAATGCAGGCTTAGCCATTTAACCTGTTACAGACGGCATATGACCAGTATTATGATCGGGTCTATTACTTCCATCGATGAAAGTATTTTTAATCTGTTGATTTCAAATCTTGTACTTCAATTTTTTTTAATGCATTTTACCATATAAAGGACCATGTTACCCAGAGATTGTCATTATTTTTGTTATCGTTGTCGATAACAGATGAATAGCCGTATGTGAAAAAATGTGTAAGACAATTAATGAGAACTAGGCTTTGTTAAGGCCCAAACTAAAGACACATTTTACTTCAAACAGGCTCTGGTTAATCTTAAAAAAAGTGGTAGTAATCTTTTATGGTCAACAACGACAATAATAAACCATTGTTTAAGAAAATGTGCAATGTGTTTCATACTCTTAATTATCGTAACCTGAATGTCTGTTAAATAACTTACCCTCGAAGACTCATTGCTGCAGCATCATGATGTCTGGTTATATTAGTTGATTTTATCGAGTATCAGAGATGATCATGATAATCGTCAGTCCCGATTAGAGGTGTGCGCCGATCTTAAAATAGTCGGCGGCGGTGCGCCGACTGGTAAGGGATCGGCGGCGGCGCACCGAACGAAATTTATAGTCGGCGGCGGTGCGCCGATCGGCGCGCCGATAAATTTACAAAAAATCTAAACTTTCGAAAATAATGCAAAAACATTTGAAAAAGCGTGCGCAATCCTTTTTCCGAACACTGAATTCTTACTATCTTGCGATCTGAAGTATCAACTACTTATACAAGGGGAATCAACTGAGACGTATCTCACCTTTTATATTTTGAATGTACAATTACTGACCTATTATCTTAAAAACATCTAATTTAATGAATCCAAGAATGATTAGTGAGTTTGCGTAAATGACACATAAGCTATAAGTCAACTTATAAGTTGGAAATTTTAAGTCACATCGTCATACTAGATGTTTTGCAGGTTTCTTATTTCTAACTTATAATTTATGTCATTTACGCAAACTCACTACTATTATCTTTCGATTTATACAATAACCGTTCCCGTTGCCTTTAGTCCATCTTCGATGTAGGAGTGAGATCGTAGTAGAAAGTTTTCGCAAATAAGAGAATTAGATAAACTTAAATTTATAAGTAATAAGTGTATAGACTACGGTGTTACTGCCAGCTACAATGTGCAGATGGCACCAGCTTGTTCATCACAGATGACACGTCAAATATAAACCAACGTCACGCTGAATTCACGACCCATAAGCGATTCATTTGGAAATTTCTATTGAACAAATCGTCGATCACGCAGCGAGCCGTACTTAATAGTTCTTTCGTATCGAATCATAGCCGGAGAATTCCGTCTGTAAAGTAGATTATGTGTCGCATAGTTGTCAAAGTGTAGTCAACCACAATATGTGAGTTTTCATAGTTTAGCTGTGTACTGTGTACATAACCTAATTTCGTGGAATTCAGAATTTGTAGCTTTACATCAAGTACATCACTACAATAAATCGTTTCGTATCATGACCGCTCGATTGCTTACTCAATTCCTCTGATTACATCCCGATTAGCAAGACACAAAATCGACAGTCTCTTCCCCGTGGAATCAACATACGGTAATAAGGTTTTATTTCCCAAATTTTGTACATAAAGCAGCTAAAAATTGAAAATAAAGATATCCGTGTCTCGTCTTTTGACGAAAAAACTTGAAACCGGAAAGATTTTCCACTTTATAAATTCCTGAAGCATGTGATTTGCGCCATTTTCCACCCAAATTCTACATAAGGTCTTGAGTTTGCCACTTTACAATTACAGTAGTATTCACCCAGTTTTGACTGATGCACTGAATTTTGTTCTCTTTCTTCTTCCTCTTATCTGCATCAACAGGCAATAAGAGAAACGTCGTCTGCCGTCTGCCGCGCTCCATTCCATTGCACAGGAAATAGAGTAACGTACCCAAGGGTTCACGTTAAGTGAGGATACAGAAAAGACAAATGTTGTTTCGACCTCGGGTATCGATGGCGGTCCCAGGCCAGCGTGATCTGACCATCCCCAGTTGTATGTTTTAACAAAAAACTCCTTTCTACGCATATAGAAACATAGCAGCATATAGAAACCTGACTTATAAATTAAGAAAGATAAACATTTGCTAAAACCTTGTACTCAGGCGCACACTTTTGTATAGATTTTTCAATTTAAGTTTATATTGCCGCCCATTAAAATGGCTGAAAGCACTAAACGTATAAAATTTCGGCGCGACGGAAATACAATCGGCGGCGGCGGTGGCGTGAGCTATAATCTTTCGGCGGCGGCGCGCCGAAAATTTAGCAAAAAATCGGCGGCGCGCCGGCGTAAAATCGGCGGTGCACACCTCTAGTCCCGATTATTGTAATTGTAATCCATAATGAATAGAAACCAGCGCCTATTATAGGTAAAAGGTTTACAAAATTTTGCCGAAAATTTACTGAAAAACTGAATTTTTGGTAGATTTCAGTAAATTTTCCTGAAAAACTGAATTTTTGGTAGATTTCAGTAAATTTTCAGCAAAATTCGGTAAATTTCAGTAAGCCAGTAAAATTAGCATGTACAAATATACAGATATGGACGAAATACCACGACGACTTCCATAAATTCCCAATATACGTGTGAGATAAGTGGACTTAGCACCCCCGTTTTTTGGCATATAGCTGTGTAATGCATATTGCGAAGATTGTAGTTAAAATAGCTGTGTAACTTATATTATAGCTGTGAGCCGCATTTCAAATCTATCACAAGAAATAATTTTTTTTTCTAAACTTTCATGAATTTTGCGGTCACCCATCTAAGCACTAACCGCGCCGATTGATGCTTAACCCGAGAATCCGACCGTCACCTATGCTGCTGTTGTGCTAACTTTGCTTGTGCTTCAACACGTTCTTATTTCGAAGCGTTGCTACCACAATATAAATTCTGCAGCTATATTATGCAGCACACAGCCGCAGTCAAGTGTGCAGTAGGCATGGGCGATAATGAAAATGATTATCGATAATTATCAATTATCGATAATCGATAATTATCGACTTTTTTTTATCGAAAATTATCAAAAAAAATATCGATAATCGATAATTATTGATATTTTGATAATTATCAAGATATCGATAATTCGATATATCGATATTTCGGTCCGAAAATCCGATATTTATCGATATATCGGTATATTAACATGAATTTTCAGATAAATATCAAAATATCGATATTTTGATAATTATTGAATTTCGATAATTATCGATAACGATATGATTAATCAATTATCGATAATTTCTTTCGATTGATATTATCGATAATTTTGAACGCCTCCCATCCCTAGTGTGCAGTTTTTATATTTAGCATTTTTAGTTTGGTGAGTTGTCAGTTGTCACTTGGAGAATGGTTTTAGGTTCTGAAAGAAAGTGAATTGAAATTGCATGAAGAATCGCCAATTCAATTATTTTCTGTGACGATTTTGATTTTTAGGAGCAATACTTGGCTAATTACTTAATTCGTTTCTAATGTAGTGAATTTTCTGATATTTTCATTCGTCTGTGTTTCTACGGATTCTGAGTATTGAAGAGGCGTTACTATTAACCTGATGATGAAACCTCATTATAATCAGCTAAGCTATTTTAGAACAGTTTTTGGTGCGATTTTTCTTTATCTATTAACATTGAACATCAGCACGGATGACTTGAATGCATGGTCCCATACATTTTCTGATATGCAGCCCACAGCTATATTTTTCATACGTCAAATATGCGTTACACAGCTATGATATAGAGTACACAGCCACAATATGCAAATCCTAGCTATAACATGTGTTGTCGGTGCATAATATAGCTGTGTGATCCATAATATAGTTGTGTAACTCATATTGCACGGAAATTACCAACATTAATAGAATATGCGTTCAGTAGCTATATTTTTATAAATCTTGCAGCTATATTATAAGTTCCACAGCCTTTATCGAAATCCACAAATGTTCCGTGAAGAGGTGGCCCTAATACCACGACCTGATATTGAGAAAAAGGGACCAAATTTAGTAAATAATAATTTGCAATCAATTGCATGAAACAAGTAGATGAAGCTTTTGTAAGGTATCGAAGTATTGGCATCTTAGAAATCAATTCTTTATATACAGACGTAAACACATAGGCATACCCTCAAGATATTACTTAAAGCTCGTTCCATTAGCAGATCCATCTTGTCCTCGATTCAATAGATGTTTATTCAACGATCTCATTGCCGAAGCCGCAGCTGGGATAAAATTTTTGTAATTGTTCCCAAACAAATTTTTGTTTTTTTCTTCTTCTAGCGTTAGTTCAAACTTTGGAGTCTGGCCACGGCACTGAACGATCTCTCCAAGATCTCTCGAAGAGGATATTATCGTTAGGCTTTTCTTTTCAAATTTTCATCACATTTAAGGCGTGCATTTCTTCTCTTTTGTAGATATCTTCAATATCTTCAATTTTTCTTTCAATTTTGTGACTCTATCTGAGTTTCCCAACCGCTCTTTATGGTTTGTAAACGGACACCTTTCGCAGATAAGTAAAACTCGTGTTAATTAAGCATTTTCTTTTAATTGTTTTATGTAACAATGGAATCATTATTGCGATTAATTTCGAGATTTTTTGTTTTATGCATTCAATTTTTACATTTTTTTAAAATAAATTTAAGAAATTATTTCACTACTTTTCCAGTGCAACATTACGTTTTGTTTTGCCGTCCAATTTTATTGATAGAAAAATAATGTTTTCTTCTTCATCTTCTTTCCTTTTATTTATAGTTTAAATGTGTATTTTGCAAAGCCTCTCAAAGAACAGGTGAAGACACCTACGACGGCATCTGGCACCAAAAATTTGAACAGTAGTGTGGCTTTTAGTACACAGAAAATTTGGTACACCCAAAATTTTAGTACACAGAAAAGAATTTTCTGTTCTAAATTCGTGGAGAATGTACAGGGCACTGTCTCTTATTGATCAACTCAAAGATGTCTTAACCTGTTCTTTCAGAGCCTTGGTCTTTTGCTTGATTATGATTAAATAGAGACTGGATTCTTCGTCAAATCAGAAGGTATAGGTTATCACGATCGACAATAACATTCATCAAGATCGATGTTTATATTAGGGTGGAAGCAACATACCTGTCAACCAATAATTTCACATTAAGGTATTACTGACCTTGACTACTGATTAATCTTTAAATTTTGAAATCAAACTAAGCCAACCTTGTGATGAAAATAAACAAATCCCGGGCAATGTGACGAAAATTCCAGAGAATCCAACCTCTACGTATTATAATAATGTGGGAGTGGAGTGTATTAGGCGGTGTGTTTATGCATTTTTATCGATAATATTTCGATAATATTTCAATAATATACAAATATATTCAGTTTAAGGAACTACAAACTAGATTATTCCCGTTAGGGTGGACTATATGTTATCCTACAATTGCCTTGTAATTAACCATACATTATTATTGACTTGCAATGAAATGAATTATGACAAAGTATGTACCGTGAAAATCGTAACGAAATTGGATTTAATTGTAAAGGTTAGAGCAATGGAAATTTGTGGGCTACATTTAGGCGAAAAATATTCGTTTTTTGATGATTTCTCTGAATTACACATTTACATAAATTTACACAATCTGCAAATGTTTCTCCAAGTGGGTTAAGTTATGACTCACAAACCACTTTTTCCTTTTTCCTCAAATAAGATTTTAGTTCAGAGAAATCATCAAAAAGAGAACATTTATCCGCCTAAATGTAGGCTACAAATTTGCAAAGGGTCCATTGCTCTTAAATTATTCCCTAAACAAACGGACAAACTTCTTTGTAACGCGCATTCGACACAAAACTGCGTGAGATCAAACACTTGACTGAGTTGAGTAGCATCTGAAATCTCCTGCTTAATGACAAACTGGAAATCCAATTTTCTGCAATTGATTTCATCATGTTGATCGCAGAAATTCTCATATATCAGACCTCAGTACTACATTTACTTCCAATACACTGTCGTTTCGCTTTACTATGAGAGATTCTAACTGAGATCATATGTCTGAAAAATGCTAGAACCAACTGCTGATGTATATTCATTCATCTCATTAAGTTTTGTAGATCAAACATAATTTAGCTGAACGAGCAACTGCCGTCACTAGAAATTGTTCGGTGCATTCATGACGATCGATCAAATCGTACATTTCATTGGATAGATTTTTTTGTCTTTACTGGCAAATATGGTTCAATCAATTTTTGAACAGAAAGTCATTCGTTTACGATCTACAGTCAAAGTCAACCAAATTTATATCTAAGTTTGATTCAGCTGTTTCACCATCAGATCCACTTATATCGTTTCCACGATTTTATCATTATCTTACGTGTGTGTAAAAGATAACCCATCAAAGAACGTACTGACAGTTTGTATGAGCAGCTGAAGTAAAATTAGACACAAATTTAGTTGACTTTAACTGTAAGTCTTCGCTACAAAAATTTTATGAAAATTAAAGTCAGGTTGGAACAAAAATTCTGGACTTGTCTGGACGATGGACGCGATGACGATGTGGTTACGTACTAGCTTTCCACATAAATGTTCGGGGTTCGGCTCCAATTACCAATTATATCGCATTTGTAACGTCCTAAAGTTCACTAAAACTTCATTATTTGGGCAGTTGCAGTGAGTTTGGTGGCTGCAACGAAGTACACAGTGAATGACTCGTATAACGTGGAATAAATTCGTGTGCATAATGTCTAGCCTACATTTAGGCGCCTAACTTTCTTCAACGAGTATTTGCATACTTCGAGACGTAGTTCGGAAGTCACGTTAAGCTGATATGGTCCAGACTGTACTTGTTATTGGCTGTAAAGGGCTGTTAGTGAGGTCTCTAAGTCTAACTGACAAAAATCGTCCAAATAAGAAGGGTGAACAGTTGGTTCTATTCGTACTCAGCAGTCAAAATCTGAAACGACTAACAGGGATACTTACAGGACACTGCAAACGGCACTTGCCAGGGCATATTTTTGGCAAATTTTGAAAAATCTCGGGAAATCAATTTTCCATAAATAGGGGCTGGCAACTGAACATCACAGGAATAGCAAGTTTTCGTATGTGCAAAAAATGAGACCGGAGGATATTTTCTGAGTAAATTTCCAGCCTACATTATGGCCAGAACCAGACATTTAAGTGGGTATAACATACAGGGCATAGAGGGTATCCATCCCAATAATATTCTTCAATTCATGAACACTGTTCATTGAGCTGCGTGAATATAATCTAACGTAAGTCGGCACGCACCACAGGCCCAATGAAGTCTTAGGTGCAAGGCTTAGTCCAACCCACACTTAACTGAACTTAACAAGTTTCGATGGATTTCTCTGCATTTTAACTATGCAAAATAAGAGTTCCTTAACTTGATTGGGGTTGCGTTCTGAATTTAGCAGTCAAAAAACAGTCAGAACCGACATCAACGACAAAAATAAGGGTTTCGCGCCCGAACGATTGTCCACACAAAATGCCGTAAATTATTGTTAAATGAAATTGTATTAGCACGTTATTAATCCCACAGTACACCGTTACGTTTTTGAAATGAATTTTTGTTTTAAATAAATAAGCGAATTCTGAAGAGAGCAACAACATTAAATTTAGTTTAAAAAAGAAACGAAACTTAGACCTAAGCTTAAAAACTACAATTTTTCATAAAAAGAATTTTTTTTGTAACCAAGTTATCTATCCATGTCTTTCCCATATTCACTGGTCGCTAGCCACAGACATTGACCACACAATTCTCACTTTTATCCATCAACTATGCAATGCAAATAGCTTCGGACGCTTCAGCGACGACGAGAACTTATTTGAATTCACATCACAAATGTTTTGATTGGAAAATAAAAAATTCAACAGAAAAACGAACCAAAAAAAAATCGTAAAAAAATGTTACTTCCAGTGATTCAGCTCAAAAAGTTTAACTTCTCTGACCACTACCACCAATCAATTCATCACAGATTTTCACTAATTCCTTGTTCTCTTTACACTTTTGCGACAGTTGCTCCTGCATCGTGTTCCGGCTCACCTCTTCGATCTTGAGTAAGGCCTTTAGCCGCGAATTTTCACGTGCATTACTTTTCTCTTGCTCTTCCAGCGTCGAGTTGGCACTGAAATGAATTGTGATCGTTAGAGCCTATCAGTAGAATTGTACGAAATCGACTTACTGTTCCAGTTGCTCAATTGCATGCTGTTTCATTTTTTCGTAGCGCAACTCCTGCTGCTTGATTAAGTGATCGATCATTGCACGCTCCTCACTCAATACATCGTATCTCTCACGCAGCTGCATGATAATCTCTTTGCTGCGTTCGTATTTTCTGGAAAAATTTTCAATTATGACGAATGTGACCACCAGCTAAGGACGACTAATCGAGTTTCACTTACTTATGCAGATCGGAGAACGTTATTTCCAGAGACATTAGATGCTGATGATGAATATCACGTTCCTGGCGCAGTCTTTCGTTGGTAACTTCATGGTGATCTGTTAACTTCTCCTTATCCGCTACCAATTCGGCCAGTGTTTTTTCGTACACCTCGATGATGGCACTGGTGACAGAAGATGATTTTGAGAGAAAAGTTGCGAGAAAAAAGAAAAAAAATTACCAATTTTTCGCCAAGGTCTTCTCCTTTTCCGCTAACCGTTTCACGAGAATCTCCTGAGTGGCCTCGTACTCTTCCATTTTCTTTCGTATATTTTCATCCGCGTATCTGTGTCGGTAGAAAGACAAACGTTAGTTAGAAATTGCACAGAACATGAATCATCAGGGCCACTTACTCAAATTTGATTTTCTTATCGGTCATCGTCACACCACCGGCAATATCGGCCCTGTAATAAACAAAACCATCGTCAGAAATCATTCGAAAAATGGACACCGTGGAAACCACTGAAACAATTACTTTATGTTGTTCTTAAACGAGTTGGTGGTGTCATTATCCATGCTTTTCGAATCATGAACCAGGCTAACACTCATCTCGGAAGCATTGGCTGTTGACGAATCTGCTTTCGACGACGATTGACCGTTGCTAATGTTTTTCGTTGAACTCTCGGATGGTTGATTAGCGTCTTCCAAAACAGTAGCCACAGATGATTCGACTACTTCCTCGGTCGGAGCGAGATGCTGCTTTTGTACAGTGCGTCCGGACAGCGGATCAAAACGCAATAGTAGTGAATTACGGCGATCCTCTTCTGAATCGGTCTTTTTTCCACCTCGTGATTGCAGAAAATCAAAATCGTTTGGGCTCAGCACCACTGTTAATAGACGAATAATAAAATCAATTCGAAGAGTTCATTGACAAATTATTTTTTTCTTCTGTAAGTTTTCATTGCCACTACTGTTAGCTCATTCACATACAGGTCCAGTGTGAAAAAAAGTTTCAGTCTCAAACACACATTCATCGTATGTGGGTTTTTTTAATTATATTTTTTTCCCACATACCATCGCAGAGAACTGTCAGACAATGGTGACACGGAAAAACATGAACAATTTTTTTTTTTGTTATCAATAGACGAACAGTTGCAACAACTTCAACAGATTCTGTACATGAACGAGCATCGACAGTACCAATAACTAATTAACAAAAATTAAAATTCGATTTTTATTCATCGGAAAATTTGTGAATTGAAAATTACCAACAAAAAAAGTTGACTACACATACGACACACAGATTGACACAATTGAAGACTGGAACAAACGTAATACAATGAACAATATGTTGCGTTCTCTTTTGTACGTTTTTACCATATAGAAGAGAAAGTTTGAGAGGGGAATGCCATACACAACAAAACGATATGAATGAGAGAGAATGTTTGAATGAAAACGTCACTAGCGAGAAAACTTGCTGCAATGTTGAGTCACATAAAATAATATAAACAGAAAGGGGAAAGTCATGTTACGACTAGGACATGGTATGAGTCATCTATTGACCTTGTAAATCATTACGTGTTTTATGGTATTTGAATGGTATGAACGGTAGAGTCCATTTAAAAGTTCTTTAGTCAGTTCGAATCAAGATTTCAACTAACACTTCATACATTGGACGATTAAACGTTAGAAGGACGAAATTGTAATTTTTAAGTATTCGAATGTTCAAATGGCGCAAGGATTCAAGTATTTCTGTTCTTACGTTTAACTCAAAGGAGTCAAAGATGGCAAGTTCACTAGATAATGGTCTTTGTGCAACTGTTTAATTTAAGTAGTTAGTTAGTGGTCTGAAACCTATGCCAAAACGAGAAACATTGGTTCTACGACTTTTATTTCTCAGCCATAGAATGTCCCTAATAAGGGCAGCCCTCGTCTATATCTCGGTCGTTACACATCGTAGAAAATCCAAATTGTTGTCAGAATGGAGTTATTGCAACGAATTGATGAATAAAATTTAAAAATAAAATTTTTCTTGAAAGGTATGTGGTGCCAGACAACTAAAATTTTGGGATTTTCAATCAGTCTGGTACGACAGGCTTCTCAGTAAAAATAATGTTTCGAAATTTCATTCGCTATTTTCACACCAATTTGGATTTTCTACAATGGGCACACAGACCTAGGCAATAAATTGTCTTGGCCTACAGTATTTAAGCTCTGTCGTGCGGTTTATTAGTAATGAAACTTACTTTCTGGAAGATCGTCCTGCTTCGAGTCGATTGCATTCAAATTAGGTACCGGTGTCGTTTGGAACTTCGATCCACTTGCATTTGATCCATCAGCAGACAATGACGGAGAATTCTGATTGACACCATCACTGTTTGATTTCTCAAAAGTAGCACTGCGTTTCATACGATTACTGGAATCGGCTGCGTTGACAATTGGTGAATTTATTGCCACTTTATTTAGCAGCACAGTTATATCGTCTACTGATGAACGGCTATCATTTTGTGAGTTTTGACCAGACAACGTAGAAGGCGGTGAAGTGATGCTTTCATTCTGCGGCAAAAGAAGCGAATACGTGTCTTGACGAGAAATCGACGGAATGCTTTCGTTTTGTGGCGATGAAACCGAAAATGTGTCTTTGCGAGATAGCGTGGAAATGGATGCGTTTAAGTTCTCTGCTCCTGGATGATCGAAATTAGCACCAACGGCGTTCGGTAAATCGAAAGTGTTGAGTCGTTGAAAACGTTCAGTTATATCGCTGCAAATTGCCGAAATTGATGGATTATCTACCTTCATTTCAAGTGAATCTAACGAACAGTCTTGAGGTTCCGTATCTTGATCCAAGGAATCTACACTGAATGACTGATTGGCTTTAAATTCACTGATCTTGTTAGCTTGAGTCACTTTCGCGTCGTCGATCGTTTCTGATTCTGTTGCGACGGTGGTTTCGAATTCAGGTTCACGATTTGATGAACTCGTCTCAATTCGAACGTTTTGAGTGATTTCGTCGTTGTTAGCATCAAATGTTGGCTCCGGCTGACAAACTGAAGTTCCATCTAAATTGCATGTTACATTTAAAGCATTGTTGACCTGCGTCAATTCACATTTTGCAACGGGTTCCAACTCCGTAAGTGGCTGCGATTCAATTGTAGCTTCTAGAGTCAGAGCTTCTGGATCACTTGCAAGTGCTGATCTGTTGGTAACTTCAGATTGAGTTGGTTCTGATTGACTGATTACTGCTGATTCAATTGAAGGGTCCAATTCGTTTGTTGACTCCGTTTCGATAGCGGTCTCTGATTCGATTATAGGCGTTGGCTGTAATATTGAAATAGCCAATGCACCCACATTTTCCGATTCTCTTGATGGCTCCAGTTCATTTGCTGACTTCGTTTCAATTGATAGCTCCGTTTTGATTGCTGTGTCTGATTCGATTGGGGATTCGGCATTGATTTCTGTATTCGATGCAATTACAACCGCTGATTGTATTACATCTTCAATAGGTTCAGATGGATGGAGAATCGTAGACTCAATTTCAGGAACCGTTTCGATTACTGGCTCCACGTCCACATTGACTGTTGTTCCTGATTCAACTGCAGATCGGTCGGCGAGATCCGACTCCATGGGCGCCACCGACTCGATTGCTGAAATGACTGGTGTAGATTCAATTTCAAGCGTTGATTCAAGTACGGGTTCAGTTTCAATCAAATGCTTTGGCTCCTCGTTGCTTACTGGATTTGATTCAGTTACAACAGCTGATTCAACCGTAGATTCGACTGCAGCCATCGTTTCAATTACGGACTCCACGGTAATATTCGTTAATGAATCTGATTCGACAACAAGTCGGTCAGCGAGTTCTGATTCCATGGGTGATTCCGACGCGATATCTGAAATCACGGCCGTTGGCTCCTCGTTGATTACTGGATTCGATTCAATTACAACAGCTGATTCAATCGTAGACTCGACTACAGTCATCGTTTCAATTACGGAGTCCACGTTAATATTCGTTAATGAATCTGATTCATTAACAGGTCGGTGGGCCAGTTCTGATTCCATGGTTGGCACCGACTCAATTACTGATACCGCGGTTGTTGATTCAATTGCAAGCGTTGATTCAAGTACAGGTTTAGTTTCAATTATAGGTTTTGACTCCTCATTGATTGCTGGACTCGATTCAATTACAGCAGCTGATTCAATCGTTGACTCGACTGCAGACATCGTTTCAACTACGGACTCCACGGTAATATTCGTTAATGAATCTGATTCGAGTGCAGGTCGGTCGGCGAGTTCTGTTTCCACGGGTGACTCCAACTCGCTAGCTGAAATCACGGGCTTTGTTTCAATTACTGGTTCAGTTTCAATCATAGGTTTTGGCTCCTCATTGATTGCTGGATTCGAGTTAATTACATCAGCTGATTCAATCGTAGACTCGACTGCAGACATCGTTTCAACTACGGACTCCACGGTAATATTCGTTAATGAATCTGATTCGATTAAAGGTCGATCGGCGAGTTCCAATTCCATGGGTGCCACCGACTCGATTGCTGAAATCACGGTCGTTGATTCAACTGCAGGTTCAGTTTCAATTATAGGCTTTGACTCCACATTCATTACTGGATTCGATTCTATAACAAGCGCTGATTCAATTATGGACGCTGATTCGATTTCTGGTACGACTGCTGCCACTTCGTCGATTGTAGTTTGTGATGCTAAAACACCCTCTATTGTTATCATTGGAACCGTAGCGCCTTCTGTAGAGCTGTTAGCATTTGGATCACTTGAAATTTCTCCAATCGATTTGTTATGATGGTCGTTATCAATAATTTGAGAGTTCTCAATAAACGATGACGAGATTGTGGAGTCCTTCGAGTCCTTCGACCCACATTCGCCATCCTCTGAGTTCAGGGTATCCACCGTTGATTTATCTTGATCCAAATCATCAACACCAGACATCTTGGTTTCAATGAATCCCAAGTTCAGCTTCTTATTAGAAATACCTGGACCTTCCGATTCATTCGGAGATGGGACACGCTGTTCGGGGTTTCCAAAATTTCCATCCGAAAGAATTGCAGCTGCCTCGAAAGTGCTATTGATGACCGACGAATTGAATGTTGTGTTACAATCAACAAACTCTTCATCATCGGATACGGATGCGGTTTCGGTTGGTGTAGAGACGCGCAACAGATTCTTATTTAATGGAGCTACAAATGAAAAAGAATTTAAAAAAACGAAAAGCAGAAAAGGAAATTGAATTGAAAACTGAAAAAATATCAGAACTTGAATGTGGTGAATGGAGACGTTATTTGCTCGATTTAAATACATTTGACTCTTATTTGCTACTCACCCTTGTCACTCCCATCTGAGAGGCGATTGTTGGTTTGGATAACTGGCGCCTGATCATCTTTGGCATGTGTTTCTGTTATATCAGCCAATGAAGTCTCTTTCGGCGATTTAGTTGCCTGCAAAGCCAAAACAAAAATCAATATAGTCAAAGAGCAAAGATTCGCAAGGATCTAAATTTGCGGTCGCAAATAAAATGAAAAATTGATCTCAACAACCCAAGGTCGTTCAGCAAACATTTTCACATTTACAACAAAAAAATCAAAATCCGAAACGAGAGAAAAACAACATTCAACGTCAACGGCGATCTCGGGCCAGATGCCAATTAAATTGTGACTATAAAATCATCGTTGGACGCGCAATTGTTCGGAATTGGGTTAAATTTAATTGAATAAAATACCTCTGCAATGGTGTCATGACTATGACTATTACAATCTGTCTTGTTATCACAAACACTTTTCGGTCGTTTCATTATCTTCGACAAAAAATACTCCATATTGGGATGTAATGTAAATCAAATCACAAACAAATCAATCCCATCAAAGGTGAATTCTAGCGACCGAACATTTTGTTTGAGGAAGTCAATTGGATCCGGTGTGTACCGCGTATAACTGAAAGAAAATCATGATCGAACAGAGATCGTGTGAAAAAAATGAATTGTACGCGTCGTATGTGTTCAGCGCTACTCGGTCATACGAACACTAATTATTGTATGAGAGAAGGGGAGGCTAAAAATAAATTATTTTCAAAGCAACAAAGCAATGAAAATGAAAATATTATTTTAAATCTGAAGCGTTGAAGGAAACGACAACAACAACGATGCTACGAGAATACAATTAATTAGGGAAAAAAATAAATTCAAATATTGGTATCAAGTCAGTATCCATTAGTGATTTATTGTTCTTGTTCTTCAATTTGGATCTGGGGGCGTTTACGTCGATTTCAACGTTTTTATCTTATATTTACAATTGATCTGTGAAAGTTGTTAATTTAACAGTGTTGTCCGTTAGAATAACAATCAGTTCAATGAACTTGTCATGCCCCAATATATTGGCTGATTTTTCGTTATTGTCGCACTTGACGAACTTACCCGATTCCCCATATGACACAGTTTCGTTCGCGTGAAAATAAAAAAATAAAACTGACAAGAAGTCACACTTCCTTTCATCAGCGACTAACGTATACTGCACAGCAGATTGTGTATTCTCAACCCCGAACGCATCGCCAAAATTGATCGAGTAACTTAGTCATCTTTAATCATGTTTTTCTTACACCAGATGCGCAGAATGACTCAAGCATTCGAAGCACTCGAATTCTTCTAATCAACGGGAAGATGACTTGACTAAACTGATTGTACTACTATATTAGGCATTTGACACTTTTGAGTGTTAGTAGGATAGGTCGGTGCCTTGAGTACGAAACACACAAAAAAATTGTAGAAACTATTGGGAACGGGATAATTATTGGTTCAGCAGGTATCAAGGGTGCTGTGAGCTCAAATAACCAGTACCACCGTTAGAACAAGATCGAAGGAAGACACAAATTGTACTAACGATAGGTAGATAGGTGGAGACCTATGGAGCGGTTAATCAAACTCACGGCACTCCGATATCTAACTACGCCCAAAACTGTTACGTTCGCATTACTTTTTTTTGTGTGAAACAGCTGCAACAGTTGCAACTACAGACGTCGCAGCAACAGATGCGTGTATCGTACTCAAAACACTGAGACCAGAGAGTCTCTCTGAAAGAGATGCTAATACGACGACTGGTAGTCGTCATATTAGCATCTATCTGACCGATGCATATCCAACGCACTATTGGACCATTTTTGGGAAAAACTATGTTGCCTAGTGATTAATTTGTATATGTACACCCTTCACACCGATCTAAAGCAATAATTATTTGATACATTAGATTGTTGCTTGAGTATATGTCTACGAGAATAAACTTTGATTGGCTAAATCACACGTTGATTGGCAGAACCCAAAGTCCAATCAACCACCAAAATATCTTGCGATTTGTTATTTACTTACCGCATAAATTGCTACCGCTAGCATACAAATAAGCACACACAAAGCGTTTAAAATGTTACGAAGAAGAAAATGTGGCAACTCTATTAAACATCCCGTCACAAACTATACATCACAATCGACCGGCACAAACAGAATGTTTCCGATTTACCTTAAAAATCTATTTACAGCTCACTTCAGTCACTTTAGTGTACTGAAATTTAATTAAATTAAATTGAGTACCCACCACATCGCAGACAGGCCAGGCACTTGACATGCACTCGAAATCACAACATCACTCCAACACTCAGAAGGTGAACTGAATGTGTTGAGTAAGATAAATTTTTGTTCTAGAATGTAGGGTGCCCCCACCGAACTAACAGGAATTTTTGAAAGGGATTACTTTTGGATGAAGAGAAAATGAAAACGAAGTGGCCCAGAGCA
Source organism: Bradysia coprophila (assembly GCF_014529535.1). Taxonomy (NCBI): domain Eukaryota; kingdom Metazoa; phylum Arthropoda; class Insecta; order Diptera; family Sciaridae; genus Bradysia; species Bradysia coprophila. The sequence goes on along the minus strand of NW_023503501.1, from coordinate 7,596,625 downwards.
AATAAAAATTTTAGCTGAAAGGGCAACGAATATATAGAAAACGAAACACCCGTTATTATAGCACTAAATAACCAGTACTCCGTACTCGCATAATACAATCAAGGGTCAATTATATGACACAATTTGCGACTGAATGCAACGGAAATTTTAGTGATGTTGAACGTTTATTCGATCGTTTCTCATTCACAGTGAAACTTTCATTATCCAAATTTGGAGAGAAAAAACCGTAACTTGAATTGAATTGATCCATTGTTAGCAAAACCAAAGGGCAGCCCAGAAAAGAGTAGTGATTTTTTGTAATCGACGACGAATAAATGCTTGCAACAAACTATTTATATGGCAAAATGTATGCTTACAAAATGAATTGCGAGGCTTTAACTAAAAGAAGTTAGAAGATATTTAATGAGTAACGGTTATCGAGGGGTTTGTCATTAGCAAAAGATTACCGACTACCGACAAGGTCATCGAGAGCAAATGCACAATTTATGGAAAATTTGGAAGGAAATCCTTTCGAACTGCTTTTAGATAAACATGCAGACAAAACATCAATTACTTACCTCAATACTGTTCAATTCTCTTAGGACATTTCTTTCGATCGGCCGTGTTAATAGATTCATTGAAGTGGGCCTTGCGGGACTTTCAATGTTTTCCATATTTACCGTTGCTTCAAAATAAGTTTCACAGATAGCTGATTTGTTACGATATTGAATACAACGTTATGAGCTGAGCTCCACAAAACAACAAAACGTACGCGTGAACAGTTTAATTGAAAATATTTTCCTCAAAATTTGCCGTTGTTCAACATTGACATAATCTTAACATTCAAAAATTCAACATAGGTGACTTGGTCTCATATATTGCTTTAGTGTGTGTGTATGCAGTGTAGAGAAATTTGGAGAGTAAGCGTGTAGACGTCTTTACAGAGCCGCATAGATTTGAAGATACGCAAAATGTAAATTTTTCTTTTTTTTTATTTCTTCGCACTATAATAATCAATGAAACTATACAAAAGGTATGGTCTAATATCATAATTTGTATGGATCGGAAAAAATAGCGATCTCGCTTATTTCACCCCCTCTGACTAACTCACTTATCATTTAATTTTCATCGGAATCTATCGAGTTCCAACATGCATCCAACGAAACTTCACTTGCAGACAATTTTAAATTTGAAATTGGCGCATCCAGCAACCATTTGATCTCAAACGTTTTGTCTTATCGATAAAGCATACGTTCTTTTAACACGTAATGGATAATGCTCGAGCAGGCACTTTAGGCACGCCGGAAAGTGCTAAGGGAGTCAAGGAATACCTCCAAATAAATTTCTAAAAATCAAAAGTCAAATTTTTGATTTTTAGAAATTTATTTGGAGGTATTCCTCGACTCCTTTAGCACTTTCCGGTGTGCCTGAAGTTGACAAGTCACAATAACCGGCAACGTGTTGTGGAGACAGTGGAAAAATTTATTCGTAAATACACACTTCCGTGATAGAGACAAAATTGAATTTTTTCTATTTTTGCTTTGTTTAATTGCTCGCTCTATCACGGCTCTCTCACTGAGTTCTTTTTGTGGTGTGGAAACCATACTTAAATGGTTTGTATGTGGAGATGTGATCAAACCTCATACAACGGATTTTCATTAGCGACTTTTGTTTAGTGCAAACTAGAGTTACGCAGGTCATGTAAAACAGAACTTTTTTTAAGATGAAATAAATGAAATGAAATTACTTGTATTTGCAAAGAATTTTTTTTAGCTAACTGTCTCTACCTGAAAACATTGGAGATAAAATTGTTTTTCATGTGTCGGGACCGTGGGTTCAACTGTGGTTTTGAACAAATTTTATGGGGTTTTCGGTTTCCGCTCTTACATGAAAAGTTGTAGACTATCAGTTGAAATTTAGTGCTGAAATGCAGTTTAGCTGCCTTCCTTTACGACCTCGAAAAAATCGTAAACCCCCTGCATTTCACACTGAAAAATTAAAAGTGAAACTTTTATGTGTGCAGAAGTTATCGATAAAGTGTTCCAAGACACACTGCAGGTCTCAGCCTCTCAACCTTGACATGCACTTCAATTCTTTTTTTCATTTAAGACTCGTGATCAAAGCATTTGAACATATAATAATAATGCTTTGATTAGGCTTTACATTGCCTTCAGTGTTTCAGATGTTTTTCACATCAAAAATGAGAGACTGGAAGCTGTCTGTGTACTTTTGTAGTTAACCAACACACCAAATTTCCCCTAAAAATTCGACGACATGAGTATCGCCGTTTCTTCAGAAAGTCGTCGATACTGACACCTCGAACTGATCCATTCACGGATCAAACTCATTATTATTTCTTTCCGATATTAGTTTGTGAATCAAATTACTTTGGCGTATCAATAGTAACCAGAAATAAGCAAGCATAGCTCTGGTTGTTCACCAAATAAATCTATGTGAATATTGCAACTAATTGTAAACAATAACAAGACAAACGGCTTCAAAATTATGCGGCAGTTCGGCGAGTTCGGCTTTCAAAACTCTCCAAAACTAATCTGGTAAGTCATTGCGTACGTGTGGTAACAAAAAATGTTCTACATGAAACATAACCACTTTAATAAACGAATTTAAAAAAGTTGATTTGTCAAAATTCGACAACGGAAAATTTTGAAGAAAATAATTTGTTTTCAATTAAAATTGGTCACGCGTTACGTTTTGTTTTTTTGTGGAGCACAGCTCATATCATTACAGTCAATATTGTGTTATAATAGCCAATTTTTTGTTTGACTTTAAATTCAATAGACGAAAAATGGAAAACGTTGAAAGTGCTGTTCCAGTGAATCTATCAGGACGACCAATTGAAAGAAATGTCCTGAAAGAATTAAACAACATTGAGGGGGTGAGTACTAAAAACAGTACATGCTCCAGTCTTATGCCTTTCAGTTTGCAAAATTATCAATTTATTTTCGCACTTCAATCAAAAATCTTCCCATTATCATACAAGAAGAAATCTTACAGAAATCATGCATTCGGTTCACACCCCACTCTACTATAAAACATGTTAAGTTTCATTCGCGGTTTGAAGTGTTGGAGTGATGTTATTTGTGATCACGAGTCTTATATTTTAAAACGCAGTCTAAAAACGTACGCAATGCAACACGATTCGAAATGTACGGTTTAGTTCATATTCAAATGCAATTTACACTTCGGGCACATCGTTCGCTGTAAATAGATTCGAATAACTGGGAAACATTCAAAGAAAACGTCAATGTTGGTTGCATTTTGTGTGCAGTTTTTAACCTCCCAGTTAATAGCAAAAATTGATTTTTGTTGGTAAGATATTAATCAGCCAGTGACACAGTCTCTGTGTGTTCAATCATTAGCAATGTTTTTCCGTGAGTGAATAGTAACTGTGACGAGTGAATTTTTTAAGCCGATCTGATCTGATTAGTTGACTTGTATTTACGTATGTGAAAGACTTTTTCAGCGAATCTGACCATCAACTTAGTTAAATTTTGTGATTAATGTAATTTGCGTCGCAAATGTCTTCTCGATTGAAGTAAGCCTATCAAAACAACAAATAAAATGTTATCCAGATCATTGAACTCGTGCCATTAATTAGCAACAGTATGAGCTACTCCCCCCATTCAATTGTAATAGCAATTTCATCGACATAAAAATGTGGGATCGAATTTGTAGAAAAAAAACTCTGGACGCAAATTGTGTTTGCTGTGCAAACTTTGCACTAAAACAGTAAATTTGTGTAGGGTACTTTAGCTGGCATTTGAATTCATTTTTCTTGATAATTATACCGTCAGCATCATCACCGTTTTTGTTGCTTTGTAAATATAATTTATTTTTAGCCTCCCCTTTTCTCGTGTATAAGACCGAGTAGCGCTGAATACACACGACGCGCTACAATTCATTTCTTTTTCACACGATCTCTGTTCGATCATGATTTTCTTTTAGTTTTATATACACACCGGATCCAATTGACTTCCTCAAACAAAATGTTCGGTCGCTAGATAAATTGTTTGATTGACTGTTTTGTGTGTGATTCGATTTTCACTGCACTGCATTCAGCATGGATTATTTTTTGTCGAAGATAATTAAACGACCGAAAAGTGTTTGTGACTGTAACAGTCACAGTAATGAAACCGTTACCGAGGTATATTGATCAATAAAATTTCGGAAAATTGTGCGTCCAACGATTCGTATGATTTTATAGGCAACATTTTGTTGGCATCTGGCCCAAGATCGTCGATGTCGTTGAATGTTTTGCTCTCGTTTTGGATGCTATTTTTTTAAGTTGAAATGTTTGATGATCAATGACCTTGGGTGGCGGAGTTTTTATGTTATTTACGACCGATCCACTTCCCTTGCAAAGTTATGTTCCTACAACATTGATTTTTGTTTTAATTTTACAGACAATTAAATCGCCGAAAGATTCTTCATTGGCTGACCAAACAGTTATCATCACCAACAATTGTCTCGCAGTTGGTAGTGACAAAGGTAATTAGCATGCAAAAATAGACCGAGTATCTTATGAACAATTTTGTCTAAATTTCGCACTTCAGATTTTCGAATTTTCTTCCAATTTTTCATTTTGTCTGTTTCGTTATCATTTACAGCAGCCGTAAATAAAAACCTCGTGCGTGTCACAACACCAACCGATGTTCATTCCACCAATAACACTGAAACGGATGCTGCAATTCACTCGAATTCTGGCGTTGACCCGAAACAGTTACTGGAAACGACACATGTAGTCGAATCTGCTTCTGCTACCGAATCTTCTCTAACGAAAGAAATCAACGCAGCTGAACCAAACGAAAATATGCTCCAATACGGAGAGAAACGCGGCAATTTGAATGAAACATGTACTATACCCTACACTGGCCGTCAAGATACGACATTCGTTTCGTCCAATACAGCTTACAATGAAACCATTATAATGGAGCCGACCTCATCAGAATTCTACGATAAAATGGAAGCGAAGGAGAGCCCCGCAATGTGTACTCCACCTCGTACTGGTCTTCAGGATGCGACATTTGTTTCGACAAACACAATTAACAATCAAACCGTTGTAATGGAACGGAAGGACAACTTTGCCGATTCACAGCCGAATCAAACTCAAAAAATTGATCAATCCAATGCGAATGAATCTTTCAGTGCAGATCCATTAGGGCACACCGGAGACGCTCGAGAATTTTCATTAGATTCTCCTAAGATAAATCAGGATGAACCGTCAACACCCACAGACAAACGTCTACCAGCCGTGTCGGCTGAAAAGCTCTTCTCCAGCAGAAAGGCTCCAACTTTTTCCGAAATGTTTCCTGCTACCTCGCCCATACCCAACGAATCGAACAACGTTCCGGTGAACAAACAGTGCGACTCGTCTTTTGTAGTTGATAAAACTTATGTGACGAGTGACAAGTGTTCGAATAAGGAGTCGATCAACACGACGGTTGTATTAGGCGGAAATAATGACAAAGTGCCGACGGAATCGGAGGTGAATGGTGATGTGTTAGCATTTGATTTTAAGGCGCCGACACTGCCGACTGCTGGACAATCGAATAAGCGAAAAGAAGATGTCGACAATTTCAGTAAGTTTTTTGATTATTTTTTCATTGTTGCCTCATAACAGTCTAGAGATCGTCGTGATTATAACCATTAAATCATTCACATCATGTCCACATCATGCAGTTCAAAGTTTGATACAAAATCTTGTACTTCGTTTGTTTAAACATTCATATTACACCATATTAGACAACACCAACCGTGGGCCATCGCTTATTTCTTCCATTACTGTCGATAACTGATCTCGCCGTTTCTCCGCTCACATGATTTTACAAGGTCAAGATTGACCCTTTTCCCATTTTAAATACGAACTTCGTTTTCCCAGTTTGTTTACTTTACACGTTGAGCATGCCTCCTGCCATCCACTCATTTTCTCTGCGAAAAAATCCTCTCTGTTATTTGTTTGGCAAATATCATGAAGTTTGTCGGTATAATATTGATTTCCCCTCTTAACAACAGTCTCTCCGCATTGAGCACGGTAAAACGTAAGAAAGAGAGCAAATTCACCAATTTTCACCGTTGTCAATGCGCTCGCCCATTTCATTCTTCGTCTTATGTGTCAATCTGTGTGTGTCAAGACAAACAGATACGTTTTTGTATTTAGACTTTGTGAATTTACGAACGAAAAATCGAATTTCTAAATTTTCTGTGTAATTTTTGGTCATCCAAGTGACGTCCCGTGGAAAAGTTCGACTCATGCGGTTAGAAAATCGGTAATTATTGGCCCGAGATATTCATGTTTTTCGTACCGTTCAACATATAAACTGACAGTCTGACTTGCTGCAGTGGTATGTGGAACATTTCTTAAATCATTAAGAAACCCACATACGTCGGACGATCAGTTTCGTCTTTATTTGTATTGAATTTGTGTATGAATCGACCCACAACGAATGGCAATGGCCAACATTTCGAATTGGAATTGTCCTCGAAACTCACAAATCAATTAAAATCGATTTTATTTCCTTTCGTCCGATAGTGGTCCTCAACTCAAATGATTTTGATTTCCTTCAATCGCGAGGTGCAAATTCTGTTGATCCGGAAAACGATCCACGTAGTTCATTGCTGTTGCGCTTCGATCCGTTAACAAATCGTCGTTCCTTACTATCAAAACCACCAGCCCCAATCGACGAAGGCACAGATACCACGTCTGCTGGTTCTTCCAAACATACCATTTCTTGCGACAATCCATCATCGAATGAACTGCCATCGAATGGTTTCTTAGTTCAGGTGGCTGACGCTATGGAAAGTGATAGCAACAGTTGCATGAATAACGTTAGGTAAGAAATTGTGCACGGGGTTTGGGTTTGAGCCGAGGTTTGAGCCTATTGATTGAATTGATTTGTTTGTGTTGCAGAATCGAAAAGAACGGCGACAAGGTTATTTCCGTGGACGAATTGTTGTTGACGAACAAAAAGATCGACACTACGTATGTGACCATGCATTTTTCACTTGTGATATTGTTCGATGTTCAAGTCTTGCTCCTCTGTTTTTTAGATCGGTTGATGAAAATATTCGCAAGAAAATGGAAGAATATGAAGCAACGCAAGAAATCCTATTGAAACGCATAACAGAAAAGGATAAAGCGATAACTAAGGCCAGGTATGTACATGAATTCTCTGTCTGACTCGGCAGTTGAGAATTTAATTTTTTTTTTCTCAATTTTCATTGGCTGACAAGCAGCAATGTTCTCGAATTGTATGAAAAAGCAATAGCCGAAGCCCTGGCTGCAAAAGAAAAACTGTCCCAAAACTATGACAAAGAGCACGAAGAACTGAAAACCGATCGTGATGTCACTTTCCAACATTTGCTGTCACTGGAATCAACATTTGCCGATTTACATATGTATGTCTGTTCGGCTGAATGAATGGACCGAGGTTTTAATTGCAGAATTCTATTTGCAGGAAATTCGAACGTAATGTACAATATACGGGCCAATTACAGGAAAAAGTTACGTCGACAGCTGAGGATAAAGCGAAAGCTGAAGATTTACTTAGGCAACAAGAATTCAGATACGATAAAATGAAGAGTCACACAATGCAACAGTTTGATATGTAAGTATTAGACCTTAAGTCATGTGTGTCAGTGTATAGTAAATGTTATCGATATGGACGACAGACAACAAAGGAATTAACTTTGATTGAAGCCGTCGTATGTAGGTCAAGGTCACGTTTGAACTAATGAAGTAATAGATCGAAGAAAGCAATAAATCAAAGGATTTAGATTTGTCTTGAGCGTATAGATCAGGTCACTTGGAAACTGTGGCTGGGATGTCTATTGTACTTTTGCTGATCATTTCCTCTTCTCAGACTCCAGTTTTATGCGAAAATCTTTTACTTCGTAAGTTCTAACATTTACGTGTTGCCTCATAAGAGAGCATAACACACATCATTATGGACAAATAATACACTAGACGGCGTTGCCTTAGTCTTGTAGTCTTCGTGGTCGTCCATTTGTAAAAGATAGTCTTCTCGACTTCTATTTCGTCACCCAATGTTTACATGGAAACCTAACCACCCAATTGTGTCTTGTTTCAGTGCTAATACGAAATTGGAACAGCAAACCCGAACAATTTCGTTGGACAACACGAAGCTGAGAGCGCAAATCAAACGGGAAGAGATTCATAAAAATGCCGTCGCCGAAGAATTGTCACAGAAGAAGAAGGAGAACGAAGAATTAGTGAAAATATGCGATGAACTCATTAGCGGTCAGCGAAATTAAGGCTTCGTTTAATTTTAAGTTTTTTTTTTAAATCCGAGAGGTAGAATCTTTCTTGTGATTTTCATTGTTCAGTTAAAATGTTTATGTGTTGGAACACAAGTGAGACGATGATGATGATGATGAGGAATTATTAAAATTTGTGAAATAAAGAAACGGGACGGGGTCAATGCAACGAATAAAAATTTCGGTTTCTCATTTCTATTGGATTGGGTTTCGTTATCCGTTTTTCCTTGTTGTTGCTATCACTGGTTTTTGTTAGATTCCTCGCTTTCCGACTGGCTCATCTTGAATGCTCTGATTTTGTGATTTTTCACGGTTTTACCATTACCACTCGCATGCGTGTCGGAGCTTCAACCAAACAAAAAATTACAAACAATTTTGATTGTATGTGTGAATCAGCTGAAGCAAATTCATGATGAAATTTCACTACCTCTGGCAATTTCATATTTAAAAAAACCGAGAGTTACGCTTTTGCTCGTCGGCTTCCCTTTATTGTTGCATTCTATTCAAAGTGTCCGCCGTATTGGTGAGTTCAATGTTCGAAATTTTCTTCACAGCATGTTAAAACCAACAACAGTTGGATGATGAGTGATAAAGTGATTGTCACCAGTACACTTACTTTTGCCTTGACTTGTAATTAATCTGAAATAAATTTGTGAATCGAAGAAAGCTGCTATTACCGTTGACGGCGAGGAGATACGCCGAATGCATATCGTTGAGGTGTTAGTTTTATTTAAAAACAAAATTAATTAGTTTATCTTAGTAGACGATTTATGAATGCAATGAATTCCATAGTATAAAAAGTGCTGACGTTCTCATTACAAAATGTTAAAAATATTTATTCTGTGCTTGTATTCGAATCTTAATTTTAGAAAAAATCTTATGAGTAAGATGGATATTTTGTATAAACGCTTGTCAAAATGAAGGGTGATTAACAAAAAACCAAAAAAAATCTTTCATTTCAACTATTTGTTCGGTTCGATCACTTATGTTCTTACCAGACAACGTAATGCGTCTCAGAAAAGGGCACGTAGAACAATAGTTATTTACGTAAGGGTAAAAAGTTGAAAAGTCCAGTTTTCGTGCAAAGTTTGTTGATCCGAGGTGAAGCTGAGGTTAAAAATCACACGGAAACGTGACTTTTTAACTTTTTATCCCGAACATTTCAATGGATTTTATTTACTCGTTCTACTCTAGCCACAAACATTAGAAATGCCTAATTTCTACCCTCTGTGAACAAATAATTTGTTTTTTCAAATATTCATGAGTGTCTAATGATAGAAAGACTCAATGTAACTAGAGGCAGTACTTAAAAAAAAAATCTTCGGCTGGTATGTACAAGCGAATTTAGTGATAAAATATAGGGTCACTAAAAAGGAAAAACATTCAATGGCTACTGATAGTTGAACAAGAAAATGATATGCTGTACTACACCTATCAGCCAGGGACTATTTTTGGTAAAATCTACTGAACCAATTTTGATAACCTTTTTTCCCTGAAAGGTAGTTAAAAGTTATGAATTTTGAGCCCGCCTTTAAGTCATTCGGCCATATGGTTCCGAAGATATTGTCGAAAAACTGAAGAGCATCTAGAGAATACGACGAACAATGCCAATTTCACTGAAATTTTTGTCGGACTCAAAACTCATATCTGTTTACTACCTTTCAGAGGAAAAAAAAGGTAATCAAAATCGGTTCAGTAAGTAGTCTCTGAGATGTCGGAGGAAATGCCCTTTAGGGATGTTGCTCACGATACGTGCGGGTCACCGCGTAGATTATGTTTTTTTTTCTACTTTTATGGCTATTCCCTCACTAGTGAAAACCTTTTCCCTCGCTCGTAAAGTAAAACGTTACACTTTACATGTGAAATAATTTGATATCTCGTATCGCGATGAGTAAAAGTACCTCGGACTGAAACCATCGGATACTTTTACTCATCTGGATACGACATATCAAATTACTTCACTGGTAATGTACTATTTTCTGATTGATTGTTTTACTAATTCGACAGTTACCTATGTTGCATTCGACTATATTCACCTCTTTCACACTTTGTACTGTCGTCAAACGAAAGAGAGAGACACGAAGCCCCGGTTACGACGTTAAATTTTTGGGAATATGCATAATGTAGAGCGCGATTGCATGTTATTATGGCGCAAGCATCAGTACCGGACTGGCTCAAAAAAGCCCATCGGGCGTTGTATGAAGAAATTTTTCGAAAGGCAATCCGTTGACCTTTATCCATACAAAAATCAAAAGGCCCTTCGGGAATCGCCCAAACGCCCATAGGGCCAGTGCAGTACTGGCAAGCATAAAAGTGAGAGAGATGCGTATGTTCACAAAATCAATGTAATTGGCCGTTGATTATCAGAAAATGGTTAGCATTACATCAAAACAATAGGAGTTGATATAACACCGGGGGCGAAACTACGCGAGCAAACTACTGCTGGGACAGATCGTAGTTGCTATTTATGACCAATGGAAGGAAATAGTACGCCAATAGAAGGAAGTAGTAGAACACTTAGACTACAATTCAAATTAGCGTCGGCTGTATGCAAATTGTATCTTGATCCTCAAAAGTTTATTACTGTTTCGTTGCTCCGACTAATGAGGTAATTTATCCGAATTGTTGTATGTTGTAACTCAGATAAATATTCCTTCAAGTAGCAATTGGCTGGACAGCGAATTTTTCTTATATCTCGGAAAAGGTATATTTTACAGATACAAATTTGGGATTAAAATTTGATGTCAGTGAGTGATTACTTTCGATTGGTTGGGGTTGTAGAGATTAAAGAACTTTTTTTTTATTCCACGGTGATTTTTTTCTGCGGAACAGCGATGCGAAATAAACTTCGATTGGATTAAGAACGTAATGTTTCAGTGTGAAGCTAGTTTGCTGTAACATTCAAACATCGGCACATCTAATGTAATTTTAACAGTTCGAAATGTAACAAAAGTAATTCCTGGGAGATTAAATTTTAACTCCAAAAAGGATTCGGTTACGCAATGGTAATCTCTAAAAGATGTAAATCTCGGTCCGTATCTCTGTGTTTCAATATAGGAAATTAGATTGTTAGACGGCTAGTAGTAATTTCGCGCCGTATGGGCGCGAAATTACACTATTAAAGTAGAAATCTCGCGCCACGCGAAATTCCTACTTTATTAGTGTAATTTCGCGCCCATAAGGAATTTCTTGCTGGTAGGAATCTCGCAACGTCTCAGTTGCGATGCAGGCATCTAACATTTTGTAAAAGGAAAATCCACTTTTTCTGAGTAAAGATACCGGTATCATTGATGCAAAATATGTGTATCTCAGTTGGGATACCGGTATCCGAACGTTTTGTAAAAGGAAAATTCACACGTTCTATGTCGGGATACCGGTATCCTTGATACATAATACGTGTATCTCAGTTGGGATACCGGTATTCTAACGTTTTGTAAAAGGAAAATCCACACTTTCTATGTCGGGATACCGGTATCCTTGATACAAAATACGTGTATTTTAGTTGGAATACCGGTATCCTAACGTTTTGTAAAAGGAAAATCCACACTTTCTAAGGATACCGGTATCCCTGATACAAAGCTCTAGGGTGTTAGAATAAAATTCGCATCTCCAAAATTTATGTGCCTGATACTACACTGAATCTACCGCCAATTTATCGCCAGGTACTCGTAAAAATTCTCTAAATCAAGTTAGCAATTGAAATGGGCGCGAAATTCCGCTATAATATGTGTAATCTCGCGCGGCGAGAAATTACTCGTTACCTGTTAGACGCCATTTCCATTGGGTCCGTATTTAAAATGCTTATCTTCTATGATTTGAACCGATTCTAATGATGTTGCGACATTGACCTAATTCTCTGATTAAACTGTAAACATTGTAACACGTACACAATAAAGCGAAGCGGCCGATTTTCTTTGAAATATTTCTTACAGACTGATAAAAATCCTTTTACCTTTTACATATTGCGACTGCAAGCATATCATTAGTAGTTGTCGAATCTGTACGTCTTTTAGACAAAATCTGAAGTAGAAGCAGTGCCGCCTTTAGCTTTTGGGCGCCATCGGGCAATTGAAAAAATTGGCGCCAATTTAGTAAAGCTAATTTTTTTTTAAGGACCTCGGGCGCCATTGTCTTCTGCTCCACTTCGGGCGCCACGGGCATTTGCCCATTTGGCCCATATGGAAAAGGCGGCACTGAGTAGAAGGTGGATATTGGATGAGTTATAAAATAGATTTTGTTAATTTTTCGGGCATACCTGTTACGGTCGGCTAGCATCTGATATCAAAATTGCCTTCAAGAATAAGCGTAGCCTCACGGTCTTGTATATCAAAAAGCATGTTAGATGAAATGAAGTAGTAGATCCGTTAGTAAGACTACCGATAATATGCTTGTCAGGGATGGATGGTTAAGAAGAAATTTGGAGTAAGCAGCAAATCCTAGTCGACCAATCCAACTCATGCTAAGAATAAAAGTCTCAAATTTCGCATTTTTTGTTTAAATAAATATTTTCTTCTCATAAACTTAACATCACAATCAACGATTAAAACTAAAAAATTATTTTAACTAACAGGAAATGAAATCGCATCGAGCATCACATCTGTATTTTCGTCTTATGATCATTTACCGTCCAAACATCCGCTGATAGTTCGGTCGGCAAATTGTTACGCTTTGTTTTCGGAATAGTTCTAGGACTGGTTATGCCCATCGTAAGGAAGCCACCAATGATGCTCAACGTGGCCATTGCCGTTTGCGGAACCCAATTTCCGAAAACGACTGTAGCTCCAACAAACGGTGCCGTTAGTAGCCAGATTCTGGCCCAAACTACCGTCGAGAACGCACAAATTTTCTTCTTTTCTTCACACACCAATTCGGTGCTGCATGTGGTTAGCATCGCTAAAGTCGATGATATCGCCACCTTGGATACCATTGATATTGCCATCAGAACTGCTACCCGAGCATCGCCACTGGCTTTTAAAATGGAACACATTTTTATTAGTATGAAAGGTGCTGAGATGGTAATAGAACATACGCTTCGGTGGAATGAACCAAACTGCGTACGCCACAGCGGCACCCAGAACATTAAAAATCCCTGACCACAACCATTTCTTCTCTGTGTATAGGATGAGTAACAATCCGATAAACACTCCAGCGATCTCGCAAAGGGCTAAATATTTTGAATTATGTAAATAAACTCTCTTCGATTACGAAGTTAACGGTCAACTTACCAGCAACGACCGTATTAATTTCTAAATGGTCTCGACTAAACGTCCTTATGTTTAACAGCATTCCATAGTAGGTCACAATGTAAATCATCCAAGCTCCATGCACACAAATCATATTCCGAACGGCACCTTTCCCTTTCCACAGAGTCCACCAACCAGCCGGCGGAGGTGCTGCCTTTACGTCAATCGATTGTTGCCGAAGCAGTTCATCTAAATTGCCGGGCACCAAATGCATTCGTTCATTGTATTGCGCCGATTCGATTAGAATTTGCTTTGCCTCCTCGATGCGGCCGTGTTCGATAAGCCAACGAGGAGAGTTGGGAATCCATCTATAGGTCGAGATAAATCCGTTGACCGATTTATTGCAACACAATCTTTGCTTCAGACTTACGGAAGAGCGACTATCAGCAAAACTGTCGGCATGGAAATGGCCATGTAAATATGGGACCAACTGCTGAAGAAACTCGCAAGACCGGGTAGAAGGATAACACCAATGGACCAGAATTGTTCGAAAAGACATGTTATTATGGTCCTTGGTCGACCATGTGTAATGTCGGAAACTGGCAATTTAAGGCAAATCGATCAGTCGATCTAACAATTTAGTTCTTCTCTAAAGCTTACATATCATTTGCCCGGCAGTATACATTTGACCACAACAAACAGCTGATAAACTCCGAAAAAATACATGAAGCCCGTAGGTACTCACTTGGCCGGTCATATTCCCGCAAAAGATTTGTGCCAACATTCCGAACAGCATCACTCTTTTCGGGCTAATGCTACATTCGAATAGAAGAAGTGAATTAGGTCTAACGAAATTTACCTTGGACCGAATAGAGAAGTCCTCAAGTACCGTTCAATTTCACTTACATTTTTAATAAATTGACTGCGAGTAGCCCGCCAGTCAAAACTCCAAACAAATGGAAGAACTGAGTGGTCGCTACCAATATGTCTCGTGAGCAAACCAAATCATAATCCGTTATGATTGACTTATACTCGGTGTGATGTACAAACGCGTCACATGGAATGATCGAAGCATTTCTGTGCGGCCGAACCCAAGGATGTTGGTGTGTATGATTATGAAAGTAGATTTTCGCATGATCCTCGGCATCCGCATAAACATTACAAAAATCGATAGCAAATTCCTCGTCAGCTGTTTCCTCTTTATTCGGATGATTAATACTAATCCAGTCAGTCTTGTTCGCTTTGATAATATGCTGCCAATGAGCACTGCTTTGATTGGTCAATTGATTCACTATGTTTTCGGATGGTTTGCAATAGAATTCACCATGCCGGGCCGCTGGAGCAGTGAATATGATGCATGCCATGAACCAAGACGATGGTATTTTGGTGAGATAAATTAAAAATACTGAACGTAATTGCCACCGACCGAACTTTCCGGTGATGCGACCAATTATATCGACCTTTTCCATTTTCTCGTCGACGTCGAATTTTTCTATTTTACGCTTTTCGGGGACTTGATGATTGTTATCAGAAGTGACCACCAGAGATGGACTTGGTGGCGGTCTACATTGGTAGTTGATTGATTGATCGGTTGTTGGGGCTTGTAGCTGATTCCCAGCGGAATTGCTGAGTAGTGGTAGTTCCGCCTGTAAAGTAGTGAAAATAGTAAACTTTTATCGATCAGTAGTAGATTAGGTACGGGTGATGTGTTAGCAAAATGACTCCTTCCTCAATTACCACTTTTACCACCGAGAGAGACTACTATAGAGAACTGAGATTCATAAATTGGATTTTCTAAAATTCAAATAGAAGTTTCCATTCATTCATAAATAGGAAACGTACACACAGTCTGTTCAATCAACTTCCTCAAAGAGATTAAGAACGTTGGTATCACGTATCAAAATGTTTTACATAAACACACCTGTCTGTAAATGAATTGAATTACTGACCAACGCAACATAGTTCAATAAAAAAAAAATTCTGCTGAACGTCTTCAGCGCTCTACAAACTGTAATTTGTTTCAAAACGTTTTTATCAAAACAATCACCAGAGAAGTTATGTATCAATCGAACAGCCTCGTTGTACACAAACTTTAACGTTCGATCAACTTTTTGTAAATAAGAAAATTGCTTGAGTTTCGCTCACTAAAAAGAAACGTTCCGACTGATATTTTCATTGGTGCAATAAAGTTAACTTTCCAGTTTTTAGCATCATTTTCAGAATAGTCAATGTAAGACATTGTTTCGTGAATTCGTTGGAAGAAATATGACTGCTAATATTTGCCCCGTTATTTGCCTCCATCAATACATCATTCTGCGGTGTTTTTGATGTAATATTTCCAAAAGTAAACGACTGGTCACGGAATTTTCCCAGAATGCAAACTAATTGGTATGCTAACACATTCTCTACGAAAATATAGTTCCCTCATTTGAATAACAAGTATTAGGCACCCACTGTTTTTGCTTCTTAGTTACACTGTTTTTATACTTTCGTTCGGGTATGGAAACGGCGGTAGATTAGCTTTATGAATTAATTGCAAATAATTGGATCAAATCAGCAAGCAAGAATCTATTACTTCATTTAAAGAAAGTTTTTTTTTATCGAAAAATTTATTTCAAATCTTTTACTTCATTTTTTTAAACATACTTTTTGCTGTATAAGATGGCATTAGTTAGAGCGTATCTGTTATTACTGAAGTTGTCATCGATAACAGATGATAGCCGTCCGTAAGAGGTTAAATTTTAACTGTGAAGGGCTAGGAACAGAGGAACCTTAGTCGTTGTGAGATTCACATACAAGCTGTCGTGTGATATTCCTATACTAACAGGAAAATTCCTACGCATGTATTTTTGAAAGTAATTAATATCGAGTTCGAACCCATTTCCAATACTGGACTCCACCTCAAAATTTATGCACCCGAGATTTCTCTCCCGAGTGCAGAGACCTCGATATTCCCTTTTTCACTGTAACATAAAAGCAGGAGTCTCTAGCAGTGAAAATTTTGTTGAACTCGTAACTCTTGTTTGAGGTTTACACTTAGAGGTTTAAGGTTTCACATGTTTACTGATCCAAATCACCACTGGTGCTTTGAATTTTCCTTATGAAAATATTTTTAACATTCGTTGATACGCATTGAAAATTGACTGATGATAGAACGAAGTTTCTTTTCACGTGAGACATAATGTTGATTGAACTGAACGTATTCGAAGAACTGAATTACCGTGCGCACAAAATTTGCAAGAACAACCTATCATGACACAAGAACTTTAAATCAACATTTAAGCCATAAGACAATGGTAAAGTACTTTTAAACCCAGCGACAGCTCTTGTCACGCACAAAATTTAATTTTTCAATAAAGCGTTTTGTGTTTCTGCGTACCAAGAACTTATTAAAACTTTTCAAGATCTTCTCTATTCTTAAGATCTAAATAACTGACTTGGATTTCTCGCGTATAAAATCTATGAAAACCCCGAACTGAAAATTGTATTAGCCGAACGTATCGTTAAATACCAAATCGATTATTTACAAATCAAATTTACAAAATTTGCAATATTATTGAACAATCACAACAAGCAGTTTAAAACATCTCTCGTTTACCATTAATGGTTCAAATAATCCAGATGAATGAAGGTGATAATTGAAACGAAACTAATCGATTTTAAGTGCGGTTCCACAGATTTATAAACTCTTATTCGCCGTTGTGTTGTTGTTGTTTTTGGCGATACAATGCTATGTGTTTGTCCCGTCTTTGCTTCTGCAAATAATTTTCGATTTCGGTGGTTTGTTTTTTTCCTAATCTTTTATCATTGACAAATATTTATTGCGAAAATACGACAAAAAGGTAAGCTTTTACAAGTGTTTGCATTTTCAATTGGTGAAAATTTTAACGGTTGAACAGTAGTTGGAGATTCTATGGTCGAATTGAAACCATTAATCGATCTCGAAATTTTGATCGTCAAAAATATTCGTTTTCCGAACCTCACCCCTTGCCCAAACATGCGCTCATAATTTCAACGTTTGGGTTTACCCATACCTCCACAAATCGAGAGCATAACATCTTTTGTTAACCCTTGAACTTCACCTCTTATATCATTCATTAACAGTACATCGTAAATTCAAGTTGACAGCAAAACGTGAATTTCATTTTGCTAATTATACTATCAAGGGTGACACATCTACTGATGCTAATTGATGTTAACGATGTACAACATCGTCATTTTGTTACTTTCTTGTAGCTTGATTGCAGCTGACACACATGCGAGCTATTCTATTTTGTCCAAGCAAATGTGGGGAACCGAACCGCATTTAAGCATTTATATGTGTAGCACTGAGCGTGACAATGTTTTCTAAAATCCTATCCGAAGACCTGCATTTGTACCTGTACGTATATCCGGGACTATTTTTGGTAAATTTTCTTGAAAATTCTGGAAAATTTAGGAAAAGATGCGAAAATGTTTTCCCAAAAAATAGTCACAGATTGAACACTTATGATTTCAATCGTAAATTCAATATTGAAGAAAGTCGTTGCTTCTCAAAAACTCAACAGCTTCTCAAACCCCAACAACCTACAAAAATCAGATGCATTTTCCAGTGGACCTTTTCATATGTGCCTAGGAAGCCAAAACCTTTTTCAAAATGCACATAATTTTATTTTTATCAAATCCATAACACTGCTCTTGGAGCAGAGCTGTGCCGAATCTTTCCTCTGCAAGGGACTATTCGAGTAGAGGAACTAAGTCCCAAATTTACACTTCAAAGAATCATTCGACGTGACACTACCCATACAAGTTTGGCCAGCAGCGATCAGTAAAAACAGCTTCTTCATGTTTACATTGGTTTTCCGACCCGCAGGAACCGTTAGATCTTCACCGAAATAGTGAAGTTTTTATCAACTTTTTAAATTGCTCATGCCTCAGTGTGATTGAATTCTAAATCCATTAAGAACTTATTTGTCCCGAAAGTACATGCAACTACCGTTCTAATGACACCCCATACGACCTCCCACATTTCATTTACCTGGAGAAATTTCCATAACAAGGGGGCATGGTTTCAGTTTTCTATCAACTCCCACTAGCCACACAAGCGTCGAGGATTTTGTTTTTTAAGTTGTTTTGGCTTCTAGGGACCAATATACTTCTAGGCTAAAAAAGTCCACTGGTAAATTTGTCGGTAGGCTATTTTTCAAAGGAACTCCTCTCGGTTCACTTTCTTCCTGCTTTTGTGTATTTGATTTGTCCTTCTGCGTTTTTATACAATTTCCCTTGTGCCCTGTTTAAAAATTTTTTATTCATCGACTCCTAAACTAATCCATTTTATTGAACTTGATCTTATCGCACTACAAAACATTATCAAAATATTTGAATACACGATAATTAATGTGGAGTGTGTATAATCTATCTGTTGTACCTTATAATGTTGTTTTTCTAAGATCAATTTTGCATATAAACATCAACGGTAAATAACACTTATTTACTGTATGAGTGCGCGCATCATTAGACATATACCTCTAAAATACAAAATAAATTTCCAGCGGCAAGTCTTTGTTGCAATTCAACTTTTCGTGTTGACGTCATCGGAAGAGAGACGACCGTCGTCGTGTGTACACTACTATTAATGTATAACAACAGGAGGCAAAGATGTTTATGTGCAGACAGTAAGTATCATTGCTATTGAATTGTAGGTTACGGCTAAGTGTGAAGGTGATATTACATTTGCCATATCGGAACATACAGGGCACATTTTATTGAAAAAGTAAAAGGAATTTCTTTGTTCGAACGAGCTGTTTGGAACATACTATTTACTTAGCTCTGTGACGGTTACAGCCCGAGCCGAAGGCAAGTGCTGCAATCACAAAATAGCAAATCCCAAACTATTACGTGAGTAAAATAAATTGGGGAACTTAGGTAGGATTGAAACTTTATATTTTGGCTTGTATGATTGCGACCCTCGTCTTCTGCCCTGCTGCAATTTCACAATTTCAGTGTGGATGAATTTTAAACCCAATAAGTCCCTATGCGACTCAATAGTACATGTGATTACCTTTTTAATGACACCCCACTCGACTCGAGTAAATGGAGAAATTTTTGTAAGAGAAGTGCAAGTTTTCGGTCTTTGATCACCTTTCACCAGCCATGCAAGCTTCGAACGATTTCTTTGAAAGTGGTTTCGGCTTCTACGGTCGAATACCTTTCTAGGCACATACAAAATAGTCCACTGGAAAATGCATCCGATTTCGTTAGGCTGTTTTTCAAAAGAATCCCTCATTATCCAATCGTCTCACCGCCGAAATTCCATTCATAAAAGCTCGTGCAAAAACAAAGTTTTGTTTTTACGATTCACGTTATTCGGTAAGTTTTTTCTATTAATTTTGTAAAGCTCATAAAAGCAGGGAATTTTATGTTTTCTGTCATTTTGATAGTTTGGGTGTTACGTAGAGTCCGGATGTTTTATGAATTTCTAGTGAATAAATAATAAAAAACTCTTTTGTGGAATTGAAATGGAATTTTCGCTGATATTAGCATATCTGTGTACTTGTATACAGCGTGTCAGGGAAATCATTGCGTGTGCGGTTGGTTGACAAAATGAAATGTATATTTGTACGCCCAAAAGTAAATACTTAATGAAATGATAATTTGAATTGTAAACCGACCATCGGCGCTACATTGCTAATTTGCACGTGATTACAATTTCTCTTGTAAAATTTGCGGTGCACGTTTTTATCTCGAGTAGCGAACACAATATTGTTTATATGCGGTGTGATTGTACACATTGTTGGTTGTGTAGAATAATTCTGTTTTGTTTTCCGGTACGAAATTTAAATATTTACCGTAATTAAAATTGTATCAATGAATATATAGGCATCATCGACAAAAATAAGCTATAGGTGTACATCACATTTATTTGTATTGTTGTATTGTTTGTGACTGCGCCAATTGTTTTCAATTAAAATTAATTAAATTGAAAAGAAAAACCGCGTCGTCAAAGTTAATTTACTTAAGTGTTTTATTGTCAATACATAAAAATTACAATAAGCTTATCATATCCCACTCTATTGGATGTATGCGACAATATAAGTAAATCATCCTGTCCGATCAATACGAATCGGAGGACATTAAATCTAGTTTGTCAAATAGATAGTCTAAACCAACCTCTTTTTACCACCATGAAAGCGCGATTGTATACCTAAAGCTGCAATCGCAGTTCACCGTTTTGGGTCTCCGTTTAGGCAATGCGCATGCGCAGAGAGAGAATTCTCTCTGTGCGCATGCGCAATATCTAAACGGAGACGGAAAACAGTGAAGTGCGATTCCACCCTAAGTCTATCTATGCATAGGCGTAGTGCGTAGAACCATTATTATCACTAGGAATACGTAGGCCAAAAATTTCCATAATTCCTTTGAAACTGTTAGTACTGAATATATATGCTTTCACTGAATAATGTTACAAGATCGGCAGCTTCACAGAAGCTACAACGAGTTATCGGAATGTTTGAAGCTCTCTCTCTCTCTCTCTCTCAGCAACAAAACGACACCTCCTCCTTAAAGTTTCTCAATCGTAAATATTCTGCGTGGCTCACAGGCTGTTGGTAATTCTTTCTCAGCATCTGCTTGTGTTTCAAAAGTTTTCGATGTTCTTATCAAACACGTGCACACGCCTCCAATCGCGCTCAGCCCACCGAACACACTTAACGGCAACACTTGATGAATCTCTAATAGAGTGCCGATGTAGGGAGCTGACAATAGACAAATCCTTGCCCATACCACGCACGAGAACATTAAAATTTTTCGTTTGTCCGGCGACACCAGTTCAGCAGTGCAGGTGAATAAGATGGATTGAGAACAGGACACGGCGATTTTCGGAATGATTGCGGTTAGCATTAGCAGACCGACTTTCGTGTCTGGAGGTACTGTAATGTATGGAATTAATTGGAGCATTGGTGAAGTGTCTTTCGTTAGGACTTACATGAACTGGGATAGAAATAACCGACCGAGGCAAATGATCCAGCAAATATATTAAACATACCAGCGTACTGCCACTTTTTCTTACAATTAGCTATCAAAGAATATCCAATGAAAACGCCAACTATCTCACTGAAACCTGTAAATAAAAAGGTGGAAGAGTCAACATGGCATTTCACAGACCATGTCATCTGTTATCGACAGTAACTACTAAAATAAAACGGAGATCCCTGGCTGCTTTGATATTATATACCAAAATGGTATGTTAAAACTAATGAGGTAAAAGATTTGGTTGAAGTCTCTTGAAAATACGTAGGTCAAACGAAGTAGTAGATCGATAATTATATATTTGGAATATGTGAGGTGAGATTTACATTGAATAATTTATGGTCATTAAGTTTGAATTACTTTAAATTTGGCGCGACTTGAGAGACGTTTTCGTATATCTGCCCCTAAAACATTTGCGTAGTCTCGCTAGCATATTTTATAGGTCAACCCGTATGCAAATGAATCGCAAAGTAATGCATTTTTAATTAAAACATGAGTGGCGCGCGACATATTTATTAAATATCATCTTTTATTGATAACAAGTTCTTAAGTCAACACAATAAATTAGCACCAGACTTTCGGGACAGGTTAAACCGAATTTTTTTTTTCATTACAGACAATTTTTTGTATCAATGAAAAATTATTATTTTTTGTAATTAGCATATTTACGACTTTGCGCTGGAGCGTTTCGTTAGACTCGTACGAAACCCTGATATTATTCTTTTCTGTGTTGTAGCCGGTATGGTTTACAGCATTGTTTTCTCATTTCTCGGTTTTCAGATAATGGATGCTATTCGCATCACCTTAGAATACGTTGGCTATTGGCTACTTTGGTATTCGTCCGTTAATAGTACTGATGTCACGAACAACTATAGCGAATCATAGTTGAAATGAAATTTCTACTCATCATCAAATTTTTTAATTCAGATCACATGCATATGCTTATGAAGGTTTGAAAAAACTTTCATCTGTTCACAAACCTAGCTTTGTTCAGCTTTACTGTAACCAAGGTAAATATTGTGAGAAGGTAATGCCATTCAGACGCGCGGTCTAGCACATAAGTTCGACGCCAATGACATCTTTTTTTAAAATGGTCGACTACGATTTACTTGTATTTCACAAAAATATTTTCACTATCTCACAACAGATGGCCTGACTTTCTATTCCATTTTTTGCTTTCAACGAAGGGATGAGATGGCGTATGTATCAAACTTTAGTGCCACCGCACATCTGATTCGGTTATATATGGCATTACCTCCTCACTATATTTACCTCGACTGTAACTTCATCACATATTGGCCACGAGTTAGCAAGTTTGGTGATGAGTGGAAATTTCATTTTTACTACGATTCGCTAGAGTTGTTCGAGTGAAAAATGGTAAATTGTTCATAAAGCAATGCACCAGTACTCTCGTCAGTATCACTTTCACCTGATGGAAAATCGTATTTTTGAACTGTATAATATGCATACGAAACGTCGCAAGAAACAGTTCGAAACAGTGATCGAATGTCTCAGGCCGAAAACACGCGAGGAATTTTGCGTTGGTAAGATCGATGGATGCTACAAGTCAGATTACAATGGCAATGAAAATTTCTTTGGATTGAATCCATATGGAAAGGATTAATTCTTTGGACGACCTACTTATTTCCAGTGTCCAAATAGCGAATAATAAGTAATTCGCACATTTTGTACGAATAGTCTCTTTTGGACTTATTAATAAACTGGATAATTGTGACTAATTGTGCGAATATCATTTTCGTTTAAGATAATGATTGCAAAATTTTCATTTACATAGACTTTACGTCAATCGATTCTCGGTAATGCAATTTTCCTGCAATTAATCTAAATTATCATTATCATGTTTGTGCTTAACATTTGCAACAGATTTTCCCACACACATTATATTTCGAATCGTTTCAATATGTTATGGCATGGGGTAAACTGAGACAATGGAAATTTACATACTTTGTGTAAAACACCAAACCGGAGAACTTGCGCATATATACTCACCAAGACAAACTGTGTTTAACGAAAGATGTTCTCGTCCGAAAGCTTTCACATTCAGTAGCATTCCATTGTAATTTGTAACATAAACGGCCCATGCAATGTGTGCTGCTAATATTGACACAACCGTTCGACTATCGCTCCACAACGAATGCCATTTTGGCGGTGGGGCTTGTTTTTCATTTGACGAGACATGATTGAACAAGCGTTGACGTATTTCCGCCTCCGATATGAGATGTTTTGTGTTATTTACTGAGACAGCGTAGTTGATAATGTCCACAGCCTCGTCGACCTGTCCTTTTGCCAGGTACCATCTTGGTGTGTCTGGTATCAACCACCAGATCGGAATGTAAAAAATGGTAGGCAGTGCTATCAACAGGGAAATGCTGTACCAATTTGGGTCGATGAAAGCAATGCCAGGCAGTAGAATGACTCCAATCGACCAAAAGGTTTCGAAAAAGCACACTGAAGTGGATCGGTATTTGCTGCCGGTTATGTCGGTGACTAAAAGTTTGAATTGTTAGTCCAGGACACATTTAAGTGGTCGGCAGAGTATTATACATATCACTTGTCCAGCTGTGTACATTTGAGCCAAACACACGGCTGCTAGGTACCTCAATAGCATATGGATTTCGTAGTTGACGGACAATGCAGCGAAGCATCCAAAAATTATCTGAAAAACCATTCCGTGAAGCATGAGAGTGCGAGGACTAGTTCTGTAAAAAAGACGATAAATCACAGGCACACGTCGTACGAGAAGTGCAGCTTACGTCTCCATTAGCTTAATGGCCAGAATCCCTCCCGTCAATACACCGAACAAATGAAAGAACTGAGAGGTCGCTATAAGAATTGACCGTGCGCAGACCAAACCGAATTTAGTGACTGTCGTTTCAAACGGTGTGGTGAATCGAAACGATTCACACGGCACAGAATCTCGATCATCTTCCTCTTCATAATATCGTGTGTCTGGCGATGTGCGGTTCAATTGGAAACAAAAATCTGTCGGGACCTCAGCGTATTTGTCGGTAATATTAGATGCCTGCCAGGAATGCTGATGGAATGTAGTCTGAGTTTGTGGTTGATTGCAAGCCACTTCAATCGGTTTAGGAATCGGTGCTGTAAATATTATGCAGGCCATGAACCATGCAGACGGTATTTTGCATAAGTATATTAAGGCAACAGAACGAAATTGCCACGGTCCCCAATCACCAATTATTTCACTGACGATATCGACGTTTTTTGTCATGATAATAAGAATTAAAAATTTTTGTCACTTTAACTGTCTACACAACTGTCTTCAATGAACTCTTTTATTAAAACTCAGCTTTCAGTCCAATTTTAGAATTTTGCATTCTGACGTGTACGGCTAAAATTATCACTTTTTAGTCTTATGTTAACATGGTTACAAGATATAATCACCTTCTATAATTTATCAATTAGACTCGTTTTTTGGATCGATTTGAACTGAAAGGCATGACTTAATAGCGTGCAGATGACAATTGTTAATTAAAATGCCGTTTATGTGTTTACCGAGTTAAAAAAAAACCTGAATCACTGGTCTGGTCAACGTAATATAAATTTGTAATGCGTTAAATAGGTAATAGTGATAATAGGCTAGACAGGGTACGTTTACACTAAATTTTGTGCGAAAAAAGTAAATGCAACCGCACAACCGAATGAACTTTTTTTTTGAAAATTGAACTCTCGAAACAAATTTTTTAAGCAGAAACAAGCGCAAAATTTAAACGGAACACCAGTCGACTGTTTTAATATTATTGGAATTTTCCATGAGCCATGTTACCGCATTACGACAGGCAAGTTAAATAGCGATGTCTGCCAAATAAAAATAAAATAAAAACAGAGGCTACATTCATTGACGATAATGAGACACAGGTTTAAAGTGTCCTACTTTCGAACTGATTGATTTTGTAACGACATTACACTATGCGAAGACGATAAAAATGCATCGTCACAATTGTCCAGTTGCCATTATACTGAGATCATTTGAATTGTCGAAAAAATGATTTTATTAGAATCGGAATATCAGCTTTGTCACCGTGAGAAAGAAATGAAAACAAACCGGTATGATGAGAGCAAAAATTTCAAATTTATTTGTTGTACTCGACAAGGTCGGTCTCATTTGTATTTTTCTAACTTTCAGGTGGTTGATCAAGAGTGTTTCTCTTTTTTCGTGAATGAATGTTTAGTCAGTTGGCAATTTTCTAATGATAAAACGTTTCTTTCTTAAACTAGTGACTAAATAGTTGTTTATGCAACCGTGCGATAATATAGTTATTTATACAACCGAGTGATAAATGCTTTTTTGGGCACTAGATTTATCAACGGGTTGTATACAACGTTTTTCGCAATTAGGACAAAGGAAAGTCATACTTTTCGTCACTTGTTGCGAAAATTCTATTTTTGGCACTATTGTTACTCGAGGCCACAGGACGAGTGTGACAATACTCATCGTATGCCTAAAAAACCATTTTGTTAACTGGTTAGTAATTGGGTTGTGCACTAGTGCGTAAAATGACGATTGTAAAAAATGAGGATGTCACTTCGTTCGGGTTACAACTCGCGAAACTACCTAAAATATAACTTCCACAACAGATACGTATATAACTATTATGGCACACGATGTTTATTATCATACACTCGGCTTGCAGGCTCGAGTGAAAATCGACACATCCATGGATGCTAAAGAATCAACACCAATTTAATGACAAGATTCAAAGGTGTTGTCTAACGCGCACTTAGTCATAGGTCCCTTTAATTAATTGCGCCTCTGTCTGTCTATTAATTTTTAAGCAAACTGTAACAACAGCTCATAATCTATTATCTCACTAGTAATCCGAAAAGCACCTCAAATCGAAGGGTCAAAAAACGAGCCAAAAATTTACGGTTTACGAACGCACCACGGAAATTGACTCCAGTCGTTTTATAAACAGATTTAAATTGTTCAACAATTGACGCACAAGTGTAATAAACAAGTGTCTCCTTCAGTCTGCAGTTCGATCATTTACCGATTAAATTCCTCTTGAATTTAACACTGAGTCGTATAGCACAAAAAGAACAGTGATCACTCCGATATCAAGTCACGTTTGCTAGTGATGTTGAGCACTCCGCGCAAAGTAGACGAATACAGAAAATTTCCTCGATTAGGAATTTTTTATTTTCTTTTTTTATTTTACAGAAAATTTACATTGCATCAATTT
This sequence comes from Bradysia coprophila, assembly GCF_014529535.1. Classification (NCBI taxonomy): domain Eukaryota; kingdom Metazoa; phylum Arthropoda; class Insecta; order Diptera; family Sciaridae; genus Bradysia; species Bradysia coprophila. Next base: position 7,569,939 of record NW_023503501.1, on the reverse strand, counting down.
GCCTTATTTATAGACTTAGCTGCGTCTTCAATAGTATAAATTAATCAAAATATTAAAACACTTGTTTGCTCGTATATATATATATATATATATTGAGTAAACAGGTGTTTTCTCGTCGGAAAAAAGAAGAAAAATTGAGATGTAAATTAAGTTGAATTCAAAGTGGAGCCAAAGTTAATACAAAACATAGAGCAAACATTTTTTTTTTAATAACGTCAGAGCATCATAGTCTGGGGCTGTTCATAAAAGCGTTTTAATTACGTTTTTTGATTGTTACCTTCTTGCCACGTAGCCCGAAATATCAAGAATAAAATGCGCATTTCTGTTGAGGCAACAGAGGTAGAGTCTAAAGTCTTTAATTAAATTAAGGCGTAATAGAACTGTTCTATGAGTTCTATTCGATAACAAACCGACTGGCGTTTTGTTCATTTACATTTAGATTAAAACGGGACTAGCACCACTTCAAAAGGCAACGTCTCATCTTGATCCAAAGAGACCCCACATCAAAGGTGGTACACACATTCATGTACGTAATTAAATCAATTCTAATTAACCCGGTAACAAATTCTTAATATTCTCCCAACTCTATGTATAAATTACTTCTGCCTTTGGATATCACCTTGAATTCGCTAATTGAAATGTTTCTAATTATACTTACGAGATCATTTTAACTGAATTTCAGTCTTCTCATCAGTTGAGGTTAATGTTTTTTTGCAGATTGTTGCGTCTTAGTTACTGTATGGGTTAGATATGGGTAAGTAATTGTGTAACACAATCCTTGAAAAAAATAGGTCGGTGACTCGACACATTTTTTAATAGAATTACTATCACAATCTATGTACCTAGTAAGAAGAAATAAGTGATCAACTTGATGCATGGATTGTTTATATAAAAAAAAAGATGTTTTCACTAGTGCACGTTAAACTACTGCGATTGTAGTTTACGGCATTAGTGCTGGTACATTGATGGATTTTTGTACAACTCTATTACATTTCGTCATAAAATTACTGATGTCAGCGCTCTATTTTATTGAAAACAACCTTCACCGCTGTGACATTTCACAGGTATTTAGGTTGAAGTTAATTCACTAGAAAATAGAGGGCAAAGAATTAAGTGCTGAGAAACTGTGGCCAACATAGGTTTCCTATACATATTCAAAAGTCGCTAAATCTTTTACTTTATTTGATTAAACGTTTATTTTGCTACAAAATACCACATTTAGCGTAGGCTAGCGCTTATTTTTGTCAGTGCTGTCGATAACAGATGATTCGCGCAGTTTCTTTCTTAAGCAGTGGTTTTCATCATTTTCCATTTCCTTCCCAATGCAAAACATTACCTAGTTTTGTACCAAAAATTCATATGTATTGCTTCAACAATAAGGTCGGTATAGACCTTTTAAGTTCGAAAAAAGACTAGATGGTCTGGAGGGATGAATTGACAGCTGACAGGTGTAATCGGTTCGCTTTTGATTACTTTCGTTCACTTTAGTTGAATAAAAAGTAAAAAGTGAACGAAAGTGAAGTGATCAAAAGCGAACCGATAACAGCTGTCACCTGTCAATTCATCCCTCCAGACCATCTAGTCTTCTTTCGAACTTAAAAGGTCTATAGGAGAATATGATGTTTAGAAACTAAGAAGAAATATAATAGAGTTTTCTTATATTTTAGTACATTCTGTCATAAAATTACTGCTGTCACTGCGCTTATTTTCATGTGAACCAACTTCATATGGTGACATTTGTTTTGTAATGACAAATGTGAAGTTGGTTCACATGCAAATAAGCCGCAGAGAATGAATTACTATGAAAAAAATGTGGCGCCTCTTTAGGCCAACCCACTTGTCCCATAGGTCTGCTCCAAGGTTATTTGTATCGGTTTGTTGACGATGTAGATATTTTAAGATTAGATAATAGCCCAAATGCTCCAGTAATTAACTATCAATTCAGAAAATACTACAATTAGTCGAAGCTAACAAGAAGATTGTTATTTGAGCTGTCAAAACGTCATTCATGGAGCCATAACCAAAAAAAAAACTATTCCCCGGTGAAAAAAAAAACGTATTTGAGACCCTTTTTGAGACCGAAACTTTTGTATGGCCGTGAGACTACGTATTTCGAGCCTTTGAGAATATTTGAGACCGAGAATTTATCGAAATAGTTCATCGGAGTTCATCCAAAATTCATGAGACGTCTCTCTTTAGACTCATTTGAGGATGTTCTAGTCTGACTGAGTGGTCTGGTTTCGGATTTCCTAGACGTAGTGAGACTGACTGAGTGGTCTGCTTTCGGATTTGCTAGACGTAGTGAGACTGACTGAGTGGTCTGCTTTCGGATTTGCTAGACGTAGTGAGACTGGATGAGTGGTCTGGTCTCGGATTTGCTAGACGTAGTGAGACTGGATGAGTGGTCTGGTCTTGGATTTGCTAGACGTAGTGAGACTGGATGAGTGGTCTGGTTTCGGATTTGCTAGACGTAGTGAGACTGGATGAGTGGTCTGGTTTCGGATTTGCTAGACGTAGTGAGACTGGATGAGTGGTCTGGTTTCGGATTTGCTAGACGTAGTGAGACTGGATGAGTGGTCTGGTTTCGGATTTGCTAGACGTAGTGGGACTGACTGAGTGGTCTCATTTTGGATTTGTTAGACCTTGTGAGACTGGATGAGTGGTCTCATTTTGGATTTGTTAGACCTTGTGAGACTGGATGAGTGGTCTCCTTTTGGGTTTGTTAGACGTTGTGAGAATGGATGAGTGGTCTCATTTTGGATTTGTTAGACCTTGTGAGACTGGATGAGGATAAATGAGTGTCATAAAAAAAAAAAACTTTTTCAGACTTCCAATTTTTGAGTTTTTTCTAGACCGTTTGAGACTTCTCTTTTTTCAGTTTTTTCTAGACCGTTTGAGACTTTTCATATTTGATTTCTTTTCAGAACTTTTTTCTTCGTTCGTTATTTATCGGAAGATTTTTTTTGTACTTCTATGTTGAGTTCACAGATGGCCACTACCCTTTACTTTTTTTATAATTCGCTAGACCAAACTGACTGAAATTGTAGAATCGTTAGTAATATTTGAATTTTTTTATCTTACCTTTTTTTATTTGTAATGTTTTTTCCGGTCACCCATCCAAGTACTAACCGCGACGAATGATGCTTAACTTTCAATTTGGACGGCCGTCGACGTTCACGTGCTGCTAAATCAGATATATCTATTTGGAGTTCTAATTTTGAACCGTTGTTACAATTTCCGAGGTCGGATGAGCAGTCTCATTGGCAGGCGGCTTGAGACCGAGTGAGTGGTCTTTTTTGAAGAAAATAATTTCTTCAATTACTGAGACCGGTTCAGTGGTCTCATTTGAAGAAAATATTTTCTTCGATATCTGAGACCGAGTGAGTGGTCTTTTTGGAAGAAAATATTTTCTTCAATTACTGAGACCGGTTGAGTGGTCTCATTTGAAGAAAATATTTTCTTTGATATCTGAGACCGGTTGAGTGGTCTCATTTGAAGAAAATATTTTCTTTGATATCTGAGACCGGTAGAGTGGTCTCATTTGAAGAAATCATTTTTTCGATTTCTGAGACCGGTAGAGTGGTCTCATTTGAAGAAATCATTTTTTCGATTTCTGAGACCGGTAGAGTGGTCTCATTTGAAGAAATCATTTTTTCGATTTCTGAGACCGGTAGAGTGGTCTCATTTGAAGAAATAATTTTTTCGATTTCTGAGACCGGTTCAGTGGTCTCATTTGAAGAAAATATTATCTTCGATTACTGAGACCGGTTCAGTGGTCTCATTTGAAGAAAATATTTTCTTTGATATCTGAGACCGGTTGAGTGGTCTCATTTGAAGAAAATATTTTCTTTGATATCTGAGACCGGTTGAGTGGTCTCATTTGAAGAAAATATTATCTTCGATTACTGAGACCGGTTCAGTGGTCTCATTTGAAGAAAATATTTTCTTTGATATCTGAGACCGGTTGAGTGGTCTCATTTGAAGAAAATATTTTCTTTGATATCTGAGACCGGTTGAGTGGTCTCATTTGAAGAAAATATTATCTTCGATTACTGAGACCGGTTCAGTGGTCTCATTTGAAGAAAATATTTTCTTTGATATCTGAGACCGGTTGAGTGGTCTCATTTGAAGAAAATATTTTTTCGATTTCTGAGACCGGTTTAGTGGTCTCATTTGAAGAAATAATTTTTTCGATTTCTGAGACCGGTTCAGTGGTCTCATTTGAAGAAAATATTTTCTTTGATATCTGAGACCGGTTGAGTGGTCTCATTTGAAGAAAATATTTTTTCGATTTCTGAGACCGGTTTAGTGGTCTCATTTGAAGAAATAATTTTTTCGATTTCTGAGACCGGTTCAGTGGTCTCATTTGAAGAAAATATTATCTTCGATTACTGAGACCGGTTCAGTGGTCTCATTTGAAGAAAATATTTTCTTCGATATCTGAGACCGGTTGAAAGCTGTTGAGGAAGACATTGACTTGTCCGAGGTGCTGCTGTTTCGAATGGGTTCAGCAGAAGAAACATCTGCTTCAATATCATCAGAAACGAGCGACAAAGATCCTGAATAGAAATTGTTACCTCTTTGTCTCTTACCTTTGGTGTACATTTGCATGAATCTTTTTTGACGCAAAAAACGTCATTTTCGTACCTTTAGTGTACATTCGCATTTATCTTTTTTCGTTTTGTTGACGCAAAAAGCGTCGTTTTCATACTTTTTTCGTTGTTTTGACCAATTCAATTTCCTTTGTTAATAAAACGTTTGATTTAATTTAAAACAGTTGTCTCACTGGATCTGCAGAACGAACCAAAAGAACGCAAAACCTCAACTATTCGGTTGCATTTATTTTTAAAATTAGCATTTTCTTCGAAAGAGACCACTCGACCGGTCTCAAAGAATTGAAAAAATATTTTCTTCGAAAGAGACCACTCGACCGGTCTCAAAGAATTGAAAAAATATTTTCTTCGAAAGAGACCACTCGACCGGTCTCAAAGAATTGAAAAAATATTTTCTTCAAAAGAGACCACTCGACCGGTCTCAAAGAATTGAAAAAATATTTTCTTCAAAAGAGACCACTCGACCGGTCTCAAAGAATTGAAAAATATTTTCTTCAAATGAGAACACTCAACCGGTCTCAGAAATCGGAAAAATTATTTCTTCAAATGAGACCACTCAACCGGTCTCAGATATCAAAGAAAATATTTTCTTCAAATGAGACCACTCAACCGGTCTCAGATATCAAAGAAAATATTTTCTTCAAATGAGACCACTCAACCGGTCTCAGATATCAAAGAAAATATTTTCTTCAAATGAGACCACTCAACCGGTCTCAGTAATTGAAGAAAATATTTTCTTCAAACAAGACCACTCAACCGGTCTCAGATATCAAAGAAAATATTTTCTTCAAACAAGACCACTCAACCGGTCTCAGATATCAAAGAAAATATTTTCTTCAAATGAGACCACTCAACCGGTCTCAGATATCAAAGAAAATATTTTCTTCAAATGAGACCACTCAACCGGTCTCAGTAATTGAAGAAAATATTTTCTTCCAAAAAGACCACTCACTCGGTCTCAGTAATTGAAGAAAATATTTTCTTCCAAAAAGACCACTCACTCGGTCTCAGATATCAAAGAAAATATTTTCTTCAAACAAGACCACTCAACCGGTCTCAGATATCAAAGAAAATATTTTCTTCAAATGAGACCACTCAACCGGTCTCAGATATCAAAGAAAATATTTTCTTCAAATGAGACCACTCAACCGGTCTCAGTAATTGAAGAAAATATTTTCTTCCAAAAAGACCACTCACTCGGTCTCAGATATCAAAGAAAATATTTTCTTCAAATGAGACCACTCAACCGGTCTCAGTAATTGAAGAAAATATTTTCTTCCAAAAAGACCACTCACTCGGTCTCAGATATCAAAGAAAATATTTTCTTCAAACAAGACCACTCAACCGGTCTCAGATATCAAAGAAAATATTTTCTTCAAACAAGACCACTCAACCGGTCTCAGATATCAAAGAAAATATTTTCTTCAAACAAGACCACTCATCCAGTTTCGCACAGTTCACCAATAAATGTTAGCAAAGAGACTGCTTGTTCCGTCTCAAGCGATCTGGACATATAACTGCAACGAGACCACTCATCCAGTCTCGCACAGTTCACCAATAAATGTTAGCAAAGAGACTACTTGTTTCGTCTCAAGCGATCTGAGTATATTACTGCAACGAGACGACTCATCCAGTCTCGCACAGTCTGGCGAAATAATATTCGAAAAGAGACTACTCGTTTGGTCTACGGTATTCTCATTTGTTCATCCGAAATGATTTTAGCAAAAACAAAAATATTTTGAGACCTAATTGAGAATTCCAGCAATTTTGAGACTGGAATTAGACCGTTGAGAATACGTATTTCATGGTCTCGTGAGACCGACATTTTCACTGGGGTTGTTACCGAAGTGTTGAGGTTATGGCTTTTTCGATGCTCTCGTTCGTCTTCGGCCTGTCAAAAATCGTTTTTACAGTACTATGGAATAGACCTATCATTGTGTGACCCTATAGTCAAATGGCTATAGTTGCTACTTGATGGTCAGAAAAAGTTTGGTGTCGGGGTTTCGAAGTTTGATCTATGCAAGATTTTTATTTATAAAAATTTAGTCTGCGTGCGAAAAAAAAGTTTGAATTTCACTACGTCCTGAATACAGTGAAATAAAAAACCCTCAAAACGACATTAAATGGAATCAGGAAAAGGTGATGATTATGTCCGGAATTGCGAAAAGTTGGTTTTCATGATTTATTGGTTGTTTGCCAAGTTGACACAAAAATCTAGATCTCCCACTAAACAAAAAATATTTTGTTCCGCTAACAGACTAAGAGTTGCTATACGAGTTTTTCAAGTGAGTTTGTTTATTTGACGAAAATCGAAAAATTTTATCGGGAAGGCATCGGGAAATCTTGCACACGCGATCATAGTACTACATGTAACGAAAATTCATGAATGCGTCAGATTCGGCTTCGCCTCGGATCAACAAAATTCACCCACAAACTCTACTTTTCAACTTTTATCTCTTGTTATGTGAATAAGTATTATATGTTGCCAACTCTTAGATCAATTTTCTTGTTTTCCCTAGTGGTGTCATAAGCCATATCCGACCCAAAAGAAAAGAGGGCGAACAAACCTTCACAAGTAAGTATTTTTCCAACTCTATGATGCTGAGTGTGTAAAATTGTCACACTTTAGATGTCACTATCGCATGAAAGTCGATGAAGGTGCTTTATTAGCACGGCAGAGTAAACTTTTACTCTGCCGTGTTTATTAGGCATTCGACACACTCAAGGGCAACACAACTATTTTCGGTTCTCATAATTGACTATGATTGTGGGCATCTTATAGGTGCAATTGAGGAAAGCTCTGCTGTTAAATCCAATACAAATTTACTTCATACCTTTTGATCGTGATCCATGCAAATAAAATGTTATGAAAATGATGCAGGATTCGTGATGGTAGCATAGTGTGGCAGCACGACTCAATGCTACGTTTTACAAAGCAGAGTTTTACCTGAGGCTTTTTCGTTTATATGACGACACCTTTTTCTTTCGTGTTTCGTTGATTTTGATTTATTTGAATTTCAGTTTTTATTCGTTTGTCGTTGCTACCAAATGTATACGAAAATAGTCGAGATGATGAACGGTGATTGTTGTAAGGTGTAAATGATAAATTTACTCGCATTTTCGTAACATGTAACGAAAGGTTCACAAAATAGGAACTTTTCATCGGATTTTTGAAACTTTAGGATTATTTTCTCCGTTCACGAGAAATTGTTTTTGAACAGCAACTTGTCGCGTAAAATGCGAAATGCTTATAGCAAGTTCACGTAACATTAAATTGAGAAATTTCGTGTTAACAATTTCATCAAATCAATCACCACTCTCCACTTGAAATACACATCACTCAGTTTATGACTGATTTACCGTTCTTCACCGTTCACTTATCATGTTTCAGAACTATTGTACGAACAAAGTAACGACAATCATTTATCAATCACAACAGCCCGATAATAATTATTCGACTGGCGGTGAAATAAGATTCTCATCAGAAAAATACTCACAAACCGAGAACATTTTCCTGTGTGAAAAAGTCAACCAACGGCGGAAAACTGTTTTCTCTCGGATTTTACAACAAATGTTGTTCCTCATTTCTGGGAATATTTAACCTTGAAATTTGTTGGCTACAAATTGGATGAATGGCACGCTACACGCCATGTATTTTGTTATTAAAACAGAAGTGTCGTCATCATTTTGGGTGAGTTTTTCTTTTCTTTCTTCTTGTTCGCTTTTCGGTTTCGGCGACATGTGTGTTGAAAGGTTGAACTATTGGAACGATGAACCAATAAATCATACCAATTTGAAATTGTGTGTTTTATTGGATAATAAAATGGGATTTGATTTGTTTTGCTACAGTTTTTCGGGAAAAAATATGTTTTTGTTTGGAGCTCAAAGAGAAAACTTTTACATCAAACGATAACTGGTGGGAAAATGTACGTAGTTTGTTTCCAATTAATGACCACACAGCTGCCGTATTTTTATAGTTCCATATTTGTAATAAAAGGAAATAGAAGATTACGTCCTTGTTTGGAACTTTTTATTTTTTTTCAAGTGTAACGTTTGCAGCTCGAGCCAAAGGCGAAACTGATTTCCCGGGTGCTGAGTGGGTAAAATATATCTGAATGTCATATCTAAAGTGAATTAGCCGTCCAAAATGTAACATTTAAGGACTTTGTCCTTTAGTGTATCGCTCGCCCCTTGGGGTTTCAACTCAAGTTTTTGTTTGTCCCTAGAAATCTTCCTTGAAAACAACATCCCTTATGTCTGCATCATTTTCCAGTAAATTGATACCAGATGACTTGAAAGCAGGGTTTCAGTGTGCCTTGTCCTACCAATTGCACTTTATACTGCATTTATATCGTTCGCCTATCGTGTCTCCCCACAAAATGAACCGACCACAAATTTCAACTTTTTTTCTTTATTTTATTTTAACACTCATCAATCCACTATCACGTCTAATTATGTATAAGACACACTGACAAAGTGTTCTTAAGCCAATGAACGCGAGATTCTGTAAAAATAAATCAAAATCATGTTTATATGTACAAGCCGAAAATAATCGTCCGATTTAATTATAAAGTTCCTTTTTCACTGTCAAGTTCAGCATTATTAACACACAGCAATTTTAGGTTGCACGAGTGTTTATTTACACTTAAAATTTGATTCGATGTTTTTGTTTACCGGGGATTCTCTTTGATTTTCAAATAAATTTTGTTGCTCAATTTAACTGCATCTACTTATATATTACGCTTGCAAATTGATTTACTGATTTTATTCTCTATCATTTCAAGATACGCAGTTGTGTCTTATGACTACTTTCACGAATTACAATTTGTGTAATGGTTTAGCCAACACATACCCCAAGTAAATAAAAGCTTTTTTGAGATTAGATCCTGTCTACGTTGACCTGTGTGCTTTGATGAAGATGCTTGCTGATTCGAACATTTTTTTTTAAAGTGAAAAGTTAGACAATAGTTTACGAAAGGTGTAAGGGTCCAGTCTGTGGATCTACCACCACTCAGATATATATCTAAAGTTTCCACGAGCCTGACCCTATTCACGCTATTCCTAATTTTTTAAATGCTGCTATTCATAGAGTGTCCAGCCCGTTCCATTGGCTTTGTATAAATGCGGCTTCGGAAAATCTTTTTCCTGAAAATTTTCTCACTGTACTCTGTAGCGTCATTGTAGCGTAAATTCATCTTTTTTAGTCAATCTGTGATATGAGGTAGGAATCAGAACGAACATATATGTAGACTTGTTGATAAAGGCAGGTGTTCCACTGTTTGGCCTTCTGACCTTCTACCAAATTTACCTCTTCTAAATTCAAAAATAAAGTCGAAATTTCATATTCAATTAACGTTAACATGCATCGCTGCATCAGATTTATAGAACGACACAAATTAATTCTCAAATATTTTGATCAAACTAATGAAAATCTTCGAGTCTTCAAATAATGTTACGCAAATAAATTCTTTTTTAAAGTCTACAAGTGGTTCTGTTATTCAAGATTTTTTCACAGAGTTCTATTTTTATAAAAATAAAAGATGAGAGACGAACACGACGCTTATTTATATTTAGTTAATAGAATATGACGGAGCTCTTAGCGATATGTATACTTCAATCGAGTCAACCAACTTTTTCAATATCTTTCTATTAAACGCGATATTAGCTCATGAAGGTATACCATCCATAGGTATACTACCATACATCATTCAATCTAGTGTGATATGAATAGATTAATTCTTAACTGAATTCCTTTCTCTACACTAAAGAAGTGAACCGATGTCTATTTCCTGGTAATAACACAACAGATACAAGTCTGGTAGTCTGGTACCACACTAACAAACTGTAAAATTCGTATTTTTTATAGCGTTGTTGTAACAAAGGTATAATTAAGCGAGTCTGGCTAATTATAAATATTTTGAGAGACTAAATTTAAATATTTTGTCTGTAGCAAGAGACATTAGGTGTCTATCAGTTATTTTTAGCGTTAACTGAAAAAAGAGTAAAAGTAGAGACACAATACAGAATACTTACACATGTATCTGCAAAAGGAAACAGCAGTCGACTCGAAATATTACGTAAAACATGGTCTAATGGACATAAGGACCATACTTACACGGATGACCTAAAACTACCGTACATTCACGGTTAGAGTCAACATTCGTTCAACAATCTTTTAAACGTTTGTTTGTAATAACCATCAATTTAGATCAATCTGAGGATACCTATTTATTACGAGAGTGGTAAAATTGATATTTTACATGTTGTATGCGTCGAAAAGCGTACTTTTCATGTTGAAAGCACTACTTTCGACGCCCTCAGCATGTAAAATCCATTACATAGCTCGTTTTCGTGTGTTTATTGACCTCGGCTACGACTCGGATCAACCACAACTACTCTACTTTTCATCTTTTTCCCTAGTCAGTCAGATATAAAATCATATTTTTCTATAACTTTTTCAATCATTTCTTGCATCTCCTTCGCACGCATGAACGATCATTAAGTTTGTAAACAAAATGGACCGGACAGTCAGTATCTGCGACTAAGCCTCCAGTTAAATTCTTTTGACTTTCTCCTATTCTGCATATGATTACAATTAAACGTTGAATTACATCGAGTTTACAGAAGTGTTTCGATGAATTGTACTGTCTACTGTGAAACTGTCGTGAATGATTTGTTTCTAGTTCATACGTCACAATCAACCCTATTTTTATCCATTCAGGGCTTATTGGGAATTTAAATTCTGATTAAGCTCGGAATATTTGAAAGAATTTTAAAGAATTAAAGTTGCCAACATTAAGCCCTGTATCCTTATGCAACGGCCATTGACATATTGACGGCCTGTACTTTACTTAAATAGTCGAGGAATCTCTTCAAATAAATTTCTAAAAATCCAAAACTGAATTCTAGATTTTTTTAAATTTATTTGGACGACTATTTAAGTAAAGTCCAGGGTGCCGAAAGTTGACAAGCCGCAATTGTTTTAAATGTGTTTAAATAAGAAATTAGTTCCCCACGCAGGTCCTGTTCCTGTACCATATAAATATAGGATATAAATGAAGTACAATTCTTTATTGGAACGGAAGAAATCAAGTACTTCAAATCATTCACCTTCTTAACATAAAGGCACAACATAATAATGACAGATCAAAAAAAAATAAGACAAACTGCAGTGTTCCATATCAGGACTTGCTTTCGAGTAATTTGCAATTTTCTAAATAAAAAATTAAATTATAAAACCAAACGACAAACATCTCAAAATTGCATCGAAATTACCTTTGTTAAGGATCAGCTCGACATTCGTGTTCTTCAGGTGACTTTTCGCTTTATTTATCTGATCATATCCAATTGTTGTGCACAAAAATCCACCAATTACAGTTAGCATAGCCATTACAGACACAGGCACCAGAGAACCGAATGTATTCAATGCACCCACAAACGGTGCCCATAATATCCATGCACGACTCCAAATTGTAGCTGATAGCATGACAATTTTCTTCTGTTCAGGCACAAATAAATCGGCCGTACAAGCGGTCAAAAGTGCCATTGCTGATGAGATTGTAGTTTTCAAAGCAATGCAAGCAATCATCGCTAGCCCCGTTTGATGAGTGTCTTTGACTGTTTAAGTAAATGCGAATTACGCATAAGAATTGTAAGAGAATTCGCTATGTTACTTGTTGACGGAATCAGCCAAACCGAGTAGGTGCAAAGACCAGCAGCCATGTTTAAAAATCCCACCCAAATCCATTTTCTTCGGGTGTACATTATTAAATAAAGTCCAATGAACATACCAATCAGTTCGCTGAAACCTTTAACAAAAAGGTGATTCACATACTCGCATAAGAGAACACTGTGGAGAGAGTCTTTCCGTACCCATCATAACCACATTAAAATGAAGAAACTTTTGTCCCAGTGACGACATATTCAGTATCATGGTGTTGAAGAGCAAAACAAAAATTGCCCATGCGTAGTATATTGGAAGTAGGCTGCATTTGCTCTCATACCACAGTGAAATCCATGTAGCTTCCTTTTCTTGTTGTGACGTACTGCAAACCGAAATGTTGTTTTTAAAAAATGACGAGATGCATTTGATTTAAATTACCAAGCACCGGCTGCTAGTGATAAGAGATCATCAATTTGATTGGGAACGTCTCTTTTATTAACTTCAGCAGATCGAACTAGAATTTCTTTTGATTTTTTTATTCGGTCATGAAGTAGCATCCATCGCGGAGAATCAGGAATGAATCTTAAGTGGTACAAAAAAATTGTGTACGGTGTTTAACACACTAAAGCCATATCTTCTTTGTCAATGTCAATGGATCACCTACCTATGCAAAAATACCATGATTAAAGTTGGTACCGATATAACTATGTACAAATGCGACCAATTATTGAAAAATATTGACAATCCCGGTAGAATGATCAATCCAATCGACCAAAACAGCTCATATAACACTATAGAAACCGTCTTAGCTCGTCCACCTGTGATGTCTGCAACTGTAAGATTCAACACATTTTTAAATGAACACTGAGTCATGCCCATTTATCAAATCTATAAGAGAGTAAGCATTACATTTTGCGGTATTACTTTTCTCAGTAAAAGTTTACGAGTTCGAAAGAATTCTAAGCTTTCAGATCTAAACTTTATAAACCGTTTAAATGCTTCATCGTGTAATGATGTACCTATCAAAGCATTCAAATGATTTCTGAACATTTGAATTGTTTCCAAAAAGCTCCACCTTGATTTTATGTATGCTAATGTATAGGAGGTATATATATACGATACAATAACTAAGTAGAGAGCAGAGCCAACGGAAAGCATATAATCATTTAATCTGTTACTCGTTTCGTTTACAGTTACGGTTTGTAATCTCGTCCTTCGTTCGTTTCAGTCTTCATATCACTATAAAAGTGAACGCTGAACGCTAGCTGCCTGAGTTCATAATTTATTTCTGTCGTTGTTGTCGATAACAGATGATTAGGAGGGATTCTTTTGAAAAGCCGCCTACCAAAATCGGACCCATTTCGCCTGGGATTGATATATACATGGTTTGAAAGGTCTTTGCCAGTAGACCTCAAAACAGGCCTCACACGGTCTCTAGCCACACCTGGTTGTTGGTTGAACATCTCCGAAGTTGGTAAAATGGTGATTTTTATCCGAATTTTTTGGCCGTCATAAACGATCGTCCCGGGCGAGAGTGGGCTCATTGGAAAGCTGAGTTCAAGTAGTTTCGGGTCATGCCTAGTTTAATTTAATTCATTGATATATGTTTGCAGAAATCTGCAAGAAAAATTTTCAAAATCTGTGTGAACTTTAGACAGGTCTGGGCTGGTACTGATGACGCTTAATGGGAACCAAACATGCTAGTCGTACCATACATTGTCTAAGCTTTCCATTGATACCCCATTTGCAGTGCTACTGGCAAAGACCTTTCAAACCATGTATATATCAATCCCAGGCGAAATGGGTCCGATTTTGGTAAGGCGGCTTTTCAAAGGAATCCCTCTAGTTCCTTTAAAAAAATTAATTGAAACTTTTGCGGCTTGTAGAAGACTTCTTATTTTAATATCATTTTGCAGTGGGATTCTTTGCAGAATACCATACGTCCTCAGGTCGTAGGTTTTGTATTGATGATTTCATGAATAAAAAAGCAAATTAAATACCAACTGTCTTAAATTGTTCGTAGAATCGTTTGTCAACCAATATCTAGAGCTTCGAGCACAAGAAGGAACTATTTTCGAGTTTTTCTTGAACCACGGCAGAGTAAAAGACACCAGGCAGGAGCGGTTCATTTTTGAAAAGTCAAATACAGAACATAAACTGTATGAAAGCGAACCCAAATGAACACTGACATAAATTGAATTAATTTTATTCGTAAAAAATAAGGCTACTAGATAATTCAGATACCTAAAATCAAGCGCTCCTGTCTGGTTTACTTTACTCTGCCGTGCTTGAACGGCTTGAACTCATATTTATTTAAAATTAGTCGTTTTAGAAAGTTAGCAGTCAATAAGTTGGTGAAATTGATGTGCTTATGTTCTGGTTGTGACCTTGACTTTCGACTGTATTTTACTAAAAATACCGCAGCGGCCGCGAAACATTTACAGTTCGTAATAAAAAAGACAGCAAGGATGACACAATGTGACCAATCTATCTATCGAATCGATAATTTCTTTAAATCGAATCATTTAAACAAAGAAAGTTGACATAGTCGTCGTCTCTGTTGAATGAAATGCAATTTACGTAATCACTTCACGAATCAAAGGAGTCTAAATTCATTGTTCTTTTTATGTGTAAAAATCAATTCTATTCATTCTATTAAAACCGTTGTTAAACTCGGACCTATTTTGTCTATCTTCCAAAAGTATACTTAATTAGTAGATCACTTCCTGAACCTTTTTAACAGGTTATGGTGCCCAGCTTCACTAATTAAGAAAGAGGACAAACGAGATTTAACGAAAATAGAATGGATTCAAAAGAAAATCGAATTGTTAAGCTGAACAATGAAAATTATTCCATTTGGAAATATAAAATGGAATTGATTTTAATCAAAGAAAACTTGTGGGAGAAGGTAATGAAAGAACATGTGGTGGAACATCCTGCTGGAGAACAGAATGGTAATGCTGCTGCAGTCGCTGCTGCTGCTGCCGTTGCTGAAGAAGAGTGGAAGAAGTCGGACAACAAAGCTCGAGCGTTAATTGGATTGGCTGTAGAAGACGATCAACTCACACACATCAGAAAGGAAACTACAGCATGGTCAACGTGGGAAGCTCTACGAAAATACCACGAAAAGTCGACGCTTAGTAACAAAGTCCATATCATGCGTATGCTTTGCAGTCTTAAAATGAGTGAGAATGGTAACGCTGAAGAACATGTCAACCACATGAAGGATCTCTTCCAGAAGTTGACCGACATTGGAGAGGACAAACTCTCAGAATCCTGGAGCGTTGCAATGTTATTATCGAGCTTACCTAGAAGCTACGATGCTTTAATCACCGCATTAGAAGCACGTGAAGAAAAGGATTTAACATTCGGCCTTGTCCAGCAAAAGGTGTTAGCAGAATATGAACGCCGTCGTAATAATGGGACTGCATCATCTGAATCCGCATTGGCGGTGACATCGTCAAGAAAGGGAATGTATTGTTACTTCTGTAAGAAACCAAATCATTTGCGGAAGGACTGCCGACGTTACCTAGAATCATTATCTTCGAACAACAAGAAAGAATCCGAAAAGAAATCGCCAGAGAATAAAGCTAAGAAGGTGGTTGAAACAGAGGTTGACGATTCCGATAGAGATTGCCTAGCCGTGAATTATGCCTTTGCAATTCGTAATATTAAATTGGAAGCTAATTGCACATTTACTCTTCATGATATCGTGTTGAGTAACTCAAATAAAATTGATGGAAAAGTGGCAACAGTCAAATCCAATTTGCTGAATTGGATGTTCGATTCCGGAACAACAAGTCATGTTACCAACAATAAGGCATTTTTCGTGAGCATTGACGAATCATTTGGTGGAACAGTTACTGTTGCGAGTGGAGAGAAATGTCTCATCAAGGGTAAAGGCAAAATTCGAATAAAATTCTTCAACCAGAATAATGAAAAGTCGATCGTTACACTTGATGATGTTCTGTATGTTCCTACACTGGACAGTAATTTGCTTTCAGTCAAGAAATTGACGGCTAAAGGTTGCGTTGTAATCTTTTATAACACGTACTGCGAAATCAACTACGGAGGAAAGCAAATTGCCATTGGAGAAGTATCGTCGGAGCTGTATTTCTTGAAGGAGGCGAATTCTGGAATTAATTCGTCGGTTGAGGAGAAACATAAAGTCAATTCTTTGGTTGATCACCAAAAGTATTGTATTCATTACTGGCATAGCGTTTTGGGACACCGAGATCCTGTCGCTATTTCAAAAATGTTCAATGAAGGTCTGGTCGATGGCATGAAACTGGTGAAATGCAACAAGAAAATTGTTTGCGACACTTGCATGAAAGCGAAGTCTACAAAATTGCCATTCCCGCAGAAATCATTGACTAAGTCGACAGCCGTAATGGATTTGGTCCATTCTGATGTGTATAGTCCGAATGAAGTTGCATCGTTGGGTGGGAAACATTACATGGCAACATTTATCGACGATTTCTCTCGCTATACGGTAATTTACTTTCTACGGCAAAAATCAGACGTAGAAGAATACCTCAAAACTTATGTTGCAATGGTGAAAAACAAATTCGGAGTCAAGCCAAAGAAAGTTCGTTTCGATCGAGGTGGCGAATATATCGGTGGAGAAAATTCAAATTATTTAAATTCGGAAGGAATTTTGGTACAGCTCACATCAGGATATTCACCACAGCAGAACGGCATTGCTGAACGTAAAAATCGAACTTTGACCGAAATGTCTCGATGTATGTTAAATGAGACAAATTTAGCGAAGTTCTTGTGGGCAGAAGCGATTTCAACTGCAAATTACGTTCAGAATCGAGTCATGACAAGTGCAACAGGCAGAACTCCATACGAATTGTGGAATGGTTCCGTACCAAACATCAAACATTTGAGAGTGTTCGGCAGTCGATGTTTTGTTCATATTCCAAAAGTTAAGAGGAAGAAGTTGGACAATGCAGCGACTGAAATGCAACTGGTTGGATATGACGAGCAGTCAAAAGCCTATCGATGCTACAACAAACCAAATCACAAAGTGGTAGTCAGCCGTGATGTACGTTTTGATTTGGAGAAGTTATCCGTTCAAGTTGACGACAATGTGAATAGTGTCGAAAACGAAGTCGATTTGGGATCATTCGAGGAAGAAGACGAATCTGCTGGACCTACTGATGGACAAGGTGCCGTTGAGCAACGGATTGAGCCAGTTTACAATGAAGTAAAACAACAACGAGCTTCTAGCAGAATAAACAAAGGAATTCCACCGAAACGTCTAATAGACGAAATTCATCTCGTTCACGGTGAGATTGTTGAGCCGAAGAATTTCCATGCAGCAATCACTGGAAATCAAAAGGAAATGTGGCAAACCGCAATTCAGGAGGAGATGAGTTCATTGATGGAAAATTCGACTTGGGAATTGGTCGATTTGCCAAGTGGTAGAGTCGCAATTGGCTGCAAATGGGTTTTCAAATTGAAAACGAATATCGATGGAAGCATTCAACGGTTTAAAGCTCGTTTGGTTGCACAGGGCTACTCACAAAAGTACGGTACGGACTACGACGAAGTGTTCGCTCCAGTGGTTAAGCAAACGACGTTCAGAGTACTCATGTCAGTTGCAGCGAAGGAAGGAATGATTGTGAAACATTTAGATGTGAAAACGGCGTTTCTGAACGGAAAATTACATGAGACAATCTACATGAAACAACCACCAGGATTTAAATCGAAAGGTGAAGAAAGCAAGGTATGTCTATTAAAGAAAAGCATTTATGGGCTAAAGCAGGCAGCCAGGGCTTGGAACGAAGCAATTCACAATGTCTTGGTCGAACATGGTTTCAAGCAGAGCACGGTCGATCTGTGTCTCTATTCAAAATGCGTTGAAGGTGTGTGGTGTTACGTACTCATTTACGTGGACGATTTACCGGTGGCAAGTAAATCAGAGGACTTGATCAAGGAAGTCGAAAATATATTAGCCGAAAAATTCGAAATTTCTAATCTTGGCGACATCAAACAATTTCTAAGAATGGAAATCACTAAGGATGTGGATGGAAATTACGTTTTGGGTCAATCAAATTACATAGAGAACATCATAATGGATATTGGTTTGAATGATGCAAAACCAGCGAAGACTCCAATGGATGCCAACTATGGAAAGCTACAACAACATCCATCTAAGCCTTTGGAGGAGAAGGGCAAGTACCGGCGGTTCATTGGTTGCCTGTTATATGTGGCAATCAATACAAGACCAGATATATCCGCACCTGTTTCAATTCTATCTCAAAAATTGGAGAATCCGACAGAAACGGATTGGAATCAACTGAAGCGAGTTGTGAGGTATCTGAAAGGCACAATGAACATGAAATTGAGACTAAGCAACATCAAAGGCAATCCGGATGTAATTATTGGCTACGCTGATGCTGATTTTGCTGAGGACAGAATTACAAGAAAATCTAATTCCGGTATGGTTTTCTTCGTCAATGGTGGAGCTTGCAGTTGGGCATGCAGAAAACAAACTTGCGTGTCATTGTCGTCTACAGAGGCGGAATTCATTTCACTTTCATCTGCATGTCAAGAAGCTTTATGGCTACGACGACTCTTAGAGGAATTCAACCAGCCAATCAATTCGCCCATAACAATGAATGAAGACAATCAAAGTTGTCTAAAAATCATAAAGGAGGAGAAAATGTCTAACTCAACAAAGCACATAGACACACGGGTCTATTTCGTCAAGGACTATGTCGTCAATGGTATCGTATCATGTGTTTATTGTCCGACAAATGAAATGATTGCTGATTTACTTTCGAAACCGTTGCAAACTGTTAAGCACAATTATTTTCGGAAGCTCTGTGGAGTGGAGTAAATTGAGGAGGAGTGTTGAATGAAATGCAATTTACGTAATCACTTCACGAATCAAAGGAGTCTAAATTCATTGTTCTTTTTATGTGTAAAAATCAATTCTATTCATTCTATTAAAACCGTTGTTAAACTCGGACCTATTTTGTCTATCTTCCAAAAGTATACTTAATTAGTAGATCACTTCCTGAACCTTTTTAACAGTCTCTTCGTTCCAACACGAAGCCTGACACAATTAATCTGTATTTTTAAAAGGATGCAATAAATTGAGGTAATGTTATGGTCATGTAACACTTATTGCGGGCATTCACACGAAAACTGTGAAAGTATGACTGAAAAATAATATTTAAAATTTACTGCCATTGGGTACGGAAACCACAAGTTGACACTTTATTATTGTGAGAACGACAAAACAATATTCACATACAGAAACTCTGTATCCCATCGAATTCGGAAGGAAGCTCGGATCGATTTCTTATGTGTCCTTCCTCTTTGAGACAGGAAAGATTTTTTTCGTTTCGTATTTTGAGTTTCATTATTCGCGTTGTCAACGATGTATTATAGTTAGTCCAATGTATACTTACTGATCAGTTGACCAGATGCAACCATAGCAGAACAGCAGGCAGCTACCAGACATCTTAACAGTGCATGTAATTCAAAGTATTTTGTCTGACCGCACATTATACCAAAGAATATTTGCGCAAGCATCCCATTTAACATTACGGTTTTTGGACTGAATCTGCAATTTTTGAGTTAATTTTGAAACTATCTACAACGATGAAGTCCCTATCATCGTCACCTCTTCAACATAAAATGAGCCACAATTCCACCAATCAATAACCCAACGATGTGTAAACTTTGCGAAAGATTGGCCAACAATCGACGCGAGCAAACCAATTTGTATTCCCTGATGACCGAATGAAAGTCAGAATTGAAATGGAAATTAACGCATGGCATGACCTTTCGATTTTCACGGATGGAAACATTGTCACCCTTCGAGAACTCAAACAATTTTATCGTCTTATCATCGTAGGCATCTTTGTAGACTCGACAAAAATCGATTTGGAATTCTTTGTCAGTGCCGTATTTTCGAATCGGATGGCTTTGCAGCACCCATTCGGTGTGATTGGTAATGTTATCTGGCGGCTGACACCAGAAATCACCGGATTTCGGGGCAGGTGCTGTGAACAATATTATTGATAGAAACCAAACGGCTGGAATTTTGCACAGAAATATTATCAAAATTGCACACAGCTGCCATTTTCCAAAGTTCCCAGTTACTTCGTTCAAAACATCCGACATAGTACGCACACCCTTCGAAGTCTATATATACTATAGGAAAATTGCAATTATCACACTGTTTTGGAGCACTGACTTAGTCTACCGAGCGTTGACAATTCACTGAAATAGCAAGGACGAAATAGAAGCAAGAGTGAGCAAAAGAACTACCGAAAAATCAGTATTTGAAGGAACAATTAGAGCATCTTTTCAGTTAATTTAGATATGACTTAGTTCTCGCCGGTTCACTGGATATACGATAATTTTTGCGGAAATAATCATAACAAGGTGTTATATTGACTACTGAGAGTCGTTCACAAATTACAAATGCATTTGAGAAGGGAGGGGAAATTATCGAAACGCATACGCTTCATAAGTACGTCTTCGATATATTCTCCGGATATTTTTGAGTATCGAGGTCTGAACTTTGTCATTTTTCGCGAGCGTATTTTATGAATGGTCCCATGAATGGAAGCTATATGTAAAATCCCAGGTAAATTCATATGCCATTATGTTTGAGTATTAGAAGAAAAGCCCTACCAGAACGAAATCTATCATGAATTTCGTTTACTATTAAGGACATTTGAATCGACTGTTAATCGATGGACAAATTAAACCCTCATATTTTACTAGCTTACACAAACACTTGATTCGCTGATCGAAATTAGAGTCAATAAATTATTATAATGAGATGATGTGATTGAATGTGATACAGACTGTTGGTTGATGGTGCTACATTTTTTAAAAATATTTATTCACAACCAGCAACATCGAACTACTTGATAACTCAATTTCGTTGCTCTTTTTCATGCAAATAAGTTTCAATTTTAAGTCTTCTTTTTTGATGTTATATTTAGAATTGTGTGTTGATTTATGCAAAGTTATGGTCCTAATCATTCTGTAGTAATCTGACTCATGCCAGACATATGACCCATCGATTTTACGCCTTTCAGGTTTTGAGTGTTGCTGGTTTTGTAAATGTTTTAGAGATTCAACCAGGTGAAATTCTAAGAGACATTTCAATGAATAGGGCTAGGAACACATCCTATTGATTCTTTGATGTGTGTCCCTCCAATGACCTCGAAAGTATTATTCCCTTTCACGCATCCGGCTAATTATTTTCTTATTGAAATTTCAAGAAATTGGTGGAACAGGAAAATTCACGAAAACATTTCCATTACAGTCAGTCACTGAATTTTCTTCAGCTGATTCCAACATGGAATCAAAACTGTTTACTGTCTCGTGGTAGTGGTAAAACCGTATATGGGTAACTCCAGGGTTAGTTGCGTTACAAATTTCGTCATTTCTGAGGCATACAGTGAGCCGGTTGGCTATGTTTTGCGGTAACAAATCGGTCTATAAATTTTCTAATTCTCAGGAGACCCAGTCCTTTCATGCCAACAATAATTGGAATTTTTAGCCTGCGAAGTGTAACTTATGTGATCGAAGAAGTCGGCGGTTAGTTGCGTTACACGTTTGTGACTTTTCGAAATATTTTCACCAAATGTAAACTGATTTCTGTAAACTTGTTTTTCCATGAAAACTATGGTCAAGACGCGCAGTTTAAGCCTAATATTAGGTTGGTAGCCCAAAATTTGTGGGAGATGTGTCTATAAAAGTGATATTTTTCGGTGGTCATTACAGTCGAAGAAATTTAGTTTTCGGGTTTTCCAAAGGTATTAATCTTATTTAACCCACACTTTATTCCACAACAATGGAATCCACAAATTTAAATTTAGTTAACTCAGCGGTCGCAATGACGGCGCTGTAGTCACGATTTCAAAATGTGATATAGGGTGGATAAACTAAATTTTGGTTTTGGTTACATTTTCTCTTGGTTTTTAATTATTATATTAGGCTTCTAAATTAAGAGTAAATTTATGCAATATAAACCGTTTGAGTTTGAAAAAAGATGTTTTGTATCAGTGAACGATATAGGAAAGCGTTCAGTACGTCTCAACATACAAAAGAACGTAAAATATAATTGTACATTTAGCCACCCTACGTCCGTCATCGCTTCTATTGTCTTCAAAAACATATTGTGTGCTTGTCATGATATGTATCAGACGTTTGTTTATTTATGTGTCTCATCTAAAATGCTGGCCAGCAAAATTTTGATCATTAAATTCAACGGCCAAATTGATCAAAATGTTAAAATAATTGTGAATAATAGTGAAGTTAATGTGGTTTTGTTTTCTCTTCATAAAGGAATTTGCATCAGTTCGATGTAAAGTGCGGAGCACCATTAGAAAAAAAACTTGTCGCTGAAGAATGATCAAAAAGTTGCTGGACGCAGTAGCTACAATTAATGCTTTGCAGGATATAGAATAAAAATTAGAGAAACACCAAGAGCCGTCCATTTGAAATCTTCACAATCATCATTTCAACTAAAGGCTTTTTTTTTAACGAAACGCAGATTCGGAACATTCTTTTTCGCCAAATTACAATTTGGCATAGGAAATCAATTCAACTCTTTGTATAAGTGAAGCTCATGATTGAGCTCAATCATGAAAACAGAATCTGGTCAGGAATAAGATAAGAATATGAATATATGACGAACTTCAAAGTTCCTGATTTATAATCCTGAGATGCCTGCTCATGCAATTATGCGATTTACGATTTCCAAAGAATTTTAATATCAACTTTTAGACAAAATAACAATTTCCAAGTCTGTTTTCTATTTGATTTATTTGATGTATTTCCGACCTCGTTCTAGGATAATAAAATTTTCTGTGGATTATTTGTAACTTCATGAAAATATTAAGATTGAAAACCTCAGAAACATTCACATAAAAATTATGCTTTAAAAATTATGCTAACTAATGTTGAAATAGCCTTTTTGCACTCATTAGGAACTTAGGAAAATAACTACTGGTCGAGACGGTTTACTTGTAGTCCGAAATTATATTTTGGCTTCGTAGAACACAGATAAACACAAGAGAGAGGAATTATATGATATGCAGTACATACTGTCCCGCAATGAAAGTAGATAAGTAGGTATGGCCAGTCCATACAAGTCGGAGCACATACGGATTTGCATGGCGCCACCTCAAACTAACTCATTTCTAGTGGAAATTTGCACTAGAAATGAGTTTGTTTGAGGTGGCGCCATGCAAATCCGTATGTGCTCCAGCTAGAACAAATTTGAACGTTTGGCCATACCTATCTATTTACTTTCATTGCTGTCCCGTACAATAAATAAAAGTAAATAAAAGTTATAGTCAAATCGACAATATTGTATTATTTGGCGATTTGTCATATTTTGGAGTTTCTTCACACTTTGGCGATTTTTCTTGACAATTCATCATATTTAGTTGATTTATTAAATCATCAAGAAAATGTCTCAGAAGTGTGAAGAAACGCCATAAAGACAAATTTTCAATTCTCTATGATCCTTGGAGTTTCTTTACTCTTTGGCGATATTTCTTGGTTTTTCTTCACATTATGGCGATTTTTCTTGTTGATTTAACAAATCAACCATAATGATGAATTGCCAAGAAAAATCGATAGAGTGTGAAGAGAAGAAGAGAAAAATCGCCAGTGTGAGGAAACGCCAAAGTGTAAAAATACGTTTTTGAAATGTCTCTACATTATCTTTCGTAAAATGAGAGTGTCCTCGGGATCTTTCGTTAAAGTATGAATTCCCTAGGATCGAACAAGATGTCGTTACCTGACGTAAAATAAGAGTTTCCTTAGGATCGAACCAGGCAGCATTTCGTAACTTTTATAAAAGGATAGATTCACTAGCTTCGAACAAATAACGCCTTTTAGATAAATTTCGTAAAAGGATAAATTTCCAAGGATTTGTTTAATCACCACGAAGAATCGCCAAAGTGTGAAGAAACGTAACAAAGACAAAATCATTCTTTGTTTTTGCCGGCGTTTCTTCATCCCTTGCCAATTTTTTATTTTTGGCGATTCTTCATGGGAATCATGATTAATGACGGCTACGAGCTTTAGCGAAAACGAATGAGATGTGCCGATCCGAATCTGCGAGCGAACTTCCGTTTCGTTAAAAAAAGCCTTTAGTTGAAATGATGATTGTGAAGATTTCAAATGGACGGCTCTTGGTGTTTCTCTAATTTTTATTCTATATCCTGCAAAGCATTAATTGTAGCTACTGCGTCCAGCAACTTTTTGATCATTCTTCAGCGACAAGTTTTTTTTTTAATGGTGCTCCGCACTTTACATCGAACTGATGCAAATTCCTTTATGAAGAGAAAACAAAACCACATTAACTTCACTATTATTCACAATTATTTTAACATTTTGATCAATTTGGCCGTTGAATTTAATGATCAAAATTTTGCTGGCCAGCATTTTAGATGAGACACATAAATAAACAAACGTCTGATACATATCATGACAAGCACACAATATGTTTTTGAAGACAATAGAAGCGATGACGGACGTAGGGTGGCTAAATATACAATTATATTTTACGTTCTTTTGTATGTTGAGACGTACTGAACGCTTTCCTATATCGTTCACTGATACAAAACATCTTTTTTCAAACTCAAACGGTTTATATTGCATAAATTTACTCTTAATTTAGAAGCCTGATGTAATAATTAAAAACCAAGAGAAAATGTAACCAAAACCAAAATTTAGTTTATCCACCCTATATCACATTTTGAAATCGTGACTGCAGCGCCGTCATTGTGACCGTTGTGTTAACTAAATTTAAATTTGTGGATTCCATTGTTGTGGGATAAAGTGTGGGTTAAATAAGATTAATACCTTTGGAAAACCCGAAATCTAAATTTCCTCGACTGTAAAAGCCAGAAATATATTTTTTTTTTGAAATTGGTTGCTCCACAGAAAATGTTGCTTTGGCTCAAAACCGTTTAAAAAAATAGTTACAAAAATTTTCGAGATAACATCGACGAGTCAAAATTCGAGGATGACACTTATCACCACTGGGAAGCTGATTTCACCTACTTCACTCACCCAACTAACCTGATAGAGCCAAAGTTTTTTTTCTCGTAAAGTCATATGCAGCAGCTTTTGAATGACACCGATTATTAGTTTTTATATATGAAAAAATGTAATTTCAGCAAAGTTTGGGTTGAGGTAATTTCACCTTACTTCGAAGCAGAATGAACCAAAAATCTTCTAAAAATTTAATTTTGTGTCATTTGGTGCAATTGTGGAGTTAAAGCGTTCGTTTCTACAGGGAAACAAATTTACAGAAATCATTTGAGATTTTTTGATAATATCTTGGAAAGTTGAATGGTGGTATCTCCCCGAGATTTTCGGCCACCGCCCTAATATGTGGCTTAAACGACACGTCAACAGCTTTCAAGGAAAAAAAAGTTTACTCAAATCGGTTTTCATTTGGTAAAAATATTTCGAAAAGTCTCAAATTAGCTGGAATTACCCAATCCATTTTTAAATTGTTTGTTGTGGATCAGCTGAAAAAGAGAAGAGCGGAAGCAAATTAATGCTGAAATTTCACTGCCTCTAACTGTAATAGACCCCGATCAATCATGATAAATCTGATTGTAATTTCTCCGTATCTTTAAAAACCCTTCCATTTACTTTAATGGAAATTCTGCACAAGTCATTTCTGTTTAAGGCTTGATTTCCGCTTACTCAGTGTAAGAGAAAAAATTGATTTTTTCTTCTTCAATTTTTGCTTTGTTTACTTGACAGCTATATCTCTCTCTCTCACCTCTCTCTCTCTCTCTCACACGACTCTCGGACGAAGTACTTTTTGCTGAGTGGAAATCACACTTAAAGATGAAGAAAGGCCTGCGCTGAGCATTACTCGGAGTATGATACGAATTATGTTAGGCATCGACAAAAGGACCTCGAAAAGGTCAATATTTTGTTGAGAATATAAAGGAATCTAGGAAATACATTTTTGGAGATTTGGAGAATAACGCAAACTTTTCACACAATGAAGTTAACTGAAACTCCACTCAATAAGCGGATTCAATTTCGCTTGATTTCTATCGCGGATAGGGGAGAGATTGAACAAAATAGGGTCATGTCGCATTCATAAAAAGTTCTGCCGAACTCGAAATGGTTCTGAACTACTTGCATGAATTTTCATCAAGACGATCAAGCTTCTGATTAACGACAAACTCACACAACCAAACTTTCAGTGTTCATAATAAATGCACAAACACATCAAAACTATTAAAGAGAATTTCTCCAGCCAGTCAGTTGGTTGTAACGTGCCAGACCACATTACACCAAAAAACATTGTTTTTAATCGTTTTTCCGGGAAATTTTTTATATTTTGTTATTGTTTTTCGTTGTTTTATATTTGATTTATTTTTGTTACAATCGTTTTAAAGTTGAGGAAACAGAAAGTTGTGCAGAATATTTCTCTGTTGGCATAATTCATATAGAATGTCTTGTAAGGACCAATCTGTTGAACGATGAATGTCGAAACAAAACAAATTACAAGTTGTTATTAACTGTCATCGAGTTTACTGAATGAGCTTAATCGCTAACTTTATTCGAACAAAAATCCTCAAATATCTTTTCCAAAGATCTTTTCTTGTATTCGTTCGGGTACAGTATACACAGATCCTACCGAAAAACATTTTTGATGCATCGAGAAGGTTGACAAAGTTAATTTTTTACGCATTCCATCTGCTCGGCTATAATATTTGATCAGACGTTTAAACCGATCCGAGAAAAATAGATGATATCAAAGAAGCCGACTTTTACCTGAGGTTTCACATCTCTTATGAATTGAATAAATAATTTGGTATAAATATGGATCACGTGCGGTGTGTGACAATTTTAAAATAATGCGACATTTTTACAAATCGATGACTACACACGTCGGTTGATTGATGCTTACCAATATTGTTGATAGCGAATGGTCCATTATGTAGATTACCCCATTGATTTGAAGTTACATCGAATTTGTAGGAATGATTTCGACGTTAGTCCTAGCGAGTGAATTATTTTCTCTCACACTGAACTTGTCGAAAGTAGTTGAGATTTTCCCGAAGTAATTCAATCAAATTGGAACAAGAAATTCTACTAAATCTCAGATCAATTTCGTTTGAATTGCTTGAACCTATCATTGTTAATTAAGTATTTACATTATACATGCGTCGAAAGCCGTACTTTTCATGTTTCAAGCACTTCTTTCGATTCCCTCAGTCGTTTATTAACCTCGGTTACGCCTCGGAACAATAAAATTCACACGAAAACTATACTTTTCATCCCTAGTCATGTAAAATACTGTTACAATTGTGATCAGACGTCGTCGCTGAGCCCGAAAACATAATTTACACTTGTAAACTCTCGGCAGTTTGCCCGAGTCTGAATCGACATGATAATTGAGTTAACTTTCGATGGACCTCGTCTCGTACTCGGAACATTTTCATCTAACCAAATAGGATGTATTCCCATAAGTGCAATTCATTTCGATTTATTTCGAAGTTAATTGAATGGGTCAACGGTAGAGACTTGCTTTTTTAATTGAATCTAATTCAATTTGATTCACAGAGGGGTTTAAAACAATTGAAGTTAAACAGACCGGGAAAGAAAGACAGATTCGAAAAGTAAATAAATTCGCAAACCCGAGCCAAATGTATTTTTAGTTGCGCGATTTCATGAAATCAGAATTAACACCGTCCCACTAATCACCAATTATGTAAATTGAGATTCGAGTACACCTTATTACTGCGAGCAAAACAAATTTGTAATTTAGTTTGATATTGCGCTTCGATTTCGATCAGTGTGACAATTTTTGTCGGCGCTAAAATCCAATTTTTAAAAAAACCATCTGCTGAAACATGGCCGCAGAAGTCGAAGACATCGATGTGTGTCGACGGATGATGGGAGATTTTGGAAAATGGCAACTGAAAGCAATGCTCATGATATTTCTGTGCAAAATTCCAACATCATGGTTCATGGCCGTGATCATTTTTACAGCTCCAGCTCCCGGTCCGGGAGATTACTGGTGCCGTCCACCGACTACTGTAAATATATCAAGTTCCAACGATTGGATCAGAATATCGAATCCGTGGGTACCGGCCAATCTGAATGAGAAAGGACACTACGATGCGTGCCATGTGTACAAAAATGTCTTTGAGAATGCCACCAATTTTATGGAGTTCAGAAATGGCGAGTGGGTAGTCAAGGACGACCTGCCAGACCGTGGCAATGAAACAGTTGCTTGCAACAGTTTCGAGTTTAAGTCACGGTATCATTCACTCGTGGCCCGATTCAGTTTGGTCTGCTCGAGGACGCTGATGTTGGCGCTGTCACAGAGTTTTCACATCTTGGGATTGCTAATCGGTGGCATTGTTGCATACTATTTGGTCAGAGTGTAAGTGGATTTGTGTTCCTCTTTCTGATGTATTTTCTAAGGCACTCTCCGTTCGCAGTATCAGTCCTCGCTACGTAATGCTCACGGGAATGATTATGCAAATTGTTTGCGGTAATGCAACTGGAATGGTGAAAACTTACGAACTGCACGTGACATTCCGTTGTCTATCGGCGTCCACTTGCGCACTCATGTATACTTCAGGATCGGCCATCCGTACGTCTATTGTGCTAATATCGGTTCCTACTATAACTTTTCATTGAATTACAGTGGCGGACATTACACATGGTAAAGCAAAAGTCATAACTTCCGTCATCTTTGAACTGTTCTGGTCGATCGGATTGATCCTCTTGCCGGGCTTAACAATATTCTTCACGAACTACACAAATTTGTATATGGCTGTGTCGATGCCAACCATTATTTTGATATTTTTGCACAGGTGGGCTGAGAAAGCACTGCAATTCAATTACGATCCCTAACGAGTACCATTTCAGGCAAATACCCAACTCTCCGAGATGGTATCTGCGTCGCGGCGATGTACGAAAAGCCAAACAAATTGTATTGATGGCAGCAGCGACCAATAAAATCAAAGTTCCCGAAAATCTGGACAATAAATTGAAAATCCAGGCTGAAGCATTGTAATTTACACGACGAGGGATTGTTTCGAAAAACAGCCTACCGACACAGGTGCCAGAAAAAATGATTCCACTAAAAAATCGTGTCCGATTTCGGTAGGATGTTTTTCGAAAGGATCCCACTGGGTGAACCGATCGTCGGTTGAATGTGACTAATTTCAAATATTTAAAGTGCGCAGGAGCCGACACAAGTTCGGTGGATGACACTGTGGGATGGAAAGCCCAGAAAACGGCATATATTTGCAGTGCACTATGCGTGGGCAATTTACATATTGTTGTTCAACTCCATGGTACTGAACATTCGTTCGTTCGGTCTTGACCATATTCATATCAATACGGTTGCAATGGGTGAGTGTTCTCTATAATATATCACCAAACGGACGGCGTTCTTACAAACGAAATCAAATGCTCGTTGCAGGTATGAGTGAAATTGTCGGTGTTTTCATTGGATTGTATCTGATTCTCTACACAAGGCGAAGATGGTTGTGGACTGGAATCATATCCATTACGGCTGGATCGTTTGCTTACTTAACTTGGATGATACCAAACGATTGTAAGTCCATCGCTGTGACGATTTGTTTCGTTGTTCTATTGATTCTATCCAATGGGGCATTGAACTTTTGACATTTTTTGTATTTAGATTAAGAATGTTATTGTAAACAAAAAATTGTTCTACACTACTGCCGAATTTTCAAGTTTTTTACTTTTAATTTATATTTCAATTACGACTACGACCCAAATTCAACCCAAAAGCATACCTTTTTCATGAGAGAATTAAGAAAAAATGACATGAGAAGAAAAGAGAGGCATATAGGGACGTATAGTCTTTTTTATGTTTGACTGATCTTTGAAAATCAGAAAACAATTAATTAAAAATATAAATGTTTATAATTTTACGATTGTGTAGAATAATTTTTTGCTTAGAATAATGTTGTCTATCGAAATTATTGAAACTTCAGTCCCCCATTTCAGTGTATTTCACCCAAATTGTTGCACTGGAAATGCTGCCATGCATTGCGATTAAAATTGCTACATCCTCATCGCTGTCCATTCTAACGACCTGCACGTCTGAATTGGTGGACCCCGAGCGCCAGAAAACACTTCAATTTTCTGCATCCGTTTGGGCTCGAGCATGGTTCTTATGGGCCCCATATATCAATACAACAAAATCGTATGGACCGTTGATACCACTGACAATATTCGCAACGTTATCAGTGGTGGGAGGTTTGTTAACGAGCGTCATCAATCACAGTCATCATAAAAATCATCAGAAACAAATACAGTCCCCGCGGGCATCGTTCTCACCGAGTCGGGTGAACAGTAAAGGAGATATTGAGCTGACGAATGGTGCGTTTACGAGTAAATCCGATTTGGTGAAGCCAACCTGATGTTTTAGAATGAATAAAAACCTTTTTGTGTAAGTAAGTCCAAAGTTCCTTTTTTCCCTATCTGA
This sequence comes from Bradysia coprophila, assembly GCF_014529535.1. Taxonomy (NCBI): domain Eukaryota; kingdom Metazoa; phylum Arthropoda; class Insecta; order Diptera; family Sciaridae; genus Bradysia; species Bradysia coprophila. The sequence continues at coordinate 7,539,155 of NW_023503501.1, read as the reverse complement.
TTCTCATTCTCCATCCATTCTCATTCGTCTGCATCTTTCAAATTTTACAATAAGAGCAAATTTCTCAATTTGCAGTCTACAAATTGGCAAAGGGTCCATTGCTCTTAAACTTCGGTGAAATCTAGACACAAATTTGCTTCAGCTGTTTTTCGCCTAGTCCACCCATACAAACAAAACTGCTCAACGGTGTTACCAGAATTACACAAATGCGTGTAATATTTCACCTTTAAAGCATATAAGCCTTTTTGTTAGTATGAGTGGATCAGCTGAAAAACAGCTGAAACAAATTCATGTCTAAATTCCACTGACCTCAACTGTGGGTAAATGAATTTTCATGACGGCTTTCACCTCTACTAATACTGCATATAACGTTGTTATATAACAATGACGTCTAGGAAATTAGATTTTAAATTGTGGTCAGGTGCGCACTTGGTGACAGCCAAGCTAAGTTCGGTCGAACACTATGGCCAGACCGGGCCTAAGTGTGTCTATAGTGTCGTCGAATACTTAGAGGTTAAATTCAGTCTGGTTTGCTTTTGAGTTAAAACACATACCATCTGAAAGGGTAAACCAACAATCATCAATATGTCAACGATAAATCGTATCATTAAAGCATCAAAATTTGAAATTTGTAAAACCAATGGCCGCAACGCCATTGTGCTTGGCGATCTAAAGTGCTGCTGTACGACACAAACTTACCTTACCAAATTACATTACCTTACCAAATATACCTTCTCCAGAAGGTACTGTTGGAATGGATTTGTTGGAACTTTCAAAACTTTCTACTATATTTCCGATCCTTGTTATTTCTATCGACTAAAGTATCTTCCGTTGTAACTAGAGTCCATTGCTTCTTTTTGACAAGGGAGCTGCGGGAATCCGTTCTAAAAGACATTCCATCTATATAAAATTGAATAAAACAAAAGAAACTGAAAACTTCTAAATGTTTCGTCTGAAGTCCCACGAACAGTCTTCAACGATTTTAATATTGCTTATCAATGTGCTACAAAAGAATTTACAAACAGCATAGTCTCTATATTTCACTTTTTTTCGTTGTTGACATAATTCTATTTTGCACTACGGTTTTTTAGTTATCTGTAAAATTAGATCGTTTGACCTTTAAGAATAACAAAAATTAAAAAAACACGAGTGATTTAGTCGATGACCGCACGGAAAATCCGTGGATTTCGACAAAGGCTGTGAGGGATTCTTTTGAATTTCGACTGACCGAAATCGGCGCTTTTTTTCGGGACTTTTTTTTATATATGCCTAGTTAGGCCTTGTTGCCTAGGCTCCAAAACCAGTCTCAGATATTTTTGATCTTCCATACCTGGCTGGTTATAAGTGGCCAAGAGTCGAAAAATGGGGTTTCGTAGTCCGGATTTCATTTCCGTAAGGTGGTGAGGACACGGGCGTGTATGGGTTCGTTGGAAAGGTGATGTCGAGTACTACCGGGGCAAATATTACTTTCTAAAAATTTGATGATAAACGGCCGAAAGTATGACCTCCGGAAAATTTCTCAAAATCTAGGGAGCCTCGGTGAACTTTGATGATAGCTGTGACCTGATTAATGCAATTATTTGATTAAATTATTACTTATTATGAATGTGGAGTACCACAGCTTTACACTGATGCCCATATTGATGCAAATTTGGGATATAGGTACACTTTTCTCAAAGCACATGAATTTTCCACAGACAATCATATTTTTTATTCAAAGCTGACACATTTATACTCGAAACTATGTTTTTACTTTTTTCAAAAAAGACTCCTGTAAAAAGTTATCAGCGATCAAAAATTTCGAAACGCACAAATGTAGGCTACAATTTCAGCGTACCCTTGTACCCTCTTAACTTTTATCGTGCTAATTCTTTTTCATCAAAATTAACGGGTTTACTGATTGACTGGTATCAACAATGTCTGACTACTATCCGTTTGAGTTATCGGTATTTGGAATGCTTATTTCGTTCATATTACGAATTTCCTCAGCTCCCTACAACATGCTACAACTTATGTGTGTTGTCAATTCCTGAAAAATCAAAACAGGTAAATATTAATGAAATTGTTGATCACATTTTTGATTTTGATTCTTGAAAAGGGAACTTCAGTCCGACTATCTATGTCCCGTCCCAGTTGTAATTTACTTAATGTCATTTTCCATTCTACGGAATTTTTAAACACACAGAAATATTTCATATTAGCTCTAGAGATATTTCGCCAACAAATTGTAGGTGATGGTGTTGCAGGTCGCGTAACAGCCACAAACAAAGTTGACTTCTCAATAAATTCACTACCATCAACGGTGCCTCGTGTTAATGGGTCGGCCTATACCTTAATCTGTGCTATTTTCCATCTTGGTGAAACTCCACAGTCAGGACATGCCTACGTTAAAGTTCATAATCGTTGGTATAAGACATCGATCAGCAATTAAATACTACTTCCTGGCCTAGAGGTGCCAAAGGTATATACATATTATTTTATGAAAGAAAATGATAGAGAGAAACTTTCCACAATTAATGGTAGATTATGTACCGCCGTCCAAAAATGTTTATTTTGACGATTTAAAAGTTATGGACCGAACCGAAGGCGTTAATACATTAATAACATTTTTTGGTTCTATTTTTTGTCAATAAAACCTTTATGTTTAAGCGTCACGCCCACCCCCACCGATATCGGTTCTTTTGTAAGTGGATAACAGGACTTGCGTCACACCTCCACTGTAAGTGGTTTTGGGCGATTTTGATTACAAAATAATCAACAGCAACATTTTGTGCAGATGTGTGTTACGGTGACCTCAAAGTTAAACCAGATAACAGAAAAGATATTTACATTCGCCATTCATCGAAAATACGACTTTTATTCGAATTCGCATATTTAGAAAATGTCAAATTGTTTCCAGCTAACACATAGACAAATTTGTAATCTCTAGGGATTAAATATTGGAAATTGTTCACCTAGAGTTAACAAACTGGAAAGCGCCGTGTATATGATACAAATTGATCATATTGTAGTAAACATAGGAAACTGATAGACTTCTCTCTCTTCAAAAACTAACGCTGTCAAGAATCGTTGTCGTGTTGCAATATGTGTGTGTGTGTGTGTTATAGAAGTGATAGTGTTTGTTTGGTGCTTAGTTTTGGATTTAATTGACAATTTTTGTTGTTTTTCGTGATTTTCGATGAAAGGCGAATGTAAAAGCCATTAAATGACTCGAGTCGAAAATGGTTTAAAAAAATTCTCAGTGGATGTATGAGCTCGGTAAGCCTCGGTTCACAAACACGCATTCTCATGTTACAATACCCTCTCAGCTCACACATACACCTCGAATTTAAAAAAAATCGTTTTATCTACTGTAAGTTGAAAAAATTCATAATTTTCAGCATGAATCTAGTTAGCAAAGACACGCACTAAAATTTCCGTGTGCATAAGTTTATATACTTAGTTATATGCTTTATGAATATAACTAATATAGCAACTTATGCGCACGCAATTGACAGAATCCCACTACGAATCCCACTAAGGCTTGAAAATTATGAATATTTCAACTAACAGTAGATAAAATCTTGTTGCTAACACGTTAGTAAATGGGGTTTTGCGCACACGATGTGTTGCCGAACTCGCTCCGCTCGTATCGGCAAACTCACATCTAGTGCGCAAAACAAGCCCATTTACTAACTAGTTAGCAAAATAGCTATTTCGCCTCTTGTGATTTAAGTAACTAAAAAAGCGGAGTGAAAAAACTGTTATTCGACTCATTCAGTTGTAGGAGCTTATTAAATATCGTTATACAAATAAAGTCTCAGCAGTTTTCGAATATAGCTTAGCGTTGTGAAAGTTCACGATTATCTTAGACAAATTTTGAATTTTCTTTTTGATAGAAACGAAAAATAATGATCATTTCAACCATCCCCTTGGTGCTGCTCAGTTATGCTGTTGTTGTTAGCGGGTTGTGTTCCTGGCGAAAAGGTGATTCAATACCGATTGGAACAAGGTGCGTTATTCCCGGTGGTGCATTTCATTTTCAAGGCGATGGAAATGTTGTCATCACTAATTCAAATGGAAAAACAGTATGGCACGCAGGTACAAATGGAAGAGGTCACCGTATCAACTTTCAAAATGATGGAAATGTTGTCGTGGTAGACGCAAAAGGAAAGTTTGTTTGGCATACTGGAACGAATGGCAAAGGAGCTAACTTCCTCCAATTTCAAGCTGATCGAAATCTTGTTGTTAGTAAACAAGGTGTTCCTGGTGCTATTTGGCATTCAGGCTCTAATATGGGTGTAGGGGAGCAATTACATCATACTATGGCTGCATCACGAAAACTAGAAGCTGCATTGACTGCTGCGCAAAGTCAATTGGCAACTGCACGAAATGACTTGGCAACAGAACAACAAGGATCGGGTGATTTACGAAAAGTATCGGCTGATTTACGACAAGAATTGGAAGCATCTGCTAAGGCATTAAAAAACGTTCAAGAGCAGCTAACAGACGCTCGAAATCAAAATACTTGGTTTTTACAGCAACTATCTGATTGTTGGAGCCAATGTTAAGAATTTTTGTCGAACTTTTTTCATAATTGAAAGTGAAAGTGTTTGTAGCTTCTTTGAATTGTGAATGCATACTGGAGCGACGCGATGCATGTATTCAGTTTATTTTATCGGAAATAAATGAAATGAAATGAATTGATGGCAGTTTTAAGAATTGATTTAGAATTTGAAGATGCACCGATTGATTGTTTAAAAATTCGATGAGATCGACGCACAAGATGTAATGTGGTAGACCACGATACGGATACATATCGAGGGTACCATCACTAAACGGCATTCTCCTATATCTCAGAAACTACTGTACCGGTTTTGATCGACTTTTTTTCCGTGAAAAGTTATGAATTTTGAGCCGTCACATAATGTCAATCGGCCATACGATTCAATGAAAGTATTAACCAGGTATGGTCTGTTCATACAAACCGGAGGACATAGCGATTTCATACAAACTCACCTATCATGAGAGGTGAGTTTGTTTATATGAAATCGCTATGTCCTCCGCTCCATACAAAGTTTGACATTCGACCATACCTTGTGTTGACGTTCATTGATACGATTCGGAAGATTCGTAATTTGACTAGAATTTATGTCGTATTCACGCCGTAAGAGTGCCTAAAATTTAAGTTTCAAATGGATTAAAATAGCACATTTCCTACCTGGGACTAAAAGTCTTCTTTAGCGTGTGAGAAGTTACCAGACATAGCCGAAGGCGAGGTCTTGAATCGAATACGTTAAATTAAAAAAGACTTTTGTGCCACCGAGAATTGAAATACGACACTTTTCAGCACTCATTTTAGTGTTGTAAAGTGACTTATTTCAGCACTCGTTTGAGTGCTGTAAAGTGGCTTATTTCAGCACCCGTTTGAGTGCTGTAAAGTGAACTCTCTTTTCAGTATTAATTTTTGAAAAACAGAAACGTAGAAAGTCGATTTATCGCAGAAGCATTTTATTTTTGGTAAATGTTGAAGGTACAATGTTGTAAATGCGAGAATGTATTCGCTGATGGAACAGCCTTACGCGTTTGACTCGAAACGATGGTGAAGTTTTCGGCCGGACCAGGCGCACAATTTTCGTCGTTCAAGCTTTCCGTAATCGGATTATCGTTGTTTTCGCAAACAACTTGACTGAAGCATCGAAATATAGATTCATCAAATTCTTCATTGAACTGGCCAGCATCTGAAGTCGACGGAATGTCAATACGTTTCATCGGTAGGCCCATCATTTGCTCGTTTAATTCGGCAGCGCTTGAAGTCGACGCAATTGCAGAACGATTCGTCTGACCTCCAATTGAATTGCCCAAAGTTACCGGAATGGCAGCATGATTCGTATGTCGATCTAACAATTGCCCACCCAATTCCACATCAGTCAAATCAGACGCAATGGTACGACGCTTCATCGTTTCACCCATCAATTGTTCGTTTAATTCGGCAGCGCTTGAAGTCGACGGAATCGCAGCACAATTCGTCTGTGCTCCCATTGAATTGCCTTGAGCTGTCGGAACATCGGTCTTTTTTCTTTTATTCGCTCCCATGATGTTGTTAGCCAGTTTCCGCTTGTTGTTTTCAGATCTTACAATATATCCCTCGGCCACTCTGTCGCTTTCCCATCCGCAGTGTCGTTTTATATCAATTAGAGGTGTACCTGCTTCTGCCAATCTCGAAGCGGCTGATCGGCGAAAACAATGACCTGTGTACTCACTCGGTGATTGCAAGTTTAGAAACACGGCAATTGCTTTCGGATACCCTCCGAACGTGTTGATGCCGATTGGTTGGCTAATACATTTTCCTTTGCGATAGCCCAAGAAGAATCGTTCAATAGTAACTGATGGTGGGCGCAGTGCCGCGTATCGTTTGACAATGGCGATCAAATTAACGTCTGGGTCACCACCAACGTCGATGAAAAAGTCACGATCAATTCGGGTCTTCGTTTTCGGAACGACAATCCTGATGTAATTCTCCCCGTACTCAATATGATTAACGCTCATCTTCAACAATTCGCTTCGCCGACAGGCACCATACACACCGATAATGAGAGCAACCTTGAAAAGAGAACGTCGAACGGTTCCATTATTTTTTTCTCCATTCCATCCATTCAATCCGTTGAAAAATAGAAAATTGATGCAACACTCACCTTCGTCACCAAATAAATTTCATCAGGCGCTTCCTTAATGAATCGATAAATTTCTTCCAGCGTCAGGATTTTCGATTTCTTCGCAAAATAGTCGTCTTCTTTCCGCTTCAATAGTTCCCGTAAATTGTTGTACGTGCTGATGTCGATATTCTCCTTTACCCGTAACGTCTTTTTCAGCATCGAATACGTACTCCATGCGGTCGATGCTTTCACTTTTCCCAAGTGAACATCGAAATAAGCGAGCAACTTTTTCTCATTGATTTCCTTTACATGCTTTGATTCACACCACTTCCTCAATTCTTCGTACGCTTTTTCGTATTTAAGCCTTGAAGCTGCTGGTATCAATTTTCCAAGTGCCCGTTCGGCGGCTTCTTCCAAATCGGAATCCTCGTTTGAACTCATAATAAAGCACGTGTAATATTGCAGAATAATCAAGAACGAATGACAATTGTGGTCATAAGAGTTTAATATTTTTTTGTCAATGCAACTACGATGGATGAAATTTAGCAGCGAATTTTTCATCAGTGTTTTTTATTGGACTTTTTATCTAAATTGTTATTTTTTGTCTATTTCAATTCTCGGTTGGCACAAAGCATGATGTGTTACACGTATTGTAATGTTGATTTTTTCAGCACACGACCCAATTTTCCTTACTCGCTCCGCTCGTAAGGAAAACTTGGGTCTAGTGCTGAAAAAATCAACATTACAATACTTGTAACACAACATACTATTAATACGTGGTACGAATAGTATTTTTCATATTGGACGGAATGAAATAGTCATTTGTGTACCTGATTTTCACGATTGATTTTTGGCAATTTCGCGAGTTGTAGGCCGAACTGAGTGAGGTACACATGTGAGTTTTCATGCAAAGGGCCGAAAACTCGAGAAAAAAAATCAAAAGTTGCTCTCATTTTCGGCCCGAAGCATGTAAAATACATTTCAAAGCTTCTTTTTATGATGACGCTACGTTAGAAAGAATCTCGCACTTTCCTTCCATTATAAATTTCATCCACACTTACGGCGTGAATTCATCGAGGCGTAAAAGTGAGTATGTAGCAAACGCACATGTACTGAATGGACAGAATTTTTTTTCGATATCTACCAATATACTCGGTACCTTAGAGTAATTATACCTGTTTTGTTGTTGAATAAATTGAAATAAAAATCCGTCTGAGTTGCATTAATTGGTTTTAATCAATTTTGATTCTAAATTTATTTTATAATTTAAATTTAATATTTTCTTTATTGTTAATAGTTCTTTTTCTGTTCTTTTCTTGTTTTTCAAATTCTTAAAGAGAAATAATTTGGAAATGTTTTTTTTTTGTTTCTATCTTTTAATACAAAAATATTTGTAATAAAATTGTGAGAAGTTCATTGTTTATAATTGTTTCGTTTTTTAAATAAATTTTTATTCTAACGATAATTTTGAGATTATATGGTTTTTCATTCTGCGATCTTCTTCTTCTTTCTTTTAAATACACTTATCAACTATTATAAATATTTTATTTTCTTAAAAAAAACTTTTTTCAATTATATCATAAATCATGTTTATTACATAGGACTAGAAATTTTTAAGGAAATTCTCTTTAAAAAGAAAAAAAAAATGCTCAGAGGACATTTTGTGTAGATTTTCTTCAAACAAAGACCGATAAAAAACTTTTTTTAAAAAAGTGAAGAAAATCTCACCTGGATCAGGAAACTATTTTACTCCAGGTAATCTACAATAGCTGTACAAAAAATAAAGCTGTTACAAGTCGATATCTTGAGTAAATCAAATCCGATTTCAAAAATTTTTTCCCCTGAAAAATTGTTGAAATAGTGAGGCTAAGTTCGAAGATGGGCGATTTTGGGTCGACCCCTTCTGAGCTGGGGCCCCATAAGTGCTTTAACGTTTTCCAAAGATTTCTCTGGCCATTTAAAGGCTACACTTGTAAGTGATACCTGGGAACAGAACTGTCAACTTTTTTCTCAGTGCTTGGTGTGAACTAGGTACAGGGCGGCAAGCCGTTTTTGATTGTATGTTGGCCAAATTTGAACGGATTTTGATGGATTTTGCTTTATTAGATAGGTATTGACCGTACCAATCAGGTTTATAAGGTTTATGAAATTAGGTTGACCGGAGCGTGAGCTAGGTCCCTTGGAGTGAGCTCATATCCGGCTAACTCGGCCGTACAGTGTAGGTGGTGTTTTTTGTCAATATCTCGAGTAAAATTTGACCGAATTTCATTTTTTTTTTGTTTGAAAGGTATTAACGAATGTAAAGCAGCCGTACTACTTTCCACCTCCTAACAAAATGGCCGTCGGCCGTCATTTTGGATTTTTGTAAAATCAATATAAATCGGTGAAAATTATACTTACAAAGTCACTGATCAGTGGGAAGTGAGTGGTTACGAGTGTGGGGTGTTTCAAAGATCCCAAATATGGATATCGATATATAAATATATATAGCCATATTGAGCTATATACCGGTATAAATATAGTTATTTTGAGCTATATACTAGCATATTTATCAGTAAATTGTTTATTTATAGGTAAATATAGGTTAATATAGGACTGAGAAAATTTTAGGTCAATTTGAAATTTGTGTTACGTTTCACGGTGTGCTTGAAAAAAAAATTAATTCGACCTCTCGTGGACATGAAAAGTTTCTAGTGGTTTTTGTAGAGGGCGGCACCACGAATAAGAATAACATTACAAGAAAATATTTCGATGGGAAAATTTTTAATTAGATCGATTTTTCATTTTTTTGGAACCTGCGGGAAGCTTTGAAGACTGTTCGGACTCCACTGGTGACTCGTTTGATCACAAAAATATAGTTGCTGTTTAGCCTGAGGTCTAAGCTTTACGGCGATACCAATCGCGCGATACCAACAAACATCGTTTATGAAGCAAAGTCATACAACTAGGTCGCTGCAAATTTGAAAGGCCTTATCACATGTGGATGATTTCTATTTTGTCTCAAAAAGTATGTTTAGTTATTTTACATAATTTGGAAGTTAATTAAGGTCGGAAAATAAATTTGTATTTCATTCTGATATAATCTTTGTTGTTAGACCTGAACGGCCATTAAATTGTCTTCGTATAATGTCTCATTTTTTAGTGGAAACAACTAAAATGATGCAGAGTTAGCTTAGAATGGCTATTGGAGAAGGTTTTTTAATTTGTGACTTGAGATAGTGCAATTTGCTCATCGCTGCGATTTATAAAAAAACATATTTCGAGTCAAAAATCTTCTTTCGACCTTTATTAAAATATGTAAAATAACTAAACATACTTTTTGAGACAAAATAGAAATCATCCACATGTGATAGGGCCTTTCAAATTCTCAGCGACCTAGTTTAATGACTTACTTCATAAAAGAAGTTTGTTGGTAGTCATTTATATCATGATTGGTAACGCTGTAAAGCTTAGATCTCAGGCTAAACACCAACTATATTTATGTGATCAAACGAGTCACCAGAGGAGTCCGAACAGTCTTCGAAGCTTCCCGCAGGTCCCAAAAAAATGAAAAATCGATCTCATTAAAAATTTTCCCATCGAAATATTTTCTTGTTATGTTATTCTTACTCGTGGTGCTGTCCTCTACAAAAACCACTAAAAACATTTCATGTCCACGAGAGGTCGAATAAAAAAAAATTCAAGCTCACCGTGGTTTGAAAGGAACATCGTACGGGGCTTCGTAATTGCGCTATGTACAATTTTTAAGACGTACAAATTTCATAAGACTTTTACTTTACCGACGTTTACGGGCGCAGTAGACTTAGGGTAAGAGTAGAACGACGGACGAACTAGGGTCACGTGCGCAATAGATGTACGGGTTCGTACGGGGCTCAGTCGCAGCAAACGCTCCGACTGTTCTGACGGCTCGTTTACTATAAAATAATCTCAGTTCGCTTCTTTCAGCACACTTGAACAAAACTAAGTTTTACTGCATATTGTGCTGCATGAAATGAATCATAGTGAAACATAGTGAATATATTGACTTAGCACTTCTTTCAGGCACACTCAACAAGCAAGCTTTACTTCATAAAGTGTAAATAAATTAATATTGACCTCGGTCTCGCCTCGAATCAAGAAATTTAGACTTTAAAGATTTTATTCTTCCTGATACCAAATTTACACAATTATAGAATGAAAGTCCTCGCTACTCTGGCAAAATCACAATCACGGTGGGGTTGAACAAAACTTAAATAGAGTCGCGATACCACCTCTGATTTTTTTTCATGTTCTTATTGAGGGACTCAAGTACTATAAGGAACCACATTCAGTTCGCAGATCCATCCAGCCGTTTTTGAGAACCGGCACTCATGGCTGTGCGGGACCGACGAGTCAATTTGAATACAGATTGTTATCGCAACGGATATAGTGACTAATTTTAAGCTAATTCGTGTTGAAATGGCTTCCCTCGACAACTTGACCACGTAGCTACAGCCAGCTTAAATCGAAAATTCGATATCTTTGAATGGTGATATGTCCAAGACGAAGAAAGTTTGAAACTCTTTGAATAGTGATATTGGTAGAGGATTCCATGCTCTATTAAACGCCGAGAATGGATTTTACAAAATTTGTCTAATTTGTACAATATTTGAAAAATTTAATTTTCACCATCCTCGGCGAAGCTTGGACTCATCTGTAATACACAGGTTGACTCTGTCTGCAAAAAAACAATAATGCCTGATCAGCCTGCAGTCTAAGCTTTACAACGATGCCACACTCGCCATATCAGCCTCACAACAAGTATCTGTTACGACATTTTGTTTGCAGCAAGGTCACTGTACGACGAAATTTTCAATTTACTATCTATCTTCAAGTGACAAAGTCAAGTAACAGGGATATGTGATGATCAAATTCTACACGGTTTTTTATGAATGAAACCCGAGGAAACGTGTCCACAACAGCATACTTGATATTAATCTTGCGATTTTTTCTTCATTTCAAATTTTAAAAAATGTGCCAATTTCCTTTCAATTGGAAGAGATAAGAAAGTGAAGTTGATTTGGGATTTTGATAACAAAATAATCAACAGCAACATTATGTGCACATGTGTGTTACGGCAACCTCAAAGTTAACCAAGATACCGTAAAAGATATAAAAAGCGGAGTGAAACAAGGGTCATTCGACTCATTCAGTTGTAGGAGCTTATTAAATATCGTCATACAAATAAAGTCTCAGCAGTTTTCGAATATAGCTTTGCGTTGTGAAAGTTCACGATTATCTTAGACAAATTTTGAATTTTCTTTTTGATAGAAACGAAAAATAATGATCATTTCAACCATCCCCTTGGTGCTGCTCAGTTATGCTGTTGTTGTCAACGGGTTGTGTACTTGGCGAATAGGTGATTCAATACCGATTGGAACGAGGTGCGTTATTCCCGGTGGTGCGTTCCATTTTCAAGGCGATGGAAATATTGTCATCACTAATTCAAATGGACAAACGATATGGCATACAGGTACAAATGGAAGAGGTCACCGTATCGACTTTCAAAGTGATGGAAATGTTGTCGTGGTAGACGCACAAGGAAATTTTGTTTGGCATACTGGAACGAATGGCAAAGGAGCTAACTTCCTCCAATTTCAAGCTGATCGAAATCTTGTTGTTAGTAAAGAAGGTGTTCCTGGTGCTATTTGGCATTCAGGCTCTAATATGAGTGAAGGGGAGCAATTACATTATTCTATCGCTGCAATACGACAACTAGAAACTGCATTGGCTGCTGCGCAAAGTCAATTGGTAACTGCTCAAAATGACTTGGCAACAGAACGACAAGTATCGGCTGCCCTACGACAAGAATTGGAAACATCTACTGAGGCATTAGAAAACGTTCAAGGGCAGCTCACAGCCGCTCGGAATCAAAATATTTGGCTTTTACAGCAACTATCTGATTGTTGGAGCCAATGTTAAGAATTTTTGTCGAACTTTTATCACAATTGTGAAAGTGTTTGTAGCTCCTTTAAATTGTGAATGCATACTAGAGCTACGCGATGCATGTATTTAGTTTATTTTATCGGAAATAAATAAAATGAAATGAATTGATGTCAGTTTTAAGAATTGAATTAGATGATTTTTTTGCGTGGTTTATGAACATGTAGATCTTCGAAATTATTTAAAAATTCTCCGATATATATCTCAGAAACTACTGTACCAATTTTGATCGACTTTTTTCCCTGAAAGGTAGTAAATGAGATGAATTTTGAGCAAGACATGATATCAATACGGTTCGGAAGATATTGTCGAAAAACTGAAAAGCCTTCATACGACGAAAAATGCTAATTTGACTAGAATTTATGTCGGGCTCAAAATTCAAAACTCTTTACTATCAGTGAAAAAAAAAGTTTATCAAAATCGGTTTAGCAGTTCCTGAGATATCGGAGATATGCGCTTTAGTGATGTTGCCCTCGATATTCTAGAAGCATTGTATTCACGCCGTAAGTGTGCCTAACATTTAAATTTCAAGTGAACCGAAAAATACATTTTCGCAACAAGTGACGAAAAGTAGCACTTTCCTTTGCCTTTATTGCGAAAAACGATGTATACAACTCGATGTAAATGCTTTTTTAGGCACACGATGTGTCTAAACATATCTAGTGCCTAAAAAAGCATTTATCATCGAGTTGTATAAATAACTATTCAACGCTTCCATGTATGAAAATGACGCTACATTAGAAAGAATTTCACACTTTCCATTATGAATTTCGACCGCACTTACGGCGTACTTAGCAAGAGCGCACTCCTGAACTGAATGGATAGAATTCTTTTTCGATTTCTACCAATATACTCGGTAAATTAAAGTAATCCACATGTTATATGATTCGGCCAGAATTAAAAACCCGAGTGGTTGCTATAGAGCTACCTTCTTCTCTTCAATGAATGTTGAAGACTATATTTTATGTTGCCTAAATATGTGCAGATAATTTTTGACTAAATTTTATAGTAGGTTGCATGGGATGCTGCGAAAGTAATTCATTACATGAGGTAACAATTTTGTGATAAAGTCAACTACATAAGTGTGTTTTTCAGCAGGAAGCTTCGGTAACTGTCATTCCGATAAGTGTAGAGTCTGTATATCCGAGTCTAAGGTGAGATATGCAATTACACAAAACAGTTACCGAATCGCTCAAAAACGAACGAATGAGTTTGGGAGTATCACAAACGAGAGGCACTAGTGGTTTGTGCGACTCTTTTTTTTGCGTGAACCTCCGATGCATCTTTGGTTAATGAGCTTTAATAGAGCACTGACAGTGGACAGTGTATCATATAAATTTTGGTACTGTAAAGAAAAATTGGAAAATGTTTTCATACAAAATAGTATGTCGCAAGCTGGCAGCTGTCACTCGAAACACTTTTGCTTGAAATGAGTTGATTTGATCGAAGGCTATATAGAGTGTTAAAAGAGAAAGTCAAAAAGAGCAACTGGTTTATTCCTAGTTAACTGGACTTTTATATACAACTTAGGTATACCAGTTGAATAATTTTCTTTTTTCTCAATTTTTCCGCTCTTTTAACACTATAATAAAATAGTAGTTCAAATAATCGCTTGAAAAACATTAAAATTCATTTATTCCGCGTGCAACTCTCTTTTAATTCTAGAATGCAACTCTTTTGCAACTCATTTTGGTTGTGCAACTCCGATGCAACTCTATTTTTCGCTACTCTTTTGAGTAGTTTGCCCCTCGATATCACAAAGTTTTTTCCTAGGTAATGAAGTACGTAGCAACGTACCAATGTATTCTGGTTTACTGCTATGCAAAACTTGATTTCGACATAGGAAAAAAAATGAACCGAAAATAGTCCACAGGTAATGGATAATTTTCGCATGGAGGAGGTAGTAAAGCTAGTTTCTATCATCGTTGGTTCACTATGTAAGCATCAGCTGATTGAAAAAGTACAACTGTAAACCTAATTTATGTGCAGGAAAATGTTTTAACTGGATAAATGTACCTCTGAGCAATTATATATGTGTGTATTCAACGTCTCGGATAAACATTTTCGTCTTAAAAATATAAATAATTTACATAAGATTGCCTTTGTTGGGATTTTTTTCCATTGGGGATACGATGAGAATTTACTTCGACTAGCCGTCGTTGTACAACTGCATTTACATTTTTGGAAGAATTTTCGCTTTGATTTTTTGGGAGAGGGGAAAATAAACTATTTGGGAAAATTGCTGGAAAGAAACTGTAACACACAGTTTGGATGTTGTTTTAATATATATGATAAAATACAAAAACGAATGTTTCTGCCCCACCCGCTATATGGGACGTGACTTCATTATAAATACCAAAATTTCAATTATTTACAATTTTGTTCATTTCTACTCTTTCTTTTGATTATTTTGCTCAATGAATTTCACAGTTGCCGCGAAGCGATCACTGCATTCACCGGTTAAATTAGAAACTTAAAACAAAAACTCAGATAAAAAATAAACATTGCACACATACCACTATACAATACGTTTCAGTTATACCGATAGGTCATCGTGTCATTGAAAACTCATCCAATAATTGAAAAAAAATCAAAAATTCACACCGAGTCAACTGTCTATCTACACAATCATTGGTTTAGTAATGTGTTTGTCACCTCAGAGAAGGACAACAAAGGACTCCCGTCCGCGTTATCGGTGTACGCGATGGATGGGTATGCGAGAGCTGCGTGAGCGGTGATATTGGCGATATTGTGCCGTGTTGGTGATGCGACGGTTCCATGTAACCGTTGCTGCGAGATAGACAATGTGATTGGGTTGTGTCGACCAATGATGACCTTGAACGATAAATTGGAATTGATTAATTGGGCCGTTGGCTGTGCGGTACAACTCGCAAAATGTCTACTCGAAATCAACAAATTTTTTTACGGAAGAAACAAATCAAAGCAATAAAATGATGTTAGTGGAATGCACAAAACATGAAATTTAGTGTTGTGGCGTAGATAGTAGTAGGATCACGAGTCAGGACAGTCATCAGTAGCGTTCGTGTCAATTAGAAATGATTTTTGAAGCTTCAGAAATGAGAATCTACTACGATTCAGAACCTAGGCCATCAAGACTTTCCAAGCCATCGAAACTCAACGCTCACGTCAGTATTAGTCCTCGCTTTAAGTTTCAATTCTTTCTTCCTTCTAGTCAAACAACTCAAGTAATTCTGTTATTTCGCCTCTGTTCTAGTGTCTTAATATAAAACCTCCGCGCACTTGCACCGTTTAACTTTCCGTTTACACAACAGTTCGTTCAAACAATAGAATAGAGGCGGAGTTTTCATTCCTTAAACAAACTGTCACGTAAACAGCGGAAGTGTGCGAAGACCTTTACTTCGATTGCACCCATCATGGTAAAATGAACAAAGAAATAAAAAAAACAAAAAAACAATTATCGACACTCACTGAGTGCTAGCGTGCTGTGGAGCATGGTGATAAGTGAAATACTGGTATTGCGAGTACGCAGGACTCCATACCTCGCAGCTACTTCCAATCGGCTGTTGCTGCTGGCTCGGCAACACACTGTGATGATGATGGTTTTGTGGTGAATGATGCAATGCCGATTGATCGGACGCAACAATGTGACCGGAATGTTGAGACAAATGCGGTGATTGAGCGACGTGTGCATACATTGAACCATCAACATCTTGGTGCGGATGAATTTGATATACTTGAACTTCGCTGGATGGAATCACTTTACTGCCGCCATTCCACTTCAAATGAGCATTATGATGGTCATCCATCACGGGCGACATGACCATTTGATTGGATAGTTTCATGTGATGGGTTTCGTTGTACATTCCGTTTGACGTTGGCGTTGTGCTGGGCGATCGATGCGATGAATTGCTATTTGATGCTGAGCCCCACATCAATACCGTTTGTCGTTCGTAGTGCTCTGGCGGAGAATGTTCGACTTTCGGTGTAATTGTTAGGGCACTGCTACCGTTTTGTGTGTGAGCTGTTGCGCTATTTGAATTTGGTGTTGGATTATTAGTTGAGCTATTAGTCACCGGAATCAATGGATTGGTTGGTGTGCGACTTGTAACAGGCGACTGGCCTCCTGATGAACATGGTGCCACTTCCATCACGGGAGGCGATGATTTTGGAGTCTTCAATGGTGGTTGTGTCATCTGCAATTAGTAGTTCGTTTAAAAAAACAAAACTCAGACCAGTCAGCAGCTTAAGTTACACATTACCTGCGTCGGTCCAGTTGGACTTCCATAACCCGAATAAACACTACGACTAGATACGTCATGACTGGAATAATATTTCCCCCCTTCTTGCCACTTTTCTTCTTTGGTCGGTATGCCGTAACCATCGTATGATAGGAAGCCATTGGTAACATACGATGCTGATGCTGGTGAATGATGATATTCGGGATAGTATCCACTCACACCTTGGAGGCGATATTGATGGAATAGGTTGTCAGTGACTGGATAGAAGTTCGACGAATGAACCGATGGAGTCATGTAGATATTGTCGGCTGTTGGAGCATATGGAGAAGCCGAATACATTGGATTTAAATTGGAATAGGCGGCAGCGACAGCAGCGGCTGGATCGGCAATATATTCAACTACTGGAGCAGGTGGTGTGACCTACGGAAATTGACTTTCAATGACGATTCCATTCTTATTGAATTCGCTAATTATTTCTTACTTGTCCGATAGCAGTCTGCTGTTGCAATTTACGTTTTGATCGGCATGTGGAAAGAAAATCGCGCAATTGTGTCTTGTATCGTCTAGTCGTTCGTTGGGGAGTAACTGGCGCTGGTAACGAATTTGGCGAACCACTTGGTGGTATAATTAATTGATCTGATTCGGAGAAATAGGTCGATGCCAATCCAGTATCTAAATAGCTAACCTACGAATTTGATGGGAAATGTTATAGGGGGAAATGTAATCAAAATTTGAATAAGAAATTTACTTTAAAATCCATAGTGCGTTTTCCGAGCAAATCTCGTCCTTCTTCGTCCATTAATTGCCTATGAGTACATATCACAAAGTCTGGTTTTGAATTTTTGTAAACTAATCTGGAACTTGTTTGGAGCCATTGCCATTCCGCGTCTTTCTTCTGGTACCGATATGCAATCATGCCCGACGCACCAGTTTTCAGGACTGTCGTGAATTTTATTTGCTTAGTGAGATTATGACCAACTGATTTTTGAATGAACTTACGCTCTTGATGTGCACTGGCCACATAAGCCAAGTCATCGTAATGCACCAAATCATAGCCTCCCATATTCGCCAGTTCCGAATCCGAATAGCCCAGAACCGATTTCCCCCGTTGATCCATCGACACTAGTGAGAAATCCAATTTGTGCTTTGACTTAAACATATTTTCTTTCTGCGGAATTTCCAATAAACTAGGCGGACCAAATGGAGTACAATATGCGAACAGACCGAGCGGCGGATCTTCGGTTTTCCGATTCTGACCGTGAAGTATTTTCACTCTCCCCCGAATGTCCAATCGAAGAAAACCTGACGTATTATCCAGAAGACATCGAAATCGTACGGTGAAACTGCGTTCCAAGATGTTCGTTCGATCGGGTGCTAGCGCTTCGGATAGTTGCATACCAGACAAGTCGGTTGGTAGAAAGGAATTCCACAGCAATTGACGTTGCAGTTCTTCGCGATCTTCGGAATGAACAAGTTCGTAGACTGATTGATGGACAATGTCAGACTGAAATGGTTCGAATTTTGAGTAAATATTTTTTGTGCTAAAAATCATCAGGATAAATTAAAAAGACTGGTGAAGCCTTCGAATGAAGAACCTGACTTTTTATTTCTCTTTTAAAGGAATGCAACAGACTAAAAATGAGATAAAATAAAACGATTCATTTATTGCAATGAGAAATGGGCGTTCAAATCGATTTTTCTTTTCAATTTACGAAGCTAATATTTAACGAATAAATTGTGTTTTTATGATGTTTTACTCCAGAGCATAAGGCAGACAGAATCACGTTGAGAAATCTATAAAGCAAACAACGTTAATAAACTCGAACGCAAGAGCCATTCGAATAAATAAAAACGGACATTGTGAAAATGTGAATTTATAACTCAATTTTATATTGGAAACACTAAATCAACTAGAGTGAGTTGATTAAATTGTAATGAAAGACAATGTAATAAAATCGAATAAAAAAAACTTTCCGACTCGGAAAGAATTAAGTAATTCGGGGTTAGCAATCGAGTAAAAAGGTAGAGGAATCTGATGGTAAAAACAAATATGTTGATTAATTGAAGTGCATTACATTTCTGCGTAACATAACGACGCAAATTCATCTTTTATCGATAACAACGACAAAAATAATGACACACTCTGGGTAATACGGTCCTTTTTAAAGTAAAATTCATGTTAAAAACAATTGAAGTACAAGATTTGAAATCCACAGAATAAAAATATTTCGTTCGATGGAAGTAATAGACCCGACAATAATACAGTTTTAGGTAGATCATACATATACATAGATCATAGGGATAAAAAGATGAGAAGTAGAGTTGTTGTGTGAATTTTGTTCATCCGAGGCGTAGACGAGACTCTTTATTTTCATCCCGAGTTATGTAATGGATTTTGTGCCACCGAGAATTGAAATACGACGGATTTCAATATCGATAACTAGATTGAAATGTCCAAAATTACAACACCCGTTTTCATGGCTTATTACAACACTCAAACCAGTGTTGAAATGAAATTCGTATGAGTTATTACAGCATTCGTTTTAAAAAACTGCAAAGCAACGTGATCGATCAAATTCGAAGAGTGATTGTTTACAATGAAAATTCTGAATTTTTGTGCATTTGTCTATTTCAATTCTCGGTTGGCACAAAGCATGATGTGTTACACGTATTGTATTGAGATTTTTTCAGCACACGACCCAATTTTCCTTACTCGCTCCGCTCGTAAGGAAAACTTGGGTCTAGTGCTGAAAAAATCAACATTACAATACTTGTAACACAACATACTATTACATGTTTGGAGCTCAAAATCAATTTACTTTTCCTAAATTCTCATGCTGGAAACCGCTCATTTGCTAACGAACATTGTTTATAGTTAGAAATACGCGTTGAAGTTGAGATACTTCAACAGTAGTGAGAAAAGGACTGTTTCATACCTAGGGTTGCAATAAGTCACTTTCGACCCTGGGGAAAAAAGTGCGTAAAATAGCGATAAAAAGCTAAAAAATACGAGTTAGGTGTTGATTTTTGCTGATACAAGGAGAAACTGAGGTCTATAACCACATCCACCACCCGTAAACTTTTTATTTTTATGAAAATTTCGCGCAAAAGATAAGTCATATTGCCGAGGTTCACGACACCTGGTATGCACAAAATTCCAGGTAAAGCACAAGCTGGAAATAAGATTTTCAGTGCGGTATCCCGTCTCAATCAACCATTTTTAGGATAGATTCGATGGAGATTGAGCTGATCTGAATTAGCCATGAATTCTACATTGTGCAAAAATGTCGAATATGCCCATCCCATTGGTAAATTATTACAAAACACTCCATCAAATCATTCAAATCTTACCTGATGGAATCCCAAATAGCTCTCTATGCTATGAGTGGCAAAAAACACTTCACCTTCACATGTCAGGATCATTAGGAACCCGTTCAGTGCCTGAAATGAATAGAAAAACTAAATTATTAAAAATGGAAAATTAAAGTGTTGTTCGGTCGGTGAGTCAATTAAATCCGCCACCGATAGTCTTATAAGCCGATGGTCATGGTTCCATATAACGAACTTCATATAACGCGGTGAGTAGTCGCCGCACTCGTCTAACCCTCTATAGTTTTCTCTAATTTTAATTTTACAAAGAATAATTTTCCATCGAAAGATTTCTCAGAATTGACTGCATTTTCCGACAAAGTTGCCACTTGTTTGTGGAGACAGGTTTATGGGAGATTTGAATCCTTTACGGTATCTAGATGAACGGTCGTAGTTTATGATAATTTAAAAAAAATGAAACCATGCAAATTGGCCTAGGAAAATTAATCCGAACCCCTTGAACATTGTTCATTGGAAACTATTTTCATTTCTTTTTTCGTTTTTTCATAAATTTGCATATCGCTACCGCAAAATATATGGAATGTGGTTCACTTGTTTATAAATATTTATGCAGCTAACAATGTATAAAATTATAATTAATTAATATAACCACCCACCAGGCCATAGGTTTCCAGAAATGTGAGTATTAGGTATACAAATTGTGTTAGAGCTCATAATCCACACACTACAAACACATACACGCTTGATAGCTATCAATTTACATAGCAATTCATCAAGCAAAAATTATTGCAATTGTGCAGTGGATTATGAGAAAATCTGCATGCACAATTATGAGGTTTTAAAGCCGCATTATGAAAATTAACAATTGAAAATTTATTGACCAATTTCAACGCAATTTGTGTGTGCTGGTTTTATATGACATATATGGGTATATGACATTGTAGCAAGCATTGCAGGTATGTAGTGAGTAGAGTTCTAATAGGTTGGTACAAGTTCGATTGAATTATTTTTTTCTATTTACAGCTAGAAACAATGAGATTGACAGAATTATTCGAAAATTCTGTAATAAATTCTTTCTGTTGTCACAGTATTGTGGGGGTACACGTTAGTCGGTGAAAAACTGATTCGTTTTTATGCTTCCAATTTTGTAATTTAAGAATAATTATGGAAATTTTTGCTGGATTATATGATTAAATTGAACACAGTAAATGATTTGTTTTCCGTAAATGCATTTATTTCGATAAATAGGGAAGCTACTAACAATATTGCTCAACGGCGTATTGCTGTATGTTAGGCTTAAAAGTCAGAAATTACTTTATACAACAAAGTTTCTTAGATCGTACGACCTAGATTCTGTTTCCATCAGAGTAATACCAAGTCATACATAATTAGCTCAATTGCATAAAATCGATCGTCTTATAACAACCTTTAAAGTCAACCACCTTCATTAAACAGATCAAAAATGGGATGACTATTGACATTACAATGTTAACCTGTCATATACGGCTATTCATCTGTTATCGTTAATGACGACAAAAATAATGACAAAGTCTGGGTACTATGGTCCTTTATATATTAAAATGCATCTTACAAAAATTGAAGTACAAGATTTGAAATCAACACTGTTGATTCACCAGATTGAAAATACTTTGATCGATTGAAGTAATAGACCAGATAACAACACTGGTCATATGTCTGCCATCTGTAATATGTTAGCACACAATCATGTTTGTGATTGTCATCAAAAGATTGAGATTGGCTCATTCGTTATGTGTTTTTTATGTAGATGGAAATGGCAGCTCGGGGTTTCGGTAGGTTTTGAAATTAAGTTTCTCTATGTTGCCCACATTGCAGTGTCAAATATATGTACAAGGCCTTTAATTTGTGCTAAGGGAAGTCCTTTTACACCAACATACGTTAATTGAAATATCTTGAAATTGTCGACAACGTTTGGCGATGTATAAAAAACAAAAATCAAAACCCACCATCAGCTGCTCATAGCGACGCGAAGGAAACTTCATTCCAATTCTTCTGTCAAGTTTGACAGTATAACAAAAGAAAAACTTGAATTATGTCGCTTTCGTTTGGCTATTTGTAACAGGTCGCAGCTACCTGGAAGCTACAATTTCGGTTTAACTTCTATGTAAGTGTAAAGTGTATAGGTTTGGCGCAAAAGATGCACCCTAACCAGTGCCAATTTTTGGAAAATCAATTTTCTAAATTGCTAAACTTTTCTGCATTTTCTATTGGCAATATTTTTAGTGAAAATCTTAGCTATTGTCGGAAAATTTTGGCAAAATTAGAAAATCTATCTTTTAAAAAAAACCCCTCCTAACTCGATTGAATTTAATCCATTCACTTTTATTACTTCTAAGACCCGAGCGACCGTCCGCGCCCGGAAAAAATTAACCACATTAATGACGATTTGATAGCAATAGTCTTAGTCATCAAAAGATTTTAAAGTGCTCAAGTTCTCGTATGACATCACCATTGTCGCATCCATCATCATCGAAAGTGGCACATTTGCATCCGTATCATCGTTATTTTCGAACGATCTTGGCAAAACGTGACTAACTTAATAGTAGTGACATTCAACTATTTTAGTTACTATTTTAGCAGACGACGTCATTCAGTGTGAACCACTGAAATCTGAACTTCAATCTTTGTAATCAATAGTCTAGCGAATTCATAGGTCAGCTCCATACGTTCAGGACAATCGATTTTCCGCTTCATTTGTTTAATTGGTTGATTATTTCCTCATCACTCAACCGAAAACCCCATTTGCGAGTCAAAATTAATAATTCATTGGACTGCGGCTAGTATAAACCATAAATTCGCTTCGCAGCGAACTTTGTTATTTACAATATCGCAATCTTGCGAATTAGCACACGAACATGACGGGTTCACACTCGTTCGAAAAAAAAAAGAAAACGCATTAATGATGCGAGGCAAAAAAAGAACGAATCCTTTGTGAATGAATCACATTGCCACAGTCAGGAAATTAAAAATTCTTTTCATGCAAATATTCGATTCTCCGGTAGTCCGGTTAGTTCAAGGTGGTTCCATTGCTCGCAATGCACATCATACACAATTATTTACAGAACTCTAAAGGATAAGTGACGAATACAAACAATTTTTTTTTTTTTTGCACAGGCGCTCCGTATGTTACACTATATAATCAATATGAACCCAGCCCAATGAAATTGAGGGTAAATACAGGGTATGTACGATTATATATAAAGGTTAAGACAGGGAAAATGGTGAAAAGCTTTAGTGAAATATAAATCAATACGACTATAATTACAGCTATTAAGTTAAAGATAGCCAGGTGGTTTTTTCTTCTCTTTTTTTTCTCTTTGTTTTTGCGTGAGGAAGCTTTCCGTTCAGGTGTCGTATAGCTGGTATTCTATATCATTAATCGGTGATCGGAGGCAAGTATATGGTTATCGATTATGCACAACCTCGCAAAAACAAATAATTGTTATCGGTTTTTCTAAAGAGCCCTTCTATTTCCATCAGCTGAAAGCATTGCCTTCGAAAGTGAAAATTAGAAAGCTTTTTCCATCCACTCACACTCGCCGTTAACATATGTTGATATTGCCCGGACATTTAAACAATCAATAAAGTTTAAAGTGCACCCATTTAGCACCCATTGAGCGTGTCTGACTTATATATTCTACACTAGCAAATTGATAAACCGTTTCGATTCCAAAATATAAATGAACAAAAACTCTTTAGAATTCTGCACGCAATATTTTGTAAACGAATCAACGGAACGAACGAAACGAATAAAAAAGAATCGGTTGAATCTCATTGTTACAGTCCAGCTACAGGTTGATTTTTACACATTGATTTTACGCTAAGCTCCCTTCTTAAAACGATACTTTTGATATAAAATTAAGTGTGGAATTATGTAGTGATGATTGCACGTGTACTTAGCAATTCCACAGAGATATTGCCTGTAAAAAAAAACCAACTACAAATCAACACATTGAATGCTTATATACGGACAATCCATGCAAAGTAAATGAAATGGATTTTACTTGACTTCCAGCGAGTTCGCTGAAAATTATGCCACGAAGAAAATAACTCCGGCATAGCAAGTAAACACACTATAATCATCACGACGCGAATTACAACAATCCACATGGAGAAAAAGCGGCATATTAATAATTGCACTTACACACGTGACACCTTTACAAACATGGCGTGTTTGAATTTGTAACCGACGTTATAAAAGCGCGCAAAATGTGTGCTCCTAACTCTTCTATTTTAGGGGGGGACTTTCTGGTCTGAATATGAATATCACACTCATATAGGTATTCCGTGACGTGACCCAAAGAAAACTTCATAAATTACTCGTGAAA
The DNA here is from genome assembly GCF_014529535.1 of Bradysia coprophila. Lineage (NCBI taxonomy): Eukaryota > Metazoa > Arthropoda > Insecta > Diptera > Sciaridae > Bradysia > Bradysia coprophila. Next base: position 7,514,642 of record NW_023503501.1, on the reverse strand, counting down.
CGCATCGTTTGAGTGATTATTGTTCAAAATGGTTTTATTAATTTATTTTGAGATTTTGATTAATGAGAATTTGAATGTTTGTACAGGTTTGATACGTAACTTATACATTGTTAGTCACGTAAAGCGATTTCGGGTTCGTGGTGTGAAGTAAACTTATTTTTATTGTGTGTGGAATTTCAGACGTTTTTGGTATGTAGATATCAATATGATAGGCTTTTTGATTTAATTGACGGGTGATTACAGAAATGTTTTTTTTTTGCAATGAATTGGCTATTTATTGTTGGAGCATTGGTCTAATAGGATCTTGAAAATGTAATCCATCAAGAGTGCATGTAATTCGATTAATTTCAATTCAATTAGGCAGATCGAAAGAGTTTTACATGAGTATAGGCAATATATCGCTTCCGGCATCTTGCATATTACCAACAAATCTTCATTAAATTGGTTCAGCACACTGTAGTGGAACATAAACTTTTCCTACGTTCAACCACCTGAATCAATTTTACTATTACAATTAGCAGGTAAAGCAACTCAACTATAACATTCTCTCGGAAAAAGAAGTTATTAATTACTCTCGGCTTCGAAAGTTAACCACTCGTATTCTTAATCATTCATACACACATTCATTACAATGTATAGTAAGAGAATAGTCTCAGAAAAAATTATGAATGAAATACAGCATACGTCTAATTGGTTATTACATTGATTCCGTCCAAATTAACCGAAAAAAAATGAAACTCGTTCTTTGTGATTAATGAACGTAAAAAAATATTTTCATTCATAAATACCCCGAGGTAATTATGTACTCATAAAGAAACACAAACAAAAAAATTATTTATTTATTTAAAGGCATATAAATTAATGTAAACAATCGCAACAGCAATTCGACTGATGTGACTCATCTCAATAAGCCAGAAGATGTCTTTCAAAGGACTACAGACGGGAAGTGGTGAGTAGAAATAACGATTACTTCGAAATGGTTCTGGTTTATGCATTAGGAGTGAGAATGTCAATCTGAGACGAGTAAGATACCATTTCGGTACAAGTATCGAAAAAGGGTTTTTGCACTTCCGTCAATCAATTTAGTATAAGTTAAAAAGTATTTGTGTGTATTTGTGTTTACATGCATTTTGATATACCGTGGCCGCAGAATGTCGTCGAACATGAGAACAATCACACAGTATTAACCACTCTTTTTCCATGTCAGCTAGAAGATTAGATAATATAATTAATTACTATTAATCAATCAATAGAACAATATAGTTGAAAAGAATAGAACAATAGAAGCTCTAGCAGCTTACTATTGTATGTGATTCTATTGTTCACATCTTCGACGACTTTCTGTGTCTCGGCCTCGCCTCGGATTGACAATTGTCTTATCTATTGCGCAAAATTTCGATTTAGGCACGCACGTGTTGTGAAAAGAGCTGTTCAGGCCAAGTTAAAGCGCCTTACATCGCGTGTAAACATTGCGATAGTAAACCGTTTTAACCTGGCCTTGGCAATAGTGCGAAAAAGTTTCGTTGTCGTAACCACATCGTATGAATCAGCTGATAAAACAAAATTGGGGATATTGTCTAATAGTTGTGGTTAACCATCTGTTATCGACAACGATAACAAAAACAATCATTATCACTAGCCAAGCCTCTCTTATGTAACATAAAATAAAGTTGAACATAAGAAGTAATAGATTTGCTTCAGTAGGTTTCGTTTTAATGAAGTAAAACTACCAATAGATTTGATATCAAGCACTAGGGCGACAAACGAAATACCAGATTTTCTCGTCATAATGGCAGATTCACAAATTCCATTCACATTGTAATGTTACATGTGTCGGAAAGGTTCGCCTTTGTGACACAGAGCAGTGCCAAATATAATGATTCAAATTTATCAATCAAATTAGGTTCGTGCGACTTAGATTGCTGTAGCATATATAGGTCCATATTTCCATGTATAATCATTCTTTTCATTAATTCATCAGATACGAGTAGTAATATAGACATTATGCTGACACATTACTGACATAATCTAAGTACATTGCATCTTGCGAACATTTTTTTGGTGATCGGGGGGTCATTAGTTTTTTTTATGTATAAATGTCGGTTCCTCCAGCAAAGTTTGTACTTACAACTCTTAATAAACAATCTGAATCTGAGTCACAGAACAGCCGCCAGAATGATAATATAAATTCTGTTCCAATACGGTTAAATAATTGTATCCCCCATCTCTGTTTCTTTCTAATGCGATTTTAATAATATCAAAAACATTTATTTAATATCTGATGATAACTGAGGCATTAGAAGAAGATTTTCTTCGTTGTTGTTTCACATATCTTTTTTGTTCCCTGTTCAACCGAATGAGTATAATTTTGGAAATTAATGTTGTTTTTATTAAAACGATTTTTTGTTTATTTTGTTTTTCGGTCTTCGGTAACATTTCTTGTCGTTGGGACGTGATATGGTGTTTCAGTTTATGTGGGAAAATAGCGAAATATTTTTGATATTTTACTGTGAGTGCTCTTTAATACCATCGAAAAAGGGTATGATGATGAGTATGTAATTTTGGTTTTAATTCGTTTCAAATGAATCGGAATTTTTTTTCTCCAACTTTTAACTTGGATCTTGTGTAACTGAAACCTTTGCTAATATAAATCTAATGAATGTACGAAGCGATATCGTAAGCTATGTAACAATGTAACATTTCCGGCCGAATAATGTGAAAGTGTGAGAATTGTTCATTTCTCGCTGTGATATATTGACTATCACTCTATGAATTGTTCGTGGGCTCTTTCGGTTTGTTCTCTCAACGTTAAATTGAAAATAAATCAGACACTGCATGCGCGAAAACAAAAGAAGATACCGCAGAGTCTTTTCCGTAGAGGTACCTACGACACCATTTTGTCTAGCCACTCTAACAACTAGTCACTAGTTAGTGATCAGGTTATTGTAACGACAAACTGACAGAAAGATTTTAGAATATTTCTATGTGACAGGTAATTTGCCTCCAGGTAGCTTTATTTTGCATGTAAGTTAAAGTTACCTGCAGCAGGAATGGTATTTTTATTTGACAAAAAAGATTACCGGGAGACGAGTTATATACCTACCACAGGTAATATTTTAAAATCTTTTTTGTCAGTACAATGTGAAGAATTTTGTGACTGTGACTCTACAAAAAAAAATTGTGACCTGGACATAAAGTAAGCATAAAATGCAAGATCCGTGGCCCTTGTGCTACAATTTCATATCTGGTCTCGAGTTGAGTAAAAGTACACCTGGCTCACGTCCTTGGACATTTTCAATCACATACAACCATGATTTTAAATTACAGTCCTTGTGCTACAACATACCGTTTAATATTCTTCTGTCCAAATTTCGTTCGGCCAACGAAATTAATTTTGTTAATATACCACACAGTCGACAATTAATTTCTTATTTTGATTTAATTGTAGAGACTTATCGTCTGAATCAAACGCACCACAGTGGTATAACGCCGAATAGATGGTTATTAAACACTAATTACTTGATATATTTAATATCTGCATCCACGTAACAGTGGATAAAAATAGAAAAAAATGGAAAAATACTGTTAATTATCACTACATAATGAGATTTAAAAAAATAAATTATTACTGGAGCGTTTATTTAATAATAATATATCACAAAGTAGATAAATTACGAGATTGATTGTAATTTTCATTTGGAAAGAGGCACTCGTCGAATTAGAACAGTTAGTTGATTCAGATGTAAATTGTTTCAATGAGTGTAATCACGATCGCTGTGATGGTTCACACTCGAATTTAATGCGATGCGATGCAAAGCGTAACAGGGTTATCCGTTGATGCTTCATGCCAATTATGTAGGTATGCAGATTTTTTTCGATGTCAGAAGAGGCAGACTCGTGCCAAAAATTGGATTATACCGAAATGTGTTTCTATATCTAGAACGCACGGTGGTAGGCCGAGGTCCAGTGGGAAAGTGTAGTCAAATTCAGTATCTGAGGCAACTTGCATCAAGAGTTTTTCAAAGGTTGATGTCGAACGGCTGTCAAAATAGACATTTCTACTTGAAAATGCGAAACCTGAATGATTCAGGCTGAAACTGAAGACGGTATCTTTCATGCATTATATGAAACACAGGGCCTATTTTACGGAATTAAAATTCCATAAATTCCTCGACAACAGCTAAAAAATCCAGAAGTTGTTCAATTAGAAGTAACCTTAGAAGTAAATAAGTAAAAAAATGACGAAAAAATTGAGCCCTTAAAACAGGCCCTGATGAAACATCGTTCAGGCTGAACGATTCAGACTGAATCTGAAAATTGTCATCATTTCATGCACTAGATGAAAGTTCAACTTAATATGTGGAAGTGAGACATCAACTTCAAATTGATAAGTTTACATCAAAGAACATTGCGACAACGAAAATCGGATACACAACCTTGCGACATCTTAATATCCAAAATTTAGTATTTTGATCATACAGGGGACGTCATTAAAATTTAGACATGAATTAACTTATCTGCTTCAGCTGGTCCACTCATAGTATGCGAGTCTCATACAAACACAATTGCACATACATCTCTATATGGTGTTAGTACTATCACCTCCGTGCGTGTATGGAGATAATATAAGTGTAAGTTGACGTAACACTTAAAAGTTACAGGCTCCATATACGCCACTTTTGTTGGTATGAGTGGACCAGCTTTAACAAACTCATGTATACATTCCACTGACGTCTTCTGTAAATTAAAATTGCCAATTGTGTTAAGGCAGAGCCGGTATGACTACCTGAGGGCACATCGAGCAATTACTATTTGAACGCAAAATCTTATTCTAAAGCCGCAAACTTAAGTGTCATTGGCCCCAATACAGAAATTTCAATCGAAAAAACCAAGAGGCGTAGTCTGGATTGCCCAATTTCATCTTATGGCCAGTTCGTCCCTGTTTAAAGGTTTACAGTTGAGTTTCAAATTAATAGACTACAAGAACCTTTCAACACGGAATGGAATAGCGAATTGATATGAAGTAAGGCCAGAACAGTCGAAACACAACTTTGTTGTAACGATAAAAATTGCAAAAACAAAAAACCGCCTAGACCAGTGCAAATATTGCTCTACACTCCGAAAATGGAACCACACAGAAAATGGACAGCACATAGACTCTTAATGTGTACGAGAGCAAAATTCCACACATGGATTTATGGGTTCCAATCAAATAGGATGGGCTATACAGCGTGCGATAGCAATAAATACACCGCTCGTTATTACTGCAATTATTATTTTAATTAAATAAGTCAAAGTTGCATTAATTCAATTATGTGTTATTAACAAACTAAAAGGTGCATAATGCTTATGTGTGGCTAATCATTCTTAGACCATAATTTGTTTAAATGCCACTATCACTAAGGTTTGTTTATATTATGATATACAAACAGGAGATGATTTATTGCTTGTAAAGTTAATTAAATAGATACAGAACACCATTTATAGAGTTAATCAAGCATACCGTGTACACTGTGTCTACGTCTATTATTACGTGCCGGACAGTACTTAAACGATTTATCAGATTATTGATCAGAATTACAAAATCAGATGATTCTCTATAACATGACGGTTAATTGTATGGTTGAAATATCGACATTATTAGATCGATGTAATGTTCGTACGCTGTACTCCTTTCACATTTTCGTTTTTTCATGGAATTTCATTTAAAAAATTTAGACGAACTCACCTGTAAAAACATTTCGCCGTCCAGCAATCCGTTCTCAAAAACTCCCAGCTCCCTTGATCTATATGTATCATGATGATGCATATGGGACAGCATTCCATTTTCTTCTTTTTCTTTGTGCATTACTACTGTAAGACAGAGATAAATTTTGTTAATGGCAAGAGTACTGACGGAGTCGAGGTTAGTAATTTTGAATAATTGTTATTTGATTGACTTTCGACGACAGATGGTAGTTACATGCTAATGTCGATGCCTGGGAACCAGGTGATTCGCAGAGATCAAAATTTCTGGCGAATACAAACATGATAGACAGAGAAAGACACCCCTAACGTTTACATAAAAAACTTTGTATTAAGCACAACTTTCGAAAGTCATTATGATCGTTAGTTTACTGCAAACGGGAACTCTGATAGACTCCCCATTTATTCACGAAGTTTTATTTTTATCATAAAATTGGGACATCATCATTGGTTTTATTAATACAAATATTAAACAAAACAATTTTCCTTAAGGTAAAACTGTTTACAGTCTCATCTAGCCATCACTGTTAGTTCTAGGAAATTAACCTCGATATTCTTCCATTAAATTTTGCGTTGAAAAAAGTAGGAAGCATTAACTCAACCACAAAACTAAAAAAAAAACGTTTTCTGTCCGACCGGCATGTATAGTATACATACACAGTGAATTGTAATTAGATTTTAATGCGAGGTAAATTTGCTGATCTATGGGGTTGATTATTTTATATCATTCGGAAATAATTTTCCCACCGCGTCAGACAACAAAAAGTAATTTACCTCAACACAAATATTGGTTGTTAGCCACCACGATGTTATTGTGAACATAAAAATATATATACGAATAACGTACAGCGTACAACCGTTCGCATAAATGAACTTCAACGGGACAAAGCTGCTATCAATTTTAGAAATTAATTTTCGGAGAAAAATATACGAATTTTCCACAGTACACAATCTAAGGTCATATAAAAAGCACGGTCATCACATAACGTACTGCGCTATCCATAGGTATACGACTACGAGTACATAGAGAAACTACGGTGTAAATGTAGCTCTATGTAATGAAACAAGAATTTATTAACATCGGAACTGAACTACACAAACAACGGTACGACGAACGTACAAATCTCCCCCACACGAACCATATGCTATGAAGCTGAAGGATCTATTTCGCTTTATTTATTGATAAATTAACCGAAAAGATCATCCGTTTTTTTGGGTATTTAGTTGAGTACAAGCGAAACTGGTGTAGCAAAATACACAGCAATCGTTTTTATAACGAGGGAGGAATACAATAGCACCCCTTGCTGAGTGTTTATTATATGACCGTCGTCGTGAGTTCATATTCGAAGTACATATCCTTGCGCCAGTTCTACATTTATTTCGATTTTATGGTCAATTATAGGCTAATACAATGAGTGCTTTGGTAATATGGGAAGAGATAAATTGATGAATTATTAATTTTCGCCAATTTTTTTTTTCTTTCTGGCGTTTTGGGATTCGGATGCTTTGTGTATGTTGGAATTTATTGTTACTGATGGTGTCGGTGTGGGTCTCTTTTTCTCGAGAATTTTAGTGGCAGTACCGTATTTTCTGACATAAAAAGGTTAAAGGCAGAACACAACCTATACCGCATGATTGGTACTGGGAAGTGTGTTATCCACAATCTAGACTGATTAAAACGATGAACTGTGACTCTCGTCCTCTTATATCATAACTAAATGAAGTAAAAGATTTTGTGGCAAATACTTCAGACACGCCCCTCCTCAACAATAAAGAAGTTTTTCCGGGATGCACCCAAAAACTAAGAAAACACATCGATTCAGTGACCTATCGGGAGCTCAGAACAGCATTCAGTAAAATCGGACCAGCTCCTTCCCCATACAAAATTTTTCATTTCATGAGTGGACACATTTTGATCGGAGTTAATTTTTATCTTATAGTCAGAGGTCATATCTTTCCACTCAATGTATTTCATGCGAGAAAAATCACTTTGTTGAGGAGGGGCGTGCAGATAAGCTTTAATGAGAGACGTTACAGCATGTGTAACGTAAAGAATTTGATTCACAAAAAAGAGTCTTTTTGTGGAAAAGGATATTTGTCATCGGTATATGGGTAAGTCCATATTAAAGTTGTCATTTTGGCATTTTTTGTGAAGAATTGATGAAGTATAACGAGCAAGTCTACACACAATTAAAGTTTGTATAATAAAGCCAGAAGACACCCTTGTCACAAGGGCCTTGTGACATCATGTCTCAAAAAGGTTTTAATGGAATGGGCCATATACTAAAAAAACCGGAAAATTCCAAATTTCAGCTTGATAACACCGACCGTAAGTTAGTGTCACTCGATGGAGGATTGGAAAATAATTAAAACAATACGTAAAACGTCTGTTTTAGCAATTGTATTCATTTCCGATGCTCCATTTCCGTTCAGGACAGCCATCTTTGCGTTTCTACTCTTTTATTTTCCATTTTGGTGCTGTGTGTTACTAACATTTTGTTGTAATAATATGTGTATTTATATGCTATATAGCATCCATATTTGCTTTATATATAAATATTTATTTCGTAGAAACACTATTATTCCTCTTCGTAACGGTTTTTGGGTGCTCTTTGTGGCGTTCAGATATTTACGATATAGTTATATTTCTGGTTATATGTTTGTATATATATATACTTTTCTATACATTTTATATTAAATGTTGGAGCTATACCAAACAAACTATGTGGAAAATGTTATCGATTAAATTCCGAAAATGTTTGCCGATAAACATTTCTTATTTTCTTGGTATTTTATGGGGGTTGAAGCTTTACGTTTTCTACTTTTTCCTTTTCTTCTTTTATTCTGGTAGTTTATTTGGAGGTTTCTGTAATTTAAATTTTTATGTTCTAATACCTTTTTTTACCGAATTAATTATTTATATCGATCGATAGGAACGTCGACCGAAAAAAAAACAACAACACAAAAACCAACGTTGTTCATACGATGGTCTAGATGTCTAGATACACCTGATGTTCAAAGTAATTAATAGTTCAATTTCAACTAATTTAAGAAATTTCACATAAAGTTATTGTCAGTACTTGTCAGCCCATAAATTATGCTTCAACATACTTAATAGTAAAAATAATATTCATTTCCAATACATCAACGGTCGACACAGAAAAGTAATTTTAAATTCTGGATTATGATCAGGCATTGCTTTAAAATGCATTACATTATGGAAATTACTTTATAATTGCAGGATGGGCTTATTGTATGAGAATTTATTTTTATCATCCGAGTTCGTTGTACTGTTTCTGTGGGGGTAATGCTTCGAATGTCCTCATGATATTAAACGTTTCGACGGAAGTATTTTGGCATCAAGAATGTTTAAAAATTTGATACTTGAATAAATAGCTTGAATGCAAAATAAAGCTCTTGAGGAGTGTATTTACAACTTTATAAAAATTTAAAGACAATATACACGGTCAACGGATTGTTTCGTCTTCCTGAATGACAATACAAACGATGCACAAGCTATATCTTTTAGTACAATATGAGAACGAGAAATAACGCTCGTAGATACTATCACAACCGCAAACCAACGAACCGATTCTACGAGATGTTGATTTTGTAGACCAATCTAATTAACAGGATCAGTGTTGGGGTTGAAATTCGAACCTACGAAAACTGGCAACTCATTAATGCAATGAGAGTCCTCGGTCAACAAGCTACACTATTGAACAGATGAAACAAAATGTTTTCTTGAAAATAGGCTCTGACTGAGTTTATGTTTGCATTGAAGCTGTAGTGACCCGCAAGCCGGGTACTACCCTATGGTGAAGAGTGAGGTTTAACTAACACAAATGTAACACCTCTTAGCATAGTCATGTGATTGTAATCAGAAACGATGTTCATTCCATTGTAGACGCTCGACCGATAAGCAGCATTGAATAAAACACATAAGAATCGGATAGCGTCGAAGTTTCATTTTATATGTTAGGGCTTCGGCCTTAACATTTGGTGACCCCGAGTTGAACAGATCGCAACCAGATTCGAATTAATTGTAAACAAAAACGAATCTACATTAAAAGTGTAACAGTTTAAACCGCCGGTGAAGGAAATCGAATTTCATGATATAAATGTTATGTCATCAGCGTACCGTTCGTTTGGACAAAGAGCAACAGATTCGATGGCGGAAAAATAATCAACGGGTCGAGCAAAGCAAAGTCATAAATTCAATGATGGAATCAAAACCAAAGGCGAGTCGAGCATAAATCAACAGTGTGGAGAACAAAGACGAAAAGCAAGCTAACGTGATAAATAATGGTGTGATCTAATGCGACATAACGGGACCGACAGCAAATCCTCTAACCGCTAATTACGAGAACAAAAAGACATTCAATGAATTACAAGGCAGGCGCGCAGTTAACATTAGGCAAATTGCGTCATTCTTCAACGTACCAAAGTAAATGTGCATCAAATGAGCATAAGGGACAACGAAGACAGATCGTACAACAGACAAGTAACTGACGTGCCGTCATTAGTTTGAATGTCCAAACCGATCAAGAGAATTTTCGCCAATTTCCTACGTATCCATGTATTTGTGCATCAAGAAAGCATAAGGAACCTTGGAGAATTGAGCGAGGAACCATGAATATGAAGGTCACCAGAGCGGGACAATCGCCGGGACAACAAAAAAAAAAAAATTGTTCATGGTCAGTAAGCATTCGATCGTCGTAATTTTCTCGTCCAGATTTTCTGTAATTTTACTCACGTTTTGTGAGTTTTGCATTTTGAGAAACGTTAACCAAACGTAAACTTGCTATTAACCGTTAGCTAAAGTAAATATTACCGATAGACGGTGTTGAAACTAAGAAAAGGGAGACAAAAATTAATTTGCACGATGATTTTTAATTTCGAGACCAGAAGAAGCACGGTTTTATGAATTAATTTTGCAGTAAAGTTTTATCACATTTTTCATTATCGCTTCGCTGAAAGGGGAGTAATGTAGTGACCCGCAAGCCGGGTACTACCCTATGGTGAAGAGTGAGGTTTAACTAACACAAATGTAACACCTCTTAGCATAGTCATGTGATTGTAATCAGAAACGATGTTCATTCCATTGTAGACGCTCGACCGATAAGCAGCATTGAATAAAACACATAAGAATCGGATAGCGTCGAAGTTTCATTTTATATGTTAGGAGGACCAAGCCATTGAACCAAGAACCAAGAACCAAGAACCAAGTGTACAAAATGTGAACGAATTGTATCCTCAACAGAATTATTAAAATGTCAACATCTTCATTCCCATTGCAAAGTCAATCAATTTAAAACGAATTTAGTTGAAACCACTGACCAATGTCAATGTTTTGACATGTATTTTTTCACAGGATATTAACCGTATTTTGGAATGATGGTAGCCGACACGTGCCAATAAGATAAACTGAGGAGTAATTTAGTTTTGAAATTGAAAGAAAAATTCTCTTTATTGAAAAGTTGTTATATTACAACGAACATCCTAAAATCTTCCTTTCTATTATTCCCATCCAATCCATTCACCATTAATTTGAGTTAATGAACCCGAACGGAAAATAACAAACAACACGTACACGCTTTATTGTTTGATTTGTTTTGGCTATTTTACTCGATTTAATCATGGATCGGATATGTCGAGTAATGAAAATTTAAACATTTATCAGCCGCTGTCCTTTCAATTCATTTTAATTACACTGAGGGAGCAGCGGAGTTCAGAAAATAGTTAGTGTTTTGATCTGGTAAAATTTTTCGTTCTCATTGGGATCCTCTACTTCTTACAAATTTGACATCTGTAGATGAGATCATATAAAACTATATCTTCTTTAGCTAGACATCTGTTATCGACAAGGATGATAAAAATATCAGACGAACTCCGACTAATGTTTTAATATATAAGTAGGAAAATATATGATAAAACTAATGAAGTACTAGATTTTACATGCTGATGGCGTTGAAAGTAGTGCTTGAAACATGCAAAGTACGGTTTTCGACTCATGTAAAATATAATGGGTAAAATCTAAAAGCAAGAACGTAATCTACTCACACTCAGAGTCGAGTTTCTAAACAAAACTACAATAAAAGTATACGTCTCGCCCAATGCTCAACATATTAATTATAAGCCAAGAGCTTTTATCTTTCAAAAAAGGAATAATTAGCAAAATAATTATGCCAAAACTTAGTCTCATAATTCATAATTATGAATAAAAATGAGCTAAAGTCGTAAAAAAATTCATTTTTATAGAAACATGTGCGAGCATTACGTTAATAAATTTTCGTCCTGATATACATTTTTGTCCTAATCAGATAGTAGTTTTGACGGTTATGCTATGGTTCTGCTACTGTTGCTAAGCATAATTTATATAACATATTGTTTAGCATGATTATACGGAGCAACATTTTTTTTTAATTAATCAAGATTTCATACTTTACTTACGACTAAGTGGATATTCCTTTTCCACCGACAAAAAATAAAGATTTTTTCTTTTGTTTTTATTTATTTTTTATTATGCATGGAATGTACGGGCAATTTTAATTTGTATACGCTAAATATTATGACACAAGACTGAAAGCTTTTAGTGAGTCATGGAAAATAAAATGTGTACATGAAAGGTGTATAATTTTGGCGGTGATAGCAGTTACAGTTGCTTATGACTTTGTCCTTTTTTCGGAACTAACGTGAAGTCGTTTGCCACTATAAAAAATAGTGCATAGTAAGACTTGTGAAAATTACATTGAATTTTGAGAATAGAAAATTGTGAATGACGAGCGAGAAATGTTTATTATTGAAGTTTCTACTTGTTTAAGTAGATCTGTAGATCCAAAATAGATATTTTTCGAAAAGAGTTACTCGGAATCGATCGGCTATGGGCTATAATTGTCCCCCAGACACGTTACTTATAAAAAAAATCCATTTTGGACATAAGTTTGGTTCAAATTTACTCCTTTATTCCAGCCGTAAAGGTCAACTTTTTTTGAAATGGTCCGCAAATCCTGCAACACAAAACTTCTGTGGTAGATTTTTGATATGTGATAGAGGCTGAAGCCAGCTAGCATAATGTGTAGTTCAGAGCAGGCCCAGAACAATGATGTTGCAGAGGTACAGTACTATTTGAAAGTTGACCATACTTTGACTGATGGCCGGCCATGGGTGGCGCGTGGAAGTCAGAGTGGGCTCAAACGGTCGGCCGTGGATATGCCAACAATCCTACAAAGTTTCAACTTTTTGTGTTACTCCTTCCTCAAGTTATTGCTAAAAAAGTGTTCTGACCACCCTCTGACATCACTTCACATGTAGACACATTACACCCAAACTGGATTTTTTTGAGAAAAAATGGCAGACACCCCCTCGCTAGAATTGAACGACGAATCGAATGAGCTATAGCTCAATAATATCGGCGTGAGCTTGTTTTCCAAATGGCTGAGAAATTGGCGAATTGACTCTTAATAGTCAGCATAAGTGGCTAAGAACTTGAAGGACTATATTTAGCGTTTAGTTAAAACATCGTGTTCATTACATTTACCAAAGATCGAAATCACTGAGGTAAATTGGGGTTTTAGGCTAAGTAAACATCGAAGATAGAAAAAGTTGACATAAAGTTTCTGAAGTCTTTTTGGTTTGGCGTGACTTATTTTCCAAATTTAATAAAAATACAATCTTCCACATCCACAGACCAATCAATCTTCGGATCATTTTTCACAATTTGGTATTTCTTTGATGCATTTTGTACATGTCATTTACAAGGATTGGATATGCTTTTCACTTCAATTAATGGATCTTCATAATTCCATTGTTGAACAATAAAATTATCAATTAAGAACAAACCGTTTCCAGCAAGCATTAAATTCAAAAATTCTGAACGGTACACCAAACATCTGTCTGTTCTAATTTCTAATGAAACATTAAAAACTAACAAAATGACCGGAGAATCTAAAATTTATTTCCTTTGTTAAAACATTTTTTTCTGTTCCTAGTTCTACTCCACCCTCAAATTCATTTCAAAAATTGACTTATATCCCATAAGACTCATCAAACAAATATTTAAACATTGTCGATTATCTCGTCATATCGACGCACTCTATAAACATTAAACAAGCCAAAATTAACCGCACAAAGCCCAAACAAAATCCCATTTGTTGCATCATCACAAACTATCAAAATGATGATACGTTACATTAAGTAACGCGTGTCATGTTTTTGTCTATTTGACGAGGAGGAACATTATTATGTGTTATTGTCGTATTGTGTGGAGGGGCTTACGAGGGTAAACACATCACTTTTTTTTTGTTGAAGAAAAAATATGCTTCATCATTGCATGGAAATCAATCATTGTTCGATAAAATGATTTGCGGAAGTAAATGAACATCTTTGCTGTCTATAATTGACTACATCTTAATATAGCAAACAGCAATAGATTTTATGGAAGTTAAATACGCGGCCTAGACTACTCATAGAAGCAAAGATACCCAGCGAGAATATGAAGTTTTGTTTATCTCAAAATCGTTAAATCAAACTCGAATCCAAATTTTCTTCATCAAAATCCATTATGTAAAGACAATGTGAACTGGCATGGTAAATACGTTTCGATCTGACTGTTTTTTTCAACCCCCTAGAATAATTTTAACAAAATGTGAAACAAAACTACGGTCAAATATGTTGCATTGTGTCCGAGGTGTATCATTTTCAGAATCCCATCACTCAACCAAACACAACATACATAAATTATTCCATATGGTTCCCAACAACACCTTGGATAAAAAACAATAAAATAAATTAAAAACTGTAATTCTTTGACCATATTGCACTAACCCCACAAAACAAAAACCGTACATTTTCCACCATATCGTTGAAATTTCGTTGATATGAGACAGCAAACACCTGGCTTATTAGTTCATTGTTTATTACGTTCAGAATATTAGTTGTATCCTCGGTTGTATCTAACTGTGCATTCTGTAGTCTGTGGCACTAATATTATTGTTTTTACGTATGTTCAATGATATGCTGCTTCTCGTATGTATATTCAGAACTGAAAAGATTCTCAACGAAGAAGAATAGTATGTTACATACCAAGGATCAAAAAGGTGTGTTTTAGACCCAGGTGGTGAAAACGTCCAGGGATGGAGCGACGCGAAGCGGAGCGGAGACTAAGGACGTTTTCACCACCGTGGTCTAAAACACACCTTTTTGATCCGTGGTTTGTATACTATTTTTCTTCCTGGAGTACCAAAGTCACATTCCGAACAAAACATAACAACAAAACTGAACAACATACCGGTGCAAAAGCATTCCATATTAATGCCGAAAGAAATCCGTATGAATGCCTAAAGAAGTCCGTTCCGTGTGCATGTATTCTTACAAATGTCGAAAAATAAGCAATCTGTAGGAATGCCGAAAGACATCCGAATGAATGCCGAAAGCAGTCCGTATGAATGCTGAAAGCAATCCTTATGAATGCATTGTCACAAAACACTAAAAGCATTACATTCGCGTACATACAACAACTTGACACATTTGGGAAAGAATAAAGATAGGATCGAAAATGACATAAGCGGGAATGAAAATTGAGAGAAAATAGTAGGGGAGAATGTTGCTCTTTCGGTACTAAATTTGGTGAGTGAATGTGACGGTTTTGGTACTACAGGAAGAAAATGATCATTTGTGAAGTTGTGGTAAAAAAAAAAATATTTCAAATGTCTTGGGGAAAATGATCGCGGATGGAGAGGAAGACGATAGCAGTTTATTTAAAAGGTTTGTAATTCGAAGACAATTTACAGTGGTGTGGTGTGCAGCTTTTTTTTCTTCTCCTTCTATCTTTTTGTTCAATTGAAAGAAATTCAGTATGCAGTCGCTCACCCCAAACAAAATTCACATTCAGGGAAAAAACCTCTACGATAATTTATGTGCATTATGTAGCATAATTAAGGGTTATTATCAAAAAAAATAATACAAAGCTGAGATCAACGTGTTCCTATTTTGTGGTTTTCGGTCTGTTTTGTACATTAAATTTTCCAAAAACCGAAAATGCGGTTAGTTATGAAAATAATTCAATTTGTTACAGTCACCTCAAAATACTTAGCAATATTCATGCGACTCTCTGTTTTTCTTAGTTCCACACATGTTGTCAGAAGTGGAACTATTGGAATTTGAAATTTAAGAAAGACAACACGAATTTCTTGCTAACTATTGTGAGACGAGTGTTGAAACAATACACACTGGCGCTCAGTGTTCATTTTGACGAGTGGGATCAAGTTCCGCGCCTTCGGCGTAGCCCACTGGTCGAAATGAACATTTGGGCAGAGGTGCATAGTATATATATTACATGCTGCACACATCAACTCTTCATGTTTCAAGCACTACTATCGACGTCCTTAGCATGTAAAATCCACTCGGAATAAAAATGAAAGTATCGTTTTCATGTGTTTATCGACATCAGCTTCGTCTCGGATCACCAAGATGCACACGAAAACTCTATTTTTCATCATTTTATCCATAATTATGTAAGTTACTATTTAAAAGATCTATGTGACGCGATGCCGACTCGAACAGGTCGGGCGGGTACAGTGAGCTGCGCTGAACACGCGCTGTGAACGCCTGATTTGACTCAAGTTAATTCAGATTCAACCTGCTGAGGCCTAAACTCAACCAGTATGTATCAAACCTGAATTTCGGCATATAGTTCATTGAGGTTGTTAACTTCATTACAGTCTCTCCTAAAAGTCACTGGAATTTCATATAATTCTGGGAATTCTAGTAACACTGGAATGAGCCAAATAAATTAAGTCGACCTGAACCCGGAGGCTACTGGGATTTCCTTAAATGATTTATTATTAAGTCATAGTAACACTCTCCATGAGCGTTGTACCACTTCAATCTTTTAATGGTCGTTTTCTCCCTAAAGTCTGCGACCTGTAAAAATTCCATTCGTCCAGTAAGAAACCATTGAGTGATACGAGATCGTAAAAACTTTCATTTATTAAACTAAATTCAGCTTATTAAATCGGAAATAAATCTTGGCTATTACTCTGGTATTACACATACAAAAATGTTTTTTTCATTTTTTTTTTGTTAGTGGAAAGGGAGGCCAGGGAGGAATATATGATTACGATATATGAAGTTTTAAGAATACAAACTTTTTTACGAAAATAACATAGAAAACCATATACCGTTTCCAGCTACCACCTTCAACATATTTTTTTGTTGGTTATATTTTCGGCTTTATTCATACGTATGTACATACATACATACATACATCCCCTAAACTTCATACAAAATACAGCCAGTGTTATCTTAATGAGGTTTTATTATGATTATTTTTTTTATTTATGTTTTAGCGCAATAAAAAGTAAGGTTTAGTTGGGAGTTTTATATTTTTTTATGAGTCTAACATGACATCATATCAGTTCTAGAATTATTATTAAAGTACAAGGAATAATGTACAGCTTTGAACGGTACATTCTCGTTTTCGAAGCAAATAACACAATGAATTTTATATCAGAAACAAAAAAAAATCATAAATTTGATATAAGTTCCTTGGAAAAATATGTGATTTCCGTTTTTAAATTGGAATTTTTGCTTGTGAAGTTTGGGATTACTATGCGAGCAAACTGAAAGGAATGAGAATTTAATGTTTATAGACACGAGTAAAGTCACTGACTCGGGGTCAATCACTTTACAGACATTCTTTGACAGAAAAAAATCTGGAGTAAACAGACCAACAAAATAGGTACGTAACCACAAAAGAAACGGAAGAGTCGGTGACAATAATTTTATCAGTTTTAGCCGATCCTATAGGACATACATAAAGGTAGTCCACGATTCAGTGTTGACAAATAGAGCTATCAAAAAGGATGCACTTTGTGAAGCTAAATGTTTGGTCTACCGCCCACATTGAGGGTGGAGTCGGTCATAACATTTCGAACGTCAGAAATGCCTGCTCATGAAGTTATCAACGATTTTATACCTGTATGGCAACACTGAATCGCAGTCGTCCTTTATGTATGTCCCCTAACTGATGTCATGGACCTCATCTTTTTAGAAAACAAAGTCTTTGGTTATTGTCAGGATTAGGCTAATTTCCATGTCAAGCCAATTGCGCTTTCTGATTTCTTGGTAATTCACATTTAAATTCACTATCCATTGTCAGGAACTCAGAGCAGCTAACAGCCTTAAAAGCCGATAACAAGTTCAGTTCTGGGCACCCGACTAAACGTCCTTCACGTTATAATCGCTAGAAAAATTCCATGTCGAATCGTTTGACACTGGAACCGAACCTTTATCATTTTGGCAACCACTAATTTGGCCGAACTTTTGCAGTTATCTGATCTGTAGCCACTAACCTTTTCTGACCTAACAATCAATTCTAAGTTTGCAGTTGTTTGAACCGACTACTAGTCGCACTTCCGATGTAGATTCTCAACTATTCTACAAAATGATCTAGTCGCTGCACATAAAAGTCAAACTTAAATTAAATCCAATTAAAACTTTCGAAACATAATTGTGTAACATTCGCCAAACAGTCCGAGTGATACACCATTAAACTCCATACATACACCACTAGCAACCATCAGGCAATTAAATATACTTTTTACCTCACCCAAAATTACCCATTTCAAACAAGAAAAAAAAAAGTGATAGCAGCACTAAACCAAACAACAAACCGACGAAATAAATAAAAGGAAGAGAAAAAATAACGAGAAATAACAGAAAAATACCACTGACGCTATCCTCATGAATTTAAGGGATAACCCGAGTTATAAATTTGTCTATTCTATTTGCCCTATTCCATACATATGTATAAAGGATCCATATAGCAATAATCCTGTACCCTGGTGATAAGCACCAACACACAAATTGTTCCGTAAATGTACCCCACCTTCCACACCAAACATGAATGTTTTACGACCAGAGCAGACATACCCACCCAACCAAGCAGTAGCAATAGAAAAATTTCCCAAAAATCCAATGTTATTACTCACAGTTTTCATTCTTATAATATAGTCGGAGATGTATATGAGAGGATTCTTTCTCTGTGTATAAAACGTGCTGGTGCTGGTTTTTTTCTTTTTTTTTTTGCTCAGGGTTGTCTATATTTATGTGTGTTTCTCAGACAACAAAAACCCCGATGTGCTACTTACATATATAGTATATGCATTTATATTTATGTGTAATTTATGGGAATTATTTTGGGGTTGCTCTGTCTACACCCTATTTTTAAGAACGCAAGCGCAGAGACATCTTTAACGACGCCATCGCGTGATCAAATCATCAAAAAAAAAACGTAAAGCGAAAACATAACACACAGTGAAAAAGAAAAACAAATTTACTTTTCTATATGGGTAGGGTATGTCTGTAACTGTACAATAGTCGAAGAGAATGTCGAAAAGAATTACGTATGAAATAAAACTTTTTTTTTTAAAGAACTGGTGGGTTGGGAGATCTGATGTCCACATCTTCATGGACATTTGTGTTAAATGTTTTTGTCCTTTCAAGTGATTTCAGAATTATAGCAGAATCGCTTTCGATTCCATTCGTTTAATTTCGGGAAACACATCGTCGCATAATTATTAAATCTTTTACTTCAATTGTTGACAATATCGTCTTACAGAAAATCTATTACTTCATTAGTTTAATGGTACGTAGTGCTATTAAGGAGCTCATCTTTTCCCTTTGCCATCACTGTCGATTAATAATGACTTCCCTATAAAAGAGTGTAAAATGGCTGCAGCGTGACACAGTCACACAAAAACTTACCTTGAAAGTAGCTCTTTGTCCTTAAATAGCTAACCGATAATCTAAGTATGCTCAGTCGATCCAATTTACTAAGAATATTTTGTTCAAATGGCAGCAGTGAAGCCAGCAGGTCCAGTTCAGCATTTAGCCTCTCTCGATGCCTTTTCGATGGATTACTCTTTGTGACTCCATCCTTTGGTGGCGGTTTGAGACTGAAATTTGGAAATAAACAGGAAATTAGAGACAATTGAAAATTTTGGAGTGAGATTTTGTTGATACGAAAAAGATTTAAATGTTCTCCCCCCTTTTCACATGCTACTTCTGATAGCATTTAATTAAACGCACGGTGGTGTTGAACAAAACTTAAATAGAGTCGCGACACCACCTCTGATTTTTTTTTTCATGTTCTTATTGAGGAACTCGAGTAATATAAGGAACCACATTCAGTTCACGGATCCATCCAGCCGTTTCGGAGAACCGGCACTCATGGCCGTGCGGGACCGACGAGTCAATTTAAATACAGATTGTTAACGCAACGGATAGAGGGACTAATTCTAAGCTAATTCGTGTTGAAATGGCTTCCCTCGACAACTTGATTACGTAGCTACAGCCAGCTAAAGTCGAAAATTCGACATCTTTGAATGGTGATATGTCCAAGACGAAGAAAGTTTGAAACTCTTTGAATGGCGATATTGGTAGAGGATTCTATGCTCTATTAAACGACAAGAATGGATTTTTTGAAATTTGTCTGAATTGTACAATATTTGAAAAAAAAAATTTCATCGTCCTCGGCAAAACTTGGACTCATCTGTAATACACAGGTTGACCCTGTCTGCAACAAAACAACAATGCCTGATCAGCATGCAGTCTAAGCTTTACAACGATACCACACTTGCCATACCAGCCTCACAAAAAGTATCTGTTACAACATTTTGTTTGCAGCAAGGTCACTCTACGACGAAATTTTCAATTTACTATCTATCTTCAAGTGCCCGTTCCCTTAGAATGAGTGGAATTGTTATCTATTCTTCAAAAATAAGTGGTTTAAGTTATTTGAAGCAATTCTTACATTAGTTACGTGTATCTGGAGTCGATTAAAGCTTATTTCGCTAGTCCCCAGAGGAAATTAACGCTAAAAATATGTGGAAAAAATCCATCAATGCGTCGTAAGCTATTAGAGGCGATATGTCTTTGCTGACATTGTAGGTGAAATTTGTATGATCAAGTGGAAACATTTTGTAAGCTATTTTAGTAAAAGTTTGCGAGTTAACGCATCAACGGTCAAGTGATTCTA
The DNA here is from genome assembly GCF_014529535.1 of Bradysia coprophila. Classification (NCBI taxonomy): domain Eukaryota; kingdom Metazoa; phylum Arthropoda; class Insecta; order Diptera; family Sciaridae; genus Bradysia; species Bradysia coprophila. The sequence continues at coordinate 7,493,857 of NW_023503501.1, read as the reverse complement.
GGTACGGGCCTGTGGCCTACATAGACCTCGCCTGGTAATTTTACCTGTACAATCGAATACAAAATTTATACAAAAAATGGCTCTCATGCAATTTAAGTGGCGCACTCCCTTGTAATAAGGGAAAGAAAAAAGTTTAAATAAAAAATCAGTTGATTTCTTCAATTACATTTTTGTTTTATTTACATAGGTACACATACCCAGATACCATTAATGTAATTGCTTAATGTCAATTTCTTTAGTGAACATAATCCTTAATTCAGTATATAATTTCGTCAAAGCTTTACTATATATGTAATCCCATTATGTTCAACAAAACCAAGGCTTTGCTTACACAAACCTTTAAGCGTGTAATTTTGAACCCTTTATTTTGTTCAAATGGGAGACGATGTATAGGTATATGGAAGATTTTCCGTGCACAGTGCTATACTAAATTGAGTATTGAATTTCCAATTCCAATAAAGGCATATTTTGAATGGCTGTACATTATCCTAAAGTATTTTATCGATGTGTTTAGATATTTGTAAATTCCAACGTTAATCTGATTACATTTTATAAGTCAATAAACTCGATTGATTTTGGTTTGTAACATAAATACAAAATTAGATATCGCGAGGACCATGGATATTCTAAATTGTCTGCTAAACCCGAAAACCTTTGAAATATTTCTGCTTTGTGTCAATTAATTCAACATATTTAATTGACTGCTGTGACCTGTAATTAATTTTTAATTTATTCAAGCAACGAGTAAATCGCTATACAGTAAATAATGCCCTAAAGAAAGAATTAACATTCCTCGCCCGCACAACACATTTCAATCAGATAAATTCCATTGAAAGAATAAAAAAGAGGGAGACAAACAGCATGAACAAAAAGAAACCAATTCTTCCTCTATCCGAAACTTCATCCACCTTTTTTGAATAAATGACAATCCATTCCAGTTCCAATGTTATTTTCTTGCAAAATACAAAAATATATATCTTTCCTTAACCATTTCTTGTTTCACAATTATTTATTTTTTTTAAATAAAAACTTTATTCTCGTATGTATTTTTGCACGTTGTTCTTACCCATTGATTATTTTACTCAATTGGTCTCCAAACACACACTATACAGAGTCAAGAAAAAAAAACCCGTGTCGTTTTCTCACCTTAATGTTAATTGCTACCGTTTGATTCACAATCACAAAAACTGATAAATTGTCTTAAACGAATGGATGAGGTTTTAACAAAAACATTTATCGTTTACCTACACTCGACGTATGGACGCGGTCTTAATGTAAAATAAGAGCAAAATGAAAAACGTAAAAAGCATAAGGAGAAAAAAAAGAAGATTTTAAGTGGAAATAATGCAGTATTCAAGTGCAGAAGTTGATTCAAGATGCGAAGAGGACAAAATGTATTGGTTTTTAATGTGTGATTTGGTGTTGGAATGCAACTGATAAAGAGGATTAATAAGAAAAATGTGTTTTTTATATATTTTATATAAAATACAAAAAGAACGAAGTAAACAAAGTTCATTGAAGAGGGTACACCGATTAGGAATTTAAGATAAGATTTAGTATTTTGTATTTTATTAATTAAGATTGGAAATGTGTTTAGGCGAGCCAGGGCATTTTTTATTGATATCTATTTATTGTTAGCTTAAAATTAAGCAAACAAATTTCAACAACTGCTTAAATTTCGGCTGCTTAAACTTTCTGTAACAATGTAACAATGAGAACAATGTAACCAGAGACTTCGACTTAGGTATAGGTAGCAGGACTACAGAAAGTTTTTTTCAGGCTCCCATTGAATTTTATTGAATAAAATTGGATCAATTAAATTGTTCAACAGGTTTTGTTGAGTGACTTTCAATTACGACGAACAACGCATTGCTGTTGTGAATGAAGAGAATGAAATCGGAGAGTGCATGAGTTATCAATGTATCAGACAGTAAACAGGACCTCGCCTAAGTTTTAGTTTTTAGTGAGTTTTATGATATAAGTTTTACAAATATCAGTAAACTTCACTTGGCTAATTTCACTAAACGTCACTAATTTCACTAAACGTCGCTAATTTCACTAAATTTCAGAAAATTTCGCTAATTTTACAAAATTTCGCTAATTTTACAAAATTTCGCTAATTTTACAAAATTTCGCTAATTTTACAAAATTTCGCTAATTTTACAAAATTTCGCTAATTTTACAAAATTTCGCTAATTTCACCAAAATTTCATTAAATTTTCTAACTGCACTAAATTTCCCTAGATTTCGCTAATTTCACAAAATTTTGCTAATTTAACCAAATTTCGCTAAACTCTCGGCTAAATTTCCCTAAATTTCGCTAAATTGTATTAAACCCTTAATTTAACAAATTTCACTAATTTTACTAAATTTCTCTAAATTTCACCAGCTGAAGGTTGCCCAGATGCTTGTTTCAGTGTTCACTTTCCCTAACTCCTTTCCTTATATCGGAATTAGAACAATTTTTCGGAAATATTTCTTTATAAATATTAAGATATAAAGGCACAAAGCAAAGAAAACTAAAGTCTGTTTAGTAAGATTATTTTCTTTGAAAATTTCCGCCTGTAAATCATGCCTGCCAAATATTCCAAAAAAAAAAGTTTGTATGGACTAAGGTGCTCTTCAGATTATTATTTATGTTTTCTCCAAAATCATCTGCTATCGACTGCAACAAGACAAATAAACAGTGGTCTTCAGTTAATGTGATGTTTATAGTGAAAAATATGTTAAAATGTATGAAGTAATAGATTTTGTGTCAAACACTTAGGCGATACTTGAATAAAAGAAGTACCAGATCAACGCACTTCAAGCATGAGTGGTACTCTAAATAGAGTACTGAAACTGGATACAAACTCATGCTTGAAGTGCATTGAACAGATTCTAGATTTGGATTAAATGGCTATGACAAGAGTATATTAAAGTCGTACTTCTGTTCAAAATGAATGTAAACATAATACTGTCTGGCGTTGTTCACGTTTTTTGTCTCATACTTTAATTTCTTTGTGCAATCTCTCTATTATTTTATGACAAAATTTTCAAAAGGAAAATTACATACACCGCATATACGTTTCATATATAATACCTCCATTATACTCGCCGTAATTATGCAATAAAAAAAGACTTCGGAAGTTAAAATTAAAGTTAATAAGTTGTATGCCCTTGCAATACAGTGAGTAGCAAATTCTTGAAATACATTTTATACAAAAGAGAGTCAGATGGTCAAATGTGTACATATGACTTTTGTTGAATTTTATTTGAATATAAATTCTGCATGCGAATTAAAGGGACGATGTTATTTTTTTGTTTACCATGTCTGTTCGGAAACAGCAACTGAAAACAGCGATTATGTTTCTGTCATTCTGACACGACGATGCAAATTGCAGGATTGCATATCAACTTTGAATACATAAAGCGTTACAACATACAAATGTATAATAGCCTTTTGGAATGCAATGTCGAGTTCGAGTGCATAATTTTTTGCATGTTCTAGTAACACATGGACACAATTCTTTGTTGGGTTTTTTTTTGTTGGTTCACTCACTTTACACATGTACACATATACAAGTTATAGCACGGATTTGGTCTGGAAATAGTGAACCTGACGGACAAAATAATCATTAATGACGTATACAAATAAATCGCTATGTAACACGCAATTATGATATTGTGTTTTGCCTGTATTTTTGTGACGTCACTAAATGGATATTATTTTATTGAATGAAAACAAAAGGTTTTCGATATGGGTTTCGTTTCAAACGCAATACTGGATGTTAAATGAATATAAAATTTTGTTCACGCCAACAACTTGTGTATTAACATATTTACCGGCGGTACACGCTGATACATATAGATATTGTACGTATGTGTACTATAATATACTATTGGATACGATGTATATATATACTCACATTCTATGACGTGATATTCAATTTTCATTGACAAAACCATTAATGACTTTCTTAAATAATTGAATGTTACAATGGGCTGGAACGAATTTCGTGTAAACAACGGAATTGAATTGCAATTTTTGATAGCAGAATTACAATACATGATAAGCATGGCAAAGAGAACCGGCTAAATTAGAAAACCCAATCAATGCGACAGCAAAATGCGGTTTAAGATGACTAGACTCATGTTTGCACAAAAATTAATTATAAACATAGCTAACGCTGACCCGTACGAAACACCTATTCGTATCAAAAGCCTTTAATGTGAAACTCTTCATTTCTCTTACTTCATTTTCTTCTCTGCTGAAAAACTATTCTTCCTTTTAAATCACTTACATTATCCACTCTTTGCCTTGTTATCATATACAATTAAATTGCCGGAGGCAATATAGACAGCCCCGTACGAAGTCAAATTTCATAAATTCCTATTTAAACAGCTATATACCGCTACATTTACCTATATTTCACTGTAAATAAACATTTCACAGAGGAATATACTATTATATAGCTCTATATGCCTGTATATAGCTCAATATAGCTGTATATAGGTATATATAGATGTCCATATATGGAATCCCTGAAACCCCTCACACTTAACACATTATTTCCATGTTAACAGAAACTCTCTAAGCATCATTTTTCCCACTTTATATCACTTTTAATAAAATCCAATATGGCCGCCGGCAGCCATTTTGTTAGGAAACCGAAAATAGTACCGACGCTTTACATTCGTTAATACCTTTCAAACAAAAAAAAATCATGAAATTCGGTCAAAATTTACTCGAGATATTGACAAAATACTCCACGTTCACTGTACGGCCGAGTAGCCAGATAAGAGCTCACTCCAAGAGACCTAGCTCACGCTCCGGTGAACATAATTTCAAAAACTTTTTTTTCCCTGATTGGTACGGTCAATACCTATATATCTAATAAAGCTAAAACGAACGAAATATGTTCAAATTTGGCCGACCTACAAGCAAAAACTGCTTGCCGCCCTGTGCCTGTACCACACCAAGGGGCCTAACTCACGAGTCGGTCATCCGATTTCCATAAACTTTTTTTTTGTCGATCGGTATTGTAAATACCTTTTATTTGACGTATCACTTACAAGTTTAACGTTTAAATGTCCGGAGATATCTTCGAAAAACCGTAAAGCACTTATTGGGCCACAGCTCGGGAGGGGTCGATCCAAAATCACTCAGCCTGTCTTTTGACATTACCAAACGGGAAAAAAAAGAATTTTCAAAATCGGATGCGTTTTACTCAAGTTATCGTGCAGACAGACAGACGGACAGACGGACATTTTTTTTTCGCGGATTTGGCATCTCTAGACAACCACAATAGGTTTCCCCTTACTCAGGGAGTCCAATTCGACGTGTAACAAACGTATGCGTAAACCTATAAGACCTCAGTACTTCGTACGGGTCTAAAAACGTTGTACTGACGAGATCAACTTAGGGATCTAATCAAAAGATATATTACAAACTAAATTAACACACACGACAAATGCCTTAACAAGTCAACAGTTTGGTCTTATAACATGGATAACATGTTAATAGACGTACAAAGAATCGGCTCACAATGGCAATCCTTTTTCATAGCCTACAGTACAGAAATATAAAATTTATCATTGTATGGATGACAACTGGCTTTCATTGAAGCATAAACAATCAGATATCATAGAACACTACTCTGAGAGATGAGCCAGCTTTTCATCAGACAGGAGCGAACAGTGCTCTGATTAATGTGTGTCAAAAAATTATTTCTTTGGCTACTTCTCAACTCCTGTTCTACATAATAAGAAAATGGTTACGACATTTTTCAACACTTGACCTGTTACGGCCATCCGATCATTTGAAGATCACCGTTACAACTGCGTATCATCTGTTATCGATAACGGCTTTAAAAATAAACAACAAGCTCTAACCAATGCAGTCTTATAGTTAAAAACAATGTTCAAAGAAATGAAGTAAGCGATTTGAAATCGATAGAAAACGTAAACCGTATAGGAATCCTGATAGGAATGAAATTAAATCTGAGAAGAAAAAATTGGTGCACGGTTGGGACGCGAACCCACAACCTTCAACTTGCCGGGCTGATGCTCAAAGTCCATCCATGCACCAACTTTTTCTTCTCAGATATAATTTCATTCCTATCAGGATTCCTATACTGTTTACGTTTTCTATCGATTTCAAATCGCTTACTTCATTTCTTTGAACGTTTCTACTGAACAGTAAAACTGCTGATTATGCTTGTCGTATGTCTACACACGGTGTAAACTTATTTCAAGGCTTCCGCTACTTTTCAGTAAAATCTCTTACTTCAGTTACATGCTTCATGGGGGAAGTGAGCGAATTTTTCTATTTTTACTCGTGATTTCCTTTACATGTATCTGTTTTGGGACAGTTTAGTTTAGGCACTTTAACCAACAAAATTGTCTAAAATCACTCTTCAGAGGTTATCGGGTCATCACTTGACTTTTTCCGTGGTTGCTAAGCCAAAACACCGTATCGTATTTGTGTATTGACTATTAGGGAGCTTTCGTGAGCTTGAAGCTTCTTTTGTATTCCACCGAAATATTTACCTTTTTCAAAGGAATCCAAAAGAAGCCCAAAGCTTTCGAAAGCTCTCCAAAGCATACAAACAAGGTAGTAAAGATGTGCAACGATCATAAAGTGAAATGTTAAATCTTTACCTATTTAGAGAGTTGTTGTAGTTTGAGATTCTTTTTACCTTTCGCACAACAAATGAAAATGTAGACTCTGCATTTTAACGTGTCATTGCAAGTAGCGTGCTTGTGTATCCAAAAGTGCAGAAAATTAAAATCTAGATTTGCATTTGTTGAAGGAAATTTCTTTGGAAGTAATTACAGGCCACAACTACCCCAATATCAGAAAAGATGTCCTTCTTCCGCGAGAATGGCAGTGACATCGTTCATTTAATTTTCCACCTCAGTAAGAAAAATTGGTAACCGTAAATGATCGGAATCCTCGGCGGAATCTATGCTGTAAAAATCCACACTGTTTTCACAAAACGGCAAAACGTTAATCATAACGGCACATCAAACAATTTCTACAATAAAATTCAATATAAAATATGAATTCTTAAAGGTCCGAATAAAATACAAATTAGTTAGCAAAACAAAGTGTTTCAAATATAACTTCTCATTCCTTTAAGTCTTTATAAAACAATACACCATAAATCATAAGTCGTAAATAAATATATCTGAAAGATACCCCAGATTAAGCATGAACCGAACGTGGCGCAGAAATTACAATACAAGAAAACGTAAAGAAAAGAAGAAAAAAAAAATATTAAAAGTTATTCCGTATAGCTGGGCTCTTCCTTGTAACGAAATTTATTTCATAATATTTTAATAAAAACGAAGGGAAAAAAATCCCAATTGCTAATAAAAGTAAAGACTCACTCTCTTATCGTGTTTGCTTGTTTTATAGGCGATTACACTGAGCACCTCTCATATTTTTATATATGTATTATATCCACTTCTCTTGTTGTGGCACCTTATCCGGCATGATTAAACAATTTCAAAAGTACAATTTTATTAAAAGCGATTCATAATCGAGATTGTGTAATGTATAAATTTTGCAACAGAAAGGAGGTATGTATACAATTTCGAACATGGGAAATTGGAAATTAATTTAACTTTGAATGGTACGAGGTGGATTAAGCACAAAAGATCATGGGCTTTTAGTAGTGTATATAGTGTGTATAAATATACACACCATAATCGAGGAATACCATCGCGAATTGAAAATAATATGAAGATGTGCGCCTTTTTCGTTTTGTTTTATGGTTAGTTTTATGATTTGTTATTGTTTATTTGGATAAAATGAATTGGATATTATTATTATTAAGAATTTGTTTATATTTTCTTATGTTTCATTATCGTTAAATTTATCACTTTTTAAAAGATTCCCCTTTTAACGAAATTGATGCACACTGCAGTGCTATAAGCGTATTAATGTGTTTCATGTGTTTTGCTACAGCCGAGCCGAACGAGTTAATGCAATTGACCGTGTCCATTTTATGAAAGGCTAGAGCGACTTTATGAGACACTGTAGTCAGATCCTTTTTTAAGTGAATTAAATTCACTAATTTTTCTATCCCTTTTTGTCCTCCCCCAAGGGGCAAATATTCAGAAAATATCCTTTGTCAACCAACAGAAAATCCTCTACAAAATTCTTAAATTCTTTAAGTTAAAAATTAAGGAATTTTTCAACAATTTTGTGAAATTTTAACGAATTAAATGAAGTCACATTCACAAAATCCTTAAAAAATTGTAAACAAATCAAATAAAAAGACGAAATACCTTGAAAATTTAAAAAAAATCACCTGAAACTCCATCCAGAATCAATAAAAAAACCTCTGAGAATCCTTGGAAAACGATCAGAAAATCCTTGAAATCCTCGAAAATCAGAGAAATCCTTTGTCAACGAAATTTCCTTTCCTTCCCTTCCTTTCCTTCCCTTCCTTTCCTCCAGAAACCAGAATTCGGAGAATTTTTTGAAATTTTTGAGAGTTTCGCGAAATTATTGCATTAGGTAGGTAGGGCAACAAGTTTCCCTAGACTCACATGAAATTTGTAAATTGAGGCGAGACCGAACGCCGTTTATGTACACATTGTCTGATATGGAAACACGAAATGAAAAAGCCAAAGTGTGAATAAACACCAAAACGGACCAAGACCAGACAATTTTCATGTTGGCGTTTCTTCACACTTAGGCGACTTTTCTTGGCATTTCTTAACGTTTCGGAGTTGTTTTTTTTGCGATTTGACTGCACTCCTTCGAAGCATATTCAACAATTGTAGACGAAAACTTAAGTTTCCGAATGGTTTTGTTTCACCGAATTTGGTGCGTTGTAGATCTGTTTCGGTGCGAGCCTCGTATAACAAACGAATTAGGTTTCTTAAAACAAACGTAAAGAAATCGTATATTGGGGGTAAGACTTCTTAAAGTGATAAACATTTGACCAAACAATGCGAGCCGAAGGCGAGTTCGGTGACACATCACGCGTGCGCAAAGAATACATTCCATTCAGGTCAGTGTTATGAAAAATGTTTTTTTTTTATTGTCAACCAGGGCCTATTCTAAGCAAAATTCTTGAAGATTGTTGACATTTCCCGAACTTCTCGTGCAGAATTATCACGAATTTTCAAGAACTTTTTATTCTTGGGTACAAGTATTTTCACACGTTTCAGCACGAAAGTTGATTTGTATGAAAAAATGTATGAATTCCGTCGCAGAATCTCCTCTCCAGCTAACAATTCTGTTCTGTTACTTTAAAATTTTTTGTTGCAAGCCATTACGATGTTGATAAATGGCGTGAGCTTATCTATCCATTAGGCTAGCCTCATCTAATAAGAACTAGATCTTTTGAGCGAAACGAATCACATCAATAATGATTTCGCTTCGTCCGATTGATCGACCATCCAGAGCAGTATACAAGTCAAAAAATGCATTAGAGTCCGAGTAGATACGAATCAAATGGGCATTAATGTATGTGACAAGCTTGAATCCATGTGCGTTTTTATTATGTTATTAAATATCGGAAAATTGCAATCGAAAATTGTCTTTTAATGTACATGAACAAGGAAAAACATGGAAAAATGGTCCGATAAAAACAAACAACACCAATTTATAGTTTGAGATTACACATTGATACCAGAAAACATTAATTTCCATTCATTATAAAGCGAAACCCATTCCGATAAAAATGCACTTACATCCTAATAACATGTATTTTGATATGAGCACACTATCAAACCGCATAAAATCATAAATCAAACGAAAAAATATATATTGTGGCATATTGTAAATTAATATATTGAATCACGAAGGAATGTCCAGCCTATTTATAGTTGTGTATAATGTGCAACCATGTATAAGTATATATTGTGTTATTATATAGCGAAATGTGTGTTTGTTTCATTCATCCTACCAGTCAAGAACCATCAAGCTAAAAAGGCGTAGTATAATCATCAGAACCTGACCCAGTGAACTGAAAAAGTTCAGTTGCACGCTATTTTGCGTTTAATGTGTAATTTTTTGTTCTGTGTATTTATAAACACTTACGCTGAAAGCGTTTCACATGACAGAAAAGACAACGATTTGTATAATCAAAAAGAATTAGACGAAAAAAACACATGTTGATTTCGTGTCTATCGACGATTTTTTTTCCGCTGTACAATTTTCGAATTGGAATATCGTACAACGGATTTGGTATAAATGCTTCGACACATGATGATATTATGGTTTAAAGCCAAAATTATATTCGTCGAACGTTTGTTGCGTTTTCATTCGATTTAAGAAATAATTTGTCACGAAAACACTATATATATTCGCGTTCGTTGAACGCGAAGGACGTTACAATTTCTTCGTCCCTATGAAGGATTGCCTGTCGTAAAATGAGATAAGTGATAGTTATGTGCTTAATGAAGCACGTGAATCACGGCGAGCGTGACTTCAGACTTTGTATTAAGTCAACATAAAATTTCCTTTGATCTTTTATTCAGAACTGAAGTTTTGAATAGTACTCTCATCGTTAATGTGGGAACTTACACATCCGTTAATCATGCCCCATTTCTCGTTGATTTTTACTAGACATTTTGGAGCTGAGTGTACAATTGTTTAAATGATTTTCCTTTGATTTCAACAAGTGTCCCCCATTTTAGCTTAGCTGTCTCTTCACCCAACAGCTAAAAAATTAAAACATCCATAAATAATGCCTCATTTTCTTTGATTTCCCCAACATTTACGACCTGCGCCATGTGTTAACGCTTTCTATTTATATTTTTTTCGTATAATTTCAACAAGTGTGTACCACCTTTCCTTTCTTCAAATGAAGAATGAAAACATCCATAAATTCCGCCCCTTTTTCTTTGATTTTTACAAAATATCTTTGATCTGTGTCCTCGATTTTTAAATATTATTTTTTTCCTTTAATTTCAACAAGTGTGTCTCACCTTAACTGATTCATCCTCACCCCAAACGACGAATGAAGACATCCACAAGTTCCAACCCACTTTCATGGATTATTACCAATTTTTAAATAATTTTTTTTTGTATAATTTCAACAAGTGTTTCCTGAACCCTTTCATTTCCCAAGCACCAGACTCTTGTAGAGATTCAACAACAAATTTTAAAAAAATCTTCAGTATTTTACAGGACTCTGCTACGCCTCGGATCAGCAAAATTCACACGAAAACTATTCTTTTCACCTTTTTATCTCGAGTTATATAATGGATTTTACATGCTACATCCGTCGAAAACCGTTCTTTTCATGTTAAAAGCACTTCTTTCGACTCCCTTAGCATGTAAAATCCATTACATAACTAGGGATAATACATAACTAGGGATAATACATAACTAGGGATAATACATAACTAGGGATAAAAAGATGAAAAGTAGAGTTTTAGTGTGAATTTTGTTGGTCCGAGGCGAAGCCGAGGTCAATAAATACAAGAAAACGATTTCTGTAAAATACTATTACATCCTGAGGGAGTCGAAAGTAGTGCTTGAAACATTAAAGGTACGGTTTTCGACGCCTGTAGCACGTATAACAATTTTTTATAAGCCATACCAGTCACACAAACTAAAAACCAACAACGAAACAAATTCTGTCGCTAAATATTTTGTCGGATAACGAAAATTTTCATTGAAATTTAATTTATATTCTTCAGTCATTCCCATCAGCTCTGTACGTACGTACGTATGCAGATAGGTATAGATACCAAAGTATATAATTAAAGATGACATATTTTTCTGTCTCCTGTCTAGTAAACAAACTAATTATTTTATGCAAAATATATATAATTCAAACGTTGTCGTATGAATACTACGTATAAAACTCGTTACACCTCAGTTCCGACAGATACACTTTGTACCATATGGTTTATCCATTTATAACTTATCAATTCAGTCAGTTGTAATGGAGAGTATAGAGTGTTGTTCAGCACATTTATGCTTTTTTATATACGAACAAAAAATGATAGTTTTGTTAAGGCTATTTTACAATGCATTTTTATTAGCCATATTAAGTAGGTAATGTACTTGTTTCATGTAGGGACAGCTGACTCATTTAATCACACGTATAATTAAAAAAAAAATACATAAAATTGCTTTATAAAGTTGTCTCTTGTTTTCGGTGGTGTCATTAAAATGTTTAACGTACAATTTAGAAAATTACAGAAAAATGAATGAAAGAAGGAAGAAAACAAAAAAACGGTTGACAAATTTTTGGCAACGAAAAAGAACAAACCACACACCTGCCGGGAATTATAGATTCAAAAAGCAGTTTTATGTGCCATAAATTAAAATAGAACCCTTCGTATTGACGGCGATTTTAATGGATTTCACAATAAGAAGAGTTACATAAAAATAGGTAAATAATATCTTTTTGAAACGGTCACTCATTTTTTATGGCTAACGAAGACGAAGAAGTAAACAACTAAGCAACTCTGGTTGAGGGCATTATATTTAGAAATATTTCTCTACAAACTTTGGAGAATCTTTTAGTGAAATTTTGAGAAATTCCGTGAATTATTTCTAATTATTAGGTTCCGCTCTGTATAATGTTAAATCTAATGAAGTAAAAGATTTTTTACCAGTCAGTTGAAAAGAAGTAATATAATCTGTAATTCTATTGGTGACACGCTTGCCTTTTATAAAAGCTTAAATAATTTGAGAGTGCTTTTGTAGGCATATTACGAAATACTTCGTTATAATATTTCATGATTTTATGTCTCTTTCATTACCGAAATATTTTACTGTGCCAGTTACAAGCTGAGCGACAAACAGTCCCATCTGTGATGTGTAAGGAGCGAAACTAGTAAGAGTCGAGTAACAGTTTTTCCAACAATGCTTTTGCCGGTAAGCCTTGTGAGAGCTCTACACACTCAACTTGACTCGAACCGATTCAATTTGTTTACAAACCTGACAATCGGGTCAAATCTGTCTGCGGTTGAGTTCCCACAATGGTTTTGATCTTCCACTAGCTAAACCACGCCTCTTTTAGTGCAAAAGTGTAAAAACGGAAAGAAAACGGAGTGCTTTTTTCGAAAATCAAGTCTAACTCAATCGATAGCAGTCGAGCTAACCACTACACTATAATTGACTTGTTTGAGATGATTGTAATGACCAAAAAAACGAGAGAGAAACGTACAAAGTTTGCGTTACTGATGAGCCAGTAAAGAACCGCTCCATCATTAATTCATTGATTGGTTCATTTCATAGACAGGTCTCATAAACTGTCATCAAAATACTCTACCGTTTTTCTTTTCCTTTTTTTTTTGCTTACTGACCGATATTCCGTGTTGTAAATCGGGCGTTACAACCAACATGAATTACACTTTATTTACAATGTTATTGTCTGATACGAAGATGGATCATGCAATCACGTGCTGTAGATTAATTTAAGGTTTGATTAGTCGTTCGTCTTTCTATTTTTTTTTTTTTGTATCTTCCTATCATTTCGTTCATTCAAAACATCAAAGTGAAAACATGAATGATGTCTTGGAATTAGAAATGTGCATTATGATGGGAAATACGACCTCTCCAGTTAATAAAATGAATAAAGAGAAATAAACTGTAAAATGGTAAATGGTACGAAGATTAAAATACAATTTACACATTTATTGAGACTTGCATTTTAACTATGCGATGCACTTTGCTTCATTAATAAATTACACCCAATTCAAAGAGATTCAAAAGTGTTTTAATGATAGTATAAGTTTCCATAAATTGAACATTTTTTTTACTATCTCCGGTAATCTTTTTCCCAACAAATCCAACACCTCATTTCGTTTCATTTAAAATATAATAAAACTAAGAAAAAAAAAGCAACAAAAAAAAAGAGTATTTAAGAAGTTTACCAATTATTTCGTATATTTCTTTCTGATATCGAACGCAGCAATCTCACAGTAGTGTTTTTTCATTTCTTTTTTTATTTACTTTTTGTACAGCACATTCAAGTCAAGATTGTGCTTTGTTACGGACACACAATAGTTTCTCACTTGGGTTACAAACTTCTGTTCAATGAACGGTATGGTTCGAACGATGATGATGAACACTCAAAAGCGACAGAGAATAAAATAAATTAAAAGAAGAAGAAAAAAAGGTGAAGATAACATTGTATACACCGTAACAAACATTGTATATACAGGGTTTGATTAACGGATGGACAATAAATTACATGTGTGCAGAATGCTATGAAATCGTATATATGCAAATGTTGTGAATTATTGGATGGCGAATTGTATTAGCAGAAATTGATCTAAATTACTGAGCGACTGATATAGTCCAATGGTCATTCGAACTGTTCTAATCAAATTTAATGAACGAGGAATCTGTAATTTAGATGGAGTCGTAATTCCAAAATTGTTAGAAAAATTATTGTGTACCATTGTCACAGCAGGCAAAAATAAGCGACGAGCCTGGTACTGTTCTACAAAAAACAAAATCTGTTTAACAAATGAAGTAACAGATTTTTTCAGCAAGCTCTAAAGCTTACACAAGAGAAGTAATTAATTTAGTAACAATAAAGGTTGTGGATTGCGTGCTGATTTGAGTATAATCATTTTGTACAACTTTTTCTATCACCTTTAGAGTATGAGATTTGACGAACACCTTTAGAGTCTGAGATTTGACGAACACCTTTAGAGTCTGAGATTTGACGAACTGGTATCAAGATGTGGAGCATTTCACGACTCGCTGACATGAGAGGTTTGCATCAGGTCGACTGAAGTCGCGATCAAAAATCAGGTTTACGTTCGAACCATTAAGTCTGCTAGTTTCAGGAAAAATCCTGACCAGAAAAATGTAAAGTTTCATTCAAATCTGTGTGGCAATGTTTCAAGTAACCTAAAATTTTCGGATTTTTTTAGAATACTGAAAGATTTTAGGCACTGGTTTTGACCTTATTAGTAAACAGTTGTAAATCGATTCTTTATTTAAAAGTTATCTGATTCTGTCGAATTTTCCTGAAGAGTGCTCACCCCTTGGCAATTTTCTAGCCTACATTTGTGCGCAAAAATATTTGTTTTTTGATTATTTCTCTGAACCAAAATCTTTTTTTGAAAAAGTAAAACCATTAAAGCATGCAACGGCATTAGTGACGGGATGGCTCAGTGGTTACGTACTAGCCTTCCACCAAAATGACCCGGGTTCGATTCCCGTGACAGACAAATTCCGCATGGAATTTTTCTAGCGATTATATCGCATTGGTAACGTCCTTAGTTCACTCAAGCTTCATAATTTGGGTAGTTGCTGTGTGTTTGGTGGCTGCAACGATGTACACACTGAATGAATCGTATGACGTAACCCAAATACGATGAGTTTGTGTACATATGTCTAGCCTACATTAAGGCGAGATATCAATTTCGCACCTAACTTTCCTCAGAGAGTAATTCGAGGCGTGGTTCGGAAGTCACGTAAAGCCGGTGGTCCAGACTGAACTTGTAATTGGCTGTAAAAGGCTGTTAGAACGGTCTCAAAACCAACAAATAAAATAAAATGTGTTATTTTTAAGGGAACAATTGGTTTGTGGATGACAACTTATTCCACTTTGGGAAACTTTTGCAAATGTGTAAATTTATGTGTTTTGCAAAGGTTTCTCCAAGTGGGCTAAGTTTTCGACCACAAACCAATTTTTCTCTTAAAAGTAACACATTTTTGCATGCTTTAATGGTTTTACTTTTTTAAAAAAAGTTTTGGTTCAGAGAAATCATCAAAAAACGAATATTTTTGCGCACAAATGTAGGCTAGAAAATTGCCAAGGACTGAGGGGAGCGCTCTTAATTTGTTCAATTTTCCTAAGATTTTTGATTTTCTCGAATTTTCTTGACATTTTTTGTTGTTTTATCGATAAATATTTTCAAATGTTAGTCAGTGCAATTAATTCGTGAATTTTCTGAGCTACAGCGGGCATTTGATAGGGATTATTCATTTCACTTATTTTCATGAAAAGTAAAACTTTAACAAATGATCCACGAAATAAGGCCAGAAATAGGCTCCCTTTCAAAATTAAAGATGTGTTCCATCCCTTCAATATCCCCCTAAATGAGGGACAGAAAATAATTTTAATTTCACAGATCCATTCTTTGATCGTATTTGTTTGAGCTATGAAAATTCGTGTTTCGTAGTATGGTGAAACATTTTGACGTTCTTTTCATAATAATTAGCCTAATGAGAAAACGTAAACGCTCCATGACATTTCTTGTTACAAACTCTATGGCCGTTGTGGCTCTTCGGCTTTTTAGTCAAAATTCTCGATAAACAATCACATAGTATACCACCGCAAGCCTATTGAAGCAAAAAAGGAAAAAATTATAACTAGACACCCCTACCCCCATCTCATACCGAAAACGAAGCAAGTTTCTCGACCACCGAAAAAAATATGGTTTTAATCAAAATGTAAGCCTCACATTTAAGTATAACGTAATGATAACTATCTCCCCATATTTTGCCATTAAATAATAAAAACGAAATTTCCCATTCCCCCCAAAAAATGCTATCAACGATATTACGACTTAGTTTAAGCAGTTAATGTCGAAAATATGAATATTGATTGTTTTATTTTGACAAGAAAATGAATAATTGCTTTAATTAATTTAAATAAGAAATGAATTATTTATGTGGAGTAGGTAGGTGAAGGTACCTTTTGTATTAAGGATATATAAATTATAACAAGTAAAAGAAGTAGATTGATTAGGTGGAGGACAGTATGGCAATATAACATACAACCATCAGCCGAATAGTTACTCGTTTTTACTATTAATTATATTATTTTAGACTTGTGCAATATGGTATATTGGATTATCATTCGAATCATCAATCAATGGGTTTCGTAATTGACTGTAATCGAATGGCATTGATCATCATTTCCGAAGTTCACAAAATTCAATGTTGTGAGTTTCCGATTCAACCGTTGTATATTTACATTTTCGAAATTTGTGCTTAACGTACTGCAAAACGTGAAAATGTAGCGATAAAAATTAATTTATCGCATTCAGTCATACGATTTTTTTCTTTTTTCTTCTTTGCAAAAAAAAGGCAGTGAAATTTCAATTATTCTCAAATCAATTACCAACTAAGCGGATAAATTGGCTTATAGCTAAAGGCTTAGTGTTGAGAGAGAGGATATTGAAAAATTGAATGTTTTTTTTTGCTCATTGAAACAACTTCAGCCACACAATTTAATATTTATATTCGCATGTATTCCTCGTTGGATATTAAAGAAAAAAAAGAGAAACGAAATGCCGAGTCGAATTTGTTGCCATAGAATTTTAATACATTCTTACTTATACTTTTAATGTAATTTATGTGAATATATATGATCAATGACTTGTTTTGGTGTTTAAAAATATTATAATCGAGCCGATGCCGAGCTAAAATAATCGGATTTATTTATGAATAGCCTTCAAAATAGACTAATGTTTGCGGATAAATATTAATTTCTAGATTTTAAGACGACATAATTCAATTGCATTTGTAAAATACGTGTAATTATAATGCTGCTTAAAAAATTCATAATTTTTAACATCGAGTAATTCACAAAGAACGTGTTATCGCAAGGAAAGAAATACGAATCTCTAGCGGACCATTAATTTCGTAACGAAGAAAAGCTACTGTCATTCTGTCAACTTTCAACTCCTACCCAATTATCTGAGCGAGATGATGACATTCAATTGTGATGTTCACAACTTTCCAACGAGGTCGTGAAGTGAAGAACGAGAAGAGTGGAGGAGTTTTTAATAATAATCTGAGGAGTTATTTGAAGGACGTCAGCATAAATTTGTGATTTTTAAGGGGAGACGAAAGTTGATTAGAAATTGACTAAGAAGTGTGACTTTTGCTGTAGTCCTTTTTTTTCTGTGATTTTATGTAAACTGTAATAGCAATTATCTTATCTTAACTTACTTTGGTGGATGTTAACAGGAATATGGATCAGTTTTCAATTTGTATTAATGAGTACCTCTAAGTTCAAAATTTGTATTTGTATTTGGTCCATTAGTTATAAGACGGGATTTAAAAGTTTCTAACAACAATTTGGTTAGATTTCGCTCCAAACAGCATCACACGACCTCGCTTTGCGTTAAGAAATGCACAGAGAAAATACATTTAACGCCAACCGAATTTGTGTGGAATAAGTTTGTTTAACTGGCGTGACCACTACAACGTTCATATGTGTGTGACTATGAAACCCTGTGAAACGACGTTTGAACAGTGTGTTTGTATTAGGGTGTTTGCATAAGCGTATTAGTGGCACAACAGCTAAACAAGCTTAGAGTGAAGTTTGGTTGACAGTCTGTATTTTAAGGAAACGTTACCACTACCACTTAAATGACAATTTTTTGCTTACATATTCTTAAAAACGATTTTTATCCGTGACGCCATGATGGAACATTTTTGGCCAAATGGGGAAAAATGTAGAAGACAGCATGATCTACATTTAGCTTAAAAATTCCTTCATGATTCGCGCCGGCCAAGTCTCGTTATTTTCGATTACGTATTATCGTGATAATCATATGTTGCGTTAAACCCGGTGGCTTTATCATTTGTTATCGCCATTGAAGTCAATAAATATGCGATAAGAATTGGCTAATCTGGTCTTATATAGTAAAATGATAGTTTCAAATAATGAAGTGAAAGATTTTGCATCAACTTTAAAAAAAAGATCAAACGAAGTAACAGACTGAAGAATCAGAATGTGTGGACAAATTAGCAGCTTCATATTTAAATACAACAGGCGAAAAGGCAGGCTCAGCAGCAAAACGCGCCTGTAATCACAAACACAGTCACTATACATAGATAAAGGCATCCAATTTTCTTCTGGCTGGTCTAGCTTTCAAAACTTTAGGACCATGGTGTAAAGAGACGAAACAATTCATTCACAAACTTGGCAATATGCTTATTGAAGACACGGGTGATATTCGCGCCAAAAATGTTTTGTGCAACAAAATTTCTCTGGCCATACAACAGGGGAATGCTACCAGCATTCTTGGAACACACCCATCCAACATCCAGCTAATGAAGTTTAAAAATTATAAAACATGTAAATACTCATCATGGTCATGCATTTTCAGTAAAAATAAAGAAAATTTTAAATTACTGGTGATATGCTTATACAGTATACTAACATTTATTTGATGTAAAACTCGGTATCGCTCTGTTTCATAAAGGGTAAAACATCTAAATTGGAGGAAAGACTATTTACATAGGCCCATAATTGAAATATTCTTTTTTATGGTAATAATGCCGTCAGATGCAGTGAAATTTCAGCATGAATTCAGATTCTGATTTAAAATTCTAGCGGTTCATTAAAATATATCTTCAATTTCAGGTATTTATGCTGTCATTCGATCCGTTTCTTTCATCTATTTGAATTCAGTTAATCAATTTGGAAATATGCAAACATTTCAATTAAAATATTTGCGACAAATATAGGTACGCAAAGTATTTTTCCCAGATTACAAATATTGAAAAGAATTTTTTTTCTGATTTTTTTTTCTTATAAAAACAAATCCAAATTTAGCCATTTAAAAGGTGCGTTTAATAGTCCTTTTAAAAGCAATTAACTGCGATATTAATATGCTAATTTTATGCAAAATAACTAAATAAAATATAAATAAAAAGTGGATGAAAACGCAAAACGATCCAATGTTTTCTGCATTTGACGCAATTCTGCTTTGTTTTTTGTACGGCGTGGAGTGTGTATAAATGCGAACTGGTCAATGTAAATTTCCGTAAAAGAAGGCAAAACAAGATGTCTTAATTATTTGGTCAAAAGGTGATGAATTAAAGTTGTGGTCAAGATTTTATCAATATGTTGTTTATATCCATTTTTATAGGTGCTTAAAGGTAGCGTAGTTGTATGTATAAGTATATTTTAAAACGCATTCATATGTAACATTCAAATAAACGGAGATAATCGACAAGAACAAATAAAATAAAAAAAATAAAAAAGATTCACAGAGATAAATCAAATGAATAAATGGTTTAGCTGGGGCTAGCAGCGCGAGCAGCAACAGCAGCACAGAAAAGAGGAAGAATTGAATATAAAATAGTTTCGAATCAGATGAACCCAATATCTTTTTAACCACAAAAATTATCATCAAACTAAAAGACCATTTTAGGAGGCACTGGTTAGTGGTTATGCTCAGCATCGGTATGCCGAAAAATGAAGATATATAATTTGGTTGTAATAAACTTTTTTCCGATTACAAAACGAGAGGGAAAAAAATAATTCAGATGGTTTCTTTACGTTTTGTCTGGCTCTTTATGTCTGTGATGTCTGTTCCTAATTAATGTTCAACGGAAGAAGGTAATATTACGAAATATAAATATTTATTATTAATTAAAACGGGAATGAAAATCGAAGTTTTATGGACGGTTTTTTGTGTATGTGTGGAATTTATGCTGCCCATATACCTATAAAACAGATGATCAATCAGCCATGATAATATTGTACTGGACATTGGACATGCTTTTATGATCTACTTTTCATTTGAATGTATGTTTTGGGATGTTAATGGGATGTTATTGAACTTGGGAAGTTAGTTTTGGTTGGTTTTTGAACCGCAGGTTATTGATATCGATTCATTGATGAAAAGGTTAGCGATGAGCTCTGGCTTGAGTTTTCTACAGTGGGGAAACGTATGTTAAAGCTACATGTAAAGTTTTTACATAATTGCCGAAAACATTATGAGACAATTCCCTTTATTCTTCGTATAGTACCGTCATATACCCAGCATTCGAGCATAAATTTGCTTAAAATTGACGAAACTCTCAAACCATAAATTCTTATTCAATTTGGTTGTTGTTCTCAAATAGTGGCCAAAATATTTTTAGTTGAATCTCTGCAGACCTGAAGTTTCTTGTACTAGCGACAGTTGTTCGAATAATGTTTGGGATATGGATTAGGATGAATCAACGGTCGCATAACTCAGAACATTCCACAATTTCATCTTGTCTCAAATTATATGAGGACTCTTAAATTACTGATAATGAACATTGTAATACGTCGCCTGGAAGAAGTTCGAATGCTTCCAATAGTCTAAAGAATGCGATAACGATGGAGTGTGTTTTTGCATCACAAACTGCAATCGACAGGCAGTAGCCACAGGGCCTACATTTGAATGATTTGAATGTTAGGGCTTGATTTCCACTTAAAATATTTCGTCGTAAGAGAGCTTCGTGAAGGATTGTTATTGGTTATAATACGAGAGAGACGAATTTCAAATTTCAACCAATAGAAATCCTTCACGGTACTCTCTTACCGCGAACATTTTTAAGTGAAAAGCAGACTTAAATTGAAACAATGTCAGTAATTGAAATAGGGTCCGTAATTACAGCAACCGAGTCTGAGAAACACATTGAATCGTAACTTGACCGACCGAACTTCGACCGAACGAATCATAAATTCAAAATGAAAATTGCTTGGGTCAAATGAAGTAATAGATTAGCTAGTAATAGTGCATTACTATACCAGTGAAGTAATTTGAGGTACTTTTACTCATCGTGATACGAGATATCAAATTATTTCACGTGTAAAGTATGGCGTTTTACTTTACGAGCGAGGGAAAGGGTCTTCATATGAACGATAAAGAACTGGTTGGATAAGGATATTAATTTAAACTAAGATACTTAGACGACTAAAGGTATGCTTAATAAGGAACAAGTCGATTTTGTGTATTAACCTGTTACAGACGGCTGTCATCTGTTATTGACAACGACAGCAAGAATAAACTTCAAGCTTTGACTAATGAGGTATTATATAGAAAAAGGCATGTTCAAAACAAATGAAGTAAAGGATTTCTGCAATCAATCTCTGAAAATCTTCGATCAAATGAAGACCTACTAAATAGTAAAAATAGTAAAACTGTTAATATGCTTGCCGTCTGTGACAGGCTAAAGTTCCTAAAAGAGTATGTAAGAAGTATGTGTTAAAGTTACGATCTGAATCTTATCGAATTTCAAACGTCTGTAAACCAAAGCGGTTGTTTCGATTAATGTATTTACTCAGATAAAAACTCAACAGATCATTTAGCTCATTTAAACAGCAACGAGCTTGTACTAATGTTCATTCACCTGCTTATCAAATACACCAAATCAACATCAGCGTAACTATTAAAGACAAAACTAATTATTTCGGTTCCAAGGTTTTGTTTTTAATCTCAAATAACAGGTATGAAAGCTACAAAGAGAGCATTTATAAACGAATTATAATATGCTAATTGGGCTGTGCACTTGCCTTATACAATGCATTTATATGGATCTCATTTATTTACATTATATTATTGTTTTAAAAAAGAGTTTAATACGCGAAAGATGATTTCAAAATGAAGTTGAAACAAAACAAAAAAAATTCATTCTTGCAAATTTCACGCTTCCATGCGCCACTGAAGAGTTATGAACATCACATTAGCAATCTTGTCTCTGATTATGGTATGAGAGATGGTGAGTACGAATATTATTTTATAATACACACCACCATTCACCATATCATGCTGTTGTTTATATTACATTTTTGAGACGATATGTACACTTCAAAATCGCATTGTATTATATGCCATGCCATGCAGGTGGGTTGTAAAAATCGTTATTTTGATAGTTTCGATGTATAATTTATGATTTCATGTTAACCAGACTTATGTCTGACGAGATTATGTTAATTATAAGCTTTATTTTGACTGTACTGATCAGATAACATCACTTTATCAGCGCTCTGTTTTATGAGAGTGAGGTTTGAAATTTGCTTTAATTCATTCTTTGAAAATGTTTTTTTTTTGGTTAAGTTTACTACTTATGTTCAACTTCCGTTGCAATTAAAAGGGTTACACGTTGGTTTTAGCACAGCAAATCGTCAGATTATCTTCATTTCTTAGGAATCACAACGGCCGTTAGCAATAACTGAATTTAAATTGCCCTGGTCTGATTTCGATGACCAGATTTTGATGATTAATTTTTAATAAATGAAATCGCCATGGTCTCACCAGGGCCTATTTTTAGGGATATAAAATCTAAATATTCCAAAAAAAATTTTATAGAAAATTGTAAACTTAAGTTGAATTTTATGAATTTTTAGGAATCTTTTGAATTTTTAGGTATTTTAGGAATTCACGCCGTAAGTGCGGCGAAATTCATAATCTCTCTCACGCAAGTCATTCTAACGCAGCATCATTTTCATACAAGGAAGCGTTGAGATGTATTTTTCGGTTCACTTTTTCATCGACTCGTTCACTTGAAATTTAAATTTTAGGCGCACTTGCGGCGTGAATTGTAAGAAATTTTAGAATTTTTTTTAAAGAAGAATTAAATTCCTAAAATAGGCCCTGTCTCACTGATTTAAATAATTCTAAATCCAATCATAATCAGTTACGACTTCGTTAGCCCAATATCTGGGCATTGAAAAGTTAATCTCCGTATATCAATTCAATGGCAAATATTCAAATTAAGAAACACCCTGGAGGGTACGATATGTGGTATAACAGCAATTGATTTTTATTAATAAAGTGAATAGTCAAGCAAAACAACAAAACAAAATCAAAAACATAATCACAAACGTATAATTTCGGACCATAACAATCTTTTTTGGCTACTGGATTTTATAACGAAACGGGTGAAGAATAAAAAAAATGTGGAAAAAAGCAACCTTGCCGAAGATATAATATTACCTTGTACATATTGAACGTTTTGTGCACATCAAAATACTTAATACCAAAAAAAAGAGGCAACAACAACCAGCCACATCCAAATGATTGACTGGGCATACAGGCAGAAAAAAAAATGTTTTTAAAAATAAATATTGGCCCATAAAAATCATCGGTCTGCGATGTTCATCAATTGTGGCATGGTAGAAAATGATATACAATTCGAACGGTGTAGATGGGTGGATGGGTATCAAAATGCAGAAGATAAATATTGATAGCGCTCGGAATTTATTTAATAATTATAATAAAGAACGAAAATCTTAATTAAATTATATGTATGTGAGATGTGTGCAAATCTGAGTTATAATGGGTAATAACTGGGCTATCAGACTGAACTGATATTACCGCATATATATATCGGTGGTGGATTGTTTTATTCACAAGATTTTTTTTGTTGTGTTGCTGTGAATGTGTGTATGAGTGCATAAACCCATCTGATGTGGGCTTTATTATAAGGCAAGACATAAACTTTATTGTCATTAATGATGAAACTGGTTTCTTTTTCTAGCTCTGGTCTTCCTTTGTTCTTGTTCAATTGGAGTATAGAATTAAATTGTTTAACGAAAGGGAATATAGCTTTCATTCTAGGAAGACTTTATGAAATACACTTTGCTCGTTTACTCATTCATTAAGTAATAAAAGGTTTCGTTTAATGATACCTTGAAGTTTGACTGAACATTTTATTGACGTGAAAATTTTCCAGAAATTTCAAACTTGGCAATATTGTGTCGATTCATAAAATATTTAGTTTCGGCTGGGATGTGGCAATATGATTTTTCGTTAGTCTGCTGTTTATTTGATGTCTGACTGACTCATTCATCCTACAAAGCCATCCTACATCCGATTAGCGATTTTGTTTTATTCCAGTTTTTTGTATTGAGATTTAAATTAGAAAAGAGCTGCAATGACGGAAGTAAAATAACCGAGCGCTACACTCAAATGTTTGAAGACGCATGCGAGTATACAGTCGAAATAGATAGCCAATTTCGCAGAACTGGTAACTTCTATCTTTACAAGAAAATTCAACTCGACGAAAATTTTCTATTTTTGTCAAATTAGATTTTTCTTGTAAAAGTTCCAGGTGTTCCAGAAGTTGTCAGTTCGTGAAGTGATCTACAGATACAAAAAAAAAGAAACTAGCCTGACTACTGGAGAGCTTGTACACTTGTACAGTGTGTGAGAAGTCGCTCATGAGGTCACTATTACGAACCTACATTATTCAGTCTGCGACTTTGAAATAAGTGGCGCACTTTGTTTGCGCTGTTTGTCAGCTGATCCACTCATACAAACAATAGTATCACTTCGATCGGGATACAATTCGCGAAATTGCCTAAAATCTACCGCCCGCCACAGATACTCTAAACAGAACATAAAAATGAAGAAAGCGAGGCGAAGCCGAGGTCAATTAACACTCGAAAACGTGAATAATGAATCTTACATGTCGAAAGTTCATGAAATTCGATGAAAAAACGATTCTCGACCTCTACTTAAAACATAGACCAATATACAAGATTTGCACGTATGCCAAGGCACAAGGTAAGTTAACACCGTGTATTGGTTTATTTTGAATCATATTTTACTGCATAGGCGACAGTGTGTTGGTGCAC
Organism: Bradysia coprophila; assembly: GCF_014529535.1. NCBI lineage: Eukaryota > Metazoa > Arthropoda > Insecta > Diptera > Sciaridae > Bradysia > Bradysia coprophila. The sequence continues at coordinate 7,468,574 of NW_023503501.1, read as the reverse complement.
ATACAATGAATTTTCTATCACAGTAATGGAAAAATATTTCCCTGCTGGCAGCACTGAACTGAAAATGAAACGATCCCTCAGCTGAAAAACATCTGAAACGAAAAGCGTCACTTAGTTGAAAGTCGTCGACTGTGGGTTACATTCCTCATTATTCCACGATAATAAACTATAAAATGAGAGCAGCACTTAATCTGCGACTCTTATTTTAGAGTGCTAGGAGAACATTATCGATTCGTCAGATTAGTGCAACTCTAAGCCGGCATACATTGTAGAAAGTCCAAATTGCTGACAAAATGAAGCCATTGGTAGCAAATGAAGTATGAAATTCAAAAGATACAATTTATTGTGTTGGACAGCTCAAAAATTTTACTTGGCAGGACAGATCTTCTACATAAAGTTTTTACTTTTCAAATTCATTCGACATTTGCAGCAGTTTTGAATTTTCTACTCCCACTCTAAAGTTCTCTTTCTTTCAAAAATAAGAGTCGTAGAACTTGTGCTTTTCATATTCAATAGTTTAATGCACAATGAGTTATGGGTTCAAACCGTGGGATTATGTGCGACACACACATGTTATCGGTTTATGAAGTAGTACACAAAAAAGGAACATCAAACTGAACAAGGAAACCTGTTAAATTATATAGTCATGCCGAAGATATGTTTGTTATTCCAGCCAATTAAAACCAGAAAAAAAAAACACAAGAAAAATTATTCAACGAAAAACTAACAATATTTTTTTGTTAGTAATTTATGTAGTTTTCATTCGAAAATTAGATTGTTTATTTGATTTATGAACATTTATAACTTTCCACCCCACAACGGAAAAAAAAGGAAACCCATAACTCCCCTATTATATCCATCGATCCTCATATTATGTAGCCGTATCCTTGTCATATTTCTATAAAATATAAGCAATAAAATAATATCTTGTTTATAGTCATACTTTATGAACGTATCGATTAAACAAACTGTTGTGCTGTTGTTGTTGTTGCCGTTTTTTTTCTCCGCTACAACTTAACTTGTAACATTGCACTTGTTTTGCATTTTGCCCGTAAATCTGTTCTATATTTTACACAATTTGTTATATTCAAACACATTGCACTTATCAAGAATGTTCCTATTTTTAACCCGAACAACAAAAACAGAAAGAAAATATAGTTTTCGAAATTCATTCTTACTGGTATTTTTCGAATATGAGTAAACTTAAGAGATACCGCACCATGGCGGTAAGAAATTATTCATTTCACCGCATACAATTCCCGAGCGTTAATATTTTAGTCGTTGTGACCAAGTTTTGAAAATGTAACAAAATACCTCTGGTTATATTGAATTGGAATAACTTTAATGCGGCGATACCGCAAGTTGATTTTTCATTCGAAAATTAAATAAATCGCAGTTCGAGGGTTAACGCACTTCTTCATTCAGTCCATTTAACTTTACACAATTTAGTCCATCAATGAGGGTGTCACCCATCGTCTTATGCCAACGAGGCCTAACTACTAAAGTTCACAAAGGCTTTGACTTTATTGTCACAGAAGTCACGATTTGTGTGTACATGGAAATTCCGAATTCATCTTCTTTGTCGGTTCCAATGCGTAATATTTATTGAACTGAAAAGTAATTGCTGAGGAAAAAAATTGCGTAAAAAGTATGAAAGAATGAATTCCCTTTTCTCGAAAAAGTAACGTGAAGGCTCTTTTGGCCCAACATTCAAGTTTATGGGAATTGTGCAGATCAGTCACAATTAGGACTATGATTCTTGTTTATCATTCCTAGTCTCGGAGTTCATAACGTATCAGACGTTTAACGGTCGATTTCTGAATTCCCAGTGCTGGGAGTGGGATGATCCACTAATTTTTCTTGATTTGTACGAATGCACAACAGGCCCAATTGAGGCTTAGGTGCTGGGTTCGTCGCTTTCTATCATTACTAACTCAAGTTTACAAAGCGCTACGTATTTAAATTTATATTTTCCAGAACAAATGTTTGTTGGCTTTTGTTCGAAACAAATTCAAATAAATAAACATTGCGAAGCATATGTTACCCACATATCTACGTACGTAAAACTACCATCTAAAGAGATCCATCTGCAAGTCTTAATACGATTTTAACAACGTCAATTTTAATCATTTAAATTACATAGTTAGTGTTGCTCTTGGTAGATTCTCCACTCTTTTTTTTTAAGTTCTTATTCGGCTGCATAAATATCATTAACAATTTAACCCTCACATGTATTACACATGGTCTATACATGTTTTATATGCGTTCGCGTTTGTCCGTCTCACCTTAACATTTTGCATACCCAGCGCGATGCACACAAATATACTTTGGAGCGAAAAATGTAAAAAAAAAGAAAATAGTTTATGGCCTTTAAAAGCGGCGCCTATACATAGTATTCATGGTTAATGGTAAGGAATTGCAACTATTAATTTAGATATATATGCTGGTTGATTTGATGGATTTTTGGTTTTGATTTTGATTATGCGCATATATATGCAAATTACAGTTAGGTAATTGTAGACTTATAGTTCCAATGTTAAAAAAGGAACTGAACGAAAATAAAGCACACACAAAAATATATGTGAAATCGAGGAATTTTTGTGAATATTATACTGATTTTCCGTTGTAAATTTGACTTTGTATGTGAAATTTATAACGGGAACGAGAATTAAAGTCCAATCAACGATTTAAATCTGATAATTTGAGCGTTTTTTACTTACTAATTTAAGGGTCTGATTTGGTTTTAATGAGAGTTGGATCTAAAATGGAATGCAGAAATTTCCTCCGTGGAAGCTGCGGGAATTTGCTCATAGATAGGCCTCACAGATAAATGGAATTTTTGGCTAATACTTAAAACATATAATTCCAGTCATTGAAAGTGTATTTAAAATTCCACGAATCAATGCTAACTTTTTGCATTATTGTTCTTTGAAGAACGAATTAAGTACAATGACGCTCTTAACGATAACTCGAAAAATTACAACGAAGTTCTGTGAGATATGAAATCTCAATATTCCCATCTGCGTAACAAGCGCCTTTTGCAATTAAACCAAAAAATCCATTTTATTATACGAACCTATCACGCAATTTTTTTCGTTTTAATAATTTAAAATTAAACCTACCAGCTACCAGTCTAAATAAAAAAGACAAAATTTCGATTCTGTGAACAATAATCATTCAAAATCAAAATTATACACGAAAATGCGCGCCAACAATGCGAATTGAATGATTAAAGTGTGCGCATTCCAAACGTTTCAGATGTATGCATTGCACAGTGCTTTTTACGGCAATAAGATAGCCGTGCCTTTTTGCCCACAAATGTTCTGAGTGATATTTTGACCAAAATGTCCGATCAATCTTCACCAAACTTTAGAGAATGAAAGTTCCCCACGACTTTTAACGATATTCCCAAGAAACAAATCAAAAAGTTAATATTTACTATGAAAACGAACTCTCTCAAAAGGGCATTTGGGGTGCTATATAGCACCCCAAATGCCCTTTTGAGAGAGTCCGTACGGGAACAAAAACAAAACTTTTTGAACTTTTTTTGGGGAGTACCGCTAAAAGTCGTGTGGAACTTTCATTCTCTAAAGTTTGGTGAAGGTTAATCGGATATTTTGGTCAAAATATCACTGAGAACATTTGTGGGCAAAAAGGCACGGCTATCTTATTGCCGTAGAAAGCACTGTGCAATGCATACATCTGAAACGTTTGGAGTGCGCACACTTTAATCATTCAATTCGCATTGTTGGCGCACATTTTTGTGTATAATTTTGATTTTGAATGATTATTGTTCACAGAATCGAAATTTTGTCTTTTTTATTTAGACTGGTAGCTGGTAGGTTTAATTTTAAATTATTAAAACGAAAAAAATTGCGTGATAGGTTCGTATAATAAAATGGATTTTTTGGTTTAATTGCAAAAGGCGCTTGTTACGCAGATGGGAATATTGAGATTTCATATCTCACAGAACTTCGTTGTAATTTTTCGATTTATCGTTAAGAGCGTCATTGTACTTAATTCGTTCTTCAAAGAACAATAATGCAAAAAGTTAGCATTGATTCGTGGAATTTTAAATACACTTTCAATGACTGGAATTATATGTTTTAAGTATTAGCCAAAAATTCCATTTATCTGTGAGGCCTATCTATGAGCAAATTCCCGCAGCTTCGTGTAGAAAGCATAATAAAAACAGGCTGACTCTTTTTTGACGTAAAGGGACTAGAATCAGAAAACTATTGCAACAGTTTCATAAAAAAATGAGTTTTTAGAAAAAGAAAAGTTCTTTAACCCCTCGAAGACAAGACATTTCTTTTACATGCCACATGCGTCGAAAATCGTTTTTTTTTTCAAGTCAGTGACGAAATGATCAATTTTAGTTGTTTTTTTATGTCGGCTTACGGCATCAAGTGAAAATATACACATCTAGTGCCAAAAGAATCATTTATCACTCGGTGGTACAAATAACTATTTCATGTTTCAAGCATTACTTTTGACGCCCTCAGCATAATCGATTTCGCGTGATTATTAACCTCGGCTGCACCTCGGATCAAAAAAAATTCACACAAAATGTGAGGGATTCTTTTGAAAATCCACCTATCAAAATCGGACCTATTTCGTCTGGGATGGTTATATACATGGTTATATACATGGTTATATACATGGTTATATTGAAAGGTCTTTGCCAGTAGACGTCAAAAGACGTCTCAGATAGTCTCGACCTACACCTGGTTGCTGGTGGAAGATCTCCGAAGGTAGAAAAAGTTTGTTTTTTAGACTCATTTTTTGGCCATTAAATTTGAGCGATGCAGGTGAGAGTGTACTAGTTATAAAGCTGAGGTCAAGTACTTTCAGGTCATGCCACGTTTGAGAACATCCATTGACATATGTTAGAACAAATGTGCAACAAAAATTTTCAAAATCCGTGTGAACTTTGCTAGTTGTAACGTATTTTATCTAACCTTTCCATTGATACCTCATTTGCATGTTATGTTCACAACAACCGTCATCAGTATCATTCCAGACCTGTGATGCTCACACGGATTTCGAAAATTTTTGTTGGACATTTTCTCTAACATATATCAATGGATGTTCTCAAACGTGGCATGACCTGAAAGTACTTGACCTTAGCTCACATTTATCGGCCAAAAAACGAGTGTAAAAAACACCCTTTTTCTACCTTCGGAGATCTTCCACCAGCAACCAAGTGAAGGTCGAGATCGAGATTGTCTGAGGCCTGTTTTGAGGTCTGCTGTGATCCGATTTTGATAGGTGAATTTTTAAAAGAATCCCTCTTATTGACCCGAGACGAAGCTGTAGCAATCGCAATTGTGAGAGCAATTGTGAATATTTGACCAAGATGTTTAAGATGGTGTCAAAAGCAATTTCGTGCGATTTTTTTTTAGAATCAGTAGAGTTAGATGTTAATTAATAGAAAGATGTTAAAACAATGTTTGTATGAGTGGATCAGATGAAAAACAGCTGAGACGAAATATGTCTCTTATTTCAAAGTCGTCCACAGTAATAGCAAATACTAATCATCCATGATTAGGGAAAATGATATGCGAGAAGTCCTTTTTCACCCGGGAATCGAAATTGTTATTTGTCAAAAATAATCTTGCAACAACCGACTCACAAAAATCGAGAATAGGAAAAATATTTTCATGAATACAAGAAGCGCAGCCTTGTAGGCAAATACTATCGCAAATACTATCGACAGTGTCGATTCGACGCCATTTCCTTTCAAGAAAAATGAGATTAGTTTTCCTTTCCCAGGCCACAAAACTAACAACTCTCTTATGGAAGTTTGCATTTTAAATGCTTATAAGTGATCTCTAGTTCCATTTCCCCGTCTTGCCTACATTCCTCACATAAAAATCTCATTTAAATTAAATATTCATAAATGATTCATATTCATTTAAAATTCACAATTTCATATCACGACCAATAAAATATTTATCAATCCAACAAAAATACGGTAGCCGTATAACATTCAGAGCTGTGTATTGGTCGTAAGTGCTGGTAATTTAGCTACTTTTTATTACTGCATGATTAATTGATTAATTATGTTGATTTATAGCCATTTGCCATTTTTTTCCCTTTACTATTTTCGTATCAAAATTACCAATCGCTTTTTACTGTCAACCTACGCTTTCGGCATTATAATATAGGCACATTCGTACTTTATTTGCAATGGCCGCTCCAATCAAATAATACATCTTAATGGCTTTTTACTACAGTCGTTGTACGTAAAATGTGTTTGGTTTATTTTATACCCGACGAGTAAATGTTTGTTTGTGTACAAATCGAAAGAATGGATGGATGGATTGATGAACGGATGTACGAATTGAAAAGAATTTTTTTTTGCAGCCATAGCGTTCCAGCGATTAAAATTACGTTTTTACGAATTGTGAGAAAAGGAAGAATGAGCACGACAGAATTGGATTTAAAGAAAAATCCTTTTCGTTTACTGGTCTTTTTGTTTAAACTATTGAGGAACAATTTACGTTGAGCGTTCAGATCTGTTATTGTTAAATTTTAGTGTAATAAAACGATTTGTAATTTTGCAAGAGGATAATTTGTTCACGTTCTCAAAAATTGGCATGCTGATAGGAGTTCGTTGTTTTCACATACAATTACTTGAAAATGATTGAACAATAGATGGAACGGAAAAAGCTTACGTGAAAGACAAATGGAATTTTGTTTCATAGTACAATACTTTCCAATGGCACTTATTGTTGTGTGTTTACAGACCATGGCTACGCTTCGATCGATAAATCACATAAACAAAAAGTACCAGTTTCACCATTTGTCCCATTGACAAGTGAGGTCTTGAGGCAAAGTTTAACACCCATCAAGTAAAATTAACTTTACCTCACCTTTTTGTGTACACTATTTTGCTACCTGCTCCATGCGAAAGTTGGCCATTACATAGCAATTTGCATTGACCATTACATAGCAAAACATTGGATGCTGCTACGTACTTCATTACTTAGGAAACAACTTTGTGATACTCCCAAACTCGCGTGTTTTTGAGCAACTTTCTTTTGCAACTGTTTTTTGACAAGTGTAGTTGTAAGTTGTATACCTCGCCCTCGCCTTCGGCTCCGATATACAAACTCTAAACCGTTACCGAAGCTTGTTGCTCAAAAAGGCACCTGTGAGTTTGGTTTTATCAAAAAAATTGTCATGTCACGTCATGAAATACTTTCCCAGCATCCAATGTAACTTAACAATGATTTAAATCCACAATTTTGATTTTCCAAACTTTTCTCACACAAAAACGTCTTCAATATTCGCCACTCACCTTTTTCCATTGCGTCGCCGTCGTTTCGTTGCATAAACCGTACCCAACTGGCTCATTGCAAGAGCCGTGTTGTGTATGTTATTGCTGCCAACGGTGTGTGAATGTTGATGGGGTGCTACTATCGGATCGCTGGTCAATAGTGCCGCCTCAACCGTTGTCAAACATGGAGCCGAACCACTTGCGTGGGTATCATCAAAATTATTTAGAATAACGGTCTCCAGATTTACTACGACGCCCCGGCACACCGAACGAAAAAAATGAACTTTCTTTTATTTCTCTCTCAATCGAAACAAAACGAGCGAATAATTTCGACCTTTTTCACCTTGATTGGTTAATCACACTTGTGTTTACAGGGTAATATTCTGTTATTACTGGTTTATTTACACTTCCAATTTTTTATTTGTTTTTCGTTGTTAGTTACATCAAATATCAAATTACACTTGTTTGTTAAACGACGTTTAAAAGTAACTTTTCTGTCGTATTATTATGACTGTCCCGAATTCAATAATATTGGTGATATGAATTCATAACAATCGATTGTGGTGGTTGTATTTTGTTTGACGATAATTTTAATGTAATTTTGATGAGCCTATTTTCGTGAACGAAAAAAAAGGAAGAGTTGTTACAGTTACATGAAGGACATATTGTGTATATGGAAGTGATTGGATCTGATTACGAGGAGAGATGGCTTAATCGACCAATCCTTAGTGAACATAAAAGCCTTAATATGTCGAAATTAGTAGTCTCAGGCACTATTTTCCTTTACGACCAGAGACTACTGACTTCGAACAAAATTTCTGAAAGTCTGCATTACTCACTCACTGTAATAGTACATTACTTTATGAGGGAAGTAATTTGATATCTCGTATCCAGATGAGTAAAAGCATGCGAGGGCTTCAGGCCGATGTACTTTTGCTCATCGTGATACGAGATAACAAATTACTTCCCGAGTGTAGTATAGTGTTCTACTTTACAAGCGAGGTAAAGAGTTTTCTCTAGAGATGGAAACTCTACTTAACCTCCCTAGTAAGGTAAAAAGTATTTATCTACACAAAAATTCACAAAGTTATTTGGAAGTCTGTCGCCTCTACGGTCAGTCAAGCTCTGTCTATTAAACCCATTGCTTGACTATAACGAGTGACACTCGTGCCAGACAAGCCGAAACGTTATGGGTTGTATTGTTCTCAATAGAAGCGCATAAGTTTATCCTATTTTGAACAGCTTAAAAGTTTCTACTTTTCTAGTACTGTTTCGCCCGCGTAAAAAGTCCCATTTTCATATCTAAACTGTCAATGCTGTTTCTCTCCTTTTCTCTAATTTCTTTCGTTCGTATACTACTTCAAATGAAAAATCTGAAAAACCATGAAGAGTGGGTGAATCAGTGGATGAACAAATGAATTTAAAAATAAATTTCAACGCACTCTGATATGTATCCACAGAGATGCTAATATGACAACTCAGTCGTCACGACTGGGTCGTTTCGACAGATAGAGTGAAATTGTCAAATAATTTTGAATTTGGTCGACAGAAAATGTATTGAAATCTCTTTCAAAAATCCAGCTGTCATTCGACATACTCCCTCTATCCGTCGAAACTACGTCCAAGTCGACATATTAGCATCTCTCTGTACGTATCACTCAAATACGACGCTGCGTTTGATTTGTGTTTGACACTTCAAATTTTGAATTTTCAGCGGGCTTACGGTTTTATGTGTGCAGAACAGTATCATCTACGATGCCCTAACTGTCTATACTTGCTCCATTTTCTCCGAAATAATTTTCTAGCTTTCTTATTTAAATGTACCCAAGCGGGGACCTAATGTGTTCGAAAGGTTCCCAGAAGGTTTAATTGATTAAAATAATGAACAGGGATATAAACAAAGGAACACCTGTGCTGCATGGTCTGGAAACAACCTAACGAATCTAAATCTATTTACACAATCAAATCGGTATGAAGAAAACTGTTTCCGCGGAATAGATTGCTATACTCAAACCAATACGTTACTATACACCTTAGCCAATCGGTTGAGTTAATATGGACCTTCAATCAACACACATAAATATTTCCACTGTCTGTCCAGGGCATATCATATCAATTACACCAAACTGTAGTATCACTCAGCATTTTCAGTAAATACGTGAAATGTGTGTAACAGACGTTGCGTGTTTTCAAATTATTTATAAACTTTCCATCATAATACCTTCTAATATACACAAAAGAGGTTCATACTTCATTCATGGAATGGAATAAAAAGCCATACCTTCATCATATTCTCCGGGTGCAATTTGGAATACGTATTCCAATAATATTACTAACGAACCATCATACTGGGGATTTTTTTTTTATATTGAATTTGTGCTATTGGATTGTGTAGTACACATTTACTAATATCTGCTTATTATTACATTACACTACCAGAGAGAGAGAGGTTATTATTTGTTACACGACGGATCTAATTATGATATTTTCTGTAATCTGCGTATCAAATAGATTTATCAAAGAACGGAAAGAAAAAAATTGAGTTTATTATTTATTAAAAAATTAATTATTTATTTGTTGTCCGGTATTATTATGGTGGATGGGAGATGGGAGATAGATACACACATAAATACGTGCACACACGTTACTGAAATTGTGAATAGCGTTATGTAGACTGTTTAAAGTGAATGTTTATTGAAGTAATTATTTTGTAATTGATAATTGAGATATTTTATTCGGCCGAATATTATTAATAGTTCGATGGCTAATCAACTCTGATTGTATACTGTATGCTACTCGTTTCGGGGGACATTTCCTTTGTGTCAACTCATTATTAATTGAATCGAAATTTGTGTATACAAATTACAGTTAATTGATAATTATTATCAGCCACACAACTTCTGTAATAATATCCAGGTGTGTTCGGGAAAAATTTTTTTTTTCTTTTTCTTTTTTATCCAATCAAATATTTCATTCATCTGACGCATTCGTAATGACATAATTAATGGTGTACGCGTATACAAAGTAGTTTCGGTCGGTGAGGTAGTACATTCAAATGGAATTCCTTTATTTGAATAAAAAAGAGATGCCGTTTGAGACTTTGGTTGAACCTACTGGAATTGCTTTATCAATTGTCTTGATAACTATCTCAATTAGAATACTGTTTTCCAAGTTATTTGGTCTGTTTTTCCCTTTTAAAAGCTCGCTGATAGTTTCGAACACTCTTTGAATTTGTTTTAAACCATTTACTTTTAGGAATAACATCGATAAAACGTAATGAGCTTTGTGTGTTGTTATCTTTGTAAAACAAAATGTATGTATGTATGTATCTAATGGAGGTTGAAATACACATATAGAAGAAAGAACACACACATCATGTGTTGTACCAACGGTTCAAAATTGGATTTGAAATAAAAATGTCCACGGTAGCTCAATTGGTTAGAGCATCAGCCCGGCAAGTTGAAGGTTGTGAGTTCGTGCCTCACCCGTGCACATCAAAATTTTTATTTCAAATTCAATTAGATTCTAGTAATTCAAAACAGTCTAAAAAAATGTATGTTAATTCCATTGAAGTAATAGATTTGCCATGGAATAATAAAAAAACTGTTTAAACAACAGAAGTAATAGATTTATTGTTTGTTGTGATATGTTTCTACACTCTACACAGTCAAAAATGTATCTGTCATATTTGTGGTGTCATTAACCATATTTTCTCCACTCAAAAGGCCATGAGAAAATGATGTTTTTTTGATACTTCGTCTGATGACAGTTCGATGGAGAAATGTCTTGTCGCTCTTGTTTCTCCCTGAACTGTCACCTCTGTTTTTGTTTTTAAAACTGGGTAACAAATTTGATGTTTTTGTTTCGTGGAGAAAAATGGTTAATCACGACATCTCACAGATATAAAAAACCAACACAAATAACACGGAGCGTATAGAAAAATAAGCCGACAAGCTTGAAGTGAATTTTTTCTTCCGATAAAAATCTTAAGACGATCTCTTTCGGCGTTTAATAATACTGGGCGGTACTGAAATTTTGCTACTGATAACAATGACAACCAGTCTTTGTGTTACTTAAAGGATTTTCGGATACGCTTAGATAATAATGTGTTGCTTACTAAGTGTAACTAAAAATCTCCAAAGTCCCACAAAAACTGGTAGTCATTGTTATGAGTATCAAAAACTCAACTCATTCTATACGAAAATGACGGCAGAATTTCTAAAATTTGAGCGAAAGTTACGAATTACTGATGTAACAAAAGAATCATCAAACACTTGAAATTGAAGTCCGAATGATTTAAGTATGTGTCCGACCCGTTTCAGTACAAGCCCCTGGCCTGAGTTTTACAGTTCAAGCACCTACAACATTGCATAAATATACAACCTTGAAAAACGTATTACGGATTAACTAGATGAAGGCATTTACTGAAATTACAATATACTTTGGGTATCCACCTTGAACTCAGTCTGGTATACGAAGAGACGTTTCACTCCAATAAATTTTTATTATTTGACGTTGCGAGTCTTTAAACAATTTTTGTCGGTTTCGTTTTCTATTTTGTTGATGAAGTTTTTCCACTTGCTAATTTATGAAATGAGTGGCAAATCAGAGACGCATCTTTTCAAATAATTTTACAGTTTTATTTCGATTGTCGATTTGCATTTGTTACACTTCAGTTTAGTACACCTCGGAGTTTAAGTTTAATGAAGTGAACAAAATCAGTACCCTGAAATGCTCTCAGAAGAGGTAAGGAATGTCGACCTATAATTACGATTTTACGGTTTCATAGACATCTGCACTACAAAGTTCAAGGCGTATAAATATACCGCCTAACTTTTTAGGATAGTCATCTGTTAGTGACAGCGACGATAAAAATGAGCAACGAGACACGTCTAGCCCTTTTATAGTAAAATACATTGTTAAAACAAATGAAGTAAAAGATTTTGTATCAAATGCTAGACATTGCTTTAACAAGAGAAGTAGTAAAATCTGCCGCTCATAATGGTCAAGATCAAAATCCGTCGTTCTCGTCCAATGGACTTATATTCAATTCTAGTAAACTAGATTTCGCCGTTAAGTAAACATTACACATTTGTCAGTCGTACTTTAAAGCAAAGTAATTTTAGAAAACAAAAAAAAATCAAAAACTTCACATTCCACCCAATGGATTAGCGAAACGTAACAAGACCACAATAAATTAACCAACAACAGAACGTAATCCTTGCCGTCGGTATTTTTATTTTTTTTTCAATGCATAAAAAAGCTCCTTGCAATAAAAGGAGTTAGATGAGCATTTCGGCATTCGTTTATTCACTTACATTCAACTATTTTGTTTTTATTTTCACCGAAATGATTGTTGGTGCGAACTGTTTTATTTACGATATGGACACACAATGTATTTGTTTACATGTTTTGGTCGATGCTTTTCAATTTAATGTAGAATTTAATAATGGAAAAAAATCACTTGAAGCACAACATTTTAACGATATCGTTTTTGGAACAATTAACATTCAGTTTGTTCGTTGACACACGTAACACACCGTACACTAATCTTTCGACGATTCTATTTAATTAATTCAAAAAATAGTATCGATCCATTTCACATACAGAACAAACCATAAGCATTATCCTTTATGGTTATCGCGACAATAAAAGTGTTACCGACTTCTTCGAAAATTCAACGCAAACTAAAAACCACTTTTCAAAAGGTATACACGGACTATACATAAACGAGAAGTTTATTCATTTGTTTTTTTCTTCTTTTTGTTTGTGTGATAGTCTATATAATTCGAACTGACCATTGAAATGCATTCGTATATGTTTCTCCTTTATTTAGTATACACGAGTATACACTACCTGCGTTGCATATAGAGAAGAAGAAAAATATTAGTTTCAATTTCGAAAGCTTTTTCTAAAATACATTGTGATCGTTGGTGTGAGCAAGACGATTATACCGCTCAGAAAGAGATGGTTGCTGTGTGAGTGGTTAGAGGGGAATGTACACAAAGGAGAGCTTTTTGTGGGACGGACCTATCTGTCGATTTTATGCATGTGTTTGGTCGTGTGAGTATGTGTGTGTATATGCAATTAGAGAACAGAGGCGGTCCAACTATAAAATTATTTCTGCTGCAAGTTCAATTGTTGTGATTATGCAATGGAGAAAAATTATGTTGACAGTGACACTCAAATGATCGTTTTGATACTCCGATTCAATTTTTATTGTTGCATAATTAATATCTTGATTGCATTGAAGACGGATTTGCTAGGACGCGATTAAATCATTGTGTGAATGATGTGTAACATAGTGTGTAACACTTATCTACCAAACACGTATTCCACACGAGTAGCAATAATTTCAATAATTTTCATTATCCATTTTCATTCAAAATAGCACTGTCAACACGATCACTCATGCTTGTAGTGCGTTGACAGAAATGTAACTAGATATATAAGAAAAATCGTCAGATGTAATGAACCTTAGAGATCTTCAAGGAATTTCTTGGTTCTATCTTCAGTAATAGTAAATAGTGTCCGACTCGCCTGTTGAAAATTGCTTGCTCAATAACATACGATACGAAGTCGTTTGATATCGTGCTTTTTGCTGCAGCTGCTCCACATACACAGTATGTCATACAGCTGGAGCAAAAAAAGCTGCACATAACAAATTATTTCGAATTGTACCTCCACTCTATTCTCGTGGTCTTCTTGGCGATGGTTGCCATACAATAGTAGTTTTGGACCGACGTTTATCAGACCTCTTAGCAATATTCGCTATTTGTTTCATGACAATGACTCTCGTTTACTGTAATTTGACATTTCGTAAGCAAAATGGCTGTTTGTCTTAAGTATGGTTTCCACTCAACAAAAAAGTACTCATGAGAGAGCCTTGAGCTGTCAAGTAAACAAAGCAAAAATTGAAAAAATTCAATTTTGTCTCACACGGAGTACTTTTTTGGTAAGTGGAAATCAAGCGTTACTTTAAAATAATTAACGGATGGAACGGTTTGAATCCATCTGATAAATTGGTCTACCGAAATTATTGTACTCTCTGGTATCAATATGCTCAAAGAAGACAATTTCGACATCATTTTGTACGTACGAAAGATTTCCTCAATAATAGCGTCTCATTAACTCCATAAAGATTCAACGCAATAAATTGAAAACTAAAAATTTACTGAATCTAAATTAAAATAAATTAGAAACCTCCATCTTCATAACAGCAACCATTTCAAAATGAAAGATATTATAATTTGTATATTATGGTCTGTAATTAGAGTTTTTTTTTTCATCTCATAATTTCCATCGAAAATTTATTCAAATTAAACATTTAACTTGTTTTTATATAGTTTTTTTTTTTGGTTGGTAAATAAGCTGCAACACATTCCTTATTTTGTTTGTAATGGCTATATGTATAGAATGGATAAGTAAATACACCGATAGAAATCCGGAATCAGATTCAAATATTTTTGGGACTTATTTAAGTTTTCCCAGGAATCATTCGATCGATTGTTTTGACGGTTTCTTTAAGAGGAAGCTGCGGGAAAGTTTGTTTTAAAGATTTAAAAAAAACGGCCACTTACATTTTGTTAGAAAAATTGCATTGAAATCACAGCTAAAAAAATCTAACTTCGACAATATATATCAAAAAGGGCATATCAGAACCATATTGAGAATTACGAAGAATTTTGTTACTTATTACCCATGATTAAACATCAAAAGAATATTTTAGAGTCAATTTAGCGTTTCCAGTTCATGATATTTTGGCGCAAAATTTTAAAACGCTCTAGTGAATTCAAATTTTGCTCCAAAATATCGTAAACTAAAAGTCACTTAATTGATTACGACCATGGAGGACTTTTAAAAATCTAATAAATCTGTTTGACCACCTTGCATGTGAACTTCATTAAATGAGTCCATAAACGTCTTATAAGACATAATCTGTAATTTGATTTCGGGTAAAATTGGAAATAAAAAACTGCCTCAAAAATATTTCAAATAGGTCGACTTACCCACATATTTGACATCGTATAGAATAGAATACAAGCCAGATAGCGAATTAGGCAAGTTTGGTATTTTTGGAAAGGTGCGGTCTCGGGCTATGAGATATAGTAGCAACTGAAGTTATACCCAGCAGTGGATGAGCTAGACATGACCAGAAAGCTTCCCAATGGTGAAAAAATCAGTGAAAGTTGTTCACATTCACAAAGTAAAAATGTTAAATTTCTTGGTAGTGCAAAGAATGGTTCGGTAGACCAGAGTCAACCAGTACGTAGCAATTAATTTCATTTTTAGTCGATCTTCACATACATTTCTTCTAAAAAATCTCAGGAATGTGGGCACCCGTAAGAAGGTTCTTTAAAAATTTTTGAGAGAATTGAAAAACCCTCTCCCAATTTTTTTATATGTTAAATCAGATGTGCTAGCCTTCATTTTTAGCCAATAAAATGAAAAATCGGTTGGGTACTCATTAACAAAACCATAAAATTGTACTTTGATGTCTCACCCTGACTCACAGCTACAACCTTTCGACCCGACGATACTTTTATTAGAATCGTCTGTCAATTCTCTACAAACTACCATTAGATCAAAACCGACCGGGTCGTTTCATTCCGGGGTAAAATTTTCTGAAAAAGTCATGATTTTGAAAGTTTCAAATTTTCTAGAGTATATGCAGAACAGTATCATCTACGATGCTAAGCTCTTACAGTCTGGGCATCGAACTCGCTCAATTTCCTCCGAAATAACTTTATAACTTTCTTATTTACACCTTCGTACCCAAGCTGTGATTGGCCGTTTGTGTTTGTTAGTATTAAGGTTGCTTACTCTTTACCGCCACTTACATTCCTGAACGATTCGAGTTTCTTAGATCCCTGTTAGGGGATTTGTATGAAATTCCACACAAAAAATTAAAATTAATCACTGACCAGCCCAAAATTCTAACACGATATTTGCGTCTGTGTATAGGAACGATGAAGGAGCACATATTATACATCATACGACGAATCGATTCGATCAACAACAACAAAAAAAGCAACAAAACATAATTTTTATTTTGTGATTATACAAAATTAGTCTTTCATGTTTTTTTTTAATTTTCCAGAGCAACTTAACCTACATATACTACATAGAGTCTGAAATTCTGAATCTGTAGAATTTTCTGTTTCATAAATATATAATTATATAAATTGTACAAGTTTTTTTTCAACATTATTATTTATGTATAAACGTATACGCAGCATATATACACACTATATATGTAGTATATGAACGGAGTAAAAATGGCCGACATCATAATATTAAAACTTAAATTTTTGTTTTTTTTTATCAACGTAATTGGCATATTATCGTTGATTTTCAAACTAATAATAGTAAGTTGGCCAATGTGTTTCCATATATATACATGTTACAAAATATGACTGTGCCGGCATATTTTAGCATTTAATTTTATATATAAAAATGAAGAATTGAAGAAAAAAAAAAGTTTCCTAAGTTTTTATGTAAAACAAAGTTTCTTGTGAGTTAGATAGACCTTTACCGTCCGAAAGCCGTTCATGATTATTTTTAGTAAATTGTCGGAATTATCTGCGATTATTATCCGGTTTACTTTTTTTTATCAAAATCACAAAGAATGCGTAGAAAAAATCTTATTTCAGATCTTTAGTAGTATTCTTGGAAAAACAACAGAAATAATAATATCCAATTTTCATGCGGGCGGGTCAAAAATCACATAACACTTACGTGTGGCTATTGACCTCGGCTTCGCCTCATATCAACAAAAACTCACATATAATTTTGTCTTTTAACTTTTCCTCCCTAGTTATGTAATAGTACATTACTTACAAACATCGAAACGTTTGATGAAAAATTATGCTTTCACTTAAAACAACTGGTCCAATCCGAAGAAAATTCCCCGAATCAGTTGATAAATGGGGATCAAGGAGAACACCCAAACAACATTTACCAATAAGGCAAATGATAGAAATGGTACTTTTTGTGTGAAATTTGCCGATCGAGTCGTAACCGAGGTCGATAAACACACAAGAAGTACCATTTCCATCATTTACCCCAATTGCCAAGTAAGTTATTTTATTAAAAACCTGAGGCAAAGTTTTGGATCCGTATCCTAGCAGTAAAGTTAACTTGATGATAATGCACATACGGGTCACGTGTTCAAGTACCTATTTTTCTAGAAGTTAGATTTAGAATTATAAATTCTAATCAATTTTAAATTGGCCTCAAATTTCTTTGATATACCTTTTACGGCGGACAATTCATCTGGATGTCGATGACGACTTAAAAATATACGAAATGCTTGTTAAAAGAAATGAAGTTATAGATTTCACATTATCTTCAAACTTGTCAGATCAAACGAAAGGAATTGACCCTCAAATTACAATGCTCATACGTCTATCATTTGTACAAGTTTAAATGTAACAGTACTTTCGGGCCTGCTTTTGGGACACACCTTATTTTTACTACTGTATTCCTCGACATTTATGAAATCTTAGAATGTGCAAACTTAAAGACATCCTCCCGGTGAAGTTGGTACAGTCAGAGGCAGTGAAATTTCAGCATGAATTTGTTCAGTTGTTTGTCACCTGATTTCCGCATTCAATCAAACCTGTTTATGCGATTTTACCACTACCACGTGCGTGCGTGTAGCAGTTTCAACAGTGTAAAGTTTATACTATAAACGGTGTGCGTGGATCAGCTGAAGCAAATTCATGCTGAAATTTCATTGCCTATAACTGTAAATACTGCAGATAAATTATAGACACGCATCACGTACATCATATGTGATACTATCTCAAGTGGAAAAGGTTATTCATTGTATTCCGTGATGCTTCCAGCATCATCAATACTTCTGCAAAGCCACCGTACCATCGTACTTCCATTATTCACAAAACTGTGTTGTAGAATCAACTTTCGTTAGCACTTATTTACTGCGTACACATTATGCTTTCGGTGATTCTAGTCTTACGTTCGACAATTAATTTATTTTATATGCCCGGGATATCGTTGAACAAAATTTTCCGTCTAAAGCAATTTACTCTGAAAGGTATACACTGCAGAGAAGAAGAATAATCTAACACTGAAATTGGCCCTTGTCAATATATCGGAACCTCCTCTTTCTTCGGTACATTATCCATGTATAATATACGAATTGATTTCAGATGAATGATAGACAGATTTTGTTTTTTGAATTACAAAATCAATCGATGGCTAAACACCAGTCACCGGTGATTGACATTTTAATGAATTGTTTGGGGTTTTAAATTCGACGAGAAACAAATTATTTTCTTGTTGAACAAAATTTTGTTCTTTTCATTGGGAAGAAAAACATCACAACAAAATTGGTGGATTAAGCGCAATTATGTACCGTTCGATTTTCTTAGATTTAATTTTGTAGAATATTTTATGAGATTATAACCGTATGCTAAGGAACAAATTGCTCAAATATAATATGTGAAACAGACTGCTTTCTCAATGTGTTACGATGTGCAAGCTATGTTGAGTTTGTTGGGTCAACTATTGACGATTATGTTTCATTTTAAAGTCCATAATGTTGAAAGTTATTTCCTCTATATTAGACTGACATTTCCTGTGATCAAAGCATCTGCAATTAAGTTAGTAGAACAAAAAAAAAAAATAACGAAAAAACGATTTCTCCCTCTTAATAAAGTAGAAATGCGGTGGCGTTACACCAACCAACATTAAGAGCTTAGTACTTAGTTTACTTATAACTTAGTCGTTTTTAAAATTGAAACTCGAGTCTTTCATTTTACAACGAATACCTCAAAGTCCGGATATAACCGCATTCAGTGTTATTGAGGAAATATGAGCTATAAAACCTATAAGCTATAATTAAGAAGCCGAAGCTATGCTTGAAGCTAAATTTACAATTTGTTACGGTATCGACAGCAACGAGATGAAAAACCTTTGAATAAATCTATGTTACTCAATAACACTACATTCCCCTTGGGAAGTAAACAGAAAATTATTTCTTGCTCTCAAAATTCGTGGTATACGGATTTCTGGCCCAGAAACTCTGGGATTATGACGGAAAATGGATTCGCACGAGTAATTGTGTCCCTCACCCAACAATCATCCCCACATCCATATTTTAATCGGACATTGATTAGGAAATCTGAATTGATCTAGAGGCTGGAAAACAATCTGTCTACACAACAACAATCCAACCTAAATTTTTGAATTACATCAGTAATCGACCTCAAGATAAGTACAAATTCACACAATTCAAAATAACCGTCCACAAAATAAATGAACCCAACAAAAATTGTCGGTCGCCATTGTGTCGAACCAATGAGCTGTGTTTGAATTTCGGATGATAAAACTGAAAGATAAAATGTAATTGCTCTCACTGCGCATGTCGTTTCAAAATAGAAGACAAAAAAAAAAAGAAATGAAAAAGAACACAGACCGAATAGCTAACAGAAGTGTGGTGGGCTAGAGGCGTGTATTAGATGTGGTAAATATAAGGTTAACTGAGTAATCATGCAATGAATGCAAAAGCTTTTTCTATTTCTGTTTGATTGTGTTAGTGGCACAGCCGAACTTAACACTGTCCAAAAGATTTTCTAGTCAAAATTCTTTTTTTTTTAATATATTTCGTGTGAATGGATTGAGTTATACTTTTGCAACCTTTAGTATACGTTTTTATGGTTTAAATTATTCATGCAGACGTGTTTTGCACCTTTACTTTAAATGCATTAAACTATTCATTATACATGCACCGAAAAGTCGTAAAATGAAATTAAATTCAGTTCAGTGTTTGCATTCAATGGTAAACCAAAATTAATTAATTAATTAATTAAAATTAATTAAGACATTAGCAAATGTAATTCTATTTCTCATATTTTAACATATTTATAAGAAAAATAAGGAAAAAAATTATTAAAATAACAGAAACTGTAGTCATAACCGCGATAATGAAATGGTCACATATAACGTGAGAAGGGGATAATTTACATTTAATTTTCAAAGTACAAAATACCATCAAACCATTAACCGTTTCATCTGTAACGAAAGCGGAAACAAAACATAAACATTCGACCACTGTTTCGATCTGAGAGAAAATTTAAATACGTCTTTCGGCTTTTGGTAAAGAAACCACTGACTGGCCACGAGTTAGCAAATTTGGTGATGAGTTGTTATTTCATTTCGACTATGATTCGCTAGACGTGTTCGTGCGCAAATCGGTATAGTGTTCTTAGAGAATTGTATAGAGTACCACTCTCGCCAAAGACGTATTTAAATTTTAAGTACGAAAATCAAATTTTTATGTCCTACGGGCGGACAATAGACCATACCTGTTTTACACTTTCGTTGTGTCTGATGGCACGGATTCGTTGTTGATGTGATTAATGCTTAGCATTCGATTCAACCACATATAATTGATGACTTAGTCGTCTGGTGGTTGAAAATTCAACAAATGTAGATACATTGCCAGGCGTCCCACTTGTCCGAAATGTCCGAAATTTTACACATTTGTCCGAAATTGTCCGAAATGTCCGAAATATTCTTCAAGACCTGACCAGAATTAAATATATAAACTTATAAAAGTCTCATTTTCAAAAAAAATTGCCTGCGGCGCGCTTCACCGAATTTTTAATTGAACTTTCAGTCTATCAATACTTTGTCCCTAAATTTTTATTCACTTGACTGTAAGTCATATGGGTCTTTATGGCAGAAAATACCGGAAAATGTGTATAGGTACCGCGATCACTATAATTGAAAATTATGTGGAAATATGACGATAAATATGAAACGTTAAATGTGTAATATTTTTTTAACTTGAGTAAATCTAAATCGATTTTCAAAAACGTTTTGTTCGAAGGAGAACTGAATTCCTCAGGTCAAGTTTTTAAATGGGCGTTATCAGCTCAATGGTCTGGGAGTAGTTCTCGAAAAACCGATTTTTTATTTATTTATTTTATTTATTCGAAAAACCGATATGCTCATTGTTTATTTTCCTATGGAACACGATAACTAACTCAGCTAATTTTCTAGACCTGGTTTTCATTCAAAAAAGCATTTCCTCAAAAAAAAAATCCTGTTTTTCTGATTATGGTACTCGGGCATAATGTTACAATTCTTCCTTCGAGTGAAAATCAATAAATCAATATTAAGATAATAATATAACGAGTGAGCGCAGCGAATGAATATGTTAGAAAATAGCTGTAGATCTAAAAGACAGCCACGTTAAGAGTTTCCTGCGTCACATCTTGGCTGACTCCAATATCTTTTTTAAGCATTTTTTCAGTATAGTCGACATTAAAAAATTTCGAATAAAAGGGAGAATATGATCGAATTTTTGAAGTAATAGTAGGAAAAGTTGACAAAAATTCCAACAGGTTTAATGGAAACTAATTACAAGATTCGCCTGTTGCGCATCGAAATTTTAACCTTGCTTGTGATCATTATTTCTTCCATCCATTTGAAATACGACATGTTTCTGATTCGGGAGTTGTGGTTTGTAATTGAATTCACAAGAATTTCGTTTGACAAATGAAGATCTGGATTTCTGTTTTCTGAATTTTTATACTGAAATACCAAATCTAGATTTTCGTTTGTTTGACGAAATTTATATGGGATCTATTACAAACCCTTACCTCAGAAACATGTCAGATATTATTCTTCCGCGACATGCATTAGTTAACCTACATCTTTAACACTATCTTTTCGTGAAGGTTTCAAGCCCTCTATTCAGGTTTATGATCTGTACAGCTACAGGTCATGTCAAAGTATACTTTTAAAAAAAATCTCATCTCTCTCATCTCATATAAAGCCTTGGAATTTGTTGGTGGAATGGACTTAAATGACTTACAGACTTTTTCTAATGCGTAACTTTAGTGAAAATTAGAAAAAAAATGTCCGAAATTTTTGCAGAAAATGTCCGAAATTTTTGCAGAAAATGTCCGAAATTTTTATGAATTGTCCGAAATGTCCGAATTTCGGACAAGGCAAAATTTAGTGGGACGCCTGTACATTGCACTTCGTATCTATAGAAGAATCAACCAAAGTCGCATATGTGTGGCTTATGAAGATTTGAAAAAACTTTCATTTGTTCACGTTCATATGTGCAAACCTTTGCTCGGAAACAAGCTGATAAACTTTGGTTAATACCACCCTATAATATGGGCCTTTTTATCAAAGTATTTATGTCAAAACTAATGAAGTACTAGATATGTTTTAAATCAATGCTCATTATTGATCAAATGAAGTAAAAGATTCAATAATTGAGACTATTCACACCTCTTTCTATCACATTTTCACACCAGATATCTAGCATCTCTTTCGCACAAGCTTAATACTTTATAAACAGTACCATATGATTGGTGTTAACTGCGAATTTAAATGAATAGGCCCATTAGAGGCCCGGATGCAACCCTATCAGATTACCCTTTTATGCTAGGCTAGATGATGCGTTGAATAAATATTTTCAAATGATGAAAGTTTACAAGGACAAGAATCAAAACTTCTGCAGCTTCTAAAGATTAGTGACAAAAAGCTTCTTCGATTGAAAAACCTTTCTTTCATTCAAGAATCATTCAACGAATCAGAAATAATTACTCATGCAAATAGAGGTGGTCAAAAATATAAAATAGGGCAAAAAAGTGATCTGAGGCAAAACTTTCATACAATTTTAGTAATAGTTAAAGATAGGCGGTGCAAACTGAAAAAGTTTTCTATCAGCGACGTGCTCAATGAAAGTGTAAAACAGGTATGGTCTATTGTCCGCCCGGAGGACATAAAAATTTGATTTTCGTACTTAAACGCACTCATTTTCATATTATTTTGACATAAAATGTGAGTGCGTTTAAGACGAATTCCCCGATCGACCATACCTGTTCTATACTTTCATTGGACGTGCTAGCTGTTTAAGGGACGCAAACATCTGTTATAGATAAAAGAATGTTTCAACTTTCGTTCCCAGTAGGAAGCATATAAAACTTAATAGGTAACTCTTTCGGCCTACTCATACTCATTCGTTACGTAAATAACTATTTCATGTGTCGGGGCCGAAAATGAGGGAGTTTCGATATTTTTCTCAGGTTTTCGACCCCTTACATGAAAATTTTTTTGAGTATCTGTTTTGGACGATTGATTTTAGGCACTTTCGCATGTAGCCCTCACTTCGTTCGGGCTACAACAAGCGAAATTGCGTAAAAACAATCGTCCAAAACAGATACACAAATAACTATTGTTTGTACTTGACTAGAGCAATATGGTACTCTAAATTGTAATCTAAAACTTCTTTTATATCGATATCGGCTTCTGTAAAAAATGATAAGAACAAAATAGTATTATGATCAATTTGGTGTCCCGAAAAGGAAGGCTGTATTCCCCACTTGTCAAATAACAACTTGGAACCTCGTAAGTACAATGCTTTACGTGATTAGGCAATTTAAATGAAAATAAAACATGCCGTAACACGTAAAAAATTTGAAATCAATTTCTTGAAAATACATAGATCAAAAATGAAGTAATAGATCTAATACTTAAACTGTTGATATGTTTGACGCTTGCTTAGTTTGATTATACAACCATCAAAATAAAAAAGTCTTGCGTTTTTCCAAAAAAAATCAAAAGGAAACTTGAGGAAGCGAACCACAACTAAAAGTTCAATTTAAACATGTTAAAAAGCGCTCAATATTTTATTTTCTTCCATTGTCAGATGAAATACTGTTTTACTCAGCCAAGAGTCCCCAGGTTTGTAGAGTAATGTCATCTTCCATTTGAACAAACCTATCAAATTTTTCGGACCATTATTACATGGTTAACACTAAATGAAAGTGGCTATTTAAACAAACAAACCTGCCTATCAATGGACACGGATAAAATACACCAAACATTTTTATGATACGTAAAATGTGTGAAAGTACTACAAAAGAGACCTTTCTTTGCACGTTTACATTAATCGTGTGATCACACCAATAAGAAATATAATTTCTAAAACATGCAATCACGCACAATATCTTTTTGTGAATGAAACTGACCTTCCTCGGTATAGTTGTACGTTATTCATTCTAAAAGACATAAACCAAAACCGTAACAACAACAAAAAAATGTCGTGTAGATAAATATATTTAACCGATCGTGTATTGAGCACACACAATAGCTGTTCACGGGCATTTTGTATACGTCTGGAATCTGTTTTGCATGAAGATGGTACAGTGATTTTGAATAGGAAAGTTGAAAGGCGTGAAAATTATGCTTCACGGATATATACTCGTAAAATGATGGAATTAATTATGAAACAAAGCAGAAAGTTAACGTTATTCGCAGACGTTTTGCATAACATCAGTTTGACTATCGAGCTTAGCCCAAGTATTTTCAATAAGGAACTGGTCCATCTAAGACTGAAAATGACCGAACTGGTACATTCTGGCCAAGGTCAGGTGCAGGATATTTCATCAGATAGAGTGATCAGATAGAGTGAGCAATGCACACAGAAGATTTTAGAATGTTTATAATACTCTAGGAAGAGTACAACTCAAG
Source organism: Bradysia coprophila (assembly GCF_014529535.1). NCBI lineage: Eukaryota > Metazoa > Arthropoda > Insecta > Diptera > Sciaridae > Bradysia > Bradysia coprophila. The sequence continues at coordinate 7,443,766 of NW_023503501.1, read as the reverse complement.
ATTTTAGAGATTTTTAAAGGGGTGGTAAAACTTCTGTTTGCGAAGTATAACCGAAAATGACCCATTCTGGCTTGACTATGAATGATCAACTCGAAAACTGACAAATGGCCAGAAATTGTTCCAAAGAAAGTAGAATCAATTCCAAATAATCTTTAAAATTTAAGGAATTTTTAAAGAATTTAAGAATAAATATTCCGAATAGCAATCCCTGGTGTCAGGTCAATTCAAGTCAAAATTTAATAAATCAGGTTAACAGTCTTGCTGTATAAGCTGAAGATACATTCCATATTTGTCGCCGCGGTCACAAATGACAACCGTGCCGAGTCTCTAAAACAAAATAGAACAAAATGACAAACAAAAAGTTATAGACGATTCACAAAGTCTACAAAGTCGCTCTCAGTCGTCGTTAATATCCTCGCATAAACACTAAATAAATTCTTGCATAAAATTAATACTTAACCTAATAACTCTTCCATAGACAGTCAATAAATAATTGAACAAAAAAGGGCTGCTGTAGTGCTGGTTATTCTCTGATTGCTTGTTAAATTTATGATTGCGTCCGCAACGGGGAGCATCGATTGTCGAAATTTTCAAATATACCCCCTACTTACACATCTTCGATGCTATACACAAATTTTTGCCTGTATTTATACCATATACCATGGTTATACGTTTGGTAGTTGCAACATGTTGTATATACAACGAATATATATTTATTTAACTCAAATAACAGATCATCTTACTCTTATGGTAGTTATGTTATCTTGTGTATAATGCATATAAAAGACATGTTTTGTTGGTTTTTTGGTCGTTCTTTTTTGTTCTCTGTATATCTCTCTTATTTTACAACTCGAAATTATTATGTTACCATTCACACATTTCATTCAGCATTTAAATTAATTATTAAATTTTTTATTTGTCTCATAAATCAATAAATTCGAGATTCTTGTTTTTCTTTTGCCTGTTTTTGTGTGTTATTCATTTTTTGTTGTTCTTGCTGCTTCTCAACTGGAAAACGACGTCTCTGATTGTATGCAAATCGTTCAAAAGATTTTGAAGATCAAATATTTATGCAAAATCGACAGTAGTCTTTTGCAAAACATTCAACTGGTATTTAGCTGCCTTGTCTGCGCATTGGTGATGTTAATATTTTATATGTTATCGAACAAATTTTCGATCGCGATTAATATTAGAAATGTGGATTGTAGGTGGTATATAGTTAGCTAAAAGGTGCCATCCCGTTGAGACGTATTCTAGGTGAACTTTTTCAGTAAACTTTTTTTTCGTTAAAATTTCTTTTTTTAGTATACTAGTTCGGAATTGACATTGGGCAACCGATGATGGTAATGGTTGGCAATATCCTAGTTAGAATAAGTCATTTGATTAGATCTTTGATTGTTATATGATTGCCTTACCGTGTTGATTTTTTGGTTAGAAATTTACGATAAAAAATACGTCGAGGCCTGATTCTGATGACCTGAGTGAGTTTGGAAATGCGCTACAATTTTCGCCCCCTGTTGTTTGTAATATCGGGAACTATTCTTTTTGATTGTGTATGGTCAGGTAAAGTTATTCTTAAGTTAGCGGATAGCGGGAACTGGCGACCTAGTGCCGAAACGGCCCCAACACCATCCAGCGGAACAAATTCAATAAAAAAAATTTAACGACCAATATGACACTTGATGTTAAAGATGATTGAATTAGTCACTTTCGTTAGGACCAAAAGGTTTTCTAAAGGCACTGAAAGTGGTAATTGTTTTCGAATGCAGAGATTAAGACGCTGTTCAATATACCAGTTTGAATTTGTCAACTATCGGTATCAGTAAGCCGGTTCAAATTCAACAATTAAACCTTGTTGAATACTTAAACTAAGCTAGGATCAGTAGTAGAGAATCTTTGATAATTTTTAATGGAACGTGGCTCTTTTTCAGTCAATTTTAATTAAATTTTTCGTAAACGGTTTGCATATCAGGTAGCAACAGATTTTAATTTTACGATGAATCATGTACCCCGTTCCAGGGCTTATTTACGAGAATTGAAATTCCAGAAAATTTTCGAAGTTTCTGGGAAATTCGTCTACAAGATTTTCAAGAAACTTGAAGAATTTGAAGAACTTTATTTCTTTAAAATAGGCCCTGACCCGTTGTACTCTTCGAGACGCGTTTTGTTGAATAATCATACATATAAAAAACACTTATGATCACCGGTATTACATATACCAAAAATTGTAGTCGTTATTTTTCACGACTGATTGAATCCGAAAATTATTAAAATAATTGTCGGTGTCTCTGAGACCAGTAATTCACAGCGGGAATATTTTGATTGTTAGATAAGTCATTTGATGTACAAAAAAATCGAAAAAAATTTTTCATTCCACTTAAATAACAACAAAGGTTATTAAACCGCAGTCATACAGACGCCACATACTCATTCATGAAATTTATCCCGAACGAAAAAAAAAGAATTAGAAAAAAATAACATGAAACACTTTAGGATTGACTTGACACATTTTTGACATGTTTCTGTTATATATTATTAAGTGGAATTAAATATAATTAACAAAGAACCAAATTTACCGAAATAATTTTTATAATAATAGATAGCAGACCAGTAGAATCGACTATATAGTCGAAAAATATTTGAAAAGATGAACAAAAAGTTTTCTTTTTTATTTCGTAAAAGTTTTTGTCCTTTTTGTAACGATCCATTATTTCTTTGTGTAATTTCAGTTTTTATTTAATTCATACTCTTTAAATATGAACACTCCTCAACAATACCTTTGGCCTTTTTTCTCAACAACTTTTTATCCAACAATTTACCAAGTTAAATAGGCGCCCATACCTTGCAATTTACCAATGTCCATTCGATTTTTTGGGCTGTCGTTTCTTCATCCGTATGGTTTGTCCATTGTTTTCACGGGGTTATTATACCGTATCGAAAATTACTATCGACCGATACAATAGCGGTCATACCAGTTTCAGAAGTAACGATTTACACTTTTGTTACATCATTTGTTATTGACAGCGCCAACAAAAATAAGTGATTAACTCCGACTATCGAAGCTTTTCTTATAGCATTTATGACAAAACGTATGAAGTACCAGAGCAAATTGTTGAGTTCTTAAAACTGATTTGTTAGTAGGAAATACACTCATTTAACGAAAGCTTGTGCATAATCAGCAACAGTTGAACTTCATCAGCTGATTAACAAATACACTCTACTTATACAATGAAAACACATTCTGAACAACGAGTTTTCTACAGTCATGCGTGTTATGTGCGCACATAGATGACCGTAACGTAAGTATGCACTGTATGTGGCCTGTCTTTGAATTGGTTTCATTAGAAATGTATTGTATTTGTCGACCAGCTGGAGATGTTCAGCTGTTGCTGATTCTGCACAAGCTTTAGGTTGAATGTCTGTAATCGAAAAAAAATGTTTTCTAGAGAAAGGTAGAGTGGTAAAGACAGTTTTCGTTAGCCAATTTTATAATGTTTGTCTGTCCGCACATCTTCAGTAGGTGTTCAGAGAGATATAGGGATTCAGCGAGACTACCTGGAGAAATTATGATCCGAAATTCAATGACAAATTATATCACACACAACACTAACACGAAAACGTCAACTTTGCTTCTTTTGGGCGAGATGTAGGGATTCGTAATTGGAAAGTTGTTCCCGAGGATCATCAAGAGGGCGAAATACACTTGGGTTAACTATGGCCGCTAAGTGAGAAAGAGAGTTAGGGTGCACAAATGGTTAATTACATAACTAGGGAAGAAAGTAACTTGTCATGTAAAATACGTTGAATGAAAGCAATGCCGGTACATTAGTGAAAAGTCACGAATTATTCGAAAATTCAAACAAAATTTTACAAATTAAAACAGTTTTATTCAGTGCCGTCACATCCTTGGGACATTGGCCCAGCACATGGCAGGTCATTTTTGTAGGAAAATATTTTTAAAGTAAAGTCTGTAATGCGAACCCAACAGTTCAACCCAAAAACGTTGGCTAATAGTCTAGGCTCCAAGACATCCAAATTGATAGCCGTACATAGATGATTTGCGGTTACAAGAACCAGTGACGACTACGAGTTAAAAATCCATCTATAAACCACATGTTAAAAGAATAGTATGCTCACAAAATAACGACATCAAACTCGTCCATGCACAGCACATATTCAAAATAAAATATATTGTACCAACTATGCATTAGCCGTATCAATAAATTCCATTATCTTGTTGAAATTTGAATCCCTGCTGATCAAAATGATTTAGATGAGAGCTTCCTCCATATATGTTACATGAAAACAAGCTCGTCGTAATAAAATACACTTTCGATGCAATTATTAATTAATTTTTAAAATTTTTGTGATTTCATTCGTTTCATTCTTTGGTTTCGTCGTAACCAATGAGTGGTGGTATAAACACATAAAACACTCTATATCGTATATGGTGGCTGTCGAAGGATGTCCTGGAAGACGTGTTTTAATTTAATGGTTTTGGAATTCGGGTTTGCAATTGTAAATTTACTGAGGAAATGCGGTTAATGAACTGCCTTGGAAATGTGAATAAAAATGGGTAAATGCAAAGGAAATACGAGAGAATTTACACCCTATGGCCGCTGAAAATCCAAAATTAAAAGCGTCAAACCCAAACCATCCGCAGCGTCGCATATGGGTGATTCGCGATATTCTCATATCAGACTGTGTTGAAATTTATTTTTCAATTCATTTGTTCATCCACTAATTTACCCAAAATTCAAATTCTGAAGCACAGTTACAGCATGAATTAATGAGGAAATATCCACTGGTGAAAGGATAGATATTGTCGCATGAAATAGTATAGCGGTAGAGGTAATAATTGAAACTGTTACTTCTTTCGTTTAAACAATTTTTAAGTGTCACACAAAATCAGTTACTTCGGCAGTTTTAGCATAAGTTTTGGTATTTATAGAACAGCTCTGACAGTGTCACTTTTTATTTTCTTTTTGTTGTTGTTGATAACAGAGGACGTTGTCAAGTAAATTCAAACATATTTTTACGTAAATTTATTGCAATTTTTTGAGTACATTTTTCGCATTTACCGACCAGAAGCACGTAAAGCACTGTACGTACGAGGTTCCAAATTTTTATTTTTATTTCGCTAAAGTTGTAATAGATTTCTTGTTTTGTAGGTCTTGTGTTAAGATTGACAGAAAAAGGAAAATAAAGTTTTTGATTGAGTCGGCCCATAACCTGTTGAAGTCGTATTTGTATCTTTCACGGATAATATTTGTATAAACTTCGTACGGGTTTATACATAATTGACATTGCGAATAAATGAGTGTAGTACACGAGTTTGTTTTTGTTTTGTTTTTATAACAGAATTAATATATTTGATATATGATGGGATTTATGATCTTCACAGGAACATGGTTTTACGGAATATTTTGAGACGGCTATTTTAATTCTCCTTTTTTGGTTGTTGTTGTTACAATATTTATCGTCTTTTTCGCAAATATGTTCACAAATTGATGGGAAATTATATGTAATATTTACTTTAGTCTTTTATAAATATTAAATTAAAAATAAAATGAAAAGAAAATTAAATTCTATAATTTGTTGTAAAACATAATTTATTTTAAATAAAATGAAATGAAAGGAACAGAATATTTATTTAAAAAAAAAACCGAGAGAATATAATGCGGACGAAATAATTATTATAAAATGTGTGCATTGAACACAATTAAAATTATCTCTGGCTTTAATTTAATAGTAAATATTTATGATTAAATTTTTATTTTACAGTGAACAAAGATTATTTACGACATATTCAATGTTAGCATTTTTGCTCTAGTTGTAGCAAACATTTTTTTTTATATAAATATATAGAGAAAAAACACAATTTTTCCATTTAATTGAAATTCCTTTTTTCAAATTATTCCCTTGACTGAAAGTCAGGGTCTTATGAAAGAAAATACCCTTAAATGTCCGTAACGCTAAGTTCACTTTGATATTTTGAAAATGTTCTACATTGGCAAAAAACGTTAAATACAGAAAACGTCCGTACACTTGTGGACTCGATAACTCGAGTAATTCTTTACCGATTTGCAAAATTTTGGTTTTAATCGACGGAGAATGAAAATCATGAGGTTAAGTTCGTAGATGGGCAATATTGGGATAATGAGATGGGAGTAATTCTCAAGAGAATTTTATTCCTTGTTACCGCGATAACTTCCCTAATTCTTATCAGATTTTCAAATTTTTCGTGTTATTCGACGAAGATTGAAATTCTTGAGGTTGAGTTTGCAGATGGATAATGTTAGAACAACAAGATGGGAGAAATTCTACACAGACGCTTTTCCTTGTGGACTCGATAGCTCGAGTAATTCTTTACCGATTTGCAAAATTTTGGTTTTAATCGACGGAGAATGAAAATCATGAGGTTAAGTTCGTAGATGGGCAATATTGGAGTAATGAGATGGGAGTAATTCTCAAGAGATTTTTTTACTTGTTACCGCGATAACTTCCATAATTCTTATCCGATTTTCAAAGATTTTGTCTTAATCGACGAAGATTGAAAATCTTGAGGCTGAGTTTGCAGATGGATAATGTTCGAACAACGAGATGGGAGAAATTCTACACAGACGCTTTCTCTTGTTACCGCGCGATAACTTGAGTAATTTTTACCCGATTTTCAAATTTTTTGTTTTAATTGACAGAGAATGATATTGGAGTAGTGAGTTTGGAGTAATTGTAAACATAACTTGTTTACCACGACATTTTTGCAACGGATTTCCAGAAAAATTTCTTATTTGACGAGTAGTGAAATTCTGGATTTATGGTCTAACAATTAAGGAGTTTTTGCTTGCTTGAGAAACCGATAGCTCGAGTAATTCTCAGAGGCTTCAAAAATCAATTTCGACCAGCAGCGTAATTCATGTGGTTAAACTCGAACATTGGAATTTAATTGGATTTTTGCGTGAAATCCGTATTCTTAAAAGAATTTTTTTCGTTCCTAAAATGTTTGAACGAGTGTGAACTTTGTGGCCAGAGCGAAGCGAGGGCCATAATTCACACGAGTTATATTTTTTCAAGAGGTAGGCAGGAAATACGCCAAATTATACTCAGACGCTTTTCCTTGTTATCGTGATAACTTAAGTAATTTTTACCCGATTTTAAGTTCGTAGATGGATAATATTGGAGTAGTGAGGTTGGAGTATAATTGTAAACACAACTTGTTACCGCGACATTTTTGCAACGGATTTCCAGAAAAAAAATTATTCGACGAGTAAGTGAATCTGGATTTCTGGTCGAACAATCTAGAAGTCTAGAACAATCTTGCTTGCTTGATAACACGATAACTCGAGTAATTCTCAGAGGCTTCGAAAATCGCAGATTTGAAAATATTAAGTGTTTTCGACCAGTATCGTAATTCATGTGGTTAAATTCGAACATTGGACTTTATTGGACTGGTAATCTGCGATATACGACAATTTTTGCGTGAAATCGCGTTCTTAAAAGAAATTTTTCGTTCCTAAAGTGTTTGCACGAGTGTGAATTTTGCCAGAGCCGTAATTCACATGAGTTTTTTTTTCAAGAGGTAAGCAAGAAATGCGCCACCTGTTCAGCGCTTTTAGTAGACTATATAGGAGACTCAACTTAGGAGTAAGACATCGCTCGCTGGACCTTCAACTCATAGCTCTTTTTGTTTCTTCAGGAAATTAAATAAATATGAGTAAAATGAAGCATGTGATGACTGCTGTTTTCTGAATAAAAGAGACATCACCTTTTCATGTGACTTTAATTTTGTGATCTCAAAAACACCACCTCATTTAAAAATGGTTAGAAAACTAAGGCTGGAATTATAGAAAAAAAAATAGCCAGTCAAGGGACCTGACCCACCCAAGAGGTGGGGCCTAGTACAAACATTGTTCTAGTTGGATATATGGTTTTGGCACGCAATATAACTTTTTTTTTCTTCTTTGCTAAACATATTTTTTTTCGCCTCTCTCCATTGTACCTACCTATACTGTAACGTATGCCTACGTTAAATTAGTTCAAACGGTTTGATATTAGAGCACTAGGAGTTAATAATTCATTATGCGCAACATTTTTTTTTGTTTCTGTTTGTCGACTGCATTAATGTTGCTTTTGCTTATTTTTATTCGAGATGTTCGAATACAATTTTACACATAATTTTTATTTTTTATAAATAATGTGGCATTTTGAATTATGCGCATTGCATATTTTAAATTTACAGCTTAATCTTTTGTGTACAGGCAGTATATTACATTAACGTAATGTAACTGGTGAGGTATATGGGGAGATCGTGGAAGTTATTTGAATACACTGAAAGATAGCCAACAATTCAATGCAGTGCAGATCCAATACTCCAAATACTTACTAGCCGTACACACGATCCTGATTATATTTTTCCAGACCTAGTCTAGACCTTGCTGGTTTTTTCTGGATGTTATGTATCCGCTGGCCTTTAGATTTTAATTTTTTGTCTTACATTGTAGGTTGTGTATACTCTATATACTCTGTATACTCTTTAGAAGAAAATTTCATCTGGAAAATGGAAATGCGATTGTCCGACAGTGAAACCCATTTATGATTTATGTGAAGATTTTTTTGTTTTGTTTTTGAAGGTCTGCCTCAATGTCAAGGAATAATTTTTTTTTGGGTGTGGTGGATCTGGAGCTGAAGTCAGGATTTTGCTAAAAAGTTGCCCGGAAAGTTCACCAACTTTGATCCGATTTTCCCTGGGCATTTCAAATCCATCCAGAGGATATAAAGCGTTGGAAAGACATGTGTGGTACTAACGAAGATTTTCTTTCTAGATTAAGAAGAGACACATAGTTGTAATTACATTACTTCCACTCTCCTTCATTTCTATTCGAAGAAATATTCATTTTGCGAACATAATTGATGATTGTTATTATGAAAAATGTAATGAGTTTGTTCAATAAATAGCATCTATTTGTCAAAATTTGTGTGTCAGCCGCCCTCGTGGGTGTCTTAACCTGTTCTTTCAGAACCTTGGATGAAAACACAATTCTCATACGTCACATACATGAGACATAATCGTGATTCTAAAATATCAACTACTAGCGACACCTTAGTTCTAATAGCTCAATCATAGACGACTTATAATTCACAATTGTAAAATATTTCTTCATACCCACAGTATGTACATTTGCGGCTCAGGTGCTTGAAAAGCATTAACCTTTCTGCCCATCTCATCCTATACTATGCTAAGCCTTTATTCATGACGACAACTTTAATGACTTCATTGCTCTACAATATACTGTGACTGTGGTTATCCTGCGCTTCGAGAGCCATCAGGCTGCGGCAGATCTGATGGAAAAAAACCGGATGGTTTGACTCTAATCCCATGGAAATATGGCAAGCCATTAATTTGGGATTTTACCAGCGCCGATACAACATGCCAATCATACGTAGCGTCAACGAGTCAACGAGCGGGAGCAGCGTCTACTACGAGGTAAAATGCAAAGAAAGCCAAATATGGAGAGCCGGACAATTTCCATTTTTGTCCGATTTCGATTGAAACGATGGGCTCATGGGGCGCAGAGGGAATAAAATTAATCAACGAAATCGGCAAGAAACTGAATGAGACTGGAGAACGTCGATCAAAAAGTTTCCTGATTCAAAGGATCAGTATCGCGAACCAACGTGGAAACGCTGCAACGATTCTCGGTACTATCCCTCAAGATACCAACAGATTGGACGAGATTTTCTATATGATTTGTAATTTTGTACTTATATTTTGTAACGAATAAATAAAATTTATTTATATGCTGTGACTGTTGAAAAAGTATTTCTTTCAAAAGATGCAATTTCTGTCACTTGACCCATTGAATATTTTAACATTCTAAAATGCGCGGTAACTTTTTTCAAACCATTCCCGTTGTGAATTAAAAAAAAAAATATTCTTTTCATTTATACCAAAAGGTCGATAGATGATTTTACACGGTTGTTTTCAGCGACAAAACGTGGAAAGCGTATCTCAGATATCGCTAACGTTAAATATTGATGCAATAATAATGCTCAAAATTCGATGACGCGAACATTAATCTGAGTTAAACGTTTTTGACTCACGTGGCGCGAGGAAAAAATAAAAAAGTGAAGTGAACGTAAAAAGTCTAATATTACACACTGACTTATATTCGGTCTTCCACTATATTATTATGACATTAATATGCATTCCTTTATGCACCTCAATTTCAGAAAGCGAAAAAAAAAAATCTTAAAATATGCTACCCAGTGTCTGTATAAATGTGACATCGAACCAACACAGGTATTAAATTCTTGGAAGTCCATGGTTTGATGCTAATTGAAATCACACTTGAAAATAAGGTCAGTTTACCAGTTTGAGATATATTTTTTTAATTCGAAAAGAAAGGATTTTAGGTGCTACAATTTTGATAGGTAAGACGATCACTGCGAATGCAGTTCCTAATTTATATCAGAAAACTGTAAGTATACATTCTGGATCAATACAACATAAATGACAAATGAAATATGATTTTGCTTCAGTAAAAAATGTTTTGTCCAAGCCGGGCCGAGATAAGGGATCAGTATCTATGATTCATCTTTTAGAAATGTACTTTACTCAACTTACTTGGTTGAGCAAAGGCTGAAATAAATTAACACACTTTACAATCAACAACGCACCGACTTCCATTTAGTCGTGTGGGGCAATAGTTTTTTCATTACTTGGATTGAAACCACGAAATTACAGTATACGTGTGAATTTGTATGCGGAGAGAATAATTTTTGCGTAAGTATGTATGTTTCGTCGAGACGAAATTATTCTCGTGGTATACGAATTCACACATATACTGTGATTGAGTGGTTTCAATCCTGTGATGCACACAATTTTACACTCGTCACGCCATGAAATACACAAACAACAAAATCAAATATAATACACACCGTTCATTGTTGAGAAGAAGAATGAGGATATAAAATAACTAAACCGAAAATACGCGATGTAAAGCCGAACGAGTTGATCGTTCGATGTGCATCACACTACTCGTTGATACGAATTGTAAGCTCCGCCTTCGTATCAAATTTCTCTCTTTGACGAATAAAATAAGAAACTCCACCATTAAGGAAAACATCGCCTGGATCCCTAGACCGGTTTGCAAGGTCTGCTGAGAGAGAACTAAAAATGTGTGGTTTCCGATAACTTTTGACGCGTGATATTAAGTGTTTTCATGGTTTGGCGAGTGTAAAATTTTCTATGTAAGTGACATCTATGTACATTTTGGTACATAGTATCTGTTGAGTTGAAATTCTCCACCAAATACGGCTAATCTTCAAGTACTCGGTTCGTAGATATTTTAATGTATTTTGGCTCGTTCCACATACTCGGTTCGAAATTTTCCATGTATTTTGGGACAGTCTCGTTCCATATACTCGTTTCGTCAATTTTCCATATATATTTTGGTTAAGTCACACTCCATATACTCGGCTCGTCAATTTTCCATATATTTTGGCTCAGTTTCGTTCCATATATATTGAATTCGACAATATTTTATTTTAGTCGCACTCCATGTACTCATTTCGACAATTTTCCATATATTCTTAGGTTGGACCACCCTGTTTGCTCTTTTGTATAAATTTATCTCTTCTTTAAGTCTAAGTCAAAACCTTTTTTTTTTGCTGCGGATTTATTAAAAAACATCTTGTAATTTGTCACAATTAACTTGGTTCTGTATAAATTGGATCCATTATAAAATGTCATTTAACGATAACTGATCATCGCAAAAGAATACTCTGCACCGTTTAAATTAAATATGCGAAAAAGTTGCGTACAAGTAATAAAAAAATATTCAAAAGCACCTGCCACTGCACATCAGCTCTAGTTGTTGAATAAACCAATTCAAGTAATACCCTCAACCGTTCTCCAACTTTATAGCTGATGAAGCAGTGTATTTTTATCAAAAAAGTGGACTATGATTTTACTGCAATTCAATTCCAAATATGACTTATCAGTGGTTTACACTTGCCTGAAATTACGCAATTGATATCTATCATTCTCACATACTTGCTGATATTTAATATGAAATAGAGGGTTATACGAATATAAATGAACCGAATGCACATTGGCTAAAGTTAAAATGGAACGATGTTGTGAGTGCGAAAAGTAAATGTCTCAGCATAAATGAATGCAGTTAACGGGTGTATATTTCATGTCACTCCGAATGATTGGACTCAAAGACAGGCTGAAGGCAATTTATATTTTTTTAAGTTACGCATATTGACTCAGTTAATTGAGCAATTAACACGACGAATTAACGACTTTCGTTGTTGTTGATTTCGGCGAGTGGTAAAGTTATTAAACCACGATTAATCAGTCATTCATCTGCCACACATTAAACGTTGAAAAAAATTGCTTGCAGCTTGCCGCTGCTTGAAATTTAATTGATTTCACAAATAAGACCTTAAAGAGCGTTCTGAATAATTTAGGAATCGATTTCCCTTTCGCTAATTTGCAGATTTTTTTTTTTTAATTAGCGGAGGCATGAGACCTTACTTGACGCACATCCAGATAGAACATTTTAAAACATTGAAATCTAATCAAAACACAATTTCCGTTCGTTTTCAATTTATTTAAACTTAACGACGCTTCATTCGATGCTACTACAATCTACTAAACCGTAAAGAACGGACTTAAATTGGAACAATAGTGTCTCGTTGGGCTTCTCTGATATAATTGTAAAGTCGATATTTAATGGTCTCCCTTGCCTCTGTCAATGCTTCAGAGTCATCTTCATCTGATGGACCCAAATCATTGCCTTGCGACGCACCTGAAATACAAATTATTGCCACAATTAACAAACTGTCACAGTGTATTCAGCACCGTAAGCTTTACCTAAAATAACAAGGACTGGTGATGATTCATGGAAGGTGGTCTGAACACCGACGCTTCTGGTTGGATCCAGTTGTCCGTGAGTGTAGAAAATATTGGTTGAACCAGGATTCAAACCTCCGCGGATTGAATTGAAACGGTTAATGTTCTCAACAGCAGTGTCTCGGGAATAGCTTGAGAATATTGTATCGTTAGATTAATGCGATATGGTGGTCGAAAAGGGTTAGATCTAACTTACAAATCGAAAATATCTCCGCAGGCGATGTGACGGAATTCCGATGGGAAGCTGGATCCGAACGGTTGGAAATCGGAGTTGGATGAGTGATACCATCCGAGTTCCGAGCAGAGTTGATAGGTGTATTGTCTCAATCCGAAGCTAGGAATTGGATCAGTCCATTCTGTCTGACGTTCTCCTTCAATAGCCGCTTCATAGTCAATGTCGATACATTCCTCATCTTCACCGAGCTCATCAATCAAATACACAATTACGGCGGCAATCGCTGCAGCATCGGATTCGTGCTCGCCAGCAATAAGATCACAGACTCCGGCAACGTTTGCAACTCTAAGGTAAAATGGCATTCAGTGACATACAAAGAACTCAACGAACATAAATTTAGCCCTAACTTACTGGTCGAATTGAGCCAACAGGGAGAATACTTCTGACATTGCGGAGAAGAAAATTTGAATGTCGAGTTCGTCCTCGATTTCATTACATAAATGGAACATATCTGCAAGTTCCTCAGGGTTGTAAACTGCCATCTGTTCCATTTCAGCGAAACCACGTTCAATGCTCTCGTAGCACTCGTTGCCACCAACGTGACGGTAGACGGCACCGGAAAGTTCTTTGTACTGGAACTGGTCATAAACAGCGAGCACGGGTGCGCTCGATGCCCAGGCACCAGCAACGAGATGAGGATAGTTTTGACGCATCCATGCTGCCAAACTAGCAGAGTATTGACCACCAATGACAATAACTGGTGAATTTTGCGCTCCAGGAGTAACGGCATTTGACTTAATGTGTTCAACGAAATGAGCGGCATCAGCAAGAGCTTGGTCAACAGTCAAGAATCTCAAATTTTCATCGGTTACATCACTGCAAAGATCAAAATTGCTTGTCAATCGCTTATTTTTGCTAGGGCAAAATTTAACACTCACTCAGTTGGTCTGCTTTCACCATAGTAACGATGTTCCAAGTAGAACATGTAACAGGACAATTCTTGCGACATTTCTTCCATGAAACTGTTTTCCAGACGATAACCGGTAATTGGCCATTCTCCAGCCAAGAAAAGGAAAATGCATCCATCTTCCAAGAAATGTTCACCGTTCATCAAGTATCGTTGTTGCCAGGTGGCGTTGTTGTTTGTATCGAAATTGTCTACACGTTGTGTAACCCATCCTTCCACAACATTACTGGTGCGTGGTGGATTTTCTGGTTCGGGGAACGGATCACGACGGTTTAACAGTTTGTGGAGCTTCTCGTTGGCCTTGCCTTTAATCTTGTTCATGCGGATACCTTCAGCCACCAAAATCATAGCCACTAATGTGACTAGAACTAACAGTTTCGCCATTGTAAATGTTCCTGCAGGACAATAGAATTGTTAAGCTAAACGAATAATATCCAAAAGCTTCGAATGGAAAATGGGGAGTCTCAAGAAATCTTTGGAACCGTCCAAAAAAGTCCTTCCAAACTTGCAACCCCTTTTGTTGGGCAATCACGATCGAGTTCACAAAATATAAATTAATTCACGAAAGAGATCACTTTAATTCAAATAGCTTATCGGCAGCAATGCCTCCACATACCTTGTCTTTCCGACGGACTCACAAATTTTGAATTGAAACGTAACGAAAAATTCCTATTTAAGTCAAAGATAAAAATCGAATTATCACGATTCACATAATGCCCAAACTATAAGTCTCAACACTTTTATTGAACTTTATCGTTATGGTAATATGACTAAGTCATTAAGTAACGTCCAGATAAAGTCCCATAAATCTTGGGTTGTAAACTCAGCTGCTGACAATTACTCAGAGTCCAATGATAGTTTAATTGCCGTGATAAGAATTATGATAAATGTGATCTACCTGCTTTTATCATGCCCACACAATTGCACGAAATGTGAATATTTATTGGCTGCACTCAATTATCCACCCCGCAATCACGCTGGCCCATCAGCGAAAAATAGAAGTATCAAAAAGAAAGTGCATTTCGTATCAAATCGTTGGGTGAAATTGTCGTAAATTGAAATTCGCTGCTAAAGTGTCTGCGAAATAATTTTTTGTCCTAAAGTGGACGGAATAAAAACAGTGAAAAATTCTGAATATTTTTTGCCTAATTAAGATTTTGGATCGTGACTGTGAGACATTTGAATCAACGACATTATTTCTTTTCTTTGACCACATTTTTGGACTAAGTAATTGTCTAGGTAAAATATAAAGCAAATTAACCTTTCACATCTCGGATCTATTACTTCACTTGATCTTAATATTTTCAATTGATTGATTTCAAATCTTTTACTTCATTTCTTTAAACAATTTTTTTTTGCTTTACAATACCTTATTACTCAGTGTAATTACGAAATAAAGTGAAATATTGCTAGCTGTGAGGATCGTTCTACTCAATAAATCATCCAATTTCAAGGAATCAAGAATCGTTCAGTCAAAGTTTGTTTATACTTTATCCATTTTACTGTAAATCTTCAAATTGCTCATTAACCTGTTACAGACGGCAACCAGTATTATTATCTGGTCTATTACTTCCATCGATCATAGTATTTTCAATCGGTTGATTTCAAATCTTGTACTTCAATTTTTTAACATGTGTTTTACTATACGAAGGATCATATTACCCAGACCTTGTCATTATTTTTTCGTCATTTTCGATAGCAGTTGAATAGTCGTATGTGACAGGTTAATGCTGATTTATCTTATCAACAAAGGCTAAAATTAAATCAACGAATTGAATAAAGCCGATCGTTACGCATAAAAGTTTTGTCAAGTGTTGGGACACGTTTCAGGAATCAGAGTTATACATTGAATGATATGATTCATTAAAGGATGTTAAGTGTTTTTAAGCAAACGCAAATCGCAATTTTTTGTCACAATTGTATTTAAGAGACTGGGGATCAACTATAAATTACGTGTTTACACGAAGAGGGGCCCGACAAGTACGATTTGTCATGCACTATGTGCAGCCGAAGGGTAACGGATAAAAAACCCTAAAGATCGCATGAACGTCTTTTATGGATGGCACCTATCTTTCTCTAGAGATCGCTGCAATAAACAGCATGATGATAGCGGTTAGCATAGTTTAGTCATGGGCGAATTAACAACGAAAACATAATAAAATATAAGTCAAAATCGGATCAAATTTCAACAAAGTGTTTATGATTGTTGTGTAAAATACTACCAAACGCATAAATCTTCAATTTTATCACGTTTCACTTATGGGTTTATTAGTGATGATACACAGCAAAAATTGGAGTGGCTGAATGGTATCGCCTGATAAAAATTCCATTGATAAATTTTTATTATTCTCTGATTGCCCTATTATGTAACACCGCTTTTTGTTCGGTTGATTTGATTGATAAAAGTAAATGTATAGAATGAGGAATAGTTACCAATAGAAAAAATTAGGAAGCATACGATCGACAGAAGTATAGGAGTACAGTTGTTAAGAGTAGTCAAATCCTAAGAGGGATCTGAAAAAGAAATGTACGCAGTGGAGGACTTATGATTTACAAGTCGAAATCAGAATCAAACGCACTATTCTCCTTCTGATTTATTCCAATTATAAATTCAAATAAAAGCAATGTTCAATGTCTCCCCACTTTTGTTCCAATGCGTGAAATCTATAAGAGCAAAGTCTGGCTACACCCTACTAAAAACAATTTTCTTTGAATGAATCGTATCATTCATCATTTCGTAGATTATGTGTATTTTTCAACAGCAATTATTGCGTAACTGTGGCTCGTTTTACTACTGTTAACCAATTCATATCATCCCATTGATTGGCGATGATGTTCATGAACGTGTTGTAAATAATCTGAAAGATTGTCGATCGTACTTGAATTCACTTTTTTTGTTATTTCATATGTTAGCCCCAGATAAAAATTGAATTGAAGATAATGAAAAAAATGTCGCTGAACGGAGGAGTTATGGTTTTAACATTGAAATGATTGAAAATGTTGCTCAATACAATTTATGTTTTCCACGTAAAAAAAGCAAAAGGGGAGATTGATATTATTTAAATGGATGAAAGGAAGACTTACATTTTAAGGTCTGCTTTAACTTTAAAGAGAATTTCAAACTTTTATAATTTTACTTTATCACCATAACAGCCACCTAAAAATGCGCCTAACTAATCAGAAATGGCGCATCACTCGAGAAATCTTGATTTTTTCTTCAGCGAACACCTGGGAAACTTAGGTATGAATTTCGATCAGCTGGTCCACTCATACAACCAACTCTACTTATACGTCATTATACGGTTGTACCCAGGTTGTACCACTATTATTCGCGTAGTGTAAGTATTTCACCCTTATTAACAACAACACACACTTTTGTGAACCATCCTACCAGCTAAATAACTGCTGAAGGAAATTCATACCTAAATTTCCCTGACGTCCACTCTACTGTACAGAAACAGTCTACAAAAACAAAAATATGAAAATAGCGATTGATAATTAGGAGTAAACTCAGTCAGGTACATGTTGAAATGGATAAAATCCAATGTTCTGAAAGAAAAGGATAAGACACCTATTGCGGCTGCTATGGTCCAATGTATACACAAAAAGTTCTCTATCCTGGAGCCCATAGTAAATTTCGATGCCTTCGGGATCGACTCATATGTGCCGATGAAGCCGGTTCTCTCCAGGAAAAGATATGCATCGGTCGCCAAACTAAGCCGACGTTCCCAAAACTAATATACTTTCGCAATGAAAACCTAAAGTTTTTTGTGTTAGAGTAATTTAGATAAAATTAATGAAACTTCTAATGTCGATAACACGCGAGCAATATTGCCTTGATGGGATCAACAAATATGTTACGTTTTCTTATTGTAATCAGATATCCACCACAGGCCACAATAAGGAAAAAGCAGCATAATTGTCGATCCCATCAACACAAAATTGTTCATGTGTTTTCAGCCTAAGAAAAGTAGGTGTGGTGCTACAAAGTGTTGCAGCGATTGGAAGTACAGTACATTCCTATTTTCAATAATTTTATCAATAGTAACAAATATTTACTAGATATATAGACGGTTTAAGGACAAACTTATCCTATCTCTGAGTTTCTATTAAAAAACAGTGTCTGGGCCTCGATATGGAAACTGAACAGGACAAAAGGATCTGTCTTAAAGATGGGTCAGTTGTTTCGTACACTCTCTTAAAGACTGCAATGTATACCATCTATTCAGTTATCTTGGTGGCCTTTCAGATAATCATAGAAATTGAGTACTTCTACGTACGTCATACCACTCATACATGTATGTACATATTGCACTGTAGCACACCTCATTATATGTTCGGTAGCTTTTTTTTAAAGAGATTGAATGAGTGATCGGACTATTTTCAATTCCGATTAGATTACCTAAAATTGGGTGAAAATTGATAAGAACTATAGCATTTGGACTAATATTGAATCCAATTTTAATTCATTCATTTAATGTATTATCGAACCATCTGAATGAGATTTCAGTCTGTATACCCATAGGGTGAACGCGACTGGCATGCATTTCGAACAGTAAAAGAGTTTCCATTCGTTGCAGGTGAGGGTTGGCCTGATGGAATTGAAAATGTGAATCTTTCCAGATCAGATTAAGGTTGCTTTCCTTAGTCAGCCCAAACTTAATCATTAAACATAGAGTTCCTGTTTACGTAATCTGAATCCAAACTGACGAATTAGTCATTCAGGTCAGGTCTAACATACAATACAACCAACACAACAATAAAATTCGTTTGGTCTTCAATTGTAGGTACTGCTGCACAGTTGTTTATTTGTAGCATGACCCCTATTTTATCTCTGCTGCCACGATACTTTAAGTGTCGTGAATCCTTATCTTAACTTTGCCATTTTCAATTTTGGCACAGAAAATTATCTGCCTTCAATGATCCTTATCTCTTACTTAAATACACTTGCACGCCACCTCGAAGCTCAAAATATTTCGAGTCGACAGAAAAGACAAGGTAACGGGAACGCAGGATTGGAAGAGATATATTGTGATCATCCTTTCTTTGTGAATGCAGAAATATAAGTGATTGAAGTGGCTTTTAGTGCAGTTTCATAAAAATTTGTCCCTTTGGATAAGGATCGTTCGACTGACCCGCCTATATCAGGATATTAATACAGTGAAATGGAATCTTGAGGCCTCTTGTACACCAAGGATTAATTAAAATTAGGAGAACGCAGAACGGTTTTGTCATATTACCAATTTTATTTCTGAGTTTTGCGACCGAGTTTCATTTACGGAATCAAGGCGACAAAAGTTTTACTTTTAAGTTGGATTAATTTTCAGTTATTGCTCTCACAACAGTGAATCTAACTTTATTCACTGAATTTTGAAAAATATTTCTACATTACTAGGGAGGTAATATGGCTATTCCGTCCCTATATTACCTGTCTCCAAATGTTTATTTTGACGAATTGGTGATTGTGATCTTAATACAATACACGGAAAATAATTTGTTGTCTAGTATCCAGATGAGTAAAATTATCCGAGGGCTTCAGCACTTGTACAGTAACCTACTTTTACCTGACAAATAGCGCATTATGGGACATTTAATATAAAGAGTAGAATGCAGACTCATGCAAGTTTCGAGGAAAACGATCATCCCTTACATTTTTAATGAAATTTATTTGGATGAAGAAATAAGAATTTTTATGAACTGAGTTAGTCGTTTGACCTCATTAGTGTGAATATGAAAATTTTCTGTCAAAATTTACGGAAAATCATAAAATCCGTCCGCCTCAACCAAATTTCAATTTATTTTGGCAGAAATTTTTACAATGGCCAAACTGCTTATTCTGGTCACCCTAACAATTTTGGCCGCTATGGCCGAAAGTCAACGATTGGGAAAAGTCGACTTCAGAAAGTTCATGAATCGTCGTGATCCATTCCCTGAACCACAAAATCCGCCACCAAGCACATCGAATATCGTCGAACGATTTATTACACAACGTTTGGATAACTTCGATCCGGTCAATGACGACACTTGGGAACAGCGTTATTTGATGACCGATGAACACTTCGAGACAGGTGGCTGCATTTTCCTTTTCTTATCGGGCGAATGGAGTGTGACCGAATACCGTTTGGAAAACAGTTTGATGGCAGAAATGGCCGCGGATCTTAATTGTTACATTTTCTATTTGGAGCATCGTTACTTCGGAGAGAGCAGACCTACTCCGTAAGTTTGATGGTGTTTTCGTGGATAAATTAGCCGAGCAATAGCAATCATATATTTACAGAAATGTAACCGACGAGAATTTGAGATTCTTGACCATTGATCAAGCACTCGCTGATACTGCACATTTCGTCGATTTTGTTAAAGACGAATTCCCAGGTGCTGAAGATGCACCAGTAATTGTTATTGGTGGTCATTATTCTGCTAGTTTGGCTATGTGGTTCCGTCAATCTTATCCAGCGTAAGTGCTAACATCTTCAAATGTTAAGAGAAAATCGGCTAATTTAAATCTGATGCAATTCCAGTTTGGCTGATTTCACATGGGCTTCGAGTGCTCCAACACTAGCCATTGCCGATCACTTCCAGTACAAGGAATTGTCTGGAGCTGTATACCGTCAAGTTGGAGGCAACGAATGCTACAATGTAATTGAACGTGGTTTCGCTGAAATGGAAGAAATGGTCCAATACGATCGTCTTGTCTATCTTTCTGACATGTTCAATTTGTGTGATGACATCGAGGGTGAGCTTGACATACAAATGTTCTTCTCAACTCTATCTGAATTCTTCTCGTTGTTGGCTCAATTCGATGTGTAAGCATATTCACTATGCCCTGCTTCACGTGCATCCAAAATATGTATTTCTTTTACCATAGCTACGCCAACGTTGAGGGAGTCTGCGATTTGATGTTAAGTGATGAACATGATACACCTGCTGAAGCCGTAGCAGCTGTTGTACTGTTCTTGGCCGGAGAAGAATGCATTCCTGTCGATTATGATGACATTATCGAGGCAGACCGTCAAACTGGTTGGGATGATCCCGCAGTTGCAGGTGGATTCCGTCAATATACTTACATGGCTTGCACACAGGTTATTGTCAGAAGTTGCTTTCAGCTTGATTGCGATTTACATGTAAAATACAATTTCAGTTCGGTTGGTATCACTCGTCCAGATCCCGTTTCCAACCTTATGGCTCAAGTTTCCCAGTTGAGTTTATATTCCAAGCTTGCGAAGATGTGTTTGGTGATGCGTAAGTTTTAACAGAATATGGCACAGTGATTTAAAAACTGAAATTCTCCAATTTTTCTAAAGTTATGACAGCGTAACTATGCTCCAAAATGTTCAACGTTTCAACAATTTGCGTGGTGGTTTGACTCCAGCCGCTACAAATGTATTATATGTCCACGGACAATTTGATCCATGGAGATCTATCGGTGTACAGACTAGCAACCACCCAACTACGCCAGCTATTATTATCGAACGTACGAAAATAGGTTCAAATTGCCAATGATAAAAAATTAACTAAAATGTTTTACAGGAGGATCGCAAGGTGTCGATTTGGGTCCATCAACCGACCTCGATTCCGATGCAGTTGCAGCTGCTAAAGTTCAAATTAGAGAAATCATTACAGACTTTGTTTCGGATTTCCGTGCTTAATATAGTGATGCATTGAAAATGAAGAGAAAATAAATTTTAAAACAACAAGAAGCTTTTGCATTTTGTTCTTTAATACTTTGTTCACTAAAACAATCGGTCAGTAACAGTCAGTGAAATTTAGACATGAGTTTTCTTCACGAGTTTTACAGCTGGTCCACTCATACAAACAAAACTGCTCACCTGTCTCAATACGGTTTTACCACTACTACGCATGCAGGTGTATTTATTTGCTAATAAGAAGTTGGATATATAATGGTGAAAGCTTGGAACAGGTCGGGCTTGAACTGACCTGAATCTAAAATAAAATTAATTCGGGTCCGGTTCAAGCTTAAAGCTGTTTCTTATTTATAGTTAAACCAGAAATTTAGATCTACCAAACCTGCAGTGAACCAGGGTTCAGTTAGAGCTCGAACCATCAAATTCGGGTTACGTTCACGATTAGGTTCGGAAAAAAAATCAAATTCTCTCACAACGAACTCGAGGCGGATTTATTAATTTAAAATTCGCTGAAAAAGAGAGGCTCAAGGTGATAATTAATAGACAATTGCGTAGTTAATGAACATCAGTTTCTCTAAAGAGTAGTTTCAAACATTACAATATGAGTGATTAGATGAGTGATCATGATTAGAGCTTGCAGATTTACGGAAACATAGGTATGTGAAATTGAAAAACAAGCAACGAAATGTCGATTAAGTGTGATATCAAACAATTTCCACGGGTCGATATTGACCGGATTTCCTTAAAACTGATTATATGGTTTCGTAGAATGCTTAAAAAAGTTTCTATTAGGTACTTAGAGATAAAAAAAAAACTACGACTTAGATGTACAAGTCTGTAAGTCATATAAGATATTATGTTTCTCGAAATTCGATAGTTAATCGTAACAAATCTTTTGTAATTTCATTGAACAATAACAAAAAGATTAACTGTACAAAACTATTACCTCTAAACACTACAAGTGTTTTTTTCTTGTTATCTTTAACTTAAATAGTGTAGCATTGATTTCTTCGGCAGCATAAGATTCCTGAGTGGCGTTGAAACAAGGTAGAACTGAACATAGAACAATGTGAGTTTTTGTAATTTGACCAAAAATGTGAAATTAAATAAAAAAATTTAAGACTAAAAGTTAAAAACTTGCGCTTGAATCTCAGCTTGAAAAGGCTAAGACATCAACAAGACTTTCTTTTTTATTCCGTTGAATGTTCTTGTTCTTACTAAACTTCAACAAAATAGAAAAAGATCCAAAAGGACTTAAGCATGAAACGCTATTGAATTTTCCACACCGGTTTAAATTCTTATATAGGGATAAAATCGTAAATTCGGTGGATTTTCAGAGAATTTGGTTTTTGGAATGCCAGGGGTTTCACGTTATCGCGTTTTGAATATTTACTTCAACTTCAGGATGTTTTCCTGACATCGTAAAAATTCATCAAGGAATTTAAGTGAATTTCGGTTAATTTAAGGATTTTAAATTTTTCAAGTGATTTTCTTACGGTTTTCGTTTCGAGTCAAAAACAATTCTTTACATACACACAGTTCGTGAAAAATATCTGAAAAATCGACACTCATCAAAATGATTAAAAAAGGTGGCGCGAAGTTTTAAATGTGCGTAGATGCTATTGACAGGCCATTCCAAATAGTCTTTGTAAGAGGAAAAATTCTATTGGCAGGCGCCTGCCAATAGCCTGTGTAAAAGAGAAAATTCTATCGGCAGGCGTCTGCCAATAGCCTCTATAAAAGGGAAAACACTATTCGCAGGCAAGTCCGCCTGCCAATAGCATTTTGTATAAGGTAGATGCATATTTAGTAATAATTTGGCTACTGGCAGGCGCCTGCGAATAGTCACTATAAATGTGGAACTGAAAATTTCTGTTTCATGTGATTTTTTCGATTAATTGTTAGTTGAGTTCAACATTTTGCATCTCAGCACATAAAAAATGTATTTCAACTCATAGTGGATAAAGCGCATAAACCAGAAACGTTACGACCCTTAATAAAAAACAGTGCAGGGCGTTTCGTCACTTACTATTGCAGCGTATTTATCTTTGATTTTCTATAAAAATAAATTGCAACTTTGATTTGAATGATGCCTAATGTGAAGACTCAACGCTCGCGACAAACTCGACATTTTTCCCTTGTCTATCGATGAAAAATTTAGTATGTTTCGTGAGGAACGTAGTAACTTTAACCAGAATTTTAAGCTGAAAACAAACGATGCATTCAAAACATGTTTTGGTCCTTGTTTTCATAACGAAATTGTCGCAACTGTCAAATAAAGTTAGAAGTTTCTCTATCGAAAATTACGATTGCTGCATTTGTCAATGAAAACAAGGACCAAAACACGTTTTCAATGTCTCGTTTGTTTTCAGCATTAAGAACTCACGCCGTAAGTTTGCCTAAAATTTGAATTTCAAGTGAACGAATCGATGAAAAAGTGAACCGAAATAGTATGTTGTGTTACAAGTATTGTAATGTTGATTTTTTCAGCACTAGACCCAAGTTTTCCTTACGAGCGGAGCGAGTAAGGAAAATTGGGTCGTGTGCTGAAAAAATCTCATTACAATACGTGTAACACATCGTGCTTTGTGCCAACCGAGAATTGAAATAGACAAATGCACAAAAATTCAGAAATTTCATTGTAAACAATCACTCTTCGAATTTGATCGATCACGTTGCTTTGCATTTTTTTAAAACGAATGCTGTAATAACTCATACGAATTTCATTTCAACACTGGTTTGAGTGTTGTAATAAGCCATGAAAACGGGTGTTGTAATTTTGGACATTTCAATCTAGTTATCGATATTGAAATCCGTCGTATTTCAATTCTCGGTGGCACAAAATACATTTCAACGCTTCCTTGTATGAAAATGACGCTGCGTTAGAAAGACTTGCGTTAGAAAGTTTTTTAATTTCGACCGCACTTACGGCGTGAACTGGATTCAGAATCAGGAGAGCATAGCATCATCATCTTGGAAATTTTGTTTATTTCGTTAATTCAGAAATTACTCTAACATGATTCAGCCGTGTTAAAAATTGTTTTATTTTTAATATACATAAGACTCGCAAGTGTAAATATACCGAACTAGAGTTCTTCAAAGCTTGACAGTATTTATTGGTCAAGATCTTAAATTGATAATGGAACACGTAGCATTAGCGAATTATAAGAAACATGAAATAGGCTCACAAAATGTTTTGCTCTAATTTTTCAAGAAAATCTTCTATTGAATACCACTATTGGAAACGAAGCTGAATCAATTAATTTCATTTTTCTTATAATTCGTTAATGTGAATTGCTGTATCAAACTTTTCATTATGCAAAACACGATAACGGTGTCAATAAATTTTTAAAGTTATGGATCATGCGGAGCATTTTGATTGATTTTCGTTTTTCCAATTTTCCGAATTTTCAGAAAAATTTAAGACGATGGCAAAATTCCTGCTAATATCAGTGCTCATTGCATTGGCCGTTATGTCAGAAGGACTATCACTGAAAAAACTATTGAATCGACGTGATCCATTCCCTTCAGAGCCAGAGAACCCACCAAGCCCCAAAAATGTCGTTTGGGGAAATATAACTCAGCAACTAGACCATTTTGATCTGACTAATGATGCCACCTGGACACAACGATACCTGATGAATGGTGAATTTTTCCGCGAAGGAGGTGCAATTTTCGTTTTCCTAGCCGGGGAATGGAGCATCACTCCATATCGTTTGGAAAACAGTTTAATGGCAGATTTGGCTAGAGAATTGAATGGATACATGTTCTACTTGGAGCATCGTTATTACGGCGAAAGCAGACCAACTGAGTACTTTCTCATTCTATCATCAGCAGACGGGACCACTAATATTTTTGATAAAATTACAGAGATGTCTCCGATGCAAATCTTCAATTCCTGACTTCCGAACAAGCACTCGCTGATGTAGCGCATTTCGTAGCTCACATTAAATCTAACAGTGTTACGCCTGGAGCGAGAGATTCTCCGGTCATTGTCATCGGTGGACATTACTCTGGAAGTTTAGCAATTTTTTTCCGTCAGAAGTATCCTCATCTCTCCCTAGGGTAAACGCGAACGCAATAAATGAACTGAGTGAAAAACACTTACTAACATCAACAATGTTTTGTACTTGCAGTGCATGGGCTTCGAGTGCTCCTCTTTTATCGATCGTTGATCATTTCCAGTATAAAGAACTTGCCGGTGCCGTTTATCGCCAAGTTGGCGGAGCTGAATGCTACAACGTTTTGCAACGAGGATTTGCTCAAACGGAACAGATGTTGGACGACGGTTTAGATGACGAAGTTGAAGAAATCTTCCATTTGTGTGGAGACATTGAAACCGAACAAGATCGTCAGATTTTCTTCGCGACTATGTCGGCATTCTACTCGCTGTTGGCTCAATTTGATGAGTAAGTGGATTATCTGATTATAAATTCTTGAAGCTATGAGCCCTTATAGACTACTTGAAATTCGACGCAGTTCAAGTTCTTTATTCAATTGGCTATTGATTCCATTCTTTTTTCATTTTTTTACGAGAATAATTTCACTGGAATTTAATTCATTTTTCTGCGAAGGCAGTCATGATTGTGTATGGTAATTTGATCTTGACACCGTTGTTTAGAACGTTCTTTTCCATCGTCGCTTCCAAAGATAGATCCACAAATTCGTTCACAAACTCCTCTGCTTCCACTGATGGCATTCGATGCAAAAATGGTATAACCGACCGGTAGCTCTCTGCAAACGCCACATTAACTCAAATTAACTCAAATTGACTCAAATTAAACGAAAAACTACCTTTGAACGTTTCGATGTCATCGAAAATTAGAGTTTCCTTTCTCATCTGAACTTCATATCGAGCAAATCCGGCTGTTCTCAAATAATTCTTCAGAAAATGCTCAGGATTCACTCGCCGATAGTATGGTGAAATGAAGTCATCAGCGTCGTCCATATATTTCGACCATTTCTTGTGCATCTTGCCGTATGTATCAAACACAAAACAGTCCACCAAAATGTACAGCAAACAGTCTCCGTTCGGTTCAAGTAAATTGAAAATATTTTTTAGAGCCCGTTCTTGATCGGGAACCAAGTGCAAACACAGGGTGCACGTAATGTGATCGAAACATTGGTGGACAGTTGCAAAGTCCGTTATATCACTGCCAATGTTCAGAACGTCAAATGAAACATTCGGCAGTCGGAAATGTTCATTCGCGTAATCAATCATTGCTTTGTTAATGTCAACTCCCACCACACGCGAAAAGGTTTCCGGTAGTAATGTGGAGCGTATAACGTCGACTGTAATGTTGCCACCAGCACAGCCCACATCCAGCAATGAGTCTTTTCCATCGGCACGAAGGCGAATCTTTGCTTTGTATTCGACGAAAAAGTTTTCCATATCAGACTTTAATATTTCCGCATGGTGATACCGTTCCGGGTCATCCATTTCTCTTCACTGATGATTTAATGTTTCTAATTATTTTTCGATCTTATTTTAATCGCCTAAAAACTGTACACTAACTCAAGCATAACCTGAATAATTTGACAGACTGATATGCACAAATCCATTGAATGGAAAGGGGATGAACCGATGAACACCAATGAACGGTGTTTGCCTGTTCTAATTCTACACGTTCTACATACAAAACGTTCAGTGCACCCGTTCATTTTAATGTGTATATTTTGAAATCCATGAATTTACTTGTACCAGGGCATATATATTTTCGGTCCTGCGTCCTGCAGGTTTCTAACACGAAAATATTGAAAAATTCAAGAAAATGTTTTTCCAAAAATAGTCTTTGTCAAAATAATTAGATCGGTCGAAAGAATTTTTAAGTCAGAATGATAATTTGTCAAAATAGGGAGGTAGGGTTCACGAACTGAGCCAACGCACTTCAAGCAAAAGTGCTCCAAGTGACAGCTGTCAAATGGTGTACTATTTTGTATAAAAAAAAAACTTTCCAGATTTTTTACAGTGCCAAAATTTGTTTGATACACTGTCCCTTTTCAGTACTCTATTTAGAGTACCACTTCACCTCATGGTTGGTAGTGTTTTTTTGACTATCTCGAATCAATTTTTAGCGATTTTCCTGAAATTTCTTTTATTTGAAAGGTAACGCGGCGGTATTGTTTTCAGTTCACTAGCAAAATGGCTAAAAATTGAATTTTAATAAAAATGCAATATCTCGGTCAAAATGATACTTAAAAAGTGGCCGTCAAGGGGGAACAAGAACTGAACGATTTAAAGTAGCAGTACAATTTCAAAATTCATGTCTTTTATGCTCCCATTTTATGATTTTCTTTAGAATTACTTCAGTCGACGCTATCTGTGAAATTCTAACGGGTGATCATGAAAGTGACGCTCATGCTGTCGGAGAAATTCTCGACATACTCTTGGAAGATGATTGTGTATCGGTCGATTATGAAACGGTTCTGAGAGAGGAACGTCGCACCGAATGGAATGCCACAGCTGTTCAGGCTGGTCTGCGTCAATTTTCATATCAATCATGTTCCCAATTCGTGTGGTACCACTCATCCAACTCCAGATTCCAACCGTTCGGAAGCAGTTTTCCCGTCGAATTCATTTATCGCGCTTGTGAAGATTTGTTTGGACCAGTGTAAGGCATCAAGTGACCCACTGATTGCAGTGTATGTTGAATATAAAAAAATTAATTGCAGTTTCAATGCATCCACACTGAACGCAAACTCTGCACGCTTTAACACCGTCTATGGAGGGCTTAATCCATCCGTTACAAATGCACTGTTCGTACATGGTCGGCAATGATTTCTTTATCGGTAAAATTCAATGATTACATTTGATAATTTTATGATTCAGGTGAATTTGATCCATGGCGGTCAGCTGGTGTCCAGAGTAGTTTGAGTGCTTCAGCTCAGGCCATCATCATTGCGGGTGCATCACATGGCAATGATTTAGGACCAATTTCCAATGGTAAGCGAATGACTTAGCTACGAAAAATCAGTTCAACATTTTTCTTTAAAATTTTCATGTAGACGACAGTCCAGCTCTAGCAGCTGCCAAGGCTAGAATTCAAGAAATCATTACGGGCTGGATTGCAACAGCTGGTGGAAATGTTCCTTTGTAAAAATATCGAATAAATTTTTGAATAAACTACTTGTTTTAAGTTAAAACCGTTTTAGATTGCTAAAAGCTTATGAACTTATTTTCCCCTTACAGTAGTTAGAAACTGATGCGGAATGATCATTAAATTAACATCATGATTCTCATCTGCACCCGACATTTTTTTTCTCGACACATTGCGCATTGCAATTTCTTTCATTAACCTTTGATCTTCTGTTGTTGAACAGTCTAAATTCGAAAGGTATCGAACTGATTAATTTGGCGTCAATATAAATAACTTTACTCGAGTGCGGAGTAACGATATGATAATGTCATATTACACAATGGCATTGCGACAATGCTAACGCAGAAAAGAACGAAAGTAGATGCTCGAGTGCGATATGTGATGATGATTGCAATGTTTATATTATCTTTGTACCAGATATTGTGGAATGAGGTATACAAAGAAATTTTTAAAATAAATTTAGCAAAGTGTTTCGAAATTGCATCTGATATCGATAAGCACAAAAAAAGAGCGAATAGTCGGGGGGATTCAGTCTGCCATTTCAAGTAGTGATACATGTGGGAGGGAATCAAACTAAATTGTAGAAATCAAAATGATTCATAGCAATGGTTAGTTATGGATGCCACGCCACACCGAAAATGTAGTCTACAACCAAAGCAGTTGGTACTTTTTGCGAAAATTTGAGAAAATGGTGAAATTCGTGAAGACTTGACAGTGTGTCACACATCTGTAAAACACTGTAAAAAACCATTCACTTTTGCTTGAAGTGCGTTGCTACAACATATTTGAAAGGTTGGGATTGAGGTGGTAATTTGTAAACTAAGCCTGTTCTTAGCCTATTCTTCTGTTGTTGGCGCTACTGGACCCGCTGTCTGTGTCGTTGTAGTTTTTTATGGCTAATAGAAGCCAATAATTTGGTATAATTTTCATGTAAAGGCATCACCGGAAAACCTTTTATGTATATTCCCTTGAAGGCTATTCACAAATCACATAGGTTTCACAAAAGAAAACGCTTCACACGTTTTCGACATTTTCTCCATACAGTTTTACGTAATAATGGGATTATATGAAATTTGTTATTTCTCCCTACCTTGGATCGATAAAGGGAACGAAAGATGGAAAGATATTAGTTTAAAAAAATGCAACCCAGATGTAGTCCTTCTTCTATTTCTTGTACAACTTATGTCTAAGTAAAGGATAGAAAACAATAAAACTTAGGACTTCTTTAAAAAAGACTTAACTCACAGCACCTGATTAAATTTATGATAGTTTTCATTTTGCGTGTTCCACGAGAAATATCAGTTACGTTGGAATGCTGAAAAAGCTATTTATCATATGAGGTAACAATTTTGTAATAAAAGCCAGCTCACAAGTCTGTTTTTTGAGCAATAAGCTTCGGGAACTGGCTTTTCGACAAGTGTAGAAGGCGAAATACACAACCCCACTACCTATTGAAAAACATCACCAAAAATTACCCAAAAACACATGTAAAATGAAGAAAAGATATTCTTCCTGTAATGGATCATTTTCAGAATGGGATAATTGCTATATAATGGTCGACTTTCTTATGGGTCAGGCAATAAAAAAAACTTGCGTAATTGTTTGAACATTGTTATTTTGACTAGCGTGATTATAGTTTTGGACGCGGGCTACAGACTTTCCACTCGTCGAAATAATAATGTCCAACGCGTAAAATCTAATAGTAGTAAAGACCTATCGAGTCAAGTATAAATGAAATTTCGATGGGTCATCTGTCAAAATTTTCGGCGCGTGTGGAAAAATGTATGAGAATTTTCTTTCACTTACTGGTTGTGCACTTGACTTTACTGTTAAATTTCGACATTAAGTCCATGGAAAAGCTCTCTATCAGAGCTTATCAAAGCACTTCATTTAACTGGCGCGAGCCTTTATCAACGGAAAATTATAAATAATTGAATCGATTAATCACGTTATATTTATATATAGAAAAAAAAGCAAACAATCGAACGCTAAAGCTCAACTTTACTTTATCATTTTTCTGTTTAAAAAATGCGATCCAACGGAAAGATAGATCCATTTATCGTCAAACTCGAGACTAGTGTCGCGGCAGAAATAAAATATACCAATGAAATGGCTGTTATGTACATGTACAATGTGTCATAACAGGCGGTTCTCCTCAAATCTAATTATGTGACTCTCCGGATTGACTAATTTAAAGAAAAACCCGCAATTCGCTATTATATGCCTACGAGCTTTGAGATTCGTGTATCTATGCACACAAGCACCATTATCTCAAAAATTTGCCGTCAATACGGTTATCTATCGATATAATTTGGTAGGTCATGCTCGGAAGAATTGACTATCAGAGTATTTGTGGTCTCCAGTGGAACAGGTACGATTTTTTCTGGCTGATTCGAAATTAGAGGAAGTGGAAAAAGTGTAATTCCACACACGGCGTGTTCATTGTTATGAAAAGCGTAATTACTCGCGACAGTGTTCTTCTCTGTGGTTGGGATATATGGAAATTTCTACGTTTGTTTTAATATTCGAACCGTTTTTAACGAACTCTCTTGAACACTTGATATTTGTGCCCAAAGAGAACTGTGCTAAGCGTTGTGTGAATTAAAATTAAATTTATCAAATTGAATGCTTGATCTGGTGTAGCATTTTTTCCTTAACAAATCTCAATAATTTTGCGAGATAATTTCGTCACAGATGATTCGCCCACTGCCTTCTGTAAACAGACTCCGTTTCGTAAAATATCATAAGACTTCCGTCTGCTCTCAATGAAACGTGCAAAGCAACGCACTTCAAGCATGAGTGGTACTATACATAGATTAATGAAACTGGACAGTGTATCGAACAAATTTTGGCACTGTAAAAAAATGTGGAAACTTTTTTCCTACAAAATAGTAATCTATCTGGCAGCTGCCAATAAAAACACCTTTGCTTGAAGTGCGTTAATCAAAGATTTAGATTAGTAATAAAAACCCTTCTGATGCACTGGCGGTCTAACTCCAAAATTTTGCATTCCCTAAGGGAATTTCCCTTTCATTATTAAACAGAACCTTCAAAATGGCCAAGATCTTCATCCTTGTCGCTGCAATAATAGCGATTGCATTGGCTGCACCAAGCGAAAAACGGAAAGTGTCGCTAAAGAAATTTTTCGAACAACGAATGCCGTTCCGTGAACCTGCCCCATTCGATGGCCCCATTCCAGCCAATGTTACATTGCTAACGGTTACGCAACGAGTTGATAATTTCAATCCTGCCAACTTAGACACTTGGCAACAGAGATACTTCATGAATAATGAATTTTATCGGCCAGGATCGCCGATTTTCGTGTTTTTAGGTGGTGAATCGGCTATCAATGAACAACGGTTGACTAGCAGCCACATGTACGATATTGCTAGAGATCTGAATGCGAACCTTTTCCATTTGGAACATCGTTTCTACGGTGAAAGTCGTCCAACAGAGTAAGAAAAATTCGGTTCCCATCGTCGATACAATTCCGTTACTCAAGTGTTTGCACATAGGAATGTATCGGACGCCAATTTGAGATTCTTGACAGTGGAACAAGCTTTAGCAGATACAGCACACTTTATCAATCACATTCAATCCACGGTAGAAGGAGCAGCAAATGCACAATTCATTTTAGTTGGAGCACACTACTCTGCGAGTCTTGCTGTATGGTTCCGTCAACAATATCCACATTTAGTACGCGGTAAGCACAGACATTTCAGAGTGAATTCTAAGGCTTGTCTATAAAATGCTATACCAATGTAGGTGTCTGGGCATCAAGCGCTCCACTCCCATCAATTGTGGATTTCGATCAATATAAAGTAGCGATCGGAGCTGCATTCCGTCGATTAGGTGGCGATTCTTGTTACAATGCTCTGGAAGCTGGTTTCAGTTCAACCCTAGAGATGATAGAAGCAGAAGAATGGGAAGAACTTAGTGAATATTTCAGACTATGCTGGGATCTTGGACCCGATGATGTTCCTCACTTTTTCGGTATTATGGGCGAATTTTATGGCCTTCTGCCGATCACAGCAACGTAAATTTTAATGTTCTTTAGAAACGTGTAAACCATTTGCAAGTTACTTTGATTTGACAGCGAAGCGTCGATCAGGGGCACATGTGCTCTTCTGCAAGGACCTGGTCATCCAGTTGCAAATGTTGCAGCAATTTTGAACTTCTTCTTCGCCCCCGATGAGTGTTTGGTAATTGATCATGCTTACATCATTGAAGCGGAGCGTCAAATAGAATGGGATGCACCAGCTGTAGTAGTTGGTGACCGGCAATGGTCGTATCAGATGTGCTCGTCGATCGGATGGTTCCATACATCAGGGGCATTTCCCGATCAACCTTTTGGCGATGCTTTCCCAGGTGACTTATTTAGATGAGTTAATTTGATTTGCGTTTACATCAACCACATCTTGTGATTTAACTTTCAGTTGAAATCTATCATGAAACCTGCGAGGAGATTTTCGGAGCTTCGTATGTTACACACTTGCAACATTTTTGTTGAGCCAAAATAGTTCATCGTTTTTGTTCAAACAGATTTACACCAGATCGCCTTGAGCGGAACTCTAACCGATTCAACACTTTCTATGGTGGCCTAACACCTCAGATTACGAACGCTGTTTTTGTATATGGTCAACACGACCCATGGAATGTTATTGGCCGTACCACAGACTTAAATGACGATGCTGTATCTATTGTTATTGCTGGTAAGTAATACCCATGCACAGCATATCTTAGCTCTACCTACTATTAGAAACTGTCGAAGAACGTTGTTTTGAACAGAAAATGTGAAAGAAGTGAGACAAGACGAAAATATAGTTCGTAGAACAAGACCCTACCTGTATACCCAACCCACGGACAACTCACTTTACTCTAAAATTCTTTTTCTTAGGTGGTACTCAAGGAAACGACTTACCCCCAATCCGAGATAATGATTCAGCAGCTGTAGTTGCAGCGAAACGTCGCATTCAGGAACTCATTGAAGGATGGCTCGCCTAAGCTGGTTGGTTTCGGGTTTGGTGGAATTATCAAAACAACAAATATTTTGTAATAAGATTCGATACACAACAAATAAACTTAGACAAAACGAAGTCCATCTTTTCTTGAATCATTTTGAGACTTTCGTCCAGGCCAACAAGGGTCTTATACATGTATGGGTAACTCCATGGTTAGTTGCGTTAGAAATTTCGTCATTTCTGAGGCATAAAGTGAGCTGTGTTGTCTATGTTTGGCGGTAACAAATCAGTCTATAAATTTTCTAACACTCAGGAGACCCAGCGCTTTCATCATGCCAACCAGAATTGGAATTTTTAGCCTGCGAAGTGTGACTAGTGTGATCGAAGAAGTCGGCGGTTGGTTGCGTTACACGTTTGTGACTTTTCGAAATATTTTCACCAAATGTAAACTGATTTCTGTAAACTTGTTTTTTCCTGAAAGCTATGGTCAAGTCGCTGTTTGAGCCCTTTATGAGGTTGGTAGCTCAAAATCTGTGAGAGATAGGTCTATAAAAGTGATATTTTTCGGTGGCCAGAATTTTTATTTTTTCGAAATTGGTGCTTGTTGCCCCTCAGAAAATGTTGCTTTGGCTGATCGAGCCAAAGTTATTTTTCTCGTGAAGTCATATGCTGTAGCTTTCAAATGACACCGATCTTCAGTTTTTATATGAAAAAATGAAATTTTGGCAGTGTTTGGGTCGAGGTAATTTCACCTTACTTCGAAGTAGAATGAACCAAAAATCTTCTAAAAATTTAATTTCGTGTCATTTAGTGCAATTGTTGAATTATAGCGTTCGTTTCTACAGAAATCATTTGAGATCTATTGAGAATATCTTGGAAAGTCGAATACAAACCAACATTTTTTGGTCATATCTCCCCAAGACGTTATGCCAATGACCTCATATTGGTGTCAAACTACGCGTCTTGCTTTCAGCAAAAAAGAGTATAGTAAACTAGAATTTTCAAAAATTTGCTAAAAACAAGCATAAATTTTTATGGTGGCATCTACCAACGCACTACTCCTAGGATAAACATAAGAAATATTATAACAGTAGGCACTGCGATTTTTTCGTAAAGATAGATGACTTGTTTTCGTTGTATGAGTTAAAACACACAATACAATCAATCTTAAGCGGTAGCTCTCATCACAAAAGCCACCAAATTTGTCATTTGTCAAAGTAGTGTTCATGCTAGGAGCAGTGCGTTGTATCTACCCGAGATTTTGGACCACCGACTTAATATGGGACGTAAACGACGAGTCTGGTCAACAGCTTTCAAGGGAAAAAAAGTTTACTGAAATCGGTTTTCATTTGGTGAAAATATTTCGAAAAGTCTCAAATTAGCTCGAATTAGCAGTTTCACAGATTTCAAAAATACCACCAAATTTCGAGAAATTTAACTGATTTCGCACTAAGTTTCTATTCACTAATTTCATTGAGTTCCACCGATTTAGCGAAAATGTTTTCTGCTTTCACCCTGCTCTCGACAGTTCATTTTCAAAGATATTCAAAATGCAACTTTGGACTACATTACTAGATCAATGAAATGCACCTAGTACTGCGTTCATGTTTACTCTGTTGACTTTTTCAACCAGTAAAAAGTCAAAAACTTACTAACCTGAAAATAAAAGAATTTCATGTTAAAAGCGTCTGTTTGGGCCGTGCTCAATATATTAGTTTTTGTGTGCGTTTTTATATTTTAAACTTAAATAGTTCAAAAACGTTGGTGAAATAACTTTGAATAAGTTTAATAATTTTGACACTGGCGTAAGGTGATCATTTTTTTGCGTTTATTTATTTCGTGTCTAACAAAAGTATACTTCCAACGAGAGTGTTTGCATGTGCTTTCAATAATATCCGTGTCTCCGTTTCAATTGATTTTTTTTTTTAAATGTTTATCGAACCTCGTCGTAACTTCTGATTTTCTCAATTTTTTCTCTCATCAATGGTTTTTTGAAGCATATTTTTTTCCACTTTTCGTGTCAGTGCGAGTTCATGAAAGCATCAACATAACCTCGTAAACTGATTCGGAAGCTTTGTGAATTTAAGTGACGTCACATGCGGGCCATTAAAAATTGTTGACGTTTCCGTGTCACATGTGCACTTTATTTGATTTATTTATAATAATTGAGAAAAGTTAAGTCGACCAAGGTCCGAAGCTCGCTGTTAGTAAATTTATTGGTATGATCGTTGCTTGCCAGAAGCAATGTTTTAAGTAAATTTTGAAAAATGTGCCTCAGAGCCGGAGATTGCTTTATTCAAAACTACCAGGTTTCAGTTAACCTGAAATTTACACACCAATTTCACACATAGGCTATGTACGCACAAAGAGCTCCCGCCAATCATTATCCAGAATCGGACGCAGTTCCCATTGGACCTCTTCACATGTGCCTAGAAAGGTAGAAGACCCTAGAAGCCAAAAATACTTTCAACAAATATTCTCGACGGTTCTGTGGGAGGTGACTATAAACACGCACTTTTCGGACTGAAACTCCAGGTACACGAAACGTGGTCGTGGGTGTCATTAGATAGGTAATTGCATGTACTTTCGGGGCAAATAGGATCTTATGAGTGCTTGGAATGGAAGCATCTACGATGAAATATGAGCAATTTACTACTTACTTACTTACTTAAGCGGTTACTACAACCTACTATTGGTTTTGGCCTCTTCCAGCAATCTTCTCCAATCGGACCTATTCCGCGCCAACGTTCTCCAGTCGCTCACTCTTAGTACTTTTAGATCAGACTCAATTGCATCTTTCCATCTCGCTCTTGGCCTTCCTGGTCTGCGTCTTCCATCGGGATTTGTATTTATAGCAGTTTCAGTGGTACACGCTCCTCGTTCATTCTTTGTACATGACCGATGACCGAGCCATCTTAATCGATTGATTTGATGAATTTGACTATATCGGGTTCCTTGTAAAGCTGGTACAGCTCGGGTTGTATCTTCTTCTCCAGTTGCCGTTCACATTGACACCTCCAAAAATTGATCGAAGAATTCTCCTTTCAAAAACCGAAAGTGTCTGTTCGTCAGTTTGTGTCATGCACCAAACTTCAAACACTTCAAATTCTCAAAGTTCAAAGCAGATGCTTCCAAGCCCCAATAAGACTTTATTTTCCATGATACACCACACTCGACCTTGTACATACGTTTTGCGTACCTGGAGAAATTTTAGTCCGACAAGTGCGTGTTTTCGGAAAATGATCACTTCTTATTAGCCACAGAAGCGTCGAGTAATTTTTTGAAAGTGGTTTTGACTTCTTGGGTGGAATACCTTTCTAGGATCCAATAGGAAATGCGTTCGACTTTGGTAGGTGGTTTTAGGAAAGAATTTCTCTCGGCGATCGAATGAATTTATGATTACTTTTCGGACAACGAAAACAAAAATTGCCAGAAAATAGTTACATCTCCTACATCTGAATCTGAGCAAAGCACCTACAACAAACGAAATTAAGTTAAAATGGAACTAGACGACCAATTTTGATAAATTTTGATTAACAAAATTCAATGAGAAACACTGATTTGCTCAAGCGACTAAAATCCATGAAACAAGCTCCACTAGAGAGCAGAGAGGCCACGATTGACAGACAGTGATAAATCGCTGCACTACTTAACACTGTTGTCTCGCCTTTGTTTTTGAACTCTGTGAGGGCTCTCTATCGTGACTAGAGGAGAAGATAACCACATGAAGTATGGAATTTGAAAATAATCGGTATAAATCAAGAATGAACCTTGTCGACCAACCATCAACTTTTGGTGGCTAATAATACGATATGGTCTTGGAGATAGTTCGCTGTTCGCTATACTAATTCTTACGACTAAGAACCACTCAATTGAATGAATTGAAAAGTTTGAGGAAAAGCTAACGAGGATACCCAAAAACTGTAACGTTATCTCTTGCCTTATCCACTTCATTTTATGTTTTCAGACAACACCAAACATCATGGATGTAGACAACGATGACGATGATGTCATGGAAGTCTCCGTTCTATTCAACGGAATGAACGATATTACCGACGATATCGAGAATGATTTACTGTTTACACCCATGCGATTGAGTCGTTGCATATCTACCGGAATACATGGAGAAATGATCACGCATGTGATTTGGCCGCGAAAGTTAACACCGAAAGTTTCAAACGATCCAAGAGAACTTGAAACAGCATTGGTCGCTCTTTTGGTAGACACTGTGGAGAATATCGCAGAAGCCAGTGATTGGTTAGCGGGCAGTTCAAAACTATTTCTCGGACTATACAACACGATGACGTCGCCCGATGCTCAAATAATAGCATCGGAGATTAATCGATTGAAGGAAGGAGACATGTTTGGCTTTTTCGTTAAAAGTCAAAACTGCGGAATATCCATTTACATTCCACCGACCGGCGATTCATCGATTGGATCAACAACATCGGCAATAGTTTCAACTTTTCCAGTTCTGATTCCGAATGAGGAGGTCTATTCAACGGCAGACCATAGCGAGTTTCAGGTAATTTTGACAGATTGACGTGAAACTGGTCAAAGCTCGTTTGATTCACGTTTTCGGATAATTGTTGCGTTACAGATGGAGCTACCAAATCAATCGGTTGCAGTTGCGTTCTCGTCATTGTTGAATTCGAAAGAGTTCAGCCAACAATTGGAATACCTCAACGACAATGCCGTTAATGAAAGCATGAATAATACATACGTGTCCCAGTGGCTGGTGCCAATGCTTTCCATGCATCAAAATTCCGTTTTGCAGCACAACGAATTTCCGATAATATCGAAAAAGATCCGAGATGACGTAATTGCATGGAAGCAAAATTATCAGATGCAGTCATTTCGCCGCTGTGCGTTCTGGACATTCATGAAGGCATTGCTGCAGTTCCACTTGACCGTGCAATGGGGCGATGTGATCGGGAAAATAATGTACAAGTTGGTGCTGCTGAAAGTGATGGCAGTTTTGTGTAATTATTACGACACGAAAATGTACGGCAGCCTGAGCGTAGACGTTGTTCTGCATATGCTTGCCAAATTGGCACGTCGCATCGAAAAGATCAATAATCTGTTGTCGGTACTGGACGACGAATATTTGGATAGGTTTGAAGCATTTCCGAATGGCTTCGAAGACACGTACACCACCATAATGGATGAAGTGAAACAGGTGATTTCGAAAGTGAAAGCAAAGCTGGACCAGCAAATAGCGCAAGTGCAAAAGGACCATGAAGAGAACTCAACATTGACACCCCTGACCGATCTCGACTTCGAAACCGACGTCCACCAAAAGATACCAAACTTACGACAGTATTTAACCGATCGAAGTGCTGCCACTCCAGCGGATGCTAACAATGGAAGCATAATTGTCAAATCTTACACACGTCATGGCATCGACTCACTAGAAGCTCCGGACGTAGAACTGTTCGACACGCTTAAAGATCCGGTAGATGTCGGCATTTTCTTGTGCGACTTTGAAAATTGGATTCTTTACACACTGAACAACATCAATATCGGCCCTGAACGCATGAGATCGTTATCATTTGCTTACGCTCGGTTAGCTGCTCAACATTACAAGAACAATCCGTTGGGCTTCAGTCGAACTGTTCTAGCACAAACCATGATTTTGTCACTGATGGACAAAATGGCTACAGCAACACACGAAATGTTGAAGAAACATCGGGCCGGCATCAATCCGGATATATTCGACAATTTGATACTGCCTCAGTATGAAGACTGCGAAATTGCTCACAATCTGAAAAAGTATTTTTTGAAGCGTTCGAAACCAGATTTACCGTCACTGATTGAACAGCAAAAGGTGACATCGGATTCATTTTCCGTGCAATTTGCCATGGAAAACGATGCCATGCAAAATGTTATGCAATCCATCGAACAATCAACGAAAACAGCTTTGGCGACATTGGAAGAAGAATATGAAATGCGACGCAGGGAAGTGGCGGAGTTGAGAAAGAGATTGAAAGGCATGAACTGTGAATACTATGTGAATGCGAACGGAAAAAGGGAGCACAAAAGCTCGTGTGGCAGTTGTAAGCTCGAAGCGAAAATAAGTGGCGTCCGGGTATCAACAATCGAGGATCCGCTTCCGGAAAGTCCCGACGAACAAAACGCCGTTGCTTTTGAACTTTGCATACCAATTGAAATTGCTTGTTTGCGAGATGTTCTCCATGTGGTGGTAGATCTGCTGAATGAACCTGCTAAGAAAATACGAATCAGCGAAAAATGGATTGCAATGGATGTGCTTGAAGATTACAATGTTCGTTCAGCTAGCCAACGTGTATTTTTGGGCACGAGCGTCAATGCAAAACACGGACGCACTCGTACAAGTGGTATGTTACTACACCTTACTCTGACTCTTTCATGAAACTAATTTTTTACCTTCTTCAGGTGTGCATCCGGACGATCCGTTTTATAAGTGCAGATTAAGAAACAGTCGGAACTGCATATTATACGCGTGCACTGATAGGGTCGCGACACATATACCAACCAACATCGACAGTCAATCAGCCAACAAAGGTCCCACCCTGACTGTTGAAAAGGGATCAGCATACGAAAATCTGCAGTGGACATTGAGCGGAACGGTTCACACTCAAAATCAGGTTATAGCTCGGCAATGCGAATGTCCGCAGAGTCTCACACTGTGTGAATTCAAGAATTTCGGCTCTCTTCGTGCGGATGGCCATCGGCTACAGCTGCGTAAGTTGTACGCAATGATCGAAACTGAATGTTTGTCATTCGAAACGTTGTCCGTGCAAGCTCTTATTATGCAAACGCTCTGGGAAAAGGGACCGAGTAATCCGTTAGCTGATCAGTGGAATGAATCGCATGCAGACTTTACAGATCCGAAGTTTGCCGGTGCTATGATCGAACTCATCGATAAGTTCATCAACATGCAGATAAGTAATTGGAAACATCCGTTGAAACTGTTCATGACTGTTGTGATTGCTGTACGAGTTTTTGAAATGAACGAGGATGATAATGTCGCCGATCGTATCGTTCAGTTGCTGGTGAAACTGCGTGACATCGCCTTCGATTGGATGCATAAAGTCCAGACAGCTATGCACGAAGCTCCCGGTGATGCCCAGGACGATGTCGAGAAACTCAGAACGAATCTGGTCGAAATTTCTATCGCAGGAGCTCTAACCTTTTTTGTCCACTTTCGTCATCGTCACTTCGACAAAATATTTACCGGAAGCGTCACAACCGGCATCACAGCAGTCCGCTTTTGGTTGGAGTTTTTGGTAACAATTAACGGCAACATTATGATGACCGACAAAGGCTCCAAAAAACAAGACAAAGTCATGTCATCACAGCTTAGTCAGGAAATGTTCCGACGATTAGTTCAGCAAATTGCGATACAACTCGAATCAACGGTCAAAGGAATCATTGTCAACGATCCGACCGATGTGTTCAATTTCGTCAAGTCGCAGTGGAATCGATCTCGAGATGCAATTTTTCGGCTAAAGCCCATTGAGGAACATCCCGAAACGTTGGTCATTTCGGCAACAATTGACGGTGTGGAACATTTCGTTCAAATCGGAACTTTGACTGGGGAATTTCTGGTAAACAATTTGCCTGTGTCTCGGCTACCGAAGACCATCACCGAACACCCGGTTTATCAGCGAGTCTTCGAAAAATTTATATTCGAAGTACAAGAGTCGTATGGTCGCTTCGACACAAAATATAAGTACAGAGGCAGCCACTACAGTTTTTACGGCAACAACGGCAAAGTTATTGTAACCGAAAGACGAGGAAACGACGACGAATGTGAACACATACCAGAAGACATTTTTTCCGAAGAGATTCCATACCTGCTGGTCCAGAAGCACAGCCATTGGTGGTGTAAAACGAAGAACACCATCGAATTTCGTCCGATTTGTTTTAGCGATGCCAACTTTGCGTCG
Organism: Bradysia coprophila; assembly: GCF_014529535.1. Lineage (NCBI taxonomy): Eukaryota > Metazoa > Arthropoda > Insecta > Diptera > Sciaridae > Bradysia > Bradysia coprophila. Next base: position 7,402,070 of record NW_023503501.1, on the reverse strand, counting down.
TCGGAAGGAATTCAATACGAATTGGATTTGAATGCCGGGAAACTGTTGCACAAAAAGACGAACAAAGTGATGTTGGACGTAACAAGCGAAAGCTATAAAAAAATCGTCAGCCAATTGGCACGCATCGAGTCGAAGAAGTACATTCACATTTTCATGGACAAGCCACGGATCGCGAAAATCGAATTGGTTCGAATGAACATCAAATTCCTAATCGACGCGTCGACACAACAGCAATCGTACGATCTCATTTCCAATGAATTTAATGGCATGACCGTGTGTATTGAACAGAATTGCGGTACGCTGTATGGTCTGCGACAGGGTTTATTATTGGAGAGTTCTACCGATGGAAAAGCGGAGCAGAACAAGCTGTTGATCCTTCCGCACGGCAACATATCAGCCAAGAAAAAGTATGATCACGAAACTGTTGAGATTAATATCGGTTCTGCGCTACACAATCCACCGTTCTTCATCTATCAAATCGACGAAATATGTCAACAGTTGAAAGCCAGCAATCGCAGCTATTCGGCTTGGTTCTATCTGGCATATCTTCACGCATTAACGTCACATGGCCTACCTGAACCCTTTACTGGATTGTCTGGAACGGAACGATCCTTTCAGATTTTGCAGTCGGCATTCGTATGGTCGCCGGCACCATATGAATATTGCGACGACGAAGCACTTACGATATTAGAGTTGATTCGAAAATTGGCACCGAGTCGTAGGATCAAAAACAATTTACAGTCATGTCAGTGGCCCGACTTTATACAGTCTCATGCCGCCCAGGACGGATTCATATGCATCGCAAATCGGTTGATTGCCGACAGTAAGCGACTGGACGGTTTGTATTCGAAAAAGAATCCGTCTGAAGACAAAGACGAAGGAAACGGTAGCAACAAGGAAATCGAAATTGAATTGGATGTTAACGTGCGAGAGTACTTCCGATGTTTGCCATATTTTCCCAATTTGCAATTATCGGAGACTTTCATCAAACATCAGGATGCGATTGCAACGCATTACCTTCACAATGAAAACGACCAGAACTTGGGCAGTGTTCGCACCATCTCCAATTTGTATCATCAACAAAAGTTTATCTCGCCAAAGTCGTTTAGTGTGACAGATTATCTAACCAAAGATGATGTTGACCTCAAAGGATCCCTCGATTTGGATGTCAACGACGAAATTCTCGATACATTTTCTGCAAAAACTGTCCGAAGTCGGTGGCTGTCGTTGTACAATATTGCACGATCTGGGCAGTTTAGTCGCGAAAAGTTTGCACTGGTTCTCGGATTGCTGGCGTACGAAAGCACCAGAAAGGACGATTTGAAGTCTCTCCTGTTGCTCCAGACAGTTGCCGCGAATCCGACCATTTTCGAAGGACTGGATCCACCGGCCGGAGTCAATACTTTCTATCTGAATGATAGGTCGTTCAACTACAGATCGATTGAAAAGATTTTGGAAGATCATTTGACCGAGCCCGACTTTGGCCGCAGATACAGCGAAATGAGAGAGATCCGACATACGATAGGCGTGCGCGATTTCATTCACAAAATAGTGACGAACATTCGCTCTATGTGGCCTTGTGATCGATGCGATTCAAGCATTCATCAGTACACCCATCCAAATGTAAATCTTCGGGATGCCGTCGTACACATCAACAAGAAATTGAGAGATTGGAGAAACATCGAACGGCTGATGGATTTTCTTAGACAGATCGACATACAAGTGCGTCGACTCGGTACTTCCATGCCGTCTGATGAGTTATCACCATGGTGTCCAGAGAAGTTACCATTCAAACGTTTCATCAAATTCTACGTTGATTTTGACGCGAAAGTTATCGCAAATCTATCGCAATTCGACACAGAAGTATCGGAATCAAAACGAATTTCTACTGAACCGGCAAAAACAACTGAAACAGACTGGTGGTGTACCTACAACAGCATCGCATCACCGAATGACGTCAAACATCTCGTCGATTCGACAATGTATCCACGGCTAGTGTTGAGTTTCGTGCTACCACAACTACTTTCGCCAACACAACATCCGGACCTGAGATCAATAATCACTGCAGTCGGTGTGCAAATTGTGCGCGAACAACGTGATCGCCGCATACGAATCTATGCTCAAAAGCCCGAAATGAACGTTGCATTGGATCAGGAGCTGAAAAATGAACCGCATACGAATTGGCTCCCGTTCGAGTATCCGGAATGGTTAATTTTCGAAATCGAGCAGAATGTAACCATTCGACCCATACAGATTGAGGTCGCTCAACGGATGATCGATCCACCGGAAATTGGGACAAAACATTCCGTTTTACAGTTGAATATGGGCGAGGGGAAAACGTCTGTTATCGTTCCGCTGCTGGCCACTAAAATGGCGAACGCACAACAGTTGTGCCAGGTCACTGTCTTGAAATCATTGTTCGCAACGAACCAGAAAGAATTGCGTCAGTGTTTGGGTGGAATGCTTAATCGGCGTCTGTACACATTTCCTTGCCGCCGAGATATGCCAATCGGCAAGTATGCGGAAACAATGTTGGACATTTATGTTGAATGCAGACGTCTCAAAGGTAAATTCTGTTGGACATTCATTTCCTATCCCAAACCGATCTAACGAAACTCCGTTTTCGTTTCAGGTGTCGTCCTAACACTGCCCGAATATCGTCTATCGTTTCAACTGAAGATATACGAAGCACCCAACAAAATCGAAATGGAGGGCGCTGCTGAGTCGTTATTACAAACACACAAATGGCTGAATGAAAACGTCAGAAACATATTAGACGAGTCCGATGCCATTTTGCAGCCGAAATATCAACTTATTTACACGTTGGGAGAGCAACTGTCTTTAGATGGTGGTGCTCAACGGTGGACAGTCATTCAGGCATTGTTAAAACAGTTACCAGTTCACCTGTACAAACTGTGGCAACACTTCGGCGATGAGAAAATGGAATTCGACAGCGATTACGCTAAACATGGCAAAGTGACCGGAAACGTGACGATGGATTTTCGATCGGATGTCTTTACGCCGTGTCGAATTTTTGACGATCTTGTCTATAATCGGCTCAAGTTGAAACTTATCGACGACATATTGGACGGAGTTCTGAGCTTTTCACTGGGACTGGTCCATCAAACGAAACAAACGCTACGACTGTTACTAGATGAAGGAGATGTGTCAGCGAAAGATTACAACGATTTACTGAAGGATCTCTCGTCCGCTCAACAAACGACCATTTTGATACTTTGCGGCTTCCTAAGATTCAATGTTCTACAACTTGTGCTGAGTAAACGGTGGCGTGTTAACTATGGCGTGAACGAAAATGGACCACGAAAAATGGCAATACCATTCAAGGCAAAAGATGTTGCCGGTAGGTTCGATGGGACTTTTGCCGTAATTTCATTTTTGCTGAAAATTGCCGTTTTCTTCACAGCCGAAATGACCGAATTTGGCCATCCAGACGTGGCGATATGCTTAACTCAACTGAGTTACTACTACTCAGGTTGGTGAATTGGTTTTGCATTTTAATAGTCGCTAGACTCGAACCCATTTTCAAATGCCTTCTTTCAGGTCTGAACGAAACGCAACTCCGTCAAGTGTTCACAATATTGGAAAGTCAACAGAATTCGGCCGAAATTTACTCCGGCTGGCTCAAAAGCGTACCATACCAACTAGTGCACGAAAGCATACAATCGTATACTGGCGTCAATTTGAGTGATCCGAAGCAGCGGAATGAACTGGTTTTTCCGCTGTTCAAGCACAATATGTGTGTCATCGACTTTTGGCTGTCGAATTTGGTGTTCCCGCGAGAAGCTAAGACATTCGAACATAAGCTGATGTGTACGGCGTGGGATTTGGTCAGCGATAATTTAACGCATACGGTGTCTGGATTCAGTGGCACGAACGATACGAAAAACATTCTACCGCTGCCGATTAAACAGAATGATTTGAAGAAATTGGAGCAGACCAATGACAATGTTCGCAACATTCTGTTGCGACCGGAAAACAGTGGCTACCATCGTCTACCAGCTAATGTTCGAGGACCACAAATTCTAATCTTGCTGGCCAAACGGCGAATTCCCGTGTTGTTAGATGCCGGTGCGTGTATGCTCGAATTGAATAACGAGCAAGTCGCAACCCAATGGCTCAATTTCGTCGATTCGAAGCACTTCGACGCTACCGTTTATTTCAACCGAAATGATGTTCTGATGACCGTCGACCGGAATGGTGTCCGTACCGAATTCGACTATTCGGTTTATCGTAACAAATTGGACAGATGTTTGGTGTACTTGGACGATTCACATACCCGTGGCACTGATTTGAAATTCCCACTGGGTTGGAAGGCTTGCGTTACACTGTCTGGAGACATTACTCGCGATAAAACCGTTCAGGCATGCATGCGAATGCGTCTGTTGGGTAATGGCCATTCAATTGTGTTTTTTGCGTCCTACGAGGCACATGTTCGAATACTTGAACGGTGCAACCTTGGTAATGATGCGAAACCGACGAGTAAAGACGTCCTTGAGTTCATTTCTGGGAACAGTAAACGATTTGAAGAAGAGAATACTGCCCATTGGTCGGCTGCTGCGTACAATTATACCAAGAAATTGGTAGCACATAGAATCCACGAGAATTGTGAAGAAGCGGATGCGTTGCAACAGTTGCATTTGAAATGCAAAGACAATGAATATGTCACGCTTAAAGACATGTATGGCATAAAAGAGTCGGCACTGCTCACCCAAATTTCGAAAAATCAATTCGACAAATTGATCCAAGCCCATGAAAACGAAAGCGAAATTGTTGAAATGGTCAAATCCATCCACGACGGTGTGGGTAAAAAACTATCTCAACAGGCACCGCGACTGGAACGATACACTCAAAGTTTCGACGAGGAACAAGAAAAGGAATTGGAACACGAGCTAGAGGAACAACGTCAAATTGAAAGACCAGCCCCAGCAACAGCAGTTGTTCCGGTATTCGACGACCGGTTAGAAAATCTCATAAAAAACGGTGTCACATCGCAAAGTTTCCGCAAAATGCGATTTGAAAGGAGCATTCTGTCGTTTCATGAAAGTTTGCTGGATAAGCCGATGTACGGTGCGTATCGGGGTATCACTTCGCCTTGGTCGGAAAATTTGTACGTCACCAGCGACTTCGTTAATGTGGTGGAAAGTGGAAATTCCGAAGAATATATGCGTCCCGTGTGGTGGATAGCGCACATCATTCATCGCGAAGGCGACGACATATTTTTACTGCTGAGTTCATATGAGGCCAACATGTTGCTGCCATTGTTTCGGAAAAGTACTCGCTCCGCGTTGATGAGTTATCGTCCTCGATTAAGCCAAATGCACAGCAACTTGTGGAACCAGGAGAGCTTGGAAGTCACTGGCATTAACACACATTCTGGCAATCGCATTGAAGTGGACGATGAAGTTCAAATTGCTATGTACGCTGGATCGATGTACTTTCGCAGTGAGGTCGAACAAAATGCCTATTGTGGTTTTATGGGATTGATTCCAACGCCTCGCACGGTTGAACTGGAGCTGGCATTCGAAGAGGGAATCATTACTCCGAATTCGTACGTGCTGCCGGAGAATCGTAGTCACTCGGCGGCAATATCGCGATGCGTGAAGAAGTGCAAGTTTCAAAGCAATCCGGTTGAATTAGCCGTAAAAATTATCGAGGCTCATCATTCATTCATTCGAAAAGAGTCTCATGTTTCAGCCATACTGGAGAAGGCAATGAAGAAGGGAATAAATTAAATAATTTTTTCGTTTAAAGCGTAAATAATCTGTAAATTTGTGATGTTGAACATTCTGAAAATGTTTTATTCTTGTAATATCATGACGAAATGAACATTTTATTCAATAAATTAGTGTTACATTGATCGACTGGTTACATTCATTGTCTTTAGCTGCTGCAAACACACATATTGGCTTCAACAATTGAAACGAAATCGCTTATTTAGCCCTTTCCTAAGTATAGTGAAACAAGTACCCAGTTTACTAAACATCATCAGATTTAGGATGCTTCAAACTTTTAAAATCCCAATTTAAATTACTAATGTAGGAAATGTAGCTTCAATTTTGGGAACAATCCCACCCACGAGAGATTTGAGCGAAATATTTTATTTGTAAATTAATTATTATTATACCAATTTAAATTGTGACCTACGTCCTAAATAAATGGTTTGAACACAGTAGCTACTACTCCTATTACTTTCAGATAAAGGGATTCGTTTGAAAAACAACCTGCCGAAATCGGAGGCATTTTCCAGAGAACTTTTTTTTATTTGTGCCTGGATTGGTCCCTAGAATTCAAAAATATTTTTTTGAAAATTCGTCGATGCTTATCAAAACCGATCAAAAACCGAAAATGTGTACTTTTGTTATGGAAATTTCTCCGGCTGCACGACACGTGCAAGGCCTGTTGAAGTGTCATTAGAAAGGTAATTGCATGTACGACTGTACGACTAAAATTACGAAAAAAAGACATTGGCGCAGAACGAAAGTTCAATCAAGACTATAAAAACGGTCTATCCAGAAACAGATGGTAAACCATCAACAGAAACAACAAGGTGTTACTAGATTCAAAAATTGTAAAGCCAATAACCTCACTCTCGGTATGATTTGGACCCTCTATTAGGCCTGTTCATTTTTGAGAAATAGTCTCAAATTCATCTGGCATGGTGTCTATCTGGTCCGGAAGGCTAAAATATTGGACCCGTATTTTTTTTAGAATTTTAAAAAATAGTTTAGATCTGGGGAGCGAAGCATTTGTTCAAATGTACGAAAGCGTTGGTTAGAAGAGAGGAGAATGATGGTGTATATCTTTTTTACTCTTCTAACCAACGCATTCGTACATATGAACAAATGCTTCGCTCCCCAGATCTAAACAATTTTTTAAAATTCTAAAAAAAATACGGGTCCAATATTTTAGCCTTCCGGACCAGATAGACACCATGCCAGATAATTTGAGACTATTTCTCTAAAATGAACAGGCCTAACCCTCTATAAGACTTGGGCCAAAGTCTACTTCGATGAGAGAGATTATTGGTAAAACCAATTGTGTGTTACGATTCAATCTATTGAAAAAATGGTAATAACGTCTTTAACTGTGCTTGTCCTATGATGAGTGTATTACGTAATTGCCTGTTAATTTGTTGTTTTGCCAAGCGTGAGCCACACCAGTAGTTTACCAGTAAATTCATAAGGTCTGTACACGACAGAGTTAAAGTAAACCAGGTAGGAGAAACCGACGAAAATGAAGAATTCTTCTGAAAAACAGAATACCGACATCGGACGTATTTTCTATTAAAAAATTTTATATGTACCTAATAAGGTATTCGACCCCAGAAGCCAAAACCTCTTTCAAAAAAATTATTAAATGGCTGGTAAGAGGTCATCAAAAACCCAAAACTTGCACTTTTGCTTACAAAAATTTCTTCAATTACACGAGCCGTACAGAGTCGTGTGGGGTGTCATTGGAAAGGTAATTGCCATGTACTTTTGGGGCAAATAGGGTTTAAAATTCATCCACACGGAGGTATGTACAGTTGAAGTTTTCAACCGAAAAAAGACTGAAAACTTACATTTTTCTTACAGTAATTTCTCGAAGTACACGAAGCGTATATGGTCGTGTGAGGTGTCATTAGAAAGGTAAATGCATGTACTTTCAGGCCAAATAGGGTCTTATTGGGGTTCGGAAGCATCTACGACGAATTATGAGAAGTTGAAATGTTTAAGCGATTACATTGAATCGAAGATGCTACCAAACTTCCGTAAGCTCTACTTTCCCTGAAAGTTTATGCAATTACCTTTCCAATGACACCCTACACGACTCTGTACGGCTCGTGTAATTGGAGAAATTTTTGTAAGAAAATTGCAAGTTTTGGGTTTTCGAAGAATTTTTTTGAAAGTGGTTTTGGCGTCTGGGGTCGAATACCTTACTGGGGACGTATACAAATTCCAATAGAAAATGCGTCTGATTTCGGTCTTCTTTTTTTCAGAAGAATCCCTCAAATACGTTCAAAGGAGGGATCTAAATCCCGTTATAATGGTTAACGTATTCGTTTCATGCATTTGTATACGCGTTTTGCACCAAAATCAAAGCCTGGGCTACTTTACTCTGCTGTGGTCTGTGTGATAAGACTAATATGACGCAACACACTGAATATAATTGCGGCTCGCTGAATTTAGGCTCTCTCGATTGCTGGTAAGGAGTCAGGACATACCTCCAAAAAAAATTGTAAAAAATCCAGAATTTTATCTTTTATTTTTATCATTTTTTATTGAGGTGTTCCCTGACTCCTTAACAAAAATCCAGGGAAACCGAAATCTGACTAGCCGCAATTGTCGGCACTGTGCTTGGAGAGGGAGTTTGGGTTTATCTTTGCATCGACACAATGTCCAAATGTTTATTTTGACGGGTTGCTGATTGTGACCCTAAGCTGAATATTCAAGTGCATAATAAAGTATACTTTACCGCACTCTAGCATGTAAAAATGTAAACACCAAATAAGAAGGACCTGTTCTGGTATGCATAACTGAACTGTTTAATAGAGACTAAACGTTCCTTATGGTTAGTGAAAAGTAGCTTATCGAATCAATACTTGATACCCCATACTTTTAGATTAAATTCATTATACAGTCGTTCAGATAGCCATAATCACTTATCTCAAACGGTATAGGTATAAAATGTATCCACTTGTGTAAGCTCCACATTCACTTTGTCGTTGGGATTTACTGTTCGCGTTTAAATCTGTGATCGATTATTTCGAGCAATGTCGCGAATAGCTATAATTTTGGCTATAATTGGACACTCTATTTTGATGGCTTCTGCTGCCAAAATACCGATTAGCCACTTCAAAACATTACTATTTCGTGAGCCACCACTATTATCCCAGACGATAAGGCCACAAGCTCCCGTGCTGGAATACATTGAACAGAATGTGGACAATTTCAATCCGAATAATGATGCCACATATCGCATGGTTAGTTAGAAATGTTGAATAAAATTTGAAGTCCTAGAAATGGCTTTGCTCCGCTTTATGATACGGGACAAGCGATAAGAAACCAATTTGAGACTTGAATTGAAACTGTTGCAGAGATACTACAGGAATGACGAATTTTTCGTGAGAGGCGGTCCAATCTTTATTTATGTGGGCGGTGAGTGGTCGATATCACCAGGATGGCTCAGCGGTGGACACATGGTTGACATGGCCCGAGAATTGGGTGGACAACTGTTCTACACAGAACACAGATACTATGGACAAAGTTTTCCGACACCGTATGCCTAATCGTTTCCCAGTGAATTCAGATTTTTTTAAACCGAATTCTTTCGTCGCAGTGACGCCTCTTTCGAAAATTTAGAATTTTTGAATATTGAACAAGCCCTCGCCGATTTGGCTCATTTTATTGTATTTATGAAGCAAAGGCATGCGGAATTCGTAGACTCTGAAGTGGTTCTGGTTGGAGCATCGTACTCGGCTACAATGGTTGCATGGTTTAGACAGAAATATCCGCATTTAGTTGCGGGAGCATGTAAAATTTGTGTCATTCTGCTGTCGATGGGATTATCAGTATTGCTTTTGAATTGTAGGGGCTTCATCTGCACCAGTTCTAGCAAAGGTTGATTTTGTCGAATACAAAGAAGTGGTTGGTGCATCAATTCGTAGTGTTGGGGGTGAACAATGCTTCCGGCGGATCGAAAGAGCTTTTATCCAAGCTGAACAATTGATAACGAATGGAAATTTCGCAGAGTTTTCGAATCGCTTCAGAACTTGTGATGAACTGACAAACGATCAGTACGATATATGGTCAATATTCGGATTATTCGGAGATTTGTTTTCTTCCGTAGTGCAATACCACTGGTGAGAAATGCTATTCAAGCCGATTAAAGTCTAATAACCGCACAATAAACGTTTGACCGTAGGCCTGGAGATATTGAAGGTATCTGTGATGCACTTCTTGATCCCAACAATGCTACAGAAACTGATCTTGACGCCTTTGTTCGATGGTACACACTTCAAATATTCGGAAGTAATCCTTCCGATGACGATTGTATCGATGCCACATTAGCGGCTGATATAGAGTTCTACCGAAACACATCTTGGGATCACTATGCCACGCGATCAGCCGGTCGACAATGGTTTTATCAGACTTGTGCTGAATACGGTTGGTATCAAACGTCTGGCTCAAGATTTCAACCATTCGGTTCGAATTTCCCAGTTGAATTATACATTGCATGGTGTCATAATGTGTACAGTACCATGTAACGAACATTTCGCGTTTGATTTCGCTATCAATTTTATGATTTGTTCCATCTATTTCTTCAGATTCAATCGAGACACAATCGAAGTGAATGTGCAACGCAAAAATGTGAAATATGGAGGTATGAATCCGCAGGTGACTAACGTTTACTTCACTCATGGTTCGATCGATCCGTGGCGTACGATGGGCATTCAAAGTGACTTAAATGATCGAGCTCCAGCAGATGTTATTCCCGGTGAGGAAACATCTCATCGAAAAGGAACAAACAATTCTTTAACATCTTTTTGTCTACACCAGGTGCTTCCCACTGTGCAGATCTCTACTCAATTTCACCTGACGATAGTCCTAAAATGCGAGAAGTTAAAGAGAGAATTTTCAGTCTAGTAAAATTGTGGATTGGAGTCGATAGTTCGTAAAGCGATTGTGAGCAGAGTTTTGTGCGTTGATTAAATCAGTTGCCTTTTCATAAAAAAATAAAATTGTTTAAATTGCTCGCACGGCATTTGTTGCTTCTGGTAGTACAGCATCCGAAACTCAAGAAATCCCAAATGATTAAACGGAATTCAGAAATTTTGCAGGACCTGGCTTCACAAAACAAATGCCTTAACAAATCAAGTAAAAGAATTTGTTGATTGCCGTCTGTGAGAGATTAAAGAAATTGAAATGCAAATCACGCCTCATCTAGTGGATTCTGTAAATATCAGGATGCAGAGTCAATGAAATCTCCGGATATACCCTAGGAAACGTATGAAATGCAACATGTCTTTCTGATTCAAAAGTTGTGGATTGTAATTGCTCCCACACCCACATAAAGACCCAAAAAACTGATTGATTTTTGGCGGAGACATTCCTTAAATATTTGGTGTTTTTTCTCGGGTTGATTCGGAGACATTAATAAAATCATTTTTTACCATGAAGCAAATTCTAGCACGATCGTGTGAAGGTGAAAACAATGTAGAAGCGACACCTTCATGGTAAAATATATTTGAAGAATGTCTTAGCTAAAGATATATCGCTTGGTCCTATCGTCAATGGCTTGATTGCCACTTAACAAATGAAAGTCTAGATTCAGCATTTTAGAATTTCGTTACAAATCTAACAAAAATGTATAAATCAGAATCTAGAATTTCATTTGTTAAACGAAGTTTTTGTGGAAACGATTAAATAAAAACCTACCAAATCACAAAGCATGTTGCAAATCACTTAAAAAAAAAAAGTTGGCTGAATTCTGAGAGCCACTTGTTCCCAAATAATGTCCTGAGGTGTTATTATTTCGATTAAGTCTTCATTGCCTCGGAAAAAGGTTAAAAGACATCTGGACTGCATAGCATGTTCACATATTGGAGTGCATGCTTGTTACGATGCATCATAAAAATTTGATTTATATTCCTCTTACTTTAGCTCTTTATCGCTATAAATGACCCATACTTTTCTCATTTAACTGGCAACCCAGTAACAATGTGCTTAGTCATAGCAACTATAATAAATTGCACGACTATAAAACAAGTGTTAATTTCTGCGGTTAATGTATTTAAGGAATTTTTATATTCGATCTTACTTCCACAATTAAAACTCAAAAATGAGGAGGAAAAAAAGTTCCACAAAAAAAATTAAATTAAACGGAAGGTGCATTTTAAAACCGTTTTCTCGCGAGTTTCTGATATGCGTACTTGCGCAATGCACGTTCGTAATTTAATTTCATATCTGAGATCTATCATAAAAAATTTATCATTAATCATTAATCGCCTTATTATATTCCACACACAACTCTCTTTTTTTTCGTATAAGTTGAATAAACGTGTATCGGGTAATTGTTATGAATGGGTTTGTGCACACCGAATTCATTTGCAGGCACCTGTACATTCTGAACGTAAACATTTCAAAGTTTTATTCGTCAGAAAACCTCACAGCAAACATTTCATATTGTTTCGTATATATAAAAGGTGTCTGCATTAAATACGCACATTATAATCAAAAAATGATAAGTGTGTCGAAAATGGACAACACTTACGATGGTCCGATTACGCATTGAATCCGATTTTTAATCGAAATTTCAATTGATTAGCAAAGTGTGACTGGGCAATATTCGTCGGGTATTTCCGAGGTGATAACAGATTGTGGTAGCAACATATTGATAGAATACGTTAACTACACTGTCACATTAATTGCGATTGAACAATCCAAGAACTATGCGACTATATCATCTGTTATCGACAGCGACGACAAAAATTAATAACTTGCTCTACTTATCGTTGTTTTATGTATAGCAAAATGAATGGTCAAACAAATGAAGTAAAAGATTTTATTTCGATTTGTCGACAATAATTGAACTAACTCGAAAACTAACTAATAGATTCGATAACGGCGAGGGGTAATATACAATCGCTAAACCGAACTGGTGTGCATACGTTATTTTGCACCAGCTGGTCACATACAATTCCAAATGGGACCAGCTGGTGCAAAATAACGTATGCAGTTCGGTTTAGCGACTGTAATTTGGCACACGGTGCTAAAACAACGCATTTTTCAACTAATCTCGTAAAAGGTGAACTCGCACACGATTTTTCGATACCAACATTTTGTAAAAGGAGCCATTAAATCGATGATATGGCTAAAAAGCATTTTCAGCAATAATCTTGCATGTGCGAGTTCACCTTTTACGTAGTTTAAAAGTTCGTTCTTTTGGCACCATGTGCCAGATTCCCCGATGCCTCGATAACTGTCCTAGAGCATAGTTATTTGTTACTCCTAAAGTTATATGAACAAATCGAATTGATGAACTGGTTTCAAACTGGTTGATGATTGAAATTTTTTTTTTTTTGGTTTAAAACAAAAAAAAATATTGTAGGCTCAACGGAGCTTAATAAATGAAGTTTCATTTTTCTTATAATTCGCTAATGTGATAAGCTCCGTTTCTTTAAACAAGTGCGAGTTTTGCGGAACGAGTCGAAGAGGAGTGGAGTAATCACTTAAGCCAAAACAATAGCATACAAGCAATCACATGCTTGTTGGCGGTAAGTGTATTTTCACTGTCACAAACACTTTAGCGTGTCAAAGAACTTCAAGCGAATTTCAAGTGAACTGAATTGGACTATATTTTTTACGAAAATTATAGCACAAAACTTCATAGGATAGTTTACAATAACTATCCCAGTTATGTGTGTAACCTCCACATATAAAACCTTGATCCATTTATCGAAAGGCTCTATCTTCTTCTTCTTCTTCTAGCCGTTTGTGGAAAGTTCCATCAAAAGTAGCAATTATTTCCATATTTCTATTAACGCTTCTTCTATCAGTTCTACTTTCCTTTCAATGAATACATGTGTCTTATACTTTTGGGTAATAGAACTGTTATATTATCGATACGATATTTTGAAACCTACGGCTCTTCGGCTCTAAACATAAACAGTAAAATAAATGATAATCACATGAACACCTACCATAAAGACATGATGTCTTCTATATGGATCACATTATCATCAATTTTCACAAATCTAATCTATAGTCAAACCAATTTGTCTTGTTAAATGAAAGGTGTAGTATAAACGACAGGAAATAAAAGCACTTTACTCGAACAATTATATCATGTAAATGCTGTTAGAGGTTAGCAACACCATCATGTTGTAGTAGCTATTCGTAAGACAGCTCTCTAAGATTTGTATAGAAAAAATCAAGAGAGTACAGTAAGACGTACACCTTCCTATTGTTGATTTGTACAAAAGTACGAAGGCAGTTACATTACCCTCTTATGTATGATTTAAAAGGTACATAAGATAAAGCTTTAGTTCACCTTAGACGTTACGTACGAACATTATTTTATTAATGACTTCAGTCAAACGGTGCCACTTGAATCGGTTAAATAAAGTTTGGAAAAATGACCACTGAAAATCCGGCCAAGTTTATCAATTCATTGTTTCTGAAAGACTTTGTGGAACGGCAATACAATGAAACTGATGTTAAGATACTGAACTATGGCGTCGAGCCGGTGAATGCAAAAAATTTTAACGATGCCAAAGGACGCATACAAAGAGTTTTAGTTAGGTAATCTTAGCGTACAGTTGTTTCTTCAACCGCGGCAGCTCTCTAGCAATATCATACCAATTGCTTACAAAATTAGGAGGCCAAAAATCGTACAGTGTCCGCATGTAAATTGCATTACATTGTAGTCATACACTTCTAAAATAATGAAATTTACAAGCGGACACTGTATGATTTTTGGCCTCCTAATTTTGTAAGCAATTGGTGTGATATTGCTAGAGCCTTGCTTCAACGAATACCAAACTTAGTCGATTGGTATACCGGTTACATAATCAAATAACTGAGCGATGTTTTGATTATCTTATCACCGAAAATTATTGGAAAGATAGTTACCATGAAAGTTGCTTCAAATTGTTTGTATCGACGGCATTGTTAATTTATTGAATGTGTGTGTTAGTAGCGATAGATGCAATAGCGTTCCGTTATCATTCCTTCAATCTTTCAAACGGATAACTTTCTGTTTCAAGCAAATTTCCATTACAGTTACTCTTCCAAAAAAGCGCCGGTCAATACGACATCAGCAGTCTTAAAAATCAAGTCAACCGATCCCCAAAAATTCGAATCATTTGACAAAGAGGCATCGATTTACAAGAGCATCCTTCCAAGTTTTGTTGACAATTGGAAAAAAGTCGGCGAAACAATTGAATTTGCACCTCGTTTGATTGTGTCGCAAAACGAGCCGAAAAGTTTTATGATCTTTGAAGACGTATCCAATCATGGATTCTTTTCCGAGGAGCCCAGCATTGGACTAAATCTAGAACAGAGCAAAATTTCTCTTCAAAAATTGGCATTCGTTCATGCTACGAGTGTTATCAATTTGTCGAAGGTAAAAATTAGTGAAATTCTGAGCGGGAGGTTAGTACAAAGAATTGTCTGTCTATAAATAGAAACCGGAAGACTTCGGACAATTTAACAAAAGCATTTTCAACAAGGACAACAAAATGGTTCAGAGTTACTTAGTTGACGCTTTCCAATTTGTTCTGGACAATTTGGAAACTTTGGGAATTGAGGGAAGTATTGGTGCAAAGCTTAAGACACTCTCCTCACCGCTTATCTCTACATGGACTTCTGGTAGTACGGAGTCTTTGAACGGATTCAAGGTATTCAATCATGGCAATTTTTGGACTAAGAACATTCTGTTCAAATATGTCAAGGAGGAATATGTTGATGCAGTTTTCGTAAGTCTACAAATAATCCATTCAAGGTAGTTGCCACCTCAATCGGGTCTCTAATTAGGTTGATTACCATAACGGATACGTGGGCTCACCGATCGTTGATTTGATGTACTTTTTCACTTCGTCAGTGTCATTCGACGTGATGAAGGAATACAAAAACGAATTGTTGTACGTCTACCATGAATCGTTGCGGTTTTCGTTAGAAAAACTGAAATATCAAGGAAACGTTCCGAGTTTAAGTGACTTGCAACTTGAGTTTTTGCGTAGTGGAGCTATAGGTAAAATATTTGCCTTTTGCAAGATCGTTTCACGTTGTGTTCATGGCTGTTCTCAATTTGTAGAAGTGATTTTGTCGCTAACCATTGGACCGTATCTAAGATTTTCCGGATACGAGCTGAGTTCAATTTTCAAGCAATCGAACGTGGCCTTAAATTCAGCGAATATTTTGAAGTACTACGAACCAGTCATAAACGAGCAGTTGCATCAATTCGATAGTTTGGGATTGCTTGACTGGGGTACGGTTGATAGTAAGATTAAACTTCTTACGGGCAGATTCAATCGAATATTGAGTCAGAACTGAAAGGTGTAATCGATGTAACATAAGCAACGAAAAAAGTCGACAAATGGACATACGCGTACTTTGGATATAGCACACACAATGTGCTCAAGTTCGTATCCTCATCTGTCGATTATTTTTTGTTGCTCAAGAATGAGTGAGTCAATAGCTCACGACACATTTTCTTCAAAAATAAATTTGGTGAGACAGACGAACTTCACAGTTTTTAAGTAAAAACGAAAAGAAAAATGATTTCCGTCATGTGTGACTAATAAAATATTTTCAAGAAATCAATGTCAATGTTAACCATAACGACCTTGGTTCGCTTTTTATGCGAATAATTCTTCGATTATCAGGTAAAAATCCGAACAAGCGATACAATAGCTCTCGTTCTTGAAATCAGCCATTATTCGGTTTGTTTTAACAGAAAAGTTACAACAGCAAAATGGTCATACGAAAATAGTATGAATGTGGTCATACATCATGCATAACATTTTAATGACACACAACAAATATTTTTCCAAATGAATGAATTTTCCATGACTTAAAGAATTCATATAACGAGAGGAATGTTAAACAGTGTATCATTACAGTCAACGTGCCAGTGTATATGTTATAACTGCAGTTCAAGAACAATTTTTTAATGGATAGTGAAAGGGCGCCCTGGGCCTAGAACAAATATTTCTGAATTGAGTTTGACGAAGATCTGCCGGGCAATCGAAAGTTGTTAAAATGAGCAAGGTTCAGAACCTTGAAAATGAGGGGGCATCAGGTTGTAAACATACCTTTCAAATGAAATTCAATAAACAGGGCAGTCAGTCAATGGTCACAGTTGCCAAAATGACTTTCAGGGCGCATACAGCAATAGAGTAAGTTTAGCTCGCTTATTTTGTGTTTATTACGTAGGTGAAAACTCTGGTTTTCAGGGGTATAATGAACCTATGCAAAGTCTTTATTCTCAAAACAAACGAGGTATTGAAAACGTGTTTTGGTCCTAGTTTCCATTGACATCACAGTCTTCAAAACCGTTATTTCCACTATCATAAATCTATTTTTCACATCAGTATGTCACTTTGCGACCGCTTTATGTACCTAATTACCCTACAGTAACAATAGACCTTCGAAAAATCAAGATTTTTTTTTTTCGTTTTTTGGGTTTTGGAGCCCATTTTCCCCTTGAGGGGTTTGTAAATTTTCCTTGTTAAATATGAAAATCCTCAGAACGTTATTTATATGAGGATGGAAATGTGTTCCCTCGGTCAGTTAAAATTCGTGTTTACAGTTACTTGGGAATTTCACAAATTTCCCAAAAATTCTTAAAATTTCCAATTTTTTTTTCTGTTAGATCTCATTCCGAAGTAATCAGTTAAGCTCAAAGACATGAAAAACAGCTAAAGGGGCAGTAAAAACAACATTTACGATGAAATCTGTTGTGTTTTTAGATGAAATGACGAAAAGTGATTGAAAAATTTAAGAATTTTTGGAAATTTAATTTCCTTAAAATAGGCCCTGGAACAAACCCACTGTCGTTAGGGCCAGTTCATTGCTTTTTACACATTTAATGCCTTGGGCATAAATTACGGAATTTTTCTCGTAATTTGGGCCCTCAGAATGAAAAGTTGTATCCACATCTGTTGTGGACGGTTTATTTTAGGCACTTTCGCTTGTCACTTCGTTCGGGCTACAATCCGCGAAATTGCCTAAAATATACCGTCCACAACAGATACGTAAATGACTATAACTGGCCTCAAGTGAAAAGTGTCAAAGTTCTCTATCCATCTCTCTCCTCTATCCATGTCTGCGATATGGGTAGTCTTGTTTAAACTGTCAAAAAGTCACTAGTGAACATTGACGAATAATTGATGTACGTGCTCTTAAAGTTGAAGAATGATTAGAACTCGTTCAGGAACTAAAAATTCGTTACCCAAAGTGAAGAGTATGACATATTTTATATGAAAGAAGTGTCAAAATCGTCACCAGTCAATCAACTTAGCGAAGAGTTTCTGAACTCGCTCTCAATTTTACGAAAATTTGTGAAATTGAACGAAAATCGATGAAATTTAACGAAATTTTGTGAAAATCCAATAAGGTAGATACCACCATCACCAAATCTGTTTTTCTCTTTATGAAAACCCGATCTTCTCACGCTTACTCCAAATTTAAATCCAATTCTTGTTATTCATTGCACTATCGTCGATATCGACGTTAACATACATACAAATACGCACGTATTGTACTACCCGCGGTAACGCATATGGGATGAATGACACCACTGTACGGATTGTAAAAATCGTTGAGTTTTAAAACGAAAACACATATTCGACTTGTTCATCCCGTTTTTGATTTTGTTGTTCATTAAGTTGAACGATATGAAGAAAGGAAGGAAGGTAACGACGGTAACTCTACTCATCATAAGAATAACTCGCAAAACGTTGAAATATGTGAGTATTATAAAAGTATGGCTGTCCAGTTTGTGTTTTTATTTTTATTGTTTTGTATTCATACAGTAAATTACAAACATCCCGTCCCGGTCTGAAGACCTTGTTGGATATACATATTTTTTTTTACTTTACCTCAAACCCAACAATTTTCCCATCAATGTTGACGTCTTTGAGTTCATGAACATTTACAACAATATTTTTTCCGAACCAAACATTTTTTTATTTGAATTGAAATATTTCGTCGACTCTGGGCAAAGCAAAGCGCCGAATATAATGGTGTGTGTAAATAAAGGTAATTGTGGAAATAAAATTGAATATAAACAATTGAATGGACTTAGAATGCTCTAGGTAACTGAGTAAATACATAAATATAGACAATGAAATTATAAGGAGAATTGTGTACAATTTTGTGGTCGATTTGGTTGTTATTATTGTGGAGCATTCAAGAAAAAAGGAAACGTTTAACTTTGTTGTACAGTTACGCAATTCAAAGCAACGGCAATAGATTTACAATTCTCTGGCTAGACTATCAGTATCAGGAGGACAAATAAAATAATGTTGCTGCAACTTCAGAAGCTGTAGACATTCGTCTTGGATTCAGTGTCTAACTTTATTAGCTCCTTGCCTAACTTCTAATTGTATTAATTTGGAAAGTCCACAAATTTAAAAGCAAGTAAGGAAAGTCTATTGCTTATGTGATGATTAAGTCTGTAGAGAGCGATTCCTTGTTTTCGTTTGCCTTTGAAAATTCAAGAGATTAGAATCGATTAGACCATTTAGCTCCATTTAGATAGATGGAACCAGAATGCATCTTCAGAAATTAAATGATTGACGAGTAGTGTTGGCTAATGAGGGGATATAATATAGCAAAAAGGATGTTCAAAACAAATGAAGTAAAAGATTTCGAATATGCTTGCCGTCTGTGACAGGCTATGGAATGTTTTCATGTATTGTACGTTGACAAGTGGATCGACACCAGTTTTGAGTGGGTTTTGATTTTGATTTTTGCATGTTGCCACACATTGTTTTCAAATTAGAGATTTTTAACTTGGAAGGTTACGCAGATGACTCCAAGGACAGGACAGGACTCCACCTAGCACAAATTAAGACTTTAGACATATATTTATCTTAATCTATAACCAATGATGTATGCCGAGAGGGAAACAACAAGAGCAAATGGTGGGACAGGCTGCATTCGCCTTTGGAGCGAATGAGTGGAACGAACTAAACCAAATTATGAGCAAATGACGGGAAAATATGAGCGAATGCAGGACTATGAGCGAATAAACGGTAAATATGAGCGAATGAATGGAAAATATAAGCGAATGAAAGTATGAAAGTATGAGCGAATGAATGGAGAATATGAGCGAATGGCATTCGAATACCAAATGGTGGGACAGGATTTTCCGTTGCTGTTTCCCCCTCGATGGATTCACCCTATGTGCAGATGACTAACCTTTGTCAAATGTTTTTATTTGTTGATTGATTTTCACAGCAAGAACATTTCAGCAGTTTAATTAACGAATCTGTTTCTTCACAGTCGTCTATTAAAGTATAAATATCTACTGCGACCATTTTCGGGGCGATAATTGAAATTCCATTATGGAATACGAATGGTTAATGCCAGCCACCCAAGAATTTATAATTCTACATTTTCCTTTCAGTTTTTTCCCTTCCAACTCTACGGTCTATCAATCTTAAACCAACAAACAATTTAGGTTAATTGTTCATATAAACTCTTGAGTTTCATTGAGCCATCAACGGATAATTACAAAATTTATTAAATTAATGCTACGGGGAAAATGTGACGTTACCTTGATAAATACATATCACGTATGGTTAAGTCAGCATTAAGTTAACAGTCACAGCATACAATAATTCGTATTATATGAGAACAATGTAAATTTGAATCTTAACTCAATATAGTCTACTAACATGTGTGAAGCGCACAACAATAAACGAAGAAAAAATATCATCTAGGTATGTATATGCACAATTCAAAAAAAAAAAAAAAAACAGAAGCCATTGCGGCAAATAGGGGCGTTGCTGTCCCTCTTCATGCATGCTAGATGCTCATAAATAAATTATGTTTACCTCTTAGAACACGGCTACATCTACGACTATATATATCTGCCAACACACACTCTCACACACACACGAATGCATTATTCATTGAGAACATTTTTATAATGTGAATGATGCATTGTTGGGCGGGCTTTACAGTATGGAGCTTTTACTCATGAGTTTCTTTATAAGAACAATACAATCTCGACGGTCCGTATGGTGTATATCATCTGAGTAGAAGTCTTAAACAATTTAAAAACAATTGAACACCTGTGTGTACAGTTACTGTACATGTATGTTCATCGCAAAAGCGGATGTGATCACGTAAATTATGAAGAAATTCATTCATAAAACTATTTTATGAAAAATCTGGACATTCAGTGCATCGTTTTACTTATGCATCCAATCAATCGAAGATTTTTTGTTAAAAATTTGTTTCCTACTTGTCCCGAGTTTCGCTAGTACCGGTGTCAGATGCATTTGTTTTGAAGGATTCATTTGAAGATCCGCCTATCAAAATCGGACCCATTTCGTCTGGGATGGATATATACACGGTTGGAAAGGTCTTTGCCAGTAGACCTCAAAACAGGCCACAGATAGTCTCGAGCTACACCTGGTTGCTGGTGGAAGATCTCCGAAGGAGGATAAAAAGGGTGTTTTCAACCTCATTTTTTGGCCGCTAAATGTGAGCGATGCAGATGAGAGTGGGCTCGTTGGAAAGCTAAGGTACAACAAAAAGTTTTGAAATCCGTGTGAGCTTCAAACAGGTGTGGACTGGGTGTTGAGGAATTTCGCGCCGGCGATGATGACGGTTATTGTGAGCCTAACATGCTAGTTGTAACGTAACGTACATTATCTAAGCTTTCCATTGATATACCTCATTTGCTGTGCTGGTGATTGCCCACATAACAGATTTTTATGTTGAAACACCCCCGCTACTCACAAAATTCACCAACAGTCACCAGCACTGCAAACGAGATATCCATGGAAAGCTTAGGTAATGTACGTTACAACCAACATGTTAGGTTCACAATATCCGTCATCAGTACCAGCCCAGACCTGTTTGAAGCTAACACGGATTTCGAAAATTTTTGTTGTATTTTTTCTAACAAATATCAATGGATGTTCTCAAACCTGCCACGACCTGAAAGTATTTGACCTCAGCTTAGCTTAGAACGCCACAAAATATTGTCTACGGTCTGCCTCCAAACAAATTTGTTTCAAAATTTTCCGATCCATTTTACGTCTACGAAAATTTTCGTTAGTTTCCCATAAGAGCACGTTGGTTAGAAAGGAAAAAAAGATATCTCCATCTCTCATACCAACGTACTCTTATACGATATTTCGACCAATTATCGAAGGCATAAAACCGATTATAAAATTTTGAAACAAATTTGTTTGCGGTGTGCTATCATCGACAATAGTTAGGGGCACTCAAAACCAGTAAGAAAAAATACCGGAGTTCGATAAGAACTACCCGAGATAACCGCTTCATCCGGCTTCGAGTTCCCGTCAAATTTTATAATGTCGATCTTAGGGTCATCATTTTAGATTTTGTTGTTGAAGTCAGTCCTGCTCACCGAGTGCATTTCACGTCCAATATAGAATAAATGATGGCGCGAAAGTAAGTTTCAGGTAAGTTCGTGTCACGCAATAAAGACTTCTGGAATACATTATACACAATAGGCGTCGCAACTAAATTTATTTGTCCCTTCAGTATACTTTGAAATTGTTAGAGCGATAATCTTGGCGTAATTTATGTGGTGTACTTGTTTCGCCATTTCTGTTTTATTTTTTTCGGAAAGATTTCACACAAAGGACAAGCTCTACCAACTTGGTAGTAACAAGGACTCACTTAGCTTCAACGAACCGGTTTACCAAAATTGTCTTGGAACAGGTCAGATTTGAAAGTCTGAACTTTAGGTCAGGTTCCAGGTTTCTGTTTAGCAAAAATGGAAAATTGACTATACGCTCAGGTAATCAGGTTTATCACCATATCTGGTCAGGCTACAAGAACCTGAATTCAGTTTTTCAGATTTCAGGTCAGCAACATACTACATCGGGTTCAGGTAAACCTGAGCTTGATCAGGTCGACCTGAACAACCTGATTCGAGTATTAGCACAAATTGCTACTGAAATATTCTTTCGAGAACAGTCGAACCAAAAGAAACATGAGACTAGGTATTTATACGCACAGGATAAGCGTACAGTATGTGAAAGGTTACGTACGTTAAACGAATAATCATCATTTCATATCACTGTCAATCTGTTGATTAATTTTGTAATTATAGTGTACGTCCGTTCCAACTAACATTCCGAGATAGACGTGACTTTAAGGTCGAACACCTTAGTCGTTTCCATTACACATTTGTGGTGCAGTGACCAGAAAAATATTAAAATTTCCCGCACATTTATTTAACGATTTTAAAAATCGGCAATTTCTTTTCATTTTGCCAATTTAATTAGTTTTAGAAATACCTTAGTCGCCACACATGCCTGATCCAATTAATTAATAAAATAAAAAAAAAAATTGCCAACTAATAACAATATTGACTAATTGGGTAGAGGCAGATGTAAGATAAATGCACTGCATTCATTTGATACGTTTATTATATATAACCAATCCTTTTCTACTAAATAACATTTTTGCGCATTTCCATTTGTTTCGATATTTCCTTTCAAAAATTTATTTATTTGGTGTGGCTGTTTACGATTTATTACTGCACCAGCCAGAGCAATTACACGACGATTAGACTTGCATTATAGTATACACACATCTGTCTGTGTAGTTGATTCTCTTGCTGTTTTTACACCCAGTAAATGTTACGTTTAAATCTATAGATTACATTTTGTCTTTCATTGAACAAAAGGATGAAATATGATTGATGAGTTTAGGCCAAGTTTCCTATAATTTCCTGATTATATCGTCTTTATTGTGGTGAGAATAACATTTACGATTCTTTTCTTCGATTCTTTGATTCATTTTGTTGTGCGTAATTCATAATGGACTTTTAATTGAGGGCAGTATTGAGTTGCTATTTGATGCGAGAGCAAAAACTGAAAACCGTATTTACATGAAATGAGTTCATTGATAATAACTTTCGTTTTGCCATTCATTGTAGTCAGTACATTTTTCAATGTCAAAAATCAAACATTTTTTTTGTCTGATGTTGTGTAATAGCAGATTACTTCCTTGTTTTGCCCAATGTTGAGTTTCGAGCCGAAGGCGAGTAATGCAATCACACGTGCAAATTACAAGGTATTGTGTGATGTAATGACTCATTTCCCGTGAGCATCGTGTATAAATACTTAACTAAGATATAAAGTATGTTCCACGTACCTGACCTTGCATTGTCTGCTCGGTAACACTTAACTCATATTAACTGAAATAGTATTTTACATAACAAGGGATGAAAAGTAGAGTTTTCGTGTGAATTTAGTTGATCCGAGGCGAAGCCGAGGTCAATAAACTCACAAAAACGAGACTTTTCATTTTTATCCCGAATATGGATTTTACATGCTGAGGGCGTCGAAAGAAGTGCTTAAAACATGAAAAGTACGGTTTTCGACGCATGGAAAAAAAATTGATTTCTTGTTGCATAATCTTTAATTGGCTTTTTTTTAGGATACAACTCGTGTATATAGCTTTTCGCCGAATGAAACGTAAGTGTTGGGTGCTGTAAAAAAATCAAAAAATGTATTTTAAGATTGGAAAGACATATAGACACACAGTTTACGTCCTATCGAACTGGCATGTGGAACTAGCATGGTCTGTTCCTTCATATGGTAAAAATGATTTTTACCATTGCCAAAACAAACGATGTCATCCACAGGGCCATAACCTGAACAGTTTGGTGAACATTTTGCGAACATTTTTTTTTCTATGTCTTTATGGATGACGATTTGACAAATCAAAAAAATCTGAATCAGACCCATTGGCTAATATTGTTCACACTGTAACCTCTAACATGTATAGAATAGGATGAAATTTTGGTCAGATTCTACAAAATCTTGATTTACAACAATTTTGACTATTTTTTTTTTCGAACCAAAGTTACTTTGTAACAAAGGCATTCCGCGTTTTATGACTTATTTACACCTAAATGCTCCATGCTCTGATAGCAATGCGAATTAATGCAATTTTTATGATTATAATGATATAATCTGGCACGCAATAACATTATAATGCACTTTTTCCATAGCTTATAAGTTGCTCTTTTCAAAATTTGAGACTAAAATGTGTTAAACAATAATGGTGCTGAATTTCCATTTAAAAATGTATTGTAGTGCAACGATGCTCACCATCTCATTAAATTAACAGAATTACTTTACAATGTTTACAATGTTTACACACCACACGGTGATTGAAAACAAACAAATTATATAATGTCGAAGAAGCACTAGAGAGGTGTTATCAGAGAAATGCTAATGCTAATGCTTGATTTCGACTTACCAAAAAAGTACGCCGTGTGTGAGAGATAAAATTGATTTTTTTTCAATTTTCACTTTGTTTACTAGACAGGTAGCTTCCTCACGGCTCTCTCATGGAGTAATTTTTGTTGAGTGGAAATCATGCTTAAACCAAATTTAAATTAAATAAACTTTTTATGTGCTTCCCACACACTCACACACACACCTGTTATCTTGAGTAAACGCTTTTTAATCGATGTATAACAGACAACGATAACAATTTTGTAGAAGAAATCTGAAATTAATTCTTAAATCATTCGATGCCGACTCGATGAGGGATACTGAATTTCTTTCATTTGACTGATCAATCTTTGCATATATCGATTCAAAAACTCTAGAGTCGGCGCAAGAAGAAACCACGGTTGATCTGTAGAGGTCTGTTGAGTTTTAGTTTAAAAACCGCATTTTCTAAACCTAAAAGTTCGTCAATGAACACAAGAATTTAATTTGCAATGAGATGACGCATTTCTTTGACTAATGAAAACTTTATTTTATAAAATTTAAATTGAATCTAAAGACACTTTCCTGTAACTTTGTAGACCATCCTTCGGGAAATTTCAGTCGAAGGACATCGAAAGCGATGATAAATATCAAGCAAGGAGCTCTGACGGATCTCGTCTCACTATAATACTATGATAATAAACTGTATAGGTAGAACTAATGAAGTACAAGATTTACTTTAAACAAATAGTAGCATTGATTAAATACTATTTATGACCATTAGTAAACGGTTTCAACGTACGGATAAGATCGAAAAAATATTGTGGTCTGCAAAGCATTAATTCGGTTCTAACACATTTACAACTCACAGAGATATGTAAAAACAAAACTATTTAAAAATTGAAATAACAAATTTTCATCAAAATTCAGACCATAAGGTCATCGTTGCTGGTCATCTGTGTTTAAGTATTATAATTAAAATGATTTCTCCATGCGCAGTTTTATATGATTAAAAAAGCCCCCTGATTACATAGAATCGTATGCGACTGGTATAATATGCTACGCACATATGCTCTTCTGTACAGACTGTCATCGTCTAAAATGATTTATGACCATTTCCCACAGTAAATCACACTATAAGAAAATATGATAATTTAACAAATTAGTTAAACAATTCCAGTAAAATTATTATTTTAAATTGGTTTATCCGAAAAAAGAGCGCCGCTTTATTTAAAACCAAGTCGTGTATTATGTTATTTGAGATGATGTATAATAGCCGGCTCCATTAAACGAATGAACAACGAAATATTAAAAAAAATTGAGAAAGAAACGATTTTGATATTGAAAGAAACGCGGTGACTGGCGCTGAATATTTTTAATTGGCTCAATTAGATGTATAAACAATGCATTCCAGTGTTTTTCATCTCGATGTAATTTATTATACTTCTTTTAGACAATCTGAATGTAGCAAGTGTTGGACAATTTATTTATTTTGATAAAGATGCATTGAAGGCAAACTCAGACTTTGTCAGACTCTGAGTCTTCTACACACAAAAACGATCAAAAATGTCAACAGTTTTGATTGTATTTGTGGATCAGCTGAAGGCTTCAGTGCCTATTTTGAAAATTTATTTCACGAATTTCACGAAATTTCACGAAATTTCATGAATTTCACGAATTTCATTAAATTTCACGAATTTCATTAAATTTCACGAATTTCATTAAATTTCAGGAAATTTCACGAATTTCACTTATATAATGTATAGCTCCATTAACCTGTTACATTCGGCAAGCATATGACCAGTATTACTATCGGATCTATCACTATTGATGGAAAGTTGCTTTCAAATCTTGTACTTCACTTTTTAACATGGTTTTTCCCATATAAAGTACCATATTACCCAGATTTTGTTACTATTTTTGTCGTCGTTATCGATAACAGATGAATAGCCGTATGTGACAGGTTAATAGTAGATAACTTCATTTTCCAATTTCTGTATCCATTTTAAAAGATATTCTGATAAGTGGACTGGTTAATCTTTGTTTTAAAGGCCTAGCTTTCGACAACAAGGTTGTTATCACCTTCAGAAAGGAAAAATATATTTAAATTTAGAAAACTTAATTGTCATGCATTGATTAGTTGTCGGATGTTCTCTTATTTTACCAATATTGTAATTTATTACATGAGGTAGCATTATGATGAAAGATAACGAAAATAGTTCCGCATATTTTTGTAACTGTTTGTCGTTAGACACTCGTCGTTTGGCGTTCACAATATCTCGAATTCTAGCATTGTGCCTTCGTCGTGTCAATAAATCTTATAAACTTGAATTGGGCCTCACTTCACATTAAATCGAAATATTGAGTAATCATAAACACATAAGCAACAAGTGAACTCCAAAATTAATGTTATCTGAATCATCTGAACGACATCTACGAACAATCTTATGTGGTAGCTCTCATCACAGAAGCCTCCAAATTGGACTTAGTTTCTTAGTATTTCTGAGTTCTTAAAATACACATTTTGCAGTGTACGACTTGCGTCACGCCTGCTTTCGAAATTGTGTTCATGATTGTTTACAGAATACACGAGTACGAATTGTATTGTAACAGAACTGCAGTCATGGCTGAGGTCGAAGCTTTCTATAGATGTCATGACATAATATGTCCTGGAGAGTGTCTGTAATTCAAGGCAATTTTTGGTAAATTATTTAGGTCGTCCAGGAATTCACTTTAGAATTCAAGTAATATAAATTGCGACATATCGGTGTAAGAGCTTTACTTTGAGCCGATGAATTAAGACGAGTTGAGTCAGAAGTTGAATTGGGATCGGTTCAAAAGAATTTTATTGACAGACCGATTGCATTCTTCGTCGTCCTTTTTTATAATAACACTCATTGAGGGGACATAAAACCAAGTCGAAAACATATTAAATTGATTGGTTAAGTCCAATTAAATGCAAACCAATTATTACGTTCTCGGCGACAGACAGAAAAAAAAACACCACCCGACTGTAACATCAATATTAAATTCACTGTTCATTTATGTATATCAACGATAATGCCTATACGAACCGTATGACCACTGCGCAATTTAATTGTGATTCGTCGTCGATGCAATTACAGACCTGTGTTATCAACCACCAAAACTGTAGATAGAGCTACTCCCCTTCTGATCAATTAAATATTAACTATCGCACACACGTATTTTTATTGGTCATAGATTAAACTAAGTGATAGTTATGCGAGCCAAACCCATTACCACATATCGTTTCTAATTACATAATAAATGGCACAGCAAAAGTTTTCATTTTTATTTTATTTTTCAGGGGAACCCATGCGAATTTCATGTTTTGTGTGCCCATACGGGAGATTCTTATCAGCAAAATAACACTTTTTGTTTCAACTTTTTTTTTTTTACTTTTTAAATTATTCAGTTCCATAGTTTCCTGTACAGTTTTCCCGTTTTGGATATTATGTGTGTGTATGAATGATATACTTAATATGCACCGCATCGCAATAATAAAAAATTACAATGTTCGTTTATTAGTGCCCCGTCTAACAATATCCCTGACCAAATATTTGTGCACCACAACGACAGTGATATGAACTGAAATGATAAGAAAAATGGTAATTATATATTGTAAGTGCTTGAATATTTTACCAAACGAATATCAGTTGTTTTGAGCTCGAAGGAAACACTTCTCTATTTATTTGTTCATAATAATTGCTCTGCAGACGACAGAATCAACAGTGACATAAAAATTATGTAAATCCGAAAGAAAATGATTTTTTCTCTTTAACATGAGTCTATAGTAAATCAATAGCACAGAGGAAAACACGGTTTGCCTGCAGAGGCACCACAATGTTTTTAAGTACTTCTTTGTAAAATTCTTTGCACTCTTTTTTCAGGTGATACAACCAGGTCATAGTTCTGCGTCTGACATGAACATCAAAAATGTTCGGAGGCTTATGCAATCAAAATAGGACTTCTATTTTATCGTAAAGACAGGAGTCACGATTTTTTGATGTGAATAAAAACACACAACACATACAGTAGACGTATTCGAAAATTTGGAGGCTTGGTTGACAAAATAACGGAAATTTCCCTATTAACAGATGTCTGTGTAGTACTATTACGTTTCTAGTACATTTTCCCATAATGTCAGCGCTTTTTTTGTGAACCAACTCTACCGCCATGACATTTTATGGACATTTAACAGAGTGAAGTTATTATTTGCGTTCTATCAAAGAATGAAGTGCTGAAAAATAAATTTTAGGCAGGCCTCTCACACCTCCTTATTTCCTTATTTTTCCTTATTTTCATAAAAACCTCCTTATTCCTCCTTATTTTATTAAAAAATCCTTATTTTCCTTATTTTTCGCAAATTTCATCGACGGAAATCAACATTAAGAAAAAAAAATCGCTGCGAGGCAAAAATAACAATTTTTATTACTTAACACAAAGATCTCTAATAAAAAGTTGGTGTCGTAGCTCATGATCGTTCTAACATGACTGCATGACAATAAAATTTTCTGTGAAAGTTCCATGTGCCTTGAGAAAAGTGTACCTTTGATGCAAATTTGGGGCATCGGTACAGTTTTCTCAAAGCACTTGAAACTTTCACAGATAATTTTATTTTTTATTCAAAGTTGACATGTTTTTACTCGAAAATGTGGTCGTACATTTTTTAAAAAGGGCTCTCGTAAAAAGATATCAGCGATCAAAAATTTCGAAACGCACAAATGTATGCTACAATTTCAGCGTATGCTCGGAACCTCTTAACATTGTCTCAGACATGCGTCCTTACAGTGTGTTCAAACTAAATTCGAACACCGTAAGATTTTTTAGAGTTTCTAAAGTCATTAATGTCAAATAGCAAAAATGCGTCCGTTTCAGCCTTTTTCTCAGGCGCACTTTTTATTTTGAATTTGAATTTTTCATCTTTTTCATTTTTTCGTTGTTTTGCTACAGAAAGTGTTCAATTTTAGGTTTTATTATTTTATTTTATAATTTGGAGGCTCAATACTGTAATTTACGTCCGGGCAAATAAAAGAATCAATAGAAATAAGTAACTTTTTTTAAAAGTTTTATCAGATTTTTGTCGTATAGTGGCCGACTTTTAATTTTTTGGTATAGTGGCCGCGCGACTTTCAATTTTGTGGACTATTTCGATTCAGCTGTTTGACAGTCTGGTCCATGTAAACAGGGAAAGTCAGTTAATTTTATAATCAGTTGTAGATGAAAGTAGCAACAGTGGTTTGTTTATTATCGTTAACAATACGACTAAAGATAGTGTATTCGTTGTTTTTAGAAGATATTTTTTTGCATGGAAAATATGTTTCGCATGGATAGCATGCTTCAGATGGAAAACATATTTCAGATAGAAAACATGTTTCACATAGGAAACATATTTCAGATATTAAACAAATTTCAGATTAAAAGAATG
This sequence comes from Bradysia coprophila, assembly GCF_014529535.1. NCBI lineage: Eukaryota > Metazoa > Arthropoda > Insecta > Diptera > Sciaridae > Bradysia > Bradysia coprophila. Next base: position 7,371,675 of record NW_023503501.1, on the reverse strand, counting down.
TTTCAAATTGAAAACATGTTCCAAATGGAGAACATGTTTCAAACGGAAAACATTTTTCTGATAGTAAACATATTTCCAATAGAAAAATATTTTAGGTAGAAAACATGTTTCAGACAAGAACATGTTTCAGACAAGAACATGTTTTAGATAAGGAACATGTTTCAGGCAAGGAACATGTTTAAGATAAGAACATGTTTCAGATAAGGAACGTGTTTCAGACAAGGAACATGTTTAAGATAAGAACATGTTTAAGATAAGGAACATGTTTCAGATAAGGAACATGTTTCAGATAAGGAACATGTTTCAGATAAGGAACATGTTTCAGATAAGGAACATGTTTCAGATAAGGAACATGTTTCAGATAAGGAACATGTTTCAGATAAGGAACATGTTTCAGATAAGGAACATGTTTCAGATAAGTAACATGTTCTAAATGGAAAACATGTTTAAAATGTCAAACATTTTTCAGATATAAAACATGTTTCAGATTCGAAACATGCTTCTGATGGGAAACATATTTCAGATAGAAAACATGTTTCAAATGGGAAACATGGTTCAGATAAGAAATGTGTTTCACATGGAAAAACATGTTCTGTGTGGAAAACATGTTTTTTGTCGAAATAGTATATTATCAGACGGAGAAAAAGTGCGATGAAGTCGCACTTTTTTGGTCCTAGGTATGAAAAGTTTTGTTTTTGACCCAGGTGGTGAAAACGTCCGAAAATGACATGAGTGGGTACGAAAATTGATGTCACTGGAAACGAAAAATGATGCCACTGTAACGAAAAGTAGAAGAAAAGGTGAGAGAAAAAGTTGTTGTTTTAGCTCTCTACCTGGTGAGGGAATGTGAAGTTTTTTTCCGCCTGAATGAAAACTTTTTTTCTAATTTGAGCTGAATATTGGAACTTCATAAAGTACTTCATAAAACTTCGAACAGTTCTTTTTGTGTCTTTTACACATGTTTTTTCTTACAAATTACGGCATATTGGCTCTTCCTTTTCCTTTGAATTTCGATGAATCTAGAGCTTTTGTTTCATAACCCAGCTTTAGGCATTTCGTCAGAAAATTTTCGAATGTTTGTATTAACCTTTACGAAGATTTTTTTATGCGATATTCCAAAGTATTAGCATCTAAATTATTCTAATAAGACTTTCCTCTTCGTCTAAAATGATTTTAGTTTTAGTTGAAACAAATGTCAGAGTTTACAGCCATTGATAAACTTACCTTTCGCGATTAAATTTAATTCAAGAAACTTCTAAGCTAGTCTTTGATTTTCTTCCATAAATGGTCTCAATAGAAGCCACACACACTGAACGGTCCTTTATAGTCCGTAGAATAAGAATGTGTGTTCTTAGTATTGAATCGACAAATGTGTCGTAAATTCTTTGAATTACCAAATCTGAAAAATTTTAATCAGTAGGGTAAAGGTTAGTCGTGCTTCTATACATTGACGCTGCCTTGTAACGTGTGTAGAACCTTGAAAATGTCAATAAATGTTACGCGTTACCGAAGAACTATACTAATACTATTCATTCATCTATGAAAAATTTACGACAAAAATCTGATAAAACTTCAAAATAAGTTATTTATATTAATTCTGTTATTCGCACAGTCTCAAATTAAAGTATCGAACCTCCAAATTATAAAACAAAATATTAAAACCGGAAATTAAACACTTTGCGTAGCAAAACAACAAAAAAATTAAAATGACGAAAAATTCAAATTCAAAATAAAAAGTGCGCCTGCGAGAAAGTGTGAAACGGACGCATATTCTGTCCGATGCCATGAAATCGATGACTTTTAAAACTCTAAAATATCTCAAATGTGTTCCGAAATAAAAAAAAACGGACTGTATTACAAACAATGTTTTAGCCTTATTTACACTTACTTCTTTAAAATTTATACTTTTATACTTTCACCAATTTATTATTTTTTTGAAATTCGAAGTTTTTAAACTTGAGGGTGGGGTCAGGCAAGAATTCACGCCGTATGTACGTCTTAAATTTCTAAAATTTTGTCGCATCGAAAACTGATTGAAAACTACCACCCTACAAAAACGATACGTACGTCAAAATGAACAGTGATAATTGGTAAAGCTAACCGTGGATTTACATAGCAACGTAAAAGTGACAGATGCAATGTTTTTTAAATACTGCAACCCGAAATTTCATTCATAAAATTAAAATTATGAATGAAATTTCGAGTTGCCGTATGAGAAAATTTTTGCATCTGTCACTTTTACGTTGCTATGTAAATCCACAGTAAGCTTTGCTACAAATCTAATTCGCCAAAAATATTCAAATTTTCATCGTGATAAAAGTGAATTTTACGATACAACTTTACAAAAACGATACGTCAAAATAAACAATAATGCGTTTTATTTTAAAGTTGAGACGGACTTCCGTTGCTGTATCTTAGAATAATTTAGATTTTTATCGAAAAATTCCTCCTTTTTTTTCCTTAATTTCAACTAAAAATTTCCTTATTTCTCCTTATTTTTGTGCTAAAACCTCCTTAATTCCTTAATAAGGAGTCCAAATTTAGAGTGAGAGCGCCTCTGCTTACTGAATTGAAAGCTATTATAACATTCCAGATTCCCACTTGTTAAGTCCAAGGTCTTAAATTAGGAGGTTAGACCAACCACTGGGGCAGTTATGCGTTCTGATGTGATTTTCAAACAAAATTTTAGAACAATCTCATTTTCCATTATAAAATGCAGCAAAAAGCACACAGTCCCAACGATCATTTGACGACTGGCGTCACATTGATTAAATCAGTGCAGTGAATCGAAGAATGTATGTGGGGAGATTATGCCGATCGCCATTATTTGACTTTGGCCGTATCGCAAAAAAAGAACATGACTACTATCAGTAACTAAACTCAAATTGCTTTTCAACAAACAATTTCAACTGAACTCAAATTGCGCTACAATATTGTATGGACATTCGTAGTTTGCCGGATTTGTAGCGACGACGGCATAAAATCCACCATGGGCGAAACGACGTTGATTTATGATTTTATTCAATACGCGAGTTTAAATTCAACATTAGCCGCATTTTCTCAGGTTGTAAGACTTGACATTCATTTCGGTTAAGGTTTGGCTAAATTTCTTCCGAGTATGTGTGAAATATCTACACGGTATTAACGTTCTACAAAAAATCCAACAACGTTAACGTACTACTACGCCACACGCTGAATAATCAATAGGAATGCGTTACTTTTCATATTCAAGAAAATGTGGTCAGTACCTAAGGACCAGGTCTCTAATTACTAAAACCACATATTTTTTTCAACAATTATTCAATTGCAACGGATATGTAGTCACTGTACATAATGTCGATGTGTCTCATATTACGAACTGAGTCGAATTTCGAATTGAAAGTTTCAATGTTCGATATCTATCTATTTCTGATGACAAAACTAAAAAAGCGAACTGATTCATAAAACTGCTGGGTCAGTTTAAAAATTGCCTATTTGGTTTTTTTGGATCAGCTAAAGAAACTATAACTACTTCTGACAAAGACATATTCAATTATACAATTCGTACTCTATCTGTAACAAGCAGCTAAATAGCTAAATTTAAGATTATTTCCATATTCAACGGATTTCAATTTATATAATTTTCTTCAATTAGATTAATGAACTGCACAAACATGCTAGCTACCTAAAACGTTTGCACGACATTGTAAACATTTAAAACAATTGATTGTGAAGTCATATGAAACCGCATGCCACAAAGCTCTGTTGTAGTAAAACAATAATTTTAATTGATTTACGATGATCGATTAATACCGAATGCAGTGTATAACAGTATAATGTGTGCATTTAGCTCACACACAACGGAAATTATAGCTGCACTTCACAATGGCATTTGGAGTATAATTTATAGGCCGTCAAGTATATCAAAAATAAAAGCCTGTACCAGTTACCTGTATAACGTCATATCAGAAACAACTGTTGAATATTATTTCTTCTTTCTTGTACGTTTTTTCTTCGGTTTCATTCCGAATATTTGAATCGATCGAGTTTGGTGATAAATTCGCATATTTAATTCGTAAACAGAAAAGTGGCTGCACTTTATAATGAAATTGATCGCGCAAAACGTTTGATGGATAATTTTAATGACATGTTTTATGGACAATTATTTTGAGTTATTTGGTCAATAATTGAGTTAAGCAGGTTTAAGCAGCTGAAATTATAGTTTCTGTTCGATGCATAGGGATAACATGTCTCGTAAAAATGGGTAACGTCTTGTTAAAGGGGAATTATAATACGAATTTCCCGCAGCTACGAAGAAATTTTCAAATTACAACTCTTTTTGCCACTCACATTGGTGGCTGATTATGTCTACAATTTTTGAATTATGTGTAAGTCGGTCGGTCCAATAAATTTGTCACAATTTTATGTTAAGAATTGAGCGTGCGATGTCGTGCGTAAATGCTTAATGGGAAGACAAGCACTCATATTTTTGCAGGTATCATGTAAGTGACGTGAAACAGAGGGGTCTTCCCACAGACTAACCTTAAGTCATTTATCACTAATCCTAATCGAAACTGCTACTTCTTATGTTACCATAACACTCTAGCTCACAGGCACTATAATAGAAAAAGCATGAAGGCTACTGTTGTACTCATAACAGTCATAATATCCTTTCGTGCAGACCAGAGACATTTTTTCTGTGTATGAGTTAAATCACACATCCAATGCAATTTAGTAGACTTTAGAAGCAATTAAAATAAACTCCAAACTTGACATCTCACATTTGAGTGCTGATGTTTGAAGCTACAGTGGTATGCTGTTACTCATCACTTATTTTTGTGGTCGCTGACAATATAACCGATGGCATCTCGATTCATTGAGTGCTTATCAAAGACTTAATTTGCAACATAATTTTTGCACGTCCTAGTTTTCATCGACAGATGCAGCAGTCGGGATTTTGAATAGAAAAAGTTCTAACTTCATTTGACAGTTTCGAAAATTTCGCCATGAAAAATAGGACCAAAACACGTTTCCAATGGCTCGTTTGTTTTGAGCATAAGACTTTCTGCAGGATAATTTTTGCAGACCTGTACAGTTAATGGGTCTGTTATTTCCAGATATCTGTACAAGAACTATGAATTCAATTTAGATTGGACGTGGCTTTTTCAATAAACGTTTTTAACGTGTACAGTACTTTGATTTAAATCTTGTCCTTGTACTAGGAGCGGATGGTAACTGAGGTACTCTGAAGCAAAGAAAAAACGACAATTTTCAATGTTTATCTAAATATTGTCTCGAGTTTACACACCATTTAAGTGCATTATCATGCCCTCATGTTAGTTAACAGGCGTGACGCAAGTCCACTACCAAAAAAGTTTAATTTATTTTCTGCAATCTAGGAATCCATACGAGTTCAACGAGCTATCACACGTTACTGCAGTTTCAAAATTGGCCGAGATATTGAACTTCGAAATATTGATGTTTGTATGAAAATAAGCAAAATTTCGAATATTCAGATTATGGAAATCGCCTACGTTAGTTAGTTAGTTAGTTACTTAGTTAGTTAGTTCTAATGGAAAAGTGGATCCAGCAACTCCTAAACGTTTCTATAGATTTTCGTTACACCAACTACGAAAATTGTAATTTTCATGCTTCGGGCCCGAAAATGAGGACAATTTTTCAAATTTTCTCGGGTTTTGTTCCCTTTGCACGAAAATTCACTTCGTTCGGTCTACAATCCGCGAAATTGCCTAAAATCAATCGCCAAAAACAGGTAAACAGGCCACTAGTGACGCAAATTGTTTTTTCTTTCTAAAATTTTTTGTGTCAAGTTTTTGTTGATAAAACTTTTGCGTACAGGCGCAGAAAGCGTCACCCTCGGCGAAATCAGTTATTTTGTAAGTAGACACAAGGACTTACGTCACATTTACCCTTTAAGGGTTTTTTGGCGGATCATATTTACATCTTCAATGCCATGCTTTGTCAATGTCGGTTAAATTGTCTCTCTGGTATCAGTGGTGTTAATAATTTACTGCTTATGAGCCGGGTTTTTTATATTAATTACTTTTCACACACCGATCCTTTATTCGAAATTGTTAACCTAAAATTACTGGAAACAGCACACATGACCATAATGCCATCTGTTTTGTGCGTAATTTACATCGTCCAATAATTTTGATTAATTAAAGTTCGTTTAAAACAATTTTTAATTTTTCATTATGAATTCACAAAACGTTTCTGTATATCCCATTTATCATATTAAGAGGCAGATAAACGAAAATAATTCATAAAAAAAATGTAATTACTTACACATTTTGGCATCCATTTCTTGTGTTTCGTTCGGAGAGGCAAAGTGAACTGTATTCTCCGCTTCGGTTTCGACAGTACAGTAAAATAAAGCTCGCTTAAGCGCTGCCAAAGACTCCGTGTAGTTTTAGATGCCAAGAGCTTATATGCATATCAGTCTCTCATTAGGCCACGATTTGAAATCTATACCGTTTGCTATAGTATAGTACATTGCGTGATACGAAAAGCATTTCTTCTACAACTTTTATTTTTGGGCTCTGGAAGAGCCCATAAAAAGGTAGCCCGAGTGTGTATGTAGAAAAAAATTGGTGTGATTGGAGGCTAATGAGAAATGCGATCGAAAAATAGAATTTTTGTTCGGTGTTTCTGTAAGTGGTAAGTGCGTTGGTGTTTCTGATTTCACTTGATTTCAGTACAAAACGAGCCATCAGAACAGTCGGAGCGTTTGCTGCGACTGAGCCCCGTACAAACCCGTATATCTATTGCGTACGTGACCCTAGTGCGTCTGTCACCCTACTTTGACCGTAAGCCTATGCGCCGGTTAAAGTAGTTAAAGTAAAATTATTATGTAATGTGTACATCTTAGAAATTGCGCATAGCGCAATTACGAAGCCCCGTACGACGTTCCTTTCAAATAAAACAAAACTTTCAAATAGCCCTAAAATTTTAATTTATTGAGTATAAATACACATAGGCCTAGTATCGGCCTCAGTCCGAGGATCCAATTTTTTTTTTGTTCAACTACATTCTATTCGGCCTTTGATTACCTTCCAAATGAAACAAAAAATACGAAAAACGTATGAAATTTGCTCGAGTTATATGTAAAATACACATAGGGCCCTAGTAGCGGCCTTAGTCCGAGGACCCAAATTTAATTTTTGTTCAACTACATTCTATTCGGCCTTTGATTACCTTCCAAATGACACAAAAATTACGAAAAACGAATGAAATTTACTCGAGTTCTATGTAAAATACACATAGGGCCCTAGTAGTGGCCTTAGTCCAAGGACCCAAATTTAATTTTTTTTTCAACAACTTTCTATTCGGCGTTCGATTACCTTCCAAATGACACAAAAATTACGAAAAACGAATGAAATTTACTCGAGTTGTATGTAAAATACACATAGGGCCCTAGTAGCGGCCTTAGTCCGAGGACCCAAATTTAATTTTTTTTCAACAACATTCTATTCGGCCTTTGATTACCTTCCAAATGAAACAAAAATTACGAAAAACGGATGAAATTTGCTCGAGCTATATGTAAAATACACATAGGGCCCTAGTAGCGGCCTTAGTCCAAGGACCCAAATTTATTTTTTTTTTCAACAACATTCTATTCGGTGTTCGATTATCTTTCAAATGAAACAAAAATTACGAAAAACATATGAAATTTACTCGAGTTATATGTAAAATACGCATAGGGCCCTAGTAGCTTTTCACTTCTAAGGCCCTAACTCACGGTCCACTCACCCGATTTTAAAAAACTTTTTTTTCCTAGATTGGTATTGACAATACCTATCATTTGCCGTGTCATTTACATTTCCATCGTTTATTTTGCCATAAATATCACCAAAAGACCTTAAATCACTTAGGTGGCCCTAACTCACGAAGGGCCGACCCGAATATGCCCATCTTCGAACTTAGCCTCACTATTTTGACTGTCTTTCAGGGAAATTTTTTTTTTTTCGGAGACATCGGATTTGATTTACTCAAGATATCGACGTGACGGACAGACGGACAGACGGCCCAAATTTTTATTGCGGATTCGTCATCTATGAACATAGGCAAACACTTTGCCCTTACCGTCTGCTTCGAATTCCATCAATTACACACGGCATCGTAATCCTATAAGCCCCTTCGTACTTCGTACGGGGCTAAAAACTTTTCTCACACAAATTTTTGCTGTGAAAAAGTAGCCTTATACGACACTTAAAACAGACAATTGGTTCAATTGGTTTCTTCGTTGCGTTTCAATACACTCACGGAAAAGTGAAATGTGACATATTTTCTGATCTGAATTGTTGTTTCCACAAAGATTTCGTTAGAACTCTAGCGAAAAATCCATTTAGTATAACGGTTATACTGTAACTCCATGGGAAAAATTTTTATTTTGTTGTTTTTTTGGTGCAAAAAATTTCATTTTGTTGGTTTTTTATTGTTTTAAAAACAACACGCTGCCTAAGGGTTAACAAATGAAAATCTAGATTTTTATTTTTTTTTTCGTAACGCACATGATCTACAAAGAAATACCATTAAAAAATGAAGCATACGAGAAAAAGAGAGAAACAATACTCAGGATCGGCAAAAAAACGGATTCAAAAAGGAATCTATCGAAAGAATAACACGGAAGCATGAACGAAAAAAGGAATTGCTGAATTACTCTACTTTCTACGGATTAGAAAATGAAGACAACAAGACAAAACGGATTAGCATGGATTACTGCCCTGAATTAACAAGAAAGGAACTCAGACCTCTGTACAAAAAACAAAATTTGGAAATAGTACATCGTAGTGGATAAACATCACAGGTCAGGAATTTACAAAATAAATAGATTAAGCAATTTACTTCTGTTAAAATGTAACTGGCATGTTCTTTTGTAACATTTTCGTGCATGGTATTTTTTCAATGCAAAATAAAGATATTTTAAACATTGGAAATGATTTAAAAACTGTTTCTAAATGATAAATAAAGATGAATCTTCATATTCAGACCAAAAAATAATAAAGTGTTATGAAAAATCTGCCAAGTATACCCAAATCAAGCGTCGTTCCGAACGTTTCTAAAGTGAGAAAAGTTGTATGCAGTCATCGACGGCAAAGGTGTTTTCTTATAGTTTCACAATAAAATTTTAACCATTACTTCATTTAAAAATAACAAGAAGGGTAAAACTTCATTTTAATCACGTTTTAAGTTAAATTTGATTGTGAAATAATTATAAAATAATTAAAAATGTCACCGTTCCGAACGTTTCATTAGTAAAAAAATCTAAAATGTCATACCGATAGGCAGAAAGTTTTTGAACCAAACGCTACTAAAGTTAAATTGGTTACATCAAATTGGTATCCAAATAGCACTTTGTGCGCTATTTTACATTGAAAACAAAAGATTAATGACGCCAAATACCGGTAGAAACCAAAAATCCGCTACAAATTTCTGTAAAATACCGGTAACAAAAAAAAATGTGCTACGAATGTATATTTTTAACACTAGTACTACTGTCCCTATGTGTGTTAGTACAAATTGTTAATTCTCACTGAGCGTGGAAACTGCCAACTATGAAATAGACAGCCAGTAAAATAGACTACATTGAGGCGGTTTATATCAACAAGCACAGAAAAGAAACAAAAAGCTGATGAATCAAAATATGAGCATCATCGTTGTTGCGGGCTTAGTCGATCAAGTGAAGGAGAAAGAGACAGAAAGCTTGGTGAACGAGAATGTTCTTGTATGTATAGTCAGTATGATTGTTAGGAGAATTTGCGAGTGCTTTCGATTTCAGTGAATAAGAAATGTGATGCTTTGTTTTTCTAGTCAAGATTGTTCGATTAGTTTCCCTTTTTTGTCAATGAATGTATAGGAAGAAAGATTGAATGTAAATCTTAGTTTTGAGGAGACATCAACTTGATAATGGTCACACAGTTGATCGAAATTTAAGTAGTTGCAAAATAAAAACTTTTGGTACAATTTAAAAGGCGTTTTATTTCTTTCATGAAAACCTTTATGGGAATGTGTTGTAATGATATCTGAACTCTATGAGAGCTCAGATTGATCTGATTTGTTTATTAAATACATCGATTTTATGTACAGACAGAAACGATGAATAGAAAGTTCTAGAAAATGTCAAACTAAACGATTGTGATCAATTCGGGCGGTTACTGATGTGTGCAGTGTTGCCACACCTTTAGTATTTGATCATTGAGATTAATTGTGCCGTTCTGTTCGATGAAGCTACTTTCAATTTATTTGCAGTTCGTAAGTGAATTAGAAATGCTGAAATAGAGAATCTGAATTGTAGACCAAAAAAGGGTAGGATAAAGAAAAATTGTTGGTTGTCAGATTTCTGTGCCTGTACCTTTATTTGACACCAATTGAGCGGAGTTTCCGATTTAAGCGGAGTGCATATACATAATAAATTATATTTACAATGGCTGATGGTTCTCTCGCACAATCATTTTAGTCGGCTTCCTTAATTTAATTTTTTTTTTTGAACAGCGTTATGGGTTAAAGAGATAGGCTCTCTAATTAAATATCTCTCATAATTCCATTAAACTTTTGAGAAAATTGAATTTTTTCCATTTATCTGGTCAATTCAGTAGAATTCACCGAATTTCACCTGCTTAATATAAAACCGATTTTGTTTTCTTACAAAAAATTGCACTCTGCTCATCAGCGTATTAATGCAATTAAGACAATATATACACTGACATTATGACATACTTTAATGGACATTCATAATAATTAGGTATGCAAATATTTATGTTTGATATAAATTATGAACGGCCGGTGGGTTTTTCTTTTGATATTGTCAAAAGTGGATGTCACATAATAATTATTTGGATTACATTTATTTTGAGCAGGCATCAGAAATTTGCCATGAAAAATAATATTATTTGACTAAATAGCAGTCACCTGCAACCTGGGAAGTTGACTCCTAATTGATTTAATTTTGTGGTTTTTTTTTCGACGACGAATTTTACTTTAAAAGGAACCGGCCACCGGTGCTTTGCAGAAAAGCATATATTTAGGCGTTTTTTTTAAACTGAATTTCAGTTTACTTTTGATGATATCTTTCTCCTAGAATCCTTTTTCAAAAATGTACAACCGCAATAACTACCACGAATGTGGTTGCTTTAAATAAAAATTAGTTTTGGTTGCAGCACTTTGACCAGCCCTGAGAAACATGAGCAATCTATGAAAATTTCGTTAAACTGCTCACGTTTCTCCGAGCCGGTCAAACGACTACAACCGAAATTAATTCACACCATAAATTCGCTGCACGCTGCAAATTCAAAATGAAACGCCCAACAACCAAATCGAAGGCTGCGTTGCGTTTGGTCAACTCGCTTTATTTTCATATGAGAATGCGTTGAAATTAATTTTTTAGTTCATTGGTTCATCGAAAATTCAAATTCTGAAGCGCACTTATGGGGTGAATTTTTATTTAAAGCTACCACACTCGTGGTCGTTATAGCGGTCGTACATTTATCGAAAAGGATTCTGACGAAAAGATATCATCAAAAATGAAATACGAGGCACGCAAATGTATGCTACAATTTTAGCTAGGTACCCGTGCCTCTCCTAATTTCGCACAACTTAGTAGAGGTCCTTGTACAACAAAAGTCATAAAAATAGTTCACTTTATAGTAGAATGGTGCGCTTTGGACCAGTGATTAATATTGGTAGCCTGAGTCCAAAAAGATTAACACCCCTCAAAAAACCCCACCCCACCACTCACAACCCCTCACCAACGATTTTACTGTAAGGGTCACTTCAATGAATTATTGTGAAGCGTCTGTCAATGCTAGACTGTCGATATGGGGCTTAAACGAAAGGTAAGGGTTCATACTTTTTTTATATGGTAAAACGCTTTTCAATTTCTCCATTTTCCTCATCAATTTTCCGAGTTTTCCATGAAAATCTATGAAATCTCAAATATGAAGGGTAGTGAATACGTTAAAAAAAAATTGTGTCTGTATCCTTCTGCAATTTGGTTATCCAATGACTTCTTCGCTAATTTGACGAAAAAAATTTAAATAATGTGCCATAGACTAGGAGATACGCTCAGTTTTCCACCACCAGAAAATTTCATTGAAATACTTTTTTACATAGAACTGATTAAATATACGAGCAATGTCATTGAATTTGCTAGATTATCATAGGAGACTTTACTGACGCATTTATTGAACTCTAGGAGAAACCCATACACCATTAACATCAGATCACCCACCACCCACTCCTCCACTATTGAACAAATTGTAGAAAAATTTTAAAATAGAAAGCAGACTATTTTTGAACTTACGAATTTACGCTGTAAATGTTTGGAATATTGCCTGCAATACCTTTTTCAAGGTGACAGTGGAAATAATTAAGAGTAAGTACGTAAAATACTACATTTTCAAATAAATATCGTTGTACAGTTACGCTGCAAAAATGGTGCAGAGGCAGTTTCTGTCTACGTTATAAAAATGATTCAAATGTCCCACATTCAGCAATTCTTCACTCACATTCCATATTATGTGGTTTAATTATTTGGATATCGTTTATGAATGAAGCTTCTGGTAGCACTACATTCTCTTTATTTTATTTACAACTGATTTATTGGAACATTACCATTGAGAAGCTCGAAACTATCTGATTTGCTCTACCATCAAAAATACTCGTCTGATACCGTAATAAATGTATCTACATTATGATATTACGATAACAAATACGTCAGAAAAAACAATATCTGGACACGCTGTCACTTATTTTTGGCACCGAAGATCATGGTCTCGAAGGTGGCTAGTTCGCCAGTGGCTTTTGTGCCCGGCCTCGGCTGTTATGTTGATTCAATGCAAAGAAACGTGACGTTCGAACAGGCTAGTTTTGTGAAATATAAGCCTGGACTAAATGTTTCAATCATATGATAGGGACAGTGATCAGAGCAATAATGTTGTCTTATCAGCTATCATTAGCGAAGACCTAAGACGTCAGCCATCTCCATAGGACTGCGAGGTGCGTCTGTAGGTCCTAGAAATTAGCTAGTCATACGCACCTATTTGCTCTCCTGGAGTAAGGCAATGGTGTTAGTTGGAGATGAAATGAAGAGTGTGGTTACTAGTGGTACACCAGATGTTTGGAGATGTTAGGAGATTATTTCGTTCCTAGAAAGTTTGATGGAATCATCTCCACGGCTGGTTTTGTTTATTGGTCTGATGCGGCTATGGCGGTCTATTTCGCGATAATCATCTTCAAGCATCTACCATTTTCATATAGAACGTGAGACAGAAAGAGACAACTATATTTCCTCTTCCAACGTTAGAAGAGTTAAGAGAATGATGGACTTAACTGCTTTTGATAAAAAACTCGATAATCTCACTATCCAATGTCCAACGGATACAAAATTTTTATGATGACAGGGTAGTACAATGGATCACAAGATCTGTGTGAATCGATCAAAAATCATCGTAATATAATTGATTCATAAAAGATATCCAAATAATTAAACCACATAATGTGGAATGTGAGTGAAGAATTGCTGAATGTGGGACATTTGAATCATTTTTATTACGTAGACAGAAACTGCCTCTGCACCATTTTTGCAGCGTAACTGTACAACGATATTTATTTGAAAATGTAGTATTTTACGTACTTACTCTTAATTATTTCCACTGTCACCTTGAAAAAGGTATTGCAGGCAATATTCCAAACATTTACAGCGTAAATTCGTAAGTTCATAAATAGTCTGCTTTCTGTTTTAAAATTTTTCTACAATTTGTTCAATAGTGGAGGAGTGGGTGGTGGGTGATCTGATGTTAATGGTGTATGGGTTTCTCATAGAGTTCAATAAATGCGTCAGTAAAGTCTCCTATGATAATCTCGCAAATTCAATGACATTGCTCGTATATTTAATCAGTTCTATGTAAAAAAGTATTTCAATGAAATTTTCTGGTGGTGGAAAACTGAGCGTATCTCCTAGTCTATGGCACATTATTTAAATTTTTTTCGTCAAATTAGCGAGGAAGTCATTGGATAACCAAATTGCAGAAAGATACAGACACAATTTTTTTTTAACGTATTCACTACCCTTCATATTTGAGATTTCATAGATTTTCATGGAAAACTCGGAAAATTGATGAGGAAAATGGAGAAATTGAAAAGCGTTTTACCATATAAAAAAAGTATGAACCCTTACCTTTCGTTTAAGCCCCATATCGACAGTCTAGCATTGACAGACGCTTCACAATAATTCATTGAAGTGACCCTTACAGTAAAATCGTTGGTGAGGGGTTGTGAGTGGTGGGGTGGGGTTTTTTGAGGGGTGTTAATCTTTTTGGACTCAGGCTACCAATATTAATCACTGGTCCAAAGCGCACCATTCTACTATAAAGTGAACTATTTTTATGCTAAGGACCTCTACTAACTTTATACATTTTAAAAACTTCAAAAAATGATATGAAAATATTTAACGAAATTAAACTACCTCGTATAAGTGTCTTCACGAAATAGGGTGTGTCGTTTCTAAAACGTCCAGCTGGGAGTTTAATACATTCTCTCTTCGAAAGAAGCCACACGCAAAGTTTAATGTCACCACTTTCCTGATCCACTCAGGAACATGTCCTTGAACTGTCGAGTTATCTCACGGTTGAAGCTATATAAGATATGCTAAAAACGACTGTACATACAATGTTAATTCGAATCCTTGTTGAATGACTTGGACTATAACACAAAAACGGACTGATTTTGATTTTTTAGTTATATAAATTTACGTGTTACGGCATGTTTCATTTTCATTAACATTGCCTAATCACGTAAAGCATTGTACTTACGAGGTTCCAAGTTGTTATTTGACAAGTGGGGAATACACACCCCACTTATCAAATACACAACTTGGAACCTCGGAAGTAATATACTATTAATTTTCTTAAAGTTTTTGTAATTTAAATGTAGGTAATAGACTGAAACCTTTTCCATTCAGTAAAACGTTAATGAACCCAAATACCAACTCGTTGGCTATCGAAATATATTTCGCGAACTTCAAGCAAATCATCAGGATTACTATTATTATTGAATCTATTACTTCATTTGATCGAAACAGATGCGATTGATTGAAACAAATTCTTCTACTTCATTAGTTTAAACCAACATTTACTATAAACGATCTTTACCTTTGATCTATAGAATCAAAATTACTCAATCAAATGGTGGAAGAACGAATAGAGATAGTTATGACCCATTTATTTCCCTTGAAATGTATAATGATAGCATAATAGAAAACTTGAACAACTAGAAATACACCATGCTTTCTGATTTGGGATTGCTGCGGTTTGTGATTTCGTATTTCACGTATCTAGGAAAAAGGCAGAATATGAAAATCTGGATCGTCATTTGTTAAACGAAATTTTTGTATAATCAAAACCACACCAACTCCCAGAATCAGAACACAATCGTCAATAATCTTTTTATTTTTGTGCGAATGCCACCACGGTTCTATATGCAACAAATATGTTCACATCTTGCCCAGCCTTGAAATTTTGCACTTCCGCCAATGGATCTGGTTTAACGTCCAATGAGAACTTGACATATTCGTCAAGATATTCTTCCTGTCTTTCCACTGGTATTCGGCTGAAGAAAGGAATGACTGGTGCGAATGCACCTTGAAACGGAATGGATGTTGTATCAATAAAGTTTTGATTGGTTAACACGAACTTTACCTTTAAACGATTGAACATCGTGATAAGCGATCCATTTCCGTCTTTCCTCCACGGTGTACCTACTGAATCCAGCATTTTTTAAATGTTTCCTTATCATATTCACTGGGTCTATTCTACGGTGGTACGGTGATATAAAATCATCAATGTCCACCATATATTCAGACCATTTTGGGTACGTCTTCTTGTACACATCGAAACCGTCATATTCACACAGGAAGTGTATAAAACAACTACCATTCGTCCCAAGCAGATTATACACATTTTGTATTGCTAGCTTTTGATCGGGTACCAAATGAAAGCAGAACAACGAAATGATATGATCGAATGGACCATATTCATGCATGAACTCGCTGATGTCAGCTCCGATATCCAGTTTCTTGAACGATACTTTCGGAATTTGATTATTTTTCGTCGCGTAGTCAACCATGTTGTCATTAATATCGACACCGATCAATTGCGAAAAGGTCGAAGGTAATTTAGGTAAAATAAGACCAGATGTAACATTACCACCTAAGAATTTACGACAAATTATTACCTCGAGATTGAACTACCATACAAGATACCATACCCGCACATCCGATATCCAGCACAGAATCTCTGCCATCTGAGCGCCAGTTGAATTTGGGAGTGAATTCTTCAATAAGCTGTGCATGGTTGTCGTCACGTAAAGCTTTCGTATTTTTGTATGCGTCAGGATTATTCATTTCAATTTTGGTAAGATTAAGTTCACAAAACTATTGATCGCTTCAATTGCTCACAAAGTGTGTGTCTAGCAATATTATCTCTTATTCGCACTGCTCCCTTTTTAATTTTGACTACAAGATTCACCCAAAGGAAAATTGCGATTCAGAAAAATAGTATTATCAGCGCCAATAGAGTCGTTCCACGCGAATGGACGTGTTTTAAATGAATGTATGGTTCGTTGTATACGGACTTTGTTTTTTGCTAACCTTAACAATTACCTTTATTGTCACTTTGTGCTCTTTTCCTCAAAGTAATCAAATTGTCTTCAAAACAATATTTCATGTTACGGTTTCATGTTTTCTTACTATTTAATGTGACATGGTTACATAGGTTAAAACTACCAATTACTAGCACCCAATTCAATACGAGCACTCTATTGTCGTTTTCTTTTTGTTTCTTACGGACGAGCAAAAGGAAAGACAATAGGAGGTTCGCTCGGAGGTTCGTATTACAGTCGGTAAATGTAATTGCTAGTTTTACCCTATTTACACGACATGCTTACTCGCGACGTTATTTCAGGGAAGGACTAAATTTCCAAAGTATATATAAACACTGAAGGTAATGCAAATCCACAGTTACACACGGATCCAAATTTTCAGGTGAATTTTAGCTCCGTCATGTTGCACACGTATTGAATTGGTTTGCGTCAAGTTGCATCTAGTGGTGAATTTGGATCGATTTAGCGGCGTTATATTGCAATCATATAAAATTCGTTTGCGTCAAGTTGTATTTAGTGATGAAGTGGAAGGATTTGGGGCTGTCATGTTGTACAAGACTAAGTTAGACAACATACGAAAATGAATTCACCTGAAAGTTTGGATCTTTAATTTCTCTGATCCGCTGAGGGGCTGCATTACCTTCAGCGTTTATATACTTTGCAAATTTGAGCCGAAATTTGTTTCAGTTGCTTTTCAGCTGATCCACTCGAATACAAACAAAACATGTGCACATACGTGTGCTGTTAAGTTGTATGAGTAAACAACGTGAAAATCAGTTGAAGTAGTGTTATGCTGAAATTTGATTGCGCTTATTCGAACCATATAAACATACTGAGGTAAAGTGAACTCTCAGCGAATAGCAAGAAATACGGATCCAAACTTTCGCGTGAATTTCTTATGACGCTAATACATACATTCACGACGTGCTGTATGTGTATCAATATACCTTAAACTCACCACAAATTCACCTGATATCTGCATGTTTTTGCGCATTCGCATTACCTTCAGTGTTTGGTTCGAACGAACAAAAGAAAAGACAATATAGGGTCTGTCGTACAGTAGTTGCCCGAATTTGGTAGTTTTACCCTATTTATACGACAACACATTATGTGCTTACTTATGTGCTTACTGGCGACCTTATTAACTGTTGCTACGCAAATTGTAATAATAATATGTGATAGGGAAGTGCTGTTTGGATACCTCAAAAGTAACAAAATTTTGTGAATTTTTATTACAGTTCTAGTACATTTTTTGTGAGACAACTTCACTGCTATTTGCAAGTTTGTTGTATTTGCTGGTCGTTGATACTTCAATTTCTTGTTTATTGTGTAGCCTGTATTCCAGACCAAATGAAACTCTTGTTTATCAAAAGTAATTTATTGGCCCGTGCATTCGACCGTTAGACCAGTCATATTCATGGCTAAACAATGAAATTAAAATAAACCTCGTTTCACTTAACAATTAATTCCGTGGAAAACTGACTGAGCCGAATTCCTGGCAGTTGAGAAGGCCAGACTGATCGGTGGTCAGCTGTCAAAAGTTCATGAATAAATAAAAAGCATTGAGAGTAAGCTTAGTCTCAATTTGCATGTAATTCCTGTTATTTAGACTGATGATTCACTTAATAGTAAAGGACCCTTTGCCAATTTGTGGCCTATATTTAGGCGGAAAATATTTGTTTTTTGACGTGATTGCTCTGAACCAAAATATTTTTTTTAAAGTGAAACCATTAAAGCACGCAAAAGTGTGTTCAATGACGAGTACCTGATAGTAAGCTATAATTTACTGGTGGGCGGTATTTTCACTCTGACAGTCTATTACTCTCCTTGGATCAGGCTATATAACTTCTTCTGTAATATCATCTTCACACACACACACACACTAATACTTCGTGCCACATGTGCTATGAACGAGATCAACGCAATGCTCCTAGCATGAACACTTCTTTGACAAATGTCCAATTTGGAGGCTTTTGTGATGAGAGCTACCGCTTAAGATTGATTGTATTGTGTGTTTTAACTCATACAACGAAAACAAGTCATCTATCTTTACGAAAAAATCGCAGTGCCTACTGTGACTTCATCAGCCTCCAAATATTTCTTATGTTCATGCTAGGAGCAGTGCTTTGACGAGATAGATGAAACTGTCAAATAATTAATGATAGATTGACTGTTGCGTGGAGTGACCTAAATCAAAGTGATATCAACATTGTTGCTTTATTATATGCCAAAATTATCAACACTTTTCGTACAATCTTTTCTTCTAACTTTTCAGACATTGTAGGTCAGTTCACAGATTGCAAAGAGAACGGAACTCCTATACATGATAGCATGAGTGCACTAGTATGATAACATTAACGATAAGTTACCATGTATGTAAATTTGTAAGACGTTGAACTTTTTTTTATTCGTTTCTTATTTCGTCCGAATTTGATATCGAGGTTTGCTATTTTCAGCCGGCATTCAACGATTATATAACCTTGAGCAGTTCCTGTTACATAAATCAGTTTGACGCAATATGCATACTTAAGTTCATGAGATGTAAGTTGTGGTGGGTAGAATTCCTACACTAGAGGTGGAATCTCGCGCCCATTTTCGGTTTTATATTTTGAATTTTCTCAATTTAAAGAAAAAGTGGAAATGGGTGCGACCTGGATTTTCAGTATTTTTCGACCAGCTGAATATTGGTATTGGGTGCGAACTCGAATTTGATCACTTTTTTGATAAACTGAAAATTGGAATTGGATGCGAACTCGATTTTGAGAAAAAGGACAAAAAGGCCCTTAGGGTATCTTTCATAAAATGATGAACTCCATGAATGAACGAAAGGCCTTTATTTTACATTTTGTAAAAGGATGAATTTCCTAAGAACGAACAAAACGCCTCTACGCTACATTTCGTAAAAGTACGAATTCCCTGGGAACGAACAAAACTCCTTCCCCTTTCATTTCACAGTATCGGTGGTATCGGTGTAAAAACCAAAAATCGAATTAGCACCCATTTCCAATTTTCTTTTACTCGAAAAGTGCCCAAAATTAAGTTCGCACCCATTTCTAATTTTTAGTTTATGAAAAAGTGCCCAGAATCGAGTTCGCACCCAATTTCAATTTTCTGTTATTCGAAAGGTGCACAAAATCAAGTTCGCCCACAATTTCAATATTCTGCTGGTCGAAAAATACTGAGAATCGAGTTCGCATCCATTTTTACTTTTTCCTTATTGAAAATGTAAAATCGAAAATGTATGGGCGCGAGATTCCACATCTAGTGTAAGAATCTTGCGCGGCGCGAAATTTCTCGGCACTGGTATCATCATTGAGCGTTGGAGAAGTTAGATAAGAATAGTGAGGAAGGAAACCGTTGATGTGAATAATTAGTTGAGTCTACTTTTTGCTAACTCTGCTAGGAAATAATTCTTACCAATATCATTTTGGGTACCTTGGGTGGCAATGATGGTCGCATAAAAAGTATTATACCTCAACAATTATGAACCGAATTTATTTGTTCTTCATATATTCACAGTACAGCACTTTCTTAGTTTTGCGTTTTTTCTTCGTCGGTGTCGGTCGATTGTCTCCGAGTGGATGGCATTGTGGTGTACGGGGCAACTATGCCGAACTATAAAGTAAAAAAATAATCGTTTCTTAAACAGTTGTAAGGCCGGTGAGTCTGCGGAAACGATTTCTGGCATTCCCTATTGTGGACACTTCATCTATCCGTCCATGTGTCTATGTCACAAATCAAAAATGAGACGATAACAGCCTTGATTCAAAATTGCAATGCTACTATGAGCAAATCAACACCAGGCAAATAATAATTATTTGTTATCTGATAACCAATCGCTCATAGTTGGCATTGCAATTCGAAAATTTGGTAGTTGGCTACCTCGATGGTAGTTGACAACCGAATAAATTAAGATTGGCTCACCTAGTTTGTGTATATTACGTAGGTGGAAGCACGGGGTTTCAGGGGGTTTCGAACATTTAGTTTTTTCATGTTGCAGATATTGCAGTGTCAAATTCTGTCCAAGATGTGACATATTTGCAAGGTATTGGCCTTTTTCACAAAATATAATCAGCGTAACCTTCGTAAAAAGAATCTTGAATCTGACAAGAGCACGTGTGCCAACGTGTAAAAAACAAATGTTCAAAACCCCTGCTGAACCGTGGCGATCCTCTTGTCAAACGGACAGTACATAAACAAATTCCATCATTTATTAATTGCCTACGAGATGTTTACTATTCGAGAGTTTCGCACCGACTGATGCAACTATTCTGCCTGCTTGTCTATTTGTAACTCGAGAATTTGGTAGTTGGCTACCACGATGATAAATTGCAATGCTACTATGAGCAAATGAACACCAGGCAAATAATAATTATTTGTTATCTGATAACCCATTGCTCATAGTTGGCATTGCAATACGAAAATTTGGTAGTTGGTAGCGAACAGTTAACTACCAATATTATAATTGGTAGTTGAATACTAAATTGGTAGTTGAATACTAAATTGGTAGTTGACTACGAAACTGATAGAAAGTTGGTGTATATGTTTACTGTTCCTGCTTGCCTATTTACAAGGTAAATATATAGGCGGAGGTAATGTCATTCAGACGCGCGGCCTAGCACAATATTTCGCTTTATAGCAAACTTTCGTTGCACTGCACATCTGATTCGGTTGTATATGGCATTATCTCCTCACTATATTTACCTTGCCTATTTATAACTCACTTATTTGGCAGTTGGTAGCTCCTGAATTGAGAAAATTGAAAGAAAAAAGACCACACTATTCTTGTTTTCCATTTATCTGGTCAATTCAGTAGAATTTACAAAATAAGATTATATCAATTTACTCTATCAAAGACAGTACTTCGTTTGTTCCACTCGTCCCAGAGCGCTTTTAAAGCAATTCCAGGAAATTCCAGGAAATTCCAGGAAATTATATATCAGTATACAAATTCATTGCTTGTATTGGTTCCCTATGATTCGATTTCATTCGTGACAACAAATAAATATTTGTGCATTCCTCACCCTACCAACTATACTCAAATACCGTGTTTGAACGCTTCATGCCCAGATTATAGACTTAGACCTTAGGCTATATGAGGCCCCTATACAAAAAGTTTTGTACATAAAAATTTCTCTTGTAAGTACGGGAGGAAGCCACCTTGTTCTGATGAATCAACTAAATTAAGTTTAAAAAAACGTTTGCGATCAACTTAGAGATGTCTTAACATGTACTTTTTTTTAACAATATTCCATTTCCGATGTAAGAAATTGTTATTATCGGTTTGTAAAAATTGAAGGGTTTAGGAGACCTTATGTTTTGCTGTTAACACAAAACTTGAAAATTGGTATTTAAATTGTCGAGTGATTCGATTCGATTTGCGATTGTTTCCACATAACTTTTGTCTAACAATACGTTGGTGTTGTAAATCCTGACTCTGCAAAAAATTTCGTTCAGAATTTTAGTATTACGTATTTCACGTTATGTATCTAGCAAAAAGGCAGAATATGAAAATCTGGATCGTCATTTGTTAAACGAAATTTTTGTATAATCAAAACCACACCAACTCCCAGAATCAGAACACAATCGGCAATAATCTTTTTATTTTTCTGCGAATGCTACCACGGTTCTATATGCAACAAATATGTTCACATCTTGTCCAGCCTTGAAATTGTGCACTTTCACCCCTGGATCTGGTTTAACGTCCAATGAGAACTTCACATAATCGTCAAGATATTCTTCCTGTCTTTCCACTGGTATTTGGCTGAAGAAAGGAATGACTGGTGCGAATGCACCTTGAAACGGAATGGATGTTGCATCAATAAAGTTTTGATTGGTTAACACGAATTTTACCTTTAAACGATTGAACATCGTGATAAGCGATCCATTTCCGTCTTTCCTCCACGGTGTACCTACTGAATCCAGCATTTTTTAAATGTTTCCTTATCATATTCACTGGGTCTATTCTACGGTGGTACGGTGATATAAAATCATCAATGTCCACCATATATTGAGACCATTTCGGATACGCCTTTTTGTGCACATCGAAACCATCAAAATCGCACAGAAAGTGTAAAAAACAGTCACCATTCGTCCCAAGCAGATTATACACATTTTGTATTGCTAGCTTTTGATCGGGTACCAAATGAAAGCAGAACAACGAAATGATATGATCGAATGGACCATATTCATGCATGAACTCACTGATGTCAGCTCCAATATCCAGCTTCTTGAACGATACCTTCGGAATTTGATTATTTTTCGTCGCGTAGTCAACCATGTTGTCATTAATATCGACACCGATCAATTTCGAAAAGGTCGAAGGTAATTTAGGTAAAATAAGACCAGAGGTAACATTACCACCTAAGAATTTACGACAAGTTATTACCTCGAGATTGAACTACCATACAAGATACCATACCCGCACATCCGATATCCAGCACAGAATCTCTGCCATCTGAGCGCCAGTTGAATTTGGGAGTGAATTCTTCAATAAGCTGTGCATGGTTATCGTCACGTAAAGCTTTTGTATTTTTGTATGCGTCAGGATTATCCATTTCAGTTTTGGTAAGATCAAATTCAAAAAACTATTGATCGCTTCAACTGCTTAAACACACTGAATGTAGCAATATTATCTCTCATGCGCACTGCTCATTTTTTTTGTCTACTGCAAAATAAAATTGCGATTCAGAGAAATAATGTTATCAGCACCAATAGAGTCGTTCCACGCGAATGTGTGTTTCATTCAAATGGTTCGTTGTATACAGACTTTTTTTTTTTTGCTAACCTTATCAATTAATTTCATCGTCACTTTGTGCCTTTTTTCCTCAGAGTAATCAAATTGTCTTCAAAACAATATTTCATGTTACGGTTTCATGTTTTCTTACTATTTAATGTGACATGGTTGCATAGGGTAAAACTACCAATTACAAGCACCCATTTCAACACACGTCGTAAGTGCGATCGAAATTCAAAATCTTTCTCACGCAAGTTTTTCTAACGCAACGTCATTTTCATACAAGGAAACGTTGAAATGTATTTTTTGCTTCACTTTTTCATCGAATCGTTCACTCAAAATTCAAATTTTAGGCACACTTACGGCGTGAATTGTCGTTTTGTTTTTGTTTCTTACGAACGAGCAAAATGAAAACAAGCTCGTATTACAGTAGGTGGCTGTAGTTTATAGTTTTGCGTGACGTTACTACAGGAAAGGGTTAAATTTGAGCCTAAATTTGCTTCAGTTGCTTTTCAGCTGATTCACTTATACAAACAAAACTGACGCGCATACGTGGACTTAGTATAACCATACCCGTTTCGTTTGTATGAGTGAACAATGTTAAAATCTGTGAAAATCAGTTGAAGTAGTCTTAGGCTGAAATTTGATTACGATTGTTCGAACGAACAAAAGAAAAGACAAGGTTTGTAATACAGTAGTTGCCCGCATTTGGTAGTTTTACCCTATTTATCCGACATTGCATTATGTGCTTACTCGTGACCTTATTAACTGTTGTTACGCAAATCGTAATAATATGTGATAGGGAAGTGCAGTTTGAAGAGCTCAAAAGTAAAAGTAAAAAATTTTTTGTTACAGTTCTAGTGCATTTTTTGTCAGCCAACTTCACTGGTATGACATTTCATGGATTGAAGTTATATCACCAGCAAATAAAGGGTAAAGAATAAAGTACTGAAAAAAGATTATAGCGAGTCTACAGAATAACAAAGCTTTTCTCAACGAACTTCAAGCATGGGTGGTGGTACTACTCTAAATAGGGTACTGAAACTGGGCACTGCCCAGTGGACAGCTACAAGACACTGTAAAAACAACACTTACAAACAAAATAGTACTTTATTTGTCAGCTCTTGACTATGATCAATTTTGCTTGAAGTGCGTCAGTTTTCTGTATAACAATATGTGTCAAACTGTAGGTATATGAAAATTGAGTGTTCACGGAAAGAGAAAACCAGACTGATCTGTGGGTCAGCATTCAAAAATTCACGAATAAATAAAAAACAATTTGTATGTAATTCCTCTTATTTGGACTGGTGATTAAGATTAAGACATAAAAGTAACGGACCCTTTGCAAATTTGTGGCCTACATTTAGGCGGAAAAATATTCGTTTTTTGATGATTTCTCTGAACCAAAATCTTTTTTTTGAAAAAGTAAATCCTAAAGCATGCAAAAATCGGTTACTTTTAAAGGAAAATTGGTTTGTGGGTGATAACTTGCCACACTTGAAGAAACCTTTACAGACTTTCAAAAGTAACACATTTTTGCATGCTTTAGTGGTTTTTCTTTTTCAAAAAAAGATTTTGGTGTAGAAAAACCCTTAAAATACGAATATTTTTCCGCCTAAATGTAGGCTACAAATTTGCAAAGGGTCCATTGCTCTTAAAATTAACTAGTCGGAAATCGCTCTCAATGACGAGTACCCGATGGCAAGTTACTATTTACTGGCGGGCAGTATTTCGCTCTGACAGTCTATTACTCTCCTTGGATCAGGCTATCTAACTTCTTTGGTAATATCGTCTTTGCAACAGTCGGTTGGGTCTATGTAAGATAATTCATTTCAAACCAACAGATTCACTTATAGCGAAGTCAATAACTCAGGTTCTGCTTACTTTTTTTCAAATGAATTATCTTACATAGACCCAACCGAATCGTTGAAGTGAAAAAAATCCCATAGAGTGGTATGATGAAAGCGAAAGAAATATTTTGACAAGTACCCCAAGACAACTTATAATAGACTAGTATTCGGTCCTCTCGCTCTCAACGTAACATGTTGAAAGAAACAGCAATATTTTGACAAGTACCCCAAGGCAAGTTTTAATTAACTAGTCTTCGGTTCTCTCGCTCTGATCATAACAGTCTATACGCACTAATTTCCCACTTAAGTAAAGCATTCTTATACTTCGTGCCACATGTGCTATGAAGGAGATAGATGAAACTGTCATATAATTAATGAGCTAGCTGATGATAGATTGAATGTTGTATAACGACACTCATCTGGCTCGGAAGATAGTGCTGAAACGAGAAAGTTGAGACATTTGCATGGAGTGACCTAATCAAAGTGCTATCAACGTTGTTGCGTTATTATTTGGCATTTACTGACTTAAGTTCATGAGATGTAAGTTGTGGTGGGCAGAATGAGCATACGGTATCACCAAATTCATTGTGTGTTGGTGAAGTTAGATAAGAATAGTGAGGAGGCAAACCGTTGATGTGATTGAGTCTACTTTTTCTACTTTTTTAGCCCTTTTCTACGGAATTAAACAATTCTTTCCAACATCATTTCGGGTACCTTGGGTAGCAATGATGGTCGCATAAAACGTATTGTATATCAACAATTATGAACCGAATTAGAATTTATTTGTTCTTCATATATTCACAGTACAGCTGTACGATTATAACTAAAAATTCAAAATTATCCAAAACTAGCATTTTCTCCGTTTCGCTGGAGAATCGCCGGTGTCTGTCGATTGTCTCCGAGTGGATGGCATTGTGGTGTACGAGGCAACTGCCGAACTATACAGCAACAAGAAAAATCGTTTCTTAAACAGTTGTAAGGCCGGTGAGTCTGCGGGAACGCTTTCAGGCATTTTCTCCGTATTCGGATAGAGAACGGATAGTCCACGTAGCATTAGTGCTGTGCTCCGACTAGGTGGCAGCATGTATTCTTTGGTATCATCACAGCTGATCATCGATGCCATATCGATACGGCAATCGGTCGGACCGTACAACAGTTTATGATCTTTTGGATAGACAGTGTTCTGCAGTATGTGGCTGATGGCTCGACATTTATCGGAAGCCGGTTCGTCAGCTTCGCATAGTTGCTTCAATTCGAAATTGTAGGAAAACTTGAAAAATTCGTGGAAATCTTGTCCGGCAGCAGTTGCTGGCTGGCCTTCTCGACTTTGCGCGGCTTCGTCAGCGTGCAACTTTTTTTTGTAGTTCACAATCTCTTCCATCCAATTGTTTTCTTTTACATTAGTCGATAGCTTTCGTGCTCGTCGCGGCACATCTTTCACTTCGCTGTTGGGATTCTTTTCCAAAAATTTTGAGATGGTGACGTAACGTGAACGACAGCTGAGTCTTGTGTGATGGACGAGTTGCTTGGAAATGTTCACCCAATCGGAGGCACCAAATTCTTTTGTGAGCTCCATCAGTCTTATGTCATCTTCGACTGTCCACTCTTTGAAATTGTCCACATGCTTCAGAACATTTGTGTACCGATGGCGAATTTGAACCAAAGTTCTTCCGGGTAGCAGATTCGTAGAAAACTTGTGGAAGTTTGTGCCGTACTGTTTTACTGCTGCTGTTATGATGCAGTCTTCTTCGACTGTGAACTTCTCCTTCTTTATACTCGGATTGAGGGTGAACATGTATCTGAAAAGGGAATCGTTTCAATGAAAAAGGTATTGCGAGAGACATTCTCTTGAAGCTCACCTGTGATAAACTTGCATTTTCGATCGCATAGGCAGTCTGTCGGTTACCTTTGTCCAGGGTATAAAGCTACCAATGCGACACGTTTCGACTGCTTCCCTCAACACCTCATCTTCTTCCTTCGTCCATCGGCAATGTTTCAATACATTGTGATCGTTTATCAGTCCCTGATAACGTATAACACAATCGTAACCGGAACGACCGTTCAATTCCTTGCCGATCTGATTCCAATTTTGGCAATTATATTCGTCAGCGATTCCCAGCAGTTTTTCATCGTCCTGGTCCGTCCATTTCGAGCGGTTTAACGATGGTATCAAATTGTTCATCCATATTCCCATACATTCCAGTGTTGAGTGTCGTTCATCCAAATGCTTGGTCGATATTGTGAACCAGTCAATCACAAAATTGCTTCCCTTGGCCAATTCGAATAATTCGGTCAACTTTTTACTTTGCAGCGACCGGTCTTCCAATATCGATTTGCGCGTTTTCTCTCCGTGTCTCGTGTTCGACTTCACATTTCTAGCAGCGTCTCTCTGATTCGACATTAAAAATGTCAACAATTGCTCCTTCACTCCGTTCACCAAAAACAGTTTGTCCTTTGCACTCCACGGCTTGAACGTGTCCAAATGGTCGATGGGAAAGTATTCGTTTTTGACATTCTTTCGGTACAGGTAGTCTGAGTTTACCGGCGCCGAAAACAGATCCATTTGCTTGAAGTATGGCTTACCACAGAAAAAGAACGACGTGCATCTGAGGTCTTTTTTCGATGTGGTCGTTTCGTCTATTAGCCGTTCTCGAAGCACCTCATTTGATTTGTACTTTTCGCGAACGTTGTAAAGCAATGATTCCAGCTTTCGTTTCATTTCTCGCAGGTATTCTTGAAGATTTTGATTGATTGCGAGAGCATTTTGATTGGTGATATTCTCGTTGGCATAAATAATCGATTTCGCCCCATTCACATAATCGATTGCCGACAGTGTTGGTAAAGATGAACCCTAGTAAACAAAACCCTTTATCATTAGAATGGAACCCCACGGATTTTGGTAAAATCATTTACATAGTCTTCGTCATCATCATCATCATCCGTATCAGGCTCTTGCTCAAAATCTGATTCATTTTCGTATAGATTCTCTTCGGCTTCCAAACTATCGGACATAATTTCGATTTGCAAAAAAAATCGTCAAAAATCCAGACAAACTAACCGACTAACTCAAAATCAATTATTCGAATAATTATTGAGACACAACTGTCATCCTCAGCACATTTTATGTCAAAATATTAGTCGGGGGGCTATGCGTTTTTCACTTTTTTCATTATTTTTCACGGCGGATCTCACTTGAAATTTGTGTGCGAAATTTCAAACACAAACGAAATAGTTATTTGTGTATTTGGTTTGGACGATGTGCTATTTCCGCGAGTTGTAGCTCGAACGAAGTGATTCCAAAAATTTTATGCAGAGGGAAAAAATTGAGAGAAATTTTCCAAAATTAACCTCGATTTTGGCCCCAAGGCATGAAAAATATCATATCGTTGACTGTCAATAGCCTATAAAACTTTTGTTGATGAAACAAAAACGTATAATGGTTCATGAAAGAAGTACGTTCGTCTTCGTATCTCAATAGTCTATATTAATGAATTAAGATTGCCTCGCCTAGTATGTATTTCCTACGTAGATGGAAGCACTGGTTTTTAGAGGGTTTTGAAATTTAGTTTTTTTATGTTGCAGATATTGCAATGTCAAATCCTGATCAAGGTCTGTGCAAGGTCATTTTTCACCAAGCAAACTGTTTCACCTTCCTATAAAAAAAACTTGAATTTGACAGCAGGACGCGTGGCAACGTGGCGATACACTTGTCAAACGGACTCTACATTAACAAATTCCTTAATCTACCATAATCATATTTCAACAATCAATAACACTAGAATTTCTAGGCTGGAAATAGATTTGGCTCGATGTTGCCCACAATGCAATGTCAAATATTTGTCCAAGGTCTTTAATATGTGCTAGGTGAAGTCCTTTTTCACCAGGCAATCTGCGTATCCTTCCAATTAGAAAATCTCGAATTTGTCAACAACGTATGACGACAATATCACGACAGAGTGAATCCAGGCAGGAGCGATCCATTCTTCGTCCTCGGATGACAAAAGAACGAACTTAAACCAAGGTTCTGAAAGAACAGGTTAAGACACTTACGAAGGCGGGTGAAACACAAATCTTGACAATTCAGACATGTATATTGTTTGAAAAGTCAACTTGAAAACTTTTTTTTTGTTAAGTTGAAATCGTCATATAAAATTTTCCAAACCTAGTTGGCACTACAGGAAAATTTTGATCACACCGCCTTCGTGATCAACTCGAAAGTGTTTTAACCTGTTCTTTTTAAACTACGTAAAAGGTGGTAAAATGTAAAATGTTGGTATCGAAAAATCGTGTGCGAGTTCACCTTTTACGTAGTTGAAAAATGCGTTGTTTTGGCGCCGTGCAAATATCAAAACTCACTCGAAGCCGGTGGCGATACTCTTGTCCAGTTTATCAACTACAAAAAATACCACAACCTATTGATGACTGTCGCTACAATAATTAACGGTGCAGTGTCTTACAGCTACATGAGCTCTATTCAAATAAAGCAAAATTTGGATTTGCTGGTCATAATAGTTCACGCTGTAAGAATGGAAATCATGGCCACTTTTAAGGTTTTTGACTTTTTACACACTTTTTTTTTAAATGCCCTACAAAAAAGTGTGTAATTACCTTTTTGCGATTACACACTTTTTCTGAAATTACCAAAAACGTTTTTATTTTGTAATGAAACACTTTAATCTTTTTTTACGAATTTTGTAATTTATTGAAAACTGTCAGCACGAGTCTTGCTGCACGACCCTTTCAAATACCTTTAAAATGAGCTATTACATGAAAAAATTGCATGTGATTTACTCTAAAAAAGTGGTTTTTCAACTCAAAAATTCCTAAAAAAAATCGGACATAGGCGAATATAGGATCTTATATATTCTGGGAAAAATATTTTCTTTTTGAAATGATCCATAGGTTCTGGAGGCATGTACGAAAACTCGAAATTTTTCACAAAAATCGCCCGTGCAAGTTTATATTAACTTAAAAAAATAGTTTGTGGAGTCTTTATTGTTGGAAAATGTTGAGTTGTTGCAAGTAGTAATTCGGTCTGGATAAAAAGTTAAAATCGACTCCAGACACTTTCAGTACAAAAAAAGTTGCAACAGATTCCAGGGGCGCTTTTTTCTGAAAGATATTGAGCCTCAATAATATATTCTACACGGAAAATTCGGCAAATTCGACATTTGTTGTGTGCTGCATATATTTGCTGCAGACTGAATAATGTTCCCGTGTGTTGTATTACAATAAACATGTAATATGAATATTTTCAAAATATAGTTCCGGCAACAATATTATTCAGCTCGTAGGAATATTGTGAGGTTCCCAGGTATATATTTGCTGTGTGCTGAATTATATCTTCAAATTAGTTGTGGGATGTATTACTTAACTTTACCTGCATGCCGAATATTGACTAAATGGTACTATCGAACTATACCTGCATGCTGAATATTGACTAAATGAATAAAGTCGTCTGTATTTAGAATGGACTATGCAACAATAAATTTATTGTTTTAATGAAATAAAAGAACATACGCATAAAGATGATTATCAAATCTAATTTTATTCCTTCATTTAAAGTTATTTCTATTTTTACCGAATTAATATGCAATGATAATGTTACATTTATGTATTTCAATAGAAATTTTGACGAACGAACTTTTAAATCCATTTTCGGTGTTAAAGGCTTTTGAAATGTTAACAGAAATAGTTGGTGGTATTCAGCAATAAATGATGGAATTTGTTTATGTACTGTCCGTTTGACAAGAGGATCGCCACGGTTCAGCAGGGGGTTTTGAACATTTGTTTTTTACACGTTGGCACACGTGCTCTTGTCAGATTCAAGATTCTTTTTACGAAGGTTACGCTGATTATACTTTGTGAAAAAGGCCAATACCTTGCAAATATGTCACATCTTGGACAGAATTTGACACTGCAATATCTGCAACATGAAAAAACTAAATGTTCGAAACCCCCTGAAACCCCGTGCTTCCACCTACGTAATATACACAAACTAGGTGAACCAATCTTAATTTATTAATTCGCGTAATAGATGCTCACTATTAATGTGAACAGTTTTTTTGTAGAACGATTGAAAAAACCTCTAATTCAGAACCAGGCTCAGAATTAAAATAATAATATCCGATGACATTGCTTAGTGGGCAGAAGTACTACATTTCATAGAAAATAAATTCAATTAAATGTTGTTGCATAACCCATTCTAAATACGGACGACTTTATTCATTTAGTCAATATTCAGCATGCAGGTATAAATATGCCTGTGTGCTGCATAAAGCAAAGTAACAACGGTTTGAAATAAGACTGCCACTATATGCAAGCAGTATAGCAGCAGTGGTAAAGTCGTTGGCAGTCAGAAACTGAGGTTAAGCATCGATGGTCGCGGTCCGTACTTGGGTGGGTGACCGGAAAAAACGTAAGCAAAAAAAAAATCTGTTAGCAATTTAATATGATGAATTTAAATATAAATCTACGGCTAATAACAAATAATAATAATAAAATTGCAAATAAAAAAAAAAAATTTTTGAAAAAGTTTTTTTGTTTTTTTTTTTTTTGCTAATGCAAATAAAATTGATAAAGTTAATTAAATCAATTTCTTCTATTAAACGATAAATTAGGCTGTTTATTGAATTGAAAAAAATGGCGTCATTTTATATTATAAAACAGGCATACAGCTAAGACCTGCACGCTGAAAAATAATATCCAGCACACAACAACAATATTCATTAGGCGGGCATTGTATGATCCTCAGATCAATATGCAGCACACAACTAATGTTCTATAATCGTAAAGCTGTTCCCGATTTCTTCGTCTGGGGTGCATATATGAGTTTTCCGTGTAGAACAAACTATGCAGAAAAAATGGGTCTCCGGGCTGCGCAGACCTAATTTGTACAAATTGAAAATTACTTTGGTTAGAGTAGGCGGCTATAGTTATACATCTATTTGTCTTTTACTATTCAATGTATTATGTAATTTTGTACAAATGATCGTTGCGCTGCCCGGAGACCTATTTTTTCGGCGTAGTTTGTTCTAGAAAATTTTATTAAGGCTCAATATCTTTCAGAAAATACATGCGCCCCTGGAATCGGTTGCAAATTTTTTTGGACTTTTTTTTACGATTATCGCGAATTTAATACCCTTAAACAGGTAAATTGCCAATATTTTCTTATGAAATTGAGCTTGTACGGTTTCATTAGAAAAGCACGGGATACGACTAAATAAAACAGGTCATAAAAAAACTTCACTCACAAGTGTTTAGTAGGAGTCAGAGTTCATGAAGGTCGCTTTATACCACAAAATTGGTCGAAATTGAAAAAAGATCCGGCTGTGATAATTTATTTTCTTCATAACAATAATAGTGGGGCCCTAATAGACCAATTCCAGGAAAAAAATCTCATGTGTAAATACTTTGACTAAAAGTTGGTTCAAGCTCACAGTGGCTGGTCTTTTTTATGTGAAAATCAATTCTCAGTTTTGGAAAAAAGTGTGTAATTACAAATTTTTTGTGCAAACATAAAAGTGTGTAAAATACACACTTTTAAAAAGTTTTTACACACAATGTGTAAAATACACGCTTAAAAGTGGCCATGATGGAAATTGAGAAGGGTCAACAAACGCAGCGTTGAATCACGTTCATGTCCAATCGTTCATTTGTTACCCCATTCATTCACTCAAAATTAGAATTCTAAAGCTCATTTATATTACGAGTTTTAGTGTTTTGTCGCAAAAAGATCTCGGTCGCTCTGAAATTATTTTTTATTTTCATTCTCTTCTCGTAATTGAAGTTATTTACACCCGTCTGCACTTGTTGGGAATGCAAAGTGAGAACCTGTCATTCCAAGCAATCAAACAGTAGTATCCTGCACAGCACTCTTTTCTGTTCGGTCCCCTTCCACACTAAAAAAAGAGGAAAATGTTCAGTTCAGAAACAGGAAAAGTAATAAATTTGATTCGGCTAGAAAGCACAGTCTGAGTCTCGATCCTATCGTCTGTCCAACTAACATTTTCCAATAAAATCTCTACTTACAAGTTGTCCGGTTGTGCCACAATCGTTGTCTTTCTCACAATATGCGTAAGTATCATCAGGAGCAATCTTGCAATGATAGCCTGGACAGCAATCTTTCCTGTTCGGTCCTCTTCCGCACTATTAGAAACAAGAGACGTTTTTAGGAAACTTCTTAAATTTTGAACACTGCCGTATCTTACAAATGCTCCAGATGCTCCACAATTTGGTGTACAACGTGCGTAAGAATCGTCCGGTGCTATGTCGCAGAAGAAACCGTCACAACAATCTACTCTGTTCGGTCCTCTGCCACACTATAATTGGGCGAAGTGTAATGATTCGGAAGGTTCAAGCGATCTGTTTTAACTTAAAAACCTACAAATGCTCCAGATGATCCACAATTTGGTGTACAACGTGCGTAAGAATCGTCCGGTGCTATGTCGCAGAAGAAACCGTCACAACAATCTACTCTGTTCGGTCCTCTGCCACACTATAATTGGGCGAGGTGTAATGCTTCAGAAGGTTCAAGCGATATGTTTTAACTAAAAAACTTACAAATGCTCCAGATGATCCACAATTTGGTGCACAACGTGCGTAAGAATCGTCCGTTGCTATGTCGCAGAAGAAACCGTCACAACAATCTACGCTGTTCGGTCCTCTACCACACTATTTCAGAAAATTATAAATTATTTTGGTTCCAAATCTAATATACGATTTACGAAAAGGTGCCTACAAACGCTCCTGTCGAGCCACATTTAGCCTTTGTTGCATGAACACTTTTTATTGTGAAAATCGTGACTATGAACACAGTCAATGCGCCGTTGATGTTTTCAAACATTGTCCTTTACTTTAAACTTGTCTTCAACACGACTGATATCGAGTCAAAGTGGAAGAAAAAAAAATCGAATTAACTTTTATAGGGAAACAACGATACTCATTTCAGTATTCTGTTTAATGTGTTTTGTTTGTTATCGTGAAGATCGAACAGACACACGATATTTACTTATCGAAAAGTTTGTTACTACCTGGCATTTTATTTACAGATGAGCACACTTGTGTTCACATTCATACTGAGGGTGTAGCTCGGGAAATTTTTATGACAACAACGGAAACGAACATTACATTTATAGAATAGCCACAAATTGACCTTTGCCTGTCGGAAATGGAAAAAAAGCAACGGATACAGAAGTAAGCAAACAATATATTTCGGAAATTTAATCAACTTTTCCATTGAATTCTTGATCGTTGCAAGGGGTTCTGTATTGCGTCACGAAATTATCTGGCTTTTATAAACATTGTCGGCGCACCACCCCAGAGGTATTATTTCTGTCAAGGTTCTGAAAGTGCCATCAATTTTGTTACACACACTCATTCAACGGACTTCAAGCATCGGTGAGGGTAGTGAAACTTGACACAACTGTAATATTTTATAATACTAGGGATGAAACGGATAAAATTAGGAGATTTCGTGTGACTTTCGTTGATCCGAGGCGTAGCCGAGGTCAACAAACACACGAAAACGAGACTTTAATTTTTATCCCTGTTTAATCTGAGACAACTTGAAAATTGTTGCGTTAAAAAGTACTCATATTCCCTGCCTTACTTGGTGGCAGTTTTCAAATTTATCCATCGAAATCTCATGCCTCTTTGTTCTGTACAATAACATGATGACTTTAAAAACCTACTAAATATACATTCGATCAAGCTGGATCTTCTCGGTAGCGTATTTCGTATAGCCTTCAAATCTCTTGTCTCATGTGCATATAGATTTACATAGTTAATAAAAGTGGAAGTAATTGTGACTTAATTCATAGAATTAAATGCTATTAATAAATGTGTTAAATCAAAAGTGCAACAAAGTAATAAATTTATCAATTAAAATATCGCCAATATGAGTGAAGAACTTGATTGTTGTATCGAGAATCAAGGTACTTGCCAACAAAAGAATTAAAAAAATAGTACATTTCGTACCTAGGCCTTCGGCTCTGTCTGGAAACTTCTCAGACGCTAAAAAATACTTTTAGTCCGTGGTGCGAACTAGTTATTTATGCAACAAGTTGCAAAAAGTGGTAGTTTTTTTCACTAGATGTGATGTGAGAACCACATCGTGTGACAAAAAAAAACTACCACTTTCGCAAAGTGTTGCATACAACGTTTTCTGCAACCAGCTGCGAAAAATGAACTTTTGAAATGCAAAACATAATTCTACCTCATACATTCTACTGTATGAACGAAATATGGTATGAATGATCAAGTAGACTTCGTTTATGTACTCGATGTGTTGCTCGATAAGCATTGGGTTTTGGTGTCGGTGGTTCGAAATTTGGTCAGGGCAGAATTTTTATTTACGTTCAATGGTTCAGATGTTCAGAAGGAGTGGTGAAATCCATTTCACAACTAGTGACGAAAAACATATATGAAAATCCGTTTCACCACTAGTAAAACATAGAAAACCAGAGAAAAAAAGACCATTCGATCGCCACCCAAATCACGCATAAAAAAGTTCAGTTTTCGCAGCGCAGTTGCAGAAAGTATTTTTCTTCATGTAGTACCAAAACCGTCACATTCACTCACCAAATTTAGTACCGAAAGAGCAACATTCTCCCCTACTATTTTCTCTCAATTTTCATTCCCGCTTATGTCATTTTCGATCCTATCTTTATTCTTTCCCAAATGTGTCAAGTTGTTGTATGTACGCGAATGTAATGTTTTTAGTGTTTTGTGACAATGCATTCATAAGGATTGCTTTCAGCATTCATACGGACTGCTTTCGGCATTCATTCGGATGTCTTTCGGCATTCCTACAGATTGCTTATTTTTCGACATTTGTGAGAATACATGCACACGGAACGGACTTCTTTAGGCATTCATACGGATTACTTTCGGCATTAATATGGAATGCTTTTGCACCGGTATGTTGTTCAGTTTTGTTCGGAATGTGACTTTGGTACTCCAGGAAGAAAAATAGTATACAAACCACGGATCAAAAAGGTGTGTTTTAGACCACAGTGGTGAAAACGTCCTTAGTCTCCGCTCCGCTTCGCGTCGCTCCATCCCTGGACGTTTTCACCACCTGGGTCTAAAACACACCTTTTTGATCCTTGGTATGTAACATACTATTTCGTATTGGACGAAAAAAAAGTGCGACGAAATCGCACTTTTCGGGTCTTAGGTATGAAAAAACAATTATTTTCCGCTTGTCTGTCACGACAGACTTCTCGACAAAATTTTATATTATTCCATGTGGCAGTAGCACCATTACCTTCATTTGGATTTTGTACGATGTGTGACGGGCGAAATATACATAAGGCTTACCCTCATTAGGGTCGATCTAGGGCTCAAAACTAAACGTCGTTAATGGAAGGCAATAGAATTCTATTGATGGATAATAATCGAAATGTGTTATTTAGTAATTTGCGACTATAGATTCTTGCTGAAAAGAAATTATTATTTCCCGATTTTACAGATATTTATCATTTATAATAAAATTACAATTTTTTTCGCTAATGAAAAATAATCATATATAATTGCTGTCGATGAATAACGTGGTTTCACGGCAGAGTAAAATAAACCAGGCAGGAGCGGTTCATGTTTGGAACGTCAAATAAGGGACCTAATACACATAATACACTGATGAAAATGAACTCAAATGAACACTATCAAAAAGTAAAAAATTTACTCGAAAAAGACAAAGCATGCTAGATAATTCAGGTCCCTAGGAAAATCAAGCGCTCCTGCCTCGTTTATTTTACTCTGCATTATCAATATCGTGAGATTTGCCTACGCACAACGACACGAACCGCATGAAAGTTTGGTTCAACGTTCCGAAGATTATGGTTTCGACTGTTAATCAGCGGAAAGTACAAATCTGGCACGATCTATTATCCCAGTGCTTATACACTCCTGTATTTCTGTTCGCTGTTGGCATCCACAAATTATCAGACTAGGATTAGATTCGTGGATACGATCCGGCGGGATTCTGATCAGATCAAACAGGAAGACTATAAATACCCGTTGGACTCTCGGTGCGTTTGGACTAAAGATAGGTTTAGTCCCAAACGCACCGAAACAGGCGCAAAAATTGGATTCCAGGATGAAAGTTTGATTGAGAAATTATTGGAAATACAAAATGAGTAGGACGGAAGTCGGCCGGCCGATGTATTCTACAAATGGTGGAAAAATGTATAATGGGCCAAAGTCCATTGCAACGATATTGTCCGGTTTGGGACTCATGGAAACTATATTTAG
Organism: Bradysia coprophila; assembly: GCF_014529535.1. Taxonomy (NCBI): domain Eukaryota; kingdom Metazoa; phylum Arthropoda; class Insecta; order Diptera; family Sciaridae; genus Bradysia; species Bradysia coprophila. Next base: position 7,334,178 of record NW_023503501.1, on the reverse strand, counting down.
TTTCGTTGCCTGGGCCATCGTAATAGTTATTTATACAACCGAGTGATAAATGCTTTTTTAGGGACTAGATGTGAAGACTGTCATGTCACTCGAGGCCGTAGGCCGAGTGTGACAATGCACATCGTGTGCCTAAAAAAGCATTTATCATTGAGTTGTAAAGCGTAAAAATGCTTTTGTTTAGACGTTTGACACTTCCCACAAGTTCTCTGTTCAAATCACAATTTATACCAAATTTCCTTCAAAATTTTCACATTCTATAACATTACGGTAGAGACATGGTCGACGGAAAAGTGACTATTGTCTCACGCCTTATAAGATAGTAGAGAAGATCAAAAGATCGGCTCGTATCGGGAATGCGTTACTACTAAAGTACTAATTGTAAGGAAATCGTGGATCACAAATTTAAATAAACTGAAGTGGAACTATTTAGGAAAGGACATTTTGCCGTTGAGAGATTTTAATTGAGACAATTATCAATCGAAACTTCGTGAGTATACATCATGTGACAATGTGAATTTATTGAATTGTCGAGATTGAATAATCTAGTCTGGTCTGGAAGTCTGGTCTAATTAATGATAGGGTTATTTGAGGTTATTTGACAGTAATTTGACAATTCGTATGGCCTTGGAACAGACCTATTGAGTGGTTATTTTCAAAATAATTAGCAGCACCCATTTTCAAATTGGGAGAATTGTATAATTTATTTCACCGGAAACGTACACTCTCCTCGGGGGAGTGGTTTTTGTTTGTATAGAGGCTGTTTAGTACACACATTTAAACTAAAGCGTTTCCGGTAAAACTTAATTTTTAAGATTACCGCCGACATTTTATTTCTCCTGAGTCATCTCTTTTGAACCTCACATCGCACCAAACGACAATATTGTTGTTTGTTTACATGATTGGGCATAATAAATTTCTCATCATTTTGGAGGTTTTGACGAATATTTTATGTCAACCGCTAAGCGAACTGTTAAAAAAACACAAGAAGCACATTTTCGCACAAAATCTGTATTAAATCACATCGAAATCACCGAAAATATTTCAATTTTCACAACCGACACTAAATTTTTGTGTTGGTGATTTGACGTTTCAAAAACCACACTCATGTTACGATTAACGACTTTACGATGATTTTCTTCGTTAAACCTTATTTGACTAAGTTCAGAGTGGATGTGATTTGGGTGTGAAATTGAGTGGGAAGTGCTATTTTCCAAGGTAAATATAGTGAGGAGGTAATGCGATACATAACCGAATCAGATGTGCGGTGGCACGGAAGTTCGATACAAACGCCATCTCATCCCTTCGTTGAAAGCAAAAAATGGAATAGACAGTCGGGCCATCTGTTGTGGGATAGTGAAAATATGTTTGTGAAATACAAGAAAATCGTAGTCAACCATTTTAAAGTCTCGCGCCTAGCACATTGAAGTTCGATGCAGTGACATCTTTTTTAAAAAGAGAGAGATTGACCTATACGATTAACGCGACTATTGGCTTGTAAATACGCTAAATTAAGGGTCCATAATTATCATAATTATGCTGAAATATACGCTGTCGTGCACAACAAATATGTTCGGAATAAACGGCAGTCCTTCTGCACACAAAAATTATAGCCGGAAAAATGAACATTTGTAGCCTCTTACGCTCCTACGTTCTGGCAGTCCTTAGATAAAACATG